>NC_138101.1:4535000-5735000 GCF_964146895.1 Miniopterus schreibersii | reverse complement strand
TAAACATTGAATTCAAATTTTTTTTTTTTAAATGTATCTTTATTGATCTCAGAGAGAGGAAAGGAGAGGGAGAGAGAGAGAAACATCAATGATGAGAGTCATTGATCGACTGCCTCTTGCACTCTCCCGACTGGGAGATCGAGCCTGCAACCGGGGCATGTGCCCTGACTGGGAATCGAACCCCAATCTCCTGGATCCTAGGTTGATGCTCAACTGCTGAGCCATGATGGCTGGGCAACAATGAATAATTTTTAAAAATGAGTATGTCACAAATATTTCATGGGATATATATATATAAAATACTATTCATTGTTTCTGAAATTAAAATTTAACTGGTTGTCCTGCACGTTTATTTGCTAAATCTTACCAGTCTACTCTCAGATGAACTTTGAATGCAGCCATGGTTAAAAACCATAGCCTGATTGTTCAAGGACATGCGTCCCCTAGACAAAGAAGTGGGGATGGAGCGTGGTCCTCCCCATGGCAGGGCAACGTGAGCAGTGCCGGGGCTTGTCCCAGCCTGTCCCATTTTGTGCTGAGAGGAGGAGGGATGCATTAATTGAGTGAAGGCACCTCCCCGAGTGCCTTACATGTAAAATGTGCTTCAGGACGATTGGTTTACGTCTCTCCTCCATCCCTCCATCTAGGAGAAAGGCGCGTATATCAATGACAAGGGCTAATGTCCGTCATGACATACTTTGTCTTTACAGTGCATCTTCAATTTAATTTGAGAGTTGGGATATAGTTATGTCACGAAAAAAAATCACCCCACTGTTTTCTCCTGGGCCCTCAGATGGTGTGTAATAAATTAAATGTTCACACACAAGCCTTGTTGACACAAAGGGGAAGTTTCTGACTCAAAAGACCCTAAACTGAGAAATGAGATAAGATGAAGGAGGTGTCACAGGCAAGGTCTCCTGTGGCCCTTAGTTGCTGGTGGTTGAAAACAGCCATACTTCAGGCTGGTCACCACTGTCCACCAACCGGGAAGTCCATTCATAATGTGCATAGCTCAGATGTTTCCTGCGTAGAGCATTTACCCTCCTCCTACTTGACCTGCTGCACACGTGTGGGATGACTCTCATCTATAACGTGTTCCGGTTCTGTGGACTTTTCTTTGCTTCAGTGGAAACTATTTTAATAGACTTTCTTTGGACTCATGAAATCATTCAGAGTTTGAAGGGGGGGCATCTCTGAAGTGTCTTTCTCCTTACATATTCCATGCCACAGGAAATTGGATTCTGTACATCTTCCAGTTTGCTGAACTCTGGCTGGATAAATATTTATTGACTACCTTCCAGGTGTGAGTCCCTGGACTTGGGAGACGGGAGGGGGTGGTGGGAAGGGCCTGGTGTTTGTATGTCACAGGTCAGAATTAGAATTCAGGTTTCAAAGGCACTCCCACCCACACTGTGTAGCTTCAGGTGTCCAACAGGATGCTAATCCTAACCCCAATCCTAATAAAGCCAATACTATTATAGGACAACACCACGCTGATGCTTATAGTGATGCTGTTGCTGCTACCGATAGTGATAGGACTTACAATAACAGCACCCTTTCTAATATTCTGCATAGTCTGGTTCTACAGAGAAGCAGAACCAGTGGGGTGTGTATATGTAGAGAAATGATTTATTTTAAGGAATTGGCTCACACAGTTATGGACACTGGGAAGTCCAAAATCTGCCGGGTGGGCCACAGGCTGGAGTCCCAGGGAGGGGCTGATGCTGCAGTTCAAGTCTGAAGGTCATCTGCTGGGAGGACTCCCTCTTGCTCAGGGAGGTCAGTCTTTTTTCTTTTTTAAAAATTTTTTTCCTTACCCGAGGATATGTTTTTATTAATTTTAGAGAGAGAAAAGGAGAGGGAGAGAGAACAAAAAAAATCTATGTGAGAGTTAAACATCAATTGGTTGCCTCCCTCCCATACATGCCCTGATGGGGGATTGAAACCAAAACCTGGGTATGTGCCCTGACTGAGAATTAAACCCTCGATCGTTTGGCGCATGGGACGACTCTCCCAACCAACTGAGACACACAGGGCAGGGTGGGGGGTCAGTCTTGATTCTAGCCAGGCCTTCAACTGATCAGGTGGGGCCCCCACATTATGAGGGGCAGTCTGCTTTGCTCAAAGTCCACTGATTTAAACATTAATCCCACAGAAACATCCAGAATAATGTTTGAACAAATATCTTGGCATTGTGGCTTAGCCAAGTTGACACATAAAATTCACCACCACATCTCTGATACTATATAGACTTCACTGATATTAATATTAAAGGTACTAACATTGTATCAGTCAGGGCTCCACCAGAGGAATGTAGCCAGGGGGGTATGTACAGTGAGTCCTCACCTAAAACCTATCACTTGTTCATTGGTTCTTTGACTCTAAGTGAAACAACGTATAACAAAACCAATCTTGCTGTAGACTCATTGATATAAGTTCCTACAGCATCTCATCAACATTAAAACTAAATGATGTTGAATGAAACAATGTTATTCAAGGACCTGCTGTGCATATATATATGTATTTCTGTATACACACACACACACACACACACACATATACATATACATATACATATATATATGTAATATTACTTTGGGGGCCGGCTAGGCAAGTCTGAAACCCACCGGGCGGGCCACCAGGGGGGCACACGGGAACTCTCGGGCAGGAGCTGATGCTGCAGATCCACAGGTGAGGAGAAGCAGGAGCCCAGGAGGCAGAAACCATTGCTGATCTGGTCAATTAATGTTAATGGAACAGGGAGAAGGGAAGAGCGGAGAGAGGAGAGGAGGTGAAGGAGGGGGAGAGAGAATGCCGAGAAGGTCGCTTTCTTCCCAGGGCCTTGATGTGTGTGGCTCATTTGCAGGGAAGTGAGCTTACGCGCCGTGCTCATGGAACTTTCTGGGACACGATCTCATTGTTTTCTTAAGGCCCGAAGCCACTGGGAAAATCACGGAAAAACGGAGGATTTGGATATCTATCTGAAGGCTGCTGGTCCAACTTGGCCAGGGAATTTCTTTGGGTGCAGAATTTATAAAATGCCTTGAAAGTATTTTCCAGGGCGCATTCGGTGACTTCACTCCGCCCTGCTTAAATGGCCCGTTTTGGTTTCCAGTTCATACAGCCCCTCTCTCTCCCCCTTGTCTCCCTGCTCAGGTTCACATCCAGATAAAACAGCGAAGTCAAATGCGGTGTTAAAATACAAGCCCCTTTAGCCTGGCTTTTCACGCTGCGCCCCAAAGTGCGCCTGGCTGTTGAAAGTGAAAGGGGTGGGGCCGGGGGGGTTGGTTTACAGCCCAAGCTGTGAGAGGGGCGCTTTCTGGGGCTCGCAGAGAGCACTCGCACCCTCGCTGGGTGGACACCGTCCAGCACCATCTCGCACGCAGTGGTCGGTGCAAGCGGAGGGCCTGCCAAAGTCAGCAGCTGCAGCGAGTGGAGTAAATCACGTTAGGAGGGGCGGGGCAAGACTTTGGAAAAGGGAGGAATACAGGGGTTGAACTCTTAAGCAGACCTGCAGGGTTAGGTTGACTGGTATTTCCTGGGCTTAGGGAAGGAAGCCTGCGTGGGATTTATATCTGGTCCCTGGCCCTCCGCTCTCCGGTCCCTCCTCTTCCCACCCGCCCAGTGGGCCTCAGGTGAGGGGCATTTGGAGCAGGTCGGGGAGTGAGCCAGAAAGCGCTGGGTTTTGCAGCTATAAATACTTGTATCCAGCCCGTCCTCCTCAATCAGCGTCCGCGTGCCCACAGCGCAGTGCTCTCCCCGCAGGTCGCGCCGGGGACCACGCGGTGCTCCCGACCTCTCCTCGCTGGTCTTCTAAAGCTGGTTCACAGGTTCACATCTGACAGGTGCCCGTGGGACAGACAGGGCTCTGCTGCTGCTGGAACCACGGCAGTCAGAACGAACGGCCACAGGAGACTTGATGAGAAGGGGATGTGCCTCCTGGCAAGCCTGGAGGTTGGTTTGCTCACGGGGTCCTCACGGGGTTCCCCCTCCCCTACCTGGCCCTGCTGACTCATGTTGATGGGGCAGCTGGGCTCCAGTCTGTGTTGTCCTGAGGGGTGGCAAGGCACTCCTGTACCAATCTGCTGGGGTCTTTTTGGTGTGTTTTTGTGCTTAACCGTCCAACCTCCCTGTTAGAGGTAGTAGTGGTTGTGTCCCATCCTACAGATGAGGACACTGAGGCTCAAAGTGCTCAGTGGCTCAGTGGCTCACCCACGGCCGCACAGGCCACGCACGGCCGAGGCAGGACTATGAGGCTGATGCTATTATCCCCATTTTACAGATAAAGAAACTGAGACTCAGAGGCGAACACAGTGATGCAAGGACACTCGGCGCGTGAGGGTCGGAGCTAGGGCTTAAATGCAGTGATGGAGTCCAGCTCTGCCTGCCGTGTGGGGAACGGGCTAGGACCCAGGAGAAGTCCAGCGAGGAGGCCACGGCTGAGCTGATGAGCTCTCCGGGCAGGACGGAGCCAGAGAGGGGAAAGAAGAGAAATGGCTTCCTGGCGGGAGGGGACTGCGATGTGCGGATACGGAGAGAGGAAAATCAGAAGTCAGGACGACTCCCAGGTTGGAACCAGTCACCCGTCCGACTCCAGGGCATCACCGAGCCCCACCCGCTCTGAAGTCCCCCTACTGCTGTCCCCGGAAAGACCCTGGAAAATGCCTGGCAGGGCCTCAGGACCCACCGCTCTGGGCCCCACGTCTCGCCATCACTGTCCGTTTCTTCATCCGCCCTCCCGTCCTTCCGTCCACGCGGTGCTCAGGTGCGCACTGTGTCGGGACCTGCGCCGGGTGACTGGCTCCAACCTGGGGGCCGCCCTTGACTCCTGACTTTCCTCTCTCTCCGTATCCGCACATCTCAGTCTGCTGCTGGTCCTGGCAACCCCCCTCCCGCCCGGAAGCCATTTCTCTTCTCTCCCCTCTCCGGCTCCGTCCTGCCCCGAGACCTCATCAGCTCAGCTGTGGCCTCCTCGCCGGACTTCTGCTGGGTCCTAGTCCGTTCCCCACACGGCAGGCAGAGCCGTACTCCATCACTTCACCCCCGGCGGCAAGTCTCCCAGCGGCTTTTCACTGCGCTTAGAAAAGAGACAACCCCCTACCATCAAGGCCAAGGCCTCTCATAACGGGCCCCGCACGTCTCTGACCCCCCTCCCACCTCTGCCCTCACCCTCGCCCTCTCCAGGGGCAGCCGCCCCTCTCCTCCTGTCCTCAAGCCCCGAGGCCGTGGCTTCCTGGGAGCTGAAGGCAGTGCCCGGCTGCTCCGTCCTGCCCCCTCTCAGCTCCAGCTAGGCTCCCGGAAGCGTTTCCGGGCATCCTTCCCAGAGAAGCCACCCCTTACCCCACCCCTCGCGGTTCAGTTCTCTGGGATCCCCGGGCACTCCCCGCTGTCATTTACAGTTTGTTTTCTGTCTCTGCTCGTGAGTCCAGGGCCAGGTCCCTCTCTTCCCTGTGGGTCATCAGCTAAAACCGTGCTTGCCCGAGGTGGGCACTCGGCACACACCCGACGAGCCGATAAGACGGGTGGATATGGTCCCTGCCGGCACAGCGCTTGTGACACCTAGTTGGGGACAGTAAGCGTCTTACCTGTTTATTAGTATGACCAGGTGCCCGCTGGCCGTGTGCCTGCGGCTCGCCCCCGAGTCTGGCCCCTGGTTTCAGCAGCTGCCCCCTGTCTCCATGGCACAGGCTGGCTGAGGGGCTGGTGGCCTCCCTTCAGGGGAGAGGGGCCAGGGCACAGCTGCTCCGCCGCTGGTTTGGCCGGTCGGTCTTTGGGACAGACGTCCAGGGATGACAGAAGTGCGAACGAAAGACTCTGTTATCCCTGCTCTGCAGGAGGTTCAAGGCCCGAATCTTGGCATCTTCTGAGTTGGCGCCTAAGGGTCTGCATCCTGCCCTCGGGAGCCTTACAGGTTGTGTTTGATGTCTTTCCCCCTTTTGAACTAAAATGTGTTTAATGCCAAGACTTTGTAATATACAGCCAGGGACAGAAGACTCTAAAGTTATCATCAGAGATAAAGGCTGTTGAGACGCTGGCATTTCTTCTGCCGGTATTTTTGGTTTGCAGTATGTAATTCCACCCGTCTCCACCTGTCCGTGCAGAACTTTCCCACAAACTTGGGATCACGGCGTCTGCACGAAGTGGCATGTTTGCAGAGCGGGGAGAAGCGAGGCGAGACGGGCGAGGGCCGTGAGCGGGCAGGGCCAGGCCCAGCCGGCCCTGGGAGCCACCGCCAGAGGGGCAGCTTTTGCGCTTGGGGCAAGGGGAAGGCGCTGGGGGTTTTTAGGGAAGGGGCTGCCGGCTGAGACGCGCGCCCTGGGCAGCCCCCTCCCACCGCTTCCCACCGTGGGGGCAGCAGGGAATTGGGAGGCTCTGGAAGCCCCTGGGTAAGAGGGGGGAGGGAGCGGAGCAGGGAGATGGATGGACAGAGGGGCAGCGGGCAGGGGACGTGCTGTCCGACTGGATTTGAGGAGGCGAAGAGAGGGAGGGGCTCTTTGCTGGTACATAGGCTCTCACGTATGCTTCCCTGGGTATCCTAACCATTTCCAGAACTGCATCAAAGGCGTTAGAAAGGGTTTACAGACCCAACAGGGAGAGCTGGAAGCCACGGTGTGATCGAGGCCGCCACTAACTGCTTTTGTCAGGAGAGATGATGACCCTCCATCCCGTCACTCCCGGGAGGGGGAGGGGCCCAGGTGTGGGCCAGTTTCCTTCCGTCCGCACAAGAGCGATTAACTTCAATTACGGCTGCCTTTGGAGAACTGTGCGGGTCTTTTAGTGTGTTTCAAAGTATTTAATTTGGACATTTTGGAAAAACATACATCTCTATTCATGGCGATGGTTGCCGCTCTGATTTATAAGCTCCGCTCCACTGTAAATCATTCAAAATTCAAAAATTAAATTTTATGGCATAACACTTTGATGGCTCTATGCCTGAGCAAAGGGCAGGAGGAATGCAATTTTTCTTCCTGCCAATTATGATTGGGCCTCTTTTCATTATGTCTTTTTTTTAAATAGCAGATGGTTTAAGTCACATATATATATTTTCTTGCTCTGTTAAGAAAAACATGCAAAACCTGACTTTTAAAAAACGGGATGCTTTTCATCATTAGCTCAATCTTATTTAGGTTTAGAATTATGAAGCCTAAGCACTAAAATTTTAATATAAATTCCGCTGTCTGAGGCATAGATGGATGTCTGTGGGGCTTGGCCATTTAATTGCTTTGGGTGCAAACATGAATTATTCAGTTGTGCCTCCAGGAGCAGGAGCGGGGCTTTATACGAATGCGCCTGCTCTTTCTGACATTGCTCGACTCTCTTTTCATATATTTTGGAAAGGAAGATGGGATTAGTTTGGTTTCCTCATTTAGGGGAGGGAAGGAAGCTGCATCTACTGAGTGGCTACTGTGCTGCCGGCCTCGGGGCTCCGCAGGCACTTCCACCGAATCTTCCCCGCAGTCCCGGGGGCTGGGCCTCCCCAGTCCTGGTTTCACAGATGATAAAACAGAGGCAGAGTGTTCAGAGACGTACAGGGCGTCGCACAAATCCCGAGCCACGGGAGCAGGATTGGAACCCAGACCTGCCTGGGCCGCCCTGTGCTGTTCCGGCCTCACTGTGGTGAAAGAGGAGATGTGATGCTGGTGGCCTTTTTTCTCAGAGCCGAAGACGACACGTGCCCCTGCTCACTGGCCTGAAAAATATGTGATGGCGCCAGCTTTCAAAGAGTTTTTGTGTTATTTGTTCTCCAAATCATCATAAGAAAGAAAAGGAAAGCTGAACCCAAACAAGGTGATTTAATAAGTATTCGCTGAGCAAGTTCTGTCACCATGCTGGGTCCTGGGGAAGGGTCTCCGGGGGTCAGGAAGATGGGCTTCGAACCATCTCTGCTTCCAGGAGCTGGTCAGGGGAGCACCGGCCGCAGGGGAAACAGAGCTGCTGTGATGGAGGCTCAAGGAAGGAGAGGTTGAAGGTGGCCTCAGGGAGGAGGTGACACTGGACTTTGAAGGTGAGTAATCGTCAGAGAGGCAGAGCAAGGACAGGCTTTCAGGCCCAGGGACTGCATGCGCTTGATTCGCCTCTGAGCCGTTGGGGACATTCGTTTCTCTGGTCCCTCATCTCCAACCTCTTGCCCAGGGAGAAGTTCCTGCCAGACCTTTGTCTCAGGACAGAAGGCAGCCTGGAGCCTGGGCCTGGGCCTGGCCTCTGCCCTAGGGGACATAGGTGTCTGGAGGAGCAGGCCCACCTGTGAGCACTTAGGTCAGACGCAAGGAGAGCCCGAGCCCCAGCCAGGGGCCGAGCCCGACAGCCAGCGAGTGGTATCAGTTTTCTGAGCCCTGAGCGCATGTGGATCATTTTATTGTAGCTTAGAACCATGTTAGAGCTTCTATAAAGATTTATATAAATCTCCGTTCCGTGTTGATGCCGATGGGAACATCATGAAGATCACCATCATCACCACAGAACGAAGCGTTCTCCACGTTGCGGAGCAGTTGACAGTTTGCGCGTCCCACGTGCGCCGGTCCTCTGCAGCCAAGCACGCGTTGACGGAGGCTTCTCCGAGTCCAACACGCCCCTATTTCCTTATTTTACAGCTTTCTTTGCACAAGAAAGGATTTACAAAGATTAGAGAAGATTGCTACAGAGAAGAAACTTAAACTGAAGGGGAAAATTCAACAGAAAGGAAACAAGAGTAGGAAAGGAAGGTGGGTTTGGAACAGAACGAACACGCTACTTTGTGACATACAGAGTTACAAGTTTGTTTCTACATTGTTGGCAGCTCATGAAACCATTTCTTCTGGCTGGTCCCCCCCCATCATTGAGAATGTCATGTGAAGACATGCCTCCTCTCCCCTCCTTGACTGGGTGCCCCTTGGGGGCAGGGCCCACGGTACATTTGCCCCTGTGCCCAGTGCCTTGTACGTGAAAGTGACGGAAAGAAACGGATGACTGGGTGAATGAAGAAGGCTTGACAGCACAGGTAGGGCTGGTCCCATTTTACAGATGAGTAAGGGGAGGGGTGGGTCCAGATCGGAAGCAATGCCCGGGGACTCCCATCGAGGCTCTGTGTTGGCCTTCTGGCTCCTGATCCTCCCGTGCTGTTCTTAGCCAGCCTTTGCAGGCTCTGCACAAGCTGAGGAAGGAGGTGTGACTCAGACAAGGCCGAGCAGCCCTGGGCACATCCCCGCGCTTGGCTGAAATGTGAGTCATGGGACACGGAGCCCTTTGATATTTTCATTTCCCTTTTGTTGTTTCTTTTCTTACAGCCGCATAGTTGATTTCTCTCAGCCTCTGTTCTTTTTCCACAACCTCGAGCATCGCCTAATAGCTTTCCGTTAATCACATCACACCCAATAGCGGCTATTAAGTAGGAAATATCGATGGCTCTGGGAATCGTGTGGGATTTGGGCGCCGGGTCTTCTAAGAACACACATCACAGGGTCCTGCAAACGATTAAGGCTCTGGTGTAGCTATTATCTTATAAGTCGGGGTTTGGAGCCTGCTGTTTCTTCAACGACCAGAAACGCCCTCACACGATAAATACCTGGACACAACAGCCCGGGCGGCTGAACGACTGCAAACGCTTTCGTCTCCACGCTCCGTCCTTCCAGGGAAAATCTGGACTGTGAGCTGATGAGTCCAAAGTTATTTTCCATGAGCAGAAAGCACAGGGGAACTTTTAACCTTTGCTTTATACATTCCAAGCAAGGAGCATGTCCATCTTTTTGTATTCTTAATGCAGAGAAAGTATTTATTTTATGGGGACTATTAAAGCGGGTTTCCTATGCAGTGTGCCTGCGAGAACACAGACCATGTATGTTACATAAAACAGACATGCTCCCAACCCCGGGGGAATCTCTGGTCTCCTCTCTCGTCTTCTCACCTCGCTGGGCTTTGATCTTGACGAAGTGATGCTTTTGCCTCTAGCTGGAAGATCCATAAATCTAAGGGGAGGAAGAGGCCGACTTCTTGTCTCTCTCTCTCTCGGAGCCTCGTGCTCAATTTATCAAAGGCTCCTCTCTAGGAACACGCCTGTAACACCTCAGCATTCTTGTAAGCTTTCCGTGAGCTCTTCCCCTCTGCCCTCTGGTTTGCAAAGGCTGATGCGGCTTCTGGTATGTGGGGGATTTACGAGGTTAATGGGATAGTTCTAGGAGGTTCAACTTTTTGCCGGAGCCGAATGGTGAGGTGAGAGCGGGTGCGCTTTTGCTGCAGGGGGACACTTTAAGCCGAGATGGGACAGGACAAGTGCCTGCGGTTTCTGTATTAGGAGACGCTCTTTCAGACGGTTGCCCAACAGGGTAGCAAGATGCCAGGAAACCCAAGGGCTCTGGACTCTGGGATTTTACCTTTGAGTTTAAAGCACTTAACGTCCACTGGAATTCCGAGCCCTGGAATGGATATGAAACAAGCTTATTTTTGTTGAACTTCCATTTTTTCCAAGATCCGACATTGTGCAGAAACATTCCAGTCTTCTCCTGTCCCGTTTCACTGAGCTGCCCTTCTCATGGGTCGTCAGGGTCGTCTTCCCCGCTCTGCCTAGTTTTGTCTCCCCGATTCCAGCCCGGGATGCTTTGGGTGCTGTGGAAACATGGTGCAGAGCAGGAAGAGCTCTGAAGCCAGGCAGGTTGGGTCCCAGTTCTGACCTAGCCATTGTCTAGCTCTGCAGTCGTAAATAACTCACCCAGTCCTGTGGTTTTCTTATCTGTAACTTTGCTGGGTCACACAGTGTGGATTAAATGCTATGGCCTATGAAAGTATCAACACACAGTAGACAGTCAGTGAATGTCACTTTTTTATGCTCCCTGTGACATTGAAGGAAAGGAGTGGATCAGAGGATGGACATCATCAGGCTTGTGCCTGGAACCATCCCTCCGGCTGCGGTGTTGACTGTGCTTTGAAGGGGTGTCTTAGGTATCTACTGCTGTGTAACAAATGATCAGCTAGTGGTTTGAAAACAACATGCATTTATTGCCTTATAGTTGGTGTGGGTCAGAAATTCAGGTGTGGCCTAGCTGGGTCCTCAGGATCTCTCACGGTGCTTCAGTTGAAGTGTTGCCTGGGGCTGGGGTCTCATCTGAAAACCCAACTGGGTAAAAAAAAAAAACCGCTTCCAAGCTCAGGTGGTTGTTGGCAGGATTTGATTCTTTGTAGATCATTGGACTTAGGGCCTCAGTTTCCTGCTGGACTTTCAACTGGAAGCCGCTTTCACTTCTTTGTCATTTAGGTCTCTCCCTAGGGCAGCTCACGCATGGCAGGTTGCCTCATCAAAGCCAGCCGGGGGGAGAGTCTACTAGCAAAAGAGAAGCCAGACTGTTATACTATCTGTTCATGGAAGTGACATCTCATCCCATTGGTGTATTAGTCACAGTTCAAGTGGAGAAACAGAACCGGCAGGAGGATTATATTAAGAGATTGATTATAATTACTCCTTGATTGTGGCGGCCGGCTAGACAAGTCTGAAACCTGTGGGGCAGGCCATCAGGGTGGGCAGCTGGGACTCCCAGGCAGCAGATGACACTGCAGTCCATGGGCAGGAAGTCTTGTCCTCAGAAAAGCCTCGGCTCTGCTCTTAAGGCCTTTCAACTGATTTTCTAGGATAACTTCCCTACTTAAAGTCAACTGATTATGCACTTTAATCACATCTACTAAATACCATTCCAGCAACACGGAGAATTAGGGTTGGTGGAATAACGGGACTGTGGCCTAGCTGTGTGGACACATCAGAGGGCTCTCACACAGAGGGGTCCACTGGAGGGGCCTCTGGTTCCTTCTCTGTGAAGTGGAGGGGATAATGCCTGTCTTGCAGAGTTGATAACTTCCTTCCTCTCTCATTCTTCCCATCCCTTCCTGCCATACGTCAAGCTTTGCTGCTAAGACAAACTGGTCCATCCCTGCTGCATTCTCGTTTTTACTGGAGTGTCTGCTAAATATCTGATGCTGGACTTTATGTGATAACAAAGTGCACATTTATGCTGAGAAGGTCCATTTGGCTGTTTATGTGTCTTCAAATAATTGTTAATTATTTGGTCTGTAGGGATCCAAATGTTGCTGGAAATCTAAGTCAATAATAAATGTCACCAAGGTTTGGTCAGTTCACTGACAGACACTGCCACTTGCATGTACATCTCATTACCTGTGGTCCAAGTGATTTCTGGAGACAGAGGAGGGCCTCTCTGACTGCGGATACCACACAGACAGTGGGCCCAGGGTGAGGTGAGCCAGCGCAGAAATGCAGGAAGACCGGGGGAGGCTGTGGATCCCAGGATTTCTGCAGGGTTTTAGAAAGGACCGGGGTCAGCATGCAGATGTGAGCTGTGGCCAGTCCCTTCTTCCCTGCCAGCTGCGGTTTCCTCTTCTGCAAATGTGAGGATGTTGGCTGAGGTGACCCGATACCTTGCTGTCCTAGATGATGTAGTTTTAATGGTGAAGGAAATAATTATCTCAGGACAATGGCTCCACACCAGCTTTGTAACAAGTCAGTTGGGTCACACACTCCCCTGACATTTGGTAAGTTCTGAGTCCGTGAATCTCTAGGGAAGGCGGATATTTACTGAGCACCTTCCGTATGCCAGGCCTCTTACTGACCGCATAGGCTCCATACCACAATAAGGGGTGGGCAAAAGTGGGTTAATAATAATAAATAATACAACAATAAATAAATAATAATAGAAGAATCAACTCTGTGTTTTGCATACATACAACTGTAGGCCTACTTTTGCCCACCCTGTGTGTTGAAATGACCTGCTCTGGCTTTGCTTCCCTGTGGTCTCTGCCTTCTTCAGGCGCAGCCTGGGATAGTTTTCCCGGTGATGTATGCTGAGGCCTTTAATTCTCACACCCCCGGGGGTAGGTGGCTGTGTCTCCTCCCGGGGAGAGGCGTGCAGGGGTTCCCCTGGGGAGCAGGGGTGCAGGGCGACGTGGACCAGGTTGCCAGGTGGGCTCGCCCAGGCGAGCCGGCCCTGTAGACCAGGCGTGTGGGGTGCATGGACCAGGCTGCCAGGCGGAGTCATGATCCTGGGGACTCCATGCCTTCTCCATCTCAGGCCCTAGGCCTGGGCTTTCCCAGGCGTATGTTCCCTCTGATCGATATTAAAGGTCAGGCAGGTCCTTTACAGCCGGGGAAGCGGAGCTTGTTTCTTGCCGGAGGAGTGATTGTGGCGACATCACAGGCTTTACAGGCCCGGGGAGCTGTGTCAGGGGCCTTTGAGTGTAAATGGCAGCCATTCACAGGCTCCAGAAGACCTGTAACATTTATAAGAATTGCAGTTTCGTGTAACTCTCAGGTGCCTAAAATTCAAGCCTCATTTGTCAGCTGTTGCAAGATTCAGGCTGTCACAGCAAGTATCCCGCTCTGATTTCTGGGAGAGGCCACGGAACTAAATAAAACCTCAGTATACAGCTTGAAACACAGCTCCAGACTACTGTGAAAATGTGAAGAATGCCCTTTTCCCTAAGTTTTTCCTAGCTTGTAAACAAAAATAGTTTTTAGCTGATACATAGAACTTGAGAAATTAGGGGAAAGGCTGCGTTTCTTTGTAGGACAAATAAAACATCACATTTTTAGTAGGAACCAGACTGAAATTGTGCAGCTGACTCTTAACTTTATGTTTATGGCGGCTTAAACCTGTGCCTGTGTGCGTGGGAGAGTGTGTGTGTGCGTTTGTGCGTGTGAGAGTGTGCATGCGAGTGTCTAAGAGGGTGCAGGTGCGTATGTGCGTGTGTGAGGGTGCAGGTGTGTGTGTGAGTGCACATGTGGGCATGTGTGTATGTATATTCATTTCTTGTGCGTGATTGTGCGTGTGTGCCTGTGTGTGGCAGGTGTAGGTGTGTTTGTGTGTCTGCGTTCACTAGGAAAGTGAGTGAGGGCAGCCTGTCTGAGAAGCTGGCACGTGAATGAAGACAGCCACCCAGAGCAGAGACCGTCCGGCCCAATGTCCCTGAGCCGGAAAGAGTAGCATGTGCAGGGACACCGCGCAGGCCGTCGGGGGGGGGAGGTCAGAAGGGCACGTGGCTCAGATCACATAGGGCCCTGGGGGCCACGGTAAGGACTTTGATTTTGGACTAAAGTTTATGAGACATTGTTGGAGGATTTTAATCAGCAAAATGACATTATCTTCTGACTTACACTTAAAAAAGTGCCCCTTTGGCTTTTGTAGGAAGGCGGGGGAGGGGGCAGAAGGCCAGCTAAAGACTGCTGCAAAAGGTCAGTGGAACTTGGAGTGGGATGAGTGCTGGCGACGGCGGGAGGGCTGGGTCTGCTCTATACTTGGGAGGTCGGTGACTCTGCCGACAAACTGGGTGCGAGGGATGAGGGGAAGGTGAGAATGAGGGCTCCGGCCTAGGCTTTGGTCAGTGGAGCAAGGTGGTCGGTGGCACCATGGCAAACAGGGAGAACACTGGAAGAACTGCTGTGTGGCTGGAAGGTGGCAGAAGCCAAGACGTCTTTAACCATGTTAACTTTGAGACACATCCTCCCCTCCCCTCCCCTCCCCTCCCCTCCCCTCCCCTCCCCTCCCCTCCCCTCCCCTCCCCTCCCCTCCCCTCCCCTCCCCTCCCCTCCCCTCCTTCCTTTCTCTCCCTCCCCTCTTCACTGCCTCTCCCCTGGTGCCTTTTCTTTCCCTCTTTCCTTCCCTTCCCCGAAGGCCTAAGCATCATATTAGGTGCTGGAGACACAGAGAAGGTGTCAGGGTTGTGGCTCCAAGTAACTTGCGCACTCGCGGGCGTGGGTGCTGCTGGAGTGCAGGGGGTGTGGAAGTAAGTGCTCTGATAAACATAAACGTTTGCCCCCTTGCCGCTGGGACAGGGGAGGAAGTACCTAGCTCTGCCCTTTCCCAGGAATCACACAAGAGAGAACGGTTGTTGAATGGTCTGGGCTCTCCTGTCTTGTCCCCAAGTCCTTACTCTGTTCTCTGACTCTTAGCTTTTAACCCGGCAGCTGGTGAATGGTTCTCTGGTTATAGGACCACCCTTCTGTTTCCTGGACTGAGACGCTGGCTCCCCTCCTGGCTGCTTACTGCTTCAGCCCCTTGACTTGGCACATGATAGGTCAGCCTCAGAACAACAGGCTGAACCCCGCCTCTGGTCCCAGGACGTGGTGCTGTGTGTGGCAGCTAATTGTTCTTGACCTGATGGGCAGGATGGGCATAGATTCTGCCTGGGTTGGGGGCAGGCTTTTGGAGGAGGTGAGTCTAGAAGGAAGGGTAGGAGTAAGCCGGGGAAACCTGGGTTTGGGCATCAGACATATTGTGGTTCATATTCCTGCTTCTTTACCTCACTGTTAGAAAATACACTGTGTTTTCTCATGGTCACTTTGATCTGTAACATGTGGATAATGACACTTTAATGTAGGCTTTTCTGGGAGAAGTGAGACTTAGAGATATTTAGTAAATACTGATTACGTTGGTCTAGTAATGAAGAAATGTTTTAAGAACAACATTTTGAATTGGAAAGGTTTATCGTTTTTTTTAGGATTAATTTTGTTCAGGGTATCCTGTGTGTGGTAAAATGTCAAGCTGGGATATTTAAATAATAGTTCAATTAAGTAAGATAATGAATGAAAAGAACCTGGGATCACATTCTCACCTTTATTACATAATTATCCACAGTTGCAGAAAAGTTTGCTTTTGGTCTCATGGAAATTGTAAGATAGGTAAATATGTCTTAGGTGTTTTTCCTCCCAAAATATGCATTCCAGAAACTGGTCTAGTGTGTGTGTGTGTGTATACATAATACATTATCTATCTATCTATCTATCTATCTATCTATCTATCTATCTATCTATCTAGACCATATCAAAAAAGGTAATGGAAGGAGCAGAGCTGTATGTGATGGTGTCAATGATTTTCAGCAACATTCCCCCTTCCCCCCCCCCCCCAATTGGGGGCAGAGTATGCTTCTTAGCTCCTTTGATTGAGCTTGGCCATATGGCATATTTTGGTCAGTGGAATGCTAGAGCTTGGAACATAGCAGAGACCTTAAATGTGCTTGTGTAGTTTGGCTTGGCTCTTGGCTCCGGTAATCACCCTGAGAAGAGTGTGCCCCATGAGGATGAGAGGCATGTGGAGTAGTCCTGAATCGTACCTGTGGCTTGCAGTCAAGCCCAGCTTACCTGTGGCATGAAGTAGAGTTGCCCCAGCTGACCTGTGGATCCACAAGCACGAGAACGCTATTGATGGCAGCTACTTACTTTGGGGTTGGCTTGTTACGCAGTGTTAACGAGGAAATAACTGACTAATACACTGTGCATGCATCTTTCTTATCTAGAGGTCAGGACCGTGTATCTCGGCATCTCTGTGTTCTCAGTAAACCCTATATCATGCCACGCCTGTTACTTGACTTTCGTAGACAAACCTTTCTAAGTTTCTCATCACTCTGAAGGGACCGAGCTCTTCAGTTTTGTAGGCAGAAGGTAGTACAAGGTCACTTAGTTCAGCCTCTTTATCTTACAGATAAAGAAGTCAAGAGAGAAAGCAATTTGGTTAAAATATCACTCTTCTTAGAGGATCAGAGATAAGCCAGGCATCCTGACCTGCTCTTCTGTGCATTTTGGGAACTGACTTTTAACGCCACGAGTTGGACTGTAAATCTACTGCAGCGATGGAGAAAGGTGGATACGCAGGTGTGGAGGGGAGGTGCTGAGGAAAGTGGGGAGAATGGATGGGCTGGTCAGGCACTGGCCGTGGCTGGAATAAAGGCTCCTCTGAAGTGCGCAATCATCGGACTCGTCCAAGGCCTTTCTCTGGGAAAAGAGGGATAAAACTGAGCCGTGGAAAGTTCTGGCCAAGTCATGAAAAAACATTTTCCAAAAGAGCTGTTAATTTGAAGGTGGAATGAGTCACAGCCCATGGGCAGGGCTGAAAATCCCATCAGCTGAATTACTCAAAACTTAACTGGACAATAAAAAAAACGTATGGTTAAGGCAAACATCCCTGCGGGGTTAGGCCGAAGGCACCGCGTCCCTGTCTGACCTTTTCCTTTGTATTTCCAGGCCAGCTCTACATGGAAAATTACCTGGTACCTCACATCATGAGAAGAGCGGGGCCAGATTATTTCAATATGGAAGGCTTTCCCCATTCCACTTGTCTTCAGGGTCGAGCTTGTTGAACGGTGACCAAACTTTCAGTAGTGTTATTGTGGCAGGCCTGGCACTAACTCTTTGATAGTTGGAAAATAAAGTTTCTAGGTGGACTTAAACCTGGAATTTTCCAATTTATAGAAAAGTTTGGCACCGTTCAACAACAACAGTGTGACAACGGACCTTACTAACTGGAAGCGCACAGCAGGGTGGTTTAAAAACAGAAGCCTGGTTTTGAAAACATTCTTTTTTCGATATACGACGGTCCTTCCATCATCCCCTCTGAAGGTTCTGCATCCGATGCCAGTGTGTGTGTGGGCATTTTCCCACACCACTGAACAGCTGTCTCCCACGACGGGGCGCCCTACAACTCAGCTGCATCCTGCTGCTGTCCACCCGGAGATAGCATCCCATTCCCCAGGCGAAGGGCTCAGTCCCTCCAGACTGCCCTCCCTTTAGGTGTCAATGGCAAGGCCAGGTTGTCACCTCCGCTTCTGACCGAGCGTCTGTACATCAGAAGTTGCCACGAGCCCCTCCTTGGGTTTGATTAATTTGCTGAGTGGCTCACAGAATTTAGGAAACCCATTTGCTCACCAGATGACTGAGTTATTACACAGAATGAGGCCGCGAGTGAAGGAGCCTCTGTCCGCATGGAGTTTGAGGACCAGCAAGGTGGCACGTGGGCGGGTTCTGGTTCAGCCCGGAAGCTCTCTATACCTGTCCTGTTGGGTTTTTGGGAAAGCTTCATTACATAGGCATGATTGATCAAATCATTGGCCATTGAGGACTGATTCAGCCTCCAACCTGTCTCCCCTCCTGGGAGGTCAGGGGGGTGGCCATAAAAGTTCCAACTCTCTAATTACATGGTTGATTCTCCTGGCAACCAGGGCCCACCCTTAGGTGCTGTCCAGAAGTCACCTCATTAACCAAACAAAAGACCCCTTTTTTTGCTTTCATCACTTAGGAAATTCCTAGGGAGGGCCTTAGGAACTTAATGCCAGAAACGGCAATGAAGACAAAACATATACTTTTTTTTTAAAAAAATTTATCTTTATGGCTCAAAGTATTACACATGCCCCCCCCCCTTGACTCCCTCTACCCTGCACCTGCCCCCACCAGGCCTACCACACTGCTGTCTGATAATTTTTATTATAAATCACAACATTACACTCTCCTTAATTTTTGTTTTAAAAGAAAAAAATTGAGATGTGGTGCCCACATCGTGATAAACTGTAAAATGCCTGGTGAACGCCGGTGTTTGATGGCTCTGAGCCCAGGGAGGCCCTCGGCTCAGGACAGGCACGGATCCCACAGACCTGAACGCCTCTTTCAGGGCACTGGCCTGCAGTTGTGTGCTGGCTGTGGGCTTGTTTGTGGGCGTCTGTCTTCATCAGCCTGTAAGCTCTTCCTTCACTCAGCGCCTCGGATTCAGTGAGGGAGCCACTGAGTGGTCAGACTGAGGATGGACACTCTTGGTTTTCACCTGTTGTTCCTCCTTCGCCTTGAGGCATCTGCTTGTAGCCCTGCCCACGTCTCCTGTGAAAGGGTCTCCTCGGTGGCTTGTGGTTATCCTCAGGTTAAGTTCAAACTCCCCCTTGTGGCCCTGAAGACTGCTCATGACTCCGGCTCTTCCTGCTTATCTGCTCCTCTCTCTCCCTGATTCCTCCCTGGAACTCACCTTCCCAGCCATCCCTGAGCTATTCTGCTTCTGTAACAGAAAGCTCGGCCTTTCCTTCTTTCTTCCTCTCGACCGCGTGTTTCTTCGGGGATGTGTCAGCTTCCTACGGTGGCTGTAACAAATGACCACAAACTCAGTCGTGCAAAGCAGCAGAGACTTATTCTCTAGTAGTCTGGAGACCAGAGGCCTGAAATCAGGGCCTCCACAGGCCATGTGTCCCCTGGAGGCTCGAGGGAAGGAATAATCCGGTCCTTCCCTCCTCCTGCTTCTGGCGCTGCTGGTGCTCCTGGTCTCGTGGCCGCATCTCCTGCTCCATCTGTGCATCGCCATCTCTGCGGGCGTCTTCTCTTTTCTCTATCTGCCTTATCAGGATGCTTGTCATTAGATAAAGGCCCACCTGGAAAACCCTGGACCATCTTTTCAACAAGAGCCTTGATTGAATTACATCTGTAACAATCCTTTTTCCAAATAAGATAATATTCATAGGTCCTGGGGATTAGGACGTGGGTATTTTTGGGTGGAAGGACCACCATTCAACTCACTAAAGGTCTTGATATTTTTTTCTCATGAATTTAAATGATTTTTATTTTGTTCACTATAATGGCTACTAACCTTTGTCATATTGGATAAAGAATATTTTTGGCAAGTGGCACCATGTCTCTTAATTCTCCTCTGATGTATTGACGTGCAGTCCTATAGAATCCATGAGTATCGGGTTATTCCTGAGGTTCAGTGTGTAGCCCCAAACTAACCCCCCTTATGCATTTCTCTAGAAGGAAGGAAAGGAGACCCTCTACGTAATGCTCAGCAATATGTTTCATATTCCCTTTTTACAGCTTTCCAGTTTCCTTATATCTCAAACTCTTCAAAATGTCTCATTCCTCCCAAAGAATCCTCTCCCATCAAAGAATCCTTTTTTCCATTTTAGAAATAGTTGGGAACTTTGACTATGGACTGGGATTTTCTTGATATAAAACTCTTTGATTTTGTTAGGCTTGATAACGTGGAGAATATGTAGTTTCCTTTACCAGGAGAGATGCATGCTCAAGCATTTGCAGGTAGAATGGCGTGATAGCTGGGGTTTGCTTTACATGCTCCAGCCAAAACTAGGGTGGTGGTGGGGATTACATAAAATAAAATCCATGAAGTGTGGATGATGGCAGTTAGGCGATCAGTACATGGGGACCCATTACACTCTTCTCTCTACTCTTGAGTGTTTGACCATCCCCCTTCCCTACCAACCAGCCCCAGCGTTTACCCTGGAGCTAGCCCTAACCTCTCCCTGAGCCCCCTCCCCCTGGCTGAATCTCCTCCCTGCCGTCTCCCGTCCTGCACCCTGCGCCTCGCAGCAGGTCGGCCGAGCCATTCGTCCTCAGGAGGGTGGAGAGGAGAAGGCACAGTGGCGGCGAGGGGAAGCCTGTGAACACTCTCACATTAATACACTTTTACCTACAACCAAAGTGTTCCGGCCTCACCTGATCCCATATGCAGATCTTGCCTTTGGGTGTTTGGTGATTACTTTAAAGCTTAGCAAATGGTGTTCTTCACAGTCTGAGAGTCCTTACTTTTTGTATTTAGTGTAGATGATATGCTCTTGCGCTTATTGGTTACTTTTATTTAATATTTTAAAGCCATGTATTTAGTCAAGACATGACTGGAGGGCCTACTGTACTTTAGGTGTCATAACGGGAACTACGGCTACAGGAATAAAGTCACAGGCCAGCCATTAGGGTTGTTAATCCAGAAGGGGAGACAGACCCGATGTAAACAGGGAGAGTGGAGCGTGTAACTGCATATGTGTAAGTCTGTCCCCACCTCCAAGCAGGATGGAGGAGAAGAGAATTTATACTTTCAATTTTCAGTTGCTGCTATTTGAGGCCCTGCATTGAGTTCTGTATGTACTTTTGATCTACGGCTCTTAACAGCCTTTCAAGATAGGCATCATTATCGCAGAGGTGGACACCAAGGCTCAGGAACGTTAAGGACCTTGTACAAGATCACACAGCTAGCAAGTGGTAAACCAGAGATCCCTTTCACATTAAAAAAAAAAAAAAATTGAGCTTTCAAATATGTTATTTAACGGATACTTACTTTTATGAGGCCATTTTAGTTTCTAAATTGTTCTCTATAGAGCAGGTTTGCTGTGGGCATAAATTACGTAATTTCTATCTTTCAATGCTGTTTTTAAATTTGATTCAAATTATTTTTTTGCAGCATACTAGATTCAAAGAAATGGGCCTTTAAGACCAGGGAGACATGCTCCCTGGGATGAAAGAGGGCCCTTCTAATACATTCCAGATGGACTGTGTATTCATCAATTTATGAGACCTTGGAAAACTAGAAGGAAATATAGACAATTCTCTAATCTCCAGATGTGTGATGCTGTTCTGAGCATAAAAACAATGGGAGGAATGTAAAGGAATGCTAATTTAACAGCATATTTAAACTTTATACATGTCAAAAACATGCTGAATCAAAATGCAAATAATGGAGGGAAAAAGATTTCAAAAATTATTACCAAGTTTTGATATCCTTAATACACAAAAAGTTAATATTGCCCTTTAACATGCCTCCCCCCATGCTAACTGGGAAGCAACAAAGGATTCATTAAAAAATACCCACCCTTCATTAAATTCCAAGAGATGATAAATAGAGGTGGGAGACTTTTTTTTTTTTTTTTTTTCTTAAATGGTGGTGACAAGATTCTTGGAGAAGAGAGCTAGCTGTCTTTTGTTTGGAAAAACTGTTTACAACCTATCTAATTCTGAAGTTAGACTTTGGCTCCTTCTTTATATTTTTACATATCTGGCGTAATGGTGATACTTTTTTAAACCAAAGTAAATTAAATAAACAGTATTTAAAAAAAGATTCTCCCAGTGCAGGATGCCGCCCACCCATGTGGATCTGTTCTGGTTGCCTCTGTCAGGACTTCTGTCTCCGTCAGTGTCTCTTATCAAATCCTCCCAGGAGTGAGTGCAGGCTGGTCTTCGTGAGAACTCCATCTAGTACTTCTCACGAGTCTGTGAAATAATCAGGTTCACCTGAGCAGTTCCACCTCTGGGGTGGAAGATGGCTGGAGGCTTCCTTGGAGGTGAGCCTTCAGGATGGCTGACTCTCATGACTGGCAGTTGGCTCTGAGCTAAGCTGGACCCCCTGGTGGGGGCCTCAGCTCTCCTCTATGGGGGCCTCTCCATGAAACTGCTTTGGCTTCCTCACAGTATGGTGGCTGGGTAACAAAGAGTCCTCCAAATACAGAAACAAAGATGCTGTAAGTCTCTTACTGCTTAGCCTTGTAAGTTATTGTATCAGTCAGGGTTCTCCAGCAAAAAACAGAACCAATAGGAAGTATGTGTATGTATATGTAAAGAGATTTATTATAAGGAATTGGCTCTTGCCATTAGGAGGTTGACAAGTCCCAAGATTGGCAGTTGGTCAGCTGGAGACCTAAGAGAGCTGGTGGTGTAGTTTCAATCTGAAGGCTACAGACCCAGGGGGAGTCCATCTTTCAGTTAGAGTCAGAAGGCAGGAAAAAACTATGTCTCAGCTTGAAGGCAGTCAGCAGGAGGAATTCCTTCTTTCTGGATGGGGAGAGTCAGCTTTTATGTTCTATTCAAGCCTTCAACTGATTAGATGACGCCTACCACACTAGGAAGAGCAATCTGCTTTACTCAGTTTATAATTCAAATGTTAATCTCATCCAGAAACCTTCTCAAGGATACACAGAATAAGTTTTGATCGAATTTCTGGGCACTTTGAAGCCCAGTTAAGTTGACACAAGATTAATCATCACAGTTATGCCGAGTCACTTCTACTGTTTTCTATTAGTCAAAGTCCATTACCAGCCAAGGTAATGGGAGTAGAAATAGACTCCACTTCTTTCAGAGTCTGTGTTTTGCTACAGAGAGGCTATGATATCTCTGAGAAACGTGCATGAGTGAGTCCTATCTCCTACCTATTGATTTAGAATCAAGAAGGTGGGGCCCAGGGATATGTGTTTTTGTAAAGTTTCCTCAAATATCATGATTCCAATCATGGCTTAAGGACCCATATCCTGAGCAATGGGAAAAACTCTGCCTGTCAGTTTTGGATTCTTCTCCAGCTCTGATTCTTCTTTAGAATTTAGACCCTTGTCTACATTATCTCTGCTGTATCCTTCTTTCTGCTTTTCCAACCCTGTCTCAGTATGTCATCTTGAAACATGTCCCCCTCAGTACACAAAAGAATGGCACTTTTTCTTACTTTTCGTTTGTTCCTTTGTAGCCTTGAAAATGTTGAAATTTATTTTATGTTGAAGATATGCTTTTTAATGTTAAAATAATTTTACATTTATAGGAAAGTTGTAAAGATAGCGTGGAGAGCTCCCACTCCCTCCTGACCCATTTCCCTCTCCCTAATGGGCTAAGCATGGCGCATTCAGCAAAACTGAGTGATTCCCACCAGTTCAGTCCTATTCACTCAACTGCAGACGCTGTTGGGAATTAACTAGCTTTCACATAATGTCTTTTTTCATATTACAGGGTCGAAGCCAGGAAATCGATTTTATTTTGTCACTTTGTCTTAGTCTCCTCTGATCCGTGATAGCCTCTTGCTTCCTTAGTTTTCTATGCCCTTGACAGCTTTGAGGATTACTGGTCAAGTGTTTTGTAGAATGTCCCTCAACTGGGGTTTGTCAGATGTTTTTCTCCCTGCGCCCCCCATGATGAGATTGGAATTTTGTGTTTGGAGAAGAATTCTACAGAGGTGAGGTGCCCTTCTAATCATGTCACGTCGTGGAGAAGGGGAGGTCAACAGGACTTATCCTTGGGGATATTAACCCCCACCATTGGGTCAAGGTAGGGTCCATAAGGTTTCTTCATGGCAAGTCGCCACTCATCTCTGTCCACACTCTGTTCCCTGGAAGTGAGCCGCGAGGTCCAGCCACTCTCAAGGGGAGGGGAGTTACGCTTCACGTCCTGGAGAGTGGAATATTGACCTGCATTACTGCGCAGTCTTCTGCAAGGAAGATTCTAAACAGCATGTGTTGGGTCTTTTAAATCCAGAGCTTTTCACAACAGGGACCCTGGGTACTGTGGGTAATCATAACAGTGTTGCTCAGGACAAAACAAGGACCTCTTCCTGCACCTTGTACCCCAGTGATGCGCCTTCTCCCCTCAGCGAAGCCTACAGCACAGGCGCTGTCTTTAAGACCCATCACGGTGCCCTGTGCTGCCCTGGTGAAGGTCATCTCCTGACTTTTGAGGGTCACTGAGTCAGCTGCCTAAACCAGACTTTGGAAAACCAAGGGAAAAAGACTAAGCCATGAAAAGTACAATTGCCAGCGTTGCCATGGAAACGGCAGTACAAAGGGGCTGTTTGCCTAGAGAGGTCTGTTTATTTTATTTTATTTTTTTTAAACTATCAAGAATAACCCTTTGAGATGTGACATTCTGTTTTCACAAGCGCACTCAAGGTGTCAGACAGAGCCCAATTTTATATTCCTTGAAAACAGAGCACGCTGGAGTGTTTGCCGGACTTTTCAACATGTCACTTTCAACCAATTTTATGTACAAATGGGTTACAGTCCCAGGAAAATATTCGGAAAAAGAGGAAACTGTTTCAAAAGGGAGTATTAAGTATTATTACACTGAAAGCTGGTCAGAGTGGAAAACCTTCCCAACCAACCTCCCGTCTTCCAAGGGAGCAAGGAACCAGAGTATTTGTATAAAATGGGACAGTCCCATCTTTCCCAACCACAGGTCCGAGGGAAGCTCGGTCAGACCGGCCATTCCCCTTCCCTCCTCTGGAACGATGCTTGCGCTGGTGACCTGATCACTTTCAAAGGCACCCTTGGTCCCCTGCTCTGTGTGGCACTTGTTTCAGGTCTCTTTCCGAGATGCTGCAGGATGCGTGTGCTTGCCTCCGACCAGGTCCTCAGACCCGCGGAGAGCCTATTCCGTGAGGTTTATTGAGAATGTTGGCTTACGGGGTGTTCCAGGAGTCGTTTTCATCTGTAAAATAGTGTATTCATTTAGGGTGCCGAGCGCCTTCTCCTTAGATCTGTCATTTTAAAATACGCCCCCGTCACACCATGCGGTTTCGATGCCCCCAGGTCTCAGCAGCGGCCTTTCGAGGCAGCGTCAAGGCGAGAAGCGGGAATAAGACTGTGACAGGGCCAATTTTAACACAGAGGCCCGGTGTTCCTGACTGGGGACTGGGCTCAGACTGAGCTGCTTTGTGGCATCTAGAGCTTCTTAGAGAGCGTTTCCAATAGAGAGTTTTGCCCTCTGCTCCCAGGAACATGGGGCTTTCCGCCAACAGAGCAGATGGAATCTACGCCAGAGCCGATTTCAGAGACTCGGAATCTGGGGGTGTCACGCGAATGAGGTGATTCCCGGAGTTTCCTCCTGAGCAGGCTCTTTTAGCATTGCAAATATTTTGTGCTCATATATTCTGTAAAAATATTTTGCATTTCAAAATGAACTGCTAACATTGCATCTTGCTGTCTTATTAATGTAAGAATCAGGAGTGGCCAACTTCTAAAGAAATTATCACCCAGGTGCAGGGTTCATTTTTTGCTTCCTATGCATGGTTTTCTTGTCTACCTTCCAGGTGCCTCACCCTTATTGTAGTATCTTGAATGGCATCCCCATCCCCCCCAAAAAACTACGTTCAATCCTAACTCCCAGTACCTGTGACCGTGACCTTATGTAGAAAGGGGGTCTTTGCAGTAAGTAAGTGACGGGTCTCAAGATGACATCATCCTGGATTAACCGAATGGGCCCTGAGTTGGTGACGTGTGTCCTAACAAGAGAAAGGAGAGGAGAGGACACAGACACGGAGGAGCAGGCCAGGTGAAGGCCCTGGACAGATGGGGCAGAGGTTGGAATATGCTCTGTGAGCCAAGGAGCTCCTGGAGTCAGCAGAGGAGACAAGGACAGATAGATGCTCCCTGGGAGCCCTGAAGGACACCTCCTGCCAACACCTTAATCTCAGATCCGGTCTCCAGAACGACAGGTGAATCCTTTCCGTTGTTTTCAGCCATCAGGTGATGGTCATCTGTATGGCTGCCACAGGAACAGGATACACCTGTGTGCTCTGCAGGATTCCATCACCATGTCCCCTGGGAAACCTATTCGCTCACTCATCTTGTACTTACCATAGTCCAGGCTCTGGAAGCACACACACCAATAGGGCAAGCAAGTGCCTTTGAGGAGTCTCTCGCCTGCGCAGGGTGGGAGAGGGAGACAGGCCCCTGTGAGCCCCCATCAGCAGCACCCGACGCCGGCAGATCCCAGGTTAACCGCCCTCACGCCCGTGTGCTGTCTGTGGCGGGCTTCTCGGCCTTCACGGCCTTCACACTGTTGACATTGGGGATGGATGCATCTTGGTCGCTGGGTTGCTTTGTTCATTGTAGGATGTTCAGCAGCATCCCTGGCCTCTGCCCGGTACCTGCCAGTAGCAGTCTCTCCCCTCCATTGTGACAATCAGAAATGTATCCAGACATTGCCAAATATGTGTCCCCTGGGGGAGCAGCATGGCCCCCGGCTGAGAACCACTGGAGGATGACACATCTCTGCTTGGGACACCGTCACCCCTGCCAGCCTGGCAGGCTCCTGAGGTCTTCCTTGATTCTCAAACCTGGGCGAGTCTCCGTTAGTCCAGTAGCACTCTATAGAGACCGCGGTTAAAGCAGCCGTCTTGCCTTCCTGAATTTTCCCTCTTTGCTTCTGTCGTCCTCCCAAACTCCGTGCTGCGAGAAGAGGCGTGTGGCTTTGTGTCTGCTGCCCCCACACTAATGTTTGTGTGACAGGAAGGAAAGACCTCCTGGGGACACACCCTGAGGCCCCCGAAGGAGAGCAATGTGCAAGGCCCAGCTGACAAATGTGTTGTTGCTGGAAAGGGCTTTGTCCCCACACCTCGGCTGGGCTGGGCCTTGCGTGGACCACAAAGGTTTCCTTCTCTTGATGCCCTGGCCTGTGGCCAGCAAGTTGAGCAGCGTGGGCATCTTCTGAGACCCCTTCTCCTGGTCCGCCACCCCCAGGCCTGTTCTGTGGCTCAGCGGTCCCGCGAGACGGTCCTGAAAGAGGGCCACATGGTCATGGTCACTCAGGAGACCTCTCCTCCCCGACGTCCTTCTTAGAAGCTCACAGTGCACGTTAGCAAAGAGCAAAGGCTGAGATGGGGAATTTGTTTCATATTATTTAGACCCCTGTTTTCTAAACTTACAGGACCGTGGAACCTGGAGCATCTAAGAAACCTGTAACATCATAAACTATATTTTAGGGAACGTTCGCTCAAATTCATACCAGGCTGTCATGTCTGAGGCAGTAGTTGCACACTGACTGACAAATGTCGGGTTTTGTTTGTTTTTAGACTTAATTTAATATCTATCAATCAGGAGATTTCTCCTGAAAATGGGGTTGGGGGCTTCCTTGATTTTCCTTTCCTATTTGGTGTGAATGGTCTGGAACTGAGTGGTGCCTGCTCGGTTTAAAGGGGCAAGTGGTCTCTCATTCACCCCAACCCCCACCATCCTGTTACCCCCTGAAGGGAGCTGAGGTCAGAGGTCGTTTATCTTGTGCTCATACATTCGTTTTTGCTGTGAAAAGAAAAATACTGCTCTCTCGGAAATAGGGATGTAGAGACATAGGCTTGAAGGCTGTTTCAGGAAAAAAATGGGAGCGGGTACCTTGAGTTTCTTCTACAGTCGTCCCCCTTTATCCATGGAGACTAAGTGCCAGACCCCCAGTGGGTGCCTGAAACCATGGGTAACACCAGACCCTATATATACTATACTTTTTCCTAGACATAGACACTATAATAAAGTTTAATTTATAAATAAGGCACAGTAGGAGATTACCAACTAATAATAATCTAGAACAATTATAGCAATATACTGTAATACAGTTGTGTGAATGTGGCCTCTCTCCCTCTCAGAATTTCTTACTGTTCTGCACATACAGCGTAGAGACGCTGGGCAAAGGGGTGATTCAACTCCTGGGTGGGGCAGAGCAGTGATGCAAGATTTCACTACTTAGAACAGTGTGCGATTCAAATCTTACGAATTGTTTCTTTCTGGAATTCTCCATTTAATAGTTTTGGACTGTGGTTGACTGCGGGTAACTGAACCCTCAAGAAGAGACTCTCTGGGGAAGCGGGGACTCCTGTACCTGGGTGGCATCCCCTCTCAGGCTGGGATTTGCACCCGGCCATGGAGAGAAAGGGCAGTCCCAGGCAGAGCTCACCACGGGCAATAGAAGACCCTTTCCCTCCACGGCCTGAAACTGCAGAGGAGAGAAACTCTAAAGAAAGCCTGCCCTAGATAAGGAGTCCCCACAGAAATGATAAGTCTTTGGGGTCGATACCATTAGATAGCCGGATAGGGGCGGAGGCTTCCTTTCCTGCTGGGCAGGTGGCCTGGACACAAGTAAAGAGACTGGACAGGACAGGGCGTGTCTCACATGTTTGTGGCGAGACCTGCTAAGAAGCAGATACAGCCCTTCTCGGGGCTGGAACTGGGATTTGGCAACAGACAGAAGGAAGAGAAGTGAGATGCGTTGAAAAGGTTCTCCTGGACCCAGCTCACTGGATTTGAAGGACGTTAGCGGACGGATTCACCCCTTCTGATACCTATACGTGGACAAATTTATTTGCATTAAAACATAATGACAGATAATCCCAAATAGGTGTAGTTTTATTTAACAGGTGCCAAGGGGCACAAAGACTTCAGCCAACAAGAGGTGTATGAAGGTGGAACTGCAGAACCCGGGAGGGGGGGACTGGGAGATGACTTCAAGGGTGATCCCCTAAATGCAGCCTCATTCACTGCATTCTTCTAAGCTCATCTGGCTGAGGGACCCCGGTGGCACAAGCCCAGCGCTCTCGGGCTGGCCAGCCTTTGGACTTGGGTGTCGAGGACAGTGATCACGTATTCCTCCTAGTTCAGCCTGTCTTTGTGAAACAGCTCACCTTCCCCTGAAAGAGTTAAGGTGGCGCCTCACTGTGACCATGCAATTAAAAAGTCATTTCGACACTTGGAGCATTCTCTGGCTCCAGATTTTAAAGGGGCTCCAATAAGACCTCCTGGGCCCTTCGGGGACTGAGATAACATTGTTATTGGTGTGAAAGGAGGGTGAGGGAGCACGGGGTCACGGTCTAACCCGGGGAAGATAAATCTGCCGTGCTGAGCAGAGGCCTGGCCACCTCCTCGGGATGCGGGCTTTATATACAAGACCTGACTTGCGATTCATTAAACCGTCCCCGGTCCGGCCACCGGTGCCCACGAAGGCAGGTCTGTGCAATCTCATATTCCAGGAAGTAGCTGTAACGTCACAGGCCAATGAAACTGACGAGCCTGACAGGAACACACAAACAACCGGGATGTCAGGCTGGCCCGCATCCCCCCGCCGTGTTTATTTAGGAGTGGAGGTCCATTAAGTGCTCTGCGATGGCCTCCTGATAACGTGCCCACCTTCTCGGGGCGGCCGGGGCGGGATGTCTGCCCTCAGACGTGACAGCTGACATTTCTGGATACACTTAGAGATGGGCCTGTCCCCCACGACGCAGAGGACAGAAACCACACGTTTTGAAGTGATAGCCTCTCTAGCTCATGCGTAGGAACAAGCGGTTCTTTTCAGGGCTTTCTGCGTATGTCAGAGGCCTCACTCCCTTGTAAGAATATCGTAAAACCTGGCGCTAGAGGCTGGGGATGCGTGGCTGGAGGGAGCGTTTTAGCAAATATTTACTAGGTGGGGAAGGAAAATGCATGAGTGGTGTAAATTTTGAGGGATATGGAGGTTAGGCAGAGATCCCACATTCTCCACCATCTTGAACTTTGATTTTTAGGAGCCAAGTGCCTGGAAGCTTGGAGAGTGAATTGTAGCTTCAAGGCCACAGCCTACCTACTGAGTCATGCTTCTGTTAGCCCCCTGCAGACACCCAACTGCTCTCCCCACCTGAACTTCACCCACCTCAATGTCTTGTTCATTGCTCCCCATCACCCACCCCCCTAAAATGGCCTGTCTTTGATCTCTTATTTTCATTGATTTATTGATGTACTCATTCATTCATCCACCTAATTTTAACCGAGGGCCTGTCATTGCCCTGGTACAGGGGATACAGAAGTAAACAACTCAGGAAACGCCTTGTTCTCATGGAGTTGATGTTCTGGGGTAGGGCAAAGGGAGACACTAATAATAAATAAGTAAATTAATTAATGAAGATGTTAAGTTCCACAGATAATAAATAAGTAAATCAATGAATGAGGATGATGCTATGAGGAAGCGAGGCAGGGGATGGGAAAGAGAGTGGTGGGGGAGAGGAGGCCTGATTGAGGTTTGGTGATCTGGGAAGGTCTCACTGAGGAAGGAGACCTGACCTGAACCGACAAAGGGGGGCCTTGTGTTTGGAGGCAGATGCTCTCCATGGACAGGCAGCCAAGGGTAGGATCAGGTTTGTATTGCTTGAGAAATACCAGGAGGCCTGGAGGCAGGAAGGGTGTGTGTGGGGGGCATGTAGGAGATGTCGTCAAAGAACTCGGGAGGGCCAAGGGCATGCAGGGCTCTGAGGGTCATGGTTAAGGGGCTGGATTTAATGCAAGGGGGGGAAGGAGGGCAAGCCAAAAGAGTGTGTAAGCAGTGGTGTGATGTGATCAGGTGTGTCTCAAATCAATGTGTGTCTCTTTTCTTTGGGGGTCTCTTCAAATGTAGCCTGTGCTGTGAAACTTTGCAACAGAATGAATCCCTTCTGGGGCCCTAGAGCGCATGTGTGACTGTGGACTAGTGAAGGGACATGCTCTTCCTCTCCCGCTGCTTGCGGGCTTCTTGGGGGCAGGAACCAGCCTGGTGGCCCTGCTTCTCCAAGGTGTTTTGCACACAGTGCCTGGTCAATAAGGTGTCCCACACTGTCCTGAATCATTAGCTCCCAGAGGTGAGTAACGTCTGCCCAGTTTATTTTGCAAAGTTCCAAAGGGCTCTTAAGAATTGTCCTTTGATGATGTGTTGGGCCCTGAAGCTGTGGTATTCGTGGGTCCTCCCGCAGATGGCCCTCCAAGTTGGGAGCTCACTAGGGTTAACTCGCCCCAAAGAACTTATTCACATTACTTCCCTCAGTCTGTTAGTTTCCTGCAGATGATTTTAGCATGCTTCTCAAACGTGTCAGCATCCAGGCCATGAAACCAAGATTAAAAGCCCAGGCTCCATGTTGCAGGTCCCAGAAAAAACATACGTTTTAACGGCTGCTCTCCCAACTTCAAAATTAAACATATTACATTCTTGGGAGTACGATTTCAGCTTCTTTACGTTTATGACACGAATGGAACCGCTCGCCCTCACTTCGGTCTATAAAGCGAGACTCATTAGAAGGAGGAAATTTCCTTTATCATTAATGGGCCACACTCACATGATAAAAACCGTCTCCTTCCCCAGGACTTCCATTCTCATTGCGAGCCGTTCCCACATAGACTATTTATCTTCCACATTTTCCCAGCTCTCAGTGGCACCATTATACCCTTTATTTGGAATCATAAAACTTTGAGAATAAAAAAGAAGCAAATTAATTCTCCCTGGGGAGGAAAGGAAGAGGGATCCTGCCAGCGTTTAAATTGTAGGACTGGCCTGGCCTCCAGGCTCAGCTTTCTTTTCCAGCAGCCCAGCCGGTGGGGGGAAGTGAGTGGCTATGACTGAGCATCCCGAAATAAAATGCAGAATTATGCAAACACGTTCAACTCTCACATCTTGCAACACAAAGTGTCCAACGCCCGAGGAATAAATGCTGCGGGCTGGAGCGGGAACGCGCTGAAGCTCTGAACGGGTTACTCCGCTCTTACTATCCACAGCGGAAAAGTAACCCCCATCACGATGGGAAAACCACAGTTTCCTTTATTTGTGAATCATGCCAGATTAAAAAGTGGTCAGGGCAGAAGTGCGGCCGGGAGGACGGGATGCCGTGTGGAGGGGCGAGGGCTCCGGGTTCAGAATCCTGTTGCTGACGCTGGCTCGCTCTGTCCAACTGCCTGTCACTTAACCTCCTGGTGACTCCTCTCCCATCACCAGGTTGGAGTTAACGAGGCGGCCTCTCCTCGCAGCCCAAGATCCGGATTTCCTAACTGCCAATTGGATAATATGCTTCGCCCTCGCTGTTCACTCAAAGGGGTCTCAGGGTTGTTCTGAAAACAAGCGGTGAAAGTCAGTTAACACGCCGGCTGCCACTGGCACTGCCAGGGAGAAAAAGTGAGGCCCCAGAGCGCCTCAAGGTGAATCTCTGGGTTTGGGGTTCTGGAAACAGATTCTATGGCTAGTAAAGCATTTATTTAAAATTTGTTTTTTATTTCTGTTACTTTTATTTATGCATTTATTTTATTGATTTGAGAGAGGGAGAGAGAGATAGAAACATCAATGATGAGAGAGTCATTGATCGGCTGCCCCCTGCACGCCCCCTGCTGGAGATCGAGCCTGCAACCTGGGCATGTGCCCTGACCGGGAATCTAACCTCCATCTCCTGGATCATAGGTCTATGCCCAACCGCTGAGCCATGCTGTCTGGGCCACTGTATTCCTTTTTAAATTGGGAGGTTATAGTCCCTGGATGATTGATGAATATTGCGTTCTCAGAAAGTCAAATGAAAATCATGGATTTGAGAAGCAGCATACAGACAGGATATTAGAGTTTCAGAGGACCATAGAGAATCCAGTCTAGCACCTTCCTTTTGCAGAGGGGGAGCTTTGGATGCAGAACATGTAAGTGACCTGCCCAAACCTATGGAACCAGGGGCCTGGTGGTGGCTGCTGGCTTTGAAGCATGATTTTGACGGTGGTCTAGTTACTCCGATCAGTTGAACAAGAATCTTTGAAGAAGGGGGGACAATACCAGAGGCTCCGGCATAACAGTCAGTGTGGTGGTGGGCCAGAGAGGCCCTGAGGCAGCGTTAGGTGGTCCCTTTTATTATGAAGATGTCTCTGAGTCTTAAAGTGGGAGCCATTTAGGAAAATGATGGAGGCACAGGGGTGGCTCGCAATGTCGAAGTTGCAATGATTTTAAGTTTAGTTTAATTTTTTTCCTCCCCCGACCTTCCTCCTTTCTCTCTCTGTCTCTCTCTTCTCTTATTTATTTATTTATTTTAATTCAAAGAGACTTTCTGGAGTAAAACTAGAGCAAATCTAAGCCTGGGTGACCTGGTGTTGACAGAACAGCCGGGAGAGTGGAGGGAGCCGACTCACAGCAAAGAGGAACAAGCTCCCTGTGATTTACTCTGACTTGCTAATTTTCAGAAGGAAATTAATAAAATTGATTCCAGCAAAAACTCTAAGTGGACAAATAGAAGAAAAACAAATCGGGAATTGTGACTCTTTAGGGCAGAGAGCAAGTTCTTAGAGAAATCCTTCCCTCGGGGAGAAATAAACATCTAGGAGAAATCGCTAACTCTAAGGGTCGTTAAAGCAGAGATCACTCACAGGATGGAAGCGAAGCTCCCACCGACGGTGCCTTCCAGCTCCTGGGCTCGGTGGCAGCAACATGATTAGTTAGTGTGGGTTCTGGAAGGAAGTGGGGCCTTTGGCAATAAGGCCCTGGAAATATGTATTTTTAAGTACTATAAAAGATGTGGAAAGCAACTCGCTTTTCATCCTGGGGACTAGAAATAATACACCTGCAAGGACAGATGAATGGCATAATGTTGGCATTCAATGGGGCATTAAACATTTTGCGCCACGTTTATGGGGTTTTCCTGTCATTAATTCTAGGTAAAATAAACTTTTAAAAAATGTTTTGTTGTGTTTTTGGACGGCGTTTATTTCTCACCAACTTGCTTTGCTTTGCCATTTTCCCCCCCGCCAGGCTTTCGTGTCTATTGTGTTTGCTTCTGTCCTTCATCCCCTTGGCTGATTTCCTAGCCGGCCTCCCTCCGCTCGGGGGCCCTTCCTGTTCCTTCCCGGGCCCCCTTGGCGGTCTCGCTTTCCGTCCTGCTGCACGTGTTCAGACCCATGTCAGGTCGGATGTGGCTGGTTAGCTGGCCGCAGCCGCTGTGGTTTGCCTGTGGCGCCCTGGGATTGGCAAGGTCTTGGACAGACTGTCCAGGAGCTGCAGAGATTGGGGCCACCTGAATCTCTCTGCTAACAGGGCAGCCATGCCGCAGTTGGTTGTGACGGCAAGGCCTGTCCTTTCTTCTTGCTCAGCTCCTGGCCTTCCTCCCCAATTCCTTCTACTTCTTTTACAAAAGTCTCCTTTCCCATTAGCAGTCCACATGCCTTTCTGTTTAAATTTAGTCAGATGTTCAGCTAAGGGAGAAAGGACGGTGTTTTGGGTGGAACAATTCTGCAGGAGTCAGGAGACCCGGGTCCTTTGTCCCAGCTGCCACTCACATTGTCCTGTGTGACGTTGGGCAAGCCATTAACTCTCTGATGTGCAGTTTTCTGAGAAGTTTGGATATGATCAGTGTGTCATCTTCTCCTGAGATCTATAACGGAGTCAAGTTCTCCTCTGGGGCTCCGGGCGTAATAGAGGCGGACAGCCAGACAGGAGTGGAGCAGAACACACGGTCTGAGGAAAGTGAAACGGGGACTGGAAGGGACAAAAACTGATCTTGAGGATTTAAGGCCGGTGGCTGACTAAGTAGGGTTCAAGGACTAGCCTTATGGGGCTCCTTGGAGCTTGTGTGAAAAATGGGTTGATTCACTCAATACATAATTATGGAAAATCTGTGTGCCAGGCTGTGTTCTAGGTGCTTGGTGTATAGCAGCCCACAGGTAAGACAGATCCCTGGCATCGTGGAGCTTAGCCGTTGTTAGTAGTATGGGTAGTTATAAGTGCTGGGAAGAAAGTCTAGCATGCTAAGGGGAGGGGGAAGGGCTGCTATTTTTACAAGGTGGTCAGGGAAGCCAGCTCAGAGGAGGCAGGAAGGAAGCAGAGGCCAGAATGATGTGAAGGAGGGAAGCATGTCTAGGGAAAGAGCATTTCAGGTGGGGGCGATAGCTAGAGCAAAGGCCTGGAGGTGGGAGGTGTGTGTGAGGAACATCAAAGGAGGCCGGGGTAGCTGGTGCAGAGGGCGTGGGGGATTGGGGCTCTACCACCAGGTCTAGCACTGTGTCCATAGGCCTGGGGTTGGACTAGAGGCTGATGCTAAGCAGGTGCCCTTATGCCCCTAAGGCCTGCTTGGTAACCAGGTGATGGGTGAAGAATCTTCTGGCTCTGGGTCCTGACTCCTTTAGACCAGTCACTGAGCATTCTGTTGAGGACTGGTCATCTAGGATCTTAAGAGTCTCTGTCATCCTCTCTGGAACCTTGTTTTGGTAGCTTGGGAACAGTTTTCCCATTAATTCCAGACGATTCACCATCATCACTGTTGGGAAATCCTCTGGTGCCTGTCACTATGGACACTGGGCCATTTCCTGTGTTTAAGATCTCTCCCAATCCGCAGTAGGGGAGCAGGGCAGTGAAGACAGGTTCTCTCCCGGTGCTCAGAGTGGACTCCCAGGCTGGATTTAAGGAACACCCAAGTGGTCAATTAGACACTCAAATCCACTTAGAAGCAAGAGTCAGGGTTATTTAACTGAGCTGATCCAATCTGGTAGAGGGCCTCTGCCGGCTTCAGACCATGCATCACTGAGTGGTGCTTAGTCAACTGGGAAGGAAGTTGAACATCTCTGTGACTCACCCCCCTTCTCCAGGAACATTGAGGGTGTGTCTGATGATTAGGCAGAATATTATCACCATTCCGTGCTGCACTGAGTAGGGGAAGGATGTTGAAGGATGGGGAGATGGGGTGGGGAGAGCACTGGAGGGGTCTGGAGAGGCAGAGATGGGGCTGTGAGGTGGGAATCGATACTGGCTGTGGGGAAAGGCAAGGGCTGGCCTTGTTAATAGAGCGGGCGCTTGTGTCAGGGAATGGCGGGATAGATGTAGCCACTGGTACAGAGGACTTTGCCAGCATCCCCTTTGGAAGGAAAGCATCCTCACATGTAAGTAAATATTTCAACAGTAAGGTTAGGTTTAGGAGATGACTGCTCTCTCACAGCACCCGGAGAGCACTTGCTTCTCAGAAGTAGTGCCTCAGGGTGGCTAAGGGCGGGGACTGGCACCCACCTCCCCAGGAGAAGCCTGACGTCACCCCTTCCCGGCTGTGTGGCTTTGGGGCAATTACTTGAGCACTCTGTGACTCAGTCTTCTCACCTGTCAAATGGAGATAGTAATAGCTCCTGCCTCATAGGGATGCTATGAAGTTTACATAAGAGCCTGGCCACGGCGAGCCCTCATTATGGTCGGCTGTTATTAGTAGGTGCTCAGGAACTGTTTATGGAGAAGCCAATGAATAGATTTCAGTGTGTGACAGTCTCAGGAAGTCTGGCTACGGGAAGGTGTTTATTTGGTTCAGAATGCCTGTTTCTCGACCTACCTATAATTAGTTTCTATTACTAGGTTATTATTAAGTTGAGAGGAATTACTTTCCTGTGATGGTCAGTGTCCTGAAATACTGAAGGTCAAATGCCTCTAACATCCAAGAGGAAATTATTTTGTTGGTTTCAGTAATATGGATGAGCTCAAAGGGGAGTAGTTGGTCGCAAGTAGAGGTTTTCCTGTAAAGCAGCGACCAAGAATATCTGAGCCGGGGCCTCTGAGAATGTTTGGAAACATTCCCTGCTTGGCTTGATTCTCCCACCCTAAAATAACCCACGTGTCGGCCTTTTGTGGGGGACCTTCGACTAGAAGAGAAAACCTCAGAGGAAAGAGGCCGGTCTTATTCTGTGTGATCCACTCAGCTTCTAGAACAGTCCTGGGCCCACAAAAGACCTGTGAGTTCATTATAAAGAGTGAAAGTTTTTACATTCCCAAACCTAGATTTCACCTCTGAAATGTCCACGTGATCGTCACTGGACCCCAAGGACAGTGTTCACGTTCGTTTATGTACACCTTTTATTTCTGATGATGAGAGTTAAGAAATATGTGAACTAATATTATTTCTGTCGAGAGGCTTGGCCTCGGGAGACCTGTGGCCAAGTGTCCCCTCAGCCTCCAGCTAGCTGAGTGACTCAGTCTGTAGCTGCCTGGGACCTGCATTTCCTCACCTGAGTGCGAAGCAGGGAGACCTGGGTTATGATAGTGACCAGGGCTCACTCTAGACTGCCCACAGTGATGACACTGTGCTCCGTGCCTTAGAAGTGTCCTCACATTTCATTTTCATAGCGATCCTGAACAGTATTTCAGGCGAGCTTAGGTGAGGGGAGTCATTTGCCGAAGGTGTAAATAACAGGCTGGGGACTTGAGTCTTGGCTGGTTGGTATTTCACGAATCTGTGAATAATTGTCGATGTGTGACAAAGAGCGTTCACATAAACTGGGTTTTCAGGAAGGATTAGGAGGTCACTTTCCCAGACTTGCCCCTCCCAGCCCACCTTACAGGGTGGACAGATTCCCAGTCACTCTCCCTCTGGGGTTCCCGGCAGTTCTCTTCCCATGTGCTTGTTATAATTGCTATTAAATAGCCAATTATCCACTTAGTTGTTTCATGTCTGTTTGGCTATGATGTGAGCCCCACATTCACCCTGAGCCCAGACCCTGCCTGGCCCAGTCAACACGGCCAACGGGGAGGAAAGAATGAGCACCTACTGTGTGCTGCATGGCGGAGGAGGTCAGAGTAAGCAAGGCTGGGTGGACGGTGAACTGTGGCGATGCTTCCGTCCAATGCTGGCTGCCTTGCTGGTTGTAAACCTCCCCGGCGTGGACAGTGCTGAGCGGTGAGCTGGCTCCACGCAAGGCTGAGTGGCTGTCCCTCAGGAGCACGCTGAAAGGACTCTGAATGGGTGGGAGGTGATGTTTGATGACATTTAAGGTTCCATATGATGTGAACATTTGTTCCTTAATTCATTTGTTCATTCTTTCAGTCGGTCACCCTGTTAAGCCATCAGGACTGCCACAGATGTTTACTGGGCACCGTGCTGGTTGCTGGTGACATAATTGTGAACAAGAGCTTATCACCTGGTAGAAAAAAATTACCAGTGCCACTTTCTGAGCATTTCCCATGAGCCAGGTAGTATAAATGCACAATCTCTTGTTTTCACAGTGACCCTGCAGGTTATTACAACCAGGTTATGAATGCAGAGCCCGTCTCAGGACCAGGTTCAGTGGCCGCCGAGGCCACACAGGGAGGAGGTGTCAGGGCTGGGACTTGAACTCAGAACTGATAACAGTCTAGAATTCTCTCCTATCAGGTACAAGGAAGTGTGACTGCCGAGCACGCAGCACAGGAGTGGAACTTTGAGCATCATGCAAGAAACTCAGTTATTTGTGCAAAGCTGGCCCTTCGATGTGCTGCAATGATGCAGGGACCCCTAGTTCTCTGTGTAAGGGGGTCACAGCTAAGAAAGGGACAAATGCAGGAACCCTGTGATTAGGGTTGTGAGGGGCACGGCTGGGGAGCATCCCTCGGATGGCTCCACGGGACAGTCACATGGAGATTCCGAAGGGAAACAGGAGCCCACAGATGCTCGGGGAGTCAGGAGAGAGCTCTCGGACCGAGAAAATCTCTCCTAAACCTCCTAGCTTTCCTTTCGAAGGGAAGGGGCTGAATCCTGCTGCTTTTACAGGATGCTCTGCAAGTCCCCCGCCCTGTGCTGTCTGCCTCATTCCCCCTGTGGTGCCGTATTCATGATTCTCTTCCCTCCGCAATGACCATCCCTTCAGGAGGGAACAGACGCTGTTAGAGGGCTGTTACCCACCTCGATTGAAAACAGGACCAGCAAAGTTAGCCAGCAGGGAGAGCAGCGTTTCTCCTCGGAAGCCGAGACAGTGTCGTGTGCCGCCCGAGCACCGGCTGAGTGCAAGGAGCTCTGGTCCCAGCATGTGCTAGCCTGGGATCTTGGCCACGCTCCCTGACCTCTCTGTACCCTGGTCTTTATCCCTGAAGGAAACAGGCTGCGTAGACCAGAGCAGAGGATTTCAACTTCACTCTGAGGAGCTGCAGAGATTCTAGGACAGTGTCTTGGGGAGCACTGCGGGCTCCTACTGGGCCATGGGATCCCACTCCTACTTCAGCCCAGCAATCTGCTCTGACTTGCCTTCTCCACTGGAGATTTCAGTTGAACAAAGTGTCCTCTGCTTTAAAACAGATGTGCTGGCCTTTGTCACTGTAGCACCTCTCAAGCCCCTTCCACAGGGGTCCTGGCAGCTGACTTGAGGCCTGGCTAAGGCCTGTGGGTGACCCTGGCTGCCTCAGTTACTTTGGAGACACCCACAACTGCTCACAAAGAGCTGAAGCTGGGATCTGGCTTGAGGTCCGGAATCCTGGTGCTATCAGTGGAGGCTGCGGATGGAGTCCCAGGCCTTGCAGAGAGCGAGACTTTCTGGAAGGATGTGAGGAGATTTAGCAAGTCATTAAGGAAATGACTGGTGAGCAGCTTGTGATCTGCGCCAGGTCAGCTTATTTACTTGGCCAGTGGCTGAAACAGGATCCTACCTGCAGCTTCCCCTCTAGGGGCTTGAAGCCATCCCCTCCGCAGTCTGTTGTGTCTCAAAAGCTTCCAGGTCTCCTTGCACCCAGAATTGCTGGGACAACTACAGATTGGGTGGGCCAGAGACAGGGGACAGCAAAGACAAAGGACAGAGCCAAAGAAAAACGTCCATATGGCTTCCGTCTGTGGTGGGGAAGCCTGGGAAGCGCTACTCCAAGGTGGAGCTCCAGCACACCCCAAGAGGTGTCCTGGAGTACAGGTTCGTGGCTGGGCTGTGTGACTCTAGGCAAGTTACTTAACTCCTCTGAGTCTCAGGCTCTTCATAGATGGGGGTAATAACTATAAAGTCTTCACAAGTCTATATAGTAAGTTTTCCATAGCAGAATACCTGTGTGGCCCTTAGCATGTAGCCTGCTAGGTAGACAAAGCTATTGTTTTCATTATTTGGTTCCCTGGAACTTTGCTATTTCTGCAATTCACATGGTGATAAAATAAAGCTGGTGGATGACGATGCCACTGGCCTTCGTGCCTCGGGGACAGTGGCTATGTGCGAGTATGCATGGGTGGGGTGAGTATAGATACTGCACAGAAATCATGTAGGTTTATAAACTGGGCCATGCAGTGTTGAGTCTCTTCAAACCAAGCCAAAGAGGTGAGGGCAGCCTTCCCGGTGGCAACACGTGCAGTGCTGAGTAACGCTAAGCTCTGCTCGTTTATCGAAGGAACACTCACCGGGTGTCTCCACCCCAGGTCAGGCTTTCTTCTAGATGCCGAGAATGGACACGGGATCCCCAACTTTGTGAAGTTTGCTGTAACAACTGGATAGACTCTCATTCATTCGACAAACAGTGTCTTACTTTGTGTCTGGTGCTGTTCTAGACATTGGCTGAGACGTTATGGAAATAAGTATGGGATCTGTGCCCTCAAAAATCCTATGGCCTGACAAGAGGAGGAGCAATTTGTAGCAGCAACAGTTATGCCACCACCAGGAGAATCCTGCGTACCCTCCTCCTTCAGGCTCCTTTGCTCTTCATTTATATGACCTCCCTGGATAAAAAGGCCAGGTCTTAGGATCATTTGATAGCTCTAATGTCGGAAATACCAAATGGGAATAACTCTCATTCTAACTGTTTTCATTAAATTAAAAAACAAAGTCTATTTTGACAAGCGCTCTGGTCACCCACATGTCTTATCTGAGTTCATTTCCAGTTTCGTGAAATGGAAATGACTGTCCTCATTATACAGATAAGGCGCCTGACGTTTATGTCACTTACTTTGGGTGGCACAGAGCTTCCTTGGCAGAGTGGAGAATCGAGGCAGGGGCACAAGCAGCCCCACGTGAGGGGGTTCCCAGGACCCTGGCCTCACTTCTAGAAAAATAACACCCCCTGACCAATCGTAGTCTTGTTTCCTTGCCTCTATTTGAAACAGTGATTTCAAATCCCTTTCGTGTCATTGCTCGTTGGTGGCCAAGAACCTTTCCTCTGGGGGCTGTTTCCCAGCTGTGGCTCAGTAGACCCTGCCTCATCCATCCAGATAGAGTCTTTCTGTCCCACTGTGTGTATTTTTTATGTTCCAAACCCCTGTGTACAGAGTTTTAATGCTGGGGCCTGTTTCCTGGTTGGGTCCCGTGTCTGTTAGCCAATGATATCAGGTTTCCTTTAAACACAGGGCCGGTGGTTTCACTCTCTGCCACGTTTGGATGCTGTTTATGGCTTCTGGGAGGGAAAGGTTAATTTCCCTTTTTGGTGTCTGATTTTCTTCTTTTAAGACATAAACAGCAGACTTGGTTTTAGTTGGAGTCAGAGATCTTTGTGCTGATCCGAATCTCCCTCTTAGAGCCTCCGAGTAATGCTCGGCAGCGCTTGACCCTCAGTGCGCGAGCGTGCTTTGTAGCGATTACTCAAAGTCCTGTTGTGTCTGCTCTGCAAAGACCCTTCCTATCTTCTCTATTCTATCACTTCCATTCGTCTCTTCCCGGTTTAGGCTCCTGAGCTTCTCTCTTGGGCAGCCATAGCCGCCTTATAAAGGTCTCCTGGCTGCAGTTCTTTCCCGGTGTTCCTCTCACCCACTTCTGCCAGGCAAATCTTCCAGAAGGACAAATCTGATCTGTCATATGTCCACCCCAAACCCGCCCATGGCTTCCCTTTCCTCACAACAAAGTCCAGACTCCTGTATGGATCAGTCCTCAGGGCTCTCCGTTCGCCCTCAAGGTTTCTATGAGATTTATGGGGCTCTAAGCCAAGCAGAATGTCTGAGAACTTCCTCAAGTCCTCTAAGAAGGACTTTTGTTAATTGGTAGCCCCCGGTGCATATGGTGATTGTCTTCACTCTGCCTCAGATCTCTGTCCTTTCCCCTTTGTTTGGATGCCCTTCAAGGCTCAGATCACTGCCATCCTCTCCAGTAGCCTCGCCCCACCTTCTCTAGCCCACCCTCGTGTCTCGTGATTTCTTCTTTGAATTCTCAGTGTAGTGATTGCAGCAACGTTTACCAGCCAATTGGCCTCTCATCATTTCATACATGAGCCACAAAACCTACCGAACACGGTCTCTCCAGTTACCCCGTGGTCAAAGTCTAAATCAGGTTATATACTGGCAGGTTTATACCCAATGCTAACGCTGGAACTTCCCCCACTAGGTCTGGAGACCAGTAAAAGATTTTGGTTGGTGATGTAGGTGACTCAGAAAGCTTTCTTCCCTATGGTCAGAGCCTGATCAAGGGTTGCATCCACAAATGCTCAGACCTTCACCTGAGTCCGCCAGCTCTTCCCAAACTGTGGCTCCTCACAGGGTCAGGGGCTACACAACCCCTTCTCTGCTGCACAGGCTGAAGGAGGCATTTGTAAGCACAGTCTCTGCTGCTTGGCATCTTCTGATTCACTGGTACCCTCTTTGGCCCGTTCGTATAACTGCCATTGGCCCACGTCCTGGACACAGCCCTTCACTCTGCAGGAGCTGGCCTCTGTCTCCACATCCCTCTACTTCCCTGCCACTCTTCTGAGCTGACGTGCATGTCAACCCCTTGTTCTCTCAGCTCCTTGCTGTTCTCACTTCTAGTGGCTTCTCCTCCGAGCTGCCTCATTCACCCACTCTTGTGGCTACAGCCTGGACTCGGTCATTTTCTGGAGCCGCTCCCCATCGGAAGTCATGAAATTCACACCTCCCACTCCCTGACCACAGCCTTCTTCTTCCAGTTCCCTCCCTCGCGTCCTCTCACTTTCGGGACCTCCAAGTCTTGACTCTCTTCTTTGTTCTTCCCTGCCTGATGCTGTTATCCTCCCTCTCACCCCTTGTTGCGTAAACTCCACCCTTCATCGCTTCAACAGCTCCTTTAACGTGAATGCCAGAGCTCTGCTGTCCTTTTGTCACACACATGTCACAAACTAACCCTGGCTGCTGAACTTCATCAAGGTCAATGCGCTTCTAGCCTAGAGATCAAGGCCACTGTGGACCTCCACACATGCCTCAGTGCTGCCCAGATACTAATTCTGCCTCACCTCTCAGGCGTCTTGTCTGTTCTCTAATAGATATTTTAAGCATTCTTTCCTCTTCTCAAACCTCAATCTCTACCTATATTCCCATGCTCAGCACATAAAAATGCAATCATCGGCCCTGGCCTGATGTGGCTCAGTCGGTTGGGCATGGTCCTGTGCACTGAAAGGCTGCTGGTTCGATTCCCATCAGGACACATGCCTGGGTTGTGGCTTGATCCCTGGTAGAGGGTGGGCAGCAGGCAGCCCATCTATGTTCCACTCTCACACTGACATTTCTTTTTCTCTCTTCCTCTCTCTAAAATAATAATAATAATCATCAATATAAGCATTTTTAAAAAAGCAACCATCAGATACCTCTTTCCATTTTCTATCCTGAAACCTACTGACTGGCAGGCATCCTTGCCCTTCCTTTCCTCTTTAGTGTCTCCTCAGCCGATCCTCAGGACTTTTCTGTTTTGCATTTTCCCTTTCTGATGGTTTCTTCAACATCTTCTCTTTTTGGAAGGTACTACCTATGGGTATTTAAACATATTTCTTTCTTTCCTACCATTAACAAAGAAAACAAGGGCTTCTTTCACCCTCTGTCCCGCTCTCCTGAGCATCCCAGCCCCATCTTCCCGAGGTGCGGAGGTGGGAGCTGCTTGTGTTGGGGAGCTGGGAGAGGCCTCTATGAACGGAGCATGTGGAGCTGGGTTGTGTAGGGTGGGAGATGAGTTTGGAGCTTGATGCTTCATAAACATTGAGTCGAATGAGCAGAAGTTTATCAGGTGTCTACATGTTGTTAAGTAAATATGCCAAGCATTTGGTCACTACACAGAACTATGACACAGAGCCCTTGCCTTCAAGGAGCTTATCTAGTGCAGAAAAAATTAGCAACACATTTTAGAGGTGGTTGTACAGGATGGATGCTGTGAACTGGCCCAACCTTCAATCTATGTCCTAAATCCACTCCCTTCTTATACCTGCACCTCACAACAGTGGCCCAAGTCCACGTCATTTCTTTCCCAGATCATTCCATTAGCTTCCTGGTTGATCTCCCCGCTGATGCTCTTGCTTCACGTTGGCCAATTCTTACAGCACAACTTTGCCTTTTAAAATATATCACATCCTGTTTCTTCTTGGTTCCAAACCCTCCTCCTGGATGCCAGTCTTCCTTATAGTCTAAGTCAAATGGTCAACATCATCTGCACCCACCCCTGGCCCTCTGATGTCATCACCCAAGGGTCCCTACCTGCTCACTGGGCTCCAAGGACACAGAGCTCTGTTCTGTTTCTTAAAGGCACTGAGTGGACTCCGGCCTCAGGGACATTGTACTTACTACCATTCTGACCTGGCAAGTGACTTCCTCAGGCATTGCCTCGGCTACTCCCCTCCTAGGTCTCTGCTCAGATGTTGCCCTGTTGAAGAGTCCCGCCGTGATCGCCCTATGTGGAATGGCACCTTGGCCGTCTGAAGTCCCCATCCCCTTCCTCGACTTTGCTTTTCCTCTAGCACTGATCACCATACTGCAGGTTTCCATTCTTTCCTTTATTTTCTCTCTCTTCCTGTTAGAATGTAATCTCCATGAGCGCAGCTTCTTTGGTTTGTTCTCTAATGTATGTCCCGGTTCTTGTACATAATAATCACCAGTTAATACGCGGTGAGTGAATGAATAATAAATGGTAAGAAAGAATCGAGCCCCAACCTGCTCCCTGTGTTCATTTATTAATTCAATGAATATTTTTAAAGCATCTGCTATGTGTGAGTATATGCTTACTAACATCTTTCAGGGGCTGGTGCTATATGGTGGAAAAGCCCCAGAATAACCTGAGTGTTTCAATGACAACCGAGGCAGACCGAGATGACCCAGGTATCTGTGGTTCAGAATCCATGACTCGATGTCCCCATTCCAGAGCTCATATCCCAGGGCTGGTTACAAGCCGAGTTACTTCTGAGCGGCAAGTCTTGAAGCGAGCAGGCACTCACGTCTTCCTGCTGTGCTTGGTGCCGAGCAGCGTGTTCCTGCATCCAGCGGCTGCAGAATTCAGTAAGGATCGCTGGGTCCTGCCTCCCGGGTCGGGGATCTCTCCACTGCACCACACTGCCTCTCTTCACCACCTCGCCACTCCTTCCTCTAATCCCCTCCTTACAATGTCCTCCTTTTCTTCCTGACAGTCAGACCTTGTTAGGGAGCTGGGCGATGTGTGCTATGAAAAGCAACTTTATAGCTCTGTGCTGTTATGATCATATTTGGGGGTGGGGTGGCGAGAGAGGGAGGGAAGGAGCCAAGTAGCCTGGCCTGCATGACTGCTCTGTATTTTAATGGGATCCCTGCTGGTCACACCCTCTCCTGGGCTCCCTTACCCCGAGGGCCACATCCCGGTCACCAAGCAGTCGGAGAAAGGAAAACAGTAATCTTAGAGTCTGGAGTGGAGCTGGAGGCAAGACCCCTACCCGAGGCTTAGGCAGCAAAGGAAAGAAAAAAGCAAGAGCAAAACCAGCAGGGGCCCCCTAAAGGAGAGATGAAGAAGTTTGTTTTTCATGGAGGGCCTCGAGCAAGAGCCTGCCACCCACACGGGGCTGACTGAGCCACTGCTCTTTGGCTAAGTTGCAAAACATGGTAGGAGAAGCAGGATGAAAAAGCACCTATTATGTGACAAGCTCAACTTATCTGTATACAAAATATTTGTCCTGAAAACTTGTGAAGGTAGGGCTTATAAAACCTGTGTTACAGGAAATAATTTGATGATCACTTGGTGAAAAAATATAGAGCTCTGAAATAAAACATAATATTAATAACTAGCATTTATTGAGTACCTACTATGTGTTAGGCACTGTGGTAGTATCTTACACATATTATCCAATTTCATTCTTCAACCCTGTAAGTGAAGTATTAGTATTAACCCTGTATTGTGGTGTGGAAACTAAGGCTTAGGTAAGTACTAATTTGTCTCAGGTCATCCAGCTAATAAAGGGTGGCATTGGGAGTCCCACCTAGAGCGGTTACTTCAGACACCATTCTATGTTCTTTAACATTGTCGCTGTATTTCCCAGTGCTGTGCTGGGAATCAAGGAATTGGAGGGAACAAGACCAACACAGCCTCCCTTCTTCAATGTGGCAGAAAAAACTCTGTCACAGTAGCCAGCTGGTAAGGGGAGGAGCTGAGGCTCAAAGGCATTTTGACTCCGATGCTGGTGCATTCCCCATTCTGCCCAGATATGTCCACCCTTCGCAACATAGACCTGCTTGTCTACCCAGACATGCTCAGGCCACGCTGACCCCCCACAGCTTCCCAGACAAACCCAGCATGTCTCTGTCCAAGCTACTGACAAACCCTCCCATTCTTCCCACCCTCCCTCCTGGAAGAAATGGTCCAGGACCACTAGAGCCCTGGGAGATTGTCCCAAGCTTCGCCTAACCTCAGCTAGGAGTGTGGTAAAGTTATTCTTATAAACAGAGGAAGAGGCAGAATATTTGGGCACGTACACCAGCAGATCAGTGGATCAGGACAAGGTGTATGGAAGTTCTTTTTAGCTTATATTTATTTTCTCAGTGAAATAAGATATGAGATGTTACGGACTGAATGTGTACGTCCCTTTCAAATTCTTATGTTGAAGCCCTGACTTTCAATATGATGATATTTGGAGGGAGTGCCTTTGGGAGGTATTTAGGTTTAGATGAGGTCATGGGAGTTGGGTTAGTGCCCTTAAAAGAAGATGAAGACAGATACCCCTCCGGGTACACACAACAAGGGAAGGCTATGTGAGCAAACAGCAAGAAAGTGGCTGTCTACAAACCAGGGAGAGAGCCCTCACCAAGAACTGAATCTGCCAGCACCTTGGTCTTGGACTTCCCAACCTCCAGAACTGTGAGAAATAAGTGTCTGTGGTTTAAGCCACTCAGTCTATGGAATTTGTTATAGGAGCTCGAGCTGACTAAGACAGTAATTGGTACCAAGAAGTGAGTGCTGCTGTATAAATACCTAAAAATGTAAACGTGGCTTTGGAACTTGAAAGCAACAGAGCTGAAAAAGTTTTGAGGTGCATACTAAAAAAAAGCCAAGATTTCCATAAAGGAATTGTTAAAGTAGATTCTGGCGAGGGCTCAGGAAGGAAAGAGGAGAACTGTAGAGAAAGCTTCCATCTTCTTAAAGAACGCATCAATGATCATGAACAGAATGCTGATGGAAATATGGATGGTAAAGGCCATTCTGATGAAACCTTAGAGGGGAACGAGGAACATGTTATTGGACATGTTTATAACAAGGAAAAAGCAATCTTTGGTGTAAAGTGACAAGTCACTTGGCTGAATTGTGTTTATGCTCTAATGTTCTGTGGAAGGCAGAACTTGGAGCAGATGAAATTGGAGACTTAGCTGAGGAGATTTCTGAGCAAAGTGTTGAAGGAGTGGCCTGCTTTCTCCTGACTGCTATGGTAAAATGTGAGAGGAGAGGCACGGATTGAAGAAGGAATTGTTAAGCAGGAAGCACCCAGGATCAAATGTTTGGAAGACTCTCAACCCATCCATATTCAAAGAGCACCAAGGATGTGGCCGAACTGCCATTTATAAGGGATTAGTATGGATGAGAACCATGGTCTAGTCAACCACCCAACAGGAACACCACCAGCTTGAATTGAACAGGATAGAGATGGGGTGAAAGGACAGCACCGGAGGGCTCTTCACCTGCAAACATGCCCCTTTCTTCAAGACCAGGGAAGGATGACCCAGAGGTGCTTCAGATGATCAGGGCTGCCTCCTCGGATTCAACAGCCCAGATGGCAGCTGCCTGGAGCCGTGGGGGTGTGACCCCTGCCTAACAGAGTCATAACTGGGGGGAACACTGCCCTGAAGGTGGGTCCCAAAGGTGGGACTGCTGCTCTGGTGGGTCCAGATGGCACAGCTTTGAGCTGAAGAGGATTCTTTTCAAGGATTATTTGTCTTGCTAAGTTTTGGACCTACTTGGAATCCGTCATCCCCTTTTCCTTTCAATCTCTGCTTTTGGAATGGGACCCTCTCTCCTCCACCTGTCCTCCTATTGCTTTTGGAAGCACATAGCTTACCTGGTTTCACAGATCCACAGCTGGAGAGGAATTTTGCCTCAGGATAAATCTACCTGGAATCCCACTGATACGTGACTTATAAGATTATCATTTGAGACAGTGTTTGGGGATTTTAGAAGCAAGGAGCAGGCATGGTAGATTCTTCAGGAGAGTGGGAAATGGACGTCAGAGAGCAATGCTGCAGGTTTGCCAGGCAGCTTTAAAGACGTATTCAAGAGTGGCCACCATGCATTCATTGTGAGGTCCATCACTATGGTTCATGGTTTCCCCTAGCGCTCATTTACCCAGGTCCAGAAGCAAAATTCAATCTGATTGGGGCTTGGGATTTTCTAGGTGAGCATATAGAGGGGACAGAAGCAAGGAGGTTGAGGGCTCCTGTAAGAGCCTGTGGGACCTGAGTCAGGCAGGAAGGGAACTGAGGACACGGAGAAGAATCACCAGAGAAAGTGAGCTGAGGGCTGGGAGAGGGAAGGTCGGGGGAGGCTTGAAGTGGAGATTAAGGAGGGGGCTACAGTAACTGGTCATGATGGGTTTTCCAGTATGACTGAGGTGGCGGAAGACAAGATCATCGGAGGAGAAGAGACAGGGGAGTGAGAGGCCAGGTTATCTGAAGTATGACCTGTGAGGATAACTGCCAACATTAGGACAGTAATGCTGGGAAGAGAGACAGGAGTCCAGGAGCTAATATCAGGAAGGAAAGGGGACATAGTCCTGGGGTCTCCAAATGACTGCCTAGAAGGGACAGTTGAGTGGTGTGGGCTGATGGCCGGCATTTCCAGGGAGCAGTGGGATTTCAGGGAGGAACAAGTGACAGTGGTTGGGAGTGACAATGGGAAGAAATAGGGTGTTTACTCCCTCTCCTCCCAGCTCTAGAAAGCTCGGCAGAGAAACAGCTGCCATTAATAGGTTATCAGAAGCAGTGTCCTCAGGGTAGAGCCAGGTTTGAGTTAGAACAAAAATCTATGGTACGTTCAGAGAAGGAGCTCCGTTAGAGGGGATCTTACTGACGGCAGACCGGGCTGTTCTGGGCTCTGTAAGCCTGTCTGGCACAGTGTCTTCATAACTGACACCCAAATTATGGTGGGTGTAAGAATGGGGGTGATTGTTCTATTTTGAGTCTTCTTGGTCTTTACATCTGTGGCATCCAGCTCATCACTTGCTGGGTAGACAAGTGAATAAATGAATGAATGGATGCCCATGAACTGGCTCAGACTGGATCAGAACTAAAGACATGTGCTCATCTGTCTGCTCCTACTGAAGGTCGGTCAGGCCCACAAACACATTTCTCTACCTGACTTTCAAGGCCCTTCCTATTCTGGCCCATTCCAACCTATCCGAGCTTGTTTCCTACTCTTTCCAAATCCAGACACTCTACCCGACAGTTTGGGCTCCTAGCTGTCCTCTCAAAACACCACGCTCATTCCTGACTCTTGGCCTTAGCTCAGGTATTTCCTCCTGCTAGAATGGCCTATTGTAGTCTTGTTCCCCCAGCCAGTTCTCTCCTGTCCTTCAAGGCCAAGGCCAGTCGAATTCATCCATGAACCTTTCCTGATACTCAAACCCGCCCGCCTCAGATTTTCTATAGCTCTTATGAAAGCTACCACACACTATGGAGTGAGTTATAGCTCACTCCATATTATTAGTTATTTAAAAAAGATTAACCTTGCTTTTCCAGATAAATACTGAGTTTCTTGAGGGAAGGAGTGTGTTTCTAGTTGCTGTGCCCCCTTTTTTGCCATCTCTTCCTCTGCCAAGCTCAGCATCCTGCAGGCTCTGTCTGATGGTTGGTTGTTCCAGTTGCTTCTGTTAGCCTGGGCCTTACTCCTTCGATTTTCCTGACTCTGCAGATTTCCTGTCCTCCTGGGCTTCCTCCCACTCCGGTGTGCTAGTGCTCCTTACACTATGCGTTGCCTGGCTCGCTTGCCTCCTTCTTGAGTGTAGGGCTTACACGATTGTTCTGGATTGTCTCCTTTTCTCTCTGTCTCTTTCCCCCTAGTCTTAGCCGTTCTAAAACCTTTACCAGTCACCTCTATGAGGCACCTTCAAGGTTCATCTTCTGACATGACTACTTCCCCACAGACTAGAGTTGCTTCCTTAACTACGTACCGAATGTTTCCATGTGGATTACCTGATATCCCTCCAACTCAACGTGCTTGAAATAAAAACCTATACCCCTCTTTTGATATTTGTTCTCCACCTGGTGCACCATCCTACTTAGAGCACGGAAAGCTTCTTGTGGCTTCTCTGTGACCCCTGGGGCAACATTTAAATGGTCTGTAATGATGCACAAAGACCTTTGTGGTCTGGCCTCCACTGACGTCTCCAGCTTCATTTTCTTGGCCACGCAACTTAAAACCCAACTATACTGAACTTCTCCATGTTCTCCCCAAGTCACATTCAAGTGGATGTCTTCATGTTCTTGTCCATGCTGTTCCTCCTGCCTGGATGCTGTTCCTTCCTTCTCTATCTGGGGAGGCTCCTAGCTCCAGCCCCAGCATCACTTTAGCTACCTGGGGACTCGGCCTGTCTTCCCAGAGCTCAACATGGCCGCATCTGCCTTCACTTTGTGCGCTGTTACGTGCATCCTAACGTAAGACCTAGGGTATATTTATTCATTTGTGTGACCATCGGGCTATTTAGGACTCGAGCTCTTCTTGCTTTATGCCCTGTAGCACAGTGTCTGGCGACAGTAGGTACTCACTAAGGTATTTTAAATCAATCAACGTGAGTGAATAAATGAATTCCCCTGCCCCCCCCCGCCTCAGATTCCAAATTCAGATTTGACTTTCCTCTGTCCTCTGTCTTCTGTCTTCTGTCGCTGCTTCTTTCTTTTTCAGTCATATTGAAAATGCACCCTGTTCTGACCTCCGTGTTTACACAATTGCAACACAGCGTCTGTGTCTCTGCTCCCACTTGTGCCCCTTTCCTTTCTGCGCAGGGCACAGTGCTGTGATAATACCGCACCCCCCAAATGCAGAATCCGTCCACGGCTCCTCTCTGCTGGCAGAACACAGTCCACCGTCTAGCCTTTAAGATCGTCTGTGACCTGCAAGCAAGCTGTTGTTGCCACATCAGTGCTAGCTCCCTAGGACTCGGAGTAAGACTCTGTCTCAGTTACCAAACACACTTTCTTTTACCCCCACAGCAGTTATTTTCTTAAAAATAAAATCCAGGTATTTAAATGTGCACCTACTATTGCAGATTTCACTGTATTATTATTTTCTTAACAACAGTTTGAATTTTGAATTGGGTAGTATTCTTCCTATTTTTATATGAGGAATCTAATTCTCGGAGAATTTAAGTAGCTTGTCCTAGGTTATACCCATTTCATAGATTTTACATTTTCTGACTAACACCTTTTTGGAAGGATACCTTTTTTTAAGTATATGTCCTACTTCCCCACCTTGTAAGTTCTTTGAGAACAGGCATCATTATTAACTTACTCAATCCTACTGATTTATGGAAGAAAGATTCAGAGCTCATGATGGACGTGGGGAGTGTGGGGAGTGCGTAGACATATTCTGGGGGAGCTAGTTAACAGCAAGTTCAAGTTTGACATCTGTAAAGCAGTCTTTACAATTCTATGCAGAATTAAATAAGAAGAGGCCACAGAATGATTGTGGCATCTACATTAAGGTTGCCCGGCCAACTTGTCATCCACCGGTAACTGCTCATCCTTTCCCATGATCCCGGGCTTTTATGTACTTTCTCAGGTGCTGCAACCCAGCGATTTATCAAGTTGATTATCCCTCTTAACATTGAGATTTATTAGGTGCAAGCCGGTCTTTCAGCTGCACTGTAATTGTGTTAACTGCAAATGCAATTAATTGTGTCACCTTTGGGGAAGAATTTCACAGCTACATTTGGGGGAGGGCGGTAAGTCCCTTATTAAAGTAGTATGTGTTGAAATTCTCAGGAGAAAGCCCAGATTCTATGATTTTTGTGAGGCTTGACTATATCCATCTTGTGTTTTTTTTCTTCATTGCTGTTCATCGAGGCAACTGGTAGCTGCTTGCTTGTTGCAGTTCAATTGGGGGGGATATTAGCAAATGAGAGCCCTTCTACTTTAGGTAATGCCGGCTGTCGAAGTCAGTGCCCCGGCCTCCCACAAGACACAGGGTACCTGTTCTCGGGGCGTGGTGGGCTGGAGCCTCACTGAGGCTCCCTGCCCAGGGCTGGCTCCTTGGGCAGGGCTCAGATGCCCCTTCCTGCTTCCAGCATTAGCCCGACTCCTGCCTGTAGTCACTCCGGGTCCTCACATAATAAATCACTTAACCTGTTTCTAAAACAAGGTCAGATTGTGCTGCGATTCTTAAAGAGGGATGTAAACATCTCTGTGTAGGTGTGATTTTCACGGTAGAGCTTTTGACCAGAAAGAGGACAGTCACAGGGTGGGTGGGGAAAGGGGTGTGTGTGTGTTGGGGGAGGAGCTAAGGCAGGTCAGGGTCCCCCTGCTTTGGCCAAAGAACTTCGCAGCTTTTGAATGGGCTTCCAGGCCATAAGCAGGGGGGGCGCTTAACATACCGATGGGAATAAAAATGGCCCTCAGATGGCTCACTGCTGAGGCCACGTGGTGCAGACTTGGGAATCCTCCATCTCCGTGGTTTTCCGAAATATCATAAGTATATATTCCCGATGAGGCTCACTGTTGTTGTTTTTCAGTCCATGACACTGTTTTTCAGCCTGAAAGTATCTGGTCCCTACCTCAAGGCTCAGGTCCTATCAGTGGAATGAAAGGCCAGCCCCGGGCTCAGGAGTCATTCAGGATTTTCTGTGTCGCAATTAAGCGCGCAGCTCACCACAGCCACAGAGGCGCTGTTTATTCAGCGAAAGTGCTCTGTAATTTATTTAAAATAATCCATCTCTCACAAATAAAGGGGCCATTGACGGGCCCCCCCTGCAGGCCTCTGCTGAAAGGCCCCCTCTGGATGGTCTGCTGCCCCCACCCAAGTTCTCTCCCACTATTTTTTTTTTAAATAAATTTTACTAAACCTGCTTGTTTTCTTTTACACCAGTAATCAGCAGAGGCTCCCCCTACCATTTTTTTTTTCTTTTTAAAATAAAATAAAAAAACACACACACAGGTTGGCCATTAAAAATGATTAATGCCAGCCAATTTGATAATCGCCGAGCAGGAGGTGCCAGCCATTCTGGGATTTAGTGCAGCCTCGGACCCGGCTTCTTTATGGCCCTTGGCTAATGAGGAATCACATTAGGCGTTTTACTGTATATGAATTGATTAGCTGAAAATGAGATTACGTCCACGGGCAACGCCAGCCACAAAGGGCCCTTTCTTCCCCAACACGTCCCGGTGCCAGGGCGCCGCGTGAGCTCCACTGCGTCCTCTCCTCCTGGTTCTCCAGGAAAATCCTGGATGAGCCCAGGTGTGGCTTTTGCAGAAACAGGCCTATCGATGTAAATCTCCAACACAAACAAACGAGCAAACAAATGCAGTGGCAGGAGGTCACTTGCCTTTGGGGTGGTAGATCTGGCAGATTCCAAGGACTCAGGTAAAGGTGGAAAGTCCTGGCTTCTGGGTTAAATGGGCCCGAGTGGGGAGCTGGTCTCTGACACTCATTTGGTCTATGATGTGGGCCAACCATTTAACTTCCCTGAGCTTTACTTTCCTCATTTGTACAATGGGATGATAATAGCACATCTTTATAGGGTTATTAGGATTAAATGGGATAATATGTATAAAATTAGCACAGGGCCTACAATATAGTTGGCCTTTAAAAATCTACGCTTTTTCCTCCCTCCCTCCCTGCCTCCCTGCCTTCCTCCCTCCTTCCCTCCCTCCTTCCTTCCTTCCTTCCTTCCATTAAACTTACTCAGAAAGGAAAGGCTCCTGGTACTGGAGGTGGAAATGGCAATATTCTGTCCAGGAAAGAACCATCTAGTCGTCTGGCTGAGACAACACAGGCCCTGCAGTTATATTGCAGAGACTGACAAATTCCCAGGGGGCGAGGGGTGCCCCCGTCTGGGTGTGCATGGTTCAGGAGCTAATGATGGCTTTTACATTTTTCCTTTTAAAAAAATTTGTTGATTTTAGAGAGAGGGAAGGAGGGGGGGAGAGAGAGAAAGGAACATTGCTTAGTCATCCCACTCATCTATGCATTCCTTTGTTGATTCTTGTATGTGCTCTGACCGGGGATCGAACCCTCGACCTGGGCATATCAGCACAACCGTGTAACCAACTGAGCTACCTGGTCAGGCCTGGCTTTTACATTTTTAATTGGTTGAAAAAGACAACTCAAAAGAAGAATACATTTTCAAAGCTGAAATGCATAAAATGTCATAGATCAGCATTCATAGGTGAACGTCTGCAATCAGTTTTGATTCTGATAATAGGGAACACCACCTCTGAACCCCAATTATGCCAAGTGCTATCCCTCAAAAAAGAATTACATTTTCCTCACACACATATTACAAGAAAGTGCTTGATTTTAATGGTATTTTGAGTTTTAACCATAAAAAATTTCGGGAATTTTTTCTCTCTTGTAACATGAGAGCCTCCGTAAGAGCTTCAGGCTTGCCCCTTGGTCCATGAAGCCTAAAACATCTACTGCCTGACCCTTCACAGAAGTCCTGGCCAACCCACTGCGGCGGCGTCTGACAGGCTCTTCCTCTGGGGGAACTAGTTACCCATCCGTGTGTTGGAGGTGGGAAAGGAGGGTGGTAGCTCTTAACTCAAACACGAACTTGAAAGAGATGTGTGCGCTCACTGTACCGGCCCTGACCCACATTACATTCTCCTGTGTCCTAAATGGAACCTGAAGGGCTTCTGGACGTCCTCAGGAGGCGATCAAGACTGGGGGAGGGCCATACGAGCCGAAATGAGTAGGTGCTCCTTTGCTGATTGCCTGACCTTCCTTCGCTAGGCGACATTTATTGGATATCGATTGCATGCTCGCAGTACAGTTTACATGCATTCCCACTGGGGTGTAGGCTCCAGTAGGCCAGGGCTCACATTTATCTGCTCACCACTGTGTTCCTGCAACCTGGGTGGTGCCCAGCTATGCAGCAAATATGTGACAAAGCATCTGTTGAATTGTCTCAGTTATTCCCAGTGCCTTGCCCCTTGCTGCATTTTCCAGGTTAGGACCCGGAGGCTGGCTCAGCATTGCCAATTTGTCTGCACCGAGAAAGGGAGGGTCTAGTATCTGAAGTGTCCCCCCCCCCTCAGAGAAATAAGCTAACCGGGGAGCTTAGGGGCTTTGCCAGTACCCTGGTCTGTTGGGAGAGTAAATGAGATAATAAACTAGTAAGCCTTTTATACAGTGTTGGCATAGAAAGCACTCACTGAGCTGTGGTTTTGGTTATGGCTACATTGCTCTGGTTCAGCCATAGTACAGCAGGTCCTGGAATAACGTCCGTTATTTCATTCAACTTCATGCTGTTATAATGTTGATGAGATGCCTAGGAACTTAAGTCTTGTTTGTATCAATTAGCCTAGGGTACAATTGGTTTTATTATAGGCCATTTTGCTCAAAGTGACAGAACCTATTGATGGCATTGTGTGGACTTATTGTATGTGTGATCAAATCTCAAGTGTTCCAGAAGGAAATGTGAAACCGTAGGGAGGTGACATTGGGAACCAGGGGGTCTCATGAGTGAATATTAAATATGAGAGCAAGGGGTCAAGTACAGAGTGGGACAGATGCTTTCACCAAATGTGTTATTTCTCCACATTCTGCTACGTGTCAGGCATAGTGGTGGTTAATTTTATGTCTCAACTTGACTGAGTCAAGGGTGTCCAAATTTTTGGTTAAACATTGTTCTGGGTGTGTCTGTGAAGGTGTTTCTGGATGAAATTAACATCTGAATTGGTAGACTGAGGGAAGCCAACTGCCCTTCTCAATGGGCCTGGGGTCTCACCCAATCCAGGGAAAGCCTGCAGAGAACAAAAGGCAGTGAGGTAGCAGCGCCTTGCTCTCCTGCTCTCTCTCTCCTCTCTCCCCCCCCCCCCTCTCGCTCTCTCTCTCTCTCTCTCTGATGTCTTTCACCTGGGACATCAGTGTTCTTCTGCCTTTGGACTTGGCTCTGGACTGGAACTTGCACCATTTTTTTCTCCTGGTTCTCAGACCTTCCGACTTGTACTGAAACTATACCATTGGTTTTCCTGGGCCTGGGCTTCTCAGCCTCCATAACCATATGAATCAACTTCCTATGATAGATCCCTGGAGAACGCTGACTAACACAGATTTTGATACTAAGAGTGGCTGAAGGAACAGAATGGGAAGGATGACTTTTCTGAATTAGTTCGGGGCTTTCTGGAATTGTCTCTTTAACCTTATTACATATAGAGATGCTAATGACTATTTGCAGTAGGAAAGAGCACCAGGAGTCCCTGGCAGGATCCGTAAGAGAGATACACAAAATACGTGCATTGCAGACTCCCAATCAGCTGCTTATAAGAAGCAGGGATCTGGGCGACTGTGCATGTGATACTTTCAAACATCTTTAGAAAACTAATGAATACAATGGAGTTGGCTGGTTGCCCCTAATGTTGCTGGACAAAGTGATGAGAGAAAAGGGTGAGGCCAGGGATTCGGATTCCCAGCTCAAGTGCTGCATGAGTAACCCAAGAGCTTCTGTGTGTGGGCTGAGATTTATGAAAATTAAATACAGAGTCTCATCCTGCAACAGACTGAATTAAAATGCAAGTTGAATTCTCAGCCTCACAGGGTGTCTATTTTTAAAGTGACGGCATGGATTGGGGAAAAATGGGACCCTATAAGCTGGGATGGGGGCATGTGGGAAGACCCCAGTGAAGCTGGGGACAGTAAGCTTCTAACTTCTGATGAGTCTTTTTTGCCAGAGGAAGCGCCTTTCCGTTTCTTGTGGGAGAGGCCTCTCCATCTCACCTGAGGGCATCAACCCTGCATTGCCCGAGGAAACCTTAATGCCTCCCCTGGAGCAGTTGCTGTGCAAGGCAGTGCTGTTCTCCTTAGGACCCACCCCAAACCCCCCTCTTTGCTTTTCGACCTAAAGATGAGGTGCAAAGTATTCTACATAAGGAGGCACGATGCTCTCATAAACAATGACTTGAGTGTTCTAATTTATACAGACCTCAGGATGGGAAACGTGTGTGGGAATGGATGTTAAGGGTATGGGGTGATGGTGGAAGGAACATAGAGTTGGATTAGGCTGAAGTTGCTGGTATGTGCTTACCAAGCAGAGATTCTGTATTTAATGTTGTAGCTCGGGAGTCAGGACGGGCTCCAACAGTTTGGTTGGTTGGTTGGCTGAAACGTGGACGTGAAAAAGGGGGCCCAGAGTGGGCAGATTAGAAATGCTGACCTTACTTATTTCAATGTAGGGTGGAGGGACTCAAAGACTTAGGGAGATTGGAAATGTCAGAGTGGGTCTGTCAGTGAAGAACTACTTGTTCTTAGTAGGAGGATCCAATACTTGGAGAAATACATTTGTGAGGGAGCCCTGGCATCAACAAAGAGCTCTGTGATTGCTCTCCCTTGGGGGCCAGAACTTATAGTGGGGACTGTTGTCACTGAATTGGGACATGCCAATGCAGTGGGAGTGATGGCACCCCAGGGTGTCAGGGGTCTGGTGGTTGCACTTAACCATCAAAGGAGAGGTAGATGCAGTCACCAAAATAGACGGTAGAGTCAAATCAGCAACCAGATTACTCTGACCTGTGCAACCAATGGCATTGGGTAGTTGTTTCTAGAAGTGAAAGCGATAGGAAGACTACTAAATTCTTACTTGATCTGTATCAGCAGAAAAGTTCCAGGTCAAGTGAATAAAAGTTGAACTTGAATCATAAAATCAGAAAGTCATAGCCTTGAGCTAGTTTACAAACCCAGAACCCCTTGAATGAAAGGGAAATGGGGTCCCCTTGAGAAAGGATCCCGGGACACTGCCAAAAATTTATACCGTTAATCTTTCTCTCAGCCTCCCCCAAAGGCTATGACCTTTGACCAGGGTAACTGTGCATCAGGAAAAAGGGAATAATCAGAATTTTCAGGAACTATGGACACTGGCTCCAAACTGACAGATTTCAAGAGACCCAAACGTCACTGGGTCCACCAGTCAAAGTTGGGGCTCATGGAGGTCAGGTGGCCAATGGAGCTTTAACTCAGGTGCATCTCACATGGGGCCAGTGGGGCCTCTGGGTACCTCCCCAGTTCTGAGTGTACCATAGGGATAAATATACTCAGTAGCTGATGGAATTTCCACATCGGTTTCCTGACCTATGGAATGAAGGCTGTTATGGTGGGAAGTGGAAGGTATTAAAGTTGCCTCTACCCAGGAAAATAGTAAACCCAAAGCAATACTGAATTCCTGCAGGGACTGCGCAGATTAGTGCCTCTACCAAGGATCAGAAAGATGCAGGGTGGTAATTCCCACTAAATCCCCCTTTGACTCACCTGTTTGGCCCAGGCAGGGCACAGATGGATCTTGGAGAATGACAGTGGATTATTGTAAACTTAACCAGGTGGTGATGCCAGTTGCAGCTGCTGTACCAGATGTGGTTTCATTGCTTGAGCAAATGAACACATTTTCTGATGTCTGGAATGCAGTGAGTGACCTGGGACATGCTTTCTTCTCAGTACCTGTTCATAAAGACCACCAGAAGCAGTTTGCTTTCGGCTGTCAAGGCCAGTAACACACCTTCCCTGTCCTGCCTCAGGGATATAGTGTCCCTCCAGCTCTGTGTCATCATTTAGCTCTCAGGGATCGTGATCACCATGCCCTTCCACAAGATACCACAGTGGCTCATTACACTGATGACATTGTATTGACTGGACCACGTGAGCAAGAAACAGTGATTATTCTAGACTTATTGGTAAGACATTTGCATGTTAGAGAGTAGGAAACGAATCTGACAAAAAGTCTGGGGCCTTCTATCTCAGCGAAATTTCCAGAGACCTGCTGGTGTGGGGCGTGTCAGGATATCCCTTCTAAGGGAAAAGATAAGCTCTTGCATCTGACCCACCATCTGACAACCCAAAAGGAGGCACAATACCTCGTGAGTCTCTGAATTTTGTGGGCAACAGGCCTCATTTGGGTGTGTTGCTCCCATTCGTTTACCAAGTGACCTGAAAAGCTGCTAGTTTTGAGTGGGACCCAGAATAAGAGAAGGCTCTGCACAGGCCCAGGCTGCTGTGCTCTGCTGCTTGGTCCACATAATTCAGCAGCTCCACCGTGGCAGATAGGGATGCTGTCTGGAGCCTGCAGTGGGCCCTATAGATGAATTGCAGCACAGGCCCTTAGGATTTTGGAGCAGAGCTCTGCCATTCTCCACAGATAACTACTCTCTTTTTGAGAAATAGCTCTTAGTTTGCTATTGAGCCTTAGTAGAGACTGAATGCTTTACCATGGACCACCAAATTACTATTCAGCCTGAGCTGCCAATCATGATTTGGGTGTTATCTGACTCATTAAGCCATAAATCTGAGTGTGCACAGCTGACACTTCATCCTTAAATGAAAGTGGTACAGACATGACTAGACCTGCGCCGGCCCTGAATGCACAAGTAAGTTGTCACATGGAGAAGTGGCCCCGGTGCTCGTGGTGCCCACTCCTGCAACTCTGCCTCCTCTGTACCAGCCTGCACCTATGGCCTCATGGGATTCCCTATGATCAGCTGACAGGAAGATATTTGGTTTGCAGATGTTTGTTTATGATACTTAGGTACCTGAACGTAGGCAGCTATGGCACTGCAGCCATGTTCTGGGACATTCCTGACAGATGGCAGTGAAGGGAAATCCTCCCAGCGGGCAGAACTCTGAGCAGTTCACCTGCTCCTTCACCCTGGAAGGAGAAATGGCCAGATGCGTGATCATATATCAAGGCATGAGTTATGTCCAACAGTTTGGCTCGATGGTCAGAGACTTGGAAGGAACATGACTAAAGAATTGGTGACAAAGAGAAGACATACGTGAAGACACCTCTGAATAGGTAAAAAATGTAAAGATATTTGTGTCCCATAGGAATGGTCACCTACAAGTGACCTCAGCAGAGGAGGATTTTAATAACCAGGAGGTTCAGATGAACTGTTCTTGAACACCAGTCAGCCTCTCTCCCCGGTCACTCTTGTTATCTCCCAATGGGCTCATGAACAGTTGCCACAATGGCAGAGATGGAGGTTATGCACAGTCTCAGAACAGACTTTCACTCACCAAGGCCGGCCTGGCTGTCATCACCACTGAGTCCCCCATCTGCCAGCAGAAGAGACTGACACAGAGTCCCCAATATGGCACCATTCCCAGGGTGATTACCAGCGTCCTGGGGGCAGGTTGATGACCTTGGACCACTTCTGTCAAGGAAGGGACAGCATTTTGTTCTTGCTGGAATAGACTCTTACTCTGGGTACAGATTTGCCTTCTCTGCGCTCAGTGTTTCTGCCACAGCTACCATCCATGGACTTGCAGAATGTCTTACTCACTGTCATAGTATTCCACGTGGCATTGCTTCTGATTAAGGAGCTCACTTCACAGCAAAATAAACAGGGCAATGGACCCATGATCATGGAATCCACTGGTGTGGCCATGTCCCCTCCATCCTGAATCAGCTGGTTTGGTGGAATCTTGTTCTGAAGACACAGTTACAGTGTCACTCATGTGGCAATATCTCTCAGGGCTTGGGAAGGCTCTCCAGAAGGATGTATATGTTCTGAATCAGCATCTAACATGTGGTGCCAGGATTCACGGGTCCAGGAGTCAAGGGGTAGAAATGGGAGTGGCACCACCACTATCACTTCTAGTGACCAACTGACAGAATGTTTGCTTCCTGCTCCCATGACCTTAAGCTCTGCTGGCCTAGACATCTTAGTTCCAGAGGGAGGGGTGCTTCCACCAGGAGACACGGAGGTGTCTCCATTGAAACAGAAGCTGACACTGCCACCCGGCTACTTTGGGCTCCTCGTGACCTAATCAAGAGGCAGAAGGGGAGTTACTGTGCTGACTGGCGTGATTGATCTGGACTGCCAAAGGAAACTGGGCTGCAGCTCCACAATGGAGGTAAGGAAGAGTATGTCTGGAATACAGAAGATCCCTAGAGTGTCTCTTAGCGTTGCCCTGTGACTAAGGCCCATGAAAATCTACAAAGATCCAGGCAGCACTATTAATGGTCTAGACACTCAGGAGTAAAGGTTGAGATCACTCCACCAGATATGGAACCACAGCCAGCTGGGGGGCTTGCTGAGGACAAGGGGAAATGGAATGGGCAGTGAGGAAGGCAGTGATGCATTCCAGCTAGGACCATACGACCAGCCACACAGACAAAAGCTGTAATTGTCATGAATATTCCTTCCTTATTGTTTTATGAATATATTTCTTTATTTTTTCTCTTTCACATTTCCTTATCATGAACATAAGACATATTGGCTTTATATCATAGTATTTATTGTTAATTTTGCCCCATAGTATTTAAGTTATGGGATATCAAGGAAAAAATTAAACATCACAGTGAGTCAACAAGGTTATTTCCTATCGTGACGTGTTTCAGTTAAAAACAATCGTATTGAGGGGCTATAGGTTATCGTACAAAAGCTTGGACTCTCCAGTCAGTCAAAGCCAATCTTGATTTTCTTTTCAACCTCATGTGAGCTGGGGGGTCTTGGAGAGTTTCTTGCCTCCCTGACCCTGAGTTTCCACATCTAGACGATAGGGGTAATAGGGGTAATAGTGCCCGTTTTGCATTGGCAGATGATGGACTGAAGTTAAGGATGTAGATACTCCTTCCCAGCTGCTTGGCTCGGAGTGAGCATGAACCAACGTTTACTTCCGTTTTTCCACAGACGTTTTCCTCGGTTCATTTCTGCCACCTTCCTTTCCTCTGCTTGTAATACCATAATGCAGTAAGCATTTGTGAATTCTGCCAGTTAATTAGTTTCATGCAGTGTTGCTGGGTGGCTTAATCCGCTTTCCTAGTACTCCTGGGACTGTATGAAATACAAGACAAGCATTCTTACATAAATTTATACAGAGGCATTTAATGAACAGAAAATGCCTTATACCATCTGTATCAAAATTAAGTATGTACCTGCATATAGACACAGAATGCCTGGGCGGCCTTATTTTATAAAACCTGCTTGCTCTGCCTGCCCACAGTTCCTGGACGTGTGAGACATTTCCTGATGTTGGCTTCGTGACGTCCCTGGGATCAGAGAATGGCACTGAATGAAGGGACGTTGGCCTCCCCAGAGCCCACACTTGCAGTGGATTAAGCTCGTGAGTTCAGATGCCGGCTCCATACCAACTAGGGCAATTCCTACGGCTGTGTCTCAGTTGACTCTGTGGAATGGTTGCGTTAGCCAGGGCAATTAATGCCAGTTGCTGAAACAGAACTCTCAGCGGCTTCACACACTTCACTGTCTGGTGAAGGAGAGTGTGGAAGGTTGTGAATGCTCGTGGTGGGGGAGCCACACTGGAAGGTAGGTGCTTCCTTTCTGCCTACATTCCACGAGCCGGAATCCAGGTCCTTTTAGGAGTGAAGGGAAGTAAGTGGTGATGGGAAACGTGGCCTTCCTGTGTGCTGGAGGAACATGCAGCAGCGAGGTGAGCTCCTGACATTGTCTCTGCTACAATAAGGACAACAGTCCTTCTCTCTGTCCCAGGGATGCTGTGATGACTGCATGTGTCAACTCACGTTGAGCACTAAGAGCACCGCCTTCCACACGAAAGCCCTCAGCAGGTGACCTCTTACACCACGCTTCCTCTCATCAGAAGCACTGTCATCAGGCTGTCCTTTCCCGTGATCACTGGTTTCAGGGAGCCCAGGGAAGGGAGGAGCCACGATCTCCGAACATGACTAAAATTCACTCAAGCTGCCCCCTTCTGGTAATTTGTGCCTCTTGCCATTGACTTAGGCTGCTCAAGTTGGCTTTAGGTGACTGTCGTTCCAGTTTACTTCTTGCTGATTTAGTGGGTGTGGAGAGTAGAAAGGGAGACTTGATTAGCTTTTGGAGAAGAGTAGTGACCCACTTAAACCTTTCCCACCCCTTTCCTTTGCCTAAGGGCTATTTCCCATCCCCACTGGGTTCTCCTCTACTCAGTCCTCCAGAGGGCCAGGCTCTTCAGGTTCTTCATTCATTCATTCACCCACTCAAAAAGTACTTATGAGTGTCAGTTATACATAGGGCATTGCTGGGGAATATATCAGTAAACAAAAGATTCAGAAACCCTGCGTTCTACTGTCAGAAATGGGGTGGAAACCGCAGTACACGTAAACACAGGTATAACAAGGCTGAATCAGAGAGTGCCGAGTGACACGGAAGAAGCAAAAGTAAGCCTTGTGGACAAAATATACTGAATGTTTGTGTGCCCCCAAATTCAGAGGTTGAAATCTAACCCTCCATGTGACAGTATAGGAGGTAGGACCTTTGGAAAACAATTAGGTCACAAGGGTGGAGCCCTCATAAATGGGATCAGTGCCCGTAAAAGAAGAGCTCGCCACTCGAGGGGGCAAGTTAAAGGCAGAGGAAGGCATGTGCCAGGCCCTGGCCAACTGCACCCGGTCTTGGGCTTCATCCCCTATAACTGTGAGGAACACACTGTCGCATAAGCTCCCAGTCTGTGGTGATTTATTAGAGCAGCCCCAGCTGACCAAGGGGAGATACCTGTTAGATGCACCAGAGATGGGGAGAACTGCATTTTTTTGATTGACTGTTTTTAGTGAAGATTTAAGTTTAGGGATAAACAGCAGAAAATACAGAGAGTTCCTACATACCAGTTCTTCCCCCCACACACTCCCCCTATTATTAACTTCTTACATTCGTGCGGTCCAACTGATGAACCAGTATTGATAGAGTATTATCACTAGCGCCCATGATTTAAGTTCGGATGCTCTCAGCCTCCTTTTCATTCCACCTTGACTGAGCTGTGGCTCGTCTCCCTGCTTCTAGGGACACCTGCTGGCACCACTTGGCCATTCTGACGAAGGCACGTGCACACCGGGATGTGCAGGGTGTTAAGGGTGTCACGGAAAACCTTCGACCAGCCGAGGGTGGGAGCTGGTGGACGGCAGCCTAACACCGTTGGCCAGAAGGGCGAAGGGGACCTAAGTTCCCACCGAACACGTGGTGAGCTAGCCCAGAGCCGCTAAGGGGTTTCTCGGGACACAGGTCTTCTGGGGATGTCCTGGGCTCCCAGTACAGTGCTCTGGTGGGACAAGGAATGAAGAAGGGGTTGACTGCGCAGATCAAGGATAACCATCCCGCTGCCCAATCCTCTCGCCTTAGTTCACATCACTGTTATTTTTTCCCTTGTTATTACTAAGCAATGTATTCAAACTTTTAAAAAAGAAAAATAAACACCTGCTTTTTAAAGAGCAGTTTCCAGTGACTCATTTAGGAGGAAATCGCCTATGAACTAGGATACTGGAAGGTTGAGTAACTTGAACTGTGTTTGCTTTTCTGTCCTGGCCTGAGATCCTGTGCAGGTTTCGGCTCCGATAGCTCGGGAGGTGGATGTGGCGCTTTCACCCCCCTGCGAGCCCCGGCGAAGGCCGCCGAGACCCGCCTGCACCCTCCCGGGGTGCCGCAGCGCGACTTGGGGGTGACCCAGACTGACCACATCTCGGGGTTTCCAAGCCGTTCAGTTTCCATATTCATTTAGTCACTGGGCTTTTTATGTGTGATTTTTGGTGACCGTGAAATTGGGAGATGAAGAGGGCTGGAGGCTGCCAGAAGCCGTGCGGCCAAGGCTCCGTGTGAGTTCCCCTCGCTTTGCCAGCCCACTTAGTCCAGACTGTGGCTCTGCTCGCGTCCCCCCAGTCCCCTCAGCTGCCCCGGCACCGCGTGGCAGGCCTAAGTGATTTGCAAGGCCCAACAGTCACAGGTTTTGGGGATTAGGCAGAACGACTGTCCCCTTGTGTGACCAGGACTGTTCATTTTTTGACTTTTGTTTATTGCTCTCTTAATCTGAAACAGAGAAATTAGATAGAAAGTGCTAATGGTACGAACTTCAGAAGTCATTTTTTAGTTTTTATAACACCAGCTTATCCTTACATAGTGCTTGCTGTGGGCCAGATCCTCTTGTAAACACTTGACATAGAATAAGTCATATGATAACCATCATCACTATTTAACAGACAGACAAAGGGCTGGGATTTGAACCCCATCAGTCTGGTCAGGGTCCATGTTCTAAATGGCTACATAAAAACCGAGAAGGAAAAGGAGTCATCACAGCCAACCTCACTGACTCACTTGAAAATTAACTCATGGAGCACAGAGAGGGGGACTGACTCCCTAAAATCACACAGCAAGTCAGTTTCAGTCTAAAGCTCTTTCCCTTCCTGCGGCGTGAATCTCCATCCCTGAGGTTTAGGGAGGAAGCCTTAAGGGTTGGGGACCGGAGCAGGTACTGAATGACCTTTTATTCAGGGCAGAGCAACCTGACTAGAAGGGCGCGAGGGAGGTGGTGCAGCGAGTGGGGAGCATGTGTGTGGGGAAGGAGGGTGCTGAATTTAGAAATCACGCAGCATTAGGCTCTGGCCAAGCTCCAGCGATTTTTATTCGTTATTATTATTTTTATGGGAAAAGGAACCTGCAACAGTTTAGGCTCAACTATTTGCCTCCAGGCATTGGTTTGTCAAGTTTGGATCCGATGCCAGTTCAGCACAGTGGGTGTTCATGGGTGGTGTGTATGTGTGTGTGTGTGTGTGTGTGTACGTGGGCTCAGGTGTTTGCATGTGCCCTTCTCTGTGTGTGTCCGTGGTGTTGGCAAAAAAGGCAGTCCATCCTAGGACTCACTCGCTACTTCTTACCTCCAACACACCTCCCTAATGTGTCAAGAATTATAAATTAATCACCTGGCTGGTTTGCACTGAACTTACTAGTGTTTATGAAAGGGAATTCATTGGATATGCCTGTTAATGGAACACGTGTAATAATACTAAAGCCTGTGATTAAAAAGAAATTTAAGGCCCATGAGTTTTTAATAGAAAAACATGTCATTTGAGTGTTTATTTGCTCGTGTAAAATGGCTTAGATTTTTTAAGGGGAGGGGTGCCCATTTTAATTTTAGAAGGGCCGTGGAATTCACACTGCAAGTCAGCAGGGCTTTAGCAGAAGCCTTTTGAGATTGTGTTTAGCAGAGGACTCTCTCAATAGAGCAGAAGCTGCCTATCGCTTTATGCTTTGATTGAAACTATATTGCAGGGCCGTTCTACCTGTGGGTTTCACTCATTCATTCATTCATTCAACAAAAATGTGTTGCATACCTGTTATGTATCAGGCACAGGGCTAGGCTGAGATTCAGACATGAAAACACTTGGTCCTTGCTCTTCGATAGCTCACAGGTTGATGGGGGCAGACATGTGAAGGAAAGGTCCCAATATCGCTCTGATGGAGGTGGGCAGTGAGGATATGCCAGGAGTCAGAGGCTGCCCGGACAGAGGAGGCAGGATTTATGCAGACATGTGTCCAGTTCGTCAAGATAGGATAGGCTATTCCAAGGATAGCACTGCAGATTCATGGGGCCTTGGGAGCAAGTTGTGTTGGGAAAATTATAAGTTGTTTTTACTTTTAGAATGTAAGTGCCAGTTAACTGAAAATAATTATTGCTTAAATTCTCTCATACACCCATTTATTTCTTCAGTTGCCTGAAGAAGCAATTCTTGTTCCTGTGTTGTTGACATAAACATACACACATATGTATACAGATGTATGCACATATACATGTATGTGTTAATATTCCTTGGTAGAGTGTGGTACATTGATTTTCTTAAGCTTTAGTGGATTTAATCATCCGCGTTATTTTGCAGTGAGGTGTAGAAAGTCCTGCATGTAAAATGAAGCTAGTTGATTTTGGCTTTTCAGAAGTTTGCCTGTGGGCTTTTTAGAAATCTTTTTATTTTCCAGGGAAAGTTTGCATAATTTCTCCACAAATCCTATTTATGTTTCGAAATGGCAAGGAGAACAAACTGCCTTGGGTTTCAGGGAACTGGAAGACTGCAAAATCCCTACACGTTTTCAGGACATCTGAGTAGAGTTTAGGAGTTTGGTATGTCTTTAAAAGTTGTTTTAGTTTCATTTTTTGCTTTTAGCCTAGCTGATAGATTTTAGAAGTCAAAAGAAGACCCTGTGCATTTGGGCTTTCCAAAACTCAGAGAAATACGCATTCATTAATTGCTCATTCACTAAATATTGATCAAGGACTTAATGAAATTTAAGAGGGGACAAGAGATGTAACCAATCCAACCTCTGCTCTCGAGAAGTTCTCAGTCTTTTGAGGGGAGGGGCAAATAAAGGGCTGGAGGAAATGGTGGAGGCTGTTATGGAACAATCTTGAAAGAGAAGAGGCATGAGCTGAGTCCTGAAGAGCTAGAGTGGCAGGAGCAGGGACGCATGTTCCAAGCAGCAGAGTAACTGTGGACTGTGACAGGGAGGTGATCATGAACCATCACCTGATATTTGGATGATGGGTAATATGTCAGAAATGAGATTGTAAATTTATGTTTTGAGGCCCCTCAATTCTGCTGCTTCCAAGACATAGAAATGATAGATAAAAATATAACAAAAGGGGGAAAAATCCTCCACAGTTCAGAAAAAAAGGGTACACATCTCTGTGGTTCAGAAAATAAAAATGAACAAAGAGCTGAGAGCTGTGAGGGAGCCCTGGTGGTCTCTGGGTTCCCAGGGAGGCAGAGGAGGCTTGGAGGCGAGCCCCTGTGGGGTAATCGGGGCCTAGCTTCCCTAGTAGTACAAGGATCACTCAGCAGTACTAGGGTGTGGTTCCCCTCCTGGTGTGGAAAGTTGCTGCTTTTTTAGTTTGTGTGAAGTGTGTACATTTCAGTTATGGGCTAAAAGAATCTCTCTGCTCAGCGACTGTGTCCATGAATGCTTCTAAGGGCAAGAGCTCCTAGTTTCTAATATAAGACTTAGTTCTGGCCAGGAGCTCTAGGGATGCAGGTGAAGGCAGAAACATCTAGACATGGAGGAGTGAAGGCAGACAAATATAGTCACTTCCACCCCAGAGAGGGAAAGCAAAGTTTTAAAACATATGGGAATATTAAAAGGCAGATGATAAAATCTGTGATTGGATGTGTCATGGGCCATGACATAAAATTAATAAAACAGTGTGAAAAGACTTGCAAAAAATGTGAGGGATGAGCATGGATGCATAAAGGGAAATATCAAGAACAAAACCAGGCTATTAGTGAACCAAGAACATGTGTATATTAAAAATATTAAAACAAATAGATTGGAAAATATAATCATATATCTAAAACATTTAATAGGTGGAATAAATTTTAGACTGGACAAAGCTGAAAAACAATAAATTGAAAGATAGTACTAGGCAATTTATCTAAAATATAGAAGGACATGTAGAAAAATAGAAATTATGAAAATGGTAGAGAAAAGATATTTTGAAGATCTAATGGCTATGAATTACCCAGAGTTGAAGAACTAAGTAGGATAAATAATAATACATCTAAACCTAAGCTATCATAGTAAAATTCTAGAACATTAAGTTTCAAAAGTCCTGTCTTAAAGGTAAGAGAGAGAAGAGGTAAATTAACAAAATAATGACAAATACACTGGTAGTAATTTCTACTTATCAGAACAGAAGCCATAGGCAATGGAACAGTATCTTCAAGGCACTGAGAGAAAAATAACTGTCAATTTATAATTTTATACCCAAGTAAACTATTGTTAAAAGGGAGGCTTAAATAAAAGAAAATTCAGACAACTATTAAGAGAATTTACCATTCATAGCTTTTACTGAAAGAACTAATGAACGATGTACTTAAACATGAAGAAAACTGAGTCTAGAAGGAAGGGATATATGCAAGTAAAATAGTGAACAAGGAAATTAACAGAGTACCTTCGTGTGCTTAATAAGGGTGAAAATAACTTAAAAATAACTTAAAAATAAAAATACGAAACTAAATGTCTAGATGATTCCAAAAAGCAGATTTATACTAAGCTGTAAAAGGACAGTTTAAAACATGATGAAGTCCTTGACTTGTTTGTAGAATGACAAAAATGGTACACAATTTTAGACTTGATTGAAAATTATGAAGTTTTAATGTTAAACACTGAACTAGAAACACAATTTATGTATTGCAAGCCAGCAGTGAAAAAAGAAAGTAGACATCTTGGAGAGCACAAAAAATGAGAGCAAACAAACCAAAGGATAGAGTGATAGGTTAGTTAATTTTATGTGTCATCTTGACTGAGGTGAGAGACGCCCAGCTAGCTGGTAAAACATGATCTCTGAGTGTGTCTGTGAGGGTGTTTCCAGAAGCGATTAGAAGTTGAATTGGCAAACTGAGTAAAGCAGAAGGTTGTCCCCAGTGTGGGTGGGCAACACCCAAACCATTGAGAGCTGGAATGGAACAAAAAGGTGGAGGAAGGGCCGGTTCTCTCTCTGCTTAAGTTGAGGTGTCCGTCTCCCCCTGTCCTGGGACATGGTGCCCTTGGTTCTTGGCCTTCAGGCTCAGATCTGGACTTTTGCCATCAGCTCCCCAGGTCTCAGGCCTTTGAACTTGGACTGAATTATGACCACCAGCTTCCCTGGTTCTCCAGTTTGCAGACGACAGATCTTGGGACTCCATAATCATGTAAGCCAATTTCCATAATAAATCTCCTCTTACATATCTTTATATATTTCCTGTCGGTTCTGTTTCTCTGGAGGACCCTAATACAAATAATAAATGGAAAACAAAAATATATAGGAGTTGTTGTCTTGAATAACATTTAAAAACCCTGAAAGATGAATTTTAAGTACCTAAAAGTCAGTTGCAGGATGAAATATACAGTGTGATAATACTATTTTAAATTTTACAAACTATGAAAGACAGTGCTATTTTAAAATGAATAAATGCATATCTTATTTGTACAATTTTTTTAAATGGACAAGAAGGACCAAGACCAACATCAGGATAGTGGTTGGAAGCTAAGAGGCTAAGGAAAGAACATAGGGAGTTTCCATTCTGTCTGTGATGGTTTCCTTTACAACAGCAAATAAAGCTTATTTTAAGGTGTGTGCCATCTGGGTGATGGTGCAACAGTATCATTATTTTCTGTTTGTTTAAATATTTCCTACAGATTTTGGTGTAAGGATCATGTGGGAAGCGTCTTTTTGTTTTCACTCTTTCCTGGCAGTGATTTTAAGCCATGATGGGATTTCCAGAGAGTCCTTCGTCTATGTCCCACTGCCTCTTCTGCTTGTCTGTAAGGCCTCAGTCACCGAAAAGTATCAAAACTGTTCTGTTAATGGTGGATTCAACCAACTTCTTAATAAGGCCACTTCTTTACGTTTCATTTCTATGTTTCATTTCTATGAAACGTGAAGAAGACCTTCAATACCAAATATTGTCCCCATGTCCATCATGAACTTCATGAGGGCTGATGCCACTGGGCTTGTGCAACCCTGCATTTCCAGCACCTGTGCCTTGGCATAAATATTGTTTAATAAATACATGGATGAAAGAAAGGGCTGCTGGCTTTGCCCAACAAGTAGTTCCCCACCTTCCACATGCCTGACTCTCCCATACCTCTGTGCCTCCGCAGTCAGCCCTCCCCCCTTCAGGAATGGCCTTGCCTCCTAGTCTGCTGTGAAAATACCTCTGCTATCTTTCCTAGTCCCTGCAGGTAAAAGTTTCACTAGGGCAGACATCCTGTCTGTCTCCTTCAGTGCTCAATGCCCCTCACCTGTTGCATTTGTGGAATAAATGCGTTTTCATTTAGGAGCCTAGAGTTGATGTCACCACTCTTTGAAGCCTTTCCTTTTTTCCCCTTCAAATTTAAGGTAAGCAGACCACTGCGTTCTACCTCTCTCTTTCTTTTTAAATATGTTTTCATTGATTTCAGAGAGAGGAAGGGAGAAGGAGAGAGAGAAAAGAAACATCCATGCTGAGAGAGTCATTGATTGGCTGCCTCCTGCACGCCCCCTACCAGGGATCGAACCCCCAACCTGGGCATGTGCCCCAACCAGGAGTCGAACTGCAATCTCCTGGATCCTAGGTCGATGCTCAACTGCTAAGCCATGCCGGCCAGGCTCCTGGAAGCCTTTCTTGACATAGCTCCCTTCACCCCCTCAATTTCTGCTCCAGATACAGTTCATCATGACAATTTTTAAAATGACACTCTACCTAGTACCTATATTTCCGTGGCTGCAATTAGTGCATTGTATTGTGATTGTCTTGTGTAGAACAAAGCAGCCTCCCGGTGTGGACTTGTTGCATTGACATATATGCATTTGCAGGTAGCATGCTGTGCATTTCCCGAGCACTCAGCATCTTCCTGAGGCTGCCTCCCTTCCCTAGAGGACTGCTGAGGGACCTCCGCACAGTTAGATCCTCGGCCATGTCTGGGGGAGCCTAGAATTAGCTGCTTAAGATGTTGCTTAACCTAGGAGAGGTTAAGATAATGTACAAAGTGGGGAGACGAATTGGCAGTTAACCTCACCTCAGCTACCCAGGTCTGTGACCAATGAGTTGCCTGGGTCGGCACAGGCCCTCCTGCGGGGAGGACTCTTTGGCTCTCTCAGCCCCCTACTGCTGCCATCTGTTGATGATTACTGTCTGGTCTCTGCTGAGAATGTGTGATATTTCATATTTCCTCAGCACTTGAACAAACACGGGGAAATAACAGAAAGGTGCTTGGCCACAGGAGTGGAAAGATGTATTTGCATGAAAGAGTCAGTGTACACCTTGGGCTGGCCAAACAACCGCCTTCTCTCTGCAAAGTTATGAGAAGTGCCCGTGTTTCAGGGCCGGGAGAATAGGTACATTGACTTCGGTTGTATTTTTGGAAGAAAACTCTTAAAAATCCAAAATATCAAGAAGATTGGAAAACAAAACATAACCACCTCCTTTTACAACTGATGTGATTTTCTCTTAATGAGCAACCATGAAGTTTTCCCAGGTAATTTTCAGCATTTTTAGGGAAAGTCGATGCCCTTGCCAAGTACTCAGAAAGAAGAAAAGTATTTTGTATATTTGCAAAAGAATTCTCCTAATTGAAAGCGCCCCATTTTCTCTCAGCCCTCCTGGGGGTGGGGAGAAGAGGTTTCTAGTTTCACTTGCAGGTGGCAAGTTGAACTTCCTGTTTCAAGAAAAACAAGAGGATTCAGCAGGGACAAGCTTTCTGCCCTGCTTTGTGCTTACAATAAACTCTGGATTACTGATGTGATCGGAAATAGGCTGTTTTGATTTATTAAGCATTTGGATCGGAAGCAGAGACAAGTGGGGCCCCCAGTGGTAAACAGATGCACACGGTCATTGGCATCTTTAGGGACAGGGCAGCTGGGATTGTGGAATGAGGCAGGAGTGGGCGCTGCGTATAGAACTAGAAGAGAAAATGAATCACTCCCTGATCTTGTTCTGTCGTCATTCACTTCCATTTGAGAACACTCAGTATTTGTCATAAATGCATTACTTTTCCTCAGCACCTGTTATGAAAATGTGCAGACATACCGAAAAGCTGAAAGAATTTCACAATGAGTCCCAGTGCACCTACCACCTCGACTGTCACTGATGACGTGCTCTGCTTCCTTCATTGTGTCTCTGTTTCTCCATACCTCCTTCTGTCCATCAATCAATCCATATTATTATTTTTTGATGCATTTTAAAATATGTTGCAGGCAGTGATGAATGCTTTTGCTGTGCACTGTTATCTAAGATTAAAACTTCAATTATTTTAGATGACTATTGCTTTACCCCAAAGGCCTGCCCAGTGACCATAGTAGGCATCGTGCTGGGTACCGGATGGGCCGAGCACAGAAGTGAAATTCACCGGCCCCTGGGAGGCAGGAGTAAAGAGACAATAAAGACAAATAAGTTCCTAATTATATACAGAGATCATAGTCATAAAAGGGAAAACGTAGAATAAAACACCATCTCTAAGACAGACTCATTCCCTCTAATCCACCACCCTGCCACTTATACAACATCCTAGAACACTGCTCGGACCATGCCATCGACTCCCCAGAGCCCGTGGGATCAATCCCAGAGCCCCTAGCTGGACACTACATGGCCAGACAAAATTTATTTCTACTGGAGGAATATTCACTGGCTTCCTATTATGTGCTGAGTGCATTGGTATTAGGAGCTGTAGATATTAGAATAAGTCCCTTATAGTCCCTCGCTTTGCGAAATTTATGGTCATGTTGAGGAAAGAGATACTTTCAACATGATTAAAATGCTTAAAATGCTGTGTGAGTACAGAGGAGGGACTGCCCAGGACGGCCTGGAGCCCAGGCCAAGGACACCTTCCCAGGGAAATGTGGGTGCTGTCCATCCTGGAGAACGTAGACGCATCCAGGTGAAGAAGTGTGGGTGGGAAATATTCCGGCAAAGGAAAGAACATTATAGGCAAAAAACCCTGTGGCCTAGAGAAGCGACAAACCACTCGGTACTGACCGGGGAGTAACATGAAGCCCAGGGGGTAGTGATGAGGCTCGGAGGCCAGCCCACCAGGGCCTGGGTAACGGGCAAGGGGGTGAGCCCTCTTCTTAGGGCAGGAGGGACCACGGGGAGTCAGAAAGGAGAGTGAGCAATGCCGGGAGCAGAACAAGAGGCTGGGCTGTGCTGCAGGGGCCCTGCGACACCAGCTGGCTGCGCAGGAGGGAAGGTGGAGGGAGAGGGGCTGACTGCGCGGGCGGAGAGGCGAAGGCAGGGGCCTTTGAAGAATGGGGTGCGTGGGAGCAAAGGGAGGTGAAGGAAGGTCAAGAACGAACCCTGGTTAGCTGACTGGGGGGGTGCGCGTCCAGTTCCGAGGACTGAGAACATCAGGAGAGGGCGGTGGATTTAACTTCGGGGGTACGGCGGACGTGCTGGGGAAAGTCCACGGGGAGGCGCCCACAGCAAGGCAGACGTGCGGCTTGGGGCTCAAGGGAGAACTTCGGGCATGTAGGTAGGTGCTGGCTAAAAAGGTAAAAGTGGACTCGGCGCCTCAGGGTTAGCCCACCAGAGGGCTGAGGGAGCCGGGGCATTTTTACAGCTTGTGGTCAGTCACTGATTGCAAGCTCCGGGAGTGGAGGGCGACACGCGCCTGGCCCGCCTTCATAGTTAGAGGCCAACGGGAACACATGTTCAGGTGCCTTGGCTCTCCCCAGTTGACTTGGCCAGAACCAGGGCGTCCTGAGTTCTATTTCGGTTTTGTCTCCCATGTCCATTTGTCCCCACTCCATTCTCAAGGGTACGTGGGCCATTCATTCGGTCACCTGGCCATTCATTCGGTCACCAGGCCATTCATTCGGTCACCCGGCCATTCATTTGGTCACCTGGCCATTCATTCGGAACCTCAGCGAGCGCGGGCGAGGCGCCTCCCGTGGGAGGCAGGACCGGCCACTGTCCCTGAAGGTTCTGGGACGGGAACCTTCCACATACGAATAAACTCCACTCCGCTCACTTCCAACTGCGTTCACTTCCTGAAAGGGGAGCTGCGTTTGGATTTGGAGGGAGACCTGAAGGATAGGAAGGTCAGAGTGACATCTCCCGGGGGCCCGGGAACTTGAGTGACTGGGGGTTGAGGCCATGTGGAAAGTGATCGCTCTCCGAGAGACCATGCCTGACTTCGGCTTATGAAAAACTATAAAGGACTCCCTGTCTGCATCTACAAAAGGAAAATTCATGTTTCCTATGGCCTTTAACTCCTAATCTTTACTGGTTACAAGAGGGTGCTCCAGGCAGTCGAGTGCTTAATAAATATTATATTGTTTGCTAATGGCCGCGCTGTTTGGGGGTGATATTTCCTTCTGAATGTGCTAGCCTGGTTTAACGAACCTGCTGTGTGTAGTTTCACCTTTCATTGTGTCGGAGGAGGTGTCTCAGGGGCCCCTTCCGCGGGGCCAAGGAGCGGCTCAGAAATGCAGGAGCGAGCGAGCCTGCGGCCGCAGGAACAGCTTTGTCTGCGCCGACTCCTTTGTTGTAGGAATGTAACCTGTACCGAAGGGCTTTGCTGTGTTAAGTAAACGCGCGCATTCTTGCGAAAGATGTGAGATGCTTGAAGGGCTGGCAGGAACATTTCTCTGCATATTTGTCTTGTTTTTACACCCTTTTGTGTGCACCGATGGTCAGCTCCAACCTGACTTCTCCCTCCTCCAAATCCAGCTTTTTGGAAATGCTTTAGCTGGATGACTGACAGGTGCTATGGCTATCTTTCTTTCTAACTTTCCCTCACTCCGGAAAGCACTGAATGTCATTCCTGGGTAACTGTTACGTGTGAGGCACGAAGACATGGAGTTCATGAGCATGGCCTACGTGGACTCAAGTGGACTGGACTTTGAATCTTGTTTCTGCCAGTAGCTGATCTTTCTTTATTAGCTTCCAAACATATCCAAAAGGCAACTCATCTTAAATAAAAACAGAAAACGAGCTTTCTCATTCACATGTCTTCCTGCTACTATCTTATTTTGTTTATTTCATTATAGTTAAATTTCTTAGCATTATCTACAACGTGGTATCGGTGATTCCTCATGCCTACATACTCTTTTTTTTTTTTTTCTTTATAATCCTCACCAGAGGACATGATGCTTAGAGAGAGGGGGGGAGAGAGAGAGAGAGAGAGAGAGAGAGAGAGAGAGAGAGAGAGAGAGAGAGAGAGAGAGAGATCAGTTGCCTTCCATATGCCCTCCAGCTGGGGATCAAACCCACAACCCAGGCTACCCTTCGGTGCACAGGACAACGCTCTAACCAACTGAAGCGCTCTGGCCAGGGTTGCTACATATTCTTTAGCCTTTGCAGTGGGCTCCAGCCTCTACTATTTCACTGAAAATACTCTTCTCAAATATTATTTCCTGTAGGTCAATGAACCATCGTATTGCATTTCCAGAGGCACCCTTGTGTTGATAGCATTTTCCCTTTGTTATAGGTTGGCATTTGCTAGTCTATTCAAGAGAAAAATTACTTTTTTTTGCTGGACATTTTGTATATGACTTGAGTAAACTCCCTCATCTTAGATGGGCTACTGGTTATTATTCTGTGATATGAATCCATGGAGGTATCAGAACCTTGGTCAATGGGGGAAATAAATAAGATTGCTTCCACATCCAACTGTGCTTTTTCTTTAAAAAAAAAAAAAAAAAAAAAATTAAAGGAGCTAAGCACAGAAATTACAACACTAGTACAAACAATATAGTTAAGAAGGACAAGTTTAAAACCACATATACAGGAAAACACACTTTTGTAACATTATGATTTGTTTTTACTGATCTTTTACCATTCCCCATCATTGTTTAGTCTAGCTCAGGTTTTCATTTTGACTTAATTATTAACTACAAATGTTTCCTTAACCGTAGTAAACTTTATACTTCTTGGAGAAAGTCCTGCTTGGGTGTATAAACATGTGCCCCTTGATAGGCAAGGTGTTTTTGGAGCGTTCAAGAAAGGGTCATGGGAAGAAGTGAACGTGAACTCATCTGGTTGACTCTCTGGCCAATCTGAAGTCTGCTGACTTGAACTCTCCTTGGATCCACCAAGCCTAAGGGCTCTAACTGCTTTGTTACAGCATTAGGAGTGGGCTCTTATTTTCCCCCACTCATGGTTTAGTTGTTTTTTGGCTTTAAATTTAATTTTGACTACAGTTGTATGAACAATGCAGTTTGAAGATGCAGATAGTCCAGTAGGACAAGAATAGTGATGTGTGCCCACCACCTATCTGCTGGACCTTACTCCCACAGCAGCCCTCGCCGTTGCTGTTTTTCCTTTGGATATTTGCCTCCATTTGTCTGGATGACATGCTTGCCTTACTGCTTCTGGATCTGTCAGTTTTAGGTCCTACTGATTGACTTCCTGAGATGGGAGACAAAGAAGACAAAGATGTAGCTCTTTTCCACGCCTCCTCCTGGCCAGCATGCACACGTTCTACCATCCCTCCCCTACAACTATCCATTATATTATGTTGAAACCTATGAAACTGCCATTATTCTTGGCCAAAAATGTTTGAATATTGGCAATAATTTTACTTAAAACAAGATGCAGTATTTATAATAGCTGAGCAATGTGGCACATTGTAGAACTTTTAATTTTGTTTGTTAATATACTTTATTACTAACTCTTCCCCAAGTTCTCTCCCAATTTGCTGAATCTCAATACAATCAGACAAGTGCAGCATTCAATTTTTATCACCTGTGACATCTCTGTTGGAGCCTTTTGGTTTAATCTAGTGGACTAGTTACTTTCAAGAACTGCCACCGGGATCCTCCTCAACCCTCATTCTAGGGATACCCTTGTCTCTTGTGTGCGAGTCTCTGTTTCCAGTATTTATGACTCCTACATTTTTTGGTCTGCTCTCCTGGGTAGAGGACCTGCTTTTCTAGTTTTCTGAGAAAGAAAGAAAAAGAGTTAACTGTTTTCTGTTTTTTTGTTGTTGTTTTATTTTTTTTGGTATTTCATGGCCTAAATTGGTGTATTTGTCAGAGTTCTCTAGGGAAAGAGAAACAATACGATGCATACATAGGTAGATAGATAGATAATATAAGATAATATAAGAAACTGGCTCACAGGATTATGGAGGTTGGCAAGCCCCAAGATCTGCAGGGTGAGCTGGCAGGCTAGAGACCTGGAAAAGCCAATGGCTTAGTCCAAGGCAAAGGCCTGAGGAACAGAAGAGCCGACGGGGCAGCTCTCGTATGAAGCTCATGAGGCTCAGGGCTTAGGAAGAGCCCATGTTTGAGTCTGAGTCTGAAGGCAGGGAAAGAGCCATTGTCCACATTTGCAGGCAGGGGATTCTCTCTGACTCAGCAGAGGGTCAGCTCTCTGTCCTCTTTGGGCCTTCAACTGACTGGGCGCCGCCACCCGCATGAGGAAGGGCTATAAGCTTTACTCAGTCTCTGGACTGAAATGTTCATCTTTCCAAAAACACCCTCACGGAAACACCCAGAATAATATTTGACCAACAATCTGGATACCAACTGGCCCAGTCAAATTTACACAGAAAACGAACCATCGCAGTTGGCAATCACTTTTCCTGCATCATTCGAAGGCATTTCTACACGTCTTCCAGGTTCAAGAGGTCTTGTGCTTTATTCAGTTTTGGAATCAGTCTGAGACATAGCCAGGGCGCTGGCCCTGGGCCTCAGTGTCAGGTGCCATGGCTGGGCTTTGGTCAGAAGGATCTCTGACACAAGGACCTTTATATCACTTTTCCTGGGCTGCTCAGATTTCCTGGAGATGACTTTTTTTAGCGTCCTGACTATAGAGTGAAAGCTTGGCTTCTAGAGACCCACGAGTCCAGAAGATATCAATAATTTGGATATAGACTTCCACACAGTCTTCTTGTTTGTGTGCATCGAACTTGAACTTGGTGTGGTCTCCCCTGACCCCCTGTATACTGCTTGTTTACCTCCCCTAGAGGATACAACTGCATTGCTGCCAGAGTTGGGGTGATGGAGGGGAAAGAGACCCAATGGCTTTGTAAAGAGGTTTTCAACCTACCTTCCCATTTTCTTCCCCAGGCTTATGCCCATCTCCATGGGGTACTGAGGGTGAACTTCATAGAGGTGCAGTGGTTCCAGTTGGCCGCCCCTCACCAATCTGGAGTCTTCTAGGCCAGTTATCAGTCATTCTGTTCCTCAGCTCCCCAAATTCTGTGGCTACTCTTTCCTTTCCAGTTCTCTTTGTCCTTGGTGATTTATACCTTAAAGCATTGCTTTCCTGTCATGGCAGTGAGGCATTCAGGGAAGGTGATGTTACATGTGTGTTCAGCCCATGATCTTCACTTGGAAGCTGGATCTTGCTGCTTTTACCCTCTGGCCAAAGGTGGGGAGAGGTGAGGAGGAATTTCATGAAGTTGTGATGTTGCCAAAATTCAGTCAGTCGTCTTTCTCCTCAAAACGGGTAACTTGTGCTTTTAATCACCTGATTAAGTTGCTTTATCCTTTGAGCCACACATTTATGAAGAAAATTTCAGGTTTACTTATTAAATTATGAACTGTACAATATAACCAGAACTTTTATAAGTAATCTAAAAATATTTCCTAAACATTCATCATGTATAAAACCCTGTAGTCTAGCTATATTCTCAAGCATTTTATGATCTGGTGTGAAACATTGGTCTGGAAAGTAAAAAGAAGTAATGAATCAAGATAACAATGCGAGCAGTGGTATGAACTTTTACATGACTACATTCCACAAACCCAGACGCAGAACAGTCATCATCCGTGTGCCTGTGGATGACCTCTTGATTTCTGAGTGACTGGGATCGTGGAGAAAGCACACTTTACGATGATGAAGTGCCTTACTTAGCACGTGTTTGTGATTTCCACCTCTTTGGAGGGTTTAAAATGAAAGCAGTGTCATCTCTCAGAAGTAAGTTGAGTGTGGCCCAATTGGGAAATGTTGGGGTTTTCAGTGACTGTTTTGCATTGTGACTACACTCATCTACATGGGACAGGGAACTTCAAGCTTCCTAAACCGAGTGATTTTATGAGGACAGACCCATGTGCTTCAGCTAGTAACAGAGTACCTGCTCCAGGACTGTGTCTTGCTGTTTCATGATCCTTAGGATGGCATCTTTTTGTCCCTGATGATAACCTCAGCTCCATGTTCTCATCCCAGCCAAGAGGAAAAAGGAAGGGCAGAGAAGGGGCTGTCTCTTCACCTTGGGGATACTTCTGGGAAGCTACACACATTCCACTGGTCAAAACCTGGTCACATGGCCACGCTGAGCTGTGGGAGTGGTGCAAAAATGCATCTGCTGCAGGCAGCCTGTCCCTGTGACTGCCAGGACTTCTGTGCCTAAGGAAGAAAGGAAGGAAGGTGGAACAGACACAGGAGAGGAAGAGCATCCCTCTCACTGGAATGCTTTCGTAATCCCAACTTGTGACTTCACACTTGTCATCTGGAAACCACTGAGGTGACGAGAGATGGTGACCCATGATCCCTGGGTTATGGGTATCATGTCAATGGCTGGACCAACATTCAGATGACTGTTTTATGGCTGTTGGTCCTATGCTGGGGTCCTGCTTAGAAGTGAATGAATATGCTTCACAACTATATATTTTAGTTATAAAATATGTCAAATGCAGAGAAGTGTGGCAATCACTATCCACCACTCAGTTTTAGCAGCTTTTGTCACATTTCTTCAGATATCTCTTGTCATGAGAACAAAAGCTCCACCACCTCCTCTGCCTCTTTCCCTTCCTGAATGTTGACTCTTTACCAGGGATGTGAGCTACTTGCCTTGGCAGAGGGCTTATCTCACTGGTAGAATTATGCAGGTGCCACGTGCTGATTGGAGGCAGCATGTAATAGGCGATCAAAGAGCAATATTTTTTCAGGTGTGATTTTTGATCTTAAGACACAATCCAGTTAATGATGCTTGTTTTTATTAAAAAAATAATCTTTTTGAGCTTAAAAAATTAAAATACTATTTGTACACATATTTGAAGGCTACAACATATTATATAATTTAAAGAAAAATGAACACCTATAATAAATATATATGCATTATAGAGAGATGTATATTTATTAAGTAACCTACATGACTACATTTTTAACTATAAAGCACTGTATATTTAAGCATAGTTCTTGAATGACAGATCTCACAGTCCTAAGAGATACAGCTGCACCCACCTGTCTTAGGTGGGGTTTTTGGAAACAGACACTGAGACGCACGGTTTGTGTGCAGGTGGTTTCCCCGGTCAGTGACTGGACAGGAGCTGCACCTGCAGAAGGGACGTGACTTTGGGCGAGGAGCCCCTCTTCTATCTAAGACTGTGAGACCTCAGAGCTGACCCTCCTCCGACCCGAGGGGGGAGCGGGGGGGCACACAGCTCCCTCCACTTCTGGGTGGGGTGCATTCCCAGTTCTCATACCCTAGCCGATCACGCTCTTCTTATATTTTGCTGCATTGTTGGCCAATTCTAGGTCAACACAAGGATTCTAAAGAGAACGGTTCACTTTGTTCTCAAGCTCACTGGGTGTCAGGGTTCCGTGTAACATCCTTTACACCTCTATGACAGGAAATCGAATGAGAAATCGCAATTCAAAAGAGATCAAGGAGTTGTGCTATTTGTGACTAAGTTTTTAAAAAGTTATTTAAAAATTTTTATTAAAAACTTCCTTTGGGGTGGAAAGCACTTGATTGTTTCTGGCATCCCTGAAGCATCTTTAAGGAGGTGAGGCTCTGAGACTCTAGTCTATTGGAAAGACCCTGCTTTTAGAATCAGATGGACCTACATTTGAATCTAGGCAGTTAGTTACTTGCTGTGTGACTTTGGCAAGTCACATAACCTCTCTGGGCATAGAATTAAAAAAAATAATAATAATTTCAGAGAGAGGAAGGGAGAGGGAGAGGGAGATAGAAACATCAACGATGAAAGAGAATCATTGATCGGCTGCTTTCTGAGTGCCCCCTACTGGGGATCAAGCCTGCAACTCAGGCATGTGCCCTGACCCGGAATTGAACCATGACCCCCAGGTTTAGGGGTTGACACTCAACCACTGAGCAACACTGGCAAGGCTGTGCTTCAACAAAGCAGAGCACTTCTTCCAGGGCCCCTTGGGGTCCGAGATGCCCGATTTAGAAGGGACCACAGGCAGCACTTCCAGTGGCGTGAACCTAGGGACTGGTGCAGCCCTGACCCATTTCCTGGCTGGCTGGCCATAGCACTAACTTGCCATCGAAGGTTCCTTCAGGAGGCAGCTCTCAGCCCAGGAGCCTGGGAAGGTTGTGGGACGTGACTCCCTGCTGCCAAGCCTGCCTGGAGCGGCTTCGCTCTTTGGCTGTCTGCAGCAGGAGGGAAGGAGAAGGCAGAGGAGCTGAGCAGGTGCCAGCGGCAGGGAGTGCAGCCTCCCAGCCGGGTCCAGATCGCGTTGCAAGCCCAGGGGTTCGCCCAGCACACCCAGGCCGCCTCTAATGAGCGGCCCCCTCGCTCTGTCAATCTGTGAACACAGGAGACTTTAATGAAGATGGAGGGGCTGCCCGTGGGGAAGGGGCTGGAGGCTGTTCAGCTCCTGAGCTCAGTGAGCATGACTCACCCCCAAGCTGGGGGCCAGCGCCCCGCGGCTTGAGTCCCCCCGTCAGGTTCCCCTACCCAGATGCTCCCCTTTTTCCCATTTCTAATGAGAGAAGATACGCTTTATTTGAAGTGAGAATCCCCCTGTGTCCATGAATGTCCTCCACTCCCGCAAATTAGTGCGAAGGGAGTAATAACTCAAGGAGTGCAGACAGAAGGCGGCTTAGTGATGTCACGGAGGAGCCCGCTGGGCGAAGCGGGGAGGGTTAGAGGGCCTGGCTGCGGGGCCTGTCCTGAGCTCCCCGAGCTTCCTGCCCCCGCTCTGGGCAAGAAGGAACCCGGCCCTCTCTGCCTCCTGGGCAGCGGGGCAGGCGGGTGGCTGCGGAGATACGGAGGGGGCTCGGCCCATGGGAATCCAGGATCAATCAAGCTGTCAACAAAATCTGCAGGGTATTTGTAAAACATCTGATGCAGGAATGGGGGAACCCAATACATATTAGGATTCATTAGTTTAAAATATTCTCTGGAATATTCCCAGGAAAAAGGGACTCTGGCCCCTTTAAAGCTGAAAGTGAGTGCCTGGCATTGCAGGGAACGTGAAACTGGCTGGAAACCTGCTCGTGTGCAGTAGACAATCTAAGTGGTTTTCCCTTTTTCTTTCTTTCTTTCCCTAAAGTAGCATTTTCATTTATTCATCCACGTATTTATACTATGAGTCATGATTGGGTTTGGGTCTTGCCTCAAGGCCCCATCTAACTCCGGGGCCCTGCTTCTACACCTCCACCCCGCCTTCAGCGTTTGCCTGCTCTGTACCTGGGAGACGAGGTCAGGGTGCACACCGTAGCCACCCATCCTCTCGTGCTTCTCAACCTGAATGACTGTCCTTCCCCCCAACCAAGGCCGATTCCTCCACTCAGGGCCGGCAGTGGCCTTTGCAGGGCCCGGGCAATGTGGAATGGTTGGGAGTCCAGATGAAAACGGCATACGTTTGATGAACTTCTAGCAACCCTTTTCATTCATTCAAATACTTCTCTAAGTACATATCTAATGGATTATATTTTTACTAAAAATAAGCCTTTTCTCACATTATTACAGAATGCTTCTAAACAGTGGATAAATATTATGTTCCTACTGTTACAGTTGAGGACTGTGAGAGGTGGGATAACCTACCTGAGGTCCCTCGGCCAATGGACAGCAGAGCTGGTCCTCACCTCCAGACTTCTTTGATGCTTTGTAATGACATGCGTTCAGGACAGCAGAGGCAAGAAGGGTAATGAAGCCGTTGTCATGATAGACACCAGCAAGGTAATCTAGAGAGTAGACGCCTTGATGCTTGATTGAGTGAGAAAGATCATTGCTCAGATGTTTCAAACCATATATATATGTGACAGAGAAACAATGGACGGAAAACTCTCAACGAAATGTAACATGGATGGGGCCTGGCGGGTTGCAAGTGTTCAGAGTGCTCATGACTTACAGCACGTGGTTGGTTTGGCCATGGCCACTGTTCTTTGAGTTAGCTCTGACCCTTGACTTAGTTGACTGGTTGGCTAGCAGGCAAGACCAGTCAACCCATGCCTGAGATTTTCAAGAGAAGAAAACTAGCCTCGCCTGTTTGTGAATAACAACTTGACCCTTGGAACCAAGAACATGTTTTGTTAGGCTGACTATTTCTTTTTTTGCACAATATCCCATTGAGGGTCATGGGTCCTTAAGGTATGAAAATAACTGGGAAAATTCAGAATTCAGCTAATGCCTATTTGCCGGATTCTGAGCATGCATAAGGCTTGCAGAAGCCAAGAACATGTTGATCAACAGACAGAACAAACTTTCATTCCTCCTGTAAAATGACCTCTCCATGTGATATATGTATATTGAGTGCCCTGCTGTGACTAAGAGCTATCTCAAAAAAGAAAAAATATGGTCACCTCCTGAAGCATGTATAAATTGCTTTTTTAGACCCTATAAAATTTTAGCTAGCACCAAACATAGAACTTCATTCATCATCCTACAAGTGAGGACTGCCAAGGGAAGCCGGCTCTTCCTGAGCCCAAAGTGGCAACACTCCAGGATTGGCAGAAATCAAATGAATCATTTCCTGCTTTTAGTTTTAGATAAATAATCAGAAAAGATTGTCTAGATTATGATCCAAAAACCATTTTTCATGGCTCTGAGGACCAAGAATTCTTAAGAACTTCAGGTGGGAGCTCAGATGATAGATAAATCCACCAAGTCCAAGCTAAAATTTTAACAGTGAAGACTTATGATCCCTGTGTGGTGAGTATATTAAGCATGTCTTTTTATGTCCATATTTTGATGTTTTGACATTGGGGACCTTGCTAACTATGGAAGGACTGCCCCTCACAGGGTTAACTAATTCCTGGAGATAGTAAACAACTCACTTGGAAGAGTGGCTTTCATACTCAAACTGACCAATCCTGAGCCTATATCCCCAACCAGCTCCTCCAACTGGCTCTTACCACCTGCCCTAATTACTTCAGGGCCAGGTATCAGAAGACCAGGGACCACCCTGTGCCCAAGAGCCCACTGCAGTGACTCAAACGAGCCAATCCTAAGCCTGTTTACTCTTCCTCTCCCGCTCTTTCTATTTCTCTGCCTCTGTCTCCAGACTGATCCTGGTGCTTCCCCATGGGACCTCCCATGCCAGGGCGTGGCCCCTCCTCTTCGGATCTGTGATTAGAGCAAACTGTCATTTCAGTGGCAGTTGTCTCCAGATCTCTTGACCTTGTCATACCCAAATAATAATAAAACCTACATTTTAAAATAGTAAAGTGAAAGAGCATGAAAATAAAGATCAAGGACTTGGGTTCCAGTCTCGATTCTGTCACTGCTTTCCTGGGAGATCTGGAGCAAGTCTCCTCATTAGTCTGAGCACAGTTTTCCTGTCTCTAACATGAGGTAGCTAGAGATCTCCAGGTGATTCCTAAAATTTCGTCAAGTACTCAAATGCTAGGAGTTTATTTTTTAGCTCGTGTAGGCTACTTTTTATATAGACTTCCAAATGATGTGATGTCTTCAAGCAGTTACTGTGCATCTGCTATTTGGTAAGCACTGAACTAGGCACTAAGAGCCTGAAGATGGAAAAAAGAGTCTTGTTTCCAAATGCATAATGCGACTTTCACATCTCTGGTGATACCTGTTAGAGGCCCAAGAAACATCCTTGCTGGCTCTCCTAAGAAGGCTGATGGGCCCCCAAAGCACTGGAAAGCACTCATGTTAAAAGATGAAGCATAAGCTGAGAGAACACAGAATTAACATTGAATATGTAGACTAGATATGACGATGGAATGACCCCAACTTCCTTTTCCGTTTCCTGTGTGCAGACATTCCTAAACTGTGTAGGCAAGCAAGAAGAAAGATGTCATTGGCTCCGGAGGCTTCTGTGTTTCTAAGCTTCTATCAGGTCCCAGAAGTTTCTTAATTATTGATTCTCTATGATTGTTCTCATTGCCCAGGCGCTCTGGGTCCTGGGGGAAATGCGCTCTATCCTGAGAGCATCTCCTACCCTATTGCACCCACAGGGTGTCCCATGCTCCCTCAACACTAGAGTGGAGGGGATTTTCCTGGGATTTCCGGTTTCCATTTTTTGGGGGTGAGGGGGTGGGGATGTAAGAAGAAGACGAATTCCATCCTGAGTTCCACTTTTCAGAGTTTCCCCCATTACGTCTGCCTACTTTTTATTCTGTGCTGCTTTATCTCCACGGCCACCCCGCTGGCATTAGCCATAGTTTAAGCTTTCTATTGCTGCCTCTCCTGGACTTTGCTGTTCCCTGTTTTCAGGTATGCTTTCCTGTAGGGCTAATATTTTCAAAAAAATATTAAAACAAGCTATTTTTCCTTCCCTATAAACTATGTCGCCTAGCAATCCCCTCCAGGCAATGAATCAATGCCATTCATTGCTTTGGGGGGATTGTGGTGACCAACTAGAACAAAGAATTCATTGCTCAATTTTGAATTTCAGAGAAGATTTTTGAAAACTAAACAGAGAGATAATAGTCTTGACAGCCTACTTTTCATGGAGATATATATATTTTAAATCCCCCCAATTTCCATTTACTTTAAAAAACCAAGCTTGAATATCTGAGCTTTATTTGCCTGAAGCTGTCATATAGAGAAGACAGGGGAGAATATGTAAGTTTTCAAGCAGGAGGCGAGAGTCTATGCTGATGTAGGGAGGAGAGCCAGGAGGTGAGGGAGAGGTGCTGCCCAGGGCTTGCCTAGAGCACCCATAGTCTTCACTCTCTGAATCCCCACTCACGTTGGGGAGCATGCTGGACCTATCGTGGATAGGCTGAGGGAGAAGTCAAAAGGGGAGAGGGCTTCAGTGTCCTTTCGAAATTCTAGAAGGAGAATGTCTGAGTGTCCAATATGTACCAAAGGTGATGGCAGTCGAGCAACTGTGGGGTTTGGCCAAGGCCAGAGAGGGGCTCTTACAATGACACCTCCAGTCCTTGAGGAAAATTGAGGAGTCCTGTGGGGTCTCTACTATAAGGGCACTAATTCCATTCATGAGGGTTCCACCCTCATGACCTAAGCACCTCCCAAAGACCCCCACCTCCTAATCCCATCACATAAGGCATTAGGATTTCCACATATGAGTTTGCTGGGGCACAAATATACAGACCAAAGCAGATGTCCTCACTAATGGGCTTTATTTAAATAAAGGGTGGGAAAGATAAGGAATGAGCCATGTAGACACCCTGGCAATGAGCACATCAGCAAGAGTGCACAGCAAATACAAATGGCCTGGGGTCCAAGTGTTCCCATGGTGTTTGAGAGGCTACAAGGAGGCCAGCGGGGCCAGGTGGTGTGAGCAAGGAGGACAGAGTTGGAGTAAGTCACAGAAATGACAGAGGCAAGACCCTGCAGGCCTTGCAGCTCACTGTAAGAAATTTGGTGTGTATTGAGTGACCTGGGGTCCCAAGAGGGTTCTGAGCCGAGGGGACATGATGTTGTTACTGGTGCTGAGCAGAAGCCCCTGCAACAATCCAGGTGAGAGGTAGTGGTGTCAGTGGAGGAGGTGATGGCAGGGACCAGACTCTGGATCTTCCGTCTCCCCTTGCGTGCGGTATGCTTACACTTTCACCATAAAACGCTCCGGATAGAGAATTCCACGTTTTACGTGATCTCTCTCTCTCTTTTTTTTAATATAACTTTTTTCACTTAAGATCTAAGAAAAAAAACACGGAGTGATATTGCCACGTTGCATTTCAGACAGAGGCGTGCTCACCAATTCACTCAGCCCAGCAGTCTCTAGTCAGAGACGTCAGGTGGGAAATTAGAGCCGCCCTTCCCGCGGGCGGGAGCCGAGGGTGCTGCGTGAGGGGAAGGAGAGGCCCGCCGCCTAGGACTCAGTCTCCAGGGTGCGTGCTGTCTGCGGGGGTTTCTTAAGAGACTTCGAATTTACCCTTTGTTTTGCCCTGAAGATGTCCCTCTGCTCTATACGTTTATTTTTAGGAGCAGTCTGGGTGTCAGATCACTGAAAGGTTGAAAAGTTGGTGAAGAAAATAATGGGCTGAGAAGGGCGCCCTTTCTAGAGAAGGGCACCTGGGCCCCGCCCACAGGCCCCATTCGCCGTCAGGGCTTCTCTTTTCCTTCGGCGAATTCAATAAGCTGCCATCTACAGCTGCACTTATTTACTTTCAGTTGCTGTTTGTTGCTTGTATAAACATTTACATTATATTTTTATATATCTTTCTATTGTTTTTTTTGATCTGTAAAGATTGCTTGGGTATCTTGGGTTGGGCTAGAATGCATCGCAGCTTTCCCATTAAAATGAACGGCCATTAAAAACAGTTAGTAGCACAGCCTGTGAGTATAAATGAAGCTCATTATTTCTGTTGTGTAGGCGCCGAGGCTGTGGAATTGGGCTACGGCCCGTGAGCTGACAGGACACCCCCCTTCTTTCACCAAACGTGCCCAGTGCCCTCCTCCCGACACCTGTACTTCGTGGCTCCTGCGCTGGGAGCGCTTTCTAATCAGGCACCTGCAGCTCCTGCAAGTGTGTGCTTAAGTGTCACACTTTCAACTGGCTTTCCTCTGGTCACCCTTTTAAAAATTTAAAATTGTGGTCTCCTCCTTGTATAATCACCCTGTATTCTCGATATCCCTTACCTGCTTTCTTTTTCTCATAGCACGTAAAGTCTCTAACATTTGTGTATCTCACTTATTTAATTCTGATTCTGTTTCCCTTCCCATCGGATTGAAAGCTTCGTGAAGGCAGGATTTTGTCTTTAGCTCGCTTCTACCTCTGCCTTCAACGGTGTTTGGCATATAGCAGGCGCTCAGTAAATATTTGTTGAGTCAATGAATGAAGTCAGGACATTTTTAGTATTTGACATTATGTCTAAATTAGAAGTCAACACTCACACCTTCCACACTGTGGTTGTGGGTGCCTCTGTTGAATGTTGCTCTTTCCTTCTGGGGTCCCGAAGCCTTGCCTGCCTCTGCGGCTAAGGTCCCCCAGGCGGGGGTTTGGGTCGAGCCCCCCTACCTTCCCGAGGCTGCGCGCTGAGACGGTGTAGCGTGTGGTTCCCGCGCGCAACTCTCATTAGAGAGAGTATCCAGGGTTCGCTGGATTCCAGTTCCATTTTCATCTGTGGTTCTTTCTTGCGATTCCAAACCTGAGGTTGACTTTGGAACATCGTCTTTCTTGAGTTCCCACAATATTTGCTCTAGACTAATGAAAAAATGAATGATCATAAATATAATTACTCTGAAGGCCTGAGGATATTTTTGGTATACTTGGAAGGAAGATGGGTTTGAAAGAAAAGCAATGGACAGTGGAGGGCTTTAGATATTTTTTTCTCTGTTGAAGTTTAAGGATACCAAAAATAAACAGCATTTCTCACACCCATTTAAGTTGGGAACAAATAAAGAAATAAAAATTAAGAAATATGACATATATGAGCCCAAATATTACCTTGAGTACTGTTAAAAGTTGAGGGATAGACTAACGTGAGGGCCAACGAGGCCGGAGCCCAGGGCCAGCTAGATGTCACCACACTGCCCTGCGTAGACAGAGCTGGTCTCCACCTGGCCCGGGGCTGGGCCTTCCCTGGTGACAGCAGAGGCCATTGGCTTCCCACAGTCAGCCTGCTCCGAAGAGGAAGCATACGGAAGGCCCCGGCTCAGGGAGCACCCACGGATTTCTCTCCTGTGGACGGAGCACGGCCCAAACTCATCTGTTCATGGAATCTTTTTGTCGTGTGGCGTCATGGGGAACTGGGGAAGCAGGCAAACAGTGGAGAGGTAATTGGGGTGCCTCCCACCTCTAATATTCCATGAAATAGCACAGGCACTGGTCTCTTTGTGCAGTTGTACTGATTCCCCCCACTGGCAAACATGCACGGAATCCCTGTCATGTGCCAGGCCTCGGGCTGCCAAGGATAGGAGAGAGGGAGATATGCGGGCAAATAGGACGAGGCCTGGCTTTCAGGGACTCTGCAGTCGAAGTGGGTGAGATGGATACATAAGCTCTAAAGACCTTTTGTGGACGTAGTTAGAAGAGCATTGGAGGTGTGATGTGACCGGTGCCTCTCACCTTCAGGTCACAGGCTAGATGACTTGAACAAGGGAGGAAACATTGCTTGAGTTTATTTCTTGATATGATCTTGACTCTAAAAATGGAAAGTAATATTGGAAAAACGAAGTTAGCTGTACCAGGGAATTGAATTTTACCTATTTAAGATTTTTACTGGACTCGAAAAATAATTAGATGGAATCACCAAGTCACATATAGACGCAGTCACCTGTGGGCCTAAATAAGGTGAGGTAAGCAAAGGGATCTGGGTTCAAGCCCCAGCTTCCTGATAACTGGCTGTGTGACTTTGGACAAATCACTCAACCTCTTCTAAAACTTTGCTTGTCTATCTGTAAGATGGGGGTAATTATGAGATGACACCTCCCAGCATCCTGAAAAGCAGGTAAGAGAAGGGATGTGAAACCCACCTGTGAACTATATAATATGCTAAACTAGAGTAGCTACACTGTTACATGCTTATGAAGTTCTCTGGGACCATGAAGGAAGTGTCCATAGCCTCATTTCATATCTTTAATTCTGAACTAATACAAAATCTGGAAACATACAGAGAGTGCTCATCTCAACCATGTTTTATTTTCTCTCCTCTAAATTTTGGGATAAGCTCTGTGACTTTTTACAAGATGCCTTTAATATGTGGATTATTTTAAAAGCATAAAGAAGAGTCCCACTAAAATCCTATGAGAAATACCTTTGTCTTATGCCCAATTTTACTAAGTCAATTTTTCTTTAAATGCATTAATACTGAAAATCAAACCACTAAAAAAGGCTTCTGAAAGGAGAGATATTTTACCCAAAGTATCAGCATGAAGAGGTTTTTATGACTGTTTTAAAACCCCCTTAAATTAGGGGGTTGTAATGGAAAATCTGACGAGCTCAAATAAGGCCGTTCAAAAATATACTCAACACTTAACACGTACTGGACATGAAATGTATTTTTAACATGCTATATGTTTATTACAGATTAAATACTTAAAAATGGAAAAACAGCCCTAATGTTTCTTAAATATTTGCTTTATATAGTCAGAACACATTGCGAATTGTAACCATGAAGAGTACATGTTAAGTGTTTAACTAACATCAAATGCAATAAAATGTTTCATTTGAAATGTTAAGCAGGCGATAAAAATGTCACATGAGACGACAGATCACAGCTTCACCCCCAATTCTTTCTAATTAAGGTGAAACCATGGAGAGACAGTCCTGAACTTGTGCCGGATGGTCTGTTTGGTGCCTTGGCCCATTTTCCCTCGAGAAGGTCTGTTGATGAGCCTCTGAAACAGATACTCCAACATCTTGAAAGAAGAGCAAGTGGCTGCCTCCTCCTAGAAGACCTTCCTGACTGCTTTCAGGAGGGCTTGGGCACATCTTTTCTGCACCTGTGTCAACCTGCATGACATTGTATGATAACACACTTTATCACATGAAGCTGAACAGGGAGTGCTAACTCTGTCGTTACTAGTTGTGTGACCATGGACAAGTTCCCTAATCTCGTTGTGCCTCAGTTTCTCCTTCTGTAAAATGGATTTGATCATAGGCCCTAGTTCATTGGGTTGTTGTGAGGATGCAATGAGTTGAAATGTGCAATGAGCTTGGAGCAGGTCCCTGCACAAAGTGTTAGTTAACACTTACCGTGGACTCATTCTGAAGTTTGCAATGTGTTCTGGCTTCAGTAAGCAAACAGTTAAGAAACATATGGGGTTCCCCCCATTTTAAAGTACTTTATATGCAGTAAACATATCACATGTTAAAATGCTTTTCATATATAATATGTGTTTAGTGTTAGTTTTTATCTTTAATAGTTTGGGATTATTAAAAAGTTCAGTTCATGTCTCCCAATGGACCGTCACTTCCATCATACTTTCTGCCTATTTGTGTTGTAGTGGCCCAGTAATTATTTAATGAATGAATAAATGAACAAATGAATGAATGTAGACACTCCACTGGATACCTGTTCGCCTAATCCATCTAATTAGATTTTTTTTTTTTTTTTTTGGCAGTTTCTAGAGCTTCAGAAATTCCTCATTAAATACCATTAATTGTAGACACCACTTCGAAATTGCAAACGGCTTGCCTTTTGAACCAAAAGTCCCATTGCAATTAATGTGTCCATAAATTAACGTCTCAAGCAAGGCAAACGGAAATGAGTTTTGGCAACTGCTGCAGATATTGTGAAAATACTTCCTAAGTCTGTGACCCCGGCCAGTTATATAAACTCATTGTGCTTTAATTTCCCTATCTGCACAGAGAGAGTAATAACATATCTCTTTCACAAGCTAAATGGGTTCACATTTAGAAAGTGTTTAGAACAGTGCTGGGCACATAGTAAGTGCTCAATAAATGTATATTAATGTCATCTATTATAATTGTTACAGCAACTACTTATAATTATTTAAATAATAATTATACTGATTATAATATAATATATTAAATGTGTTACTATATAGTGAGGTTACTATGAGCATACTGAAGATATTCTATTTTGGTTTCACTCTTGTGTATTTTTGTCCTTGCTTTCCATCTATATCTTTGTTAAGAAGCTCCTGGAAACAGAGGGATTTGTGCTTTATTTCCATTGTAGCTCCCAAAGATCGTCTTGAAAGAGGGTCCATTCCCCTGTCCCCCCAGCCCCAGGCGAAGGTCGCCACAGCTTGAGGACAGAACTCAGCTGTAAGCAAGAACAGACATTTCCAAGCAGCCACAATGTCAGCCTCTTAGATGAATAAATATTAAGATAACTGATCAAACTTCTCTCTCCCTTTCTTTTTTAAAAGAAAATATTGGCAGCTTAAAAAAAATTAAAATGAAACAAGTAATTGAGTCCAGCTGGCTTAGCTTGCCAACAAAAGTGTCTCCTAGAGTCAGCGTGGCTCAGAGCACTTGGAAATTAATGCTGTGACTTAATTGGAAGTTTACAGCAATTTTGCACAGAAGTGCTTTCAGCACTAATCTCGGATTTGGAGATCGTGGGCACTGCCTCTGGCCTCATCCTTTTATTTCTGCAGCAGTAATAGGCCCATTACTTTATTTAGAAAAATTTCAGGATTTGATCAGTTATCATGGTTTATAACTGAATCCTTTCTCTTAAATTCCTGTGTTGCTGTTGTTTAACTTTGAAAGACTCTCTGTGCCTTTATTTATTTATCCTATACAAGGGATTTCTAGGACTTTGGGCAAGAAGTCAAATGGTTTCTGAAATCCAACTAATAACGCCTCCACCTCGTCTGCTTTTAAGGCAAGTGCAGGGGAGGCAGTGGGCATACCGAATTTGGGGCACTTTACCTAATACACGCTTGACAAAATGAATGAAAGACCTTTGGGGACTGTGGAGCGCGTACCTGTGTCAGCAGTTTTCTGAAACAGCAGCTTTATTGAGATAAAACCAAATACCATAAAATTTATCCTTTTAAGGTAAACAAGTCAGTGGTTTTTAATCTCTTCAGAGCTGTACAACCATCACTATTATCTAATTTCAGAGCATTTTCATCACACCGAAAAGAAACCCATGCTTATTAGCAGTCACTCCCCCACTCCCCTTCCCCCAGCCTCTGGCAATCACTGGCCTAATTTCCATTTCTGTGGATTTCCTATTCCAGACATTTCATGTAAATGGAATCATACAATGTGTGGCCTTTTGTATCTGGCTTCTTTTATTTACCACAGTGTTTTCTAAGTTTGTCCCAGTTGTGGCATGTTCTCAGTTATTCAGTTCTTTTTATTGCTGAGTAATATTCTGTTTTATGGGCATAGCACATTTTGTTTATCCATTCATCAGTTGATGGGCATCCAATCGCTTCCATTTTTTTTAGCTGTTGTAAATAATGCTGCTATAAACATCTATGTGCAAGTTTTTGTATGGACTTAAACATTTTAATTTCTCTTGGGTAAATACTTGGGAGTAGAATTGCTGAGTCATATGTGAGAGATTGGAAATACAAATGGAAAATGGCCAGACTATGTATAAAAATAGAACTCAGACCCATGCCCTGCAGCAACCTGCCCAGGAATCCAATCTCCTGATCTATAATAACCAACCCAGGGAGCCAGCCTGATGAGAGTCACACTTGCAGGAAGTCAGATGGCTATGTTTAATAACAATCCAGAAAGTTAACAATTACTTCTGAACTAATAGATCCCAGACAAGCAGGACTTGATTAATAACTGACAGCTCTCCTAATTTTTGTCCTGGTTCCCAATGTAGGACCAAGTATAGAAAGCCAAAAGGGCACCCTAACCAATCCCATAGGATGTCCTGCCTCCAGCTTCTCCACCCCGACTGCTCCAACCAGCCAGACCTGAAGCCTTCCTTTCTCACTGAAAAGCTCTCCCAGTTCCCTGCCTGCCTTTGAGTCTCCACCCAAACACAAGATCGTGGCTGACTCCGTTGCAATAACACCTCTGAAGAAATAGGCTTCGCTCTTCTCCTTTGGTTGGCCTTCATTTCCTTTGGCATGTTAACTGTATGTTTAGCATTTTGAGGAACTGCCAAGCTCCCGCCTGCTCAGTCTCCTCTCCAGACCACCTGCTGTGGCAGAGCAAAAGTCCCAGGGATGGCACCTCTGAGTCACAGCCCTTCTCCTCTGGTTGTGTCATTTGATCAAACCAGATTTCTCCCTGTTTGTTGTTTTTTTTTCTTCTCTCTTTAGTTTCTTCGAAGTTACCATGCTAGGATCCCAGCCCCTCCAGACCAGGGTTGTTTGCCAAGTGTGCTTAGAGATCTTATATCAGACCCGGCTCTTTTGGTTGCAAGTGACAGAAACCGCTCAGATTAGTTTAAACAAATAGTAATCCTAGTTATGATGATGATGATGATGATGATAGGTAATTGTAGATTCATAAAACTGAAAAATCATGGCTGCAATGAGGGGTGCAAATTAGATTAGAAAGACCCTGCCCCTCCACCTTTCGGCTCTGCTTTTTTCTGCGATGGCTTCATGACTAGACTCAGTCTTTGCCCCATGGCAGCAGGGATCATTGTTGATGGATCCAAGCTCACTAATGATAATCCCAGAGAAAGGATGTGGTCTTCTCTTCCTCACCATCTACATCAATCCACTAAAATTACTCTACTTGGCCCAACTTGTAGCCCCTGCCCTATCATTATTTCCAGCGTTGGCCAAGCTTGGCTGTGCCTCTACAGCTGGAAGGGGGAGGTCACACGACCGATAACCCCACCAGAATCATACTGAGCAGGGAAAAAGCAATTCCCCAAGAAAGGGAAGCAGGACAAAAAAGAAAAAAAAAGAGCCGAGCAGGTATCCACAATAGGGACACCACCTTATTTAGCTTCTTCGCTCACTTGAAATGTAAAGGGTCTGGATTTCTGGCGATGAGAATGGTCCGAATACTGTAATGATCAGCCATGCTCTTTGGGTACCACGGTTTGGAGCTGCCTGGCTGGCCTCACCAGTTTTGCATGTGTATCTTTCTGGGAAAATGCTCCTCTATAGCTTTTTTTTTTTTTCAATATGTTTTCATTGATTTTAGAGAGAGAGGAAGGAAGAGGGAGAGAGAGAGACAGAAACATCAATGATGAGAGTCATTGATTGGCTGCCTCCTGCACGCCCCCTACTGGGGATCGAGCCCACAACCCTGGTAGTGCCCTGACCAAGAACTAAACAGCGATCTCCTGGTTCAAGGGTCGGTGCTTAACCACTGAGCCACGCCGGCCTGGCTCCATAGCTTTTGTTAGATCTTCAAGTACATCCAGGACCCAGCATGTTTAAGAAACCCTGCCCTAGAGAGTAGATCTCCACAGGAATCCATAAATACCATGTACCAACTTTGTTTCTCTGCACTGGGGTTGCCACACTGTGTAAGACCACATTTAAGGGGCTCTCAGCCTGGTGGAATTGTCCCCTCCCTGCTGGCCCCTGCTGACTCCTGGCCAGCAGGAGACTTAAAGGAGGCAGAAGGGAGTTGGCCTCAAAGTCAAAAAGTGCAGTGGGAGTTTATGGCAAAAGGAGACAGTCTGTGAAACAAATGAAGGGGTGGGATTGGGTAGGGGAGGCGCTTCCATATGGCATTAGAGTGAAGGGCAGGTAAATTATGGCTCTGATGTGGGGGGACCTGAATGCCGCACAAAGAGCCCATAGATCACAGGAGTTCAGAGCTGCGAGGGACCCTGGACATCACACAGAGGAAGAAACTGAGGCACAAAAAGGTGAAATGACTTACTCTAGGACCCGTGGGCCAGGAATGCAAACCGGAATCCTTGCTTTCCTACAAGTCCACGCTCTTTGTGCTGTTTGATGCTGTGCTGGGACCTTCTTTGTGTGCCCGGTGAAAGCCATGGCATCGACCCTCCCTCTTTCTGGCCAGCTCCAGGCCGGTGGGTGGATGCAGGAGAAAGAAATGACCCAGGAATGAAGTATGTAGGTGCCAGTGGGAAGCTGACCAGGAAACCAAAATCTCAGCGACGCTGGGCCACCATCTCCTGGCTTTGTCCACAGGCCCCCATTCTGGCAAACCTGCCGGCGACCCCTCCAGCCAAGGTGAACCCTCTGTGGCACGTTTCCTCCAGGGTCCTTCGAGGGGCTCAGAAACAGCACGTGCTTTTGATAGGCCTGGTCTTGTTCCAAATGAGAACGCCTGCTGTAGAGAAATGCAGATGCCTCCTGCCTATTTGTGCCAAAAAGGGACGCCCCACCTACAGAATTGCAGAATTATGAGTTCTTGAAAATGCGCTACTTCTACCCTTTCCATTGAAATTTAATCCAATTCAATTAAAACATCGTGGCAGCCTCCACGAGGGCACAGATGCCCTAGAAAATGATTGTTGGGGGTGGGGGGTGGGTTTCCCTGGTTATGAATAATCCTTCAATGTGGAGGCGACCACACACGTGCTTAAAAATGAAAACAGCCCTGATGGCAAGGGCACAATTCAATAATACTGACTTGAATTCGGAGAGCAGCGTTCTTGTGAGGTTGGGTTGATCATAAGCAGAAACGCCTGGGCTTTGTCTCCGCGCCGAGCTCTCTCTTCCTCTCTGCTCACCCTCTGGCCTGAAGCTGTTCCTCTGCTTTTGCCTCAGTTTCTCTCCTGCTCCTTCAGGCCAGCGTGCTGGTTACAAATAAGCTGCTCTGGTGGCAGAATGACTGACACTGAATTTTCCGTCCAGGCAGCATTTCCATGGGACTGCAGACCAGGTGGGGCCTCGCACTGGTGTCCACATCAAATCCCATTGGATTAAGGCTCCATCTCCTTAATAGACTGACCTTGTCACAGAGCCCAGTGCTGTTCCTTAGCTTGGAATCCTGGGGCCCCCGCACTGACCTTCTTTCTTATGTCCCATCATTTCAACCAACCCTGGCCTGTTCCTCCTCTGCCGTGGACTCAGAGGCACCGTGACCCCATGATCTCTGCTCTATCTGTTAAAAGCCTTCCCATGGGCCACGGGCCGATGCACCCTCCCGTTCTCACCCCAGAGCCCTTTCTGAACGTAACTCCCGCCGGGCGTTATCCTCTGCTCTATATGACGGGCTCCGTTGCACTCTGTAGAGAGTGGACTTGTTTCCGGCCGAGTGTGAGGTCCTTGAGTCGGGGCTGAGTAACAACCCCAAATTTCAGTAACTTAACACAACAGTTTATTTCTTACCTTTATTAATGTACCATGAGTGACAGCAGGAGGTGCTTCTTAGGGCCCAGGGCAGAAGGAGGCTTCCACATCGAGGTGTAAGATCTGGAATTCACAGCCTCCTCTGTGCCAGGTCAGTGGAAGGAAGGGAGAGACTCAAGATTCATGCATCATCTTCTCATGGTCCCAACCTGGAAGCGATACGTGTAGCTTCACTTAAGTTTCATTGAGCACAACCAGCCTATCGCTGCACCTGACTGTGCGAGGGGAACACACACGGAGAAGGTTCACTGTGTGGTGCAGGCGGCTGTCCCTGCTGCAGAGCTCAGCACGTATTTGTTGAGCATGCGAGGGGGCATTGCAGCCCAGCGGAAAGTGGGCCCGCCCGTGTCCAGCCGCACTAGACTGGACAGTACAGACTTGAAAAAGACCACTGGTCTCCTGGAGCCTCAGCTTCCTCTTATGAGAAGTGTGGGAGAAAATACGTCCCTTACTCTCAGTTTTGTTTTCACTGTGAGATGATGTATACAAAGCAGTTAGCACAACCACTGATTTTAATGAAATGACTGTGGTTTGTTTCTTGTGCCAGTTCTTTGCTGTTCCCTGTGTCTGTACTCTCTCCCTGCCCCAGAAGGTGGGCTCTAAGAGCGCTCCCCCCAGGCTCCTTCACCTTCTGCCTTCTGGCTGAGTTCAGCCAGCAGGAAGTACAGAGAGGGACAGGAGAGGGACAGGAGGGGGACAGGAGAGGGACAGGAGAGGGACAGGAGAGGGACAGGAGAGGGACAGGAGGGGGACAGGAGAGGGACAGGAGAGGGACAGGAGGGGGACAGGAGGGGGACAGGAGAGGGACAGGAGAGGGACAGGAGAGGGACAGGAGGGGGACAGGAGAGGGACAGGAGGGGGACAGGAGAGGGACAGGAGGGGGACAGGAGAGGGACAGGAGGGGGACAGGAGATGGAGGCCGAGGCGCTGGCTCCTCTCACCCGCCCTGACTCAGGAGGCTTCTGGCAGGGTCAGACCACCCCGTTTCAGGCCTCTGGTCTCACCTGGGCTCGCTCCAGTATCACTGTTTCCTCTCTCGCCCCTTCAGGCCCGCGTGCGGTCATCGCTTCTTGCTGTTGCTCGTCTCTGGGTGCTTCAGCATCCCATTTGGTTTCTTGAGCCCTGACCACATCTCTGTAAATAGTCTGTTCTTTCAAGTCTACTCACAAATCCTCCTGAGCATGCTGCCTGCTTCCTGCTCCAAGCCTGGCTGATATTTACCCAGCTAGACTCTGAACTCCTTGGGGCACAAACAATGACTCATTTTCTTTATAATTCTCGAGCCTGGCCCAGTGTCCAAGATAGAGGATGTATTCACTATTTTTTTTAAAAAAGAAGCTATTAAATATAATATTAATAAATAATAGTACTAGCTAATATTCATTGACTGCTTTCTATGCCCCAGGCAACACCACCTATAATTTCAACCATCATTGCCCTCTAATTTTATATGATGATATCAAGGTTCAGGGAGGTTGAGCTCCCTGTCTTGCATTTCTAACTAGAAAGCGGTGAATCTTGGACTTGAACCCCAGATGCCTGATTATGGGTTTCCTGCCTAAAACTCACGTTAAATCAGTTGCTAGGTCTTAAATGGAAGCTAAAAGGTTACAGTGACATCTCTAGGCTTCCAAGATCTTTTGGGGAGACAGCACAAAGACTTTCATTGACACTCCTTCTGAAAGCATGGAAAAGAAGGCTGCCTTTGTTTCTTGTGGGGTTCTAGGTCTATGGTTTAATTGATGTACAAATAAAATTTCAGTGAAAGTACAGGACAAGTTTGCCTGAGGCTTTTCATTTGCCTTCTCCAAGGTGCTGCCTGGTTAATGAGGCCATTGAGGGAAAGTTAGGCTCTTAGTCTGTGGGTGGGATTTGGGGGTACGGGTGATAGCCCATAATGGACGTCTGTGTCTGAAGCTTTCATGGGTTGGGGCTGAGGGTGGAGGGTGGTCATTTCAGCCAAGATAGGAGAGCTAATGAGAGGAGAGCTACCTGAATGGCTAGAAGCACAGATGCAACTTGGAGCCTGAGAAAATGCTTTGAGACTCTCCCCCTGCATGCCAACCTGAAGTGTACTTCCCTGCTCCCTAAACAAATGAATACTGAGTCCTAGCAACACAACTCAGCTGCTGGGTCGTCTCACTTGGGGAATCATTAATTCATTCAATAAATATGTATTGAATGTCTACCTGTGTCAAGAGCCACAAGTACTCGGAGAAGCATCCATAAACAACATACCTCAATATTTCCTATTTTAGCAGAGACGGTAATAACCATGAAAAATCTGTAAATTTGATCTTATGTCTTGGGTGATATGGGTTACAGACAGAAGTAAAGTAGGGCACAGGGAGACAGTGTGCCAAGAGGGTGTGGCTTTATGTTGGCTTGACGGGGTAGTCTGTATGAGCAGGTGACAAAGGAGTGACTGGACATGGTGAGGGAGTGAGCCATGAGGTATCTGGTGGAAGGACCAGAAGGAAGTGCATGTGCAAAGGCCCAGAGGCCAGAGCTTGCCTGGTGTGTCTGCAGATCAGGAAGGAGCCCAGTTTGGCTGAGCGGAGTGGTAGGAGGTGAGGTGGGAGGAGATTGGGTGGTGCACTTGGTCAGCCAGTGAAAGGGCTTCAACTTTTATTGAAACTGAGACAGGAGGCTCTTAGAGAGTTGATAGCTGAGGCGCAGATGATCTGGGTTTGTGTTAACAGTCTCTGGCTGTAATGTTAGGCAAGGGTGGAGGCAGAGGAAGGCTGAACTTTGCTTTTGCCTGCCTCCTATTAACACACTATGAGAGCTTGGATGAGGGTGGCGGAGGCGCAGGCGGGACGAAGGGGGTGGGACACGGAAAGACTTTTTGCAGGACAGAGGGAATTTCCTTTTAGTGTGCTCTAGAGCTCTGTCCCTGGCCCTGTCCTCACTAACATTTAGAGCTGTAGGAAATCTGTTAATCACATAGGTTCCCCAGACGAGAATGGGGGTATGTCCTAAATTAGGAGGTTGGATGACAGAACGGGAATCCAGGATTAGTGAGACACCCTGGAGCAGGGAACTCAAGGCAAATTATTCTATGGTAAATGGTTTGCTTCCCCAAACCAACCATTTAATAAATGAATCATGCCACCACATTGGCACTCAGGATTTAAATGGGTTGTAAGCTCTATATGTATGATGTGGCTGTCAAAACATTGAATGTTATATCACTAAAGTATAGGACTTAGGAAGAGAGAGGTGAGGGCTTATCTTCTCTAATTAAACCACATCTCATATATTGGCATTGTTTCTCAAAAGGATAGGCAAGCAGAGCAGAAGAGAAAAATGAACAGATTAATTATGAAGAGATAAAACTATGTGGCATAGTAATGACTTAAGGAATTAGAGATGTCATGTCTGACGCGGAAAAGGATTTTACAGGGGGAGAGGTGATAACCAGTTTTAAATAACTGATGCTCAACATGACTAATAGAAAATACTTAGATTTTCCTGTGAGATTCCAGTGTCAACCTATTGGCAGAATTCTCAAATGGGTATATTTTAATTTTATGTTAAAAAATGCCCAGCATCCAGAGATGCCCAAAGATGAAATGATTTGAACTAAGAAGTCATGAGTCCATGCTCGGCCAGAGAGGCTCAGTGGTTGAGCATGGACCTGGGATCCAGGAGATCGTGGTTCGATTCCCAGGCAGGGCACAGGCCCGGGTTGCGGGCTCGATCCCCAGTTCGGGGCCTGCAGGAGGCAGCCGATCGGTGGCTCTCTCATCATTGATGTTTCCATCTCTCTCTCTCCCTCTCCCTTCCTCTCTCTGAAACCAATAAAGATATTTAAAAAAAAGAAGTCCTGAGTCCTGGGTCCCTGGCCGCGCGAGCAGGAGCGAGGTGGCTGCGGGGCTGCGTTACCTCCCCGAGACCTCCCGGCCCAGGCATCCCGTTGTCTCTGACTCTAGATATGCGGGACCCACAGCCCTTGTGTCTTCATTCTTGTGCTGTGTTGTAAACTCTACAAAGACAACACACGTCACTCATCTTTGTCTTCCCCGCAGCACTTCAAGCAATGTTTTGCTTATTTTCAGGGCTAAAATAATTCTTGGAGAAAGAACAAGCATGTGGCTTGTGAAACTATTACAGGCTTGATTTCAACACTATTTCAGAGCCACCCTAGATTTGTAGTGTTTGCGTAGGAGTCGTATCTAGAAACACACTACTTCTATTTTTGACTGGAATATACCTGGAAGGGGAAGAAGGTTTATTTTTTATTTTAATCTCATAGTTGAATTTTGAAGCCTCTCTTTGCTTTTCTTTTGATGACAGCCCTGCCTCTGGAGGGTCTGCCCGAGCGGAGAGCTGAGCAGCCAGGGCGGGGATGTGGTCTCGGCAAGGCAGCCAGGAGTGTGTGGGGGGCAGGACCAGGGCTCAATCTGAAATCCTTAGGACCCGCTGGGGGTCAGAACTGCATGAAACAAGTCAAGGGCTCTATCCTTGGAGCTGGAGCAAGGGCCCAAGTAGAACATGGGCTTAAGGAGGACGCTGTGGAGCTGGCTCAGAAGGCCATAAACTTCAGCAGTGACCTGCAGTGGCTAGGAACAGTTGGTGGTGGGGTATGGGCCTCATGACTCATCTCTGTGGCTTCCTTCTGTCTCGGGTTCTCATATATGAGCTGCCTTATCTAGTCTACGTGGGGCCATAGGCCTGGTGGGCTCAGAAGGAGACACAGCTCTTGTTCCATGTTCTCTCCATGTCCTTCCCACAGTCAACAAAGAGGACTAGTCTGCGACTGCACTTTCTTTATGAACTGATTTTGGTTTAGAGAGAAGACAGATGCCATGTAGCATCCAGGAGCCAAAATAATGTCCCTTTCACTTTCTTCTTTTGTTCACAAGCATAGTGAGAATCAGGGACGACAGGGAGAGGCTCTTCTTGGTTCCACCTGCCAGGGGCTTGAACCCAAGATTGCGCACTCGCTGAGCTTCGGGAAGCTGCCAGCTTTCAGGGTTTCCCTTCTCTTGACCAGCAGGTGTTATTTAAATGAGTGTCATCAACGTTTTGGGGTCACACAGTCATGACCTTCTCAGCCTGCATGGGTGCCTGGGAAAGAACCATTTCTGAGTCAGTCTCGTCAACAAGGCTGGGGCATGAGGGTTGGAGCCAAGTGTTCAGAGCCTCGTTATCACCACAGGCCGTGTCTGCCAGCAGAGGATGTGCTGTTTATTTTCCACTGGGTAGGTCTGAATGATTCGCTTCTGTTGTCGCACCATTTCCCTGAAGCGGAATGATGGGCCTGAGAAGGCCCACTGTTCATCCAACATCTGTTTCTGCGATTTCCAGGCTCCTTGTTGTTTTGAGGTGCTCGGATCAGTGTTTTAAGTGCATGTGGGCATAATATTCAGGATATTAATACACACTAGAGACAGTTCTGCCTACTGGAAAGCCAGGTACTACAGGGTTATAAAAGTCATTCGATACCTTGTAAAGCCCAAGACACCTCACCAATGCCCAGGCCCCATTACTTGATGTAGTCAGGTGATAACACGTATACACTTGTACAGCCCTCTCCAGCAAGTGCCAAAAGTTCATGCTAAGTACTACATAAATTATCACCTAATTAAGTACTGTTATGGTTTGGATCCGGGGAAGTGTAAACTCGATTCTCCTTGGAGAGCAATATGCAGAAATATGATGTGGAATTAATTGTATGGGTCTAGGTCAAAGATCAAAGTACAAGTGGAATTGACTTTGCAAAGGAAGAATTTGAAAAGGATATTTGTTGGCATCTCAATAATTTCATTTTTCATGACCAGGTTTCTCTAATCTTGTAACCCTGTTCCCCTGACCCCTGCTCCCCCAGTTCTCTGTAAATGGGTTCACTAAGCATCCCCTCCTTCCCTTCTGCAGTCTCCACCTACCCTAGTTCCATGGCCAATCCCAACTGAGCTAAGAAGGTCGTAAGCTAAATTAGAAGACCTGGGGTTTGAATGTTGGTGCTCATAATTCTTGGCTGACCTTACACAAGTTACCTAACTCTGGGAACCTTAGTTTCCTCATCTGTATAATGGGGATAATAACAGCTCCCGTGTCTTTAGGTGGTTGTGGAATGAGTGAGATGATTCCCATAATGCACCTGCACAGTGCTTCAAGGGTTCAAACAACAGCCGCTACCTAGCAGCTTCCCTTCCTTCTTAAGCAGGGGCACGGATGGAGCCCTATGATGAAGGAGAGTCATCCCTCTTGGTTTTGGGGTTACAGCTTATTGTCCACCCCAGATAGTCTTCAATTTAAGGGGCTCTTTATCTATTAATTGAATAGATTAATTTATTACTTTGTGTGTACCAGGTACTGTGCTATTTGTTAGTTCCTAAGCATGCAAATTTTCTGAGCTTGAATCCCTTTTGTGATCCTGTCCTTGGTGTTTACTTTGGTCCCCTGGGAATCTATTCCTGCCCACCCCTTCACCCCAGATCAATTAAAATTCCCGTTGAACCCCATCAGTTATCTATGAATGGCAAAACTGACAAGAACTTGGGCTCTGGAGTTCAATTCTTGTGATCTTGGGCAGGTTATTTGATTCCAGTATAGCTGTTTCCTCATCTGTGTTATGAGGCTTACAGGAGCCCCTGCCCCACTGGTTTTATGTTGGTCGCTTGCCAGATTGTTCTCACATCCAGTGTTCACTTTTTTCTCAAAACTTATTTCCTGAAGCCCTCTCACCTTCCAGCTGTGTTCAGTCAATGGAGGCACTGGCGAGAGATTTATATGCTTAAGATAGGAGATCGTATCAATTTTTAAGAAGAAATTTCAAGAATATTCTTAAAAAAAAAACAAAACAGGACAATCTCAGTTAATAAAATTATTCAATTTTCCAAAGTATTCTGATAATTCAAGCTTCAATTATGAGTGGTTCTCCTTTTCTTTATGTTTCTTGGTATTATTTTGTGAATGGTAATTATTTGTCCCAACAAAGTAATAATCTTATTTAGGTCAATCATTAAACCTTTTTTTCTGTATCTTTCCAAATTATTTAATATCGCATTTTGAGTACTAAATCACACCAAGAGTCATGTGTAGTGCTCTCTCTAGTCATGAAATGTTCTTACATCTCCTTAGATGTAACCTAAAGCCTTGTAATTCCTGCCTCTGTGCCTTGTACATGTTCCTCTCTCAAACAGGGACCCCCTTCCCTCCATCTTTGCCTGGTAACCCCCAGGATATTCTTAATGTTTAATTCAAAGGTCTTCTCACCAGAAAATCATTTCCTTAGCTTGAGGTCTGGGTCAGATGCCGCCTGCTCATTCCCGGCACAGCTTTGCCCACTCTTTTCTATCAGGTACTACATGTTTAATGCACTAAAAAGCATGATTTATTATATATTATTACATACTTGCTGATTTACGTATTTGTCAGCCCTCTATACTATCAGCCCTTTGGGGGAAAGAATTTTGTATTCTTGGTACTGACTACCCTCCTCGGCACGCAGGAGATATTTGTGGAATAAGTGGAAAAATAACTGGATGAGTGAAGTTTGACGCAGGGGCCATGCTGAGTATGGATAAAATTTATTATCCCAGTCTGAATCATTTTATGAACAGAATTCTCCTGGTTACATTGTAGTATTTTTTAATTTCCAAATTCAGCCCCAATGAAGAAATTATATGTCTATATGTGTTAATCTGACCCACCCTATTGGCTATAATGGCCTCAGGGACAGTGGTGGAAATATTGCACTCGATTTGGCCGAGCAAGAAGGGCGGGTGGAGAGCACCTCAAACATCAGCAGCCCAACTGGGGGAGCTGGAGTCTTTATTTCCAGCCCAAGAGCTGGGTATGTTCTCAGATCACGAAGGACAGAGCGCAATAGGCCACGTGAGACTCCCAGCTGGCAACTTGAGTTAGAAATCGCCTCGCTCAGGCCCGAGGGGCGTGAGCTCAGAGAGGCCCTGTGGATTCGAGTCTGTCTTAAATGTCTCTCTGCTTGAATCATCTCGGTACCAGCTCCTTCAGACTCATGGTGCCTTGGCCAGTTTCCTCTCCCTGCAGTGAAGTGTGTATGTTGGCCGGGGCAGGCCGGGCAGAGGCAATTCTGGCTTAGCTGATTCCTGGAGGAATGTTATAGTTAATTGGGTAAAAGAGTTTGAAAGAAGTGACTCAGAAGAACAACAAGACACTGCCTTCAGCAAGCTACCTCCAAGTGAAGTTACCTTCGTTTCCCTAGAAGCCATCTTTCAGTTTCTAAACATTTAAAGAAGTTTGGGCTAGGGTGTGCAATCCAGAAGAAACCTCATAGAAAAATGAAGTTTATTACAGAATAATGAAAGCTGGGAGGGAGGGCGGGGTTCAAGAGATGGGGAGGAGCAATAAATACCACTCCCTCCGACCCCTGCTCGGGCTTCTCTGGGCCGAGAAACAGGGCGAAAGACCCAGGCACATAGGCTCAAAATACCACCTCTCGATCCACAGTGACAAGATGAGATTGGGGGACATGGCTCAGTGAGACAGCCAGGCTGACGAAATCACAGGGTCACATGACACCAATAGAGGACAACAGAGGACAATAAATGTGCCCTATGGGCCACTTGCTTCCAAGAGGAGAGAAGGCACTGACCTGGGCGTGCCTCCCGTTACTTTTCTCTAAAACTCACCCGCTGGCTGTGTCCTTCTGCTCGGATGTGGTGAGTGAGGGGCCCCGAGACCAAGGACAACACTGGGCTGAGCGGTGCCCTCTGCTGTGGAAGGGAAGATTCACAATGGAAAGAAGCTCCCTCTCCCTCCCACCGAGCATCGAGCACCCCCATGCGTCCCCCACACTGCGCACTTGAGCCAGCGTGACCTTCACTAAAACCCAGCATGTACGAGATGCCACCCCTGTCCTGAGATCTGGGCACGGATCCGCATTCCGATTATTTGGGTATGTGAGTGAGCTCCACCATTTGCTAGCTTTGTGACCATCGGCAAATGATGTAATTCTCTGATTGAGATTCTTAAACTGCAAAATAGAGATAAGAGCAGTGCCTGCCTCATAGGGTATCCTGGGGATTAATTAATTAGAACATGCAATATAGAATGTAATTTATAATGCAATATAGAATGTAATTTATATATCATACTGCACGTAACAAGCAGGATAGCTGTGTGATTGTTGTTTTCTCAGATAAAAACCAACAACAGACCTCTGAGAAGTTGAGTAACATGCTGACGGTGTCATAGATAATAAATGTCATCATAGAGGTTACTGGAGTCCGGGTCTGTTGACCCCGACACTCATGCTTTTTCCGCTTCATTATCCATCTCTCAGAAAGTTTCAAAATGGCTGTCAAAGTATGAAGCAATAATAAAGGACCGATTAACCTGATTCCCCATCCCCCATCCGTGGTGATCAATGTCACCTTCCTTAGTTACAGCTGCACCCATGCCCTAGTTTGTCCCTAGTTAGAACTCTGCTGGTGCCAACTGGGCGCGATGAGAGTGGCCTCTCCCTAAGTGGGTCCTGCACCACCTGGACCCGGAACATCACCTTGGGATCTCGTGAAGTCCCCTGAACAGCTTCGGGGCTTTCTGGCTTTGGCTGCCTCTTCACAGGTTTTATGATTCAGTCCATTGAGCTGGTGGGGAAACAGGCAATCCTTTTGTATTCTGAGCACCCGATTTCAATGCGTGGCGAGAGGAAGCACCTGCTTCACACCACCAAGCCATTCTTGGGACCCCAGCTGGGGTCTCACAGTCCAGCTCAGTTCTGACACTGACCCCCAGAGGCAGCGTCGGGCTTCATAGGCGGAGGGCTCGGCCATACAGGGCCGCTCCCCACGCCGCCCTCACATGCCGGTAGGAGGCCCGGCCTGTTCCCCGCATTTCTCACTCACCAGCCACGGACTGGGGGTCCCCACAGCCCCCCCCCGGGCCTCCGATGCGGGGTCCAGGATGGTGCCTGTGCTTCTGACCATTTGGCTCTAAATCAGAGGTTCTGGGGCAACCAGCCCCGTACCTGGTGGGACCCAAAGCCACCTGATTAACATAACAAAGGCCGCGTTGTTGCTCATCCCTTAGGAAACTCCAAGGGTTTGGGAGCTGTGAGCCAGGAAACGCTGAAGACCAAATATATGATTCTTATAACTCACAGGCTGTAAGAGCCTCCCGTCCGCTCCGCTCCGCCACCGCCTTCCCCTCGGGCCCGTGGTCGAAGCTCTTCCTTCAGGGAAACGTAAGTCATGACCGCAGTTCTTGTTCGGTGAGTGCTAACTATGCACTGATATCTTCTAAGTGTTTAACATGTATTAGGGCACACTACCCACTGATAATAACCATTGGAAGTCAGTAATCTAGTCCTACTAAACTCAGGCAGGCTGGCTTCGCAGGCTCTTGACTAGCTAGCTGCCTTGCCTCTCATGCCTGACAAGCTTCAGTCACACCAGGACGTTTTGGGGCCCAAACAACCATCCCCCACTGGGTTTTGTTCCTCGCCTTACACACTCTCCTACTTACACTTAGGACCCAGGTCTGCTTCCGTTTTGGTGCCACTGCAGCTCCGTCAATCATTTCTGTTACGCCGCTTGCATTATTCCAGCAGTCTTTTTATTAGTAATGTGTCATATTTTATTGAGGCCATGACATAGTCAAAGGGATATAAAGATCTTAAGTGGACGGTTGAGTCAGTTCTGACCATGCATACAATCTGTGTCGCATCCCCGTGAAATACAGAACACTTCCACCCTCTGGAAGCTCCTCCACGCCCAGTTGCTCAGCCTTCTGCTCTGACCCGGCCACGGCTTGGGTTTCTTCTTTCACCTTCGGTTTAGCTTTGCCTAGAGCTTCGTGGGAACGGAACCCTACAGCGTATGCCCTTTTGCATTTGTTCTCTCGCTCAGCACGTTTTGAGATTCAGTCCCCGTTGTTGCCTGTGTCAGTCGTTTGTTCCTTTCATTACTGAGTAATATTCTATTATATAAATATATTGATGTTTGTTTATTCATGGATATCCTAAATTTTGTTTACTTTTCTGTCGGGTTATTTGTATTTCCTTTTTTCAGTTTTTGTCTTTTGTGAATAAAGAGCTGTGAACATTCTTGGGCAAATATTTTTATGGAACACAGAACCTTAGTTTTCTCTTAGGTAAATACAGATGAGTGGAGTTCCTGGACCATAGGTAGAGGTATGTTTAATTTTATAGGAAAGCATCAAACCATTTTCCAAAGCAGTTGCACCATTTTACATGCTCACCAACAATGTATGAGAATTCGTTTCTTATCCTCATTAGCACTTAGTACTTTCAGTCTTCTAAATTTTAGCCATTTTAGTGGGGATGTAGTGGTATCTCCATATGGTTTTAATTTCCATTTTCAGATGATTAATGTTGAACACTTTGAACACTGTGTCATGTACTTTTTGGCCATTCGTCTACCTTCCTTTGTGACATGTCTGCTCAACGAATTTGTTTTCCACCTACCCCTGTCATTTCTGTTTAGGTTACTTGACTTTTTATTTTTGAGTTTTAGGTATTCTTTATATATTCTGGATACAACCCTTTGTCCAATTTATACTGCAGATATTTTCTTTCATTGTGTGACTTGTCTAGTCATTTTCAGAATGGTGTCTTTTGATGAATTGAAGCCCAATTTTGATGAAGTCCAATCTATCCAATTTTTTTTCTTTTATGGATGGTACTTTCAGAGTTCTGCCCAGAAAATCTTTGCCTACATCTAGGCTATAACTGTAGTCTCGTGTACTTCATAGTTTGCCTTTATCTTTATTTACTTATTTATTTTTATTTTTAATTTATCTTTATTGTTGAAAGTATTACAGGTATCCCATTTTTTCTCCCCAATTGACCCCCTCCACCTCACTCTGACCCCCTTCCCAGGCCTTTACCCCGTCATTGGCTGTGCCCACGGGTTATGCATATATGCATATAACTTCTTTGGTTAATCTCTTCCCACCCTCCACCCTCCTTCCCTCTTCCCTCCGAAATATGATCGTCCATTGCATGTGTCAATGTCTCTGGGTCTATTTAGTTTGTCAGATTCTTTTGTTCATTAGCTTCTTCTTAAAGAAGGCCCTTCAACATTTCCTGTAGTGCTGGTCTGGTGGTGATGAACTCCTTTAGCTTTTCCTTGTCTGAGAAGCTCTTTATCTGACCTTCAATTCTAAACGATAGCTTTGCTGGGTAGAGCAATCTTGGTTGTAGTTCCATATTTTTCATCACTTTGACTATTTCTTGCCACTCCCTTCTGGCCTGCAAGGTTTCTGTTGAGAAATCAGCTGACAGTCATATGGGGGCTCCCTTATAGGTAACTAACTGCTTTTCTCTTGCTGCTTTTAAGATTCTCTCTTTGTCTTTAACCTTTGGCATTTTAATGATGATGTGTCTTGCTGTGGGCCTCTTTGGGTTCCTCTTGTTTGGGACCCTCTGTGCTTCCTGGACTTGTAAGTCTATTTCTTTCCCCAGGTAGGGGAAGTTTTCTGTCATTTTTTCAAATAGGTTTTCAATTTCTTGGTCTCTTTCTTCTTCCCAATAATACGAATGTTGGGCCTCTTGAAATTGTCCCTGAGGCTCCTTATGCTATCTTCATATTTCTGGATTCTTTTTCCTTTTTGCTCTTCTGGTTGGGTGCTTTTTGTTTCCTCATGTTCCAAATTGCTGATTTGATTCTCAGCGTCCTCTACTCTACTGTTGATTCCCTGTAAATTATTCTTCATTTCAGTTCCTGTAGCCTTCATTTCAAATTGGTACTTCATTATGTCATCGATTTTCTCAGTTGTTTTTGTAATAATATGCTTGAGCATCCTTATAACCAAAATTCTGAACTCTGTATCTGTTAGCTTGCTTGGATCTATTTCATTTAGTTCCTCTTCTAGAGATTTCTTCTGTTCTTTCCTTTGTGACATGTTTCTTTGCCTCCACATTTTGGCTGCTTCCAGCTGTTTGTTTCTATATATTAGGTAGAGCTGCTATGTCTCCTGGAATTGGTAGAGTGGCTTTGTGTAGTAGGTGTCCTGTAGGGTCCAGTGGCTCAACCTCCCCAGTCACCTGAGCTGGACCTTCTAGGTGCTCCCCTGTGTGGGCTGTGTGCACTGTCCTGTTGTAGTTGAACCTTGGTTGCTGTTGGCGTCACTGGAAGGAATTGACCCCCAGACCAATCAGCTGTGAGGACCAGCTTCAACTACAGCCAAAGAGCTGCTGTGCTGGAGACACCCCTATGGAGCAGGATTTACTTCAGTGGAGCTTTGGTGTTCACCAAGTGCACCCCTTGAGTGTATCACTCGTGGCTGTGGTAGGGTTGTAATCCAGCGTGGCCGAGTCTGACCACTGGGTGCACTGTGTCTGGGGCCTCCCAGGAGGTGCACAGTCAGCCTGTGCCAGTGCCTTGCCCAGGGCCACCCAGCATGAGCTACACAGCAAAGCGTAGTTGGCTACTACTTGTGCTGGGCTTGGAGGTGCCCAGGAGAGGCCAAGCTATGAGCCAATGCAGCTGCCGCTAGTGCCAGTCCTGGGGCCGCTTATCAAGCCATATGGGGCAGCTGCTGCTTGTTTGAGAGATTTTAGTAAAGTCCTAAGCATGAGGCTCGAGAGGCCACTTGCACAGAGAAGCCCCTGGAAATGGCCTGGATGAGCTGCAGGTGGGGAGGGGCGGGGCCTCCGGGAATCCCGGGGCGGGGCCAAAGGTGAGTCAGGTGCCGGCGATTCAAACATGGCGCCTGCCTGTGGGCTGTGTGCGGGGAGGACTCACCACAGGAGCCATGGCCTCTGCCAGCCCTTCTGCCCGGGAGGAAGCCGCCCTCCACCTCTCACCCCGATTCCAGGCAGGTCAGTTCCTCCCCGAGTGTCCCGGGTCCTTTCAGGCCTCTGCCCGGCGCTGGGCTCCGAGGGAGCGTCCGAGTGAGTCCGCGCCGGGCCCTTTAGAGGAGCTGCTGGGGCTCCCGCAGCCTCCGCCACCCTTAGTGACAGTCCCCCTGGGTTCACAGCCCGGAGTTGTGGGGACGTCTCTTCCCGGCCCTGGAGCCCTGACCTGGGGGCTGCTGGGGGGCTGGGACCCCTCACTCCTCTGAGAAACTAAACCCCCACCACCAAGTTTCCCTCCCGGGTTTACTCCGCGGCACCGGGTGTGGGCCTGCGGCCCTGTCTTCTGGATTCAGCCCCGAATCAGCTGCGATCTGCCTGTGTCTCCACCTCTCCTATGGGTCTGGGTTCTGCTTCAGCTCCCTGGTTGTAGGGCTTCTGTGCAGCCAGATCTCAGGAGGTTCTGAGTGAGGGTTGTTATGTAGTTTAGTTGTAATTTTGATGTGGCTGCGGGAGGCGGCGGGACTGGTTACCTGGCCGCCATCTTGTTGACTGCAGGCCTTTATCTTTAGGTTTATAATCCATTTTAAGTTATTTTTGGTGTATGGTGTGAGGTTAGGATTTACATGTTTCCCCCTACACCTAGTTATTCTAGCACAAGTTATTGGAACTTTCTTACCTCGTTGACTAGCTTTGTGTATTTTGTTAAAACCTGAATGACTGTCAGTGGGACTATACCACTGGCCTTTTTCCCATTCCCAAGTGACAAGCTTTATATTGATTGGATTTTTAAACAAATCTTGCATTTCTCAGATGAACTCCTCTTAATCATGATACTGTGTGCCTTTAACATATTGCTGGACTTGAATGTCTAATATTTTAAAAATATCTTTTCTATGTATATTCTTGTGCAATATTGGTCATTTTCTTTTCATGTCTTTGAGTCTTTGAATGGTTTTGGGATCATGGTTATGCTGGGCTCATAAAATAAGCATGCAAAATTGGTATTATTTTTTACTTACTTGATAGAATTCATTAGTGACCTCATCTGGCTCTGGAGTTTTCTTTGTTGTGTGCTTTTTATTTACTAATTCAATTTTTGTTAATACATAGACTACTTAGATCTCCTACTTTTCTTGGGTCTGTAGGACATATGGTGCTATTCCGTCTTTCTTTCCTGATACTGACAATTTGTGTTCTCTAGCTCTCTTTTTCTTCATTAGTTAGGTAAAGATTGATCAGTATTATTGATCTTTTCAAAGAACTAAATTTTGGTTTTATTGATTTCTTTTATTCTTGTTTATTTTCTATTTTATTGGTTTCTATTGCATTTACTTTATTTCTTCCTCCTACTGACTTCAGATTTGATGACCTCTCCTCTTTCTAGCTTCTGTGGAGAAACTTAGATCAATTACTTTAAACCATTTATCTTTTTCTAATATAAGCATTTGGAGCTATAGAATTTCCCTGAAGCAGTGATTTCGTTGCACCCCAGTGCATGTTTAGATATGTCTTAATTATCTTTCAGTTCAAGGTATTTTCTGATTTAACTTACTATTTCTTCTTTGACCTTGGTTAATTTGCAGTATGTTGCTTAATTTTCAAGTATTTAGAGATTTTCCAAATATATTTTGGTATTTATTTTTAATTTTAATTCTGTTGTATTTGTTTAAAAAAATTTTAAATATATATTGAATTTATTGGGGTGACATTGGTTATTAAATTATATAGGTTTCAAGTGTACAAACCTATAGTACATCATCTGTATATGGTATTAATTATGTTGTATTTAGAGTATATATTCTAAATGATTTCAATCCATTCAAATTTATTGAAGCCTTTTTATGGCGTAATAAATGTTCGATATTGATGAGTATCCTGTTGACAAGTGAAAAGAATATGTATTCTGGAGCTGATGGTTTTGTTTTGTAAATAACCAGTAACACCAATTTGTTTGATAGTGCTGTTGAGATTTTCTAGATAATTTCTAAATATTTGTCTGCTTTTGCACCAAATACTAACACAGTCATGTGTGGTGATCTCCAGCTATTGTTTTATGTTTACCTATTTGTTCCTGTAGTCTTTTAGTTTTTGCTTTCTTATTTGGTAAATATGTATTTAGTGTTGCTATTTCTTTTTGATGAATTGATAATGCTCTGTGTCCTAAAGTCTATTTTATCTGAAATTAATATAGACATTGAGCTTTCCTGTGATTAGTATTGGTATTCTGTGTATTTTTTTATTCTTGTCTTTAATTTATCTTGTCTTTCAATTTAAGCATCTAAAAATATACAGCATATGGTTGCATCTTACTTTCTGTTTTTAAGTCAATCTTGTATTTTCTGCATTGATTGGTATTGCCAGTCCATTTACATCATTACTGATACTGTTTTATTTTATACATCATTTTGATATTTGTTTTCTTTTTGTCTACTATGAATTAATACTTTCTTCATATAAGATCTTTACAAATATATATTTCCATTCATCCTTCCTATCCTTTGTGCTATTTTATTCTATACATTTTACTTGTACATATATTATTTTTTGAGTCAATTATTTTTTACATAAGTTAAGAAACAAGAACATATATTTTATATTTACCCATATATTTACCATTTCTGGAGTGTTTGTGCGTGTGTTTGTTCATGAGGGGGCTCTAATTATACATTTCTTAGACCAGGTGACATTGTCCTACTAAGGCTCTGCTCATTGTTTCAGGATTTTCTTTTTCTTTGCTTCCGTTTGAATAGTTCCTGTTGTCCTGTCTTTGAGTCACTACTGTTTTATATCAAATGTGTTATTAAGCCATTCCATTGATTTTTTTCACTTCCAATATTATAATTTTATTTTTAGATGTAGGGTTTTTATTTACTTCTTTTTAAAATAAAAATGTGTTTTTATTGATTTTAGAGAGAGAGGGAGGGAGAGAGTGAAACATTAATTAGCTGCCTCCTGCATGCCCCTACTGGGGATTGAGCCCACAACCCGGGCATGTGCCCTAATCAGGAATTGAACCAGTGACCTCTTAGTGCCTGGGGTGATGCTCAACCAACTGAACCACACTGGCCAGGCTAATTGCTCTTTTTTTACAGGAGCATTGTTACAGCAGCCCTATGAAACCAACACTCCAAGCCTTACAGATTTGCCCTTTGCTATGCAGCCTAGTGATTGGCCTGGGACTCAGAAGACCCCCTCAGAACATTTTGGGTCTCGTTCCATTTATCTGTCTGCTCCATCTCTGTCCCTTCAGCTTGGCAAGACCATGCTCTGCCTGGGCTCCACCTGCCTGCAGCACAGGACAGAAACTCCCTCCAGGAGGGAAGCTGTGCAAACATGGGCCGTTCCTCATGTGCTCCTCTTCTCTCCTGAGTGGCACAGCCCTCCACTGACTGTTGCTCAGTATCTGAATTATTTCATGCTTTTCAAGTTTTAAAAGTTTATGGTACGAGGGTAGTCCTATAACAATTACTTCATCGCATAATTTTCCATATGCCAGACTATCCTTTTATATGGATAAGGTTATGTTCCCCTCTTAGGAAGTACAACAGCGTGTTTCACGGACCAGGTGGTGACAGAGGCAGGCTGGGGCTATTTCAGTTCTTGCCCAGGTTGGCTGCTTGGGAGGGCCTTTGACTCATCCACAGTGGATGTGGACCTCCCCCTGAGAAACCATGGGTTCTGGGAACAGCCAGCTGGAGGAGAGACATCGTCCATGGCAGATGAGTGGCAGTTGGAGGGGTCAGTGGAGAAGCTTCCAAACAAGTTGCAAAGCAGCCCCAGGAAAGAGTAACTGCTGTCCGTTTGCCAGGCCCCGAGCACATGAAGCCGCCTTCTCCAGCCCAGCGGCCCTCTCTGCTCCTCCCCTTCCGCCAGCCCATTCTCCTTGACGTGTATGAGGTGTGGGGCCGCAGCTAGTGAGGCTGGAGGAAGTAGAAGAGGAGGGGACAGAAGCCGAACTCACCCCTGTGTAAGGACGGCTGCTCGCCTAGCCTTACAGAGGGTGTGCGTGGGAGCAGAGCTCCAACTTTGAATGGCCATTGAAATGGGAAGAGTGCCCTGGGCAGACACTTTAAGAACTAGGTTGAGATTGTGTTTTGTGACTTAGCATGGCTGTAGAACTGCATGACTGAAATAAAAGTTATGGTTTCTGACAGTTTGTCACGGTTCTCGCTCTGAACAAATCTGAGAAATGGACGTAAGAGACAAAAATGCAGTGTTTCATCACATCCAATGAGTTTTGCTCATCTAACAACAGGCTGCACTTTGAAAATTCTCTTCAATTTGACAGCAATTGCATGTATTTCTTCTGCAGTCCTCAGGACCTGATGAGGTCTGTCAATATTATGCACACAAATTGAAAGCCCGTTGCGCTTGGCAGCTCGGGACTTTATGAGCTGTTTGCCAGGGTTATCACATGACTCAAGCCTGAGTGTTAAGGAATCTGGTGGCACGAAATCTCTTTCTCTGCTCTAACGCCTTTGTCAGAAATAGGGGAGGGGTGCAATGTTTGGCAGGTGGAAGGGTGTCAATTAAATGACTTGGAAGATTGATTTTAATGTTGATTTTGTTCCCCAGAGACAAGGATGGGGAAAGGGGCAGTAACTTAAAAGCCCACTAATGATGATTGACAAGTAGGTACAAGGCCTATGCCAGAGGCTACTTTCTGGTGACTCCCGTTCTACAAACTGCCTCTCTTGGCTATTTCTTGGGCAACTCTCCACAGTGAGTTTCACTTGGAAAGACAAACAGCATTATAACTAAAGTTAAGTTTCACTCTGTGGCATTAGAATTATCACACAGCAAAATCGCTGTCTGCAGCCAAAGGACACCTTGTCACAGTGTCAGAGCAAGCATGGCCGAAGGTATCCTGGGGAAAAAGAGAGGCCTGTCTAGACAGATTGGAACGTCTCGGGTGCCTAATTAAACAGTCCCTCTTGGAGCTGGGGCTGTGTGAAAAGCTTGCTTGTTTATTAATTACCTGTGAACCACGCCTTTAAAGAGGCGCCGTGGGCTTTAGCCTCTTCCATGGATGCATGGGGATCGGGAGCCCAGGAGGGCCCCAGGGATCCAAAAAGCCAGTGCTGTAAGTTTCCAGATGAGAAACACCGAAGACCAGAGAGATCAGAGCGGAGGACGAGGTGGGGCAGCGCTGTGGTGGCAATGAGAGCATGAGAGTCCAGTTTCCAGCGCTGGTCCAGTGCTCTGTCCACCACCCAGCCTGCTGTTACATAGCAGATGAGGCGACCACCCGAAGATGCTGCTGGGAAGGCTCATCGTGGCTGTTTATTTCCCCACATGACTGTCTTATTTATGAGCATTCCCTCGTTACTGGTATCCCTTTGGGCTGTCAGGCTGTCTATCTGCTTTAAAAATATAGATACCCCTGAACGGAGTAACAGAAGCTAGGCTTGGGTTCTCCTAGAGGCAGTCCCTGAGTCAAAGATGTGAGTACTTTGCTTTGGAGATGATTCTGGGAGGACTAGTGTGGGAGTGGGGAGGAGACAGAGCAGACAAGGAAACCAAGAGAGGTAGGCTGTTGAAGAGGTGACAGCTACAGGCAACCTAGGCTCAAGCCCTTTGGGGAATTCTGGGAGGAAATGTCAGATATACCTCAGAGTTGTCCCATCAGAAGGGCAAGGAAGTTAGGCTAGTTATCCTCTCATTCCCTTCTGTCATTGGTTGTCAGCTACTCCCAGGAGCCATGGATCTTTCCTCCTCCTGCATGTCATGCTTGGGCCAGGTGCTAAGGCGGAGAATCACTGATATGTGTAGTTGGTCTGTGTGGGCACATCTGTGCTTCAGAGTTGCTATCTATCAGTCCTTCCCAGGCTAGTATAAATTAGACCATCTGAATGCTTGCCTCCATGATACCTAAAGACAGAGCAATGAGGAAGGTGGCTGATTGGTTAGGGGTATGAGGAGTTGTGATGAAGAGTTTAGGTAAACAGAACCCCAAGAACAGCAGGCCTATATGGCTTGAGATGACTTTGCCATGCAGGGTCCTGGAGGTCTCACCTGTTTATAGGTTACTTGACATATCTTAGTAAATCACAGCCAACAATTTATAGTCACCAGCCTGTCCACAGCCTTCCTCTCCACTTCTACTCTCAGCCCCAAATTATATGGGGAACCAGCGGGTAAAAGACACCATAAAATTCAACTTAACTTCAATGATCTCAATCTATTTTAATTCAAGCCAAACATTTCCCTTCTACTTTATTTATGACTCAATTCAATAAGATCAAGCATTCATTGATTAAGTTTTACGTGCTCCATAGGTGTGCCTTTTATGACCTTACTTTGAGTAAATCACCTTGAGGTAGGTTTGTTAAAATATCGAGACATCTTGTGTCTGTTTACTGATCTCAATCTTCAAATATGCTCCTACACTGCTCATCAGTCAACTGGTGTAGCTTAGGGGAAAGAATGGTGGATTTGAAATCAGATTAGTTATTCATTCAGCAAGTCGCTGGGAAGTCCTTATGCCTCAGGCTTTCTTTCTGAAAAATGAGGTTGTCATAACTAGGCCAGGCCCTCTCTGTGTTGTCTGAGAACACATGGATTAATAGATAAGAAAACACTCTGTAGCCTGTAGCACTCTTCTGATATTTATTCTGCAAACGTTACCTCAGTGCCTGCTGTATATCAGGCACTGTCATAGTTGTTAGATATATGGCTTGTGGTTGGAGACTGAATTTGACATTGAACTATGTCAAATGTATTTATTCCTGAAGCATTTATTGGGCAATTCCTATGAGCCCAGCACTGGTTTTAGCTCTTGGGATATGTGAGTGGAAAAAATAAAAGATGAAACCCTTGACCAGGTGGGGCTTACAGTCTAACGGGGGGGAAAGGAAATAAAGAATAAACATAAGAAGTGAATTGTATATGTAGTGAGTTAGAGGATAACAGCATGAAAAATATGGAGGCTTATTAAGATTTTTGCCAGTGAGTCGTGGTGAGGTGACTTGTGACCTTGGGTTTTCTATTGTATTTCATCAATGATTCATCCAAACAGCTAGAGTTTTTGAGTATACCTTAGCATGGCATATGGAGAAATGACCCGAAGGTTGCAAAGAGGATTTTTATTTTATTTGTGTGTTGTATAATAAATTGCCCCCAAATGTAACAGCTTCAAAAGACATCCATTTTCTCACGGCTTCTGGGGGTGAGTGAACTGGACCAGGCTTGGCTGGCTCAGGGCTGCTCAGAGGAGCAGTCCAGAGGCTGGCTGGGGCTGCAGTCAGCTCAGGGCTTGACTGGTGGAGGATCAGAGGCTTTGCTTCGGAGCTCACGCACCTGTTTGTAGGTCTTTATGGCTGTTGGTCGGAGACATCAGTTCCTTGTCACATGGCTCTATCTGTAAGGGTCCTCACAACACCGCAACCGACATCCCTCAGAGTAAGGGCTCTAAGGCAGAGCGAGAGGGAGAGAGATCATGACAGTCCCAAAAGAGGAGAACATGTTGGAAATTATAGTCTTTTTGTATCCTGATCTGGGAGGTGACATCCCATCACTGCCATGTGCTATTCGATAGAAGCCAGCGCCTGGCTGCAGCCCACGCACAAAGGATAGCACGAGCGGATGGGTGCGAGGAGGCAGGCATTGTTGGGGGCCACTGTATGGGCTGCCCACACGGTGATATTCTTCATATCCTGAACGCTGGAGCGTTCACTAGATCCCTGCTTTCTGAGAAATGGTTGGCGTGGTGTCTGGTGATCTTCAGCTCATCACTGGACTGATTCTTGCACAGACTTTTCAAGACAAGTTATCACAATCCAAGCTCTCAATCTTAAAATGTAATGATGCTTGACTGCAGATAATCTATTTCATTCTCTAAAATATGATGTTTATCATGCAGATAGGACTCTGCATTTGAGTATGCAAAGTTGGTTACTTAATATAAAATCTTAGAAAAATTCCCAAATTTGGAGGAAATCCTGCAGTGTGGTCTGCCCTGGCTGCTGTTTCTCAAAAATTAGAGAATAGTCACATTTGGAATAAAATAGGATTTTTCTTTCCTGATGAATATTTCTACTCTTCCTCGGGATCTCCTGTCCCGGCATTGTCATGAGGCGAGTTACTGCCCCTCCTCTGCCTCCAGAGAAGAGTTAGTTTTGATAATGAACTGGGTGTGGGCTTTAGCATCCACGTTGGTACTGGCTCCTGCTATTAGGTGGTTGTAAAAGGTGGATTAGGGTCTTTTCTGAAGTGATCTTTCTTATCATGTAAATGATTGTAAAAGTTAAGACAAACCACTGAAAATCAGGAGTTCCTAAAACCCCCAAATCTTGCCTTGAGACTTATAAAGGTTTAATGATAAGTGTCATATGATCAATAACGTTATTTCAAAATATACACGATCCCAACCTCATCACCCAAGCGACCTATCCTTGGAAATTTCCCTCTTTTTCCATATTTACATAGATCAGAATAACTTAACATTGTGGAGCTCAGGTTTTAGGGGGAAGAATTGAGATAGGGAATTATTTTCCAGCCTAACCTGTATCTTAGTTAATATACATTCGGAGCTAGTGACCAATTTAAGGGTCATATAAACAAAAGCGAACTACCAGGACAGGTGAGGAAAACACGGCAGCCCAGAGGAGAAAGGCAGGGAGCGTTTGGGAAGGAAGAAGGCAATTCAAGGGTTTCTTTTCGCCTTTTGTGGGAGGCCACCCGGCTGGTCAGGGTGCTGAAGCTGGCCCTGCTGTTGTGAGAAATAACAACGGAGACTCAGGATGTCAAAGTATAAACACCATTTTCAACAGGGGGGAAGCTGCCTGGCCGCCCAGCCGGTCCACTCGCCCTGCTCCGGTTCCCCTGTCCTGCTCCCCCTGCCCTGGTCCTCACTGTCCTCTGCCTCCCTCCCCAGCCCTTGCTTCTTCACACAATCCTGCTTGGGCCCAATGGCCCTCAGACACCTGGTTGAACAATAAACATGAGTGACTGTGGTGGTCCTGTCAGCCCCAGCGCCTTGTGAAATACCCGCTGATCTACAGCCGGGCTGGAATGGACTTCCCAGATGATCCCACATCTTTGTACGGACAGGCACTGAAGCCTGCCTGGCACTGTCCTTGCCCCATCGCCCCCAGGTTTCCAGTAGCCAGGGGCTGTGAGGAACACATCTCTGTGCCCGCCGGAGTCAGTTACAAATCAGACCCTGTGCTTACAAACTCTTACATTTAGAAACAAGCACTTTGCAGGGATCAAATATCTATTCAAGGCACACACTTGAAACTTTGATGAGTCATTCAGACTTTATAACTTACTGTAAAAATAAATTCTTGTTCAGCATCCTATATATATATGAAAGATTTCTTTTCCCCGCACTTGGAGCGTCCAAGATGCTGGATGAAAAAATGTGTCTGTTTTCCTGTGTGTTTGCTGTTTTTTTTGTGTGTGTTTTTTTCATGGTCTCCATAAATCTGGGAACTCCTCCTTAGACCACTCGCCTCTCTCAATAGGAGCGTGTTTTCCCTGGGATTTCCACGTTCATAATTATTCTTCTCATTTCTCTGCCACGAGAAGACAAGCTGGTGTTTCATTGCTTTGGGGAAGTTAATAATATGGTAGGCAAAACATCAGGAAAAATTATAATGAATGAAGCTATACAAATCGGAGGGAAACACATGTTGCTGTTTAAAATGTTCCTGTCATAAATCCTGGAAATTTCACTATAGTCACAAGCAAATAACCCTTTAACGCATAAACACTCAATTAATTAAGTGTAATATGCAATATAAGTTCGAATGAGTTATAAATAGAGAAATGGTCAAATAATGGTACTTGAAACCACTGGCTAATCGGAGTCCATCTCTTCTAAATTCCTCAACTGGCCTGAGACCCTTCCACAGCCCTCTTTTGAAAACTGCACACACAGTTTATAAATATAAAGCACCGACTCCTCATTCAGGACAGAGTGATGGAGCCTCACACCCAGACTTAAAAAAAACACACACAACAAAACTTTTCTCGTCTTGAATTTCTCTCTCATGGGATGTCTTCTGAGCAGTTGCGGGAAGAGTTCTGTTTTCTCCATCATTTCCGATTTATGGCAGCATCGGCCTCCTGGTCCTCCTGCTCCTCTTAAGTTTCCTGAGCCGTTTTTATATGGTGCTTAAGGGGACACATCTCACCTGACTGACATTTTGTAATCCCTAAATAGCTACTTCTTGGACGTCACGTCTCTGAAAATGCTCCCGGCAGAGGGGCAAACATTTGGAGACGTGAAAGGCCTTTTCTGATAGGGGGCTGAGCTCGAGAAGCTGTTCCCTGGGCTTTTATGGCACCGAATGCCCCTCACTGTATTCACAGCGATGTTCCATTCGCTCGCTCGTTCATTCAGCAAATGGACAGCCCAGGCCTGCTCCTGAGCCAGACGCTGGAGGGCTATGATGAACCAGCCATGAAAAACCCTCTGGATTGCAGGGTTCGCTCTGTTTTTATAGGTTTAGTTGAACTGAAATAAAATAACTTTATGAAAGGAAAGGGCCTTGGAGACTTGCTTTTTAACACCTTCATTGCATGACAAGGACACACTGGCCTGACGCAGACTCTCTTATTTTTGGTGTCAGAGCCGACCGGACCCAGAACTCAGTTCTTTTTTACTGTGTTTCTCCCAACTATGTGGTCTCTGCTCACTGTCTTTTAATTGTGTAACAGACACTTGTAAAAACCATGTAACTGTCGTGGAGCAGATGAGGGCATGGGCAGGCCTTTTGTAGTAGAGTTTTTGGGCCAGTTTTCTTTTTATAGAAACCAGGAAAGTCAAATTTGTGGATACAGAGGCGTTGACTTAGCCTTAAATTTTAAAAAAATACAGCAAAAACTAATTATAGAAGTGATGGCTTTTGGTATTAAGCTTAATGCATGACACTGTGTAAAAGTGTTAGAACTATAAAATATTTTTCCATGAGAGACAGAGAATAAAGGAAGTAAGATTTGTATGATTCACTTTTGCCGCAGTGACAACAGCCCCCCCCCAAAATCTCAGAGGCTGTGAGGACACACACTTACGTCTCCCGTGTTAGAGTATGTGGGTTGGCTGCCGCCAGGAACCGGGATGAAGGAGAAGCTCTCACCGGGGATGTGCTGTCTTCGTGGCGGAGAGACATGAGCAGGAGGGAGCCGGCAGAAGTGCATGAAACGGGTTCCAAGTGTTCTGCATAGACGGGGCGTGTGTCCCTCGGTAGGGCTGGGGACGTGCGCAGTCCACCTACAGGCACGGAGAGAACACGCTTAGGAACAGCATAAACTCAGATCCGAGAGCAGACTTTGTCAGCGGAGTGATGCAACTTTGGGCTCCTCTTGCTCTTTGCCCGCCGCCAGGAGCTTCAGCCCCTCTCTGCCCGGTGGGCTCCTGCTCCCTCTGGGACCCGCGTGAGCACCCAATTAGGCAGGATTAGCGTCACCCCTCGGAGGGCTCGGCGCCCAGACCTCTCGTGAAGTTTATCACGCTCTGCTGTGTTTCACTCATTTTTCCTAAGAGCCTAACGCTGTCTCAGATACAACGTGGGCTCCTCGGAGAAGCTTGTTGTGTAGAGTATGGCTGGATGTTTGTAATTAGGACACGGTGTAAAAGTAAGCATATTGTGGTTGTCCGGAATTGAAACAATGCCTACAGATGATTTCAGAAATCAAGACCCATATTTTAAAATTCTCTGCAATAAGCAATGGTTTTCTGTGTTAGTGTCTCCTTGTAATTCCGCTTTTACTAGAAACATAAGCTCTAAGAAAGCAGGAGTTTTCTTGTCATATATTTCTTTGCCGCCAGGTTAATATCTAAGTACCTTGAGGTGCCCAGAGAAAAATATGATCACATTTAATTGTGCTGCTTTGTACATAGCAGGTTCTTCATAGATTTTTAAAAAAAATGAATTTGCATATAATAAAAAAGAAGGGGAGTAGTGGGGGCTTCAGTAATAAATCTAGTGATATATTCTGACATACTTCTTGGACAGAGAAGCTAAGACACATGAGCATTTCGGAGGCTAATTCCTCTTTAAGAAAAAAATTAAAAAGCGGAAGAAAGGGGGAGGCAGAGGGGAAAAAAGAGGGAAGATTCTGCATAGAAAGGCCCGAGTGCTTAGTAATGAACTGATGGCTGAGATGCAATATCAGGCACGTTCTGAGCACCTGCATGACTCCGAATATGAGCTCACAGGGACCCAGAGGCCCCTCTTCCTGGTCCTCTGACATCGGGAGCCACCAGGAGTCCCCAGAGGCCCACTGCTGCAGTGGCCTGCTACTGGCCCTGTGCTCGCTCTCTGAATTGGTCTTCCCGTCTCCTGCTGAGGGTCCTTGGAGGTCACCCTCCATGGGCTGACACCCTTTTCTGTGTCACAAATGTTTTGCCATTTAAAGGGGTGCTGTCTCGGGAAGGAGAAAGCAAGCGAGACGGAGAGAGTCAGGTCGGTGCAGGGTGAAGGGAAGGGAGGAGAGGTCTCCGGAGAGAGGAGGCGGGAAAGGGGGCTAACGAGGGAGTTAGGGCTGGAGACGCTGGTCCTGAATTCAGGGAGATGAGTTCGCAGTGCTGCTTGGTGCCCACTGTATGTTGAGGGGAGGAGAGAGTGTGGGGAGCCGGCTCATGCCTGATAGCTCACCTCCCCAGGTGCTGGGGCAGGGAAAGGCCCGGCACCCCCTTCCCTAGGCTGGCCGCTCGCCAAGGACTTCCCGAGATGTTTTGCATCTCTCATCTCCCTCAGTCTCTATTTTCTGATGTACATCTCGGGGTCTCCCCCAGAGATGAAAAAACTGTGGCTCAAGATCAAGAGGACTTAAACCTGATTGCAGGTCAGTGTCCTGGTTCAGTGGACAGGACACAAATAATTTAAATATGCATATAGACCTGAAAGGCAGGGAGGGGACCCTCCTTGATGACCTGAAGGAGCCTGTGTGAAGAAAGTGGGCCCAGAGTTGGGGCTATGAGAGATGACTGTTTGGGGGAGACATTCGTTAATGATCTGAGGAGAAGACAACCTGTGCTCAATAGACTTGGCCAGCGCTGAGCTCATCTGGGCTTCGCAGAGCTTCATTGTGCTAATGTGCACCTGGACTCCACGAGGAGGGGAAGCTAGGCTCCCCCACATCTGTCTTACTCCAGCCCATCCCCATGTCTTCGGGGTCTCTGACTCAGGCCTGCGGTGGGAACTTGTTAAGCAGCTGCCAGGGCTCCCCATTCCTCCCTGGGTGCTGTCCCTAGGTCTTCAGCCTTCCACGTAGTTTCCATGAGAAACTCCAGGTGTGTGTCACATGGCCCTGTGCCTCTGCAACCCCAGTGATTCTAGGGCTTCTCCAGGACTTTTAGAATCAGAAGTGAGATTCAAAGCTCTCAAGGCGCCTGGAAGCCAGAGCAGGAGAGGGAAGCTGCTCCATGTGGTCCCACCGGCCAGGGAGAGAGCGGAGGGTGGAGCAGGTGCAGGAGGACGGCTGTCCAGCCTCCCGGCCCCAGCCCTGCCTCTTCCCAATGTAATGGCCCAGCTCCCAACCCCATCAGACGCCTGGGCTCCTTGCATGGAATCCCCTTAGTGCTTGAGCCAGTTTCCTCAGGGCTTCCTCTGTATAAGTACCAAGGTAACCGAAATGAGCACCAGGTGATCAAACAAAAATGCATGCAAAGTATTTTAAAGAAATAGAATGCCAGGTTTGCTTGCATGGAAGGACAATGCTGAGCAGGTAGCAGGAGCAGATTCAGTTCCTTAGGCAGACTAAATATCCTTTGCGTTATCGGAAAGCACTGTTGCGTTGATTCCTTCATAAACACGTTCATTTAGAAACGTATCCGCGAAGATCCCCATGGAGACAGCGTCCTCGGACACACAGACCCGAACACAGGGCTCTGAGGGAGTCTCCCTGTTCCTGGTGAGAATAACTACAAATAATACACAAAACAAATACACAGATGCACGACATGCGCTCTTTCCTGCTTGTTTCCGTCCAGGCCGGTTGCACAGCCTTGTGCTCATCTGCTCTGTGTCCCAGGCGTGGCCTCGCTCTCTCCTCAGCCGCTGCAGAGGCTTTCAGGAGGTGGGCCGGCGGGGACAGGAGACTGCCGGTCCCTCTGCCCTGCCCGAGCTTCCAGAAACCGCGCTGGCGTGGCTGTGGCTCCCTGTTGCTCCAGCTCCTTTAGAGAGCCCTTGCTTCAGGGTGGATGTGGACCTGACCTCTGGTGGCACAACCTCCACCATGTGAGCCCCTGGCCCAGCACGGAGAGCAGCGTCCTGCCTCTGCCAGCCTCTGGATGGTCTCAGCATGTCCCGTTCGCCCTTTCAGCCAATGCCACGTCACCAGTTCCTTACAGTAAACTACCCCTCGTGCCCTTGGGCATGGCTGCCCTTTTTCTGAATGGACCCGGGTTGATACGCCATCTGGACTAAGTGTCCTCACCAAAGGAACCAACACGGGGGCGGGGGGGAAAAGCCTTCATGGAGGAGGGGACTGTGGACTGGAGGTTGAGAAGCCCGCAGGCACTGACTGCACGGATAAAGGGGGGTTCTAAGAAAAACCGGGTGAGCGCACTTTGCCTTGACTTTAGGGTTCACTGGGTAGCACCGCTTATATGGGGAAGCCGGGGCCGGGCCGGGAGGGCCTGCACATAGGATACATTTCCAATTTCAGTTTGGATGCACTCTGGGTACAACGAGAGAGCCAAACTAGCAGGGAAGCAGGGAAAGGGGAGCTCAGGGGAAATGAACACATGTGTCTGGAGCAAGGAGAACAGCCAGGAACCAAACAGGCACATAAGTAAAGACTTTCGAAGGCTGGAGTCAATAATGCTGCCTCAGGTCTGCACCGCTGCACTCACAGAGGGTTTGCCCAGCTCTCACCATACGCACTGTGCTGGCTCCTTGATTTATTATTTATTAGCCAACACCGGCTGGTAGGTGATGCCCTGCATCAGGCTCTGTGCCTGGCATGGGGCACACAGAGGCCAAGCAGACTGGGCCTGCTCAGAACCCGCTGGGGGAGGCAGGGGGTGAAGTGCCCTCTGCCACGGCAGGAAGGACCAGGGAAGGGGCGGGACGGCGATGGCCTGGTGGCTTGCAGTTTGGAGAGGGATGCATATGGAAATGGCAAAACTCGGTGACATGTTTGGGGTTCACGGGGAGGAAGAACTAGGAGTAAACTTCCAGAGTTTCAGGTTCGCCACGTGCCGGGAAGATGCACAGCTACCCTCCTCACAAGTAGGTTGATCTTAGGACAGATGTGGCGCAGGGTGCTGAGTAAGCCGTGGTGTTGACAGGCTGTGGTAGTCATCGAGAGACTGAGGCAGAGCTGGGACTCAAACCCAGAGGCCACACCAAATGATTGCATTTGGTTTTGTGCTCTTCTTACGGATTATTGGGGGATGGGAAAGGGGTGGAGCCCCACAGTCACAGCTCTTGTAAAAATGCATATTCTGTTTTGAGAGGGCAAGGATTTTAGTGCCTTATCTCATTGGGGTTAAAACCCAGTTCCATCACTTGATTGTCATGTGGCTTTGAGAAAATTGCTTCTGGGTTCCAGTTCCCCCACCTCTAGAGGGCGCTGTTAGTGGATGAGATGGGTAGTGACAGTGCTCTCTGAGTGGGGACATTAGGGTCACTGAGATCCTGGAACACAAGGGGCTTAGCGACTGTCCTGGCACGTGCTAAGTGCTTCCTCAACGTTGATTCCCATCCACCTTACCCTCTATCTTTTTAATCCCTGATGTAAGATTTTGTATTTTAAAATGTCAAGGGAATAATCTGTCCTTGCGTTTTAGAAGATGCACAGCTACCCTCCTCACGAGTAGGTTGATTAGGGAGGATTTCAATGGAAAATGCTATGCTTTGAATAATAATAATAAAAGAAGCCCTTAGGATGTGTCCCAGATACCCAGGCATAACTAAAAATTAAATACATTTTCAAAAATCCCCAGTTGGCTCTTCAAACATTTGAAGGTATTTTCAGGTATTTGGGGTTCTTCCATGTATGAAACGTACAATGTTTTTGTAATACTGGCAATTTGGTGACAGATGCGGCCGAAGTCCCATAGAATGGCAGACATAAAAACGAGGAAGCAATTAAGGCATTTTTAGTTCCCTCCGAGGCTTGCAAAAATTGCTTAAATATAGCCATCCAAAACAACATCCATTTTTTTTATTTTATCAAAGCCAAATTGAAATGTTATTTAATGCTCGACCTTTTGGCCAGGAATACATGTCAAGTTTTTCTTTTTATTGTTATTTTTAATTTAAACAAATGTTGCCTTGGATGCTTTCCCTTTAGTAGAATGTTTGTGGGTCTCAGAGGAAACTCCAAGTACGGTTTTTTTCCTGCTGTGACATTTACAAAGGACACTGCTTCTCTACTTGAAGCGCATGCTGCAAATATCCCACGCATGCCGTAGCAAATGGCTCGGTCACTTCCCACTTTCTTCTCCTTCATGTCTCTGCCATTTGGACTCCAGTGCACCTTTCAAGGCCCAGCTCAATTTGCCTGTAGTGGAAAAAGCCTAGATCCTGCCGCCAAGCGAAAATCATAATAGTGAGGCAGCTGGGCTCTCAACTCAGGCAAGTTTGAACCCCTGGGGCTGCTGGCTTAAACTTGCTGAGCCTCTCTCCTCCCTGCCATCAAATGGGAGGCATCACACTTCAAAGGGTGCTGAAAGGACATGTGTAACAGTCAGCCGTCGTGACTGCTGCCCAACATCCATCCCCTTCTGTTGGTAATAACTACAGTTGGACTTTGGGTATCTCCATGAAGAGACTGTTGATTCCAGTGACTTGCCTCTCCTGGTCAGGAGGTGGCCATGTGTGGCCAATGTGAGACCAACTGATCAGAGGCTCTCTCCCTGGAATTTGAGTCTTGGAGGAAGGGCACTGAGACAGAAAATACTTGGAGTTCTTCCTGTTAACGACTGTGCTTTTAAGCCTTCAGGACTCAATTCCTGGGTCTCCAGAAACCACCCTCGGTCCTGCTTTTTTGTGAAATCTGGTTTTTTAGTTTTCCCTTCAATTTGGTGTGCATTTCCAGTAATTTTTTTTTTCTCTCTCAAGTTAAGCATAATTTATTTCTGTTGCTAATAATCAAAGAACTGCCAAAAAATATTAGCTCCTTTGCCCTGTCTTCCTTCCAACAGAAACTCTTTGTGTTGCTCTGAAATGAGTTAGCATGCTTTCCTCCCCCCAGGTCAGACAGGGTTGCTTGTATTACTGTTAACGATTCTTAGCCCATTCTGCCTTGTGGAGGCATTAGCTGGGGCCCTGGCTCCTTCTTGGACCCTGTTTCTCGAGGGCAGGAAATCTGTACAGGATCTCAGTACTCTGTGTGTGGCAGAGTCTTTGTCTCGCTGACTTGCTCATGCTCCCAGGTGTGTGGCCCTGCAGGAGAGGGCACGTCCTTAAGGGCTAGTTTCCCAACAAAATGGCATCAAGGCCAGATGTCTTCGCGAACTTTTGCGAACCCTCAGGCTGAGAAATGCCATGGTCAAAACAAATCAAATAAAAATAAGACAAAGTGTTCAAAAGTTAGTATTTTCTAAATTAATTTGACCATAGAAACCACGACCACCTTTTCTATGTGTCTGGGTAGGGCTGCTGTGGAGTTGTGGGGAGAATGAGTGTGCTGAGCACACACAGCCAGAGCCGCGGCATCCTGTGGCCTTCTAGAACCGAGGTGCACACTCCCAGTGTCTTTGGATCACCCGTTTTCTCAGTAGAACCCAATTTGATTCATTACCATTTCAGCCAAATATCTATTTTGGCAACATGTATGTGTTGAGGATCCCTTTGCTCAGTAACTAAACAACCACTTTGTACTAGGCCCTGCACCTGAGTCTTCGGATGCAAAGATGAATGAAATGCAGTTTCTGCTCCCTACTGGTTAGAACAAAGGGTCGGGCCCAACACCACGGTGGTGATTTCAACAGAGCAAGGCAAGTACTGGCCCCCAGCAGGTGTGGGACAGTGCAGGACCGCAAAGAGGGCCTTGTGCCTGCTGGGGCTGCTTAGGGGAAGGCTTTGTGGATGGCAGCACAGCTGAGCTGCTTCTGGAGAGAGGACCTGGAGTTACTTATCTTTGGTGATCATAATGTCATAGTCCTGTGTAAAGTGTAGAGTGTTTACATTGAGGGAGACCCTTTATGTGTTTTTAAATTGAATCTTTACAACATCACCGCTGGGAACTGTTGGAACTCCCATTTTGCTCATGTGGAAACTGAGGTACAGGGAGACATTTGTCCTTGAGACGCATGCCCCAGGCCCAAGGAAGAGTTAAGTATTTTCTCCATCAGAGCACCTCACGCCACTCTTTCCTGTGGATCCTGCCCCGGGGTTTTAAGTATTAACTTTCCTTTGGCAGGAGGTGTATCGTCTAGTGAGGCTGTGAAGGCAGATCCTCTAAAGGGTCACCTATCCTTTCAGGTTCACAGCATGAGAAGCACCGCCTGGCACCTGTCAGGCTTTCTCATCCATACCTGTTTCATTATTTTCAACCCTGTAAAATTGGTCTTACAGTACTTATAGGCTTACATGTCTTAGCTCTCGAATCAGAATGGATTCTCCCTACTTGAACACTTATTTGATCAATATTTAGTCAAACTCCAGGCCATATATATATAAGTATGCAGATTTATATGTGCAAATATTTGTTGGTGTAGATATTTGTTGGAAGAATGAACCGAGATAATGAAGTTTGGATGAGCCTCCTATCCAGGGACAATAAGAATTTTTTTTTTTTTCCCCAAGAAAGAGAGAAAAGGATCTGAGTTTCTAGGGCCCCTGTGGCACTCAGATGCATGTGACCGTCATGAGACTGGGACACGCCAGCATGGCCTTCATCAGTACTGAGGTTTGGGGTGTGGTGTTAATGCTCCGCAGTGCAAGTAGTGGCCTCTTCTTCCATTTGCAGTTACTGTCTAAACTATCTTATTCTGTTACATCTCAGGACCTGTGCTCTAGTAAATTCCACTAATTAGATTGTTTCACCAGGGACACTGAAGATTCAGAAAAGACAAGTGGACTTCTGTGATGTACTGTTGGGATATGGTGACTTGGAATCCTTTCTCTTTCCTACAAACAATATCGACGCTATGCAGCTCTTACTGACACATGTTCTAGAAAACAGTAACTGAAGAAATAAGCAGTGGAGGCCATGCTGCAGCCTCTGAGCTTTGCCTACAGCGAGTTGGAAATGGATTCTACATTTCCATGCTGGCCTCCTTTGATGTCACAGCAAGTTGGACCTTAAGACACTCAACTCTTAAATTATATACCTTAAAGAAAGAAACGCAGTCTTTCTTTCTCTCCAGCGTTTTAGGTTTCTAATGTTCACAATGCATTGCGGTCTTGGATTGTAATTACCAAGATAAATGACAAACATATTTTTTAAAAAAATGCGTTCCCTGGCAGAGGCAGCCCGACAGGCTGCTTTGGTCTATTTCCATGTGTCCTGGATGAGGTGCGTTGGCAAGAGCCTCTGAGAAATTTTCATCTCTCTTGAGCCCAGATCCTAATTTTCTGCAAAATGCCTCCACATTTTCCATATGGATTTTTCACATGTTCTATATCTTCCTGGGCCAAAGAGGTCCAAGTTTAAAACCTAGGATAGCATTTTTACCTGAGAGGTTGGTAACTGCCATCATCTCATGGGTTTATTACCTTCACCTTGTCCTTGGCTTCTACCTGACCTGTTTTACCCATGATCCTTTCTCTGTTAGTTGATATTTAAAGCATATGTGTGCACGCACACGGACACACACACAGACACAGACACACACACCCTTTAAAATGTAGTGAACGTAGAAAGTTGCAAAGGAAGTCAAGTTTAATGTTCAGGTTCCTAGAGTTGTATAATATGTGCTTGATGTTTATCTATCTCATCCATTGGGTGACCCTAGAAAAGACTTTGCCCAGACATATTTGATGTGACAAAGACTGTTACTGAAACAAAGTGCACCTGCCTTTTCCCCCAGGTACCCCCATGTCACGTTTCTCAGGCTACAGGAGAAGAATCTGTAGGAGAGAGGGTGCTGGGCCAAGAGCCAGGAGACCAGAGTCCACAGCTCAGGCCGTACGCTGCTGCTTAAGTGCTCTGTGGACCTTGGCCAAGTCTCGCGATCTCCCCATCAGTTTCTTCAACTTTAAAATAGGCCTGTTCTGCCCGTTTCACAGGATGTAGCATCAAAGTGCAAATTTCCTGGGGTGTGTCAAACACTGTGCATGAACATTCATTTTACTTCACTATGAGCAGGTGATCGTTTAAGCTTCAGAGGTTGTGTTGTTTATCAAAAATTGAAATTCTCCTCTCCTTTTAATTTCATCCCATCCAATGGTGAGGAAAAATAAATTCTTTTCGATGGTGCAGTAGGCTCAAAATATTGAGAAACAGCTTGATTTGATTTTTCTTAAATGAACTGTGTTACCTGTGCCTTCATCCTTGTTAGTGAGCTTAGTGCTGCTTCCTCTAGGAAGCCTTCCTGTTTTGCTGCTGAACCCAAACTCTGCCTCCTCCAGAGAGATGCTTCTCTAGGACATCACTGTACATGTTCCCATGTGCATGTTTTATTTTCCCCAAAAGAGAGTGAGCTCATTCATTTAATGCCCTTTCACAGGGCATGGAATACTGATATTGATATATATCCAATACATGAATTCATGTGGGAAGATTGAATGAAAGTGTTGAATAGACTCGGAATTCCTTGCCTAGGTATCCACCCAAAGAAATGTCCACATACGGATTTGCATTCAAATGTTCATAGCAACTTGACTCATAACAGCCCCCAAACTAGATACAACCTGATGCCCAGCAGCTGGGGAATGGATAGACAAAATGTGGTCTATCCGCGCAATGGACTAAAAGGGAACAAACTACTAATGCCTGCTACGTTGTGGATGAACCTCAAAAATACTGTGCTAAGTGAAAGAAGCCAGACACAAGAGACCACATGTTATATGATTCTACTCATATGGAGTGTCCAGAAAAGGAAAACTTATAGAGACGTGAAGTAGATGAGTGGTTGTCTGGGGTTAGGGATAGGAATGGGGTTTTCTATAGTTGAGCAGAAGGGATTTTATGGGGGAAGAAAACATTATAAAACTGATTTATGGTAATGGCTGTACCACTTGGTAAATTAACTAAAAATCATTGAATTATACACATAAAGTGAGTGGATTTTATGATATGTAAAAAAAGGTCTCCACAAAGCTATTTTTTAAAAAGAATAAAAACAGTTTTCAGGATGATTGGGGTGTAGGATAAAGATGAAAATGGAAGTGGACTTCACCCTGCCCCCTCTCCAGTGTAACCACATGAATATAAAGACCTAGTACAACACTCCATATTCTAGATTTTTCAAAAGTTACAGAAAAGTCTGCCAATTCATGTAACCACAAATTGTATCTGAAATCAGGTTTACAAATTGTGAATCCATAGTGCTGCTTCTGTGTTGTCTGTGGTGCGATAATATTCATATTTCCTCTTAATATAAAGAATAAAGAATTGTCATGCTACATCCAAGTGACCTGTCTTCCCTCAACTATTTGTGATTTTTAAATGTAAGTGTATGAATATAAGAACAGTCAGTGAGTACTGATAGCACTGTAAAAATGAGAGATTAATTCCGCCAATAAGAAGGCCCACTGGAGATGATGGCAACGGAGCTGGAGCTCTTGCCGTAAATTTACTCACTGAATTTTTCCATAGAGAAGACTGTATGTGGCATGCCCACCCTAGAAATAGCTCATTAAGCCTTTTGCATAATGGCTGGTGAAGTAGTTTGCAAAAGAAAACATAATTAGTCACTCAACCATGTCCTTCAACCTGAATGACAGGACCATTTCCTAAAAAACAAGGCCATTTGGAATAGCATTAGGTGTGCCCCTTTCTAGCAGGAAGGAGACTGGATTTTTTCACTGTAGTGCATTTCAACTATCCAAGGCAACATTCTCTAGACTCCAAGAAATGCCCCCAAAATCTACAATCTGTGTATCATGTTAGGTTTTGAGCTATTTAGCAAAGGAAGTGCTTGCAGCCAACTGGAAGGAGCTACTCACTCTATCAGGTAGAGGCACTTATTATTCTTGGGAGTATCAGCAGCCATCTCTGCCATGGTTTCCCAGCCCACTTCCCATGCTATTGAAGGGACACTCGGGGAAGTGCCCACATCTTTGGCACTCTTTGCCCAGCCACTTTCATTTTCAATATTGGGTCCAGAGTCTAGTAATTATGAGCATTTTCTGGCTAAGAAAGGGTTTTGGCTTTCCCTACTACGTTTCTTGCGGTAACATAAGACCAACCACTTCAAAACTAGTTGAGAATAATCTTTTGGATAATCTGAAATTTACAAGTTGCATATATATTTCTACCTGGTAACTAGGTTAGGAATTGTGACATATTGATTATGAAGTAACCAGAATATAGTTGATATCAAAGAGATCTGGAAGTGTTGGGAGGTAAAAGCTGGTCAGGGATTTAGAGATGGAAGTCTCATTCATTTTGAGAAGAGGAAGTTGAGGACTGGACAAGTTGATTGCTTTCCCGAGGTCACACACATCACATCAGTAGCAAAGCCAGGACTAAACTGAAATTGTCTAGACTTTCAGTCCATTGCTTTTCTCATCATGCCAAGCACCCTGCAGGCCAAATCTCTCCCCCTTCCTCCCAATGCACTTCCTGTGGTAAACGTGGCCTTGACTTCTAATAAAATCTATTCACATTCACCCACTCATCCGTTCATATATGTATGCAGTGAAGATGCAGTTAATGATGGCTGTGAGTGAGATGTAGCCTTAGGGTCAGTTCATAGACACGTTTTCTGATAGTAAAAGGTAAGCATTTGTCCCTGGCCAACCAGCCTGTTATAAGGAGTCATCTGAACTGTTTATTTTGTCTGTGAATCTCAATGACAGTTCTTATGGATTTAGCACATAGCTCACCAATGATGAAAGAATCCTAATGTTTTTTTAGGAAAACTTAGAAAAATTACCTAGATAATATTTGTTTTGTTGTGCAAAGACTCTTCCAGTGCTGGGTCAATTCCCATCAGAAGGATCCTGATCAACAGTGCTTTTTTTCTTCTTCATACTATCAAGTTTTGTTTGAACTCTTGAAGTCTGCTGATTTTTAAAAAAAAATTTTTATTGATTTCAGAGAGAGAAAGGGAGAGAGAGATAGAAACATCAATGATGAGAGAGTCATTGATCAGCTGCCCCCTGCATGCCCCCTACTGGGAATCGAGCCCGCAACCTAGGCACATGCCCTGAGCAGGAATCAAACCATGACCTCTTGGTTCACGGGTCGATACTCAACCACTTAGAAACACCAGCTGTGCAACAATACTTTTAAATTATAGTTTGTATTTCTGAGTAGCATGACTGAAATGGGAGCAGGTACCTGAAAGAAAGGCCTGGCAGCGATCACCTGGAGCACTACTGACTGTGAGCATACTAATGATGAGGGCCAAGGCTTATTCTTCCTGAGTCGTCCACACTTAGGGTGCTGGGTTCTCCAGAAATGGCTGTTGAGTAGACTCCAAAGGGGTAAAGATGATTTCTATAAGACATTCCCTCATGTTGGTGCTCAGTAGAATAGCCCATGATTTAGCAGGAGTTGTCATGGAGCAAATATTTGGAGGGAGGAGAATTGCATGGATTTTTAAAAGCATACTAGAGATGTCACTTTAGAGAATGGGTTGTTTGAAGACGTTTTGTTTGCATTTTCAATCTTTCTTAAATACTTGTTATTTTCTACTATCATCAGAACAAATCACACAGGATAAATTAAGGGCCACATCATAATATTCTGGATTCAATGACACACAGATATTTTGGAATGCATTGTGTGGGTCACTGTGATGGAATCTAGGGACGAAGTGGAGAGAGGAAGCAAACCTGGCCCCTACCCACCGATCTTGACCTTGGGGAGGTTAGTGGAAGAGAAGGTCACAGAAGTAAATGGAACACTGCAGCTGAGGCAGGTCCCCTAAGCAGAGTCCAGGTTGCTCTGCTTCTCTGAGAGACACAAGGTGCTATAAGAGCTGACGGTGAGTGGCTTGACCTGGTCATGGGGTGAGAGCTGTTCCTCTGAGGTAGAGATGCCTGAGCTGAGAGGGAGGAGTGAGCATCATCTGCAAAGGTTCTGTTGTAACTAAGGGGGGTGCTCTTGAGCTTGATGACTATGGTGACATGGGACAAAGCCCAGAGCATTGTAGGATTCTGCTTTACTGAAGGAATTATGGGAAAAGATTGGACGGTTTTCACCATGAAAGTGGAATAATTAAATTTGACCGCTCCCTGAAGAATGGGCTTTAGGAGAGAAACAGTGACTACAGGTAGGTCAGTTAGGAACTTTTGGTAGCTTGGGCTTAATGGGGATATAGATGGAGAAGTGTGGACGGAGAACTGGTTAGGAGTGATTATAAGAGGGGTGGGTGATGGCTAAATATGAGGGATGATGGAGGGAGAGGCCCAAGGTAAATCCTAAGTTTCTGGCTGAAATAACTAAGAGGGTTAGAGTATTTTCCCTCTGTAACAATGAACACGGGCAAATGGCCAGGAGTGGGGCAAAGCACATGAGTCTGACTTTGGTTATAGTGAGTTGAGATATCTAACAGGTGATGGCAGTTAGACACAGGGGACTCTACATGTAGATCGGCTCTCTTCCAAAAGTGGGCCACATGATACTGACGGCTCCTGAAATTTACATCTTGCATCGTTTGCCCAGTAGGGAGACTAATCTTGATGTCCATGGTCCCAAGACCAAAAGTCCCTGGAAGCTTCTTGTCCTGGTTTCGGTCAGGTGCCCACACCTTGTCAACATAGTTGTAGCAGGAAACAGGTATAGGTAGGGCCATGGAGTACCTGGTGGCTTCTGTGAGAGTGATGTGGCTTTTGGAGAGGGGCGATTACCAAGAGGAGGGGGAGGAAGAGGGTAGATAATATATTAGATGTAGGACACCAACTTTGGGGTGATCTACATCGTCTTTTGGATATTTCTGGAGCTCTGGGATGTGGGGAGTGGGAGAACAGAGAGCTAAAAGGCAATGAAAGCAGCCGAGGGAAATATACAAAGGAATGCCCTGCTATGAGTATTATATTACACGGTATTATCATTATATATTTATGGGCCTGTCTACTTTAACAGACTGCAAAATTCCTGAAGGCTGGGGTCATTTCTTATTTATCCCCATGTTTCCAGTGACTAGAAAAATACCTGCTCAGAAATTCTCGATGGTTAGTTATTGAATGAACACATTAATAAAAGCATGTGTGAAAAACTGAGGGCAGTGTGATTTTGAACTAGCTCCTTTACCTTTTGAGACTTTAGTTGCACTTCTCCTTGACCTGTTCTCTGTGTCATTGTTCTAATATTCTAGTCTGTCAGAGCATATTTTTGCCAAGCATTTAACTTCTGACTCTTTGTGCAGTTGTTGTCTGGGTAGTCGATAATGTTAGACTCTGTGTTAGTTATCTACTCTCCAAGCTATGGGAACTTGAGGTAGTGGAGAAAGCACATGGGTCTACATCAAATGCATATGAGCTTAAATTAGAGCTCCTCCACTCACTAGCTCTGTACCTCTGGGTAATTTATTTAACAATATAAACTTTGGGGTCTTTTTTAATTTCTAAAATAAGAATGGTAATATCTCAATTGCAAAGCTTTTGTGATGGTTGGAAAGAATGGATTTATATCATTGAAATATTGAGGGGATCACTTTGTAAAGTATATGATTGTCTAACCACTATATTACACACCTGAAACTAAAAATAATATTGCACGTAAACTGTAGTTGAAAAATAATAGTAAAACGGAGAAAGAGTGGAGTTATAGACATTGAAGCCTAGGAGGCCCTAGTACATGGCAGCTATGACTTTTCTCGTCTGTACACCCTGGTGTGAGTGGGCTTTGGGTGTGAGTTGTGGTCATAAGAACATATTTGTCAGCCTTTGTTAAGTTGACCACACTCACCCTTTTGTGTGCTCTGTGTGGTTTTGGGTAGTTTAATTCAATTGGTCTCAATCAGTATGTCCACAGAGCATCCGTATTTCACAGGTTAGACTGATAATACCAATTTTTCCCCCAATTATCAGAAAAAAAATTAAAATATATTTTAAATTTTAAGTTTTTCCTTTATATATATATATATATATATATATTTAAAATTTTGCGACTTCTCCTTTTTGTTAAATCGACCGCAAATCTCCCCCCCCCCCATAGATTTCTGTTTTGTTTAAAAAAATATTTCTGCATACCTACAATATAGCGGGCACTGTGCTGTGTTACTACAGATACAAATGAGACTCAGGTTCTTCCTTCCTGGGCCTTATAGCTAAGTGTAGAGGGTTAATGAGTACAGGGTATTTTTTTAAGTGACAGGGGACACACTTGCAATAAGTTTTGAATATAAAACCTACGTTAGGTGAATGAAGCAGTGGGTGCTGCGGGCCAGGAACAGCGTTAAACACAAGCAGGTAGGAAGGATGAACCTCTCTCTCCAGTCACAGTTATAGTGACTATAAATGTGTAGTCATTTGTCACCAATAAAATTATGGCACAACTGGCTTTAAGGACAGATTCAAGGGACAGTGGCATTGCCAAAGGAGCATTAGGAGACCAAGAGAGAAGCACCTGCTAAAGGAAACCATGGAAAAGTTTTCTTCAACCCAAAGGAAGGTGAACTCTATGATCTAAAAGAAAGACACAGATAATTAACATAAAAGAATGTGCCAAACACATCCACACACTTAATATTAATCTTGTGATATTTAATCTCCCACTGGCATAAAATTCTGTGACCTGGTACTACTCTTATCTTGGACAGTGTCATCTGGTACATGTCTTCCAGGGTCTTTGTAGCTAGAGCAGAGAGAGGTGAAGGAAACACACTGATTCTCAACCCCTTTTAACTGAAAGGGATACGTATCACTTCTGATTACGGTCCATGGACCAGAACTAGTCCAATGGCCCCAAACTACGAGCGAGGCTGGGAAATATAGAGAGTTGGAGAAGCCATTGCATATTTGGCCACATTAATGGTCTTTGCCACATACAAGAATGAATTGTTAACCTTGATTAACTTAATTTCCACTATAAGACCTGGGCTATTGTTGAGCATAAAGTGACCTTAATCCAGCAAAGAAAAAAAAAGAAGAGAGAATGACTCATGGTCACGACAACAGTCTGGTGATTGCCGGAGGGTGGGGGTTTGGGGAGGTAGGAGAGGGTGAAGGGGGGATAAATGGTGATGGAAGGAGACTTGGCTTGGGGCGGTCAACACACAGTACAACATACAGGCGATGTCCTGTAGAAGGTTTTCTGCCCATTACAAAGAAAAGGAGGGAGAGACTCGTTTCTGTCACCTACTGTTGGATGGGACTGTTACTAGGCGCTTTGCATTTCATCATCTCGTTTCACAATCACACCAACCCCATGTAGCAGGTACCTTTCTCCTCAAGTTACTGCTGAAGAAACAGAGGCGCATAGTTTTTAAATGATGCAGGTCACACCACACGTAGCCATCAGACTGGGTCCCCCCACCTCTGACCTTCTCATTGTTTGCTCCTGTAGCTCGCTGTGTTTCCTGTTAGAAACCCAGCCTCTTGACTTCCCTGGCAATGGAGCTGTTGGGAGCGCGGGGTCACCGTTGTTTAAGCACTTTGTGACAACCAGAATGGAGCTCAGATCCCGAGCTGCGGGGAAATGGGTCCCCCTTTGGAGGGTCTTTTACAAATAAGCTATTTGTTTTTGTCAAGGACAGGGTTTGGTTTCATGGGATACAGCTTTGTTTTCAACGACTCATTAAAGAGAGATGACTTACTGCCCTGTTTTCTAAATCTAGTCACAGGCCACAATCACTCACAGGAAATGGAATGTTTACTCGAGTTTATTATACAAGGCTCTGGATATGAGCTGTGGGATTTTTACACCTCATAGCAACGGTATTACAATTTATTTACAACTTCATGTTGGCAGCTGCACAAACTCTTATGAGAAAGGACAATCACACCTTGGGGACCAGTAATTATAGGCAAAGGTATAAATTGGGCAAAGCAGTGTAAGCATTTGGCACTTAAGTTGAAGAGAATAGGAATGGCTCTGGCAACTGGACAGAAAGCCAGTCTCTTGTTCGTTATGGGGCCATGAACTAATTAAACTGAACTTGTCAGAATAGACGGAGGAATAGATTGAACTGGATTTTGGCACCGGCTGGTCCCAAGCTCATGAAAACCAAGTTGTTTTAGTGATGTCATCATTTGGAACTTCTAACGATGATATCACTTTTGACAGAATTAATGTGGAATTAATACCATATGTACAAGCATTAATAGGTATTGACTTTGAACGCTCAGTGATCATTGGAGGTTTGTTTCCAAAGGAACCGATGAGATATGTCCTCCAAGCATCTCTAGTTATCAGATACCAAACCCAGATTAGACATGGACTTCAACAGGTTTGTTAGCATTCCTTGAAGACGAATCCATATATGTTTCTCAAAAAAATATCTGTATAGGAACATGTGTTTAAAGCATGTTTTATTTGTAGTAACATTGAACGAGGGGATGAGATGATTTAAAATTAAATTCACAGTTAACTTAAAAGAAATTGCCCAGAGGGTTTTTCTTAATAAAACCCTTGGCTTTTAGTTAAAATTAAAACTAAGACATGAGATGTTCTTATTAATCAAAGCAATGGTTGTAGTGTCTAGTTTTTTGGAGTAAATGGGCTCCCTCTTCCTTTTTTCACCAATGCAGGTACCACCTAGGTGAAATCTCTTTTTTATGTTCATCATGGGATGTTCTTTTGAATCCTGGGGGAGGGATTGGGTATAGTAGTTTTTATTCATTAAGCGAATATTTAATTCCTTCCATGTTTAGAGCCTTTTTGCATCTCTTTAGATTGCTCATCATTAATTTTTTGAATTTGCATAGAAAGAAAACTGTAGAAAGGGTTATTGAATTAATGCAACACAAAACCTGGGCATGTATGGGTCAACAGACAATCACAGGACGGGGAAATGGACTCCCCATGGCACCTTGAGTACTTGGTGAGGCTGGGATCAAGCCCGGCATTCTTTTTAATAGTGCGATGCAACTTATTTAGCTGGACTGTCATGAGACACTTTTCATAGTTTATCTTATTAATCCTCACAACAGTACACGTTACAGTTAAAGAGGCTGAGGGTCTTGCTCTGAATTGGACTCCCACGTGTCCCACTCCACAGGTTGTGCTTTTTCTAAGGCAGCCTGGCTGCCAGCACTTTTCCTGCGAACCAGGTAAGGAGCAGGTGAAGCTGTGTTCATGGCAGGAAGGCAGCCTGGTGGACTAGGCCGCCTTGGTTCCAGGGCTCAGGCTTGGCCACACGCCCACGGCCTCGCCGTGGCAAATGCAGTCCCACAGCCTCCTGCGTGTGCTCCCCCTCTGGGGTGCCAGTGTCAGCTCACAGGGGCTCCTGTGAAAACCTAAGCCTGCACCAGTAAGTACTATAAAGCACTGTGCAAATGTTTGTTATGCTTATCGAAGTGTTGCGGTATTTCTCACTCGGGCAGGTCAATAATCTTTGTTTATGTGAGTGAGTATTGTAGAAAACATGCTTGGCTTCTGAGAAAGGTTAGCTACCCGGCGCAGTATTATACAGAGTGATGTTTTTTCTCTTCATAAAGATCAGAAAGAAGGTGGGAAATGAACTCCACGATGCCCTCCAGCATGGAATCTGCAGTAAGGCTCTCCCACCGACTTTGTCAGTCACTAGCTGTGATTCCTTGCACAGGACAGCCAAACTTTCTAAGCATCAGTTTCCAAAGAGGGGGGATAATATTTCCCCTGTGGGTTGTTGTATTACTTTGCCAGGGCTGCCATAACTAAGTACCACAGGCTGGGTGGGGCAGACAGCAGTCATTTATTGCGTCACAGTTCTGGAAGCTAGGCCTCCACGGTCAAGGTGCTGGCTGGGTTGCTAGTGTTGGGACAGTGGTGAGGAAACCCTGTTCCATGCCTTTCTTCCATCTCTGGAGGTTGTTGGCCATCTCTAGTGCTCCTGGGCTTGTAGAGCTTCACCCCAATCTCTGTCTTCCTCTTCACGTGATGTTTTCCCTGCGTGCCTGTCCATGTCCAAATTTTCTTTTTCCAAAAGGACAGAAGTCACATTGGATGAGAGCCCACCCTAATGACCTCATCTTAACTAAGTGCATCTGCAAAGACCCTATACCCAAATAAGATCTCATTCTGAGGCACCGAGGGCTAGGGCTTCATCATATGAATTTGGGGATGGGGGCAGTAAGTCAACCCATACGCGTTGTTGTGTGGATAGGAAATGAAAGAATGTCCATGAACCACCCAGTTCACTGGACTGCAGGTTGGCAGTCTGTGCTAGCGAGGCCTCATTCCTGCTGGTCAATGAGGCTTTGGCACTGGAGGGAGAGATTACAATGTGGAATCAATCTGTTGATGGCTCTGTACGGAAACTTTGTCATGAGGACGAGAAGCAGTGTTTGTAGCCATTAATTATCGTTTTTCACAGTTCCCTTGGACTTTTCCCCTTAGTCTGTGAGTTTTTGAAGGAAGTCCAGCCCTTCACGCCGACCAGCGTGTCCTGTCCGGCCACCTGCTTTGGAGTCGAATCTTTCCTTTCAGATGACTCCCGGGGGTCTGTAACAGATGTGTACAATGTTCCAGGCTACTTTTTCATCATTTATATTAAAATAAAACAAAAACATAGTAGAAAAGTTTTCCCTAATGTACTCTTTACAAATGACATATTAGTATTTCATTAGTAAGAGCAGACTGTTTCCCAAAGAAATTAATAAATAGGTATAAATATCTATAAATAGATAACAAAATGTAACCTTTTATTGGACTCCTAATTCCACGTTGGCACGTCAATATTCACACAACAACCCGGGAAGATGAATATTACCATTCCTCTTTCATAGATGAGGAAACTGAGACTTAGAGTAAACCTGCCATTCGGAGGTCACGAGCTGGCAGCTGGCCGAAGCAGAGGCCTCAGGGTCGGTTGTGTTTGCTCAGTCTGTGCTGACTCCACAGTTCGATAGGGAGCAGGGTGATGGTATGTCTTCTGGGTGAGAGGAGGCCTCTCTCATCCTGGGATGGCACTTTCTGCCATTGTCACCTAGCATCCTTGAACCTCAACATCCTCATCAGAAAAATGGAGACAATAATGCCACTTGCACGGGGGCAGCTTATAAGGATTGGATGGGAGAACCTATGATGCAGGATTTAGCTGATGCTGGAGGTCAGAATGTTCTGTTAAAGAAATAAGACAGTAAGCAAATAAATGAATGGGTGAGTGGGAAAACGCTCTGAGACATTGTGAGGACTGCACCTGAGTTTATAAGCAAATATCAGCAAATGGAATTGAGCAGAGCTGCTAGAATTAATTTTATTAAAGAGCCATAAAAGGAAGAATCGGTTATAGAAGAAACTAGTTCCAGTTTGGAAGCGCCTGTTGATTATTGCTGTGAGTGAGACAATATGCTCAATGTTGTACAAGGGGTCTTACTCACTCCTCACAGTGAACCACGAGGGAGATGTCAGGTCTACCATTAACTTACAGATGAAACAGAGAGGTTAAGCAGTTTGCCTAAGGTTACCCAGCATTCAAATGTCACAGAGCCAGACTTTGCACATGGGCAGGCTGACTCCAGAGGCACCTCTCAGCGACCATATTTACAGCTTTCCTAGTGGAAAGTACCACGCAGCTGACAAGAGAAGAGGCTGGACTCTTGGGTTTGCTTCTCACCAGCTTGTGCAGCATTGAACAAGATACTTCAACTCAGGGCCTCAGTGTCCTGCTCTATAAACTGGAGCTTACTATCTAGCTCATTGATCTGATGTGAGGATTAAATGAATTAATTCCTATTAGATGCTTAGAACAGTTCCTGGAACATAGTAGGTGCTTAATAAAAGTTAACTGTCATATGGTGATTATGACTGTTGTGCTATTTGGTGGGATTCGAGTCACAATGTGACATTTGACAAAGGCCTCCAGCCTCTTTCTGTTATAAAGCTCAGGATCTCTAGAAATATCCCAACATTTCAGCAGCAGGACAGCTGGCTCAACTCAGAATCTTAGAAATTGTCAACCTGAAAACGAAATTGTCAATCCTGGTAAAGCACCAAGCTCTCCAGTAGACACACACTTTTAGTTGCTTCATAGGGCTTTAGGCCAACTGATTCTCTGTAAAAAATATTTCTGATAATTTTACAATAATAAACATGCATTTATATTTACTGCATTCCAGGCACTGTCCTAAGCAACTTTCATATATTATCTTATTTAATTCTTAAAGCAAGTCTATGAAATAGTATTCTTACATTCTCTGTCATATGGATGAAAAAAGTAAGGCACAAAAGATTTAAATAATTTGCCAAACCCACTGAGCTGGTAAGTGGGAAAGCAAGGATTTGACCCCTAGAAATAGAACCCAAGACTCCACTGATGTAACCACTCTGATTAATCACTTCTGTAGCACTAAGATCACATTTGGCTAAATGAAAATAGCAAAACATGATTCTCTTATTTTATAAAATCAAAATTAATTCTAACTTCTATGCTTGGATAATTCAAGTTTATAATATCATTGGGCTGGACATGCTACCCCCAAAGTATCTTGTATAAAAAAGAATAAAATCACAATTTATGGTAGTCTCACTGTGGTAGGCAGAGTAAGGACTCTCCCAAAGATAATCTACATCCTAATCCCAAGAGTCTGTGAATATGTTACTGTATGTAGCAAAAGGGACTTTGCAAATGGGATTAAAGCTAAAGGTCTTGAGATGGGGAGGTTATTCTGAATTATCGGGGTGTTTTCAGTGTAATCACAGGATTAAGATAACAGGGGGGAAGGAGAGAGAAGACAATGGAAGGACAGAAACAGAGAGGAGAGAGAAAGAGAGAGGGCAAGAGAGAGACAGAGAGAGGAGGGAGAGGAGGGAGAGAGAGGAGGGGAGGGAGAGATTGGGATTGAAGATGCTAGTGTGAAGATGGACGAGGGGCCCTGGGTCAGACAGAATGGCTCTTCGTGAACTGCAAAAGGCAAGGAAACAGACTTCCCTGGCACCTCTGGAAGGAACGTCGTCCTGTTGATCCATTTCGGACTTCAGAACTATATGTAAAAAAAAATAAAGTGCTGCTTTAAGCTCCCACATCTGTGGTAATTTGTTACAGCAGCAGAAGGAAACTGATACCCTCCCACAGGACACTCCTCTCCCTGTGGGTTTTGTGCTAACTGTAGGGGTTCTCCTTCCTCTTCTCCCGCCACCCTCTAGCTGTTTGCCCAGCAATTCCACCCCTCGGCATGTGCGGAAAAGACACGAAAATATGCGTCCACCCAAAAACTTGCTCGCCAATATTTATAACAACCAAAATGTGGAAAAAACCCAACTGTACATCAGTGGGTGAATGGATAAACAAAGTGCGTCATATACATATAAGGAGGTGCTATGCAGCAATAAAATGGAATAAAGCACTAATAAATGCTAAAACATGGACGAATCTTGGAAACATTGTCCTGAGTGAAGGGAGCGGGTCACATCCGACCACAGTTGTGTGCTCCCACTTCTGTGAAATGTCCAGAATAGGCAACTCTGTGGAGACAGATTCGTGATTTCCAGGGGCTGGCAGTAGGGGTGGGAGGTGGAGAGTGTCTGCTAATGGGGGTGACATTGCTTTTTGGGGTGACAAATGTCCTAATACACTGTGGCGGTGATTGCAAACCTTGGAGAATATACTACAAATCAGTGAATTGCACACTTTAAAAGGGTGAGTTTTATAGTATGTGATAGCATCTTAATAAAAATGCTAAGCAGAAAGATAAGGGAGGCAGGTATTTATACTCTACCAGGGGTGGGGAACCTTTTTTCTGCCAAGGGCCATTTGGATTTTATAACATCATTCGAGGGCCATGAAAAATTATCACTTAAAAATTAGCTATGAAAAAAGATCTTAGATTTTTTGAATTTCGAGTCCTGCCTGCAGTTGCCTTGGCAGGGCCAGACCAAATGGTTTTGTGGGCCATCTACTGCCCGCAGGCTGCATGCCCCCCACCCTTTGAGCCACAGGCACTCCCAGGTTTTATTTGATTGGTGTATTAGGGACATTCAGAGAAACAGAATCAGCATATATTACATATATTTGGTTACATATAATATGTAATATACAATATGCAATATAAAACATACACTATGTAATATGTAATACAATTTAATATGTAATTATATCAAGTCCATATTAATTAATTGAATATAATATGTAAGCCATTTAAGCAAGTGACTTCCTGAGACACATGACCTGGAAGGCCCAGTGCTGAGCTTAGGGGGAAAAGTCCATATTCTAGAAATACCACTCTTGGTAGTTCTGACAGGAGCCTCACTATTAAGTGCCAATTTTCAGCATGAAAAGATGATGCCTCTTTCAAATTAGCAACCTCCAGCTAGGTCTAGAGCACATGAAAATAACGGAATCTAAGATTCGACTCACCTGAGGGAACACAGTGTTTTTGCTGGCCCCAGGTCACCTTCCCCCACACGTTTTACAATGTGTGGCATTTTAATCAACGTCAACCTGCTGCTTTGGAAACGGAGGCTTGGAAGTGCCTGATGCCTTTTTCTTTGCCTGGCCCTGGCAGCTCTGGCCTCTGCAGGAAGATATATACCCTGTCTTCGCGGCGTGCCTGCACAGTAAATTACGCGCTCATTAAGAGGCTCATGGAAACTGAGCCCTGCACTTAATGCATGCGTTTCCAAAAAAGAAGGAAGGGGATCCTGCCACTTAAAACAAAAAGGCACGGCTCGACGATGCAGGGACGTGAAATGGATTATGAAAGGAATAGGGGATGACTAAGTCCAGAGAGCTCTGGCGGTAAAAACAGTGGAAATCCAGGGTTGGCAGGGCTCAGGGGGAGGAGGGGCCCTGGAGCAATAGGAAACCGGGGGGATCGTGGAGTTCTGGGCTTGTTCTGAGCCTTCTTGTCAGCCTACCGGTGTTGGTTTTGATTTTGGATGGCCCAGGGACCCTGCTGCTGGAGCTCACCCTTCCCCAGAAGTGAGCGGGACCCTGCGGCTGCTTGGTCTGGTGCTTGCCCATCCCCTGCCTCCGAGGACCAGGGTCTGAGGAGTGGGGCAGCTGCGCCCCCTTGGCTGTGTCCTTCCTGCGCACAGGCGTCTGGGGGTGGCGCTCCTCCTCGGCTGCCTCACCCCGTCTTCCCGAGGGGGCTTCGGTTCTTGACAGAGGAACGGGCACTCCCAGCTAGCCCCTTCTCTCCCTTGTTCTCCCTTGGCAACCAGATTCCCACGTGGAGACCCTGCTGGAGCGGGACAGCGTGTGCGGAGACTTGCATCTCGTGCGGTCCAGCGCCGCCGTGGCTGGGGGAGCGGGGACGCACTTCTGGGGTTTCCTGTGAGGAAGTCCAGCTTCTCACAGTCCTGGCCTTTGCTGGTGACAAGATGGTGTTTAGGTCCCTTCTCCCGACACCGTCCTTGCTGCAGAGGGGGGCGGGAGAGAGAGGTGCTGCTTGCTGGGAGCCCAGGGAGGCTTGGCTGGGCCTCCTGTCTGTAGCCTGGCCATTCTGGTCTCAGCTCGTTTACCTGCCTGACCCTCCCTGGCACAGAGCCCTGAAAACCAGCCCGCGGTGCACACTTGGAAGAAATTGTCTAGTAGGCCTATGGTTGTGACCCTTTACAGTAGTTCGTTTTCATTACTTTTTATATTTTAAAAATCAAGATGTAGATGGGAGACTTGTTCTAATAAAAATTTAAATTTGAGCGATGCATTCATGAATCCAATTGGCCATTCTATGAGTTTGGACATTTATGTATTTATTTAGGATCAAGAGTTTTATTTAGGGGTTTCAGGGGAGGGTTGAGGGCCGGGAGGATGAGACCCAATGTCCTCAGCCTGCTGGGATCCCCGCAGCTTCACTCTGCCGGTAACTGGATACTTAGTGAGCTCCTGAGACATGCCATGAACTGAGAGCAGAATGTAGTCCTAGATCTTAAAGGCCCAGCATTCTAATGAGAGATACAATCCCCCAGATAGGTGATTATGCCAAAGTCCAGGTCAGTGATGGATACATGGAGAACATTCTATCAAAAATCGCTTGGGCAAAATGACATCAAGGTGCTTTTGCTTTAGTTTAAGGCACAGGTGACCTAGAGATACATGTCATGTGCCAACATGAATCAGAGCGGCCTAATCCTTGAATTGTAAAATATGATCCGAGCTAGGATGATTGAAGGCCCTTCAAGGTGAGGATTTTGTTTCAGTGGTTTGTTTGTTTGTTTTGTATCTTCCTAAGCTTAGAAGCACACCTGGAACAGAGAGGGTATTCAGTTTTGTATGTTATTTATTTCATCCACTCATTATCCATGCATCCATCCATCTATTGCACAGATACCGAGGCCTGTATCCTGAAAAGTGCTGAGTAAATAGTTATTAAAAAAAAAAGTGACAGGTGTCTTGTCTGATGGTGTTTATAATCCATTAATGCTTGACTTCTAGAAGTACTTTTATGTAAATGTACTCCCATTTTAATGCATATCTGCTGAATGCTATAAATCTCTTACATAAACTTATATGCTATAAATATCCTGCAGTGTTCATGTGACGGTCACCTTCCATAGGATGTTTACATCTCTCTTATAAACCATTGTTTTTATTTCCAATTTCTTTTATGTAGGTTTCCCAGTACAAGTAGAGGAGTAAAAGCAGGATACTGAAGGTCTTGTTGCTAGTCCTGGGCCCAAACTAAGGAAAATAAAGTAAGAAGCTATTTAAAGAAGGTTCTAGAAGCATATTTAACATTTCTGAAAAGAAAACTGAATTTGAATAACAAAACTATAAGTGAATACATTTAATTTTATTGTTTAGATGGTTTCAGACTAAGAATCAAGGACAGTTATTATAAAAGAGGTAGCAAGGGGCTAAATCCCTTCTACTGAGGTAAATCTCTAGATGATAGTTGCAGGCGCAAGGGGAGGTCAAAGCTCTGGGCAATTTTGCTGCCATATCTGAGGCTTTTTTGTCTTTCGTCAGAGCCTAAGCCGATGAGTGGATTCTGCAGAGGCTGTGGTGATTTCTCAGGGAGGACTCTGCTCTTCCCTCCATGCTGAGCCTCACTAAGGAAGGTCCATATTTGCCACCCCCTCCTCTCTCCTCATGCAGGTCTATGTACTCAGTTTTCCTACTGGGCCCCTTCCTAGGGTGTGAGTCACCTTCAGGAGAGCCGGTCAAGATCAGTTCTGGGATATTTAACCCTCTCTTTTTCCTCTGGGCACTACCAAAAAGTGGACAGTTATGTTTTAAAACCCCCAAACAAAATGGGTTGTTCCAGCCAATTGTTTCCAGACAATGAGAATTCACTTCTCTAAGAAAAATCTCCCTTAAGGATGTTGAGGTGCATTAACCCTCCTGAGGGATAAAATGCTGGATGGAGAGATGTCAGGGGGCAGGTGGGAAGGTAGGCAATTGGGACAGAGAAGGGAGGGTTAGTGTTAGCTCAGAGTGGGGACATGCCTTTATCTGAGACAGAAGGGAGAATGGAAGACAGATGAACATATAGAAATATGAGGCAGAGAGGCAAGTCAGAGATTACATTTGCTGTAGACTAAAGAAATTGTGAATCACTTAGGTTTAATTTGTATCAGCTGCTAAGACAATGCTGCATAACAAATTGCCCTAAAACTCAGTGGCATGCAATAATAAATACTTCTAACTCATCACAGGGATCAGATCATCTAGGATGGGCTTGGCAGGCAAGGCTGGGCCCACTCACATGTCGTGTCTGGAGATTGGCTAGGCTTGCTCATGTATCTTTAGGCCAGCTCTGTTCCTCCCCCTTTTCTGGGGCCAGTATGCTAGCCTCGGCATGTCTTTTGCATGGCTAGAGCAGAAGGCAAGTGAAGCCACCCCAGTCATACCAGTGTTTTTGAGTCAGCTTGTATCATACTCACCAACATCACATTGCCCCAAAGCAAGGCCATCACGGGACACGTGATGAAGTTACAAGGCATGAACATAGGCTGAGGAGAATTGGGACCATTATTCTATCCTATCAGAAAAGATTGTTTACTCTTACCTACCTGCCCCATCTCCAAAATATCTTAGTAATTATAACACTTAAAAAATACAGCAATGTAACTACACTGATGTTACCTCTTAGGATCTGAAAATTCTCAGAATAATCGTAAGCCACTCATCACACAGCAAAGCACAGCATGTTACATTGAAAGGAGACCTGAGCGCCGATTGGTTTCCATATGTTGTGTTACAGGTGGGGAAGCGAAGACAGGAATGATGGTTAGAGGGAAAGCTGGAGTTAGAATGGTAGTCCCAGTCCATTGCACTTTCCACTGTATTTTGAACTATATGTAGCTCGGTAATGGCAGGAAGAAACTAAGACCCCATTTTACAGATTAAGGGATGGAGTCCATCCTCGTGGTCAGAGAGCAGTTCAGGCCTCTCCACTCTGTTGGGCCAGTGGTATGTTCTCCGCCCCTCCACTCACCGTAGGTCACTCAGCTCATTTGGAAAGGGGAGGAAGGGACTGTTGTCTGGAAGTCAGGATGCTGTGAAACCAGGGTGTGATATGGAACCTCCAAATTAGACACGAGCCTGTAATGCGATCTGATCCGGCTGGGAGGAAGGCGACTCTGCTGGGCCGGTGCGAGGAGCCGAGCTTCAGGAAGGGGAATAATCCCCTTTATACGGCTCTGGTGAGACTGCACCTGGAAGCCAGGCCCCTGCTTCAAAACCCGGTACCCAGGCCATGTGGACCGGGAGGAAGCCCTATGATTCATTCCTAGCTGGAGGAAATGACCTGGGGGAGAGATTAAAGAGCTTAATGGGCTTGCCTTCCTCCAAAGCAGGGGAACCCTGACAGCTGGGAGGCCCCCTGGCTGGCCCGCTGTACTGAGGTCTTTGGGTCCTTGAACTAGGAGGCCCTTCGCTGTCTGGCGTTACCACTCCTATCCTAGCTCTGGTCCTCTGTCCCCTTCTCTGTATGCTTCTTTTCTTCTCTGGACTTTTAGCTTCTTAGATTTCCCAAAATCTTTCCCACCTTTGGGTTCTGTATCTCTACCTCCTTCTGCCTGACCCCTGCTTCCTGCCACCACAGCCCAGAATCACCCACGATGTCACTTTCTCACTGAGCTTTCCCCGGACGCCCTGGCAGCATGAGGCCTCCTATCACCTGCTCTCCTAGCACCCATGTATCTTCTCGCCCCTTTCTCCTCAGCTCTCTGGGCTTGCTCAGTGGGTCTCCGTGGCGCCAGAAGCTGTGTGTATTTTGTACCTGGCAGATTGCGGGGGTCAGTGCAGATCTCCCAGGGGAATGAAGAGCAACCAGCTGCTGTGCACTGTGGCAGTGCACCGGGCCTGTGTGCCTTTGCTTGTCCTGTGCCACCTGCCAGGGAGCTCTGCTTCTCTTCTTGACCTGTCCAGAGGCAGCAAGAAGGCACTGGACAAGGTACAGAGATTGTAATTCCAGGCCTGGCTCTCTTTCTGATAAGCTATGTGACTGGAGGAAAGTCACTGCCCTTCTCTGAGCCTTGGTCTCTTGGTCTGTAAAATGTGGGAAGTGATGCCTTTCTCCAGGGGTGCTGTGCGGATTAAATTCAGAATCCCTTCATGACCATCGCATTTCACAAATACAGGGTCAGTCTTACCTGTAGTCTGACTTGTGTTCCATACCCCTCCTGCCACGATTTCTTTGAATATTCCTGTCCTATCTTGAGATATGGAAGAGGCTTGTCTGTCCCACACCCAGAGCTGTGGGGGGTTGGGGGGAAGTGGGGCCAAAGGAAGATGGTGGTGAGGACATATGTGGTCCCCGTGGGCAGCGGTAATTGCACCCTTTCCACCCGGCTCCATGCCACCCCCTCTTTCATTGGACTGACATGACCGCTAAGGCACGATGATCCCCAATGTGTTCATGGATGTGGAACGGAGAATGCACTTGAACTTGAATCTCTTCAGTAGGGAACATGAGGGCTGGGGGGTCTCCGAGTCTGTTTCTTTCATCATTTTTGCAGCTGCTGGTTACTCAGACGCCATTGCCGCCCCTGGGTAGCAGTGCCTTGCACGTAGCAACTGCCCCCTGTATTTGCAAGAAGAAAAATAATTGCTGTTTAAAACAAAAACTGATTCTAGCCTCGTTCTGTCTCTTCTCAGGGAGTGTTCAGATTAATTCAGGCTCAGGACAGGTTATTTTACTTAGGAAGACACACCGATGGGTGGGCCAGGCTGAGAGACAGACTGTGGCCTTGCTCTGCATTCAGGGACGTGGCTGAGAGTGTGGACCCTGTGTCACCTGGCTGGGACTGGCTGCTGGCACCACCCCTGAGCAGTCTCAGTCTGTGGCCTTCCCTGTGCTATGGGATGAGAGCCATGCCCACCTTGGTGGGTCCTGGGAGGATTACCTGGGGCAGCTACCTGATGAGTGCAGGGCAGTGCTGGCGTGCAGTGGCTAGGCATGGATACTGGCTCGTTCTTTTTTTTGGTAATTACAGTTAATCTTCACTACTCACAGATTCCATGTTTGCAATTTGACTTGCATGCTAAACTTGATTGTAACATCAAAATCAGTACTCACGGTGTGTTTGCGGTCACTGGTGAGTCTATGCAGAGTTGGGAAAAATTGGAGTCACCGGGCATGTTTCCAGCTGTGGTGAGACAAGACAGGGCTCCGCTTTCTTGTCTCAGCTTCTGACTGTAAACAAGGGTCATTTTTATGGTCTATTTAGTTGGCATTTTTGCACCTTTAGTTTGTGCTGTTTTAGCTGTTAAACAGCCCCCAAGCGTAGTGCTGAAGTGCTGTCTGGCTTTCCTGAAGAAGACACTGTGGCTTCTAGAGAAAATGCGTGCATTAGATCAGCTTCGCTCAGGCGTGGGTTAGAGGGCTGCTGGCTGTGAGTTCAATGTTAGTAAGTCAACACTGTCTATTAAATAAGGTGTCTTTAAACAGACACACACATAAAACAAGGTTATGTATTGGTGGGTTGATGGAAACCTGTGAGCAGAGGCTCAGAGGAACCTAACCCTATATTTCCCCTAGGAGCAGTGTCTCAGCTTTCACTAACTCAGGGTTTGTGGTGCTTTATAGGACTCAGCTAGTACAAATCATGAGAATCTACTGTGCTTTGATATCCGTTCTCCAGAGAAGAAGATTTTTGTGGTTGGGGTTTTGAAGGGTGAGGAAGATGTAAGATTGGTCTCTCTGTTTCTCCCTCCCCTCCCCTCCCCTCCCCTCCCCTCCCCTCCCCTCCCCTCCCCTCCCCTCCCCTCCCCTCCCCTCCCCTCCCCTCCCCTCCCCTCCCCTCCCCTCCCCTCCCCTCCCCTCCCCTCCCCTCCCCTCCCCTCCCCTCTCTCAATATAGTAGATATAGTTCCAAAGAACTGATAGGAGGCCACACAATCCCACAGAAGTGTGCAAACTATAAAAACTCCCTCTGACTGGGAATGGCTCATACCTGAAGGAAGGTATCTTTACCTTAGAGAGACAGAGACTGATGAAGTCTAACCAGCAGAGGTTCTTCTCTGGCCCCACCTGTGATCAAAAATGAGCCCATTTCTCCTTGACAGTAAATGCACCAAGTAGGTGTGTGGTTCAAGCAGACCTGATATTTTGCTCTTTTTCTGCTATTCAGGTAGGTTGGCCCACGCTCAGGTTGTTTTGGAGAACTGGGGGAAGTGAAAGCAGGTTTTGCTTGCATACTCTTAAACTGGCTTTGGCACCTAGGAGGTGAAATGATTGTGTGCACGCTAATAGTTCATCCCGTCCAATGGGATGACCTGAGGGAACAATGACTTCATGTTTCTGCTAAGTCCCTTCCCTTAAAACAAAGAGCAGACCTAGTTCTTGCCTTTGCCCAGCATCATAATGTAGAGTTGTTTTCTTAAGACGTTGGTAAACCTCTAGCAATTTCTTTTATTTATTTATTTATTTATTCATTTATTATTTATTTTTTAAAATATATCTTTATTGATTTCAGAGAGAGGAAAGGAGAGGGGGAGAGAGATAGAAACATCAATGATGAGAGACTCATTGATCAAGCCCACAACTGGGGTATGTGCCCTGACCGGGAATCAAACCCCGATCTCCTGGATCCTAAGTCGACGCTCAGCCGCTGAGCCACGCCTGGCCAGGCAACCTCTAGCAATTTCTGTCTAGGGACTGTACTGTCTGACGCAGACTCTAAAGCAGCTTACGACGCTTTAGAAGAAAGTGTGACCTTAGAAAGTAAAAGGGCTTTGGGATGTCCATACTGGGCCTTTGTATTAGAGCCGTTTGGCTGCATATGCTATTTCAGATAATGCAAATAATTAAGATTTTCGGATTTGAGGCCAGCAGCAGAAACCCAAATGCTACGCTTCCAAATTAATCTTAGTTCCGACTCCCCTCCGTGCCCCTCCCAGCCTGTACGCATTGGCTCTGTCCTTTCCTGTCACCCCCGCTGAGTGCTTACCACACAGAAGGAGCTCTAAACTGCTAGGTGCTGGGGGTTAAAGTCCTACCTTTTGAAGACAGTTGTCAGTACACTTGTTTTCTCGGGGGTCTACTTGAAGTTTTCTCGACATCTCCAGCCATTCTGCATTTTTTCCCTTTTTATGAAAGTTTACTAACTATACGTCAAGGGTCTGTAATGGGACCAGAGAGAGGCGGATTAGAGAATTTCACGTCGATGGGGACAGTCTCTGCCTTCAAGTAATTCATAGGTTAGTGAGTTTGTATCTTTTCCCTCCAGATGACATCTGAGTCTTTGTGCTTTAATCTTCTTAAGTCTTCATCTTGGTGTATGAGCATCTCCTGACTTTCTGTCACTATCTCTCATCTCATTTCCTTTGCTCCGTCTAAGCAATTTAATTCCTCTCCCAGCACTTGCGTTATCAGCTCTTTAATCACCACCAAATGCACCCCTTTCATCCTGACCTCTCTGGGTCTGCCAGGGTTGGGCCCTGTATTTCCATCCCTCCTCTGTGCGTTTTTTGTTGGTTAAGATCAACAATTTACCACTTTCTGCTCTGCTATGAAGAGGGGCTCAGGAAGGAGCCTGTTAACTGAATGACAAAGAAGCTCATGGCACAGGACTTAAGAAACCATAGGAAACTTACCAATCAAAGAACTCTGGTGCTTTTGAATGAAATATTTCAGTAATGTGAGCACTTGGGAAGCCATTGGAAAACATGAATTAAAATACGATTTTTATGATGAACAATGGAAAGCTGTCCTGTGTTTTATTAAACATAATTTCTTTTAGTCAAAGAAGTGGATATATTTGAGAACAAATGAAAACTTCCAACAGAAAAATCCCTCCCAAAATACAAATGCAAATTTCAAAGCGAGTACACTAAAGCCCCCCATTGTGTATCGAATGTGTTTCCATAATCCTGCCATCAGAGAGTTTACAGGAAATGCTTCTGGTTTGATCTCAAGATTTCTGATAAATGACCCAACAAGTTTCATCCGAAATCTTTGTCCACCCCCTCCTCACACACACACCTGTTCTTCCTCCTTTCCTCACAGTCTTGGCTGACGGCGCCATAAAAGTAAAATATGCATGTCCCTTGAAAAATCGGATGTCAGTATTAAGTGAGAAAAAAAAAGAGGATTTCCTCATCTCCCATTCTTCTCCTCCTTCCTGAGTCCCACTCCTTAGTAGGATTAGTTATTTTTATTTCTTCTAATTGTTACTAAAATAATATTAAAAATTCATTATCACGCATTTCTCTGTTGACTCTTTGCCGTGGAAAAGTAGGACTTTGGCCCACGGACGCCACTCTCCAGTTTTGTTAAATGTTACAATCAGAGCTGTGTTTCTTCTTTCACCAGATCTACAGAGTGTTTCTTGATGTCCCACCACTTGCATTGAGGAGATTAGGGCCTCAGCACACTTTGGATCTCCTCTCCTCCTTGCATCTCCAAGCTGTGTCAACTGTACTAGCAGAATTTTAAAATTCACATTCTGTTTTAAGGCTTTCTTTTTTTTTTTTTTTGCTTTTAAAAATGTGAAAGCAAACAAATATTCTCTATGGTATTAGGATGACATCAACATAATAACAGTAACTGCGCCTCATTGGACTCAGAGTGAAGGAAATGTCATCTTATGTCATTTTGGGCCGACAGTGAATGCTTCCAATGTTAAGTTCAGATAGGCTCTGTTCTAATTGCCCAATATCATGCCATGTTTCACTTCACTTTATGCTCAAATTATGATGCTCTTATATGTCCTTTGCTCTTTCTTGGTGCTTCTAATTGCCCGTTGTTTTTTTTTTTAAATCCTTACCTGAGGATATTTTTTCCATTGCTTTTCTATCTGGTTTCCCTGCTTCCTTTTGTACTTTCTACCATTCTATCCACCTCACTAAAGCCAGAGTAATTTTAACAGTGAAACAGATGATGTCACCCTCTTGCTTAGAACCTTTAAATGGCTTCACATTATGCACAGACCAACATACCATTGCCCTACTGTGGCCCACTGACCCCATGTGACCTCTCCTTAGCGACTTCCAACCCTCATCTCACCTTCTTTCCACTCACGTATTGTGCTCCCTACACAACAGCCTCCTTTCCTTCCCTTCTTATTTTTTTAAATTTAAGTATAGTTGATATACAATCTTATATTAGCTATGTTAGCTTCAGGTGTACGATATGGTGACTCAACATTTTTATACCTTACCTGTGATAGCCCCACACACTTTAGTAATCATTTGACACTGTGCTAACTTATCACAATATTATTCTTTATATTCCCCTTCACCTTTTTCACCCATCTCCCACCTCCACCCCTCTGGCAACCATTGCTTTGCCTCTGTTTCTATGAGTCTATTTTGGGAAACTCATACAACTCAATAATAAAAAAATAATAATTTGATCAAAAATTGGGCAGAGGACATGAAGAGACATTTCTCCTTTCCTTCCCGATTCCAGGCCACACCCAGCTCCTCTCCAGCTTAGAGGCTAGCACTCTCTGTCTCCTACCTGGAGCAGTATGTGTGCTCCTGGGTCTTCACAGTGCATCTCTTCTCAGCTAACATCATCTTCGCAGTGGCTTTGCTGATGACCTTGACTGAGATTCAGACTTTCAATTTCTCCAGAACACTTCGTCCACTAACTTAACAGGGAGCTTTCAGTTTGCATGTACATATATGTGTATTCAGCTGTTTAATTCAGTGTTTCTTTCAAGGAGACTGTGTGTAGGATCCATGTTTGTTTTACTCACTCCTGTATACCTAATGCCTAGTACAGTGTCTGGCTTAAGTAGGTACTCACACAATATTTTTATATTAAATATATAATGAATAGTGGTATTTCTGGTGTTGATGAGAAAGTATAATAGGAGATGTGAATATTATGGAGTTGGGCCTCTAGTCCCAGGGGTGCCTTCTTGGCAACAAACTATGAATTGCGGGCTTACTGGTAAGCGTGGCCTCATTAGAAGAAATTAAATAAAACTAGAGCAGGGCAGGGAGAGTGACTTGTGTAGGGTCATGCAGGAAAATCCCTGTGGAGTTGGGAGAGAGCCAGGTCCACAGCCCAGGCCTTGCCATTGGAAGCCAGGTCCTCACATTCTGTTCCCAATATGGGCCCCATGGGGACCACTCAATGTTCCAGCTGCACTGTGACCTGCTCACATGAGAGGGGGCTGGAGAGGGAAAGGCTCCCGCCAAGTCTGAGAGTTTCCAGGCCACTTTGCTTATGGTTTGGCTTGGGGTTCCCTCTTCCCCTTACCATCGCCCCTCGGGCTCCTGACCTTAAGTCAAGCTCTCAGTCTTCTCTCCTGCTCAGAAAGAACCAGTAACTTTAATTCTATTTTTCCATTTGGGGACTTTGAAACCTACATTGCTTTGCTTTTGTGGGTTTAGCCTGACCTTTAATGTTCTCTGGGCAGATTTCTGTTATTGGAGGGAATGGGGTTTTTGATTTGTGAGAGAGAATGGAGCCTCAGCTTTGGAATTCAGACCCTTAAGCTTTCCGTGAAAAACAGCGAAATGACTAATAAGGATTTAGTGTGTAATGACGGCTTAGCAGTATTTACCACCGATTCAGGCTCCCTGGCTCCATTACCTAGGATATTTTCTTGACTTAGACATTGCTCAGTTCTCTAGCCAACAGCTGTCCACATTTTTTAAAGTCCCGAACCCTCCAGAAATTATGATTTCACATTTCTAATAGGCTCCTTTCACTGTTCAATCAAAAAGGCCCCTTGTGCCCTGTAGCATGTGTCCCAGAGTGAATTTAGTGCAGATCCCAAGTGGAGAACACAAGCAAGGGAGAAAACCCAGATTTCCCTAATGGGGCCGATGCCCAGGACCCCCGTCCCTGACTCTCAGCCGGACCTGAAGCAGGTATGGGGAGGACCAAGGGGCGAAGACAGAGGAAAGAAAGCATGAAAAAAAGCAATGCTTGAAGGAACAGGATGGTGGGAGTCACCCTCCTCACCTTCAATAGCTTGCTGGTGCAGGCGTTTTGGCACTACCGCTCCTGCTTGGTGTTGGTTGTAGCATCTTACCATCTGGTCTGTGGCAGAGGTTGCCTGTGGGTTCCCTCATGCCTGCATGCTCTCTGTGCTATTCTAGGAAATGTCTTGAGATTTAGCAACTATAGATCCACCATTCTGGGGGGAAGAGAGAAGAACCTATGTAAGAGCTCAAAGGTAATTGTTCCCTTAGGCCATGTCTTCAGATGAGGACCTTGTCTTAGCACTGCCGTCACTCACTGACACATTCAAGAAACATGAATTGATTTGGGGGAACAAAGTCAATGGAGTCAGTTTCCAGTCTCAGTGGCGCATATATTCTTTAAAGTATATGGTATGGAGAGACCGTGAGGAGTGAAGAAATCACTGGTGGTTCAGAATCGTGGGTTTGTAATAATCATCATCAAAGCGATGATTTGGTAATTTATGCCTTTCACAGGGAGGTTTTCATGTGCTGGTCACTGTGGTCATTGCTGCACAACATACACCCACTGAATTCCCTTTTGAAGCAGGAGAGGTACACAGTCTTCTGCCCCCTGTGTTACAGATAAAAAAACTGCAGCTCAGCAAGACTTTTACACTTGCCTGTAAGGTCACAAAGCCCCAAACTATTGCATTCGAACCCCGGCCTTTCTTACCTTCATCCTACGCTTTCAACTGCAGTCTTAGTGCAAGTTTCTGTGGGGAGGAGGTTGAGATTTCCAGTGACATTTCCAGCGTTATTGCTCTACAGCCCCGTAACATACACAACTCTGGGAGTATCAGTGGAGACTCTGAGAGATGACACATGTTCTGGGCATCAGGCCTGTGGGCTGCTCGGTGGGGGAGCTAGAGCTCTGAGCTTGAGGTCAAAAGGCTGTGACTGTGGGCCTTACGCTGCCTCTTCCTGGCTGCGAGGTGTTGGTTCCTTCTTCTTTAAAGTGGGGGTCTCACACCAGATCTCACTGCTTCTGACCACCGGGGAGTGGGAGGAGTGAGCTAGTGGGTGAGAAAACATTTCCTAAACTCCACCAAGCTTTCCTGTTGCAAGGAAGTGCCGTCACTACATGCGCATTAGACACGATGGGATGTGGCTTCTGGTTTAGGAACTAATAAGTAATGAGCAGTCGCCCACTGGCTGCACGTTATGTGGTAAGCGATGTGTTCTGCACTCGGTGTTTTCATTTAATCCTGGAAAGAAATCCTTCAAGGTACACGTTATTGCTCTTCATTTTAGGGCAACACACGATCTCATATTATTTCTCCCCGCTTCATAGCAGTAGGGACCATCTCACAGAGGCTAAGCAACTGGGTTTTGGAAACAAGGCAGTGGACACGTTGGGAGTGAAGCTTGGGTCAGTCTGACTTCATAGTTCCGGCTCATTCTACCATGTGGCTTTCATTAGACAGATTCGCTTAAAAATGCCACCCGGTGATGGAACTGGAGGCTGGTGTAGGGATCATCAAATTTGTTCAAGCCACCTATTAAACTTTTTTAGTAGGCTAATGCAAGGCACGATGCTGGCAGTCAATTATAAGTCAGGATCTTCCGGTCAAGTGGTAAAACCCAGTGGGAGCTCCTTAAACAGAAAGGGGCTGCCCTGCCTTGCATATGTGTAGAGCCCCGGCTGAACCAGAGGACTCGGGCAGCACCAGCAGGATGCACTTCCTTCACCTCTGAGCTCTGCTCTCCTTTGCTTTGACTTTTATTGTCTTAATGCTGCATGCAGTGCTCATGACGGCTCCAGGCTCGCATTATCCTGGCCGTGGGTAGTCCCAGGAGAAGAATTCTTTCTTCAGTCTTCATCTGAGTCTTCCGAGCCTCAGACAGGTCATGCAAACCCATCGCTGAGACAGTTACTTTATTCAGGGGAAAGGCCATGTGGCTGGTTGAGGCCTGGCTCACATGTCTACTCCAAAACTATATGTACTGAATGCAGGGGAGAAATTGTTCCTGAAGAAAAAATCAGGTGGTTGTTAGCGGAGGCGGAGGGTGCAAACTGTGGGAAGGCAAAACCAGCAGCTATCCCTCAGGCCTGCGAAGGCCCAAACCTGTTTGGGGAAGTCATTTAAGTGGCGCCCTTGCTTGGCCTGTATCTTGAAATTCCCTCTTGGCATTCCAGGGGTAGGTCCATGGCCCTTGTTTGGGTGTAGTGCTGTGTGGTACCACCCCCCCCCCCCAGTGTGAGACCTGGGAATGTTGGGGTGCCAAGCACGAGAGATCCCTAGCAGGTAGGTGAGTGGGCAGGAGCACATGACAGACATGTATGATTAGCAGAGACACTAAGCACCAATATGCTCTTACTGGAGATGGTGACGGTGGCAATCACACACACAGGTGATGTAGAGATTGAGGGAGAGTAGACCCTCTGCCCACTCAGGCTACTTCTGCATCCCCCAGGCAAGAAGCATGGGTCCCATTGTCTCTCCTTGGGAAACTCATTCAGAGGAAACTGGAGCTGTGAAGCTGAAAGAGCCTTTTAGCCCAACTCCTGTTTTGGATTTTTGGCCAAATTGAAACTGAGTGGCCCAAGTGGCTTTCCTAACACGACCCAACCAGCGAGACGCACAGCTCAGCTCCCCTGAAGGACAGCTGGGTCATGCAGGTCTCCTGGAGCACGCGCTTGGTGAATAAGTGGGAACCTGGCACGCAGTGAGGATGGCAGGGTCTGCGGAGAACTCACACATTCTTGGCCTCGAGTGTTCCCATAAACAGTGCCGCGCTGGAGGAATGGTTCCAGACCCAGACCTTAATGTTTGTGCTCCTGTTCTGCGTTAGATTAAGTTAAATATTGTTTGTAGATGATACAGATAAATCGGCTCAGCCGTGAGCTGTCTGGATGGTTAAAAGGGTGCTGTTTATTTCTCTAAGAGGTCGCCCAGCTGGTTAAGAGGGCTCTTGGACTATTGCCTCATTTCACACACAGCCTTCCTATTTAGCTCAGGACGCGACTTCAGAGAATGCACTTAACTAATTTGCCTGGTTGTCATTTGTCATGCTTCTATTGGACTCAAGTGTCCCAGTGGTAGTGAACTTGTCGTCTCCCTCCGTCCTGACGCCCCCAGTGCCAAGGACGGTGCCAGGAATCTGTGGCCATTCAATCAATGGAAACTGAATTCAGTGTATGAAGGAGTGATTGATTAATTAGGAAATCAGCAGAGGCCTTCAGGCTTCATGTGGGTGAAAGTGTAATTGATGAATGACAAGGAACAGTTGGTCCCTGTGTCCAGCAGGCAGAGCACAAGGAGAAGGAATTTATGTAAAGCTGTTGGAATGTATTTATTCATTAGGAGGGACAGGCTGGCGATGGTTGTGAAACCCATTGGAATGCTTCTGGCTGAAGGAAGGACGCTGGGCTTAAGAACCTTCTTGGCTGTTTGCTCCCTGTGTGCCACTGGAAATAACCACTGCCCGTTTCACCTGTCCTCTGCAGAGCAGTCGGAGGTGGTGACTGAAGTCACGAGGCTGCGGCGAGAGTGAAAATTAGGAAAGGTGTGCAGACCCCAGTGCAAGGTCACACGGGATAGCTGCTTTACACGCTAACCTCACCTTCCTCTTTCCTTGTTTACCTTAATATTTAATAATTTCTTTTTATTAAAGTAAGTCTAATAGGCCCCCAAATTAGAAAATAAGAGGCGATGAAGGCTCAAAGCAGTCAGTTTAAATGGAGAAAGAAGGAGAAGGGTGGGAGTGTGGGGAGCAGTGGGGTGGACTGGGGTTGGTGTGTGAGTGGGCCTGGGAGTTAAGCGAGAAGCGGACGGTGCTGGTCCGGAGGGGACACGCGGGAGGGAGGCCTGGCGTGTTACAGCCCCAGGAGAGCAGCAGGTTGATCACGTTCTCCTGGGCTCAGAAACGGCTCCTCGCACAGTGATATTTGCACATCATGGAGCCTAAATGGGACATGAAGAGGTTTTGTTTCTCTCCCCCTAATTCCACGAGGCTCTTCTGCTGTGGTTCCCCACCTACCTGGCTTTGCACCAGAATCCCTGCGGCGCCTTCCCCGTGTACAGCTCCTGGGCTCTGCCCCCAGGGGTTCTGATCCGCAGGTAAGTGGGGCCTGGGCACCTGCCTTCACAGGGGAGCCCCAGGTGATGCTAATGCACAGCCAGAGCTGAAGGCAAGAAAACGGTGAGACCTCAGTCCCATGACCTCGATCCTGCAAACAGTGGCTTCCCAGCTGTCGAGTGAGCACAGCCACAGGAGCAAAATGGTGCGCTGTTATTGTCATTAATATTTTGATGAAACATATAACATTAAACATGCATTTTGAGAGCAGATATTTAGTGTGCATTCTGGAATCATGTTTTTTGGGTTTGAATTCTCAATTTGCCATTGACGAGTTTAGGGTTGCTCCGCCTTGACATTACTGACATTTGGGGTCACTGAATTCTTTGTTGTGTGGGGAAGAGGGGTGGTCCTTTACACTGTAGGATGTTCGGTGGCACTCCTGGACTCCACCTGCTGGATGTGAATAGCACCTTCCCAGTCTCACAAGTAAAAATGCCTCCAGACATTGCCAAATGTCTCCTGGCTTGAGGGTAAGGCGGGGTGGGAAAGCACATGATTGCCCTGGGTGATGATGACCTTGGGAAATGTTTAAAACTATGGGATTTAATTTTTTTTTTTTACTGTAAAGTGTACACAATAAAACCCAGCTTATCCTGTTGTGAAGACATGTAACACACAAATTCATTAATATAACTTGATATAGAGTAAAATACAGTAAATATTACGCACTACTATCAGCTATTTATCATTGTTTATCAAAGATATACAGCATAGTTAGACTATACAGGCCGTGCTAACATTGTGAAAATCGAAATAAAAATTTTAAGTTGTTTTCCTTGAATTTGTGTTCAAAGTTTGAATCACAGTTAGATATAGAACAATCAGATCTACCTATTCTAGGGTGATAATTTGAGTGACACTGCCAAGGTCCTACTCTACTAATGCTTGAGGTAAATTTTTGATTTTTAACCCTTATATCCAAATAATTTGTTTATGCAGAATGTGCTTAAAGTCTTAATATGAATGTAAAACAACCACAAAAATTTGATTCTTTTAAAAATATTGGATTTAAACTGATTAAAGTCTAATTTGGCTTATCCTTTAAATATGGAGCGCCCCCCCCCCCCAGTTGCCTTAGTTGTTCTCTTGGAAAGCCACCCATGGCCCGAGAGCATGGCACAGGGGATTTAGGGATGAACCTTACAGGGTATATACACCTCCAGGAATTACATAGAAATCTTGAGTGTGTGTGTATTTTGCCAGGTTCCATAATATGAATCCAGTTGTCAGAGGGCTTTCTCATTCCCACAGGCAAAGAATCACTTCACCTTGTTTAGTTAGAATGAGAGGTCAGTCCGGTTGTCTTCAGAACTCTGCTCCCTGGATTGCAATTTTACCATCTGTAAAATGGGTGTGGTTGAACTAAGTTATCTCTAAAGGCCCATTTTATTCTAACATTCTACAATTTAAAAATTGAGACCTTCAAAGTCTTACTCCATTTATAAGACTGTTGTCAACCTGCCCACTATCAACCAAAATCATCTCTAGAAACATTTACTTCTAAAATTCTCAGATTTATCATGGTGACTGAGATTTTGCTTTTTTTTGTTTTTTTGCTACATCCAGAAAATATATGTTCAAGAACTAGGCTTATGAAGTGTTTTACCAGATGACAGATATCATGAGTAGCAAGAGAGTCCAAACAGCATAAAGGGACCAGCCTGGCTTGGTGCAGAAGGCTATGGGCAGCTAGGACCCTAGTCTTGATTTTTAGCTGGAAAGAAAGTTGTAAAGGGATTTTCACTGCAAGATATTTCTTTTGCCCCCAGAAGCACCTCTCTGGAAGTACCCAGTGGGAGTGAAAGGATGGTGTTGATTGTAACCTTGTTGCTTTGATTTGGGGGAAAACTCATAAAATATGAATTTCCTGGTCTTGGTGGTCCCTAAGTACCCAATAATGTAGAGACTGTTTTTCCCCCAAAGAGTAAGTAGTGCTCTCATATTTTTTAAAAAGAAGGGAAGAAAGAAAAGAGGAGTTCACTTCTCAGAGGCACATTAAGCTCAATGCAGAAACCTTAGAAGACTATATATATTTTTTCCTCAAGAGCGCACAGTTAGAAAATAACTAATTTCTGTTTAAGAATCAATTACTATTAATAAATTATTTTCAACAGTGATAGATAACAATAGGAGAATATTTATTTATATTGTCATTAAACTATCATAAAATTCAATCTGGGGAACCAGGGAAACAATTTCATAAAGGCTTACCCTACAGGCTTATAGGAAAAATAATTCATTCAGGTGATATCGATTGTTGCTAGTGTGTCATCAGACCCTATCAAGCCCAAAGGTAAAGAGTTTAGATGTAAGATCTATTGATCTTATGGTTTATTGTAGGGCAGTGCTGGGAAGTATAGTTTTACTGCAGGCTTTCGGTAGCTAGACAAAACCGAAGATGATCCAGACATCACCAAGAAACACATTTTAGCTGAGTAATAGGTACTGAAAAAGGAAAAACAAGGAGACTAGGTAGAAGTTGCAGCAAAGCAGGTTTCATTTCCATTCAAAGTGGGTTTCCATAGTTTCCACTGTTTCACAATGGTAGGCTTGGCCCGCCATCCCAGTTTGGTCAGGACTGAAGAAGTTCCCAGGATGTGGGACTTTCAGTTATAAAACCAGAAAATTTCTGGGAAAACCAGGAAGAGTTAGTCACCCTAATGACAGATTGAGAAAGTTTCGAAGGAGTGAGTGTGCCATCAATGAAGGTAATGAAGTAGAGGCTGACCGACCAATTCTCAGGGACGTGTCAGAGAAGCTTTTTTGGGGGGAGAGGGGAGGAGAACGGGCTCCACAACTTCTGTGGGAGCCACCCAAGTCTGGGACACGGAAAGAATCTACAAAAAAAAAAACCCAAAACGAATCTGTGGTAGAACCAACCTCATTGGTTAATTCTGAAATTATAAATCCTTCCATAGTTAGATTTTATAGTTAGAATTTAAGTGAGTTGAATTTTCTAAAAGGATCCCTAATCCCTTGGAAGAATTTCTGCAATAAAGCAACCAATCAAGAAAATGTTTTTAACAGAGGCAGACATTCAGCATATTTACAATGAGAAAAGCAAGTAATTTGAAATCAAAAGATTTATGCCCTGGCTGGTGTTTCTCGGTGGTAGAGCATTGGTCCATGAACTGAAGGGTTGAGGGTTTGATTTCCGGTCAAGGGCATGTGCCTGGGCTGCAGGTTCATCCCCTGGCTGGGGTGTGTGCGGGTCGCTACCAATCGATGTGTCTCTATCACATCGATGTCTCTCTCTCTCTCTAGCACTCGGCAGGTTTAGACTATTTATTTAACCTCCCTGGTCATTTTCTCACCTCTAAAATGAGGATAATAATACTTACTCCGCCTGTCTTTCAGGGTTGTGGGCAGACCATATAAGCCAGTGGGTGTTAAAGCAGAATGAACTGCAAAGTATATCCATTTTCATTGCAGATTTTTAAAAAATATGATTTTCTCTATCACTCTGAGATGTTGACAAGACTGGTATCACTGTGCTCGTAGGCCAAGTAGGTGTGGACAGGTTGCATTATTTCAAGTAGGCTACACTGTGGTAGCAAAGAGATGGCATAATATGTAACAGATCAATCTCTACATAAGGTTCTTTCTGGTTGGTGTTGATTGTTTGCCTCAGTCATTTAGAGACCCAGGCACCTTACTAATTGTGGCTCTGGAACTCCCTGGAGTTTCACTTTCTATCTTCATTCAGCTGGTAGGACAGTGAAAAGAGAATATAGAGCTGGCAACCATTAAGTCTGCCTGTACTCTACTGACTAACAGTCATATGGCCAAACTGTGCCAGGGAGTCTGGAAATTGTAGGCTAGTTTGGGCCCAGCACTGTTGTAAGGACCGTAGAAGGCAGGATAGGCCAAATCATTCTGAGCTATTATGCTCGTGCATATAGGTTTTAGATTTATTCAATATTATTCTTACTGCCATCCTGGGAAGCTTGGCCTGAATTTTTATTTAAATGAATAGTCAATAATCTCTGTCTCAAAATTCTCATGGTTGTGCTACAATTGAGGGTAATTTTTACTGCTGTCTTGTGTTTGGACTTACTTCCTGTTACCAACCAAGACTCATCTACTCAAATATGGCATAAACAACTAGGAAATTCTTGGATGAGATTGAGTATAAATATTACTATATCGCTAGTCTCCTTCAGTTAATTAATTTTGCACTTTGAGTTTTGCATTTTAGGAACATAGAGCACCTACCGTGTTCCAGGCACGTTGCTAAGGATTGGATACCCAACAGTAGATAAAACATGGTGCCTGCCCTCAAGGAGCTCAGAGACATTATTGATTTATTTCCCATGGTTTCTCCAAAGGTTTTTATTTCTCTTACCTGTTCTATGTCAGTCCAATATGCATAAATATTTAAACTATTCACATAAACTCTGTGATGAAATTTGGGCTTCATCTCACAAAATCAGCTTGTTTCTTGTTCATCATATTTTGGTCCTTCCCTACCCAATAAATATCTGTCTGCTGCTTTCAGAGAAGTTTCAGTTTAGTGACAGATACCAAACAGTGTGTACAAGAAAAGTCTAAGGAGATGACAAAATGAGTTAGGTTATAAAGCTGCTTTCTACCCTCTGGTATCGATTGTATGCTGAGCTTGCCATTAACAGAAACCCTGTCTCAACTAATCTAAGCAATAAAGAGAAGCCCAGAGCTAAGGCAATTCCAAGGATGGGTAATTCAGAGATTCAGCCATCAAGAGCTCCGGAACTATTGGTGTCACCATTATCACACAAGTTGACTGCTGTAGTTTCAATTTTCCAGACATAATATCCATGAAAGGAAGAGGGACCGTCTTACCCCAGCTACATCATTGTAGGAGCAGAGAAATTCTTCACAGTCGTTACCTATCAGACCTCGCCTTTGCCCAGAATGGCACCTTATGCCCATTTCGGAGTCAAGGAAAATGGGATTACAGTGACTGGTTTAGTGTACAAGGCTAGGTGGGGGAGGGTGTATCAATGCAAACAAAGTCATATTTCTGTTAGCAAGAAAGAAGGGTGGTGTGTGCATTTGGTTTAAGAAAACCATAATGTTGATTACACCATCCATATCCAGTTTCCTCCCTGATGGTCCTGTCACTGTTACTGATTCCGCTTTATCTTTCTAACTCCTCTCCTTGTTTTCCAGTTGGGCTCTTCTCTCTTCTCCACATGCTCTGCTGAGATGCATATGATGGTGGGATTTGCGAGGACTACTCGGATACATGATTGTGTGAGATAATACTGTGTGGAATACTGGCTTAAATATAATAAGCTCCGAGTTCTACGGGTAGAGTTCTTTGTTGAAGAACTATACCTGCTCTCTTTTGACACGCCCCACCACAGAATATTCAACATAATTGATGACTAACTCTATAGTTGAGAATCAGTGTTTTAAACCAATGCCGGGGGTGGGGGTTCTCAGAAGTGCAGCAAGGTCCTCCATAGGAATAGGTGGATTTGGGTTCCAGCGCTCCCTACTCATTCAATCCCATCTCATGTTTCACTCAGAAAGGCTGGTATTTCTATTTTGGGCTGCCCCATAACATTTTGAACAAAAGGTTTTACTATTTAAAAATATTTATCAACCGACTGTTATAAGTTACCCCTTAGGAGCCCCTCATTCCTTTTGATCCCCAACCACGTGCACTAGATCTTACCTCCCTACTTCCACACTCTTGACTGGATGGGCTGCATCTTTCGCCCTCCCTTCAGGTTATTGAACATCGGTCATAAGTTCTGGCTCTACTTCTTGACTCTTCACATAGGATTTCTCTTAATATACAGTTGTCCTCCAACCTCCTACCACCTCCCAAAGAAGACCATCCGAGTGTCCTCTGTTATCTCTGATGAGACCCCATAGCTCTGAGCCTCTTCTAACACCTTAGCTGGTTCCTGGTCGCAACAGCTCAAGTCCCCTCTGTGGAAAAAGGGTTTGGATGCTGACCTAGAATTTCTCTGGACTGATTCTAGAAGGTCCTACAACATGCTAATGAGGCTCCCTTAAATCTTCGTGCTGCTCACAACAATTCTTATTTCTATCGCAATTGTGATTCCCCAGGCTCCAGGCTCTTTGTCCTCTACTGGAAAATGTCTCCGCAAAAAAGCCAACCCCTATGTTTCAAATTCTCAAAGCGGTTAATTTACTGCCTGAAATCTGTACTCCGACTACACTTGCCTCGTGAAATATGGTAAATATCTCGCTCCCCAAACCTGTAGAATTCTTGTCCCTAGAGACGTCTGGAATTGACCTGGCCCTGGCCCTCCGAAAGATGATTGTTGCGCTGGCAAGGGATGGATGGGATGACCTGAAAGGTCTGCTCCAGCGCTAATTTTGATGATGTGATTCTAACCAGATGGGCCAATGGCATATTCGATGTCTATTGATGCTACCCCTGTGCTTTTCATCCCGGGTTTATTCTGGTAACTGTATATTTTCTTTGGCCGGGCGCTCCATTTGTGATGCACAGCATGTGCGTCAAAAAGCCCTTTGTGTCTCACACGGAGCAGGCTGCAAAGCGTTCGCGGAGGAACCGAGCAAATCTGATGTCTGCATCTACGCTTTCGCTTTCTTATGGAAGCCCTGCGATCCTTCACAGATTGCAGCTTTCAGTGTACTTTATTTATTTGAATACGGCCAAAGACACGGCTTCTTAATGTTATGGTGTCACGTCTGTGTGTGAAGCGAAATAATAAACCATAGTGCAGTACACACCATGCATGGTTTTTCCCTAATAAGAGAGCAGGACAGTTATTAAACAGTAATTGAAAGTCATTAGATAAATGGAACTTGCCTAGAGACCAGACCTTTTACGACTTGAACAGTCGTGTATTAGGCATTACATATTACTTGGAAATATGCACTATCCATGTTTCCAGAGGTTTCTTTCTCATCTACTCATGCGACACTGGGAAACGGAGGGAAAATCAAGGTGGAATCTACTGGTAACAAGAGGTGAGGGATTTCTTTGTAGCTTATTTTGGGCTTCATCTACCTATAACACTATCTCATCGGGGGCCCTGCCCCGGACTGCAGATGGAGGCTGGCTAGAGTCGTAAAAGTCTTTGTGCTTGGAACTGTGCCAGTTGGATACTGGGCATCTTTTGATTGTTTTAAAATTTTCTTTTCCATATTGAGAAGCAACCCATGGTATTCACTGGTCTGACCTTCTTCTTATGTGGGGGCCTGATGACATGGCTTATAGGATAAATGATGACATTGCATATAGGATAAAATCTAAGTTCCTTAGCCTGACATATAACGTTTTTCTTAATCAGGCCTCAAGTTATCTTTTCTGGTGACATTACACCTTGATATTTCTCCATGAATGCTCACCTTAAAAACCTAAAACCATGTATCATTCCCAAATAAACACTTTCTAGCGCATCTCAGAGCTTTGGCCTACTCTTCCCTTTGTGTAGGTTTCCCACCCAACTCACCTGCTCCTAAGGAACTCCTATGCATCCTTCAAAGCTCAAATATTACTCCTTTGTATTTATCAGCCATCTCCTAAACGCTGAATTCTAGGGTTGTTCCTGCCTTTATAGAGCTCGTTTAATCAAGTAGGAAAGACGAAAAACTGGATAAGAATTATAACACAGCATGCATTTTATGATAGGAGTTGGCCAAGGTGTTTAAGATGATGCAGCAGTGTAGAAGAGTTTTCAAAAATGCTGTCTTGACCCAGTCCTGAGACCCTGGCTAGAGGCCACTGTTTCCTTCTTGAGAAGCTGATGAAGTCCACACCCCCAGCCTTCTCAGTTACTGGGCTCTCACACTCTGGGTCAAGATACACCTGCCCTAAAGTACTCAGGGCTGAGTACCAGACAATGAGGCACAATCCCTCGGGCCCAGAGTCTGCTGAAGTTGTTCAAACTAGGCAACCCTAAGCCTGCTCGCTGTGCTTGCGTGTCCCTTCCCACGGAAACCACAGTACACGTGCCTGTGCAGAGTTTCCCTTCTCCTCTGCCTCTGACTGGCCTTGGTGCTGTCCCTGAGCCCTGCAGGGCATGCTGGGAACAGGGAGTCACAAAACTGACACTCCTTCCAGGTTCTCTCTCTTGATCGGCATCTGGCCTTACCAAATCTAGCCCAAGGTAATATGGTTAAAATAAACAGGGCGCTTATTGCCAACTGGAGAGGCCACAGGTTGAGACCAGCGCTGGAAGGGGCGTAGGAGTTGACCCGGTGAGGGGGTGTCAGTGGGATGCGCAAGAGTGATGAGGGCAGGGAACTGGGGCGCGTAGAGAAAACAAGGGGTGCGAAGGCGTGAAAGAAAGGCCACGTGAGACGCTCAGGGACTGAGAAAGTGTCAGTGCGGCTGGGGGTGGGTTTCATGGGAGACAAAGAGAGCAGAGGATAGAGGCAGTAGGGTCCGATCACAGGCAGAGTCAGCGGTGCTCATGGAACAACAGCTCCCGGCTTAATGTCTTTCGCGCATATTTCGCCCGGTCCTCTGTTTCTGGGTTAGCGTTTTGTCTCCTTCACTAGACTTAAACTCCTTGAGGGAAGGAACCGTGTCTTATTCGTCTTGGTATCTCCAAAGTTTGGCAGATATGTTTTCGAGATGTGAGTGGAAGGCTTTGTTGAATTAAATTTAAAAAGACTGACAGTGCACCGCGCCCCCCATGGATGAAATCAGAAAAAGCAGAAGTCAGAATGCAGTTTTCAAAGCCAGGAATGGACCGGCTTTAGCTTCCCAACGTGAAGTTTCATTAGGAATCTAGAAGGTCTAATTCTTACTCAGATACCTACTAGTATGTGATTTTAGGCATGTGGTATAATCCACTCAGCTTTAGTTTCCTCAGCCATAAAACTGATATAAAAATACTTAGCTCGGCCCAGCCGGCCTGGCTCAGTGGTCGAGCGTCAGCCCGTGAACCAGGAGGTCACGGTTCGATTCGGGTCAGGGCACTTGCTTAGGTTGTGGGCTCTTAGCTCAATGTGATTTTTCTTTTGGTGAATTAGATATTAAATATAAGACACCCGGCATAATAAGGGCTAATAATATTAAGTGCTTAAAAGTATTCGTTTTCATTGCTTTCTCGTTCCCACTCTCAGTCAACCCTGGAATGCTGATTAGAGGTGTTCAAAAGCTGTTTGTGTTGATGTGAAATGACGATTAGAACAAACCCTCACACAAAGCTTCAGGAGTCACTAACTTAGAGCTGTAAGGCGACTCAAAGAAGTCCTTACCCAAACCCAGGAATACATGCGGGAGGAGGCAATACATACACTCGTCCCCTATTGAAGTTACCGTCAAAGGCCAGAATCCTGGTTTATTTGTTTTATCGTTAGAATGCAAACCCCTTTGGTCAGCGACTGTATTATTGATCTTTGTTGCCTGGTACCTTGCAGAGTCTGGCACACAGTAGGTGCTCAATAAATATCAAACAATGAAACGGTAAGAGGATAAGGGAATGAATATCATGAGATTACACGCGTTTTTACTTTTGGCCTTTTGATTGTTGCCTCATGTCCAATTCTGTACCACGTTGGTTTTCTCAATTATATGAAATTTAATATAATGTAGTATCTTTATTTCAAGTGAAATAATTTTCACATAGCCAGCAATTACTCCTTAAGAATATTGCCCATACCATATTTCTTTCCCTCTGTACCCTAAAAAAGGAAATTTGATCATTTCCATCTTAATGAATTAAAAGAACTTATTGCATGTTTTTCTTTTAGCCGAAGGAGATTTCTAACAGATGTTCCAGCTATTAACTGTCTCTCCACCACCACGTCAAGCCTGACTATAGGAGTATTTGAGAAAAGTATCGGCACTTGTTTTCTCGGGAGAAGGGCTGTGGTGGGCCCTCGCGGGCGTTTCGCTTCACTCTGGTTGTATCTGTCACCATAAGTTTATGTCCCCCAATGCATAGATGTACCTCGGGAAGTGATGATGCCCATTCCTGGACACTTGAAGCAGGATTTGGTTAAATTCTATCAGGGTATCTTTCATTAGCGGAAAGGTTGAAATAATACTCCTTTAGTGTTCTTTCTAGAAATAAAAAGCAATTCTTGATGCTTGGAGGGAGGGTGAACTCTCCTCAAAATTCTATTAGTCTGAGCTGAATAAGCCCCAATATTGACGTTCTGGAAAGTATTTAAATGATTCCCTCCTAGTTATTTTAGCAATAATGGAATTCAGCTCAGGAAGTTTATGTTAAATCCAATCTCGCTGGCGTGTCAGTGAGCTTTTCACCTTGGCTGATGGACGATAGAGAGCCAAGGCCTCGCCGAGTGCGCCTCCTTGCCTACCCCGCCTGCTCTGCCTAAAAGCTCACTTCGTCTAAATGAACGTTTTATGTAACCCAGATCCCTGCCCCACTTGGATTCTTTGTTATCAGATTGGACCGCTCAGAATAAAAAGCACAGTAGTTAATATTTACAAATATTGACTTCAGTCTAGCCCTCTGGAACTTAAGAAAATAGCCTCTTGGTTTTTCAGCGATAACTCAGGAGGAGCTGTTTCAGTTGGGTGGTGCACAGCTCAGTGTTTATGCTCCAGAAGCTGACTTGTGTGGAGGTGCACAAATATTATTAGTCAAATTATCATTAGCATTTCTATGACACAGCATGAGCTTTGTGGTGACACCAGGCTGAGAAGGTGGGAGGAGGAAATGAGCTGCAGATCTAAGCCTTGCCCTCATGGTCTTGTCAAACTGGAGTAATAAATTCTGTTCAGCCGTCATTTACTAACTACATCTTTTTTTTTTTTTTTTTTAATTTGAGAGAGAAAGAGGAAAGAGAGAGAGAGAGACGAGAAACATGAATTGTTGTTCCACTTATTTATGAATTTATTGGTTGATTTTTGTATGTGCCCTGACTGGGGATCGAACCTGTGACCTTGGCGTATTGGGACGGTCCTTGAGCCAGCTGAGATACTCAGACAGGGTAGATATGCCTTATGCTTATGAAAACGTCTCTAAGATACTGCTGGGTGCAGGAGAAATAGGGGAGAGCAGAAGATACTAGAGTGATCTGCGTGACTCTGGGAAAGTCTTGTAATCTGGCTGTTCTTCATTTTTTTTCTGGTAAATGAGAGTAACAATTTCTGCTTTGTGAGTCGTATGAAGTTAATATGAAGATCAGATGCAACCAAATGTGGAAGCAGCATGTAATCTGGAAGGTAGTTTAGGCTTGATTACTGGATCTGAAGTTGAGAGAAGGAGACATGGGAAGCAGGCCTGACCCCGAGTGATGCCTCTACTCCAGCTGACTGGTCAGCAGCTTGGAGACTTTTCATTTAATACTCAGCTCCAGGGGACGTGCACATTCATACCATTGCTCGGGACTTTTCTTTCTCATTTCCTACTTAAGAAATTCCCACCTTACATCACATTGTCTTGGGAAAGTTAACTAATCTAGTAAATTTATTTAGACTGAGGTGGTGGGTGAATGCCATCCATCTTTATCTGTACATGGCGATGGCAAAGTCTATGAATATATATATATATATATATATATATATATATATATATATATATACATATATATATATACTCACATACATACATGCAGATATGTATTTAATATATTATATAATATATATGTGGAGATTCAATATTATTCAAAGATACTGAGACGAATCAAATTTTTACATTAAAGCAAATGTGGATATATTTTAAATTAGAAAGTCAAGTCCACATGAACCTTTAAGAAAAATAGGAACCTTTAAGTGAATTTTATGCTTTTTGTAGGGTCCTATGGTTTTGTTTCCACAGCTCTCTGGGGCATAAATAACTTTCCTCTGTCATTAGGGCCCTTCAAGGGGAATGTTTCACAAACAGTAGCTTAAGAGTTGACTTCCTCAAAATAATCATTTATAGAGAGGGTCCTGGAAGCCTCACCTTAGTGAGTAAGGGCTCATAAGCATGTCAAAGCTTAGTGGCAAGATACAGGTTATTCATGGGTTATCTACATGCGTCACAGAGAAACAGAGATGCTGAAGCAGAGACACAGAAGGACAGAGATGAGGAGGAAGAGTCAGAAGAGAGAACTTTCAGGTCCCTTCAAACTATGCTAATGTGGACAAGCATCTGTTTCCTATTTTTTGCCCAGACATTCTTGACAATCTAGAGATTAACAACTTAAATGCTCTCTAGAGTGGACATCAGAATTTTTGAATAGGGGACTTTTGGAGGGGTCTATCTATTAAAGGAGGTGCTTTAATATGAGTTGACATGACACAAATATATTTTTACTGTTCGTAGAATAAAATAGATAAAAGAATGAAAGGGAAGGGACATGATAGTGGAGTCTTTTTGCCTCTTGGCTGTCCTGAGCTGTGCTGGCTGGGATATTTTGGCACATTGGATATCTCTGGAAAGGTAGAGGATTCCAACCTTGCTTGGTTTATAAAATCAACCTGGTATGATTGTTAAAATTTCAGATGCTTAACCCCTACCCCAAACAACCAGTCAGGATTTCCAGATGGAAGCCCGAAGTGGTATATTTCTATCAAGTGCTCCTGGTGATTCTTTGACTGAGAAATACAAAGGAAATATGGGGTTAGTAGAAAGATACAGAAATTTTGAGCCAGAGAGACCTAAACAAGCATTTCAGCCACTTAACTAACCATGTGACTGTGAACATATCATTTTCTGTACCTCTAGAATGGAAACCATATGATGTTTTCATAAGGGATTGAACCAAACCATAGAAAACCATCCTGACCATAGCACCTGGCACAAAGTACGCACACAGTACACACACATTTCCCTCCCACTCTTATCCAGCAACCCAAGTTTTGTTTTCTATTTTCCATCCTTTGCTAGCTGCTCAGAGCTACTCCATAACTCAATAGGGGAGCTGTGCTAATTTCCTCCCATGGACATGGAGATTTAGGCAGGTCAACATGCACAGTAAGTGAAGTAGAGAGTCTCAGAGTCCCACAGAATTCTGTTATTAGCCAATAATCTTTGCTTATTTTGTTCTTTCCGTTCCAACGTTGGAGTGGTTGTTTTGACAAGCAGCACATATTTTAGTATTCAAATCTTGAGTAGTGCTCTCAAAATAAAGCAAACTAAAAAATTCCAACCCACAAAGAAAAACTTCTACCCCATCCCAACTTCTAAATCGTACCTCCCCATTCTCTGCTGAAGGTCCAGACTCAAAGAGGAGAAATGTTAGCCTCTGGGGAGACGTACAGAGCAAGGGCTGAAAGTTTGCATAGTAACATGATAAAGTGGATGTAGTTATTCCATTGGCAAAGTAATTCCTTAAGTGGAAAGATCAGTTGTGTATTCAATGTGCATCCCACAAACATCTATTGAGTACCATTGTGTAGCAGGCACTGCTAGATGCTAGTGATAGATTATTTAGATATAGATCCTGTTTTCAAAGATTTCACAAATTAGTAGAGGAAACAGATGTATAAAGATAAACATGTGATAGGAACATGTTATATTAGGGGCATGAGCAGTTCTAACAATTCTTTATTTCCATGAGTTTGTATTAACTCATGTTAGCTTCCAGACAACTTTAGACTCAAACTCTTGTGATTGAAACATTGCAATTGTAGCTATTAATCTTTTAATTCAATCTCAACAATACCATTGGAACCAGGTTACAATCCACATTATTCATCTTCTACATAAAACACATAAGAGTACTTAACTTACTTTGCCAATATATTTAAATGGCAGCCTCTGATATTAACTCACTACTCTCTTCCAGCACTTATTAAATACTTGTTCACTGATAGATTGCAATGGTTTTCTATCCCCCAAGGAAAAAAATGGGGGATTAATATTTATTAAACATCTCTGAGGTGCCAAGTTCATTACACTAGTTTTCCATACTCAGAGCTGCAACAAGTTGTCTTCTACGGACTTGGGAACAAGAAAAATAAGATTACCTTCTGAAGGCTGAACTATAAAGTCAGCACATGGTGGAGGAAATCAGCCAGGCCTAAAAAATGCAGCCTAAAATGTGGAAATTACTCAAGTGATGGTTCCAATCTGGAGGAAGCTAGCAAGTCCAGGTTACACGTGCACAATAAGGTTGAGTCATAGACAGTGATATTAACGAAAGGGAGAAAGTACCAAGTTAATGAAAATAGTACATCTAAGAGAAGGAAGCCAATAAAGATATGGTCAATATATTCCAGCACAGCCTGGAGGAGAGGGAATCTTGGTCAACAGAAACTGGGTAGGCCATTCTGAACTTGCCAGGGCTATCCTGTATTGTAAACATCTGTAAGCTATCTTAGAGGAGACCTTTCTTCAAGATAGTTACACTTCTATAGCTTGACTTTCCACTCATCTAAGTTGATGTCTAATGACTCAGATTCCTAAGGAGACTGATGACAGAGAGAGCATCCACTCATAAAGATTTCAAATAATGTCATTCCTGAGAAACATCTTTCCCCCCTCATTAAAAATATTACATCTACACTCACCCCTTAAATTGTACATACGATGATCTCACTCCCTTATTCCTTACCCTGTGGAAAAGTTTAAGTCTTCCTAACATTTCTAAGAGTTCTTCACTGTGGGCCGAAGGGGTCATGCTTATAGTCTCAGGTTCACCTTGGGCTCTAATTTCCTATCTTTGCTCATTTTGTCACTGTTCCTTTATCTTTTCTGTTCTGTTGACCCAGGAAACTCAACTTCTTCTGTTCATAAACACAAAAATGTACAACATGCACAGGGCCAGAGCAGGCATGGAAACGTGCCCAGGAGTTTTGAGACAATGGCACCCTAGGTCACTGCACATAACCATAAGTTGAATGTGACAAATTCTCGTCTTCTCGCACCATCCTAGGCATTACTTTTTTCTGCCATCTCACTCCCCATTCTCTACTCATGCCCTCTCAGAGCTACCCACCTACCTGGACTCACACACACACACACACACACACACACACACACACACACTTTTTCCGCTTTCAGAAAGATCTCAGCTTCTCTAGTTCCTCTCCACAATTCAACTGAGGTCTTGAAATAACTGCCAATGAGGACCTACTTACATATTTAGATAAACTGCTATATTCCTTCCCACCTCAGTTTTGAGATCAGGTTCAAGTTTAGATTTCCAGCAACAGTAGCATTCTATTACCTATCTCTACCTTCTGGGCATTTTGGTTAGTTTGTCTGAAGCTGATCGCCTCTGGGACTGTCATGACTAGGTCACTGGGCTTTTGGAGTAGGGATCTGGACCCAGGACCTGAGTGCTCCCCAGCTTGAGCTGGGCTGTGGGGTCCCAGTACAGAATTCTTCTCTCTGGCACAGTCCCTTATATTTGTATCTCCTGCCATCACTACAGCTCTAGTTTCCAGTGCAAGTAGCGTAGATACTGTCTTTTAATGATTACGGCTCCTCCAGGCATTAAAAATTATTACTATTCTCATTTTACAGCCAAAATAACTGAGGTTTAGTGGCATTTAAGGCATTTGCTCAAAGCTTCACAGCATGAAACAGAGCTGGGATTGATCTTCCGGCCCAGCTCCATCTTCATGCTCTTTCTGCAACACCGACAAAGCTTATGTTTGGCCAAGGGTGGTTTTTATGTCTAGCTGGGGCATATATTCCTCAAACTAAATACAAACCTTCTTTCATAGAACCCTTCCCACGGCTCTGATAAGATGTTACTTTAATGTGGGATCTTTAACATTGTCGGACTCCAGGAGTTCAAAGTGGCGTCCTTTTCAAGTACTAACAAAACTGCTTTCTCTCATCTGTTTCGCTTCCAGGCCGCGTAATGCAAATACACAGCCCAGTCGTCCCTTTTTCCCCAAACGGGCACGAGGTCAGGTACGTGTGGCTATTTGGAGTGAATGTGTCATAAACTAGAACATAATAGTTATGTGCACACGTATACAGCTTGGCCCCAGGAGAGTCACTGCAGCTGAACGTATGCTTTCAAGAGCCGTTGGAGAAAACGGAACCAAGCTAGGAATTAGGATACACAGAAGGTCTTTGGCTGCTATGGAATGTGCTTGAAATTGCTATATTCAATCATATCTGTAGCTCGGGTTCCAAATGCAAATTATAATGATAAATACCCAGGCTACATTTGGGGGACGGGTAATTGCACATATTTGGGGATGTGGTCAGTGTACCCTGAACCTGCAGAGGGTCAGCCCCTCTGAGTTTGGCACAGAGTCTGAGGTCAATACATTTTTGAAGAATGAGACTTCAGTTGGAAATCTGGGGGAAGGCTTCCATGTTGTAGGAAAGGGGGGATCTCATACCCTGCCCCCGTTCCACAGAAGTAGAGAGATGCTGTAAATAAAGATCCAATTGGAATGGGCCTCAATGAAGCTTTCCCTTTCTGTGCTTTTCTTCCCTAAATCCTAATGTGCCCTTTCTTGAGCCTTAAAGAGAAGCCTGAGTTACAGCACAGCATGAGCAGAGGCATGGCGGGCATGGGGGAAAACAGGTGGTAAGGTCAGAGAATTGGAGGGCAGCCGAGAAGCGTGCTTGAAATCAAAAGGATAAGATTCTCTGGTCTCTGACCTATAGTGACTTCTAATTCTTGTCATCAGAAATATTCATTTTGGACACAAGATTTTTCAGGTACTATTTCCACTTAGAATCACAAAAACGTGATAAGGTAGCAGCGCTACTTTTTCATACTGCTATTTTTTATTGCTTTTGAACGGCACTGGATGGTTCACAAACCTTTTTTGCAAACATCTCATGTAATTCTCATCATTGCCTGCACTGAACCTGGACTTCTAAACTGGGCCGATTTCCCCAAAACATACTCCTACAAACAAACGTCCAATATAACAAGTATTCACTGCTACTAAGTAGCTAGAGTCCACCGTTCTTCCCACCTCATCCTGTCATCGTTGCTTTAATTTCACCTCCTTAGTGCTACTTTTATCTTCATTTCCGTCCCATCCAAAAATGCCTTTTTTCTTAACTCTGTGCTTTGCATCAGGACCTCCACTCTCCTGCCTGGGTTCTTGCTTAGCTCATAGTTTGTGTCTTGGAAGCTCACATATTATAAGAATAGAGTCCCTGGCCTAGGCATCACCTGTCCCAAAGCTGGTGGTCAGTGAGCAGTCAGGGGCTTCAGCCTTGCTCAAGAACCAGCCTGTGAAGTTAGGGTTTATCTATTTCTCAGACGAAGAAACAGGCTCAGAGAATGCATGGAACTTGCTTGAAATTGCTGGTTCAGTACCTCAACATCCATTTAAAAAAACAAAAACCTTTATTGGTTTCATAAAGGAAGGGAGAGATAGAGAGATAGAAACATCCATGATGAGAGAGTCATCATTGATCGGCTGCCTCCTGCACGCCCCCCACTGGGGATCAAGCCTGCCACCCGGGCATGTGCCCTGACCGGGAATCGAACCTCAATCTCTTGGATCCTAGATCAACGCTCAACCTCTGAGCCATGCCCCAGCTGGGCTCAAAATCCATTTTTTAATACTAGTTTTTATCAAAGTAACTTATGATTTTCAGTTGGAAACATGACCTGAAGGAAGACTACATTTCCCAGCGTCCCTTGCAGCCTATGTGGTCACATGACCAAGTTCCAACCAATGGGATGCAAGTGGCAGGGGCCCCTGTGAAGATGACACCAGGAGAACATCCTGTAAACTGCTCAGGCCTCACTTGTAAGTGAGCACAAGTGGCACTTTGCATGTGCCCGGAGCCGTGGAAAAATACTTGATGTCTTAGCTTGCTTGTTGGTTGAACAGGTAGGAAAAGAAAACACAAAACATGCAAAAAGCCCTGTTGCGTTGGAGACCTGGATTCCCAGTGAACCAGAGACCCCTTTGGCGAACTCTTGGGCCAAAAGATGCTTTTCAAGGGGGGAAGGACTTGTTCCCAAAGAGCTGCCAGGGCCTCCCTGACTAGCTGTGGCTCAGTGCTGCCCAGGCTTTTGTGTAAACACACCTGCAGCTTAAGGAAAACACGAAGGACCGGGGACCTGAGCTCCCCTGCCTGGAGCGCCTCTGTGTCCAGCATCTCTTCATGGAGGAAATTGTTAGTAACCAGCCACCTTCCTAGTGCTGGGATTTGAGGTGCTTTGGGGGCGTGCGGCCAAGGTTTCCAGAGGCCTGTTTGCTTTCTGAAGAGGGTTGGGGTCAGTCTTTGCAGCCAGAGGGCTCCGACCAGAGACAGCTTTCCACACAGGGCTTTTCATATTTTTCTGCTGTTAGCTACGCTCGAATACCAAGAAGTGTCTCTGGGATGTTTCTGCAAGTTTGCTCTTTTTCCTTTTGCAACGGGTGCACAGGGTTACAGAAGCCAGTGCTTGGAAGGAGGGCACAGACCCCCGGCCACTGTGTTCAGGCTCCTTTGAAAGCTGTGGAGTTGCATCCCGAGCAAACATTGCTTTGGAATGTTCTGGAGTTGTCTTTCGTCTTGTGGCATGGCTTAAGATCGATGATGCCCTCTTGTGAAAAGACAGGGCAGAAGGTAGTCATTGCTCAAGAGACAGGTCAAGGAAGGCCGTGACTGTTAGGAGCAGGGTGAGGCAATCATAATCGTAATAATCTCTGACACTCACCGAGCCTGCTTAGGCACCAGGCACTGGGCTGGCCCCTTCCATGTGCTGGATTACTTGATCCAGGAAGAACTGCAAATATTTGACAGCAAGTAGAACACAGCATCTGGAGGTGAGAATCATGTTGCTCTGGTGCTGGTTCTGGGCCCTGGAAGAGCCTTGCCTCCCAGGTGTTACCCCTTTAGTTGCTGGATTATGGGGAAGTTTAGAGGGAAGATCCATCATAACCCCTCCCCTCCCCTCCCCTCCCCTCCCCTCCCCTCCCCTCCCCTCCCCTCCCCTCTGCTCCCCCCCATCTTTCCTTTCCTCCCCTCCCCTCTCCTTCTAATTCAGCATTCTGGAGAGCAAGAGAGTGACTCTCCCACAGATGGACTACACCAGCAGGGGGCTTAGAGTTATGATTTTGAAATAAAAATATGAAACTGCTTAAAAGCAAGTGAGATTTAAAGAGCAAGGAAGGGAGTAAAGAAACATTATCTGTGATTGTTTAGGCCAGCAGTTCTCAAACTTGATCTCAGGATGTCTTTTAGTATGAAAAATGTTGAGAACCCCAAAGATGTTATTTATTTATGTTTGTTTATATTTACTTATTAGGTATATATACATATGTAAACTGAAAATTAAATATTTATTAATTTATTTAAAAATAATGAATTATAAAATGGTAACCTACATACTTTTATGAAAGAAAAGCACTATATTTGAAAACTATTTAGCGAGAAGACTGTCATTATTTTACATTTTTGCTCATAGGAACTCAAACAAGTGCATAGATGTCCTGATGATTCTCTGGCTAATACAGCACTGGGACCAGGCCGTGTTTGTTTGAAAGTGGACATCCTGAATCATGCTTAGGGTAGAAAGCAAAAAAATAACATTAAACCATCCTTACACTGAGACCTTTATCCAAACTCAGATGTGTTTGACTTAGAAGGTCTCCATTCACATTTCTCCTTAGAAACTTTCCATACCCCATGACATCCAGTTCCACATTTTTGATTTTGATTTTCTCCCCTGTGACCAACAGTTGTTGATTACATCAAACTTTCATAGAGACTAGACTACCTGTCACTAAAGGGAAAAGGAAAGGCAAATTGCTCTTAGGCAAGGCGGGCTGCAGATGATCACAAGTGGGCTCTGTTTAGTAGATAAGAAAATTCAGATGACAAAGAAAGACAATTATATTAATTAATACAGGAGCACAGAGAGAAAGAAATATGAACCAGAATAGCTCTGACTTCAGATCCCTGCTGCTTTAGCAGGCAGCCCCCAGCGCCCCCTCCCATCTCTGCGGAGGCTCTGTCTTCAACACCAGACCCCAATGACTTCACCTTCAGAGGTTTGGGGCTCCTCCCGCCCTTGTCTAACTAGTTCACGGTCACTCCATGTGGGAACTCTGGTTTTACTCTTTCAGTCAGACACAAACTATTTTGCCACAATTAATATTTTGGTCAACAATGTGCAGACTTAAGCCCCTGAGTTATACGACCAGGCAAATAAAACCAGACCGCAAAATTTGGCCTCCTCTGGTTGGCTATGACTCAGCCACATGGCCACGCCAGCAGTCTTGCTGCTTTCCCCCAAGCCTGAGGAAAGTCAGACTGTTCAATTAGATTTCTTTGTCCCTTGAGAGACATGCGGAGCCTGTCTGCGGAAATCTGGGGCTTTAATATTTGATTCGTGTAATGCAGTGGGCGTTTCAACAGGTAGAGATCAGTCAGGTATCAGAGCTGAAGGACATTCACACCTCACCGGAGAGGGGGGCGAGCTGGCCATTATCTCGGGGAGGGAGCCCATGAGATGGACAGAGGCCAGGAAATTAGATATAAATAGGTCTTGTTGAATGGAGGGCTCACCCTGAAAAATAAAAATTGATCTGCTGGATTAATATATTTTTCTTAAATGATTTAGAAAGCTCTGTTTATTCATTTACCGACAGTGTTTAGAATATATAGCAGCCAGTGTGTCTGCAGATATATTTATGTTGGACTGTTTGGCTTGGCTTCACCTCCGTAATAATTTATAACAGTTTCAACGTAAACCTACCACCGAACAGGTCACGAAGGTCCCGGGCTTAGACCATCACCCCTGCAGATAAACCCGCAGCGCGGGCGCCCAACGTGGCTCCAGCGCATCCTTCCCGGCCTGCGGGACTTTCCACACGGGAAGGTCTACACGCTGAGGGATTTTAATTTGCTTTCTTGTATCTAGGCTTCATGTTCCTTCTCAAAACACAATTTTATTCACTTGTAAGAAATAAATCTTTAGAGGCAGTTATTGAATTAAAAGCTACATTTTCTCCTGCTTTTTTAAATTCATAAACATTGACCTTTATGCTATGCTGAAGCCATGTAATCAATAGACACTGGCATGAAAATGAGAAAGTAATTCTTATTTTAGGTATTTTCTTAATTGGTATCAATTTTAATCCGCTGATGAGAGGCTGATGAGGGCTGTAGTCTTGCTTTCAGGTCTTTTCAGATTTTTTTAGATATTTCTCAGATGTTTTAGATTAGCTTTAGACATTTTTCTAGATTTTATACTGACAGACTCCAAACACTAAACCTTTCTCATTGTTCATGTATTTCAGTTAAAGAATCAGTAAAATACTTTTAATACAATTTTTAAAAGTTAGTTTTAACTACTCGTATATTATATTAATTATGTTGGCAAGTAGGGGAAGTAATACTTTTTCCCCAAGAAAAAAATAAACAGCTTTAAAAATAGTTTACAATATGCATTTGAGAAAGAATGAAGGTTTTCCAGGGTGATCAAGTTGATAAAGGAGAGACCACTTAGTGGGGAGTAAGATGTTTACAGTTCTGCCCTGTATCTCACGATGAAAAATCCCTGTAAAGGATGTTCCATAATTAGGAATCTACTCTGTTTAGCTAACCTATGTTGTCCCTGCGTTCATTCGTCTATTGAACATCACTCCGGCCTGTGCTCTTTGGCAGTGTTGTCTTTACGTCGCAGGATTTTGCAAACTGGGTGTAGTTACCTGAGTTTTGCAGGTGATCCAAGTGAAGAGCTGAAAGATTGCTTGACTCGCTAGCACACGGCGGGGCCACGGCCTGAGCCGCTCCTGTCTGTTTCCAGAGCGGTGCTGGGGAGTCGTAAAGCGAGTGTTGGAATAACACAGATCAGCGTTTGAATCCTGCCGAGGCTTCTCAGGAAGAGCATGGCCTTGGTCAGGCTGTTCAACCCCTTACGACTTCAGGTGTTTCCTGTTCACGTTGCAAGCTTTTTAGTGGCCCACCATCTGGTCAACATACAAAGGGCGACACGCAGAAAGTGGGACTGGGTGTCAGAACCCCTCTTTCTGGCGTTCAAGCTGGAGCAAGAGGAGGCTCCTGGTTCCTCGCTCATTCACCAAGGAGAGGCCACTCTTCAGAGTCCAAAAATCAAAAACAAACAACAATTACATGGTTTTAACATACAAAAGAGGTGTATAGTACCTTATAAAAAGAGAAAAAAATAAAAATAATAACTCTATATACCAAATTCTTCACTAACTATTGCTAATATTTTAACATCTGTCTATCATCTGTCTATATCTATCAATCATCTCTCTCTCTGGATGTGTGTGTGTCTATACACATAGGATAATACTGCTTATACACAAGTAAGACCACACTGCAAATTTTTAATAAAAATTTTGATAGGAACATTTCCAAGTGCATAATTAAATGGCTGCATACGGTTAGATGGGCGGGTGTAGCCCTATTTACTTAACTAGTGTCATATTGATAAGGATTTAGCTGCGAGGAGCATTCTTGTACATTTTCTCACTTATGTGGTGAGCATAGAAATAAACCTGGAGGTGAGATTGCTGAATCAGAGTATTCCTCTTGTAGCTGCTATGTAATGCAAACTGCCCTCTGGAAAGCTGTCTGACTCTACACTTCTAGAATGTGAACACCCATTTTCTAAGCAACACTGCATTTCTCTACTTTTTAAAAACCTTTGCCAGTATAATATATGAAAAATGATCCACTTACCACAGTGAGATTGAACATCTTTGTAAGACATGTTTTTAAAAAAATTTTTGAACAGTTTTAGACTTACAGAAAAATTGCAAAGATAGAGATTCCCCATAGACACATTTTTTTTTTCTATTATGAATATAGGACATTAATAGGGTATATTTGTTAAAATTAATGAACCACAATTGATACATTACCATTGATAAAATCCGTGCTTCAATCACTTTGAGGACATGGTGTGGCCCAGCTGTTATCGTCAACAAGTGACATAAGCCTTAAAACTTGTGAGTTAGTTAAGCCTATTCCCCTGAAAAACGGGAGCCTTGGGTGTGGTAATGTCCTGAGCCCCATAGCGTCATCCTGTGGCTGGTCAAGTACAAGTGTGCTGCTCTAAGGCAGAGAGAGGAGAGTCAACAGAGTGGGAGAGAATACTCCAGAAAGGCCGGGGATGGCTGAGAGCAGGAGGCAGGGAGTGATGAGGCCAAGGTGTGAGATGAGTACACATCTGGATGAGGGTGCAGGTGGTGTGGGAGCCACTCCAAGGAGGCCCCTGTGATCCCCCTTCTTGATATTTGCACCCTGGTGTTGTCCCTGCCTCCATTACACCAACCCGGATCTGGTGGCCAGTAGCACATGGAAGAAATGATGGCACACCACTTCAATGATTATTTTACAAAAAGGCTCCTTGCCCAGGTGTGCTCCCCTTTCCCCCCCCGTGATCACTTATTTTGGAGAAAGCCAGCTGCCGTGTCCTGAGAACACCCAGGAAACCTACAGAGAGGCCTATGAGATGAAAACCAGGGGCCTCCAGCCTGACAAAAAAACCTAGACTTCCCAACGACCATGTGAGAGAGCTTGGAAGTAGATTCCCCCCAGACTTCACCTGACTGCAGTCCCATTTGAGAGTGTGACTGCAATACTGTGACCTACCCTGAGTCAGTCCCACCCAGTGCAGACACTCGTGAGTGCCTGACCCTCTGAAACTGGGTGTAATGCATGTTCTTCTAAGCTGCTAAGTTGTTGAATGACGATAGTTAACTAATACAGGTAGGTATGGACAAAAATAAATATAGAGATGGATATCATATTGATTAGCTAATACCCAGTGCCCCCGATTTGCTGCAAGTAAGAGGTTTTAGTAGAAGTGTTTCAGTTCATTGAGGAGTTTTGAGTTAGTGCAATGGGAGCAGGGAAACAAAAGAAATGGAAAAACACACACCCTGAAGGTCTAGCTGAGGTTGGAAACCCTACATTTGAGGTATCCAGCCTCCTGGATGGTGGGGTTTTGCTCTGTCAATGTGGTGGAAGGCGGGAGTTATAAAAGAATGGAGGATACCTGTGAGCAGGGGTAGTTCAGATAATTCACCACAGACGCCTGGCTAAAGGTTTCTCTGCAGCTTGCCGTGTGCCTGTCGAGTGCACATCTGTTTCACTGTGACAGTGCGTCTGGGCTCATCTGGACACTCATCCCACCCTGAGGTGATCATCTCACTTCTTTGTCTGGTCCCTATCATCTTAGACTTACCAGTTTCCTGGGCTCCCACTCTAACAGCTCCCCACAACCCCGCGAGGCCTGCCAGTCATGGACCATTTTCCCGAGTTGAAGCCCAGGGAGGCCAAGAGATTAATATCAAGTCCCAGAGCTAATCCGTGGCAGAGCTAGGCCTCGCTTTGGAACTTCTGGCTCCCTGCCCTATGCCAACATGCTTTTTTTCTCTTTTTTAGGTTTTCCTCATTAGGACTATGGCAGACCAGACTCAACAGGTACATTGGGAGCAGGCCACCGAAGGATGATCCAATTGAGGTACATTTAGGGTTTGTGCATCCTAACATCTTAAAATGTTTTTCTAACATTTGGGGTTTGGCATAGCAGAGAATGCCAAGGTTCCTTCCCTTTCATTTTTAAACCCGCATGTATTTTCAGGGAAATTAAGCTCATATGTTTCTAATTCATTTACTGTATAACTCATCAAAATATTGTTTTATAACAGTCCTTGGCAGCCCATGAAACCTTTTAAAATATGGACTTTTCCCCTCTTGATACCAAGGAAACCATGTTTTACCAAGAGCACAGACCCAATGAACTCCAAAGAGTTTTCTGAACTTCACACGGGCACTAGTGACTTCATTGGGTTCTCTGTGATCGGCAAGAATGCAGATCAACAAATTGCCATGGAACATTCACTGTGCATTGGATGCTTTGGGGTCTAGACTTATGACGATAAATGAGAAGTGGCCCCAGGTTTCAGAGTTGTCATGATGGAGATGGATAACTCTGAATGTGTCTGCTCCTGCATGAAGCCTTTCATAGACGTGACCTCATGTAATCTTTTCAACCACGGTGTGTGTTCCTATCCTTACTTTATGTATCAAAACTGAGGCTTATAGAGTTTACTAAGTCAAGTCATACAGTTGCTTGGCAATGGGTCCAGGAGACAATCTCTGACAGTTTGATTGCAGAGCCCAGTCTTTCAAGCTGTTGTATAGACTTGGCGATTAAGACACAGTGAGTCTGAGCTAATGCCCAGCTTATTGGGGGTAGAGCTGGAACCTCGTTAATGGCATTTAATTTATTTCTGTTTAAACTTCCATTCCGACCACAAAGCTATTTCCTTCTGGTTTTTATGCTTGCATTTTGGTCCTTCTTTGTCAAAGATCGTGATTATGGAATAAGGAGTCTTGCTAATGTCTTTTGGGTGGTTTACCTGAGAAGTGGACTCCATGACCACTAGCTCTTCATGTAATGGGGACTTCTCAGAAGAACTCTGTCATGTCCCACTGCACATGACAAACTCCATGCTGTGCTTTCTCTAGGTCAATTTTTGTATGAAAATATCAGTATTTATTTTGATAATATAGGACGAGCTACTGGTAGTGTTTTACATGTTTGTTTACGCCAGCCACTGCTAAGGGCGCTCCTTAAATTACCTCATTTTACCCCCACAAAGGCCCCATGAGGTGTGCAGCATCAGCTCCTCACTTTCTAAATGAGGAAACTGAGGCATGGGGCAGTTAAATAGTAACCACCAAGAGATAACAGTCTCTCACATTCAGTGGCATGGGATATGAAAAATGAACTAATGATAAGGGATTATCAGAAAGAATGCATGTTCAGAATATTCAAATTTTGTAAGAATGCTGAAATATCTGGGATGGAAAAGACCTGTTTATAGGCTGTTAATCCACATAGATTCCTTCCTCCACACTCACATTAGTATAAAATAGTAGGAGCTTTATTCTGTCTTAACACTATATTCTTAGCAACTAGAACATGGGTGGCAATAGGTGCTCAGTGAATATTTGTTGGGTGAATGATGAATGCTGATGTCACTGAAAATAAAGACAAGAGTAAGGCTGTGGAGGGAGACTGAATTAACAGCTAAAGGCTTAAATGAATGACAAATAGGAGGCCAGTAACAAATGAGAGCAACAAATTGGTGAAGATGGAGGTTAAACAGGATGCTATGACCCTTATAAGCCATAGGGTTTCCTCTGTTTTTGTGTGTGAGTGTGTGTGTGTGTGTGTGTGTGTGTGTGTGTGTGTGATAGGCTCTAATGACAGTCAACCCTGCTCTGAAGCCCCATGGGGTGTGAGATAAAAGATCCTCCACTTGAGAAGGCTCCAGGGAAAGTGCACTAGGGAAGAGTTGGCTAGGTTTCTAGACAGGGTGATGGTGTGGATGCCTGTGAAGATGCCCTGGAGCAAGAGGACAGTCCTGACTGCAGGTGGGGAGCTCCAAGGCACAAGGGACAGCCACGGAGGGAGAACATGTTGGTCAGAGTCCTGGCAGAAAAGCAAATTCCACTCAGATGGTTCAACTTTGGAGACTTAAATGAAAGGGACCATTTATTAAGGTACAGATAGGGTTGAAGGAACCACTAAAGGAAGCTAAGGCACCCAGAGACTAGGAATAGTGGGGAGTCATTAGTGCCCCTCAGTCTGAAGGATCAAGAGGCAGAAACAGTGCTCAAGAGCCCAGTGGAAGCCAGACCACGAAGGAAGAAATGCCTATGGGCCCCGGGTCCAGCAGGAATAGAGCCACTGCGGGAAAGAGTAAATGCTGTCTCCACTCTCTCCACTTACCTCTGATTTGCTGTTTTGCCCTCCCAAAGGCTGTACCCAACAGGAAGCCAGCAGGCAGGGGAGCCTGGAAGATGCTGTACATAGAAGCTTCATTCTAGGGCCAAAGTGGGCCGGAGAGGGGCAGATGGTGTTTAGGGTAGTGGTGGTGGGCGAATGAATGTAGGCCAGCCAGTCGAGAAGAGAAAGGAGTTGGACTTCGTCAGAGAGGGATGCACGGAGAAGTCTGGGACTCACAGTCTGGGTGTAATGAAGGACCGAGCTAACGCTGGGTGACAGGCGGCATGGGTTGTAGTTGGTATTAAATGTCCTAGAGAGGGTGTGAGCATTCTCCTTGCCTTAGTGAAACCTGGCTCCTATTTTGAAATCTACGTTTTGATTGAGTGTCTCTGTGATAAGTTCGCCCAGGGCTCATGGCTTCTTGGCTGCTCACCAGAAATGTGCTACAGTGGAAGCTTTGGAGATGGGACGTGGTCATTTTCTGTCTCTTGTGTGCAAAGGCAAAAATGAATAAAGGTGGGGCCACGCTGGTTGGAGACAGATGTCTGCAGTTGCTCAGTGGAACCCAAGAGCTCTGCGGAGACCACCACATACTCTCCCCCTTGGAAATGACCTGAACCCTTTGGTCCAACTAAACATGAGCTAAGCATGAGGGCTTTCCACTGTCAAACACTTTGGTTGGTTCTCCATCAAAATGCCTTTTCCAGTCTGTCACCTTCTCCTCCAAAATTAAATCTCAAATATTAATATTCACCAGATCACCTATTTCATGAAACCTTTCCTGTTCAGACCCCCAAATAGAAATGGGCCAAGGGTTGATTTGTTTTTATTTGAATCTTATCTTTAATCAATTAGATAGAAAACCAAGTTAGGCACATTATTCGAGTATCCACCATGAGAAGATTGAATTCTTAGGATTATATTTCCTTTTCCTTTAAGTTGCCATTCTCAACAGCAGCTGGTGCCACCCCATTAGGGGACATTTGTAAATGTATAGGGTGATTTTGTTTAATCAGTGGCAGGGGATGCTACCTGCATTAAGTGGCCATAGATAGTGCTAAGCAACATCCTGCAATGTGGGGACAGTCCCTCCCGATGAAGAAGTCTCCCATCCTGAAATGCCAGTAGTGTTCCCATTGTACATCATGACATGAGGATATAAGAAAAGGAGTTTCTTCTCACTCCTGGTTCTGCATTTTCCACCTGGCAGGTGCTTCACTGTGTCTCTGGCTCTGTCCCACCACCCTCAGTTCTATTGTGGGTGACCCGTCACTTGGCTGAGGATTACAGTCCCTACTGATGGTTTGGTGGAAATAGAATGGCCTTTGGAGCTGGGTCTACTAGAGTAAGATCCTCAGGCCTGCTGCTCTTTAGTTGTATGCCCTTGAGAAAGTGATTTAACTACTCTGAGTTTTAAGTTATTCGGAGAACAAGTTGAATGACATCTTCATCTGTGTTTGGAATCTTTTTTGGACTAAAGCAGAGTAGACTAATATTTAAAATGATCCTGCCTCACGGAGCTCTTATGAAAACTGAGAGATAATGTCTGCAAAATGCGTCCTATTGAATATGACACCTGGAAGACATTTCATAGATGGTGGCCACTCTTACCTTCCTGCAGAGCGAGCGTGCTTGATATTCCATGTAAAAGCGAGACACTGGAGGATTCATTCTCAGAACATCTAGCAGATCCTAGCAACGGTTTGCAAACTTTTGGCAGCAAGAGGCGGCAAATAAGCTAAATTTTATAAATCTGAATAATGAAATCATTTGAGAGGCGGCTGGAGGTTAAGAGGCTGAGTGGGGGAGGAAATGTTATTCTATCTGAACGCGTTCACCTAATCATGCTCAGTGTAGGATAATACCGGGCTGTGTTCTCCTGAATGGAGGGCTTCATGCCCGATTTCCAGCCCTAGCTTCCAGAGAACAGCCTCCTCTGTAGCGAGCCCACTGTGCTGTCCGACCCTCACTGAGAGCTCTGAGGATGAAGTATTCAGCCTTTATTTTGAACTTCCTAGATTGGGCAAGCTCGCCAAGCCCAAAATGTTGTTGCAGCATATTTGACTGTGGTTTTCAACAAAGTACGACTCTTCAGAAATAATTGGCCAGCACTAAAACGTCCAATCTCCCAGTTAGACTTTTGTCATTCTTGAAGCAGGAAATGGTCCTCTGCAAATATTTAGAAATGCTGTGGAAACTCCAAGGCTCACACCCATGCAACCCTCAGGCTCGCGGGCTGGGAAAGACATCCCGCCTGCCTTCACAGGATTATTTAATCCTTGAGTATCCGTCATCAGTGAAAAGGTGGAGGCTGCCTGCAGAGGCAGGCTCTTTGAGTCGTTTTAAGAAGGCCCTGGTTGACATCTGACCCCCACAGTCCTATAAACAGCAGCCGAAATTCCCTTTCCACTTAAACTGCATCTGCTGGGCAAGCTTTCAATAAAGCAGCGATTCATGGAAAGGTTTCCCCGTGTGGCAAGTGTCGGAGTTCTTGTTTAAGATGACTGTTGGCAATGTGCGTCTGGCCTCGGCTGTGAACTCTGCCTTGTTGCCTCACCTCTCCTTGACAGGAACAGCCTTCACGGCCAATTGTAGTCTGTATCAAAGCTCTGGTCCTATATGAAGATGGTGTGAAATGGAACAGAAGGAAAATATATATTGTATCGGTCACTGAAGTTAATCTCATTACATACTAGTATATGTTCGATAAAAGTCCTTGAAAAGTTACTTTTTTTGGCATATATTTATTTGAGCACACACAACTAAATATACGTAAGTAAATTTAAAATCCACCTTGGGCTTCATATTTGCTGGGAAAATGTGGGTAAGTGACTTAAGTCAAGGATAACTTCCAGGTTTGTTCACTGTGTCATTGAGGAGACAGATGGCAGAGATACTTATCAAGTTGGGGGACTCAGGAGGAGGAACTCATTTTTGTGAGGAAGGTGATTATTTCAGTCTTGCATTTTATTGAGTTTGAGATCACTGTGGGGTGTTATTTTTTTTGAAGTTTCATATGGTCATGTGATGCTCAAACGGGAAATGAAGTTTGAGTGCCACCTGTGCTTAGATGAGAGTTGAGGCACAGGCATGAATGCATCCACTGAGGGCCAGCTCATAAAGTGAGAAGAAAAGAAGGTTGAGGCCAGAACCCGGAGGAATGTCAACTCTTGACAGGTGATTAAATCTGAGAAGAACAGTGCAGGAGGCTGACTCCGAATGCATAGCACGGTGGCTGGAAAGCTGGGAAAGACTTGTGTCAACAGAGATACTCCAAAGAAGGGAGCAGTTCTGCCTGTCAGATGCCGCTTAGGAGTTCAGGAGTGTAGGAACTAAGACCTGTTCACGATCCATTGTCTGGAAGTTCATTGGTGGCCACGTGGAGCATTTTCAGTGAGGTGGAAGCCAGGCTGGAGCAGGGTGAGGAATGGAGTTATTTAGCACACAAAGAAGAATTATGGCTGTAGGACTCCTATCTTTAAGTATTTGAAGAGGTCTTATGGCAACTAGAAATGAATTCCCATCTATTTTGCCTCCATGGGGCAAAACAATGAATGATGTGAGGTCACTTTGGGTTATATTTTAGTAGAAATGTCTAGCAGCTAAATTTACGAAAGAAATGGGTGGCAGCCTTAAAACGTTGCATGGTCCCATTACAGGATTCACTCACTAGTGGCTAGAAAACCACCAGCGAACGGGAACATAGAGATGGTTCGTTCCACTCTGTCTCTGATTCTGTGCATCTGTTCGGAGAACATCTAGTGCAGGGCTCACTGTCCTTGCAAACTCAGGTAGACAGCAACTCACAGCCTGATTCATCTCTCTCAGGCCACGGGGCCAGTTAGACTGGTTATTATGTTTTCCTGGAATGTCCAATATCAATGAGACAGGGTTCACTGGAAAGGCTTATGGTGAGCTGTTGAGTGTGGAGCTCAGAGTTGAGAAAGCCCAGGACTGTCTCAGACTTTGCAGGGACTCACCAGGGATCCTCCCAACTTCTCTAACCTCACTTTTCCGGTGCTTCGGGAGAGGACCCTCGCCGTGTCTGTACGTCTGTGTTGCTTCACTAATTGATTAAAGGCAAAATAAACACATCTGGGGGGAGGTCTGCTTCCTGGTATCAGGCTACCTCTAGCTTCTGGGTTTCTCAGTGGGTATCTCAGAAGGAGCTAATGGTCATGTTTGCACAGAGATTTTCTGGTCATCGAAAACTGCTCTTAGTAGGCATCACAAGAGCCCAGATTAGGTGTTTTGACAGCAAAAAGAGCCCAAATACTCCATTTAAAAGGGTAAAGGAAGCAGGAGCTAATGAAAGAAGAGTGTGGAGAGAGGGCCAGAATAAGAACTCCTGGAGCCACAAACACCAAAACATGTGGGGCTCCATCTCCCTCCTTCCATATGTAATTTATAAACAATGCAAAGCCATGTGATAAATCTGGTAATACCAAAGGAAGCTCTTGTTTTTGTAATGATAATGATGTTAAAGAATTTTTAAAATCTTTAAAGAACGGTATTCAGGCAGTGTTTGCTTGTACCTAAAGGAACCCATTACCGTATGTCCCTGGGTGCCTGTGTGCACTTAGTACAGGGTTGTGAGCTGAGAAACCAAAAATGTAAGAGCATCTCTGACTATCAAGGATGGGGTGCCTTCCACAATGAATTGGTTGATGGGTTATTTAGTCATTCATTAAATATTTATTAAGCAATTATTATACACTAATAACTGGATGGACAGCTGAGAGGTGAACAAAACAATCAAAGTCACTGCCTCAAAAGACTAATTATCTTTATTTCTTAAAGTACAATAGATAAAAAAAGGCCTCCATTTCTTGTTTGCTTGTTATTGTGAGTCTCAGATACTCGTTCTGTAGAATTCTAAAATGTTATACTTGAAATACATTATAATATTTCTGGTGGCTGTTTCAACTACAACAAACTCGTGGACAAACAAAAAAATCAGGCGAATGAAGAGTTTCAGAAAATAGCTTATTTAATGTAGTAAAATCTTGATGTTCATGTATGATATATGCTCAATTTTTCATAAATCTCCGTTAGCCAATGCTACCATAGCTCATGATATCAACCATGACACGTAATAAAAATAAATAAATATATAGGAGAGGAAAATATATGTGTATGTATATGTGCCTATCTATGCATATCTATGTACATGTGTATATATGCATGTGTACAGGATGAAACTTCTTTGGAAAACAAAAACTCTAAGGGAAATTGTGGGCATCTGTCACTCCTTTTAATTCCTTCGCTTTGAACTAAATGTGTCCCCCCCACCAATTCATATGTTAAAGCTATACCCCTAAATGTGAGGGCATTTGGAGGTGGGGCCTTTCAGAAGTAATTAGATCATGAGATGAGCCCTTGCAAATGGGATGAGCACCTTTATAAGGGGATGAAGAGACCAGAACTCTCTATTTTCGACCTTGTAAGGACATGAAGAGACTGTTGCCTGCAAACCAGGGAGCAGGCTCTCCCCAGGCACTGGATCTGCTGGCACCTCGAACCGACTAAGACACGTGTGCGGACACTGTGAGCGAAGGCTTGAATGTGCTCAAAAGTGGGAAATCAGAAAACAGAAACAGGTTCAATTTGGCTGTAGTGCAGAAACAGAATGGCTACCCTTACCCCACACTCTGACTCTTTCAACATCTTCCTGAGACCACCCTGCTGAGTTTTAAATTAAGGTTCTTGGAGTTCATCAGCCTATAGACAGGAAAGAATACATGATTTAAAAAATGTTTTTAAACTGCAGCTGAATAAATTTTTAAAAATTTAATCACGGAAAGCATGCCTGCAGGCCATCATTTTGAAATTCATGCTCCACTTTCAGAAGGTGGGGCAGAGAACACACAAGGCAACTCAAGTGACGGAACAAGAAGGCATCCAGCCTGACTGTGAACGTGGGCCTGATTCAATCTACCGGCCACATAGTAGGAAATACTTAAGTGTTCTCTCTCTCCTTTTTAATAGGTTTTTATCGATTTTTTTTTTTTTTTTAGGGAGAGGGGAAGGGAGAAGGGGAGGGAAGGGAAGGGGGAGAGAGAAACACCCATGTGAGAGAGAAACATTGGTAGATTGCCTCCTGCAAGCACCCCGACAGGGGATGGAGGCTGCAACCTGGGTATGTGCCCTGACCGGGAATCGAACCAGTGGCCCTGCAGTGCACGGGACAATCGATGCTCAACCAACTCAACCACACCGGCCAGGGCTTAACTTCTCTCTTTTCACTTCTGTGTCATAAAGACTCAACGGCCCCAGCCACTGACAGTGTCCCGGAGGCCCTGACAGGCTCCTGACCGTGGTGTCATGAACTCAGGGCGCTGCCCAATTAGCCTATCAAAGTCTGTGACTAGCCTTTCTCCTAGGGTCACAAAGCAAAAATGACTGTCCCTGTCTGGCTGGGGCCCGGTGCTGGCCAAGGGGGATGTCACGAGGCCCACCTGGCTGTATCTTTGAGCGACGGGCGACAGCAGGTCCCTGGCTGGGAAGCCCGTGCGCACGAGGCGAAGCTGCCCAGCACCTGACTTGGAGCGAGGCCCCCTTTCCTGTGCACATTCATTCCGTTTTATGGCCACGTAAAAGCAACTCCGTGGCGCTGGCGGCGCTGGGAAAGTCAACAACACCACAGAGCGACCCACAACCCGAAGCGCCCAGAAAAGAAAACAGCCGGGAAGTAGGGAGGCGGCAGGAGCAGCGCAGTTGGTTGGGACAGAGAGGGAGAGGAGGGCCGGAGAGGGAGAGGAAGGCCGGAGAGGGAGAGGGAGAGGGAGGCCGGAGAGGGAGAGGAGGGCCCGAGAGGGAGAGGAAGGCCGGAGAGGGAGAGGAGGGCCGGAGAGGGAGAGGGAGAGGGAGGCCGGAGAGGGAGAGGAGGGCCGGAGAGGGAGAGGGAGAGGGAGGCCGGAGAGGGAGAGGAGGGCCGGAGAGGGAGAGGGAGAGGGAGGCCGGAGAGGGAGAGGAGGGCCCGAGAGGGAGAGGAAGGCCGGAGAGGGAGAGGAGGGCCGGAGAGGGAGAGGGAGAGGGAGGCCGGAGAGGGAGAGGAGGGCCGGAGAGGGAGAGGGAGAGGGAGGCCGGAGAGGGAGAGGAGGGCTGGAGAGGGAGAGGAGGGCCGGAGAGGGAGAGGGAGAGGAAGGCCGGAGAGGGAGAGGAGGGCCGGAGAGGGAGAGGAAGGCAGTAAGTGGAGTGAAGCCTGTCTGAAGAACAGCTTCAATGTTTCCTCCTGCCCTCTGGCCGCCGCACAGAGGCCGGTCTGCGTCCGGGGGGCTCGTGGAGGGAAAGCAAAACAGCCTGGGAGTCTGCTGGGCCCTTGGCGGCCGGGCCGGGTCCCCGGCCACAGGGGCAACTTGCTGCCGCTTCGTCCGGGCTCTGCCTGGGCCTGGCCGCCTTTGAGCCTGTGAGGCCCCCGAGGCAGGGAAGGGAGCCCCTGGGCGAGGTCAGCGACTGAAGGTAGAGCTCCCTGAGCTTGCTCCCTTTTGCTGGTTTCCAAGGACAGTGAGTGCAGCTGACAGACTGCGTATGTCCCCGCTGAACTCCTATGTTGACATCCCAGGCCCCAGGTGGTGGCATTAAGAGGTGGGGCTATTGGGAGGGATTAGGTCCTGAGCGCGGAGCCCTGATGAGTGAAATTAGTGATCTTATTATTAGTGACCTTTTAAAGTGACCCTCGAGAGGTCCCCCACCCCTTCCACCACGGGAGGTTGCAGTGAGAGGACCGCCACCCATGAGGACGGGCCCACACCAAAGCCTGGCTCTGCTGGCACCTTGCTCTTGGACTTCACAGCTTCCTGGGCTCGAGTAAAGCTGCATGTTGAGCACAAGCCCTCCGCTCTCGCATTTCGGTGCAGCTGCCCAAATGGACGGAGACGGGGTGAAAGTCCTAAGGCCGTGACGGGGCACCTTCGGCCCTTCGTGCCCATCCTTTCTGAGGATCACTCCAGCTTCTCCACCCGGGACCCCGCGCTGTCAGGCGTTTGTGGGTCTCACGTGATCCGGCCACTCCTGTGTCTCTGGTCATTTCTCCTCCTATGCTGCCCTCTACTCGAAAGCTCCAGCCACGTGGGCCTCTGACCTAGTTCTGGAATCTTCCAAGCTGGTTCTGGTCTCTGAGCGTTGGCTTCTGTTCCTCCCTTTTTCTGGAGTGTTCTCCCCTCTCGTCTTCACATGGCTGAACCCTTCTTAACGTTTGGGTTCAACTTGCAGGACCAAAGCCATTTTCCTTGATCCCCTCCCCACATAAAACAGGTTTCCTGGAATGATCCCATTAGCCCATTTTATTTTCTCGGCTGCACAAGTTGGTTTCTAAAAATATCACGATTATTTATTTGTTCACTTGTTTATTGTCTGCACGTCCCCTCGTCCATAACCACAATGGACTCTTCACGGGAGTACAGGCTTTCTCTGTCATGTGTTCTTATGCTCCCAAGTATGGTAGGAGCTCTACAGACATGTATGTAGGTGGTTTTCAGGACATGGCAGGACCTGCTATCCTTCCTTTCCTTTGGCCAAGTCACCGTCTCTCCCTCCACTTAGTCAACTTGTGCAGTCAGGACTTTCTTCTGCTTCAAAGGCTCAGTTCACAGGTTCTGTCTTTGTGGAGCTTTTTTAACATGCTGGGGTAAGCAGGGTTTTCTTCTGGATACACCTGGTCCCTGGCATGTCCATTCTTTTTTTAAAATATGTTTTTGTTGATTGTAGAGAGAGAGGAAGGGAGAGGGAGAGGGAGAGAAACATCAATCAGCTGCCCCCTCACACACCCCACAACCTAGGCGACCTGACGAGCGACCTTTCAGTGCCCTGGGTGACGCTCAGCTAACTGGACCATTCCAGCCAGAGCTGGCATGTCCTTTCTTTATAGCAGTTACCATGTTATATTCCAATTGTGTGTTTATGGATATAGCCTGGCCTGAGAGTATATGTTTTTTGAATTTAGGGATTGTGTCTGTATGTATAAATCAACAAGCCGAATGTAATGAACTTGTGTAATAAATGTTTAAAGGTGCTTGTTGAGTAAATTAATAGTCATTGCCTCAGTCGTCTAGGCTTAAAAAATGAGGCTCAGCCATTGTCTGGAGGCTCCATGTTTATGGTTTTTTTATGACATGATCTCATTCAGATGTACCCCCATCGTTTATAACATCAGCAGTGTTTGGGGGAGCCTTACACTTAGCAAATTACAAAAGCTTGCTGACTCTTTCCTTGCCTCCTCCTCCTCCACCCCTAACAGGAGGAAAAGCCTTAACTTATTTTTCTATCACTGGTCCTCTCCTTTCATTCTTAGGTGATGAAGGAGAAACCACTAATATCATTGGCCAAATCAGCAAAAACTCTTTTAGGTGTCCTTTACAGTCTCTCAAATTTCTCTGCCATTCTCTCTTACTCTGTTTCTCTGTCTGTCTCATGTTTGTTTTCTCTCTGCTTCTCCAAAACTGACTCTGGATCTTCTACAAATTCTTCCCCGCTTGCTGCCGGCGAAAGGTGGTAACATGTAAGGTTTAGATACCATGGGGGTGGGTGATCAGAGGTCTGGCTTTGGCCTTGTGCTCCAGCTGCAGGCTCCTGACCGGCCTTCAACAGGGTTCTTTAGTGAGCTGTCAGTTGCTGACTTTGCTATTCATAAAGTACTAGCTTCACATCTATGTTGCCATTGACCCTTGTGTGTGTAATGCATGACTTGTGTGTCCCCTCTATGCATTCCTGAAGGGAAGCACTGCTCTTCTAGTCACCTTTATTTCTAGCAGATTGCACACTAGGCCATCACCGTCTTCATTGTATTTGACCAGGGGCAGAAGAAATAAATTACTTTCCCCCCTGCTAGGAACACAGTGCCGGGCATCTAATAGATGCTTAATAAGTACTGGTTGAGTGAATATGCTGGATTATTCAGTGACTTTTCACTCTTTTTGAGTTTTTAACTCAACTCCACCTCCTTCTTGCTCCAGTCTGTCCTGGACAACTGTGGTCTCTGCAGATACACTCTTTAGACTCTACCAGACAGCCCCAAAGTCTGGGTAGAGTCTACTCAGATCTTACTTCATTGAGACTCTGTAGTACGTTCAATCTGGTTCATCTGAAATAAAAGGCATTTAGTCTATGGTCATACCACCCTGAATGTGCCCAATCTCCTCTGAAATGAAAGGCATCCAGCTTCGTATTTAGTAGCAGAAAATTTGGGGACAGTTTTGGGGTTTATATTGTAATAAATGAAAACAGCATTTTAAACTTCTTCTTAAGAGTGGATTGTTACTGGCCAAGAATTAGGAGATGCTCAAGACTAGCAAATTGGATTAAGTGAAATCACTTCTGACATATCCAAGACACCCCAGCCAGCAGGAGGGTTATTAGAGGAGATGACTACCAATTTCAACACCAACTGACATCATGTTCTGGCATGTCATGGTCATGGTGATGTCCAGAAGACATTGTTCTTGCCTTTTAAAATATCTCAGTAAGAAGTAAACATGCGAGATGACTGAAGTGATTTTTCTACATAAATGCAATTTTGCTTGCTCATTAGGAGTTCAAATTATGGTTTGAGACACTATCTGATCTATAAAAGTGCATCCAGGCCTAGCATCTCAGAGCAGAAATGAAAATAAAACTAACATACCTTGATTCTTCCATGTGCCAGGCATTTCCACAAATCATTATATCACTGTGTCCTCATAGCCACACGTGATTTCGGCATATTATGTACATTTTACTAAAGAGTAAATAAAAGCTCAGAGGATTGAAGGGACCTGCCTGACATCACACAGGTAGACAGTGACAGAGTCAGGACTTGGATTCAGATTTTTTTGCCCCAAATTCAGTGCTCTTATAATCATAACCCATTGTCCTGGAGATCATCCTCTTGAATCCTCCCTTTTGTAGATAAAAAAACTTAAGGTCCATAGAGGACAGATGCCTTTCTAATGGTCTCCCAGGTGGCAGACACACTGCCTCCATAGATGGTCAACTTGCCTCAAAGGACAGCTCTGTTCCTATTAACAAAACACTTGTTTATGGGGTTTCGTACTCTTCTGAAAATGCAGAATTTTAAAAGGAAAAAAAAAGAAGAAAAAGCTCAAAATTATGACCTACTTGCCCTGGAATGTGAACTGAATATTTCCCGAGTATATGGGACAGACAATAATGAGATGTGTTCTGTTACTTGACACATAAAAGGAACTTAAGTGGTTCCATGCACTGCAATACGAATGTTACACACTCGCATATTAGTTTGCTAGTTCTGCCATGACAAGGCACCTCAAACTAGGTGGCTCGCACAACAAAAATTGATTTTCTCAGTTGTGGAGGTCAGCGGTCCAAGATCAAGATGTTGGCAGGGTCGGCTCCTCCTAAGGGCCCCTGAGGGAGGGTTCTGCTCTGGGCCTCTCTTCTTGGCTTGTCCACGACTGTCTTCTCTCGATGTTTTCATGTCCTTCTGCCTCTTTTAGTGTCTGTCCTAATTTCCTCTTCTTTAAGTCCACCAGTCACATTGGATTAGGCCCACCTTAATGACCACATTTTTATTTAATTATCTCTTTAAAGACCCTGTCCCCAGGCAGGGTTACATTCTGGGGTCCTGGGGGTTAGGACTTGAACATATGACTTTTTGAAGGACACAATTTACTCATAACACACAAAGAGAAAGGCTAAGTTGGGAGATGTTTCCTATCTTACTGTTTAGGAAGTACGAATTTGATTTTTTTGGAGTACAATGTGCACTTTTGGAGATCTTTGAACCCTTTTTTTGAGAGCTCTTTTCATGAACCAAGACTTTACAAAGAAAAGTAGAAGGAAAGAAAAAATGCATAAACTTTAGGCTTTTAAAATTCTTGCCAGGTTTCCAGGAAGAGACCTGGTCATGGAACCCTAAGGCCTGGACTTGTATCAACTCCCTCATTTATAGGCTGAGATCTGGGCCCCTCTCAAGCTTGCCATGATTTCTTTCACCTGTAAAATCATAATTCTGACATCACGTGACTAAAGAGAACATGAGGATTAAGTAAGATGATGAGAATAGAAACACTTTGTATACTTTAGGGAAAAGTTACAATTTTTTTAATGGACACCTTTTCTCAATGGCATTCTAAAGGCAGAACCTCATATTTAAAAGAGGTGGGAGCCAACTGGCTCTGGAAAGGGAGAGGGGTGAGGCTACAGGGTGGTGCTGGACTCAGTCACGAGTCCCATCCTCTGTTCTCTGAGGTCCCACCCATTCTTAGGGGCTTTACTGAGCATATTTTAAAAATTGCTCCTCTTAGGACCTATTCAAATGTTAGATATTACATTATTATTATTATTATTAATATTTATTGTTTCATCAGCACGGTGAGGTGGAATGGCATTTTGTTTTCAATTTTTAAATGCGAGGAAGTTAAAACCCAGAATGCTTAAGTAATTGCCTAGTCTCTCAAAGCCTGGTATTTTTCAAAGAGTTGTAGGAAATAATTTGTTTACAAAAATTAATTTGTTATGGACTAATGCTTTTGTAAAATAAAATGAGCATGAATTATTGAAAAACAAAAATTAAAAATTAAGATAGGCTTAAAGAATACAAGCTTTATTGATTTTTATTTGTTTCCCTGGACATCGGTTGCTGTAAGTTTCCTCTCATTGCACGTGGGTTGGAGTGTCTGTGGCCTCCACTTCAGGCAGTGCCGCTGTAGATGACTGTAGGCCTGTGCTCACAGATGTGCTTTATGACTCTAAGGTTAGGGTTCCTTCTACTTTACATCATTGCTTTTTTGATCTAATGTCTCTGTACCCCAGTTTCCTTAACTATAAAATATGCACACTAACCTTGACCCCTATTCACCTCCTAGGATTATTATCGCATTCAGAAGACACAAAGTGGAAATTCGAAAGCTGAAACAATAAAACACTAATACTTTTAGAGCAGAAAAGTTTAAAGCAGATCTAGTCTTACTCAGGAGCATGTAGACTTGGCACACTGCAGTGTCCTGGTGAAGTTTCCTCAACCAAGTTGTTGCAAAATGCATCCCGAGGGAGAGAAATACAATGAGGGCCTGTATTTTGAGCTTTTAGCTATGTCCAGGGTGACCTATGTCTGGATTGCCTGGGGAAGTCCTGGCCTATGCCTGTTGTTCCGGCTAATTATAAATAGTGTCTCCTTTCCTCTTAAAAGTGTCTTAATTTGTACAGAAAAATTATATAGTCATCCAGTCAGATGTCAGATGTTGCAAAAAGTGATGTTATTGGTGATAGAATGGATTTTTTTGCCATTTTTTTTGGTAATAATTAGATGACAATAATTATTTTCCTAATGAAGGAGTACCAAATTCAAAACAAAAATGTTTTTATACCAAAGAGGATGGGAGGGGGAAATCTGTGATACTGTCAACAATTAAATAAATAAGTAAATGAATAAATAAATAAATAAATAAATAAATAAATAAATAAATAAATAAAATTAAAGCCTGATTTAAAAAAACAAGAAACTTTTAAGACAAAGCAGATTAACAAAAGGAGAGGCTGGGGAAAGGGCCAGAGAATTCAAAAGAGTGAGGAGGTGGGATCCTGCTGAGTGACCTGGGTTTGGTCAGACCAGAAACCTGCACTTGGGTGTTTTGTCTTTTCCCTTCCCTTTCACGTCTCTTCCATTTTCAGGCATACCCAGCCTGTCTCAGCTGTGAGGAAAGGAATATTTTTAGGGTCCTTTTGTGCCTGGGAAAAGGCAGAAAAGGAGAGCTGGAATCTTCCCAGAGAGCCCATAGGTCCAGTCCTGCAGAAGGAGCTCAAAGGGACTGAGGAGTAAGGGGCGCAGAGGGCCCGAGCCAGGGCCTCTCCCCCGCGCAGGTTCTGGCTCTGGCACCCTCTCCTGCCCGGTGAGGCAGTGATTTCCATGCTGACGTCCAGCTTCTCTCTTCTTCCTTTGGATCCATTTGCTATGAATCATTAGGGGGATCGATCTGGCCATGTCAACCCCCTACTTACAACTCATCCGTGGCTACCAATTTCGCTCCGCCTAGAACCTACATGTTTCCAATGAAGGCATCTATCCGGGTACCTTACCTGCTAAGTAAGTCTGTCCTTCATTTCCAGATGCTCTTCCCTTTTAGGAGCTCTTCCCTTCCCAATTTCCTCTCCGTGCTCTATTAGGATGAACTATACAAAATCTCCATGGAAATGAAATCAAAAGTAGTCTCATCTCAGGATCTCATTGGTTCATCCCAGTGGGGAGATAGGCTGGCTCGCAGTTTTCCCCCAGTACCTGTGTGATGCACCCCTGCATCTGCACATGCCTTTCCTTCCGTGATCATTCACCCCCAGGTATGAGCTAAGTGTCTGGAATGTTCGGGAGGCAATTGTGAGCTGAGAGGCAGTGGTGACTGAGTTACCCAGAGTCCTTGCCTTTTGCATTCTAGTGGGGGAGGTCAATAAACACGCGTATGTACTGTAATATCAGGGAACTGGTCAGAGCTACTAAGGAAACAGAGCCGAGTGAGGGGACAGAGGACTGTGGGGGAGGAGCACAGGTCATAGTGTGGGCCTGGAGCCCCTCCCCCCACACCCACTCCCCAGCTGGTTGATTCTGCAGCATTCTGCTAGAGCTTCACCTCTTCCTGGTGGTGGGCACCCCCCCCCAGACACCACCCATCACAGTGGGTTTATTAACCCTGCAGAGGGGATCATGGGCTCCTTCCAGAACGTAATGCCATGAGGTCCCCCAGCCCCGAAAGGCGGTGCAATCAGGAGAACATGGACCTGAATTCACCCAGATGCTGGCTCCAACTTGCTGATTTCCATCCGTCTTAGTTTGCTCCACATAAAACTTACCTGTTTCCACTTACGGTGTGAATACGCTTTCTGCTCCGTGAGGTCCCTGCACGCCTCAGATAAGTGAAAGCACTTTGAGAATTGAAAATTACCTTGATGATCTTAAAGTGCTCTACAAATTTAACTGGCTATCATTATCTCACTGCCATGATCAACTGACGGTGCCTTCGAGAGAAGTGAGGTCACCCCAGTCGTAAAAATGGCCTTTAACTAAATGAGCCAGGCACTCATTCAAAAAGAATGGATTGTGCAGCGCCCTGCGGCAGACGTTGCTCTAGGAATGGGGCACAAGAGCATGTTCCCTTTGTGGACTTCACTTACATTTTATTTTCAGGAAGAAAAATCTGAAAAAAGTGCAGACTTTAATAGTAGGTATTGCTAAACACCATGGCATGATAATTTCCAAACTTAATTTGGCTCCCTCTAAGCCTTCCTCTTACATGAGCAACAACGTATAAGGTTTTCCACCAATTAAATCTTTCTGAAATCACCAAGTATTAAATTATATGGCCTCAGGAGATATAAACATAAGTAGTTTAATACAAAAAAAAAAAAAGCACGGTAAAAAATAACAAAGAATTATTCCCAGTGGTGGTGTCAGCTTTTCTACAAGGTTAATTAATCACTGCAAATGAGTGTAGCTGGAACAGGCCACGGATTGATGCCGACTGTGAAGTTACAACTTTGAGAACCCCAAGCAAACAGCATAATTTATTGGTCACAATCACTGCGCTCTCATAAATAATAAGGCTTTAAGGGTGCGTGTAAATAAAAAGGAAAGTGTAATGAACGCCTAATTTATACGTAGAAGATCTTTGTTATCTGAACACATATTCCATGTTGAATAAAGTTTGCTGAGTTAAATAGTATATTTTATAGTATTTTCAACAGGGAGATTTTTATTTTCTTTTTCAGAAAAGTCACAGGGGGAATGTCTATCAAATTTTGTGGCCATGGTCCAAACTCCAGCTTCATTTTTAAATTTTGCTCAAAGTCTTAATCCAAGAGATGGGCCCTTATACTCAGAAACAGTAAGGGAGTAAAAATGATAATTGAAATGGAAACACATAAGGACTACACTTGAGAATATTTCCCAGAACTGACATATATTTCTTCAATAGTCCAACCTAACCAAATGCTCCTGCACCATTATGCTGCTGGCTTTGTGAACAAGGAGCGGCGTTCTATTGCTACATCCAACACCTGACAAATTTCTTAAATAAATGAGCTATTTCTTTTTCGACTCCATGAAAACAAGTCAATGTAATCAATCCTGTACTTATGGACTCGATTATACATTATGCAGTGACAAAAATAAGACATTTAAAATTAAAAGATGGGTCATGAGTCCCTAACATTTCACATTCAGCATCTATAAAATATATACGATGAGGATGGTGATTACAGTCATTTGTGCTTTTCCTACTTGACAGGGATGATCATTTATTCTTAAAATATATATTTTGTACTACCCAAAACATGGTGACCCCTCTATTATATGCTTGATCTTGTGATGGGAGTAGCAAAGTGAACAAAATGTGGCCACTGAGCTCAGGGCAGAGCTGATTAAGAGCTAAGCTGGAGGTTGTAAAGGAGCCCAGTGAGCAGCACTTAAAAGTCAAATTTAGGGGTGGAGGCACCGTGGAAGTGCTTATAAGGGAAATGACAGTGCTCCTCCCTCCCTGCGCTCCAGACCTTCCCCTGAACACTAGGCTACTTGACAACTCCATTCATTAGCTAATGGGCAACTCAAACTTAGCAGGAGCAAAAGAGACTCCCTGTTCGGACCAATTCATTCCTCAGTCTCCTCTATCTTAGTAAATGAAGCTACATGTTTCCAATTACTCTGGCTGGGGAAAAAAAAATAGGTATCTTTTTTTTCTTCCCTTTTCTATTTTCCTTCTAATTTACGTTTAATCAGCAGTATAGAGTGGCTCTAAAATATATTCTGAATTTGATTACTACATACTCTCTCCAAAGCTCCAATCCCAAAGCAAGCCGCCTCTCTCTCTCTCCCAGCCAACTGCAGGATCCTCGTAGCCGGTTTCCCTCTGCCACACTCGAATCCCTCTTTCTCCATATAACCAACAGAATGCTCCCTTTAAAGGGTAGGTCCTACTGCCCTGTTCTCTTGCTTATAACGCCAATGGTTTCTTTGCACACTAAGCAAAATAAACAAGCAATCCCTAATCCAAACTTACCTGTTGAACCCCTGCACAGCTCCCTCAGGAAGGCTTCTCTGAGTACCATCAAGAGAGCGGGGTCGAGTTTCCTCTCCCTAATTCCCTGCTCCATGATGTTGTACGCACACCGCGCTCATTGCATATCCACACTGCAGTGCACTCATCTGTATATATTCTGGGCTGACTTTCCTTGTGTTTATATTACACTGAGAGATCCATAAGGGCAGATAACACACTATTTCTTTTATATCCCTAGTGTCAACATATGTTGTGAAACAAATGATTATTTCTGTGCCTACTTATGTGTGGGAGTTTTAAATTATCTCTAACAGATGACAGTTTTCTTGAATAAAACTCACTTGCTCCTTTGATTATGCAAAAACTTGGGATTAAAATTTTCATCTGAAAAGAATAGTTATAGAAAATCTTTTTCACCCGTTGACTAAGTGCTCAACCTTTACTCCTCTTTGCTTGATTGTCTCCACTCTGGAAGGAGGAAAAATAAATTTCCTGCTTCCCTTGCAGCTAGGAGCAGCCATAACACACAAGTCTAGCCAATAAAATGAAAGATGTAGTCTGCTGGGTGTGCCTAGGACCCCGGTTTGTGTTCCTGAGGAAGATAATGCATATATGCACATGAAGCACAGAGGAATTCACTGAGAACTAAAAAATGATTAAAGGCCCAGGAGAGATATGGGAAGAAAGATGATGGAAGAGGGACAATGCTTAATAAAATAATGTTCAGAATTAATTATTGAGTAATCATTATGGCAAGTCCTAGTGTACAAAGCTCTGTTGACGGCCGCCTCTCGTTTATGACCTTCTGAATTATTGTCCCTTCCGGACACTGCATTAGTTTCGGTTCTCCCAAAACACAGCCTGCTCCGGGGATTTGAGTGCGGGTAGTTTACTGGCCAGTGAGCAGCGATGAGGGTGTCGGGAGGCTGAGTCGGAGCAGGAAGAAAAGCTGATAGGGACAGTGCTTCTCCTGTAGGCAGCGAGGGCCTGGTTCTGTTAGGACCTCTGAAGAGGCAGTGCATCTCATAATTTCTGCCTAAAGAGCAGGTCCCTATTCATTGGCCCTTGTCCTCTGCTTGCGGGTTATCTGTGGGGCATTAACAAATCTCCCCTTCTGGGCTGTAGTTTGGCACGGATTTACTGATACCACAGCTTCAACAAAGGCCCTTTTTCTAAGGCAGAAAGTGACAAGATTGGCATTAGAAGTGGGACTTTGTTGTAATGTGAGTGTAAACTCACTGTGGATGACCTCGGGTGGGCTGAAGGGACATCATGTGAAGCACCAAGAACATCTGCTACAGGGAGCAATCACCACCCTTTGGATGCTACCAAACTCTTCTAGGTTCTGGCCCCAGGTGCTCTCTAACACATGGGCAGTTCAGAAAAGCATTCTACCTTTCCCATATGTGGCCCCATCAGGCCTCAAAATGGCTTTCTCCTGACACCCTCAGTAACAGAGATGCAGTCAGTGGTTGACGACCGCCAATTCTGGGCACTGAGTCCCGGTCCTCCTCAACGTTCAAGGACCAGCCTCTAAAGCAAGCCGAGGACTGAGCCTTCCCTCTCCTCACTTCCTGTCCCAGTGAGCTCCTGCTTTAATCATAAATATCGTTTACCTAGAGCTTCCCACATGCCAGATGCCATGCTAAATGGCCTTATTTAATCTTTGTAACAGCCTTTGCAAGATGTTCATCAGGGTCCCTGTTTCCTAGCCAAGCAAACAATCTCAGAAGGAAATTCCACAAGTTGGTGGGTGGCAGAGTTAAGGTTTGAACCCAGTTCGTGAAAACCATGGTCTCAACCACCATACCATCCTCACTCCATGTTTAGCTCCATCTTACTCACCATCGCCCATCTTACCCACTTTGCCTTCACACTGGACCTTAGACTGTGCTCTGCTATTAAAGCTAAGAGCTGGTCGCACCCAGGTCATTGAAGCCTGTTGGAATCTAGCTCTTCGCTTTCCCTCTGGAGCTCCCTCCCCTGTGACAGATGTGTGTCTGCTTTCTGCCTTGAATGTCCCCAATTAGAGTGATTTCATGGCTTCTCCTAGCAGCCTGTTCCATTGCCTAACTGCTCCCAGCGGTCTAACATTTTCCCTGATATTCCTCATTGCAGCTTACAGCTTGTTAATTCTCATTCTGCCCTTGTTGATTAATAAGAAGACTGATCCTTGCCCTTCTCACAATATCTTTTTATGAATGTGTCGGCAGAATGATGGCTCCCTTCAGCAGCCCTTCCTCAAGCCCAAGTTGTTCCAGCTCTATTAACCTCCCCACAGAGGTCTCACTCTCCAAGCCTGGGACTGTTTGTGTCCCACTCCTCTCAACTGTGTCAATTAGCCTATGTCCTTGGATAATTTATAGTGTCCAAAAGGGAGCCCAAGCCTGGAGAGGCAGCCAACTCCAGGCAGAGACAGGCACGATGCTGTTGAAATTCACTTACTCCTTTTGCAAAGTGATATCTTAATTATTTTTTCCCTGAGGCAGACAGCCAAGATTTCTCCCTCTCAATGTCCTTTTTATGAACTTGGAATTATAGACTCTGGGAGCTAATTTAGACTCTCTGGATCATCTCCCTTATTTGGAAATGAGCAAATTGAGGCATAGAGGAAATGAGGAGATTGCCCAAAACCACTCAGTGGCTCAGAAATCAAGTAAGAAGAAGGACCAGCTCTGTAGTCTTCCAGGTCAATATTTCTTTCAGTGCAACCTTAGGTCTGGGCTTGTGAAAATATGATCTACCTGGCTCTACCAAAAGGCATAAGATCCAGAGTGGGGTGTCACTGCAGGCAATGGAGCAAAGAGGTACATGGAGAAAAGGGTGCCAGGAGTTGAATGTTGAGGAAAGTGAAGACTGACAAGTGACTAGTGGGGTTGGCAGTGTAGGATCAGAGGGTCTGAGGGGCACTTCTCATGGAGAAATGGGGAAATTAACAAATGACTTTGATTTGAGAAGATGAGGACTCCTACTGGGATAATTTGTAGGCTTCTGAGAGGACTTTTGGAGAAAATGTTTTAAGATGGTGATAATATAATGGTTAAGAAAACAGACTTCAGAAGAGAGAGATCATGATTTGATTTCATGGTCTGCCATCTACTATGTATGTGGGCTTGGTCGATTTACCTAACCTCTCTGAGCCTGTTTGCTCATCTGTAAAACAATAAAAAATAAACATAAACATTATAATTAAAATATATTAATTATATATAATATAGCATATGTTGATATATTATACATTTAGCCTACTATACAAAATACACATTTCTAACAGATAAAATTTTCCCCCAAATCCTTTTAACCTCAGAATTAAAAAAAAAAAGAGTTGAGATAAATATACATATAGTAGTAAGACACCTATGACATGAGCACGTGAAACTGCTAAGCACTGTGGCAGATGTCAGACATGCATTAACCCCTTTTGTTGCTCAGAATGGCACTTGCTGGCTACTGTTTTTATATGTATTTCATGGTCAAAGGAAAAGACTGATAAGTCATGTTGCTCATATATGGTGAACCTCTAGTTAAACTGAGGTTTGTCTGATTCTAAATCCTGGGTTCTCCCTGTGTCTAATCTACTGTTCTCTATGAGCTTTGATATTAGGGCCTTTTGGAAATTGGAAATACGTCATCAACTAAAAAACACACAAAGAAGTCTTAGAAGTGTAAGTCTCAAGAATGATGACTATTTTCTATTTAGCCTCTTTCAACAATGGTGCCGCTGTCATTCATCCTTGGCAGTGTGTTACACATGTGTGGCCATGGGCGTACTTTCAGCCGACCACATGGGTCATTGGGCTTCGACCACACAATTCTCAAATGGAGGTAGGAGCTCAAAGAAGGCTTCATACACACAGGGCCTTCTCAGAAATCTTCTCACTGACCACACCCTATCTATCTTCCCAGATTTAATGAGCTGGGTTTGGGAAATATCTTGGTCTGGCTCTAGCCATCCATTTCTGCTTAATCATCCACTTTTCCTATCCTAGTTGTCCTGAAGACCAGGACACACGGCATGGCTTATGTCCAGATGGAAAGGTGAAGCATTTTTAGATTTAAATAAAACAGGTAGAAGGCTCTAAGAGTGCCAAGGTCGGTAGAGGTGAAGAGCTGGGCTCTGCAGAAAAAGCAGATGAGATTGTCAGGTCCTCTGGTAGGTTTCTGAAGGAAGTGATGATTATAGTTGTCTTCTAAGTCTAAGTAAGATCTGGCTGCACGAGGATGGCAGATATGGAGAAAGGAAAAGACACCCTGCCCTGGTCGAAGAGCGAGAATGCGTAGTCTCTCAAAGAGAAGAACAAATTGTTGCCTTTGACTTGAGTAAAATGTCAGGAAGAAAAGAAGAGAGGGTTAAGTTTCGATGTGTAGGTTCAGGATTGTCAGCTTGCTTTTTGGGTTTTGAACTTCATTCTGTTTGAAATGTGGACTCTCTCAAGCATTTGGGACAGAGTAGTTGCATCGTCAAGGATATTCTTAGTGTAATAGTAATCTGATGACTGTTGGGAGGATGGATTAGGCAGGAAGAGATGGCAGGTAAAGACACAGGTTAGAAGCCATTGCAATAGTTCAGGCAGGAAGTAATGTGACTTAGGCTAAGGCAGTAACAGAAAGGGGACAGGCCAGGTGAAGGCGACCGAGGGTACCGTATGAGAACCCCACAGGATGTGGTGGCTGACTGAGGAGAGGAAGATGAGTCCAGGGGTCTAGCTTAGTTGTTTGGAAGTACAGATACACCAGCTAAAGTTCTTTGCAAGGCACAGGACACACACTGGCTCACTTTAGCAAAATGTCTTTTAAAAAGATATTTATTTAAAGGATTTGAAGGATTTGGAGATGACTCATAGATTGAAAGGACACCTTAATGAGGCCTCAGGACAGGGCAGGCTTGAGAAAGCTCTAGGAATGAAAGCACAGCCTCCTGAGGCCACACCCTGTAGGTTGAGTCAGTTTGAAACATTTTGTACACTTGTCATTCAATTACAGATCCAATTCCACAGAATTGGGGGCACTAGAGAGAGAGGAAAAAAGGGCACAGAAGTCTGATCGGTTGGTTGCATGTCTACTTCCTGTCCAGGAAGAGGGCAGGACAGCTTGATTGATATGCCCATCAGATGGCATGCAAGAGGAGAGAGGCAGCTTTCCAAATGAAACTCAAAATGCTGCTGTTAGAAGTGGGGAAGGATGCTGACTAGTTGAAAACCAAGGATGGACACCTCTGAGGGCTAAAAAGCATATAGAAGTTCAGACTCTGGTGTCAGAATGTAGGAAAATCATTCAATCATTCAAAATCATTTTGTAGGCCATTAAGGACAAATGCACATGATAATGGTGGCATTGTGGTTTGTTTCTTGTTTGATTTTAAGAGAAATGCCTCTGTTGGTTGGTGTAAGTTACATTCAGAAAGCAACATTTTATTCCCAGTTTGCTAAATGTTCTTTTCTGGAAGGTCATGAAATCTATACCTGACAATATTATATAATTTTTTTTTTTTTTTTAACCATGCTGTGGGCTAAAGTTGTTGGAATTTTATAAAGGATCTGGCATCACGTTAATAAGTAACAGTATTTATACTTTGATTTCCCCCCTCATTTTGTTATGTTTTTATATCATGGTTATTTTGGCTTAGCTTAGTAAATTTAGCAATGCTCCTTTTTATGTTAAATTTAAATGATGTAAATAATTTGTAACTTTACCTTGAAAGCACAGGGACATAGATATGTGGAACTGGAGGCTTTTTGGAAGTAATTTGTTTTATGCTGTTTTCTCTTATTCCATGGTTATTGGGTGTTTTAGGCTTTCTACGTCTTCCTGTGTAAGTTTTGATAATTTGCATTTCTCTCCAGGAAAGCATGCATTTCATCAAGGTGTAGAAAACCACTATCGTAAAGTTGTTAAAATAAAAAATGGGAAGGGCATTTCAGAAGAGACTTGAAAATTTGCCAAATTTTAGGGAATGTGCCAAATTTGTAGGGTTTGGATGAGATCGGGAAGATTGGAGGTGAAAGGGCAGGTCCAGGAGGGGAATCGAGTTAAGTTAGGAGGCTCCAGAATTTAGGGCTGAGGCTCTAGACCTGATAGGTTGCTGGAGATCAGAAAATCTTGCAAAAGAATCAAAATGATAGTCAAGGAGAAACACGAAGAGCAGAGCCAGACCTGGGACGCTGAGTGTCAGCATTAAATGCAATTGAGAAAGTCCGAGTCCAGGCAAGTAGAAATGAATCTGGATGTAATCAGCAGAATGACAGGCAATTGGGGACCAGATCCTGCATGCTGGGATGGTTCGGGAGGAATATTTTAGTGTCCTGTGGTTCTGTAAGATAGAGAGATATGCATAGAGAAATGGTGTATTAATCATGGATCTTTAATTAAAAAATCTCTACAACTCAGAGACACAGAAAACAGTATGGTGGCTACCAGAGGGAAGGAGGTGGGGTGGTAAAGAGCAAAGGGGGTCAAATATATGGGGATGGAAAATAATTTGGCTTTGGGTGGTGGCCACACAGTGCAATATACAGATCATGTATCATAGAAATGTACACTTGAAGCCTATAGGAACTTATTAATGCCATCCCAATAAATTCAATAAAAAATATTAGAACTGCAGGATTTTAAATGAGAAAATAATTTAGTCCTGATCGTTTAGTCTGTTCCTCTCCCACTTAAAACTGCATGTTAGATAATCAATGAAAAATGATTTTATTTCGTTTTGTTTTAGTTGTTTTTCACCTAATTAACATGAAAAACAGTCTGCATAAATGGGATTAAATAGTAATGTGACCTTTAAAAAGAAAGATACTTTGTAATTTTAAAATTATTATTATTATAAGTTTCCGTTTCAGTCGTCACGCTGCCAATATATTCTTTCATTTAACCTTTTTATTTTTTAATTAGATTTTTCCTTCATTAGGAAGTAGAGAAATGCACTTTTAATGAATTCTCGGACCACCTTTCCATGGCTCCCTTAAGTAGCTGAGTGGAATCTCAGACATATGAAATAACGACCCAATTTAAGCTGCTGTGTTTTTGTAAAGCGCTGGAAGAGAGGAAAGCACTTCAAAGTAATTAACATGAACACGCTCAATTACGTGTCTGCGGCGCGGGCCAGCCCCCCTGGAAACTCCGACACCGGGCATCCCGGGAGCCCGACGCCGGCACATGAGCGCCTGGGCGAGCCCCCTCCCTGTTCTCAACGTGGTCTTTTAGAGAATTATTAAGTATTAAAAGGTTAAAAACTAAGAAAACAGTAGCAAAGAGGGGTAAAAAAAGTTCTCCCGTCAGGCCAGTGGGTGGAAGGGCAGGGTCACTGAATGTGGCCTTATTTCTGCTGGCCATGTTTCTTTCCTACCCCAGCTCCAAAGTAAGCGGACTGTGTAAGCGGGAATGAAACACACAACCCCCTTGTGACTGTGAGCAGCAAAGCATTCTCCGCTTGTGGTTTTCTTCAAATGGGGCTGCTTGGAATATGTGTTTGAAAACACTGAGACTCTTTATTAATCAAGCACTTCACTCGCCCTGCCAGCATAACGTTTCATTGATGTCAAAACTCCCTTAAAAATGGTTTTGGAGCCACTTCTTGTACACAGACTTCAACAGAAGAAATATTTTTGGAATTGTAAATAGAATAATTGAGGCAAATATTTGCCCATTTGGAAAGCTTCTTGCGATGGCTTTAATTTTCAGTTGCATTTAAAATATGTAGATCTGGGCATGGGGGGTGGGTATCAGCGGCAGGAATGAAGCACACCCCAGATCTAGGCTTCCCTCGGAGGGCAGTTGTAAAGTGGAGAGACAGATGGCTCAGAGGAGAGATAGGGAAACTTGTTTGGAAAAGATAGATTGATCCCTGGGGGGGGAGGAGGGGGAAAGCAGCCATGAAAGGGGTTAACTTAACCTATTCAAAAAAAGAATACGCCAATCAGAAAGACACGGGCTTAGCAGGAGCTTGGGGAAAGGAGAGTCACAGAGACAAGCATTGATGATGCCTTCCTAAGAGGTGCACTGAGTAGAGGTTGCCCACCCGGGTCCCAAGACACAGCCTAGCAGGACTTAGGAGCAGGTCCATTCTAATTACATAGATGGCCACTTCAGAGTACCACTGCCATATAAGCTAAAATACTAGAATTATATATGGAAAACCCCTATTCTGATGCCTTGTACTTGACGATCAGTTTTCCTACATAAGTCTTGTAAGGAGGCGATAATCATTCAGGCTACCTGGGCATCCTGGTGTGAACTGTGGTGGAACATCTTGAAGAAGAGTAGATAGGTACCTTGCATTTCATTCATCAATCCCTGTGAGCCCATAAGTGTATGTCTACCCAAAGAGGTGGGTCTAATCTCTGTGTGTTGGCAGGTAAGGATTCTAGGCCTGAACTTGGGCAGTGGGAAATTCATCCAGGTAGTGGATTCTCTGCGAGGGCCTCTGGAAGGAAGGAGGTGGGTTTGATGTTCGTCGCTTTTCCTCCAGAAAGTGTAGCCTTGAGCAAGTTAACCTCTCTGAGGCTTAATTTCTTTTAAATTTTTATTGGTTGATTTGAGAGAGAGAAGAGGGGAAAGAGAGAGAAACACCAGTTTGTTATTCCACTTATTTATGCATTCATTGGTTGCCTTTTATATGTGCCCTGACTAGGGATTGAACCCACAACCTTGGTGTATCAGGATGATGTTCTAAGCAACTGAGCTATCTGGCACTGAGCTATCCAGCCAGGGCTCCTGAATTTTCTCATTCTGTGGCAAAGACGCGCTCACTTTGCAAGGTCTTTGTCAGGTTTGGAGACATTATTGGTGGCTGATATGCTCCTGAAGCCCCTTTGTGCCCTGAAGTTATGTGATGCTCTATATGAACATTTCTGAGATCGTTGAGATGTCTACCTGCCTGTGGCCATGCTCTGACAGCTGTCCACCTCTCATTCACAGGGGTGATTCCTGCAGCCATGATTCCCTTTCTCTACAGATGAGGATACCTTATGAAATCCAGTTACATTCTATGCCCGTATTTCCTCCTAAAATATTGCTGTTGTTTTTCCAATAATTCCAACAACCTCCCAGCTCTTAGGAAGTGAAGCTAGTTTGAGGGGGGTTTGTCACATGGCGAGCAACAGATCTCTGTCCTTTGAGCTCTGATTTGGAACCACAAGAGGCAAGGTGAAGATCGTACTCTCTGCCTGGACGCTTGTAGAGGGAGGACAGGGTGACCATCTTGTGGACAATGGCTGGCAAGTAATCTCTCCTTCTTGGGAAGGCTGGCCACTTGCTCCTAGACAACGCCCTCTCAGGAGCCGTCTCTCCTCAAGCACACTTCTGAGGAGCCCTGAAAAACCTGAGTGTTGGGCTATTGGTGCCTTTGAAGAAGGCAGCGCTGCTCCAGCAGGTAGGGCCAGGCCGAAGCTCGCCGCCTTGTGACCGACACACGTGCTACTTTTCTTCCCTCAAACACTTCACAGGGGGTCGGTAGACGTGTTCCCCTCCTGCCGGTGCTTGCTCAGGTGCCCTTCTCTGAGCCTGGCTGTGGCCCAGTAAGGCGGTGGCACCTAGCCCTTCAATTGTCAGGGCCTCAGGCCAGGAGCTCTGTGTGCAAAGGGACGTGCTCATGGCAGGAAATTTGTGGAGTCCTACGCTCGGCCCTGACACATCTGGTGAGCAGCGAAGGTCGCCTGTAAGAACCATAAACTCTGTCTTTCTGGGCTTTTCCCACTCCGTTGGGGGAGGACCCTGTTTTAGACCTTCCCTTTAGACCTTCCCTAAGGAGACAGTGTGGTGCAGTGGCGTGGGGCTGGGTGGAAGACCTGGGGACAAGACCGAGGTCCATAGCTTATGGGGCATCTGATCGTGGGCTACTTGATGTACCCCTTTCAGCTTCAGTAGCCTCATGTATAAAGTGGAAGCTTTGTGTGAGGATCCACTAAGATAATGGAAAGAATAAAATCTAACCTTCCCAGCACCAGGGATGCAATGCCCAACATGTTCACTACAGGCAGCCCTGCTGTGTGACATGCAGGAACGTTATGAAGAGAGTAGATCCTAAGCGCTCTCATTACAGGGAGAAATTCTTTTTAATTTCCTTTTTATTGAATCTATATGAGATGATAGATGTTAGCCACACCTATTAGAGTAATCATTTCACAATGTATGCAAATCAAACCATCACGCCGTGCGCCTTAACTTATACAGCACCGTATGCCAATTATGTCTCAGTAAAGCAGGAAAAACCTCAAGCCAGGATTTCTCAGCTCCAAGTATATAACTCACTCCATTGCTGCACTGAGTGTGATGGAGATTATGTCATGGTGAAGGTGTTGGATGCATGAAATAATGTCAGGGAAACATGATCGAGAAGGGGATGGGGTGGGAGGAATTAGGAGGAAGGGCTGAGTGGGCTCAGAAATCGGTGCTTCTGCAGTTAGCTCTGCAGTTAGTTTTAGGCTCGGTTCAGGCTGCCGCAAGCTCAGAGGTGGGGTAGTGAGTGTGGGGGTGTATCCCAGTGGATAGATCACATAAGCAAAAGATTCCCAGTTGTCAGTGGTTGATCTACCGGGGTGGAGCGTGTTGGGTACTGAGAGATATGTTCCAGCAGGTCACCCCCTGGCCTCTGGGCCCATGAAGACCATGGTTTCATCCCTTGGAGAGGTAATAGGGTCACAGCAAAGAGCTGATAGAAATGAAAGTCTCATTCCGTGCAAGGGCAGTGGGCCCGAGGCAGAGCAATTGAACAGATTATAGGGTACCTGGAACTACTGGCTCCATAAGGACTCTGCCCTTGGGGGACGTCTCGCCACCATCGCTTCCTGCCAGTAGATGATGACTTTACCACCACCTTCCCTCTGACTCAGAGAAAGATGGAGTTCGGTGGAAAGTTTAGTTCACTTCAGTACAACAAATATTTATGGAGCACCCCTCTGAGCCGGGCACCACGCTAGGCACAGGGACACAAAGATAAATAACACACAGCCCTCCCCAGCAATGGCAAGGCCGCGGCCCATGTGTGGCCACTCCTTCCCTGTCCACCTAGGCAGACACCGTTAATCCATCACCACCCTCCTCCCTGCTGAGCCCGCACCTGGCCTGGCCTCGTCCCCACCAGGGGCCACTATCCATCAGAGGAGGTGCCAAGTGGGCTGGAATGAGTGGTCCCTCCTGCGTCAGGGAGCTTTTAGTCCTGGGGAGGGAGAGGGGCTGTGGTGTTTCCTTTATGTATGTTAGACTGCACGGTTCACCTTCAAGGTAACAGAGAGGAAACCCGAGGAAGCCTGGGCTCTTAAAAATGTCCGCGTTTCCTTTACATGTCTTATTGTAATTATTTTAAAGGGGCGAGGGGATTTTTCTTAATAAAGACACATATCTTTAGGGAAGCATTTCCCCCTAAAGGCAGAGTGATTCTCATCAGAGAGGACTCCTTTTAACATACAGCTTGAGGCGAAATTGAAATCCAGAAACACAGTTAAAGAGAGTATAAACACTTGCGAGAGCTGCAATGTATCTACCCCAGGGGTCATAAGAATGTGCTAACCCCTCACTGCCAGTTCTTCTGTAGCCAAAGAAATCAAGCAACTAAGAACTTCTCGGGGAAGGCAGGGCAGTGAATGGGGACCTATTATAAAGTACACACCTTCCAGAGAACAAGAATTGCAGGTAACTTCCCTCGGCTCTACAGCGAGTGGCGGTAATAGGACTCCTCTCTGTGGACACTGAGGCCTTGCTTGTTCTGCGGCTTTGGCCATTTAGACTTAATTTATGTTTTTAATTTTCTGGAAAGATCCCAGAGGAGCCCACTGCCCGATGGAGTACACGCTACAGGTTTGGTAAACACAAATTAAAATAAAATAAAAACGCTCTAGTGCCTCTGGACACATCCAAAACCTGAATTAAGAGACTCTTAATCCTAGGGCAAGAATAATCCTTCGATTCATCTTAAAAGGCAAAGTGAAAGGGAAGAAAGGCGGGTAAAGGCAGAGATGGGAGGAGGGCATTAAAGTGAAAGGATATATAGCATTAGAGGCATGGCTGAGTTGGATGTCAGCGCTGGCTCGGCCAGCCTTCCTGAAAAGGGAACATGATAGCCATGCAAAACCTGGATTTCACAGCGAGGAGAAATCAAACAAGCACTTCTCACTCTGGATCACTTTACCCCAAAGAGGGATTTGAATTGAGACCTTCATTACTGCCAATAACTGAGTTTACCAAAATAATCTCCAGCACTTCAGAAAGAGGGTAAGGGCATTGCTGTTGGGTGGATTTTAAAAAAAGAGCAGGAATCGTGTCCTAGAGAAACCTTTATTTCCCTCGACCTTTTCCCAAAGATCTCTCCTACTTCAGCCTCTCATCTCTATAAGCACCCATCATGAAAAGAGTGGGCTATGGAACCATGGAAATGCTGGCTTATTAGCAGAGTGTTTTTGCTTGGCTCTGCCCATGCAGTAAATGTGGACTTTCAGTCCTGGAGAGAGAACGTGGGATACTTAAACCTACCCTATGTCAGGTAATATCCACAGAGACACCCCCGGCCCTCAAGAACCTTGCATCTGTATTCGAAGAGCTGAATTTAAACAGAGGGCTTCTAGAATTCTCTTCCAGTGGCTCCTCATTTAGTGAGTGGCTGCTAAGAGGACGGCACCGAGCTTGATCTACCGTGAGACTTAGTAAGATCAGAAGTGTTCTTGCCAAGTCCGAGTCTACGTGCGCCATTCTTCTGATTGGAATTGAATGTGGGCTCCCAAATTCATGCTTTTACTCTGGTGTACAATACCCTTACACAGTCAGCAATAAATAATATTCAGCATCCTCTAGAAGTACTTGTCTGTACACAATTTTAATGATTACAATAAAAGCAAACACTTTAAAAATTCCCCCTATGCTCCAGTCTCTGTCCGATGTATTTGACTTGCGTTAACTAACTTAACCCTCACATGGTTATTGCATTAGTTTCCTAATACAAATGATCACAAACTGGGTGGCTTAAAACAACAGGAACTCATTATTTCAGAGGCGTGGAGGTCAGAAGTCCGAAATCAAGGTGCCAGAAGTATTGGTTCCCTCAGGAGGCTCAAAGGGAGAATCTGTTCCACGTCTCTCTCCTGGCTTCTGGCGGCTGCTGTGGGTCCTCGGTGCTCCTTGGCTTCTGCTGGGACTTTGATCTCTCCACACACTTTTCTTGCACCTATCTCAGTGTCTTCTCCTTCTCTGTGTCTCGCGGGATAGTCCGTATTGAATTTAGGGCCACTCTAATCCAGGCTGAGCTCGCCCAGAGATCCTTACCCACTTACATTTGGAAGATGCTCACTCCAAATAAGGCCACAGTCTCAGGTTCCAGGTGGATAGATATTTTGGGAGCCCACTATTCAACTCACTGCAATTGGTATCTTCATCCCATAAGTGAGAAAGCAAATTCTGTTTTAAGTAGGTTACAGAGCAGGTGAGAGAGAAAAGCCAGTTTTAAGGCTAAAATATCTGAAAGCAGAGGCACCGATCTTCAGGATCACAGTATCACATCACTTCTCTGTGCATCACTGTGGGGAGACCTATCGCCGGATATGATGTCCAGTCAGATTCGGCAGTTTGCTGCAGCCTGTTGAAATGAACCGAACGTGAGAATTAAACACATCGGGATGCTGCAAGGGGTGGACTGTAACAGCTGCTGTCCGTGTCCCCCAGGCCCCCTAGGTCCCTTCAGCAGGGTTGGTTAGTGCGCTCGTCTTCCAGATGCTATAGGTGCTTCAGCCAATGTCACACCTGCCACCTTCTCTGGGAGGTTGCCCCTCAGTGATGGGAGCCACCTTGCCCAAAGGAGTCGGGATGCTAAGCCCTTCTTGCATCCAGTGGACTCTGATTGGTTGGGGCAGGGGTGCAAAAGAACCACTCTCTTACCTGAAGGCAGGACAGACCCTGGGATTCGGGCTGAAGCTAGACTTCCCCCACCCCACAGTCTTGCAAGGCTCCCTCTCCTTCCCTGTTCTGCTGCTCTCCCTTCTCTGCTAGTTCTTCCAAGGAGAGCTCCATGAATAAATGACAGTGCACACAAATCACAAATCAACTTGTGCTGCTTGAATCAGATGACATTGACCACATATCACTTTGTTCGGGGCCCTCACAATAAGCTCTGATGGTCTCTTCTTCAGATATCAGGACACTGAAGCCCATAGAACTCAAGGATGTGCCCAGTGCTGCTCAGGAAATATGTTATGGAGCTAAGAGTCAAGGCCAGGCACTTTGCAACCCCCTGTTTCCTATTAAACTCTCCGGCCTGCTTGCCAAAACACTCAGGCTCCAGGCAAGTGTGCCCTGGGGAACGGGTCTGGTCTAATGAAAGTTTTGGGGGCTTTGGAATCAGACACAATTGGATACTTAATAACCAGTAGCTATTTCTTTAAAAAAATAAAATAAAAAAATAGGCATTTGAAACTTTGTTTTTTGAATTTTTTCTATTTTCTAAGTTTGTAGGAAATGTTTGGGATGATGTATATTAAGTGCTTATGACCCCGCATAGCACATAGGACACGATCAGGAAAGTTAGGTATTGTTCATTTCCCTCTTGTCCAGTGCTATAGATTGTGAAGCTGAGAGTTGTGACTCATTAGCACCGGGCCCAGTGTCCTGATGGGGCACCTCAAGGTGACACTTCAGCCTCCTAAGTCTGCCTGACCAAATGACACAAACACTTTGAGGTGGCAATTGACACAGGTGCCAATGTGAACTCAGAGATGAGGGTGAGGGAGGCTTCTGTGGGAGAGTTAAACTCACCCAAGAAAGGGAGAGAAGTGGCTGAGGTCACGGGGTGCATTTCACTGTGTGTGACACCCCAGCTGAAACCCTATCCCACAGGGCCATCAGCTGAGCAATTAGAGAAAGTGGCTGAAATTGCTTCCATGTTGGTTTTTATTCCCTTCCCCTTCTAAAAATACCTGTGCCGAGTGAGTTGGCCTGCGCGTGTGTGTGTGTGTGTGTGGGCAGGTGCGTGTGCATGCTCTTGTGTACCTGTCTGTGTCTGTGTGTGTGTTTGTGTGCCCACACCCGCGCATGCCCTTGTGCCAACCTTGGCGCCCTCCTTCAGACCTTGCTTCACTGTGGTTTTCTTAGATGCCTCCCCTTCCTTACGCTGCTGTTTCTCCAACTCAAACTACGCTGCGCCAAGAACGCCCCCCCCCTGCTCCCGCCTGCACGGATTCTCATTTGTTCAGACACCTTATCATGGGACACGTACTTTGCTCACAGCTCATCATCTCCCTTCTTTTTATGAACAATAGCTCCTCTTCTTCGAAGACCCGGTTCTGACATCCCCTCCTCCGCCCGCCTCTTCCAGGCAGCGTTTTCCCTTCACTTTCTAGCATCTTGTAAAGGCCTCTGTGGTAGGCATGCGGCCCTGCGCTGCGATGATCTAGCTACAGGTTTGTCTCTCCCACAAGGACACTGCGGGGCCCTTTAAGGCAGGGACCATGTCACAGATTTCTGGTTTGGCAGGTTTGGCAATATTACCAGGAAAGTTATAGTTTTCAATCAAAGAAAAAGTGAGGAAATGAATAGATAAAGGGTGATGCCTTAAGCGCAGCATTGCTGTGTGCAGGATTCTATGCCTGTAATACGGAGGCAGGCAGTTGTGGTAGATTAATCAGCTGGGCCTGATTATTTACCCGTTCTTTTTGTGTCATGGTGGCCAGAAGTTTGGGCATGTTAGGTGCTCTGGCCAATGGCTTGTGGGTGGAAAGGAGGGGGCTCCAGTTCCAAGCCTAGCGTTACTCCTGGGAACCTGTTCTCGCTGTCCCCACAGAAAGACTCAGCCTAGAGCAACAGAGGCCACCCAGCCGACCTGCTGATCAGGGATGATAAATGATCATGGTTTGAAGCCACAGAGCTTTTGGGTGACTTGTTACACAGCATGGTGGTGGCAATAGCTAACTGATACTTCCAGCTCCTTTAGTTTCTGTGAGGATTAAATCAGATAATTCATGTTGAATGTGCAGCATTGTCCCTACAACATCACAAGCACAGACATTAGGCATCACTTTTATTAATGTTCTTGTTTTACTAGTTTATAAAGCAAAGCTGTTTATGGAGAACAGTTGGCGGAATAAGCAAGAGAGAATCTATCATGTTCAATGAGGCTGTCACAGCTCAGTGTGGCAATTTCTTTGATGTTTGCTGAAAGCCTTCGATGGAATGTGAAGTGGGATGATGTGCTTTGTCTAGGAAGGCCTCAGAGGATTCCCACTTAGCAGAGAAAGCTGACTTGGCACAGTGGCTCCCAGCATGGAGGCTTATGTAACTGTCCTGTCATCAGTGTGATGACCTGGTGGCTCTCCTATGGCATTTTCATTTTGCGAAGCACTCTGTTTGACAAGCCCTCTTGTTAACCATTCTTTGGAGCCTAGCTGTACACAAAAACAGATAGCTAATTCCTAGAAAGTACCAGAGAGCAGGGTTTATAAGGGCCAAGCCGATAATAGGGGGGTCCCATATTCCCATCTTCAACCCAACCCTCCTTCTGATCTCCAGACTCAGGCCTCTAACCGCTGCTGGTCATTCCACCAGGACCACCCAGACTCATGTCACACTCAACATGTCATCTTCTTTCCATACCATCTCTTTCTTCACCTTGCCCAAAATGTGGCTCCAGTGATGCCCTTATCTCAGTGGATTCAGTTCGTAAACCAGAACCTTGTGGCATCCAGCATCCCTCTCTCACTCTCTGTCCCTAGACATCCAACTTCTCATTATTTCTCAAATCTCTCCACCACACCCCATCATCGCTACTATTGCTTCATCTCTTTCCTGGTTTACAGTAAAAATCTCTATGTATGTCTCCCCACCTCAGCCTCTCCTCCCTCATTCCTCTGCCCTCCAAGGTGAGCTCTTTCATGTGTGTACCTGCCTGTATTTTTGTGTAGGCCTCATGCCCCATTGGACTGTAAGTTCCTTGCTTTTAGGAGTCATGCCTAGGATTTTGTTCATTCTCAGGAAATGTTTGGGGGATCTACTCAGATTAGTTAATTAATTCTGATTAGGTAGATTTATTTTTAACCGAGTTCTATGGATGAATGCCTGTACATCTCTACTCCCTTCTATTAAAGCAGATCTGTCTTGGGGAGGAAAGATGAAAATGGAGTTCATGACAAATATCAGCCTCCCAGGGATTAATTGAACTCTGTTAGCCCCCTTATCTGATTAGCCTTCAGGGGCTGGGAGGTAGCGGGAGGGGCCAGTGGTAACTTGAGTGCTAGTGTCTTTCTACAGAGGCCCACATCTAACTCTACCACCTGTTAGTGACGTTTTTCAGCTTCTTTATAATTCAGTTACATCATGGGTAATACAAGGGTGATTATAAGAGTATTTGTCTTTAAGTCCGTTGTGATAAATGAATTAAATAAAAGCTCATACAGCTCTTGACGCCACCGTTCAGAGGATGTCAGTCCCCACTCAACTGAGAAGAGAATCCATGCAGAACAGTTTGGCAATTCGCCCAAGTTCGTGGTGAAATTAGGTTGAGAATCCAGTCTTTTCTGAGTCTAAAGTCAAGTACCGCCTACCTTCCTGATATTTCTTCTTTCTAGGGATAGGTGGGGTGTGCAGGGAGGGTCTCTAGGAATTGGCCTCTTGTTCTCAGACCTTCCTTTCCTGGGAACACCTTGCCCTATGCCTTTTGCCTATTTTATCTGACTAAAGGTTTTTCCTTTTTGAAGAGCCAGCAGAAATATTGCTTCCATGATTACATTGACTAAATTACCGGTGCTGCCATCTGGGCTCCAACTCAGGCCCCAATACCTATCATTGTCTTTCCAGGTCATGAGATGCCAGGAACCCTTTCCAGTCCATGGGATGCCAGTGACTTGTTTTGTCTGTCAGAAGTCAAAACACCATTTCCCTCAAAGGGTTACTACAAAGGGCTGATATTACAAAGACAAAAAGCTCTTTTCACGCACCCTCCCTTGCAGTGCTCCTCAGAGAGGATGAGAGGGTTACAGTGAGAGTGCGGGGGCTGGAGAGGCTCCCAGGCTCCGGCCAGGAGCCGGACCTGCTCTGAGTCTGGGCAGAAGACGGGCGCTCGGGCACGTGAGAAGGCCGAGGACTCTACGGGGACGATGGGGGGTTGTAAATACCTCTCAGGTGTCCAGAGCTTTTCTCTCTCCCAGAAACAGGACATTTCGTTTACGGTGTGGCTTTGGGAGGGTTAGCTGGACAGGCAGAACACAAAAGGTCCCCTTAAGCCTCACCCCCTGGGAGGCCCCTGGTTTCTCCTTTCTGACGGCACCGGTTGTGACCTCGCTCTGTCACCTGTCTGATTGTTCACCCCGGGACAGAAACAAAGCTGATGAAATGGAGGCTCAGCAAAGGAGCCTGGCTTTTCACCTCCAGGTGTGAGGAAGAAAGGGCTGGCATGGGGGAGGGTGACCAGGCATGCATGCTCCTGTGCTCTGCAGCTCACGCCGCGAGAGGCCAGGCTGCGAGGGGCCACGGCGAGTCCCAGACATGGCCCCACATGGCGGGCGTATGGGTCACTGAGGGGCAGGGACCCTTTAACGAATGCAGCTGGTCATCATTTCAGCTCTTAGTGGGAAAAGCAAAGGCTCAGACAAACTAAGCTGTCCCGACCAGCCACTAGGTGGGTTAGCGATGCCTGAACCTGACGGAGAAGCCGGCGCTCAGGGTCAGAGGGTAAACTGATTGGTGGGACCTTTCTGATGCCTGAATTTCAGTGAAGCTATTAGTGCCAATTAGAATGACACCAGAGAAGAGGCTGGAGAGCCAGGGGCCCCCGGAGCACGTCAGGAGAAGGGGTCTGACGGCCGAGACCCAAAGAGAGATGGGTGATTAGGAAGCATAATTTGCTCAATTACTTGCGATTTGGCAGAAGTTGGTTTTTAGGACTGTTTTTGTAACCCAGAAACGGGGGCCTCAGAAGCCTTTGAAATGAGGGCAAAGCACGGAGAGTGAAATAATTTCAACGCGGGGCCGACTTTAAGACCATAAGAGCTGCCAGGCTAGATCCGATCACAGGCCCGGCTGCCACGGTGACTGTGATGGGTGGTGAGAGGGGTGTGTGGACAGGGTTGAGCTGTCAGACCCAGACTAGGAGGTACTTGAAGATTCCTTAGCAGTCTGTCAAGGACTGCCATGTAGCTGGGCCACTGTGACTACCCGAAACTATCAGAGTGCTTGCCTTTCCTGTCTCGTGGAGCAAAACGGGTGTGTGTTGACCTCATGGCCTGTTAGCGTGTGGACTCGGGCGAGCTGCTTAAACTTTTAGAGTCCCAACGTCTGCATTTTACATATTGGTTTAATAATAGCCACCCTCAAAGAATCGTTTCGAGCATTAAGAGGAAAAACAATAAAAGACTGCTAATACTAATACAGCACTTAGAACTTACCATGTGCTGAACTAAACACATATATGTGCATATTAACTCATTGCTCCTCACACAGGCTTATGAGGGTGGTTTTCACGATTGTCACTGTACAGAAGAGGAAACTGTTCATTTTGTGCTTGGGCTTAACTTGGGCACAGAGCTCGGAGCTTGGTGGCAGTGGGCCTTCCCTCAGGCCTTTGTGTGACAAGATCTACTTAAACCGTAGGGTAGTGAGTATTAGTGAATACAGTGCTGCTTACTGCAGTTTTAGTTGTTTCAGATATGCATTCATTGAGTCTTCTAGAAGATTGGCTAACTCTTTGAGCCTGAGACTGAGATGCATGTTGTCCAAAGTACAGAAGAGTCCTTAAGAAACGTAGGTAGAAATAGCTGGACTCCAACCAAACTTGTAATTGCCTTCTTCCAGGTTTAGCACCTACGGTTCTAGAATCACATGAACCCATCTTTCTATCTGAAATTGAGATCATTGAATCTAATAGACAGAATATTAACTTTTCAAAGGTCTCTGAAATGATACACCAGTGGTTGCTTCAGTCTCTGTTCCTTTAAAAACATATATTTTAGCCTTCTTGAAAACAAGATGGGTCCTAAAACATATTCAAAGGAATCTGTAAGCTTTTAAATAGTTGTTTGCTCTACCTCTTCAAAGTGTATAGACTGAAGTATATACAATGCAGTAGTAACATTTCACTCCTGGTGACTGCCTGCTCCTAAAGTTACTTGATTTTCTCAGGTCAGCAAGAACTCTGTTTAAATAGCGACAATAATCATGAGCAAAATGTCTTTTTAAAAGGCACAGGGAGGGCAAGTAACTAAGTTAAGTTGTCGTCAACAAAGATGAAACGTTCATCTCATGAAGGGATCTCGAAAGGCTTGGGTTGGTCCGATCTGGTAACCTGACGGGAACGTGACAGTGGTTTCACGATGCGTCTACCTCAGGGTTGCTGGGACTCAGCCCTATGGCCATTTTGAGCTGGGTGATTCTTTGTTGCGGAGAACTGTCCTGTGCATTGCAGAACATTCAGGAGAATCACTGATCCCCAACCACTAGATGTCAATAGCACCTCCAACATGCCCAGTTGTAACAAACAGAAATAGTTCCAGACGTTGACTAATGGCTCCTATGGGACGAACTCTTCCTTATTGAGAATCAGGGATTTACATTTATATCAGAGATCAGCAAACTTTTTTTTATAAGGGCCATAGAGTAAATGTTTTAGGCCTTGAAAACCATATGGTCTCTGTCACTGTTCCTCTGCTCTCATTGTGCAAAAGCAGCTTAGACAATATGTAAACAAAGGAACACGGCTGTGCCCCAGTGAGACGTGGTTCACCGAGCACAGGTGGGTGGATTTGGACCAGGGGCTGTGGTGCGCCGACCTGGTGTGTATCACTGTGGGTAATGTGCAACACGTGATATAACGTGGTGCTGGTATTGAGTGAAGAGGAACATTATATTCAAGGATTAAATGAATGTCACTGATGACCCCGCCAGAGATATCTGCTGTCAGGACAAAATTTTGAAATCTTACTATATACATATAATTTTGTATCGTAATGTTTTTCATGTTGCATTATTTACAACATAAGTAACGTTTTGGTGCTGGACATTTTGAAAAGCATAATTTGTAATGGCTAGGTAATTATTCATTTTATGGGTGTATCAAAATGAATTCATTATTCTTTGTAATTGGATATTTTAATTCCCCCCCCATTTTTTTCCTATAATGTAAATAATAGTGCAAAGAATATGTTTATACATATAACTCTAATAATTTCTATAGGACAAATTTCTAATAGTGGATTTGCTAACTTAAAGAATAAGGGTATTTTTAAAGGCTCTTGATCACTTGTAAATTAGTCTTCAGAAATGTTCTGCTGGCTTTTACTCCTGTCAGAGAACGGGATATCTTGAACTGAATTGTATGCTGGATACCAAGCTACCAGCGGGCAGGGTGCAGAGACTTTCCACTTTACATGTCTGTCAGAGGACCCCACATGATGTCTGCTGTCTAGATTCCAGTGAACTGTCCAGATGCAGAGTCCAACACAGAATTCTCAGACTGGGACATATAATGTAACAGATTAGAAATTTATGTCCACATCTTTGAAACTACTCTGGTGTGCAGTCACACAGGGAATGACCCCACAGGTTTGGGACAAGCAGCAAAGGCAACATTCTCAGCACCCAAATTGCCTAAGTCGACATGTCACAGGTTGAGTGGGTGTAAAAAAAAATGACATAGGACTCACATAGTGGAGTTATTGACATGAAAGGAAGACCAGGAGGGGTCCTGTTTCCCTGCACAGTTCTGGGACTTGTGTCCTTTAAATGCACGGAATATTACCATTAGGAAAATATCATTTATGTGGATCATTGGATTTCCTGTTTTTAATCCTTGCAAGCATTCTGGCAATCTTCAGAGCTAGCAGAAACCACAGGCGTGCTGTGCAGAAAGCCTGGCTTGCACAGGCCACCAACCCTAAGGGGAAATTTCTCATAACCGGCTCTTTCTCACAATTCCTCCTGGCTTAGGGAAGATGGCTGACCAAACTGCAGACCTGGGGACACTGAATCTACCACTCATGTTTTACCCTCCAGGATTGGGTATGCCATGGGATGGGATGCCTGAACCACATGATGTTTTCCAGAGAGAAACCAGGAGAGGCAGTGCTTGGCTTCTGAGTGCTGATCTTTGAGGCTCTTGTGCAGTGAGCCCTGGGCTCGCTTCCCCTGGACAGATGAACTATGTCATCAAAATCCCTCCAGGACCCCAACCTCAGGGAGTTACAAGCCGATGTGTTTGGAAAACCTAAAATTGTGATGATGTGAAGGATTACCCTGAGGTTTCCAACATTATCACCCTAACTGTGTACTTTTAAATGTTTCGGGTATGGGTCCTTTGGCCATGAAATGAGCAGTCTTCAAAGACCTTTGTCATGTTAACTGTCAGTGATAGTGGCCACTGGATGAGCACAGAGTGCAGGTTCTGAAAAGATTGGCTGCTTTCCAGGCAAAGATGAGTAAACGTAACCTGGGCACACATCCCCACACCGGGCTCTTTATTAAGGCTCCACATGTTGGCAGTGCCTTATAGCACTTGCCCCTGTCATAACTTGTCACCGAGAAGGTGACATATAATTCAAGATCTCACTTCCTTCACACGATTACATAAATGCCATCTTCCTGATGAGGCTCCTCTGGCTAATCCAGCTAAAGTGACAACATAGGACCCACACCTGGCCTCTGCTCGCATTCTTATCTTTATCACCTCAGCGCTGATCACTGCTTCGCGTGCTCTCTGTTCACTTAGTGACCCTGTGTGTGTCTGTCTTCCACTAAACTGTAAGCTTTGCAAGGGTGGGTCGTGTGGTTGTCCGTGTGTGTGTGTGTGTGTGTGTGTGTACGTGCGTGTGCGTGTTTCTATTTTATTTGCTGCGTGGGTCACTGCCTAAAAACATTGACATGCCTTTGAAGGCACTGTCCAGTAGCTAAGCTTTCTTCTTGGCTAATTTAGAAGCTTCTGAGGGCAGCTACTATAGTGTAGAGTGACTGCTTAATGTGTATTTAGAGATTTAATCAAATAGTCGCTGCTCTTGTAATAGAGGAGATAATATGGATCACTAAGTAACATCCTTAGGTTTTGGCTGAAGGGATCTGCTCCTAAATGGAGAGGGGGTTACGCACTCTAATCGGCCCTGTAAGCCCCCTCAGCACCGGCCAACAATTGTTTTATTTTCACAGTGGTTCTGTGAGGTTGATTCTGTTACCTTTCCATCTTACCAGTTAAGAAAATGGAGCCCTGGCCAGTTTGGCTCAGTGGTTAGAGTGTCAGCCTGTGGACTGAAGGGTCTTGGGTTCAACTCCAGCCAAGAGCACATATCGTGGTTGCAGGGTCCATCCCAGGTCCAGTCAGGGTGCATGTGGGAGGCAACCAATCGATGTGTCTCTCTCACATCAATGTTTCTCTCTCTCCCTCCCTTCCACTCTTACTGAAATGCAGTGGAAAAAAATTATCCTTGGGTGAGAATTTAAAAAAATAGAAAATGGAAACTGAGGTGGAAAGATGTAAAGGAACAGCCCCAAGTCACTTTAGTTGCCCAAGTTAGCAAGTAGCCTTGCTGGGATGTGGACCCAGAGCTCCTTGTGTATTGAAGTCAAGACCTTTCCACAGTATGAGGCTGGTCTATAAAGTTCTTCAATGTGCGGGGTTGTGTGAGATAGGAGTTACTGTTCATTTGTGATGAAGTCCCAAAAGCATAAAAGCACCCTCCAATTTTTTCCTGGCAATTTTTTATTGAATTGGGAAGCAATAACATTTTTATGGGAATTTTATCTCAGAAACCCATAGCACTTAAAACATACGAATTGATTCTCAAAACTCACAAGGTAGTTAGCAAATTATGTGATAGGAAATTAACTATAATAAGAAAATAGCAACCCATGAGATGTCAGAGAGTTATCTTAAGGAAACGCATAAGGACTCATACACTCCCCAATGTAGGGGGGAGGACACTTACCAAAGAAAAGTGGAACAGGAACAGAGTTTGAGCTGTTTTAGGACCTCCAGCCATAAGTGATGACTTTAGGGTAGCAATGGCTTCTGTGCTGTGATTAGTGAGGCTGACCATTAATTCTCCACAGACGTATTGTGTCTCCAGGAATAATTATTTTTCTTGAAAATATATCTCAAGAATTCTATACATCATTCAGTTCAACATTTATTTTGTACCAACTATATAAACATGTAGAATGAGATTTGCTGATTCAAGAAAACCTTAGGTACTGTCTACTCCAGTGTGAGGCATCTGAGTAGTAAGTGCCAAGACCAGTGGTTCCTCCATCGTGATTACATGACATCTTCTTTTCCTGTAATAATTGTGACATTCATTGAAAGACACATTCGTCTTTACCTAACTCCAAATCAAAGGCTTGAGAACAACTCCAGATAGAATCTTCAAGTTCGACACACATGAAGGATGGTCATGATTTGTCTAGAATAAACCAGCAACTGGGCTATGCCCTAAGTGTTCAAAGAGTGCTAACTTGGTCCAGGTTGTTTAGGATGTCTGGTGTGGAAGATAGGTGGCTTTACTTGAGTAAGATCGAAACACGTAGAGATAAAAATATCCAAGTTTCCACAGCTAAAACCCTGCTAGAGGTGGGATTCACACCCTGACCTCTGGCTCAAGTCCAGTGATGTTTTCACTTTAATTTTCCTTTCTTGCCAAAGGGCTCATCCAAGTAGCTTGCTGTGCACAATCACAGCTTCCGTTTGCTTAAATGTCCTTCTGAATCTTGGGACATTATTTACTTCATCTTTCAAAGAGATCTCATGGCCTGAGGTTTGGGGCTTATGTTGTAGACTCAAATTGGATGTATTAGTCTGCTTGAGCTGACATACCGAAGTACTCCAGAGAGAGTGGATTAAACAAAAGAAATGTATTATCTCGTAGTTCTGGAGGCTAGAGGTCTGAGGTCAAGGTGTGGGCAGGTTGGTTTCTTCTGAGGCTTCTCTCGTTGGCTTACAGATGGTCATCTTCTTCTTGTGTCCTCATGTGGTTGCCTCTCTATGTGTGTGTGTCCTAATCTCCTCTCCTGTAAGGACACCAGCCATATTAGGTTAAAGCTAATCCTAGTGACCTTGTTTTAACTTAATTACTTCTTTTAAGACCCCCATCTCCAAATACAGTCACATTCTGAGGTGCTGGGTGTTAGGACTTCAACATATGAATTTTGGGGGCATACAATTCAGCCCATAACACTGGATGTGCAGAAACAGTGAACTCAGTAACCCAGAGACAAGATGATGCCTATAAAATAATAGATATTTTTAACTCAGGTTTCACCACATGCCCGGGAAATTGCATGCTTTAGTGTCATAACAATCTAGAAAACTCTGTCTTAGTGGCCTGTTCTCTAGATCAGATAGCTAAGAAAGGTTAAGTAATTTCCCAGCGCAGTCTGGGGTTCCTAGAGCCTTCCAAGCTCCTTCGGGTTGCTCTGGAGCAGGATGCAGACACCGTAGCTCGCTCAAGGGTGCGCTTTTGCTGAAACACATCACAAAGCTTCTACTCAGAGCCTGACTGCTCCTAACCCGCTTGGTAGAAGCCCCAGTGGTGATGAGAAACAGCTGAGACCAGAGGCATTGGGACTCCCGAGGCGGCTTCAGAGCTCTGTCATGAAAGGCCACTTAGCTGGGCCCAAGAAGGCTGAAGGACGTGTGAGCACTGCACGTTCTTATTGCCGAAAGCAACAACTCTCCACCGGCCAGGCTTGAAAGCAAAAGCCCAAGGCCATTGCCTCTCTGAGGGGCAGCCTGTCTCCCAGGAATGTGGCCATGATAAACGAGAAATATGTATAAAGTGTGAGCCCTTGCCCCAAAGGGTGCTGAATAAATGCCGGGTATTATACCATTGTTTATTTGGGCTACCCAAGTGCATTGGGCTGAACAAGAGTATTTCTTTCACTGACAACCGCGGTCATTGTGGTGAAAAGATTCATGTTACAACATATGAATGATGCCTCTGTGTACATGCGTGTGTTTGTGCGTGTGTGTGTGTGTGTGTGTGTGCGCATGTGCGTTAATATTTGGTGTGCTGTGTAGGGAGATGGGGGCTGCATTTATCCTGGAAAATGAACTGGAAATTTCAGGAAAGTCTTGGTTACCTACAGTTCTCCTTTGACAGACTTTCCAAAAGTTTCCGACTTATTCATGGAATCTCTAATTTAAAGGCAAGCGCGGGGATCGCCTAAGCCCGGTCTCTGCCGAGGTTCAAACACTCCACTGTAACATTCTGGAGATGTGGTTAACCCACTTCTGGTTGAACACTTCTGCTGATGGGGAACTCACCACTCTGGAGGGGCATTTGTTCCTTCTGTAGACAGCTTCAGGGAAAGAAGGAAAATAATCTTCATAGGGCACTCGGAGTGTTTCAGGCACTGTGCCCAAAGCTCGCTATCAGTCATTTCGTTTACCTCGAGGTAGGTTCTACTGCTGTTATTATTACCACTCCCGGGGCTTCCTGTGGACCAGGACTCTCCCATATGCTTTAGATACATTAAGTCATTCAGTCTTTCCAAACACCCTATGAGATAGGTACTCTTACTTTTCCATTTTATGGATGACAAAACTGGGGTTCAGAGAGGTTAGATACCTTGCTCCGGGTCACACAGCTACGAAGTGGTTTTGAACACAGGCGGTGGGATCCCAAATGCCTGCACACTTCCTGCTGCTGTGTCCCGCTGCTTCTCACCACCCTAAACGCAACGGAAAGAAAACCAAGTTTCAGCGCGTGGGGCCTGGCTCTCCGCCTCCAAACCCTTCTTGCTGGTGCAACTCTGGGCGGCCTACGGGCGTGGCAAAGAGCTGTCGCCCCGACTGGGACAGACTCGGCCTCCACTCAGCTGCGGAAGCAGCACTGTCGCCCTGCGGATGCGTGAGCAGCTTGCGCAGCCCTCGTGTCTAAATACGTTCAGGTTTTGTGGTCCGTCTCTGCCCTTCATCACTCCGCCTGCTCTCCTCTTGCCTGGATGCTTCATTCTCACCCTTCTCGAGCAGGATCCAAAGCGGGCGGTCACCCCCGAGCCCCATGGGTGTGCAGCAGTCTAGATGAGCCTAATAAACCGAATTGTAACCTCCTCCTGTTTGTTTATTCAGCTGGTCAGTTAGCTGATGCATAAACAGTCCTGTTCAATGATCTATTAAATATCGGTAACGGGCTCCTGTCCCCTGCCCGGCGGCCTGTGCCCGCGCCTGGGCTGTGAGAGGCCGGCTCTTCTCTCGCCTCGAATTTTCGTAGCTGGGCCTTTAAGGGAATATTGCTGCTGGGTGCCGAGGCCTCCTTCTTCTCCAGAATCATCTCGGTTGTCTTGGTGATAAATTTTACAGCTGATTTAGGATTAATTTAAAATTTTGTTAAAATGCCCGTTGATGCCTTCTGTGGGATTACCTTTAAAATATAGCTTTGTTTGAGGAGCTCCGACGCCTTTTTTTTCACTTGGGGTCACGCTGTCTCTCCATTTCACTTTTATTTTTTTTGAAATTTGCCTAAATTTAACAATATTCTCTATAAAGTTGTTAAACATATTCCATCAGATTTAGTCAAATACGTTTTACATTTTTGACTTTGCAAATGTTATAATATTTTTTACTGTATATTTTTTTTAACATTTTAATAATTTTTAACATTTTAATTACACTTGGAAAATCAGGAATCCTCACAGTGCATCCTGAGGAGTCCTGGGGTCCGGGAAGGTGTGGCAAGTGGGGGGCCGCTGGTGGGGTGAACCCTGGTGCAGCGAGAACAGACCCCAGGCGCCCCCGCCGCTCAGGTGCCGGGCTTTGTCTTTCCTCCTGGGACGGCGGGAAGCCCTGGGAGCGTCCGGGCAGAGTATATTCCCCGGGCCAGGCGGGCGCAGGCGGCTCAGTTGGAGGCTTCCCGCAGCCCTGCCCAGCAGCAGCCCCGCGATTGTCGGAGAATGTCCCCTGCTGGCAGAGGGGGGACTCAGGTGGGTGTGCACCGCAGGTACAAGCGACGGGACTGCTGGTGGATCCCGTATGGGCAGTAAGTGGGAAAGAGGGGTCAGGAATTAGGCCCCGAGTTTTTGCTTTCAACATCTCGGCGGATGGTGGAGGCTTTGTCTAAACAGGGGAAGGCTAGCGGAGAGGTGGGCTTGTGTGTGTGTTTCTGCGGGTGGGAAAGAGATAGAAGGAAAGTGAGAGTGAGATATTGAAGTGGGGTGTGGGAATAAGTCAGGGGTACAGGAGAGTTCTGGGGGACAGTCACGCACACAGGCAAACACTCTGAAGGTTTCCGAGTGTTAACAAGTGGATGCGTTACTTGGATAGTGTGTTGCTTAGATGGTGGGGAGGGCATGCTCCTGAAGACAAGGCAGGCACCTGTTAACACCATTTTAATGGTTTGCTGATCAGGAGGCACCGTTCAAACACTCTGATTCTTAACATAATAGTCTATTCATTGTATATAATCAGTCTATTGTGTCTTTGAAAATTAGTTGTGGGTTTGAGATTGATATGTGTGTGTGTATATATTTAAAATCATGGGCAAGAGCCTCCCAGTGGCATTTTTGTTCTGGGTCTTCAGGTCGGAGCTGCTGACATTAAGTGGGAGGAGCCCCCTGATGGCTTACACACCAATGCGACCGATTGTCTTGGAAGACTGTGGGCATAGAAGAGTCACAGACAAGCTGGAGCAGGGAAGGTGCCATCGAGGAATAAATAAAGGAGGCCAGTTAGGTGGGAGAAGCACCAAGTTCATGTGAAAAAGTGCAAGGAAAGGGAAGGAACTATTGCTGCAGAAAGGGAAGGGGCAATAATGATGAACTTTAGCAGAACAAACGAAGGTCACTGTTGATTTTCAGAGGAGTCATTTCTAGTGAGATGTAGGAACGACATTGAAACAGCCAACTTCTCAGAGCTCTGCTTGGGGGGGGGGCGGGGGGGCAGACAAATGAGAGCTCCAAGGTGATTTTAAGGGTCCTGTCATGATTTCTAAGCTGTCACATTTCTAAGCACCATGGGTGGAAGCAACAATGCCCAGTGGACAAAGGGAAATTGTTATATCTCAGATGCCTTATTTTTAGTTTTAGAGTAAGCCTTTTCCCAGAAGCCCCCCAGTTGACTTCCTCTCACATCTTATTGGACAGACTTGTGCTCCCTTCCCCTACATAATTCATTCGTTGTCAGAAGGAGAGGTTTACAGTTTTGCTTAAACCAAGTCAGATTCACCCCCAGGGGTTGGGGGTGCCACTGACCTTCCCTGACCAGCATGGCTACATGCAGGAGGCTAAAAAATCCAAACAAAATCTAGGTTTTGTTCGAAAAGAGGAAAGGAAGCTACTGGTTGTTATGTTAGGAACCATCAGTGTCTGTTTGGACCAGGATATTATTGCAAGCAACAGAAATCCACACAAGAAAGTTCAAGAAAACTCTTTTTAAAAACTGGCCTATGGGCCCTATGAGAATCTGAGTGTAGGAATTTATGTGTGTCCAGTCAGTGATTGGAAGCTGTAAATGGAAAACAAGTGGGAAATAGGGAAAGAGGCCCTCTCATGGCCTCTCCCCCAAGGTCCCCAGACATCTTGTTTCTCTGTATGCATTCACCATCTCCTCCCTATAAACTATTTTTTTCTTTTATTTGTGTCCGGTTGGATAAAACCCTTGTTGTCACTGTGGTCCCAAATGTTTGTGGCTCCAGCTGGCTACATTTTCTCAGTTTCCTAATTCCAAAATTCCTGAAAGCTCATGCTGAAGGGCTTAGCTCGTATTTTACTTTTTCAGTCGTAGGTTGTTAGTCTTTGGGGAAGCTGAGCTTCAAAGCCCTGATCCAATGGTCTGTGACAGCACAGCCTGTGGGTTGGAGCGACTCACCTTAAACAAGGTTTATGGACAGGAAATGTGAAGGACAGTCACTTGCAAAACATGTTGAATCCAATTACCTTCTTTTAAGCCTGTGCAGATTACATAAGAAAAATACAAAGTGAGTCCTCAAAAAGTTTCACTCCTTTCTGTCTTCCTTCACTCATTCAACAAACATTGATGAAACATCCACTTTCTTCTAGACATTGGAGATACACAGACGAAAAAGACTTATCCTTACAAGAAGGCGCAGTTAGTAAGCTCAGCAGTTTTAAGCAGTCATTTCAGAAAATGGACAGTGTAAGTAGAAGATGAATCTAGCTCAATCTCAAGCCAAGACTTGACCTGAATTGTCCAATCTAAGGAGTTAACCAGGTAAATGCGGGTGAGGGAGAAAGGGCACCAAGCACGGATGGATTGTAGGACCTGTGTGTTTCACAATCTCAGGAAGTCCACTAACATCTATTCCGTGTGCCTCAGAATTGGTGCAAGTTTGGTAAGAATAGGGGTTAGAGAAGTAGGCAAAGGCTAGACATAGGGAAACATTTTGGAAGGTCTTACGATAAGTATTTAAAACAAAACAATGCAGGAGTTTGGGGCGTGAGTGAGAGGGAGTGAGCCCACCCATCCTTGCTGTCTCATGCAGAGTAGCTGTAAACCCGGACAGGACGCATGGGGACGCTTTTTCTGACCCTAAGAAACAGGTAGTAGCAGGAAGGCTGTGGAAGAGGACCGGAGTCCAAAGTGCACTCAGCTCTCAGTGAAGTTTTCATTCACTTTTAGTCCAGGGCCCCAGCCTGGATGCAACCCGGTCAGAACCTGGTCGCGGGCGCTGGTGCGGACAGAGGGAGCTCCAGGAGACACACTCTCATTTTGGCTCAGGCAATGGGAATTCACTTCTGAATGAGCAGAGAGAATGAAGTTAAACGCCCCATTAGAAAAATTAAAGTGCTGCTCACAAGAAAAAAATGTGTAACTGCGTGGTGACGGATGTTAACTAGACTTACTGTGGTGACCGTTTTGCAATACTGTAAACACAAACGTCAAATCACTGTGTCGTGCACCTGAAAATAGTATAAGGTTATATGTCAGCTATATCTCAATTTAAAATATCTAACAAATAAAAAAATTAATTATGCTTCAGCCTACAGCTGCCCACAGGCACCTCAGATTCTGAGGGAGCAGAGTTTTTTCCTCTGATCAGAGGAGCTATTGTTCCAAGAGGGAGGAGAGACTCCTATTTTTCCCCCTTCTGTCCTCCACGGCTTGACTGCACACCCGTGCGGTGCCGCAAGAGAACCCCGCGAGCATGGGCTAAAGAAGGCCCCAGCTTTCCGGGTGGACAACTGAAAACTGGAGCTCTAGAATATGCAGAGGGTCTGAGAGTTCAGAAAACGAAGCTAAAACTCATTTGTGAAGCCCTGGTATATCCCAAACTGTATGCATGGACATGTTAAAAAATATTACAAATGTTCCTATGATTTAAACAAGATCCAACAGCTCATAACATAATATTAAACAATATCAAGAATATAATAAAAAATACTCAATATGTGAAGGAGCCAGAAAAAAATCAAATGACGGGAATAGAGAATCAACAGATGCTACAGTAGATCTTGGAATTGTCTGATAGACTTTAAAGCAAATATTATGAAAATACTTCCTTGAGTTGTGGTGAACACTCTTGAAATAAGTGAGAAGACTGAATGTTTCATAAAAAAAAAAAAAATTGAAGGTATAAAGAAATATAAAAGAAAAACACACGAGCTAAGCAAAAGTATAGAATGGGCTCAGTAATATAATGCAGACGATAGATGAAAGGGTCAGTGAACTTGAAAGAGATCGATAGAAATGATTTAATTGGAAGAGCATGGAGAAGAAAGATTGAGAAACAAACGAGCAGTCTCAGGGACTGTGCTACAATACCAAAATACCTAACATTTACGGCATGGAATTCTCAGAAGGAGATAAGAAATAGTGTGCAGAGGGAATACTTACAGAAATAATGGCAGGAAAACCTCCTGAATTTGGCAAGACCCATACACTTACAGATTCAAAAGTTGAGCAAACCCCAAACAGGAAACAAACAAACAGGGAAACCCACACCCGACAAGGTAATCAAACTGCTAGAAACTAGAAACAAAGAAATAGCTTGAAGACAGAGAAAAAGCATTCATTGCTCCAGAAAACATCAATTTCTATGGCTGTAAGTTCCTTATAGGAAGCATGAAAGTCTCGAGGGAGAAAAAGAAGGTTTTCAAAGGGTGGAAAGACCAGAACAGTCCACTCAGAATTCTCTGTCAAGTGAAACATCCCCACAGAGAGAGTGGTGAAATAGAGTCACCCTCAGGTGAGGGAGACCTGAGAGACTGTTGCCAGCACATCCACTCCCATCACAAAAGAATATTTTTTTGACAGAACACAACAACTATATCATGTCTATGTGAAACCCACTTCGACTATAATGATATGGGTAAGATAACAGCGAAAGGCTGGGGAAAGTCGTTCCACGCAACTATTAATAAAAGGAACACTAGAGTTCATATCTAGCTACGTTAATTGCAGACAGAATAGAATTCATAGCGCAGCACATTAAGAGGGATAAAGTCATTACATAATCATGATAAAATCAGTTCACCAAGAAGACATAAAAATCTCAAATGTGTGATAAAATGCATCCTAATAAGAAAGCTTCAGAGTATAGAAAACAAAATTTGACAGAGCTGGAAAGAGAAGTATACAAACCCACATTTGATTGGATGCATAACCTCTGCTCTCAGGAATTCTAACTCTGCTCTTATTAATCAGTCGAATCAGTGTAACTAGAAACAGAAAGCCTACAAGGATATAGCAGAACTGAATGACAGCATCAACCAACTGAACTTGTATTTTATTTTGTGACATTTATAGAACGCTCCAACCAACAGCAGAAGGCCACATACTTTTCAAGTGGACATGAAACATTCACCAAGCAAGTGCCCATCCTGGTTTATGTAACAAGGTAAAAAATTCAAAATACTTGAAATCTTACAAAATTTGCCATAATAGATTAAACTAAAATCCATAGCAAAGATTACAAGAGAATCTTCAAACACTTGAAAATTAAACAACGTGCTTCTAAATAACGCATGGTAAAAGAAGAATTCTCAAGAGAATTAAGATAATATTTTGAACTGAGCAAAAATAAAAATAAAATATATAAAAATTTGTAGGATTCAGTTAAGGCAGTTCATAGAGAAAAATTCACAGCATTAAACATTTATATTAGAAAATAATTTCTCAAGTAAATAATCTAAGCTTCTACCTTAAGAAACTAGGGAAAGAAATGCAAAATGTACCTAAACAAATAGAAGGAAGAAGAAAAAAAAGAGTGGAAATCAATGAAATTTTAAATAGAAGAACAGTAGATAATATCAAACAAAAGTCTGTTTTTAAGATAAATAAAATGGATGTATCTATCAAGATTAAACAGGAAAAACAGAGATAAGACAAAATTTCATAATCAGGAGTGAAAACTGAGATAAAACTGCAGAGCTTGCAAATTAAAAGATGATGAAGTATTTCATGAAGAACCCTATGAACATAAATTCTATAATTTATGTTCCACCCAACATAAAAGGAAGAGATCATACCAATTCTAGACAACCTCTTCTAGAAAATAGACGGGGAGATGGCATTTCTCATTTTACGAGGGGAGCATTACTGATACCAAAACCAGAAAAAGACACTACAAAAAGAAAACTACATACCAAATCCCTCATAGACACAAAAATCACCAAAATATTAGCAAATCAAACCCTTCCAAATATAAAAATAATACATAATGACCAAATAGGATTCCTCCAGAGAATGCAAGTTTGAAATCAATCAATGTAATCTATTATATTAACAGCCTAAAGCAGCGATTTTCAACTGGTGTGCCGCAAGAATTTTTAAAACTTGCAATACCTAGTCAAGGGTACTGACTGCTTTTCCCTGAGATTGTCAAATAAAAAAAAAAATGGCAACAGCCAACACAATAGCTGTCTGAATGAATCAAAATTATAGCTATATTATTGTCAGATTGGCAAAAAAGGTATTTTTTTGGAGTTCCATAGAATTTTAGTAGCTAGTTTATATGTGCCGTGAGATGGAAAAAGTTGAACATCGCTGCCCTAAAGAAGAAAAAACAAATAATCGTATCAATAGATGCAGAAAAACATTTGACAAAGTACAGCATCATTCATAATAAAAATTATCAGCCACCTAAGCATAGAAGGAAACTTCCTTAAGCCTATAAAGAACATCTACCAAAAATCTAGAGCTAGCATCATATTTCATATTTCTGCAATATTATAGAAAGACAAATATAGAATAGTCAAAATGGTAGATGAAAGTTGGGTATTTACAGCACCTGACTTAAAGACACTGACCATGACATTGTGTTACGGAGGGAACTGACACATAAATCAATGGGACAGAGAGAATCTATACATAGACCCACACGTACATAGACAATTATTTTTTCCAAAGATACAAAGGCAATTCAATAAAAATAGTCTTTTCAATAAATTGTCTTGAAAACAATGATAATCCACATGCAAAATAGTAAACCTGGTCCTAAATCTCACACTTTATACAAATACTTACTCAGAGTGGATCACAGATCTAAATGTAAAACATTGCAATACAAGATTTTGAAAAATTTTGTGACGTATGGTTAAGTGAAGAATTATTAGACATTACCCCCGAAGCACAAGCCATAAAAATTTTTAAAAAATGATAAATTATTAGACTTCATCAAAATTTATTTAAAAAAAATACCCTTTGAAAGATACTGGTAAGAGAATGAAAAGACAGGTAAGTCGCAGACTGGGTAAAATATTTAAAAACCACTTATCTGACAAATGACGTATGTACAGGATATATAAGAAAATTCTCAAAATTCAACATGAGTAAACAAAAACCAGTTTTAAAAATGGGCAAATTAATTCCATATACACTTCACCAAAGGGAGTATACAGGAGACAAAAAGCAGGTTGAAGGATGCTCAATATCATAAGCCACGGGGGAAATGGGAATTAACATTCACCATGAGATAACAGTGCATGACTGTTAGAATGTCTAAAAAAATTACTGACAACACCAAGCCGTGAAAAGAATGCATAGCCGTTGGGCTTCTCATGTGCTGCTAGTGCGAATGCAACCTGGCGTGGCTACTCCAGAAAACATCCCGGCAGGTTGTTACCGCCTTAAGCATCCACTTATCATATGACACAGCAACCCTACCTCTAGCATTTATCCTAGAGTCATGAAACCTTATGTTCACACACACACACACAAAACCAACCCTGCATATGAATGTGTATAGCAGCTCTATTTAAAATTGCCCCGAGCTGAAAGTAGCTCAGATATCTTTCAGGGGGTGAATGAATAAATAAATGGTGGTACGTCCATACAGCTGAATAGTTTTCTGCAATAAGAGAGAGAGAGGAGAGAGAGAGGGAGCTATAGATACACAAAACAAGTTGAATGAATCGTCAGAGCATTGCGCTGAGTGAAAGAAGCCAGTCTCCAACCTTCCCTGCTCTGTGCTTACATTTACGGGATGGTCTCAAAAGGGCAAAATTATAGTGATGGGGAACACATCGATGTTGGCAAGGGGTTAGGGAAGAGGAGGGGGTGTGAGTACAAAGGAATATCAGTTCTAGGGGAGCCGTGGAAATGTTCTATCTCTTGACTGTGGTGGTGGTTACAAGGACCTATAAATGTGTTAAAATAAAGTCCACAATATTGGACTTTATTTCTACAATATTGTAGAAAGTGATACAATACAGTGGGCCGAGGAGCCTGCCCATGGACACAGTGACATAACTGTGCTTTATGGACTAAAAAACAGTGTTACACATGGGGGTGGGCTGGGAGGAGTGGGTGGCAGGGAGAATCAGGAAGGATTAGAGGTTGGGCTGGATCCAGTCCTCAGTCTTTAGAGAGACCAAGGGGACAATGACACCTTTTGTGGAGATTGCTTAACCCACAGGAATTATGAGATGTGACATGAGTCTTTTCACAACAGCTGATTTGTTTGTGAGGTAAGCAGGATCGTATTTATTCACTCAGTTAATATTGGGTGAGCCAAGCCTCTGAGCGAGACACCATGACAGGCCCTGGGGACAGAAAACACTCAGACCCTGAAGCAGCCCTGCCTACCAGGCTGGAATCTTGGAAGGTCTCTGGGGTCAGTGGGATGAAGCATCTCATCTAAGCAGAAAGTGCAGTGAGAGCCCGTCCCCAGAGGGGACAGGTAGCTTGCTGAGTGTGCACAGGTGAACCCCACGTCTTTGTGGGAGGTGAGCAAGCGTGGTGGTGTGTCAGGAACTCCAGGGCTGCACAGTCTGGGTTCGAATCCCTGCTCTGCTCCTCAGGGCCTGGGCGATGTCAGGTGGGTAACCACCTCTCTGTGCTTTAGTTCCCTCATCCGTATGATGACTGTCCTACCTCGCAGGCCTCTGGTCAGGACAGGAGCAAAGAATGGGAATGAAGGATGCAAGGTCCTGGCACGTGGGAAACATTCCATGAAGGTTAGTTTGTCCTGTCGCCTCCCAGCTCAAAGCAACCCCCCTGAGTTACTCTCATTTAATTCCTGATTCACCCCATTCAGGTCAATGAGGAAGCTTTGGCTTTAGCACTGACTTTGTCGCTCCTGTGTCCCATGACCTAAGAAAGCACTGTCCATCTCTGGACGTCGGTTTCTTTCAGTGTGGAGAGGGAGGGGTCGGAGACTCACCTGGATGGGCTCCAAGGCCCCCTCGAGCTCCGGTCTTTTATGCTCCAGGGAGAGAAAAATGACAAGGCCATGGCCTCCTGACTCCCGCCCATCGCCTGAAGGAGCCGCTCCCCTTGGACCTGAGGGCTCTGTAAAAAGACCAACATTTCCCTCTAGTGGTGAGTGGACAGCACTGACTTCACTTTCAGGAGTGAATCTGTTCAGTGTTTTCCACATGAGGTGGACAGGTGGGCAGCTGGAGTGAGGCGATTCTGGGTGGGACAGCTGCAAACATTTCTTAATTTCAGCATCGACGATTGAAACGTGGGGTGCACTGGAAGGAACGCGTGACACAGGGCATCGGACTTAGTGATTACACGGACCTCGTTGGTTCATGGTGAGAGTAGAAAATAAAATAGGCGATTAAAAAAACTGACTACGACTTAGTGGAGATGGCAAACGTCTCGGAGAGGAAACTTAGAAAGTTCTAGTTTTTAATTTAATTTTTATTTTTATCAAAAGTAAATGTGCATATGTTTGAAAAGGATCCAGTAGATATGAGACTTCAGAAAAACAGTCCTGCCCCAACCCAGACATGACCCTCTCCCTAGAGGCAACTGTTGGTAACTTCTGTGAGCTAATTCTTTGGTAATTGGATCAATATTTTCAAGTGACAAGATTCTATTTCTAGATTTTTCTGTTTTCGACATCATGCATAGACTTCCCGATAGAGAAGATGGGGTCTTGCTCCCTTTCACCCACCATGCTCGACCACTCTCCTCTCTCTCTCTCCTTCCTCCCCAGGATCCCTATGGCTCTGCCTTCCCCATATACCTGTCTAGCAATTTTTCATTTAACGCCCAGTATTACATCATCATTACCATGTGCACTATGCTGTTCTTGGTTGACCCATATCATGTGACTGTATTTACTTTATGCAAAATACTTACCCATGAAGTCAATGATTTTTCTTTTTGTTTCATTTGCTTGTTTTCTATGTACTTATGATGAATTCAACTCTGAAGTGTCCCCCAGCTTTTGTAGGTCTCCTTGAAGACACACAACTACTCTAGGCATGTAAAACACATCATCTTCTCAGGGTAACCCCTCCTTGCCTGCCCCGCCCTGACCTGGGTCCCACCTTCACGTCAGATGATCTTTTCCAACACCCGGTGGATGTGTTGGCTGCCAGTTTCTAAGGATGGGCACCGACATCTGATTAGAACTCTCCTGAGTGCCAGGCGAGCTTGCCAGTTGGCTTTTTCACCTTAGGGAGTCGCAGCAGGCTGTTTTCGTTGGGGAACTCCTGAACCCAGTATTCTTTTAGGTCTTTTCTTTGGACTCATCCAGTTCTCCAGAGAGGACCCTCCCCTCTCCAGAACGTGCATCGGACTCTGGAGGCTGAGCGCAGGGAGAAGGCGGGGTCCCCACGTCTCAACACTGAGCATGTGGACGTTCCCCTGTTTTCCCTGAGGCGCCTCCATCGCCATGCGCAGCCCTGCGGGGCGTCCGTCTGTGCAGAGGCCCTTTGCTTTCCCTTCATTGGGGACGAGCCCCCTTTCCTGCGGGCGAGGGGAGCGCTGCGCGATTGAGGGAAGGGGTCTGGTGACTGCCTGCTTTTCAGCAGGGCGCCTGCCCTCCCCTCGCTTCCCGCCCCTTCTCTCCACCCGCGGGTGCGGCCTGGCCAGCCCGAGCCCTGCGGGGCTTCTGTGCTGTGATCAGGAGGTTCCTTGGCTTCCTTCGCTGCCGGCCTGGGTCTGATTTGGGGGTCTGCTGAGTTGGTTCCTACAGCTCAGGCATCTGCTCGCCAGCTTCCAAAACTGCCCTGCTCTTCTCTCTTCTTCGTCTTTATGGCTTTATGTCTTTATAGGTAATTTACCTGTCCTTTTAGTGTTATCTTTTTTTTTCTGAGGGTGGAGTGGGTGGCGAGTGGGAGGGAAGTAAATGGGTAAGTTTTGTGTGTTTGCGGGCCTGTGGGTGTGTTCTCTTTAGCTGGACGCCTCCTAATGATTGTTTTATAAAATTCCCTTTCCATTCCCCCCTGCAAAGCATTTGTAGTAAAAATCCTTCTACGATGTGAGTGAAAACAGAAATACTTGAAGGCAACATTGCAGGAAATATCTCTGTGTTCTTTGAGAAAGGCCTGGCTGTTGGGGACTCACGCTGACTGTCACCGCCTCAGTGGAGTCATCGGAGGAGGGCAGGAATCTTTTAGGGTCTGCAGCCTGAGTCAGGCCCTGTGCTCTACTCCTTAGCATGTTGTCACATTTCATTTTGATGCAGTGATTCCAGGAAGCAGATATTATCCTGTTTTGCAAAGAAGGAAGCAGGGGGTACCCCTCAGTTAAAGAAACACACGGCGTTTGAATAAAAAATAACGACCACGCCACGCCAGTAAACCAAACTCCAAACGGAGCCCTGTTTTTCACAATTATCCAAATTCTCTAGTGTCACAAGCTCATGCTTGACTTAAAGGAAGGAGAGGGGTCCCCGGGAGTGGGGTCTCTGATTGGGAACAGGGCGAATGCACTCCGTGACCTTGGCACATTGCTTTCCTTTCCTGGCCTCCATTTCTACACCAGCAAAGCAAGGTCATCAGAATAAATGGCCTGTTACATTCTGATGATCTATCTTGCAGATGGTGCGCTGGAGGTGCTGAGAGCCTCCAGTCGGATGGGAAGGCAAATGCTCGGCTGGCCACCCTCTAACTCTCTGTTTACACTCTTTGCAAGAAACTTCCCAACAGATAGCCCGACGGTCTTCCACATGCCATTGGGCGTGAAATATGGTTTTTTCCCAAGTCCCTCTTTAGAACTGAATCTCTTTACATCCCCTTCAGGGACTGCAAGGTCTCCTCTGAGCTTAAGGTAAATAAATACTGTAAAATGTGGAGTAGAAATGGGAGTCAAAGGAGAGATTTGGGGAAAGGAGGTAGGGAACCTTGGACCTTTTGCCATATGGTCTCAACACTTTGATTATTTTATGAATGCATGAGGTGACACGCTGGTTTCTTCAAAGCCATTCTTTCACATGCCTTTCAGGGTTATATGATAATCCATCTGAATTTATATAATGAGGCAATTGGATTTAATGACTGAAGCAGTAATTTGGGAAGGAGAAGACCTCAAATTATTTATAATAATAATTGTTACTAATATTTGTATGTTACTAACCAACATTAAAATGGTAATAACTTCCATTTGAGAAATGGAAGCAACTCTACCGATAATTTTACCCAAGTTGCTTGTGTGCAGACGAAGAATCTAAGACTTAGAGAGATGATGTAACTTGAGTGAAGCTTTGACTGAAATGATGCTAATTCTTGATTCAGTGTTTTTCCCATAATACTCCATCGCTCCATTGCTGGTTGCGCTAACCCGTCTTTCTCCACAAATGTCATTGTGCTGATTTAGAACCTATGATTGATGTCTATATGATTGAATATTCATTGACTTGCTCATTACTTAGACAAATAATAATCATCTTAGGTCATTAATCTTGGGGAGCATAGAAGGCCCAGTGATATAATCCTAATTTCAACATCAGAAGTTGTCGAAGCACAATTGTTGAGGTATTAGTAAAATAAAATAAGGACATTTTAAAAGTTGGTTTTTATTTAGTGATCTCATTTTCTACCTTTTCCATGTATGTCGTATGTCGGCATTGCCTCTGTGCCTGGGAGGGTCATCTTATTAAATCGTCATAATGCTAGGTGAAGTCGCTATAATGGTTGTCCCCATTCCCTAGAGCCCAGAGAGGCGATGAGTTTCTCGAGGTCTCCGTGTGGCACTGGGCAGCACTGGGCTGTAACTCGGCCAGTCCTACCCTGTGCTCAGCGTCCTCAGGGCTGAACCGCACTCCCCAAATTTCCCCCAGACCGAGAAATTTTAGATGAAGCGCTCTGAAAAAAGATGTCACACTTACTTCAGGCGTGCGTTTTACTACAGTTTTGCCAGCTTTACCCCTCTATTTAACCCAAGCCAAGTCCCCCACTCATTTTGGTGGCCGTTTCTGTAGCAGGGTCTTTCTCTGCATCTCGATCTCTACTTATTACCTTGTTCTCAGTGAACTGCGTGTTGACACCACAGCGGCTTGTTAAGAGAGTCCTTTACAAATACTTTAAGAAACACTGTTTTTAGGGGGTATCTAAAACCAACTTACCCCAAATGCTGGGGTGTTGTAATATTTTACTGACATCTCAAGCTCACCATGTTAAAACTTCTCTCATCCTTCAATTGTTTCACTAGACAGAAAAGATCAAAACTCTGGCTTTTGAGATTTGTAAAAATAGGTAAATTCTTTTTTTTTTTTTTTTTTTAAATATATCTTTATTGATTTCAGAGAGAGGAAAGGAGAGGGAGAGAGGGAGAGAGAAACATCAATGATGAGAGAGTCATTGATCGAGCCCGCAACCCGGGCATGTGCCCTGACCGGGAATCGAACCCCGATCGCCTGGAGCCCAGGTCGATGCTCAACCACTGAGCCACGCCTGGCCAGGCAAAATAGGTAAATTCTTTAACCTCTGTGCATCTCATTTTATCAGTTCAGAAACTGATAAGATCAAGGAAGATAACTCACGCATTCTTTTATTCAATAGTAGATTATTTGCATAACTAATTACAACTAAATGTTCATTGAGGTAGGTCTGGAGACATGGGTTTAAAGGCTGGCTTTGCCCCTTCGTTAATTGATCTGGGGTGTATTTTCTCACCTATAATTAATGGAAAGCAGTAGCATTAACACTTTCCCTAGGGTGGCTGGGTGAAACAAGATCATATGGAGGGGGAAACAAGCCACAATGCCAGTCACATAACTGGTGTTAAATAATTGTTCTTACTCACTTGTCCAAATGTATTCACACCCAAAACACTTTCTGTCTAGTGCCAGGCCTCGTTCCTGGGCTAGCAGATAGCTTGCCCAAGGCAGGCAGTCCCAACTGTACTGAAACCATTCGCCTGGATGTTTTTTCCCATTCGGCATCGCTTGTTTACATGGTGTCGGATCAAATGGAGGAGAGGAGGACCCTGTGATTCATGACCTTCCTCCAAGGAGGCAGCTGCACAGAACCGATGTCTCAGGAAACAGGATCATCTGTTTGTGTGGCCACAACTCTGTGATCCCTGACCTGGCTTCATCTTCAGGGGCGGGCATGTGTGACACCTTGGTCCCAGGTGGAGCAGCGTGTTTTAAAAAAATCACTATCCTTTTGGATATTTTTTTTATATTGTTGCAGATAGCTTGAAAATCTCTGATTTATGTTTTTACATCTTCAACATTGGGCTCCAGAGTTCACATCTCCCGCTTTGCAAAAGTAACAACAAACTCTCCTGAAATCCCATCTCTCTTGGGGATTTGGGATGCTCTTGGGTATCTGCCACAGTAAGAAAACAAGCTGAAGGAATGTGGAAATGTGAAGCCATCTGGCGGCTGGTCCACTTTCACACCGGCTCTAGGGGTCACTGGGAGCCCTCCAAGCGCTGTTGAGACCCAGTGCCGACAGGAAACATTTGATCCCATCCCAGCAGTGCCCGGACATGTGCACTCAGACATGTGGATGGTCGCCACACTGGGGGGAGAGGGAAACGGGAGGGCTTGAAGGAGGTGTTTGGAAAATGATTTCAGTTCCTTCAGAACTATGAAAACCCCAAGTCCCAAGTGCTTTTGTTAATCCTACATTTCAGTCTGTGTCCATGTTCATTCATGAGTGTGTGCTATTGGAAACTGTGACCTTCGGGGTGGGAGAGACTTTGCTTCATGTTAGAGGCGTGACAGTGATGACTGACAGTCCCTGTCTCCCAGGATCCCTGGTAGGAGGTAGACAATGACCAGGCATTGGCAATATGGGGCGACGTGTTAGGACAGGTTCTAGCAGAGACAGGTTATGACAGATTCAGTCCTAGAAGAAGGTGGGCACTTGTTTTACTCAGCAGAATCCAAAAGTGACTTGGTGAGTCATTCATTCAGCAAACAAGAGGGGAGCACCTGTGTGTGATACTGTGCGTACTAGTCCCTGAGGAGCTGTGTTAGGGGCAGGTTAGTCGGCCTGGGCAGCCAAAACAAAATATCGCAGGTGGAGTGGCTTCAACAACTGAAATTTATTTTCTCACAGTTGTCGAGGCTGGAAAGTCCAAGGTCAAGGTGCTGGCAGGGTAGGTTTCATTCCGAGGCCTCGTTTCTTGGCTTGCTGGCACGTAGGGAATCTTGTTTGCACTTACCTGACCTCCTCTGTAAAGAATGAGCTCTCTGGTGTCTCTTCTGATAAGGACACTAATCTTATCTGATCAAGTCTCCTCTCTTTGACCTCATTTAACCTCAATAACTTCCTTAGAGGCCCCATTTCCAAATACAGTCATACTGGGTGTTAGGGCTTCAACATATGAATGGGAGGGGGTGGCGTAAACATTTAGTCTATAACAAGATGTGATAGGAGTGTATCTATGTTAAGTGCAAGGAGGTGAGAAATGAGAATTCCTAAAAATAGTAGCATGTTATATCCATGAAGGATTGAAGTAATATTATCAGAGAGAACATAGGGCATCCAGTTAAATTTGAATTTCAGATTAACAAGAAATAATTTGTTTTAGTACAAGTATGTCTTAAATATTACATGGGACATACTTATACTAAAACAATAACTTGCTGTTTATCTCCAATTGAAATGTACTTGTGCACCTTGATTTTGGATTTGCTAGATTTGGGATCTCTACTTTCAGGGAACTGTGTATGGGATGATACAACTGGCACATTGAGCGGGAGACATGAGGAGCCTGCAGAGGAGTCAGAAGGACCTTCTTAGGCCCTTTTCAAAGTGGTGCACAAAATGGACTTGACCCTGGGAAGATCAAATGCAAAACTAGAGTGAAAGTAGAAGTCAGGCGGCTTGGGTCCTGTCCACTGAACCCTGGAGGCCGATTCGGGAGCTCTGCTCCCCCCGCCTTGTGTGCACCTGGCACGTTCTGCTCTCCGGCGCCTTTGCTTAGTCCCTTCCCTCTACCGGGACTATGGTGGTTTCTGCTGTCCCAGCCATCTCCTTCCAACATCCGACATGTTCCCTCGACAGCCAGGGGCCTTTATCATTGGCCTTATCTGTGCCCAAGCTTTTCCCCCCATTAGGCTGGAGCAGGTTCTTTGAGGGAAGGACCCGTGGCTGATGAATCTCTTTACTTTTTAAACCTGAGGATAATTGCCCGTTTATCTGATCTCTGTGAGTGCTTTGGGAGACTGTGCCTATGTCTTGAGCAGCTAACACAAGGCCTGGAATACAGTAGGTGTTTATTAAATATTGATGAAATAAATGACACTTGGGAGTATTTTATTACATATCTTTGTGTCAAGTCTTTGGAGAGCTTGGGATCCTGTTGGTGTCTAGTGGTGGTCTTGGAGGTGGAGGCAGGAGAGGATGGTGACAGAACCAAGAGCTAAGCTAGGTAGGAACTTCCCCTCCCCACCACCCTCATCTTTTAGCTCTCCTTCCACAGCAGGGCTCATCTGTGCATTTTAGCTTCTGCTTAAACTGAATCAATTTGCTTAAACTGAATCACTACTCTACTTTCCTTAAACTGAATCAGCACTACTGCTCTTAAACTTCACTTATACTGAATGCTTAAATTTACACTGTACCTAAATGAGAGCAGGGCTTAACTTGAGCACAGAACTCTATTTAAACAGAATCAGTATTACAATTCTAATACACTTAAGTTATTCACAGAATGAGTACTTTTGTTTTCTTTTCCAAATGAAAATGTCTAGCGCTGTGGCCCTTTAATACTGGGAAGTCATAGACTGGACCCTGACCCTGGAGGTTTGGTGAAGTGAGGCTGGAGGGAAGTCCATTCTCCTGAGTACTTTGTAATATGCTACATTTAAGATGATGTGATAGCCTATGAGACTGGTGCCATTGCCCTCACTTTGCAGATATTAGACCAGGCTCAGAGGGTGTGAGCGACCTGCCCAAGATCAGTCTGCTGAGTGTAGGAGGCAGGGGTTTGAAGCCAGGGCCATCTGACCCATGTCTCTGCTGGTTCTACTACTCCTCTGTCTCCCAGCTCTGGGAGGTTGTCCATGTGTTTTTCCTGTGTGAAGAGACTGTGGATGACCTAGGTCAGGAAAAGACCCAGAGAGGGAAGAAACAAAGCAGATGCAGCTCCTGGGCCCTAGAGCCATGTCTCCATCCAACCTTCCTTTGAAAATTGCTTCTGACATTCAGTGTCGTCTTGTCCAAAGTATCTACCAAAACAAAATGACACTAGGGCAGACTGTGGTTGGTTAGATGGTTTTGAATGGGATAAAATATTTGCAAATCATATATCTGATAAGAAGCTAATATCCAAATATATAAAGAATTCCTACAACTCAATAGCAAAAACAAATAAACAATCTGATTTAAAAATTGATAGAAGATCTGAATAGTCATTTTTCTAAAGAAGACATACAGATGGCCAACAGGTGTCTGGAAAGATGCTCCGCGTCATTAATCATCAGAGAAATGAAAATCAAATACACAGCGAGATATCACCTCACACCTGTCAGAATGGCTGTTCTCGGAAAGACAAGAGGTTTCAGGATGTGGCCAGGATCTGGAGATAAGGGAACCCTGAGTCCTGTTGGCGGAAGAATAAATTGATGCGGCCACTAAGGAAAATAGTATGGAGGTTCCTCAAAAAAAAAGGAAAACTCTAACTTGAAAAGATATATGTAGCCCCATGTGCACTGCAGCGCTATTTACAAGAGCCAAGATGTAGAAACAGCTAAGAGAAGGACTGAAGTCTTGCATTTGTGGCAACAGGGACGGGCCTCGAGGGCTTTATGCTAAGTGAAATGACAAATTCTGTATGAGAAACAATCACACAGATGCAGAGAAGAGGCTAGTGATTGCCAGATATGGGGGGTGGGGAGATGGAAGAAATGGGTGAACTCTTTTTTTAGTTTAAATAAATTTAATAAAAATAAAATAAGAGGAAAGCCAGAGTAGTGGAAAGTGTCATGGGAACTAACAGTCCCGGATTGGTTCCTGGCTCTGAGAAGAGCATGTGAAAAAGCCTTATTTTTTATCTAAAGCAGCGATTTTCAACCTTTTTCATCTCAGGGCACATAAACTAATTACTAAAATTCTGTGGCACACCAATAAATATATTATGTTTTTCGTCGATCTGACAAAAAAATAGGTATAATTTTGGTTCGTCATAGTGAGTGGCTATTGCGTTGGCATTTTTTTTTTTGACAATCTAAGAGAAAAGAGGTCAGTGTCCCAGAGTAAATAGTCAGGTATTGCGTGTTTTAAAAATTCTCGCAGCACTCCAGCTGAAAATCACTGGTGTAAAGAAATGGGAAACTCCAAGAAGCCATGTTTCTGACGGAAGGTGAAACAAAAGCCAGGCCGATCATCCAATGCACTTGTTAAATGGCCATTCAGAGGGTGCAGCAGATGCTAGGGTGGTGATGACATGTCACCGGGCGAGCCTGGAGAAATTGTCCAGGTCGAGGCAGGTAGCCCAACTTCCTTGCCTGGTCAGCTGTGACAGCTGAAATGGGTGATGAGGGCAACACTGAAGAAAACAGAAGATATAGGAGAAATGTTTTTTGAGATTCCCAAGCTTTCCAGGAAGAAAAAAGTATAGAAATGTGAGCAAAAATGTAGACAGAAATGCCAACTAAGCAATAACAATGGAATCCCTCATTTTTAGACATCAACAAAGGCATTTATAAAAGCAGTTGCTTCTGATACGATATTCATTACCATATTTATTAACACAAAAAACACAAATATATTCCTGACGCCAGCTATGATGTGCAGATTTGCTTAAAGCCCAGCTGCTCCGTTGACAAAGCAGTCATAGCGACACTTATTTTGTGACTTGCCCATTGAGATAATAAACAGAAAGCATAGTTTCTGGGCTTTTGTAGGTGCTCAAAAAATGGAATGGTGGCGTTCTTCTTCTGATGAGGACTTTCCCTCAAGCATAACCATCCCCCGTGTCCGTGGAGAGGTGCGCCGAGCCCGGGGCTGCTGCGGCGCGACGGACGGAGAAGGCCACCGGCCCTTGTCGACAAGCCCCAGATGATAAATGAAGGTGAAGCCGGTGGATCTGGTGTGAAGGCTTCTCGCGGCTCATCTTGAAGTGCTTCGGTGAGGTCTGTTTTGTTTTGCTCTGTTTGGGATCATTTCTTTGGCCACTCCAGCTATGTAAAGATAATAATCGCACCCATGGACCCGCTGACCTCTCGCCCTCCCTCCCTTTGATAAAGTCTCATTTTCTAGCAAAACTATGACAAATATCTCTTCCTTCGCCTCCAGCAAACCTGCAGATAATCTGTCCATTATCCCACCATCCTCCCCCCCGGCCACTGGTATTTGGTTTGGACTCCTCCGAAGGGGTGAACATTATATCTCTAACCTGCGAAAGCGCCCCGCTCCTCGGCAGCCGGCGGGCCCCGGTGTTTTCACAGCTGGTTGTACTTGCAGGAGCCCCGCCGCCGTCCGAAGGTCCTGCCGCACCAGTTCATCACGGGCCTGCTGCGTGGCGGGGCTCCGAGCTGTTAACGGGAGGCGTGGAGGGGAGTCGAAATTAATCATTTATGATTTATTTATTCTTGTTTCCATCACGGAGGAGAACGAGCAGATGCCAACATTTCCAGGGCCAGGGCTGTCTAGATGATGTGATGTCTGATAGCTGACTCCTAACGCGTATCTGCCAGCAGGACGGGTCTGCGGGGCGGACAAAGCCATGTACTTGCGGACCACTTGGCAGTTTACCCCTCCGTTTTCCTATTCTCGGCCTCTGTTGATTCCTGTAGAAATCCAGCGGATCGAGGCCGTGTCCTTTTTTGTCACTAGTTTACAGGCGAAGAAAAAGAACCGACGGCTTCCTTCTCTGAGGTGGCTCATGACTTGCCCAAGGTCACACGGCCGGTGAGCATCTTGAATTTCTGTCTCGTAGCCCTGAGACCTGTACGATCTCCCTGCCTCCACTGAGGGGGAGACGCCATGGGGGCCTTCTCTGCAGAGATGTCACCTGGCTTCCATGCCTCCACTGACGGGGAGATGCCATGGGGGCCTTCTCTGCAGAGACGTCACCTGGCTTCCGCGCCCCTTCTCTAGCAAGGCCAACAGTTCTCAGTGTCCTGCCCGCCGGTGCCACTCTCGACTCAAGATTATCAACCAGCCTTAATAATCACCTGCGTCCCCCAGGAACTGGCTCAGTACAGAGAGTGAGCTGAGGCCCAGAAACTGCCTTGGAGGAGCTTTCACGGGGCTTTATCCAGCACGATAGGCACTGGGCACGTGTGGCTATTTAAACTTCAGTGAAGTAAAACTAGATATTCAGTTCCTCGGTTGGACTAGTCACCATTCAAGCACTCATCAGCCACATGTGACCAATAGCTACTGTCATGGACATCACAGAAAGTTATTTGGGACAAAACTGGTATGGAGTAAAACTAGTTAGGTGGGCCCAAGGAAGTGACTATCCGCTAAAGTAGACAGACTTGAAAACTCAGATTAAGTTTATAAAGAAACTTGATAACTTTCCCCAGTGGCACTGACCTTGAAGTGTCTTTGTCCCGTCTGTGAATTAGGTGATGCCATTGAGCACCCATTCAAGTGTCCAGTGTGCGCCCTGGTCTAGGCACTGGGGACATACTGGTGAGTGAGAAGACGAGGTCCAGCCTTACAGCCAGGGGAGTCAACATTTAAAGGAACATTAACGAGAAAGCTATTCTGTGCTAATGATTAGGGGTAAGTAGGAAATTAAAGTAGGCAGCTGTTTTAAAGAGTGACTGCGCCTGACTTGAGACAGGGTGATGGGAAGATGTCTCTAGTAAGATGGTATTTAAGCTGAGATGTAAATGACAAGAAGCCAGCCGCGAAAAGATTAGGAAAGAGTCATAGGAACAGTGGGCACAGTCAGAAAGGACATCCTTGGTGTGCTCAAGGAACTTTAAAAAGGAGACCTTCTCTGCAGCGTAGTTTAGATGTTGGAAAATGGCTCTAGGTGTTGAAAACGTAAGCAGGGACCAGCCAAAGCTAGCGCAATGGAAAAGGTTTAAGGTAAACATTTTAAAGTAGGGGTAGGACATGGTCTGATTTATGACATAAGGGATGGCTTTGCCCACAATTTGGAAAATGGGTAAGAGTGAAGGTGGAGAAACTAGCTGGTAGACTATTACAGCAGTTCAGGTGATGAAGATGGTCGCATGGACCAGGGAAGAGCCAGGGAAGAAGGAGAGAAGTCGGTTTGGGTATATGCTTTAGAGGTAGAGTCAGTCGGATACACTGATGGGTTGGATAGAAGAGAGAGGACAGATCTTAGAAGTGGGGCTTAAGCAGTGGGACAGATGGTGGTGCCATCTGTGGAGAGTGAGAAGACTGGCAGGTGCCCTGAAAGGGAGTAACCAAGGGAGAATCAATAGAGAATTAAGTTTGAGGTGTGTATCAGACAACCAGGTAAAGATACCAAATAGGACATAGTTGTATATATGAATCTGGGAAATAATTCAGGGCTTGAAGAAAGGATTTTGAATTCTTTGATATGTCAGTGCTGTTGGAAACCCTGGTGAGTGAGAGAATGAAATTAGAAAAATGATATATCAGAGCTGAGCTTAGGGTTACAGTGGTTGCACGTGTTCATTTTGACTGACAATGGCATTATTTAGTCATTAAATAACCCAACGATTCGCAAGTGTTTATCAAACACTAGTGTGTTAGGCCCTGGACTCAGCTCTGGAGATATGGTAATTAATGACAGTTCTTGTCTCCAAAATGTTTCAAAGCTAGCTGGAGAGATTGACAAACAGACACTCAAATAGAAGATGACAAGTGCCTGAGTAAAAGTAGGCACAACTTGTTATAGTGAGAAAATGATGCAGGTTTTAAATATGAAAGATTTGGGAAAATGTCTATGGTGCAATGCTGAACAATGTTTCATTGGTGGAAGAAATAGTGAGATCTGACCAAATATTTCAATATTTGTGGGTTTTTATTTTTTTCACTCCATTGATCTATGTGCCCTTAGTCACATGGGCTTGTGACTATGTTCCAGATGATTGAGTCAATCAATTTATTTCTGTAGCTTTGTGCAAAGTAGTTCTAAAATAACAATTATAGGAGACTGCATCAATATCTTATATGTCAAGTGATGAGAAAAATTCAGTCATGGGCTGGGCAGAGATGCAGTTGGATACCCTGTGGAGATAAATTCCCTCCCCGTGATCTACTTGCTCCCTGGTCACCGACTCACAATCTTGTCTCTCTACATGTATAAGTACTTGATCCTTAGAGCACTTGCAGTCAGTGGATAGTCATGAAGTCAAGTTAATGTTAGAAATGCCAACCCTGAGCCCTCATATCATTTGCCACTAAACCAACACCACCAGCAGTGATCTATTTCCAGACTTCTTGATATCAGGGAACAATAAATCACTGATTTTAAGCTATTTCTAGTTGGAGATCATTACTTGCAGCTGAAGGCATTCCTAACCAGTACACACAACACAACACTAATGACTTCCACAAGGGAGGTGGTGAAATGAGGTGAACCGTTGCTCTGGAAAGACAAAACCGAAGGTTGTTATCGAGTAAACATTGTGTTGGATTTCCCGTGGAAAAGGGTCAGTTTGCTTATTAATATGTGGTTTTAAACCCACAAGGATTGGTTAGAATTTTTAAGAAAACAGAGAGGCATTTTGTCTGCTTATATTTCTTTGCTTTAAAACGTTGTGGGCACTTGAGGACTTTATAAAAACTGAACCTTGGGAACCCACTAAGAACACGTGCACGAGGCCAAGTTCAGTTTCAAGCCTGCACTGTCTGTCCTATGCCCAGGGATTTTCAAGAAACACTCCAACATTTCTGAAACAGGACCCCTGCTGCCTGATGTTAGGAATGCGCTTCTCCACCAGGATGTGGTCATCTTTTGAGACAAAAATGTCTTTACTGAACTTTTGTGAATTCATTTTTACTCCCCTCACTTTTGGTAAATTTTGTGTAACCTTAAACTGTTCAGTGTTCTCAAATTCCCCATTAAAACATCAGACCCGATACTATTTATATTAAGTATTCACATAATCCTTCCACTAAAGGCAGGCAACTACTGTGAGACATCTTGGAATTGACATGGAAAAAACCGAGTAAGTGTTTTAAATAACAGAGTGAATCTAAGAGAGACCCTTCAGTGGAGAGGAAACTCTGACCCCACACAGAGAATCCTTGGGGGAAAGTGGAGATTCCTTTTTTAGGCTAAAGACATTTTCTATCAATTCACACCTATGTTTTTGTTTTTGTTTTTACCCAGCACTTTGCAGTTTACAAAGCTCTTTCAAACCCATAATCTGGTTTGACCTTCACAAGAAATTCATGAACTAGATAGAGAAACAGGTCTCCAGAGAGGGTGTGGAAAGCCTACCCCAGGCAGCTGGCGGGTGGAAGGGCTAGCACCCAATCCAGGACCGCAGGATGCTCATTCTGGTAATTCTTCTATATGGAATTCCTGAAATTCATTCACAATGTTTTTCTTTTTAAATTAAAAGCCACCAAGAATTACTACATATTATTGAATATACCACTTAATGTCCTATGTCTTTCTATATATTAATATATTTAATTCTCACAAGAACTTTGTGTGACAGTCACCATAATTTACATTTTGTGGGTGAAGACACTGAGGCATACAGCAGTTAAATAAATGAAGCAAGTTAAAAAGTAATTACTAAATGACAAAGTTGAGATTCAAACCCAGGACGCTAGGCTCCAAAGTCCATGCTTTTAGCTATTACACCATGTAGGCTCCTTAATCACTGGATGCCAGTTTTAGGCCTAAAGATTTCCTGCCCTATATAATGACTACCATTCATTCTGTTCTCTACACTGACACTCTCTTCATGTTCTAGAATGATTAAGCAACAAGGAAACCTTAGTATTCTGTACTATCCTTAGTTTATATAGCCACCTGCTCAGTCCAAAATAAAACCCTATTTGGTTACTAAGATTCTGAATTTGCAAACACCTCCTTTCCTCCTTGAGGACCTGGGACAGAGAGTGTGGAAGTCCTAGGGACCTCATTGCTTCCTCTCAGGGCTCAAGCCTCTAACTAGGCCTCACTAATGTGCACACCCTTGTTCTTTGTCTCCCAGGTAACACTCTGGCTCTATCTTGTTCCCTTATGCTGATAGCCTCACACACAGAGGCACTGCCCTCGCCTGAGCTGGAGGAACGGGGGAGGTCCCAGCTTTAATCGCTGTGTTTTCCCCTGTGTCCTCTGTGGATGGGGTGACGTCAACTAGCTGAGCCTCCCTGAGAAGTTGGGAAGAGGGAGTGGGGGTGGAGACTGTGGTCATTGCTCACTCACTAGATTTCCATGAGGCCTGGCCACCCTCCACAGCGTTTATATCATTTCTTCATAAATACGTGTCAGGATTAAACCCCGCTCGCCTGTCACTTCTTTGTTTCTGCAAGTCTTATACCTGCAGCCGCCCACTCCTCCCAGTTCCCGAATCCCTGTGACCCTCAGTGCTTCCTTTCCTCACACACCCCGTAGTCTCCTCTCCACCCCAAATGTTGCCCTCTGCCCTCTGAATTCTTGCCTCACAGTAGGGCAACAGCTGCTGTTTATTGCGTTTCTACTGTGTGCTCACAAAGGAGCATTGGCACACTGTTAAGGGACAGCCTGGATGGGCGGTGGCTCAGATGCCGGATCTCATTGCTAAGCACGTTCTGACGCTATGTCCGGCAGTCCTGGTGGTTGGCAAGGCCAGCCTTCTCTCACTCCCTTCCCGGAGCATTTCATGTACCTCCCGCATTTCACTGGATTCAATTGTGAAGGCACCATTTCCGCCGCAGCCCCCCAAGGATGCTCATGCTTCCTCATGATTTGCAGGTTCATGCTCCTCCTGACTCCCAAAGTTGTTTCTCAGAATTATTCCTTGGCTTTGTTTTTCCTTTCTTTTACTATTTTTTTTTTAGAAGTCAGCTTCTTAGAGGTTTTGCCATTTAACAGTGGAACGGTTTTCATCTTCAACCTTCTGAGCACTTACCTTGATTGACTAATAGCTTTGGCATATGACCTCATGTTTTTCTCTTCAAGTCCTGCTTTTATATTCTTTAAAAACACCCTGGGGGAGTGAGACAGCACTGCCGCCTTGTCCTACACGGCAGAAAACTCATGGCCTGGCAGTGACCTGAAGTGCTCACAGGAGTCCTGCAGATCGCTCAAAGTCTAGATGCAGTATAAAACACAACTACACAACTATTCAAAGGCACTAGAAAAAATATCCAAAATCAGACAGAAGCCACAGGAGAATTCATTCTAAAAAACAAACAAATAAACCCCACAAAACTCCAATAGGAATTGGTAATGATTTTGAGTCTTTGTTGCTGTAGGATAAGCCCATCAGCGGGCAGCGGGAACTCACAACCTTCTTAAATCAAGGTGTCAAAAACAGGAATTTAATTCTGGAGGAGAAATAGGCCCAATTTATGACTATATTCTATATGCAGAATTTTGGCTGATCCTGTACGCTAGTAGTTAGACCGAGGGGACTCAATGAAAAATGCAAGCAGAGACCTGAGAGGGCCTATCTTTAAAAGACATAGATGCAGCCCTGGCTGGTGTGGCTCAGTTGGTTGGGCGTTGTCCCGTGCACTGAGAGGTTGCTGGTTCGGCTCCTGGTCAGGGCACATGCCAGGGTTGCAGGCTTGATCCCTGGTAGGGGGCGTGCAGGAGGCAGCTGATCGATGTTTTACTCTCACATCTATGTTTCTCTCTTTCCCTCTCCTTTCCTCTCTCTCTCAAAATCAATTTAAAAAAGAAAAAAAAAGAGAGAGATGCACTGGGTGTGAGAACCATGAGTGTGCTGATTTTTTAATGGATGCATTTTTCAAATGTATAGCTCATATGGCAAAAAGCTGAACTCTTATACGCTTAATAGATCAGAGGAGAGAGACTGAGTCAAGCAGAGCAATTAGAAGAGGAATTTACAGAATTAAGGGAGCTGATATAGGATAAACCCAAAAGCCCGAGTGGGAGGACTGTCCAAGCCTTTGCTGAGGGCCAGATTTTAAATAAAGAGGAGAATCCAAGGAGATTGGGCTAAAATAGCATCAGTTTGAAGCTATGAAAGTATGTAGAGATTTCAGCTGCCACATAGCGTGGAAGAAACAAGCAATGCAGTTTGGGTTCAAGAAAGTTAATTACTAGAACAAAAAATAAAAATAACAATGATTAGAATGCAGCAGAATGCCAAGTAGCTATATAATAGTATCTAAACTATCCAGTTTTAAGTAAAAAAAATGAGAAAGCATACCTAGTGATAGTAAAATGTGATTCACACTTAGGAAAAAAGATAATAGAAAGCACACAAAGCATGTTCATATGTATTTGGCAGACAAAGACTTCAAAGTATACATATTATAAAAATAAGCTCAAAGAATTAAAGGAAATGATGGACTTAATGAATAAATGGATTTGAACAGAGAAAATGAACCCATAGAAATAAATGAATGGAAATTCTATAGCTGAAAAGTACAAAATCAGAATGGAAAAAAAAAATCACCAGATAGACTACAGAGAAGAAAAGTCACTGAATTTAAAGAGAGAATAATAGAAAGTACTCAATCTAAGGAACAGAAAGGGGAAAAGTGTTTTAAGAAGTCAAGAGTGCTCAAGACTATAGTCATAAAAACAATGCCAAGTCTCACATTTGAAGGAAGAATGAGCTGAAAGGAAGGCACCTGAAAGTGAAGCAGTGGGATATGTGGTGTTGAGTGCCCCATTTCTGAAGGGTTGGGGAGGCCGTAGCTTCTCTAAGCTGCTGGATGCTGGCTGCACAATTCACCAAGCTTCAGGCTACTCATATTAGTACCTGTGCTATTTAATAACTTCGGAAGACATATGGCATTTTATATGTAAAGATTTGGGAAGTAAATGTAAATGAAAGAGCTAATATTACTCAGTGTTGGATATGCCTGAGTTAACTGGTCTGGGTTAACACTGGAAGGAGAAGGAAGGACATGAGAGCAGAGCTGCCTCAATTAACTTGCCCCATCCAAGTCCAAGCCAGAGACGGTGCCCCATCCAACCTCCAGCTGCATGCATTGGCCCAGCCAAGATCAGCAGAGTCACAGCCGAGCCCAAGTCAGCCAACACTCTGCCATGCTTGGGCCTGTAAACTTTAATGATAAATCCTGATTATTTTAAGCCACCGAGTTTTGAGGTAGTTTGTTCCACACGAATAGTTGAGAGAATATTTAAAAGTGTCAGGCACTGTGCTAGATGCTTTACACATATTATCTTATTTAACACTCAAAACGCCCTAATGAGAAAGGTACTATAGTTGTTATTTTAAAATTTCAAGCATATGTTTTCAGATTAAAAAATGGATCCCAAATGCTATTTCACTTTCCAAAGTGACACAGCCACGGAATGAAGCCAGGATTAAGTGTAGGCGGCCCGTGTCCGACATTCAGTACATAAGATCTGTGTCTCTTAGAGATTTTTCTATCTCCAAATTGTCAGAATTGCATGCTGAGAAAGGGAAATCAAAATAAACCATGCTGTAGAAATACCAAGCGTTTCACTGTATGTAATAAAAAGAAATTTCTTTTTAATTCCTCTCCTTACACACCACTTACACAGCAGATGCTGCACTACAGATGCCTAAAGGAATGAAACCCCAACCTCTGTGCTTGCTTACACTCAGAGGTAGAGTGCGCCAGGAAAAACACATGCCCGCCCCATGCCTGGGTATGGTTCCTGGGCCTTCAGGATGCCTGCCCATTAAGTTATTTTCATCGCCATGCAGTTTGGGTTGTACCCTTCCCCTTTTTTTGTTTAATCATTCAGCACCGCTTACGAAAGTGAGAGAAAAAAGAAAAGCTCTCACTCCTAAAATTTCAGACACGGTGGGGGTTAAACAGATTCTACGGGGTCGAGAAGCAGAGGGCCTGAGCTCTTTACTTGCTCCTCCCCTGAAGTACCTACAGGTTTTCAGCCACGCCTGTTTACATCTCAGCGCCTCAATTTTCTTTCCAGTGTAATGGAGTCACTCTCCCAGGTCTGGAGGCCTATGAATCCCATCTGTTTATTCATTCTTTCAACATGTAACTGTCATGCAGCAGCTGGTGTCAGGCACAGCGCCGCTCACGGGTGACACAAGGTGAAGCAGGAGCTCTCAGCCTGGGAGACAGGCGGGGCCCATAAGTAAAGAGTTCCAGAAAAACGTCATTAACGCTCGGCGTTCCTTTTGTTACACAGAAACAGTACAGTTACCATACAGTTAAAACAGATAATTTGATATTAAAATTTTAATTAAATAATTTATTTTAAAATTCAATTTTTATGTCTTAAGAGAACCAGAAAGTTCTCCCTAAAAAGAAACGCCTTTGATAGTGTTTTTATCACAGTCCGTATCAGTTGTTTTTGAAACTCGAGATGGCAAAGACAGAGCCATGCCTTACCAATATCTGCAACCCAGTCACATATATGTGTGTACATGTGTATATGTGCCCATGCGTGTGCATACATGTGCGTACACATATGTGTGTGTATATGATACAAATATTAGGGGTGGGTGACAGACCCGTGGCAGCTTTGCTCTTAGGATGAAGAGAGAAGTGACATGTCTGACAAAGTTACGCTTTATCTGCCTAGCGACACAAATGTACAAATACTAAACGTGCTAATTTTTGTTTCCCCTTTCCCCCGATGTTTTCCTTGTGGTCTCCTTGGAGAAGCTGGCAGGACTGTGCACTTGGTCTAGAAATACGCTGATGAAAATCCAACTGAGGCCTGCACATTGTTTTCGTTAAAGGTCCACTTGGCCGTGACTAAGGGAAACAACTAAATGTTCAGTCCATTTTTAACAAGATGCGAGTGTGTTTTCTTCAACGGCAAGAATGGATAATAATTTTTAACGTCCTCCATGTACCAGGCACTATTCTGAGTGATTCACGTTTGTTGACTCTTTTAATTGTCACGAAACCCTACTTTATCTTATGACCCCCATTTTCCAAGTGAGGAAACTGGGACACGGAGAAACTGACCTCCGCAGGACTTCCCAGGTGGCGAGGGGCGGACTTAGGCCCTGAACCTGCCCCTGCGAGAGTGGCCTTGCCAGGTGCTTGCAGGCAACCATCCTGTGCGAGGGTGGAGCGCCACAGGTCCTTCTAGAATAGCCCTTATTTTCATGGCACGGCCTGGCCTCTGCATTCCTGCTGCCGCACAGAGCGAGCGGCGAAGGAGAGGAGATGTGTAAGTAATTATACTTAAAACACACACACACCAACGACTTCTATTTCCATTGAGACACTTGTGACCCTTTCTTTCTCGTGGCCGCACCCAGCTGCAGGGTACCCTGGAATCAGTCTTCATTTGGGGTCCCCATGCCTGAGCCATCATGGCTCCATGTCCATGGAAGGGAGAGGAAGGGACACTGGTGGCAACAGCTCCTGCCCATTTTATAGTCTTCACTTCAGAAACGCTTTTTACGAGGGTTATACATATTGTTAATGACTTCAAACTGTTTTTAGATGATCTGTTTGGAAAAACATTCATTTTTGTGTGTGTGTTTTGAAGGAGACAACCATTGTTTTAAGAAATTGAAAACACCAGCTTGTAAAGCCTAGCTCCGTCATCTAACTTATTTATGCTGTTTTCTTTTTTTGTTTATGGGAAAACCGAGTTTGAGAGTCCAAACTCATAGATAATCCTTGCTGGGAACCAAGGGCTGAAGTGTCCTTGGGACTCAGTGAGTCGACCACCCCAGATCTCTGTGAAAACTGCCATAAAACAGTGAAACTGCCAACAAATGATTATGAGATGGCCATGATATAAAATGTTTATGAAAATGGCTCTTTTAAGGGTGTCTGTTAGCATTTTCATGGGAACTTCTGATTATTTGTTCTTCATTCCCAACTGACTGCAGTTTGCAATAAATATATTTGATGCATGTCCCCAATAGCTGCTTCCACAGCCAGTAAATTTTTAGGAGATTATAAATTTTAAAAAATGTAATAACTTTTTCTGTTTATTTTTATTTTCTAAATTTGTTTTAACTTTCACAATACAATAAAAGTAAAATTCCAAGTCAGATGAAAATTTTAACTTCCATTCATAAGATGTGTGGTATAAAGGGTTTTCAAAAAAGCAAAATTAGCATAACATAGAGTGACATTGTAGATCACAAATAAACATCATTACAATACACATTATTACTCCATATTATCCTGTCAATCGAGACTCATTTTTAGAATAGATTAAAAAATCAAATCAAATAATATTTGCTTGGAAAAATAGCTATGATCAAAGTGATTCAGAAAAATCTAAGTAATAATGAACAAAGTTCTACTTTCACTCAAGCTTAAGTCAAAAGTAAAGTAAAGGTGCCAATATTAAGTGAAACAAGTTAGAATTAGTTAACATTATTAATAAACAGTCATTGAATTATGGTGAAAGATGTTAATTCAGTCATGAAGTTTTGACATCAGTAAATATAAATGAAATAGCACAAAATCTGAATACATGAGCAAACAATTTTAAGACCTGAGAAGTAATTGGCAGGACACAGTCTTAAAAGGAGATTTTTGTCTCAGTATAATTGGATAAAAATAGCTAATACTACTGAATTGCTTCTTAGTGCCAGTCTCCCCCACCCCCAAGCCATATATGAATTACTACATAGCCTTCCCAATAAACTATGAGCTAGATATTAAACATAAACAATGGGATAAAAAATCATGTATTAATAATATTGAACTAATAGTTTTCTAAGAAATTGTAGCTCATTAAAAGTTACATGCAATTTTCAAATATACACAGATGGAATTATTTATAAAAATTGACCAGAACAAAAATACATTGAAAATGTAGAGATTTTACAAGTCACTTTGAGTACTGACTAATATGTTTACACCCCCAAAAATAAAAATTTAGGGGAAAAAAAGTCTCAAAAAAGAGAGTTGGATCATGGGGGTAACTAAAGACCCACTACAGAAAAGTATTGAAAATAATAGGACAACATATAAAAGCAATGTCAGAGTGAGTGTGATTTAAAGAGTTGGTGCAGCCAATGAACTTACCATCCAAGGGCTCTGTCCTAGTGTTGTGGCCCCAAGGACTGGTTTGTTTGGGTTTAGAGTGATTTGGCTTTTTCCTTTGTGCTGAGAGGGACTGGGTGTGTTAGTCTTACCCCAGCTGATGGACTGTGTCCAGTGTATAGATTGAAGATAATAACTTGTTAAATGTCATAGGACATTTGTATGATCCAAGGTAGCTTGTCACAAATGCTATGTATTAGGAGTTTTGGTTTATAAATGATAAGGAATGACATGTTTTTATTGGGGTGGCCAAAGAGAAGGGCATTCCCTTGAACTCAGGTGGTGGTTGTTTTTGACAATATTAATTGAGCAGAGAGAGATGATTTAAAGATGGAATGTTTCATCAAAGGGAAGCAGAACTTAATGGTTTGGAACATTCTCAGCTTATCTATAATGGAAAAATGAGAAACCTGTTCAGAAGAGAACACTAATAGTGTGGCCACATGACTGTTTAACAAGGAGGTTGGACAACAAATAGATGGTCATTGAAGACATTAGATAGATGAAATTGGGTAAGAAAAGTATATAGAGTGAAAAGTGAAGAGGGCTGAGGTCCAAACTCTGCCTTATGAACAAATAATGGTAGAGCAGGGCATACAGAGCCGATGACAAGACTAAGAAGAACAGAGCCCAGAGGTTTGCAAGGTGAGATGGTGTCACAGAACCACAGGGACAGTGCTGTGGTCAGAATGTTTGTGCGCCTGCTCGCCCAATTCATATACTGAAATCTTAACCCCCATGGTGATGATAGGTGGGACATTTGTGAGGGGATTAGGTCATGATGACGGAGCCCTCATGAATGGGATTAGTGCCCTTATTAAAGAGGCTCCATTGCCCTGGCCAGTGTGGCTCAGTTGGTTGAGCATCTTCCCATGCACTGAAAGGTCACTGCTTTGATTCCTGGTTGGGCCACATGCCCGGGTTTCGGGCTTGATCCCTGGTAGAGGGCATGCAAGAGGCAGAGATCAATGTTGCTCTTTCTCTGTCTCCCTCCCCTTCCTCTCTCTCAAAATCAATAAAAACATATTAAAAAATAAAATAAAGAGACCCCATAGATCTTTCTACCTTCTCCTTCCATGTGAGGACACAAGGCAAGTGTTTGACCTGAGGGAGAGCCCTCCCCTGACCATGCTGGCACGCTGATCTCAGGCTTCCAGGCTCCAGAACTGTGAGGAATAAATTTCTGTTGCTTACAGGCTGCCCAGTCTGGGGCACTGTGCTATAGCAGACTAGGACCAAAAGAGAGTTGGATAGATTTTACCCAGTGAGGCAAAGTAAGGTAAAGGTTAAAAAGAGGCTATGGAGTTTGGCAATTCATGGCTTTTACAGAATACTTTCACCGAAGAATTTGGGACAAACCCTGATTTGAACAATATGAAGAGTGAATAGTATTTGAGTACTGGAGACAGCAACAGAGATTCTTAGATTGTGGAATGTAGCTGTTTAGGAAAAGAGAAAGGTTTTCCTCAATCCAGGCCCGGACTCTGAGTCCCAGAAGGGCATGGCTGCTGTTATTTGAAATACGGCAGACCCGAGCGCTTACACTGGCCATAGGGAGGGAGCTAGTAGGCAGGAAGGTGTAAATCAGGCTCTAGTCCTAGATCCCAAGGAAGATAGGAAGGATGGAAAGAAAGGCCAGTCAGACCTGGAGGGGTGGAGAGCGATTCAGGTTTTTTTGTTTTTTTCCTATAGTTGACCTAAACTGGATTGCTTAAAAAAATAACAAAAATGACTCTTCCACAGTTTTGGAGGCTAGAAGCCTGAGATCAAGGTGTTGGCTGGGCCATGCTCCTTCCCGAAGCTCTATCTAGAGGAGAACTCTTCCCTGCCTCCTCCAAGCTCCTGGTGGTTGCTAGCAATCCTTGGAATGACATCACTCTAATGTCTGCTATAATCTCCGCATGGTCTTCTCCCCTCTGTGGATGTCTGTCTCTGTCTTAGTCAGTTTGGGTGCTTTAACAAAATAACATAGACTGAGTGGCTTAAACGACAGGAAGTATTTCTCTCAGTCTAGAGTCTGGGAAGTCCAAGATCATGGTGCTAACCAAGTAGGCTTCATTCTGAGGCCTCTCTTCTTGGCTAGCAGGTGGCCGCCACTGGGCTGTGTGGTCACATTGCCTCTTCTTTGTGTGACTGGAAGAGAGAGAAGAAAAGCTCTCTGGTGTCTCCTTTTGGAAGTATATTAATCCCATCATTAGGGCCTCACCTTCATGACCTAATTACCTCCCAAAGATCCTGTCTCTAAATACCATCACATTGAAAATTAAGGCTCCAACATATGAATTTGGGAAGGACACACGTCAGTCCATAGCAGTCTACAAGTCCTCCCCCTTTTTTTATAAGGATGTAAGTCATTGGATTAGTACCCATCCTAACCTAGCATCACCTCATATCAATTTGATCACATCTTTAAAGACCTTATGTTCAAGTAAGGTCACATTCACAGGTACCAGGGGTTAGACTCCAACATATGTTCTGGGGGACACAATTCAAGCTACAATAGCAACAAACACAACAAGTGCATATGTCAAGCTACTACTGCAGAGATTAAGGCCGAAAATTAAGGGCCTCGTGCCTCACAGTCTATGTAACCTCAGAAAATTGAAATGCATGGTCACCCACTGAGACACAGAGGGGAAAGGCAGGCACATCAATTCCAATACAGCGTGAAAAGCCCTTTAACAGTCTGGCTGTGACATGCTGTGGGGACACAGAGGATAGAACAGACCACTCAGCATAGGCTGGGAGGTCAAAAGGCTTCTCCAAACAGAAGGCATGGGACCCTCTCCAGAAAGATGGGTAAGAATATGTCCCAGAGAAAGCATGTGTGGCTTCCAGGACGTCCCAGGCAGCTAGAGCAGCGAGGACAAAGGTGAAGCGTTCCGGAAAGGCCAGAGGACTCCATCAACTGCCCACAGTGCCACAACCACCTACGGCAGGACCCCGCCTTGGAGTCCCCTATTGTTTACTCTCAGTTCTTTCTTCGTCCCACTCTGTCTCCCTGGACAAGGCGAGAGGGCTCTTGACTCCTTGGCCCAAGAGCGATTATTCTCTGATTGGCTGTCCTCTTACCTGCAGTCCCGTTATCAGTCCCCCAAAGCCTTGGGGTTTGCTGAAGTGCACATGGTGGGTGTAATGATTAATGCACCCCGGGCTGCGGGGTGGGGGTGCCAGCGTCCTCACAGACGGCCCATTGTTCCTGTGTGAGCCCGAGTCCCTCCCTCTCGCACGCCGACCACGGCTTCCCCAAGCAGAGTATTTATGTGTCGAGTGCAGCACTCCGTGGGCTCCAGGGGCTAATGGGGTGTGAGAGGGGCCTGGGGTTTCTCATCTTGTTCTCAGCTGTGCAAACACCGCACACTTTCCCCGTCCACTCTGGGTCTAAGTTCAGGCCTTCCCAGACCGCAGGGGCTGCAAGGCGGCGGCCAGGGCTCCACAAGTCGGCAGAGACCCGGCGCCTTCCACCCGAACACCAAGCACACCCAGAATGTTTATTTTCTCAGCCCCACCTACGCTCTCAGGCAAACACCTTGCTTGGTGGTTGATATTTTAAGACTTCTCAGAAGTTTTGTTTAATGGCAGCAGGATGGGCTCTCCATTGTCCAAATCAAGTAGAACCTGCTCCCCAAGATTCAGCGAGAATGAATGAATGAATGAATGGATTTTCTCCAACCATCATGGCCTTTCCCCTTCCTTCCTTCCTTCCTTCCTTCCTTCCTTCCTTCCTTCCTTCCTTCCTTCCTTCCTTCCTTCCTTCCTTCCTTCCTTCCTTCCTTCCTTCCTCCCTCCCTCCCTCCCTCCCTCCCTCCCTCCCTCCCTCCCTCCCTCCTTTCTCTAAGCTTATTAACCCTTTGCGGTCATATTAAATTTGGACATGGGTGTTGTACTGGTTTGAATTAAGAGCTTTCAGAGAAATTATGAACTGATACATGAATGAATAGAGTTAAGATTTGTACGGTTCCTTGCTGTGGTGGCTGAGAGCAGACATACGACCAGAACGGTGAAAAAGCTTTGGTGGCTGAGAGTAGACAAACGACCGCAAAAGGTTAACATTGACTTAAGGCATCTTCCCTCCGGGAGCCTTTGGAGAGACCATCAGGACGCCCTCCTTTCTGGAACCGGAGCGGAAGCAGGGGAGCAGGGGAGCCGCGGGAGGGAAGCTGTGCGTGCTGAACTCCTGGTCGGCACCTGTTACCCCGACGCCCTCGTACCCTGTTCCCCCCCCATCGCCACAGGGACGCGGAAGGTGGGAGCTCTTTCCCCTACTGTGAATGAACAAACTGCACAGGATGACCTGAGACGTCAGCCAAGGTCTACCAAGCCCCAAGGCCCATGTTTTTCTCCCTCCACTAGGCCTTTTTACCACCAGCTTCACACTTTTATTTTTTTTTAAGAAGGAAAGAGGTGAGCAGATCATCATGTACTAACTGGTGTGATCAAGCACCACTGCTGTTGGCTATTCAGCTGCAAAATACAGCGTGTTTCAGTGCAAACAGCCAACAGCTGGGACCGGAAGAGGTGGCTTTAAGTCACGGTGTGGCTCCTTCATATGGACACTAATTATGAAATAAGCTATACTTCCCGGGTGCAATTAGAAATCAATAATATCTTGCCTCTACTAAGCATCAAGAAATCAGGAGATGAGGAATGACCTGCTGACTTTCAGCACTGGCCATAGCGCAGTTAGAGAATTTTCCCGGTAAGGTACTAGTGCGCCCCAAGACCTCGACTAAGAGCTTAGCGCTTTCTCTTCTTTCATTCTCAGAACATCCTGTGAGATGCCAGCGACGATCACTCACCTCCACTGACTCTTCCACTTTATGGGTAGAGACGTGAATTCTGGAGGTAGGTGACTTTGGCAGGACCACTCTGGTGGCACTGACTTTGCAAGTTCTGCTCACATGGTTGTCAACGCACGGGGGGGCATCCACAGAGGCGCAGAAGGGGAGCCAGCCTGTTTTGCCGTTTGCTTTCTCTAACGTGCGTTCTGGGAGAAGTGGCTTCTCTAATCATCACGTGCGTCACGCACACTGTGGAAGTAGTAACACCAGCCTGTCGGTGTCCCGTGAGAGCCTCTGAGATAACGGACCTAGCGATTTGCACAATAATCCCTTTGCTCTAGGAAGCAACCCTGCTTGTCCTTGGGTTGCTGTAGCAAGGAAGTTAACATCTTAGCTTGGAAAGGCTGATAATCCTGAGTTCAAATCTCAACTCTGCCACTTACTAGGCTCTTCGCCTTGCGCCATTTGTAACTTCTCCCTGTCGTGACTTTCTCCTCTGTAAGTGGGATGACGACAGTCGTTCTCTCACAGGGTCACTGGGCTGATGAAATGACGCATGTGCTCATTTAGCCAGCGCCTGCCGAATATAAAACGCGCAGCCGTCTCGGCTGCTATTAATATGAATATAATAATGTCACATTCACATAAATGTCAACAGTTCTCTTCTGGGGTGTGCTATGCAGAATGACCACTCACTTTCTCAATGAGAAGGTGCAGACGCTTAGAAGTCCTGGGGTCAGACTGACACAGGCAGTGGAAGAAGCTGCAGTCAGCTCACACCTGTCCCCGGCTGATGGCTGAGACAGTGGCAAGTGTGAAAAGCAGGGGAAAGAGGATGTGAGGTGGGTCAGAGAGGTATGCGAGGTACCCCCGTTTCACGTATCAGCAGCGGAGCCTGGAGGACTCCACAGCGCGGCTCCATCGGCCCGTAAAGTGGTGGGTTGCTCCATAGTAGTGGGAAGAAGTCATAGGACAACCTGACCTTGAGTAACCACCAGACTGTGTCTACTCATTTCCTAAAGCCCAGGCCTTAGCTTAGGGACTGCAAAATGTATTTAATAAATTGAGAGCCTCTGGAGAGAGGGATTTAGGTGGGAGGTGAGCCCTGTCCACTGAACACTTTCTCCTTCCTGCTCCTTCCTGCTGCCTGGGATGCAGACGTAATAGGTGGAGCTGCAGCGGTCATTTTGTGACCATGACGCAACACTGAGGATGGAAGTCACTTGCTAAGGGTGGTGGGGCAGAAAGATAGAAGTTTCTTGGGTTTCTGATGGTATCTTCGATGTGCCATCATGCCAGCCTGGCCTAACTGTTCCTGGACTTGTTTCACCTGAGAGAAAAACTGGACTCTTATCTTATTTAAGCACAATTATATGTGGACAAATGGAATCTTTGGTGATATAGCTCTGCTCTTAGTATCTGATCCATTATTGTCCCTCCAAACAATGATAGTTGGCTTACCTTCTTCTGGAGTTTGTTTAAAACAAAACGAAACAAGCCCAATCCTCTTTCTTTAAATCAGAAGTAATATATTATCTAAAACTAGATATGTGCTGAGTTACAAAGTGGGATCTTAGCTACATGGAGGGAAAGTGTCATCTGCTTGGGTAAGGTGTGTCCAGAAATCTCCCCAACAGGGCACCTCTTCTGTCATAGACGTCAGTTATCTGAGCCTGGCTCGTGGCTTGTGAAGAATCCCAGGTGGGACGTCAGAACTAGCTCCCAGAGGGGAAAGTGACAGTGACCTAAGGTCCCTGGCTCTGGAGAAAATTCTGGTTTCTTTGCTTGGTTCAGCTTCTGTAGGACTGTAAATAACCGAGAAGCTCAATATGACCTCTGGATATGGCTCCCTGAATGGCAGGCCAATGACAAAGGGGTGGAGATGCTATTCCACAGCTGGACTGAAGTGGCAGAAAGTTCTGGAAGGGCTGATGGCTTTGCAAAACATTTACCATCACGAGAGGGGAAAATTGTTACTAAACTTGCCTTTATCTTCCAAGAACAGAGGGATTAGATGCTGCCATTATTTTGGAGGGCTCAGGACCTAGTTAGTTAAGGTTATGACACCTTGGGGGACATAGTTTTCAAAATGGCAAATAGCAAAAAAAAAAAGGCACACGTGTGTTTAAATGGGGGTGCTGATAATGTGAAAAAGCTTTATAAAACATCACAAAGTGGATTAGTACAAGCTGGGAAATGCATCTCAGTTAATTGCTTTTTATTTTATTTTTTTGAAAGCATAATCAATGCTTCTTTCTTCTCCGACCATTCTTGCTATTTTAATCATTTGTTCATTCAAAGGATTCCCCCGCCCCTTTAATTCTCTCTTATGATTAGCATCTTTTCAATTTTTCAATTTTGTTTTTTCCATCACCATTTATCCCCCATACCCTCCTCCACCTCTACCCGCCCCCTGGCCCCGCAGTCACCACACTCTTGTCCTTGCCCATGAGATCTGTCTCTCTTTTTTCTTTCTTGCTCGATCCGTCAGTTAAGTATGTATTTTTTAATTTTTAATTTGTTTTTACTGTTGAGAGTATTAGAGATGTCCCCCATTTCCCCCTTTGCCCCCTCCATCATAAAATCATTGATTTTTGGCCAGTTGAAATAAAATACATTTAAAAATAGCTACTATTTATTATGCCCCGGCTTTGTGCCGGGCCCTGGAGTACGTAACGTTTATTATTTTACCTCGGCTTCATTCTAGCCCATGCAATAGGCACTATAATAATCCCACTTTACACATTAGGGGACAAAGAGTAGTTTGATTAGTTTCCCCAAAGTCACACAGCTGGGACTCTAGAAAGCCTGGTTTTGAACTTCAGCGGTAGGTCGTCCGACAGCATGCGTGGCCTCGGCTGTGAGCACAGATCTCGGAGAGCGCAGCCCCTTTGCATCACACGGGGCCCCCCAGGCGGGCGCTCCGGGCGGGGCCTCTGCAGTAAGTATAGGGGGGTGTCGGCCAGGGCTGTTAGATGCCAGCGACACTTAGACTCTTCTCTGCTTGTACAAAGCACCTGTCCTTGCTGCTAGTAGACTTCTGCCCTCCCTTCCTTCCTTCCTTCCTTCCTTCCTTCCTTCCTTCCTTCCTTCCTTCCTTCCTTCCTTCCTTCCCTCCCCCCTCCCTCCCCCCTCCCTCCCTCCTCCCTCCCTCCCCCCTCCCTCCCCCCTCCCTCCCTCCCTCTTTCTCTCCCTCTCCCTCCTTCCTTCCTCCTTCCACCTTCCTTCCTTCTTCCCTCCCTTTCCCCTTCCTTCCCTCTCTTCCCTCCACACTCATCGAGGACGTACAGATAATTCTCAGGACTCACAGTATGTGTTCTCTAAAGGCCCCTCAGACACCCCTTAGCCGATACCTACCCCTGCTCCTCCCACGGGGAAGTGCAGAGCCTCTGGTCACAGCGCCCCCCACGGTCTGCATTTCCACGTGCGACATCCTACTCAGCCCGCGCTGTTGGTCCCTCGGCGCTGAGCTCCGTGCCGGCCGCCGGTGCTGCAACTCACGCCCGAAGGAGGCTCATCTAACAGGCGTTTCCTCTGTAAGGCTCCGCACAGCCTTCCCGCCCCCCGTAGGAACAGCCTCTCACACTGTCCCTGGGGGCCGTCTGAAGCAGAAAATCACCGACCACACACGCAAGGCCGCAATAACCACAGCGTTACCTCGACACTGAGAAGGACACTGTTGACAGTAGAAGAGCAGAAACAAGAAGGCAGAGGGTCACCTTGTTCGACCTCAGCCGGGACCTTGGGTCTCAGGGGACTTTATTTTTTGCCACTTTGTGCATCTCCACAACTGACCATGAAAGTGCCATGAAAATTGATTTCAGGTCACAAATAAATTGTAGTGAGCAGGCAAACTCATAAACACAGACCCCACGAATGATGCGAAGCCACTGTTGTGTGTGTGTTGTGTGAGCTCTCGGGGACCCAGCAGTAAGCAAAGAGCAGAAACTGCCCCTTCCTCTCATCGGCTTAATGCCCAGACGGAGCAGGCAGTGCATAATAAATAACCGCATAAATATAGATTAAAACCCTTGTAAGTGCCACATTACATTGCGCTTTGATCGATGGATCACTTGTTCATTTAATGAAGAGGGCATTGCTGCGCCGTTACTGCACATCGAGCACTATGTGAGGCGAGCAGAATGTGCGATCGCTGCCCCTGACTTGTTTGATCTTCCCGCTGAGACGTTAGCCCGCTGAGGACAAGCTGACACATTTTTATCCGGGTCACGCCTGGAGAATCGTTGGATGGATTTCAGATCAGGAGTCCACCAGCTCTTGCTGTTCTGGGTAAAGGAGGGGGCTTTGCGGAGACAGCCCCTGCGGGTCCATTCGGGGCTGAGTGTGTGTGCGGCACTCAGTAAATATTTGCTGGGTTGATTTATGGGAAGTTCTCCCTGGCGGTTTCGGATTAGCCGTGCGGCGGCAGGGCTCGCTGATGCCTCAAGTGAAAGGCGCGCGTTTGGGCAGCGAGAGTCGGGGGTCTGGCTCCAGAGATCAGGCCCCTGGCGTCTCCTGATTTGGGCCCCGCAGAACCGAGCAAACAGCGAAGATGCTCTGCGAGCTGAGCCCGCGGGTCTCCCGGTGGGCGCGGGAGCCGGGAGCCACATCCCAGCACGTCAGGGGTAGTTTATGGGGCACGTCGGTTCATAACATGAGACAAATCGGCCCCGGGGACTCCGGTGGATGCCGTCCAAGTGGACCACCGGGGAAGAAAAGGGGACAGAATGTCAGCTAGGGGAGGCCGCGGCCTCCTGCCCGCAGCCTGAGTGTCTGAGTCCTCCAAGGGTTTCTTTAGCGAAGGTTGAGGCCCTAATCGCTCTATAGTTTCTGACTTGTGAAAAAGACATGCAGCCAGTCACTGTTCATTCCGCCACTTACTCGTTCGTATACTAGAAATGCAAGGACCTGAGCCCCCACCGAAGCCTGTGATCGTGGCAGGCACAGGGGCTGTGGGGCTGAGCAAGACCTGGTCTCCGCACGAGTGGAGCGGGGGGCCTGGTGGGAAAGACAGTGCGTGGGAAATGATGAGGCCGAGGGCACAACCTGGGCGCCGACCGCCTCCCTCCCGACGCCAGGTCAGAGCCGAAACTGGCCCGAAGAGCAGAGGGTGTCAGGGTGGAGGAGGCTGGGTGGGGAGACAAGCCCGTGAGCACAGAATACGTCTCGGGAAGAGCGCTGGCCTGTCGGGCACTAGGAGACGGGCCCGGAGAAGGGTGCGGGTTTGCTGTGATGCTGAGGAGGGCGGGGTGGCAGGTCCTCCAAGGCCTTACACGCGACGGCAGCAGAAAGCAAGCATCGTGCGTTCAACGTTCGGTAGGAAGCCGCTGGGGGATTGTAAGCCAGAGAGGGTGTGATCAGATTTGCACCGTAAGACGAGCCTTGGCGCCCACTGGGTGAAACAGGCTGTGGTCGGTTCGGTGTGTAAGTGGGAAAACCGGGCTCTCACCGCAATCCGGGCAAGGGGTGTCCCCGGCTGGTGCGCAGACACAGCAGGGACACAGGAGAGAGGCGCGTGGTTTATAATGCGGTAAAATTAGTAGAACATGACCATTGATTCGCTATAGGAGCAAGAAAGAAAAGACAGACCCCCCGCCCCCCCCTTCTATGTCGAGAGACTGGATAGATGGGGCGGTTTTCAAGCAGGATGGTGTTGAACTGAGCTAGGAACGTGACAAAGCCCTTTAGAAGCACGACTGTCAGTTCAGTTTGGGAACATCGGCTTTGGGGGGCCTGTGAGAAATCAGCCCGCAAATGCCATGAAGACTGCTGCTGAAGGGTTTTGTGGCTCAAGCCAGAGGCCCGGGCTGGAGACGGATGCGGGTGTTAACGAATGACACCTTCCAGGAAAGTGGGGGAAGAGCCAAGGAAAAGACACCAATACGGAGGACCCCACTTTTTAAGGATCAGGTAGGAAAGAGGAAATGCTAAGAAGCTGAGGAGGATGACCCAGGGAGGGTGCTGGAGAAGCAGGACTGTGTCCCTGCTCGCGTGGAGCCTGCAGTGAGGAGCCCCGCACAATCAGCGTTCACTGCGGAGGTGCCTGTCGGAGCCCTGCCCACCCACTGCCCAGAACTGCCCAGAACTGCCCAGAACTGCCCAAGCGTAAACCCTCCGCCTTGCTAGCTGGAGAGGCTGTGGTTCTAAGCCCTCGGCTTATCTTTAAGCACGTGGGTATTGCCCTTTATCTCTGAAGGTCAGGAAGCTCTGAGGCACAATTTTAGCCAATAGTTTATTTTTATGAAGAACTTCAAAATCTTTGGGCATGTATGTTCTGTTCACAGCTCTCTATTGCTTCATGTACCCACTCAACTCTTATTTTTTTTTTCACATTTATTTTAAACTACCGTTCCTCCTACCAAATACTTTATATTTTTATGACCCACCTAATGTCATTTTTAAAACAAAATGGGACACTTTCATCATTTAGCCCCAGGGATTAGATATGCTGGGCCCCTCCGTCAATGCTGATGAATGGGTCATAGCTGCCCAGGGAGGCTTGGAGAGTTGTAGGCCTCACTAGGTCCCAGTGGGAGAGGATTTTAAACCAGAGGAAAAGGGTGGAGCCGGGACGTGCCGTCAGCTTTGGTTTAAACCAAGAAATGAGAAGGGAACTAACACGTGTTCATTGTCTTCTATGACTTAGAATGTAAGCTAGAAACTTCACCTACGAAATTTTTAGTTATCTCCTCCCCATCCTACGAAACAGGAAGGAACAGATCAGTTAAATGCTTTGGTTAAAATCTCACAGGGAGGTAGTTGTGCTGGGATTTAACTGCTCTTTTTTTATGAGTCCGTGACCTTGTCACTTCATAGCGAACCTGAGCTCTCCAATGACAAACGGATTACAGATTATTTCTGGACTAAGAATTCCAATATGCAAAGTCAGGTGACCAGATACTATACTAGGGGTTTTGTGGCTTTGTAAGTGAATTTGTCAAGAATGCTCCAAGTCATTATTCCTGTTGACTGATGAGCTACCTGCCTGGGGTTAGAAGTCTGAGCTGATAGGTGGTTTTGCTGGGAGCCTGGGCACTGATAGGGCTCAGAAGCACTTTTATTTGATTCTAGAAGTCAGTTTCAGTGCAAAAACTTATTTTCAAAGTATCCTGTGCCGACCCCTGTACAATACAACTTTTGAAAATTGGATATTGAATTTGGCTATTTTGTGTTTTAATTCCTATGATAAAAATATTTCAAAATAATAAAAAAGTAAACGTAACCTTTATGACAGGCTGTATGAACTCTGTGATCAAGCTCAACTTTATTTACTAGTGCTGGCTATTTCTTAGGTAAAGAAACAAACATTAAATATACTGAGAAATCAGGTTCACATTTGTTAGAACTATCTCATGGTTATTGTAACAACGACAAATAAGCACATGCATTCATACAAATAAATGCAAAGTAGGCTTGTTGATAAATATGGCATGGGATGGGAATACATTTCAATCATTTGCTGAGAGTCAGGGGATGGTTGTAGAAATTTATTTATTCACATGAGTGTACTGCATGCCAAGAATCATAAATGGTAATTATACAAGACACGATTCTCAGTGTTCACAGGGAGTAACATTTTGTACAGATCGTAAGTAAGCCCATGGGTCACACTCCATGCTTCAGAAGCACAGATTCTGAAATATGGAGAATATAAATCAGTTTTGGGTGTGGGGGAAGACCTCCCAGCAAAGGCCATGCTTGAATTGACAAAAAGGGGGGGTGGGATGGAGGAAGAAAGTGAATCTCAGATGAAAGTGCCAGCCTGGGAGAAAGGCATGGGATAGAGGACACTGGCAAAGCCATGAGTGGTTCAGTGGTGTTTGGATGAGAGGCAGTCAGGTCGGAAAGGTAGGCTCAGGGCCAGGTGGGGACTCCTGATTACACGGCTGCATGAGCACTGACGCCACATCCCTGGTCCTCTGGTCCTTCATATACGGAGTTGGGGGGAAATGGCCTCTAAGATATTCACAGCTTCTTTACAATGGACAAGATATGGAAACATCCCATGTGTCCATCGGTGCGTGACTGGACAGAGGTGGCTACATACATACAGTGGAATACTACTCAGCCACAGAATAGAAAAAACCTTGTATTTGTGACAACATGTGTGGACCCGGAGGGTATTGTGCTAAGTGAAATAAGTCAGAGAAAAACAAATGCTGTATGATTTCACTTATATGTGGAATCTAAAAAACAAACCAAACCAAACCAAACCAGTCTTACAGATACAGAGAACATATTGGTGATTTCCAAAGAGGAGGGTTTTGAGGTGAAGAGTAAAATGGGTAAAGGGATAAAAAAAGTACAAACTTCTAGATATAAAATAAATAAGTTACAGGGTTATAATCTACATCACAGGGAATATAGTCCGTAGAGTATATTAACTTTGTATTGTGACAGATGGTAACTAGATTTACTGTGGTAGTCACTTTGCAATGTATACAAATGTCAAATCACTATGCTGTACATCTGAAATGAAAAAATATTGTATGTCAATTATGTTTCAATAAAAATAATTAGCTTATTTAATCTCAATAATATTTCTCAGATGTAGATATTATTATTATCTCAAAGTTATTGGTGGAGTAACTTAAATACAGAGAAGTTATAAAACTTATCGAAGTCATAACTGAGCAAGTGGCAGAGCCGGGATTCAAACTCACTGTGTCTGGCTCTGAAGTTCATGCTCTTGACCACTATTTTATGTTAATGAAAGAAAGACTGTAGAAAAGAATGAGTGTTAAGGAACACTGAGCAATTTTATTAGAAACCCTCTTGGTTAAAGAAGATAAGCCATTTTAGCATTTTCTAAATCTCCATATCCTAGATGAGGAAGCCGAGATTCAAAGACATTTGGCAACTTTCCAAAATGCACTGACCCAGAGGTGGTAGAAAAGGGGCTCACACCGGGGTTATTTCATTCACGATCCAAGCACATGACTGCAGTACAATGTTACCTTTACAGTGAGGGGACAAAAATTATGCCAATTAAAGAAAAATAAATTCACATTCTGAGTTAGCTCCTGCCCCTTGATGGGAACCTTAGCAGAGGCATAAATCTCCAACCAACGCCAGGGAAACAACAGGGCGTAACGGTCCTCAGCGAAACCCGGCTTCAAGGGATTTTCATCCTTGTCTGGCATACGCATTGCAATATTGAGTCTTCCACGTTGTATCTGGACTTCTGCTGTAGATTTAAATGGTTAATTTAATTGAAACACAGAAGGAAATGCAAGTTTGGTAACTTGAGTCATCAGGACCTTTCTTCTTTGTTCACTTGGCAAATGACTGTCCTACTACCGCTCCTGCACAAATACCATTTGCTCCAGAGCTGGCCCAGTACAGCTCCCCTCACACTGCTCTCTACTACCCCTGAACCAGTTGTGTGCCCTGGACCCTGCACGGGCGCGCACAGCTCTGCATTCACCAATTATTACTTTGACTCCCTGTCTCTGAGATCACTGATGGTATCAGTAAGAGTTAAAAGCCTATTTGTGTCTATATGCCGGGCATCGAGCAGAGTTCCCAGCAGATATGCGGCTCCTACACTGGACTCTTGGCCAAATGATTGAATTCTGAAGGATGAACTGAATTGAATTGAGATCTTTAGTTCAGTTCCAGAAGAAATGTATAAATGTCTGATTCTTTCACGCTAAATGTGAGAGAATGGCGATGTTACAAGAAACCAAATGACATGATTAGCAACCCCTCTTTAAAGAGCAGCCACACTTCTTATTTGAATGGAAAGGAAAAGATCATACACATGAGATGAAATCTTAGTGTTTACACTTTCTCATTCGAGAGTTCAGTGGCACCAGGTAAGCCATAGAGTGGATACATACAAAATACTTGATCTCTTGGTTGGAATGTCTGATGTGTTTTAGTTATCTGTAAAATGTCAAGGAATGAGTGATTTAAGGGCTTAAGCATTCAACGACTCTTCTCATCTTTTTTCCTTCACCCATATTCACATTAGGGAAAAGCTTCCCTCTTTTTCCAGATGGTAGCATACATTTTCAGGTCAAGTAATATTAAAAATAGATAATAGTCAAGACCCCATGAGTCTCTACAGAAAGACTAAACAGTCACAATGGGGACTGCCATTGTTTTGGTTTTCTTTATGAGCTTTTATGTACTCAGCTGCTTCTCAGGCAGACTTTTACTGCAGTGGGACCTGGATCGCTCTGAATTCCTGTTCCACATCACTTCCTATTCTCTACACTCAGCTCCGTGCCACACAAGTCAAGGGAAAAAGGCCCACAGCTGCGCTGAGTCCTGAACGTGCTCTGCCCCCCAGAGAGCTGTCTTGGTTTGGCTCCTGGAGTCGGAATTCTATACGCTGGGCTCTCCCTGCTAATGTTTATAAGCGCTCTGCTGTCTTAAGGAGCATGGGCTGGTAGAAAAATGGAAAGAGAGAACCAAATTATTTCAAATTAAGTTGAACTGTTGTTGGTTTTGTTGAAAGAGTATAGTGATTATTATTGATTCTGCTGAGTACTTCTTGGCTAATATTAGCTCACTACTCTTCTCAAATGCTCCCCTTTCAAGAAGGTTTCCCAACACCCCCGGCTCCTAAGTAATCTCATTGTTTGTACTTTCCAGAGTCCCATCATTTCATTTGCATTTTCATGTCTGTCCATGAAGCACTTGCTACCTAGAGTATTGTACATCTAATTCTTCTTAGTGTCAAGACGAAAGGAGGCATTCAATATATACTGCTGAATTTTATTGAAGTAACCTCTATTATGTTCATAATTTTGATGCTATTATACACCTTAATTATTGATATTGAACTATGCTTTAATTATTTTAATTAAAATCAACTCCACTTTTATTACTAATATTTATTTGTAGGGCTCAGAATTTCTACAAAAATCAAACTATGGCAACTCAGATTATAAACAGAATAAAAGAAGACAATAAATAATACATGATCAAAGCTTCATAAAAGTGAAAGCTAGGAGGGGCCCTAGAGATATCTCATAGACTGTTCTTGCTTCATATATGAGAAATACGAGGCTTGGGGGGTGTGACTTATACCAGATCACACAGTAAATCAGTGGTTGACTCGAGGCTAAACGGAGGTTTTAAGAGAAGCATTACCTAATGCAGTCAGACAGGTGTGGGCTTTCTTGAAATTTCGTTCCAATTGTGTATCCCTGGGCAATTACTCAAAATCCCAAAGATTAACTATGATATTGTTATTCGTAATAAGAAATATATATTTGGTTTCGACCCTCCTTTCTGTCACAGAGCTTCTAAAACCTTTGGAATTTCCTAAGTGACTTGAGCAATAAAGGTTTATTTTTTTATGTTAATGAGGTGACTTTGGAAGGCAACTAAGGTTGGGGGCTGGTTGCCAGTAATTAGAGGGTTGGAATGTTCAGTCCCACCTCCCTGAATCTCCCATGGCCAATGATCTAATCAAGCATGCCTATGCAATGAGCCACCATGAAACCCTAAAAGGACGGGTTTGGAGCGCTTCCGCTTGACAAACACATGGAGATTTGGGGAGATTGGCACGATAGACAAGAACATGGAAGTTCTGTACTCTTTCCTCACACCTTGTCCTATGCACCTCTTCCATCTGGCTGTTTCTATCTTTAATACTAAACTGGTGATCTGAGGAGTACAGTGGTGCTCTGAGTTCTGTGCGCTGCTCAAACAAATTAATTGAACCCGAGGAGGGCACCCGTGGAACCTCCAATCTATAACAGGTCTGCCAGAAGCACGGGTGATGACCTGAGCTTGTGGCTGCATCTGGAGTGCAAGGGGGATAATCTCATCGGACTGAGCACTTAACCTATGGGATCGGATGCTCTCTCTCTGGGCAAACAGTTAGAACTGAGCTGAATTGTAGAACACCCAGCTGGTGTCAGAGTATTGCCTGGTCCTGTGGGGCAAACCTCCCACCCCCTACACACCAGTCAGAATTGGTGACCAGAACCCTTGTTAACTTCTCACATTTGTAACATAAGGCAATGATCCTGCAGCATTTGCCTGAGGTCAAAATGATACAACATAGAGGAAAGCACTTGGTTCTCAGTAATAGATGCTCAGTAATCATTAACTGCTGTTAGAAGAATAATCTCTCATATTATTAAGTGGGCTGCCAACACATAGGTTCTCATGCCTAATAAATATTTCCTTCTCTAACCCTTTCTTAGTGTCTGATGCCTTACGGCCCAACACTGGTGTCTTGTCGAGCATGCATGGTCTTTATCGCTAAGAAGCCCATGCTCAGACATGTCCCCTGCTAACACTAGCAGAGGTGGCTTCACCCAGCACCCTCAGGAGGAGTCGCCCTATTTACACATAGAACTTATGCTGCTGTTGATTGAACTACGGGCCACACTGGCCCAACTTGGCCAATGGGATTTTCTCAAAAGAATGAGGAACCATGACGAGAGGGTGAGTGGAAACGAGTGGCAGACTCTTGAATTAAGAGGTCATATAGCATTGGGTTCAGTTTTGGCCATGTGACAAGCTAAAGCCTCAGAGGGCTTTGGGAGATGAGAAGCTGTGAGTGAAAAGAGAAAGGCAGTTGTAGACCAAAGCGGTAGGATGCAGATCTAGAAGGAGAGACACCCGAGAAATACTGACATAACCCTCAGAAAACGGAGGCTCACTTCGACTTGTGAGATGGACCGATGGTGCCCTCACAAGAAAACATGCTTCCCTTGCTGGCCCGAGCACATTCTCTCTTTGGCTATCAAAATCTCATGCCTGGAACTGTGTAGTGGTGATGCAGATAAATTTCAATGGCAAAAGGGGAAAAGAAATGACTCATTCCAAATACCAGAAATATGTTGGCACTGCTCGCTATAACTCAGAAATGTTTACTTCGGTCTCTTTCAAATGTGACACCACTTGAGCTTTTTTCTAGGCTTCCAGGGTTTGGCACAGGAAACAGCTCTCCCCCCTCCCCCACCCCGGTTCCGGCCCCTTCTGGTTCCTCCTCTGAATTCTTGAATGGTGACCATGTGAGCTGCCACCCAAATGTGTGGTCTGAGCTGGCCTTTGAAGATTGCCATAATGATCTTTGCTGACTTCTGCCCTGTGCTTTTATTTGGAACCCCTGGTTGGCTGTTTGCTTTCCTAAATGTTAGCAGACTCTGAGCTGATGAGTTTTAAGTGCCTGCGGTGATCAACACCAGATCCTTCTTGATCTGTGACTTTTGGGGTTGCATTTACTTTATATATCAAAAAATAATATAGAAAACGTCAAGACAGAGAGCATCCCATCTTCCTTCCTTCCATCCTTCCTTCTTTTTCTCCTTCCCTTTAATTCTACCATTTCTCAAACAGTTTTAAACATAGCTGTATGACAATAATAAATAGATTACCTTTTCTGTATGGTTTCAATGTTATATTCATTTTATAAAATTTGAAAAATAAAGGAAATACAAAGAACAATTTCAGAATTCTATTATGTTGAACAATTAGAATTAACTTTTTGGTTTATGTCTTCTTAAATATTTTGTCTCAGATATACAGATAAATTAATATTTAGATTGATAGGAAGATAGCTACAGAGAAGAAAATGATATAATATTCTAGAGATTTTCTGTTTTCTGTGTTTATCACTTTACACATCATGAGCACATTTTTCAAGGTTCAATATTCTTGGAGATCATTATCTTTAATGGCTGAATATTTTATCATATACATAGACACACCATAACTTATTTAACTTATTCTATATTTCAACTAATAATATGGTCTTATTTTTTCAAATCTATGCAAACATTATAGTGAAAAGTTTTAACATCTTTGTAAACAAAAATTTAATGCATATTTGATGTCATCTAGCGTAAATCAATATAAACAAATTTATAGGGTTTTATGGTATAAACTTTTAAAGAGATGTTCATATACATTTCCAGACTATCTTTCAGAAAGTTTATTCCAACCCAAACGTATATATACCATTAAAAAACACATACCAGAAATGTTATATAATTGTGCTAATTATTAATTATTGTTCTGATAAACTATTAACGAGAACAAATGAACATGGAGAAGCATGATACTCCTGTATAACTCAACTGAGATACACCCGGGGCACTTACAGACTAGAAGAGGGCTTGCTGCAGAGCATCTCACTCTTGAAAGATGCTTTTGCCCAACGAGAGGGATTAGTGCCAGGCGCTTAAGCATCTCCATCAAGTCAAGAAAAGCCGAATGTCAGGACGATGCTGTCAGGAGAAGATATGCAAAGATAATACCCATGCATAGGGGAGTAAGAGAGCGAAAACTCAGTCCTTGAAGTCAGATAAGAAAAGATCACTATTGGCTGAAGGTAAAAAATATTGCTTTCCTGTTAACAATGATTACATATGAATCGCCTCACTTTTCCTATTTTTCATAATAGATTACTATTAAAAAAAAATCTATTATACATATATATAATTTACCAACCAGTGTCACCATAATAATTTTAAAAAAGGTCTAAATCTCTTGCTGAGTTCATATGAAAGGAGAAAATGGCAGCATCCACAAGATCAGTGAAAGGAGCAGCGAAGTCGAGCTTCTCCCGGGAGCTCCCGCCAGGCCGCGGGCGCGGGGCGCTGGGCGCAGGGCGAGGCTGCCCTCGGGCGCTGGGCGCAACCTGAGTCGAATGAGTGTACCGGGCACACTTAAGTGCCTGTTCCCGAACGTTTCCTGCGTCGCCCACAGGTGCTAGGGACCGAAAGAGGCAAGTCCAAAGCCTGGCCTTTGCATAAGAGCGAGAAAGGATGCGAGAGGGAGCAGGTGACCGATGGAAGCGGAGGACGCACGGGGCCCGGGAGCGGGCCTCCGGGCAGCAGGGGGCGCTGTGCCCGCCGGGCCTGAAGCGGGAGTCATCGGGGAGAGGCGAGGGAGGGCGCCTTCCGGGGGGACGGGTCCGGGCGGGACGCCGGGCGCTGGGGTCCTCCAGGGTCAGTTTGCGGCGGGGCTGGAGGGGCGTGAGGAGGGGGGTCCCGGTGCCCGCGGGGCCGTCTCCCCCGCAGCGGGCCGACCTCTCCGTGCCGGGCGCGCGGCCGCCCCGCCGGCTCCGAGCAGCGCCGACCCGCGGGACCAGCTCTCACCTGCGGGGCCGCCGCGGGGGCCCAGTTGGAAGGGCGTGCGGGGTGAGAAGCGCAACGCAGAGCGGCAGGAACGGGAGCCCTGCCGCGCCCCTCGCGCGCTGCGCCCCGGGAGCAGGACAGGCCCTTCGCGCGCCGTCTCGTTGCTTCCTGGCCGCACACGCGCAGGACGCCGGGCCCGGTGCCCTTGGCAGATGGGGACACCGAGGCCACCAGAAGCGCCGGGGCCGTGCGCGCCCGTCGGACGGGGTGGCCAGGGTGTTGGGGGTCCCAAGCGGAGACCGCTTTGGCGCAATCGGTCCTGGGGGTGGAAATCGTTGCGCAGCGAGATCTCGTGCTTTCCTGACACCTGAGAAGGAGCCCGTGCGCCCGCGGGGTGGCGACACCTTTGGGTGTCGCCGCCCCAATAACTGCGCGGCAGGGAGGCGCGCGGCGAGCACGTGCTGCCCGCGCCCGGGGCGAGGCCACGCGCCTGGCGAGGTGCGCGCTCGGGCGCCACGCACCATAGACGCGAGCGTCCTGTTGGAAGCAGAGCCTGCGGGGCAGAGCAAGCACCGGCCCGCCGCGCCCGCCGGGCCTGGACACCGCAGCCTGTATTTTGACTCCGCAGTGTGATGACTATGTAACTTTCCACAAGGATTTCATTTTTTTTTTTTCACCCCCCTGTCAAGCCACATTATTTTAGGGGTGACAATAACTTGGCTGCAAATGAGCTGAAACCATCAAGGTGATAAATGAGTTTCTGGGGGAGGGAGGCCCCGGCCAGGCCCGCGTCCCAGGACCACACACCTCCGCGGCCCTCCGCCTCCTCGGCAGAGCAGCGAGCCGCAGACCTCCCCTCCTGCGTCCCCAAGGCCCCTTCCCTCCCGGCCTCCTGCTTCTGCAGGCAATAGAGGAGCCCGAGCACTTGACTTTGGAAAATATACCGTATTTCACAGCGTTTGGGGAGGGGGGGGCGAGAAAGACTTGCTGTTTTCCTCTGGCTGTTAGCAAGGATCTGATGTATAAAACCGCCTTTGAGATGGCTCCTCACCGTTTATTTTCTCTGTCAGCCAGGTCTGTCTCTGAAGTGGGGTTGCCCACGGTCAGCTCGGTGGTCAGCCTGCTTCTGTGAGCTGAAACCTAAGAGGTATGTCCGGAAGGGCCTGGTGAGCAGGGGGCTGGATTTCTTGTCGAGAAAGATGACTTTCATTCCTTTTTTTCCTGGAGAAAGTAGGGGGCAAGGGACAGGTTATGCCCCGAGTTTCGCATACATAATCGCAGGTGAGTTAACCCTCATTTAACTCAGCACAGCCAGGGTAAGCGGTTTGCTAAAGGGTTCTTCCTGAGGCCTAGCTCCTTTGTTTGTCTAGTTCCCCACTGAGATGACCCCCAGGTCACCTGGAAGTGCGGGTGGGGGGACACCCGGGCTCACTGCCTTGCCCATTTAGCAGTGAGGAAACACGGAGGGGCCAGGCTTTTGGGTGGTAAATAGGTGGATAGATCTTAACGGTGCTTGGCTTGGAGCCCTAAGCTATTTGCTCTCATAATATTGTTCATATTTGTTATTCATATATTCCTCTTTGTTATGATGATGATGTTTTGGGGGCGTGAAAGGAAAAAGACCGTAGGAGGTGGATTGACTTCGAATCAGCATTTTGATGGTGCCACGAGGGAGAAGACAGAGGCTTCAAGCTGATTGAAAACCTTAATGTCTGATGGGCACACTCACATTCCGTGTGCAGCGAGAGCAAAGGGGAGCTCGGATCCGCTGACTGAGATGTGGCAAAGGGATGGCCTCTCTTTAAGGACAGCCAGGCGGAGATGAGTTCCAATGTCATGAAGAGGCCAAAAAAATGTAGGCTGCTGCTCATCTTTATATTTTTAAAATATTTTTTGTTGATTTTTAGAGAGAGAGGAAGGGAGAGAGAAATAGAGGGAAACGTCGATGTGAGAGCAAAACATTGATCAGCTGCCTCCTGCACCCCTCCTGCCAGGGATTAAGCCTGCAACCTGGGCACGGGTGCTGACCTGGACTCGAACCGATCACCTTTTGGTGCCTTTATAAAAGAAGCCCAAGAAAACTCTCTTACCCCCGTCTGCCATGTGAGGACTCGGAGAAAACAGCATCTATAACTGGGAGGTGGGTTCTAACTGGAGGAAGAACTACCTGGCACCTGTGATCTTGGACTTGCAGGTTCCAGAACTGTGAGAAATACATTTCTGTCCTTTATCAGCCACCCAGTCACTGGTATTTTGTTACAGCAGCCCAAATGGACTAAGACAACTATAAAAAGTGCGTTTGACAGGATGGTGTTTATTTTAATAAAGCATTCTAAATATTGCCTTTTATTTTTCTTAAGAAAATGTAAACATTCATTTATAATATTCTTAATTGAAATGAATGGGACACAATTAGCAACTCCCTTGTTGTCCATTATGTTTCCTTATTTACTTCTGACAAATAGCTTTTCCAATTCAAAAGTCAGACGGAAACAATAATAGGTAACACTACACACATATAGTGGCCAAAATCCAAAATATTGACAGCATTAAACACTGGCGAGGATGCGGGGTAACATGAACGAACTCCCGTTCATTGCTGATAAGAACGCAAGATGGTGCAGCCACCTTGGAAGATGGGTGGATTGGCAGTCTCTTACGAAACGAAACATGCTCTCACCATACGACCCAGCAATCATGCTCCTAAATATTTACCTAAAGGAGTTAAAAACATGCCCAGTGGAATATTATTCAGCACTGAAAAGAAATGAGCTATGAAGCCATAAAAAAGACATGGAGGAGATGTCAATGCACATCACTAATTTGAAAAGACTACGTATTGTACGATTTCAGTTATACGACTTTCTAGAGAAGACAAACTATAGAGAGAGTATGAAGACCAGTGGCTGCCAGGGGTTAGTGGGGAAGGAGGGAAGCAATATGATTACGGAGAATTTTTCAGAGCAGTGAAGCTGTTCCATGTGGTACTGTCAGGATGGATACATGTCATTTGTCGAAACCCATGGAAAGTGTAACACCAAGAGTGAAGCCTAAGGCTGACTATGGGCTTCGGGTGATAATGATGTGTTAGTGTAGGTTCATCGATTATAACAAATGTACCTCTCTGGTGGGGAACGTTGGTAGTGGGGTGTCTGTGCATGTGTGAGGGGAGGGCAGGAATCGCATGGAAAGTCTCTGCACTTTCTAAATTTTTTATGAAACTGCTCTAATAAAATCTACTTAAAGCTTTAGATAGTATTTAAAAGGGATATTTAACATTATTACACAGAGTGAATACGGGAGGGGGGAGTAGGTTTGCAGGTGTGAGTATGGGATAGGCAGAGTTTATTCTAGTGCTATCATTTATCAATCATTGTATTGTTTTCCACGGGAACCACTGTAAGCCCGCTTTCGCCCACCCCTGTGTACATGTACAAATCCATGGGCGCATATTATTGATCCAACAAGCATTTGCTGATTCTGTTCTGTGTTCATCCACCGTTACACACACTGGGACTCTTCAGCCTGGGAGGTGCCAACATTCTAGCGAATTGATAGTGATAACCCAGCCTGAGAAGTACCGTGAGGGGTCGCTCTCACCTCCTTTCATCTTTCCTCCCGGCTTCCTGTAAACCACACAGTAGCGGCTAGAAGACAAGAAAGCTGACCTGTGAGAAACTTGTTTTGATCTCCCTTCAATGCTGCACCTGTGATCTCAGGGCTCTAGACGACTAACCTTGGCCACTGGGGAAGCTGAACTGACCTGCCCTGACCTTTCATGACCTACCTTGAAGCTAAATCCCAGCCTGGAGGAGCAGACTGGTGTGGACAGAGCCCTGGGTCAGCTGTGTTTACCAAGAGAGGGCCCCAGGGCATCTCTCTGCAGTGTCACCTTCTCTCTGTGCACCTCATGACACTTGGAGTCATTAATGCATCTATTGTTTTACTCTACCCCATTATTTAACATTTTATATGTCTTAGTGTCTAAGGCTAGGAATTGACCCAGCTCTAACAGTTTCCTTACAGTAAGCCAGAATGGGAACAGAACACAATCGGTCAGTATTCACCAAAGTCACTCACGAGGACAGCAGGCTCGATGGACGTGTTCAGGCTGCTGGTTCTGATCGCAGGTGTCTGGGTGGGAAGGAGCAGGAGATTCTGAAGCCCACTTTCTTTTTTTTTCTTTTTTAAAAATATCTTTATTGATTTCAGAGAGAGGAAAGGAGAGGGAGAGAGAGACAGAAACATCAATGATGAGAGAGTCACTGATTGGCTGCCTCCTGCACGCCCCCTGCTGGGGATCAAGCCCGCAACCGGGGCATGTGCCCTGACCGGGAATCGAACCCCGATCGCCTGGATTCTAGGTTGACGCTCAGCCGCTGAGCCACGCCTGGCCGGGCTGAAGCCCACTTTCTGATTGGACATTCACTCCTAGGCCGCCGTTTACAACTCTATCGAGCTGCCCGTGGTTTTAGTATGATCTTTGACAAGCCACCTCCTTTTTCCGGTCCTCATTTCCTCAAATGTAATATGAGAATATCAGCCAACATCAGAGGTCTTCAACCCTGGAATCCCCTGGGGAACTTAAAAAATGATGATCCCCAAGTCCCATCTCAGATCAATTGAATTTAAACAGTGGGGGGCTGGGCGTGGGTAGAGGCATTGGTGATTTCTGACCTGCCCCCAGGGGACATGGCGGACCAGTTGGAATGATCCTTCTAAAGACCCTTCTATTTCTCAGAATCTGAATCTATGAGGTTTTTCAAGGGCTAACTGCACTCCCCCAAAATAATGTTTCCCTCAAGCAAATTTTAAAAAATCAATTTATTTTAAGTTTTTCAATTCATTGAAATAGCTACTGATTGAGGATGTGTTTTGTGTTAGACCCTGTGACTGTGATCGTAGAAACAATGCTGATTGCTCGGCCTGACCACAGAACTTCTGAATCAGAATCTGTGCTTCTGTGGGGACCAGTTAAAAACAGACACCGGGACCCCTTGTTAAAATTACTAAGAAATTCAATATGTTGGCAGCAGAGCATCAAACTAAATGCAGGGCCCTTCTGAGCATGGAGGCCTGTGAAAATATGTAGATTTTCCTGACGGTGGCCCTGCACAGGAGTTTGTGGTTAAAAGTCCCCCATCATTTTGCTAGGTCACCTGATTTGGGGGGGAAGCTCTGTGGAAGGGAATTAAAGACACACAATGTACACATGTAATGAAGCCAATGGTTAATCAGAATCAAGGACTCTCAAGAATTTTTAAATATAATAGGGTTTTAGTAAAAGTATTCAAGAGGAAGTTGAGGAGAGGAGATTCTTAGAGGGATAAAGAAATTAGTGCAGAAAGTCCAACACCCCATCAAATTGGCCGTGAGAAGACATTTGGGGTCCAAGGACCCCTATAGACTGGCTGCCCTGGTTAGAATGTCGCTGCTCGCAGGAGCCAGGAAGCCCAGCCCTCCTACATATACAGAAAACTGCGTTGGGTCCCATAGCAGAAAAGCGTGACTTCAGACACACTTGGCACAGGGCCCTGTCCTCTCTGTTCTTGACTTGGCTCAGCTGCTTTCCCCAGGAGTCACACTGTCTTCTGGTTCGCAGGGACCCGATGTTCCCCATGCTAATGACTCCTCCAGGGACGGTGGACTGGGCGCTGAGAGGTATTGCTTAGGGACACCAGTAAGAGTGCATTGAGGTGCAGCTATTCTCGCCTTCAGAGGCAAGGACATGGAAGTAGAGTTACAGCTTGCGGGGGTCACAGAGCTGGTGAGAGTGAGGCATCGACTTTAGGACCCACGCTGTTAACCACTTACCATCTTAACACTTCTGAGTAAACAGGCCCTTCGTTTCCCACGGTTTCTTCTTAACTCTTAACTTCAGCACACCTGTGGCCCCTCAGGACTTACTTTCTACCATCTGATATTTTGATGAAAATATCCCCTCTGCTAGCTCCCTAATTTCCTGGTTTTTTGTTTGTTTTAAATTCATGATTGAGATGACGGGCTTGGCCTACCTCGACCTCGTGTGGGCAGAGCTTTACATGAGTAGGTCAGGGATCTTCTCCTGGCCTCAGCCCTTTGTTAGGTGGAGCTGGTCGCGATGACCTAATATACAGGCTGTGGCCCCTTCTCTCTCTCGTCTGCCATTTGCCCACCCCAGCTGGAGCCTGGGGAACGCTTCCTTTCCGTAGCGTAGACGGTGCTAGCGTTGGTCTGTGACACATAGACGTGTGCTCCGGACACTGTACTATCGGGCGGGGTGAAATGCACAGGCTGAGGCTGGCCTGAGCACGGTGCTGTGAAGGTCACAGACAGAGGAGGTCGCATCTGTCCTGCTCTTTGGAGACGTCGTCATCGGGTGGGTGTTCACCATGAGCAGGGAGGGGGGACTCAGGAACAGGAGCGTGATTGCTGTGGGCATTGTGATTAGTCACAGCTTCACAAGAGAACAACTGCTGTATTCCCAAGGAGTAGATAGAGAGATGGAAAAATAGATACATAGCCTCAGACTTGGAAAAGCTGACAGTTCAGTTAGGAAAGGAGGGAGAGTTACCATGGACAGACTTCTAACCACTATGGGCTAGAGCTCGCTTTCCACTCCTTTTGAAATGCTACAATTTAAGCTCACACACCCTGTGTGACAATTTCTTTGACTTTCCCCAAGGACATTTGGCCAGTCCCCCTGTGTGTCAGTTCAGGCCCTCTGAGAAGCAGATGCCAAGGTGGGATTTGATGTTCACGATGTCTGTCAGAGGGAATGTTGACGTGGGATAAAGGGGCGAGGGAGCAGGAGACAGTGAGGAGAGCCTTTAATATGTGGGCAGGTCTGACACCTGTGAGGGGACGGCGGAGAGTGGATGGGGAAGGACATTCAGACCACAGCGCAGCTCCAGGGCTGTGCCAGGCCGAAGGGGGCCTGAAGCAGGGGATGCCACAGGAGGAGTCCTGCATTCAGAGAGAAACGCCAGGTCCAGAGCAGCCCCGGGACAGTGTGGCCTTGCTCTGAACATCTCTAAGGATCCCAAAGGTGTGGCAGCTGGAGGCTCTCAGTCAGCTGCACTCCTCATGGCAGCTTCTCTCCTGAAGAGATGTAAGTGGCCCATAAAAACAGCAACTCATATTTTACGTTGTATGCTATGTCCTGTTGATCACTGATGTATTTTGCCCTTTTTGTATACACTCATAGTGACTGTTCACATCCTTCACGTTCCTAAAGCTAGCTCGTTGAGTACGAAGGCCACAGGCTATTATTCATTTCTGAAATCTGAACATCTGGCAAATCTACAGGAGCCGTTCAGTAAATAGTTATTCAATGAGTGGATGGGTGATCCAGTGGCTCAGTCAATGAAGGGCTTTGCGTGAAGAAGGAAAGTGATTGGCGTCAGTCTCTGAAAGGTACTCTGAGGTCACCATTGATGTTAGTAGCGCAACAGGACGACCCTGGGCGGAGAGGCTTGGATCTGAATCATATTTCAAACTGCTTATTAGGCCCAAATGACCTGGCTTTTCTCAGTCTCGGTTTGCTCAATGCAAAATGAAAAAAGAACTTTTTGTGAGGGTTAAAAGAGATGATGCCCATGAACAGCTCGTGCAGAGCCTGGCACAAAGGAGAATGTCTACAGATGTTGCTGGGTTTCCCTTTCTTTCCAAGACTGCAGCACCCAATCGCCTGCATGAGACAGTAAATGTATGTGCCTGCTCTTCACTCGGGGGAGAAAGGCAGGAGGTTGGTCCCAACAGTGAGCCCATAGTCCAATATTTGGTATAATAGTCTGCTTCAGGCCCACTGTCTGAGTCCCTTACTAGCCTCTAACTAATGTAACAAAGCAGGGGAAACAGGTTTAGGATGTTCAATAACTCGCCCAGTCTGCATTTCAGTAAGTGGAAATATTACGGTTCAAACTCGAGTCTGTGCTGAGTCTGAGCTCCTAATTGGTGCACGGGTTCTCTAGGCATGAACAAGCATTTAGGCGACCCCAAGGCCTGACCCTGCTCCCGAGTTCTCCAAGTGTGTTCCCAGGACCCCAAGAAGCTGCCTGAGGGTGCTCTAATCCTGAAAAGCAGAAACCAGGCCCTGCCATCCAGAGAGGAGGATTGGCATTGAGAGCAACCTGTTCCCCTTTTGTTAGGGGACTCTGCCCTCTGCTGGTTGCTCTTAATGCTTTTATAGTACACAGGACATTTAAAATGCCTGGTATACACCTTTTTATTTATATCCCCTTGGCCATAACCACGTTATTTCAAATAAGAATCCCTCATAATACGTACAATTAGTTTATAAATACGTGATTATTTGCAAGGTTGTGTGTGTGTGTGTGCTCACCCACAAAGCTATACAGCTAACACAATGCCTGTCACACAATAGGCTGTAAGTAAATACTGCAAAACAAACAGCTGGCAACTCACACACAGGAAAAATGCAAAACACTAAAGGGTTGGGCTGAGTGTAGAATTAAGGTGACAGAAAAAAGAAGGGCACGGCTTACTAGGAACCTTTATAGTTAGTGTACAGCCATGAAAGTAACAACAACACATACTACTGTTATTACCATTTTACCACTAAGGGAGCAACGGCAGCGAGATTAGATACGTCAGTCAAGACTTCAGCCAAGTGAGTGATTGCTCAGCAGGTATTTCACCCCAGGTACCTGAGCTGAACTTGGCTTCTGGAGCAAATCAACACAGCCCTGCCCCTAGGCTCAAGGCTAGTGAGCATCTTCACACGGAAACCTAAAATGAGTATTGGGTTACGAGTGGTCCAGAAAGTATGAAAAGGAAGTGAGAGTCTGTGTTTGCTCAAGACTAGCAGGGGCCAGTGTAGATGGGGTGAGGAGCTGCAGGAGAGACAGGGCGTCAAGCTGACTGTGAAGAGCTTAACTAAGCCTGTCACTCTGATCCGGGGTTTGTAAGTATTGTGTCTAGGGGGTGGCGTTTCCTGCAATGTTTGCAGATGAAGAAGCCAAGGCTCACAAAGGGCTTAGAGGTTGAAACTTGGATGGTCACCTTTGTCTCAGGGACTGACAAGGAGTGGCCCCCGGGTGCCCGACTTGGGAGCCAATAAAGGGAGCGTCTGAAAAAGGCTGGTACCAGGACCTTTCGATGGCGGGCTTGCCGGCTTGCAGGGCCTTGTCTCACTCAGTGTGCCTCAAGTTCAATGTGCGCACCACACCTGGGCATTTTGGTAAAATGCAGGCTTGGAGTCGTGAGGTCTGGAGTGGGGCTCGCGATTGAGCTCTTGTAGCAAACTCCCAGGCGACACCAAATCTGCTGGCCCATGGACCAACCTTTTAGTAGCGAGTGGACACTGCCTCTGAGCGCTCAGCTTGGCATCTGGCAGAAGGTCGGTGCTCCATGTTTCTTGAATGAATGGATGAATGGATGGATGAAGGAATGGATGAATGGATGGGTCAGTCATTCCATCAGCGACGTTAACATTTCTGCAGTTACAGTGGAGCCCCGAGTCTACAGTCTGTGTCCTCTTGTGCCTAAGCCCCAGTTAGTTAACCAGCAGTTGCTTTCCCTTATTTTCCTCCTACGTGGTCACACGGAGACCCTTCCATCTACTTTCTTGTTGATGAAGGTCCTGGTCATGGTGGGAGGAAGCGCTGCTTCCCAGGCTGGGACGTTTTGGAGACGACACTTTTAAGTAAGTTTATCTTGAAACATTGATGAAACATTCCGACCCTTTGGGCTTTGGGAATTTTCATCTCATTTCCTTCCTCTGCTTGCTGCTTCTTCACCTCTCTTTCTTTTTAACAAAAATCAGTGTAACCCCCCTGGATCTTTATGGTTTCTACTCCCTCCTGTCTCCCGTCCCTATTTGTGGCACTCTCAAGGACGGGCCACTTTTCTAAAACAGGAGACATGCTTGGCCTCTTCTCCACCTCGTCTCACCCAAACCCAAACACAGAGGGATGATTCTGGAAATGAGCTTGGAAGTGGCGCCGGCGATTCCCCGCTGCCCTGTCAGCCAGGCCTCGGCTCCTGGGCGGCTCTGCAGGCCCGTCAGCCAGGGCGGGACACCCGTGGGTGCGGGGACTGCCGGGTGTCATTACCTCCGACGGCGCGTCCCGACCTGCTGGCTGGCGTCCTGTGATGCTCAGAGCCAGCGCGACCACCTGAACTGGCCGAGCGTCACCGGGGCTCCGCTCCCCCTGCCCTCCCTCGGGGGAAACAGCGCCGGAGGAAGGGGGGCCGGGGGCCAGGGCGCAACGTCTGTCTTTCTGAATTTTCAAATTTGTATCATTTAGACTCTAGGTATAAGGTTGGAGAAGCTGGGAAATGTCTGACTGCCATACTGAGGGTGTTTTTCTCTAAATTCAAATCTTAGAGTGGAAAATGGGTAGGTATATATGTATATATATGTATATATACATATGTGCACATATATATGTATATATATTAAAATAATGACTTTCATAATAGCTATGTTCTAATCGAGTGCTCTGAATCATGGTCAACCATGGTAACAAATTGGCAGCCCCTCTGAACTTCCAACCAGCCACCAGGGAAATTGGGTTTCCCACAAATAATAACAACAACAAAAATACCATGTATACGACTATATATTAATATAAAATATTATGGAATTACCAATTAACATGTTAATAATTATGATGTTTTTCTCTAAGTTATTCTGAAGGTTATGGAGCCATGCATTACAGCAATTTAGAGAGGAAAACATTATCCCTGCCCTACCATTTTAACACAGTCGTAGTGAGCATTAGCTTGCATTTCCTACCTAACCTTTTAGCAGGCATCCCATACTTCCCAGGCACATTTATGCACCGTGACCCTGCAGTTTTGTGTCCCAACTTCTTTTTTCTCTTGCATTTTCACATACCATTACAAGCATATTTATGGTGATTATTTTTAATAGTTTTGGAACCCTCATCAAGTAAATATCTTTACAAACAAATCCACTGTGTTTCTCTTTAGTAATAAGCAAGGTTTCAAAGGTAGAGGCTGAGATGCCCGGAAAGATCGCCTAGATTTCCACACCCAGGTTAAAAACAGTGTCCTCTCGTCCATCTCAAACCCCAGGTAAGGCAGCAGGAGAGAGGGTGTCACTGACCTGGATTCTGGGACTGGCTCACCCAGTCATGCTCCTTTCATACCCGATTCACCGTAACCTTTGGTGTCTCTGAAACCAGGCTTGGTGACACCCGTCCGGCTTACCTGAAAGTGAGCACTGCATGAAGGGCGTCGCGAGAGCACACCCGTGACACATCACAACACCATTTGGTGGTTGTCACTTTATGCTCCTTTCTGTAAGGCTCTTGCTGTGCCCTTAGACTTGAAAAGGCCGGGGAGCCTCGGCAGCTACTGGAAAGCTCTGCTGCCAACGTGAAATTCAAAGGCAGCAAACAAGCAGCACTGAGGCTGCCGGGGCCCAGAGACGCACAGCGAGGCCAAGGCGGGCCTGGTGCCCTTCCGGGCCGCCAGGAGGCCGGCTTTCCCTGGGATCTCAGAAACTTCTGCCCTGAAGGCCACCTTTCCCCTCTCACGTGTCACTAGACTCCCTCTTTCTCTCTCAGCTGGGGTCCTGCCTCTTCATTCGAGACCTAACGGTCATTTAATTCCACCCGGCTTTCTTCTGCTTTGAGCTGGAGAGAATTTCAGAATCGTGAAGACTGTGGAGAAAGCAAAGGTAAGTCAAGGCACATGGCTGTAGAAGCAATCAAAGAATCAGAATTTTTACCCTGCTGATGGATTCCAGGACATCATTATATACAAAATCTCTCTCATCTCAGCAGGGATGAGAGGGTGGGAAATAAAATCTCTCTTGCCACTTTCCTGTAACCACAGACCAGTAAACACAATGAAGTGGGACATACCAGTGAATGCTGTTATAACAAGAGCATAAAGCAGGGGTGGGGAACGTTGGGCCCTCAGGCTGTATATGGCCCACAAAATCATTTGGTCTGGCCCTGCTAAGGCAACCACAGGCAGGACTCAAAATTCAATAAATCTAGGAGTTTTTCTCATAGCTAATTTTTAAGTTGATAATTTTGTATGGCCCTCAAATGATGTTATAAATATCCAAATGGCCCTTGGCCGAAAAAGGTCCCCCCCTGGATAAAGTGATAAGGAACCGTGGATGAAATCAACATGCAGCACTTTCTGATCTTAAAAGGAACAGGGAGGTGGCTGCCACCTAATCCCGCCTGTTACATCTTTCTCTTGGACACAGCACCCTCTGGAGCGGGAGGGAGAGGGAGTGCAGGTGGAGACCTGCCACTCACAAATAGCTTTGCCCAGTGAGACATGAGTCCATTTCTTTCTGTTTATAGACTTTCAAAATTATTTTGCCAATGTTTTCAAAGGAATGCCTCACAAGTGCCTTTCAGGACGTTGAGTTTCTTTGATAATTTTTCTCTCATTCGTGCAAATCCATTGGCCGACTGTCCCTGTGTTGCTTTCGGCCACTGATGCAGAGATAATTAAGCTCCTACATCTCTGTTTGCTGCTCTTACTTCCCAGGCCCCCTTGCAGTTAGGTTGGGCCAAGCGACACTTCTGGCCGATAAACTAAGGAGAGACGTGACCGTTAAGCCAGGTCAGCCTCCTCCATCCTTTCTGTCCTGGCTGCTGGGACCTGGAGGTCATGCTGGCCAGATGGCGATTTAAGACGGAAAAAGATACAAGATAAAAGACAGCTGTGCAACCCGCACCAACTACGATGCAAGTGAAACATGAACTTCTATTGTATCAGCCTCTGAGATTTTGGAGCCTCCCTGTTGCACGAGTTGGCACTAATTAACCCCGCTAATAAAGCTTTTCAGCAAAGCAGGTTTCAATGCCCAGGTGGTCTGGGCCAGGGACACCTCTGTGTGTCTTGCCAGGATTTTGCACATCAAATTAGAGAGGCGCAGCTGCTGCCTAGATTATCCAGATAGACTGCTTAATTATTTCCAAGAGATTGATTTTATAATGTGAATTTTCCACGGTGTCCATAATCATCTCTTTGCCTCTTCTTAGGATGCTTTAGTTCTGAATGAGGTCATCTGTAAGAGGCTGGTAGGTGCCCGAATAGCTGACATTCTGTGATTAGTGTTTGTCCTTGACAGAACATGACCTAAAAAACTGTCCTGGCAACATATGGGTGATGCCAAATATATGCTTTATCAGTGAATGAATGAATGAATGAATGAGTGAGTGAATGCATGGATGAGCACATGCATTTTAAATATCTATCTCATTTTCAAAAATGGTCATTTACTGACTCGTTTCCCTGTGGACAGATAGCCAAGTGGTGCTGAGGCTACGGAAGGAGGAGAGGCTGTGGGACTGCAAGTTCTCAGTATGAATCTCCACTCCACTGGGTCAACTTCAAGACTGTCTGAGGTTTCCATCCATTGTCAACCTCTTCCCCACTCCACCAAAACAGAAAACGAGGGGCTACTTCGTTGCATTGTTGTAAAAATTAAACAGGTGAAAGTACTGAAAATACCTGAGATTTCGTTAGCCACAGTTAGCGAATTTCTCAATGAACACTATTCTCCACAAGCAAGGGGAAAAAAGTCCCGTTCGGATGACTTGTGACCACCAGGTGGCACCATTGAGTCAATAGAAACCTTTTTCCCTGAAATAAAGTGGGAAATGTCAATTCTGAAAGTCTGAAAATGTATGCTTATCCAGTGTGATCACAGCACAGATATTTGCTAAAGATTGTGAAAGCTGTGCGTTATAATATGAAGAGCTCTGTGCTGTATCTTTTCATGTTTATTGCTTTCTAATATGAAATAATTCACCATTGAATAGTTACTTTTTAAATATGTCTTTATGGATTTCATAGAGAGAAGGGGAGAGAGAGAGAGAAACATCAATGATGAGAGAGTCACTGATCGGCTGCCTCCTGCACGCCACCAACTGGGGATGGAGCCTGCAACCCCGGGCATGTGCCCTGACCGGGAATTGAACCCGATCTCCTGGATCCTAGGTCGATGCTCAACCGCCGAGCCACACCTGGCCGGGCTGAATAGTTATTATCACCATCATCATTATTATGAAGCGATGGAAATGGAGACTGTTTATTTTCGTAGCCCAGACGAGCTTAAAAGGCTGTCACGGAGAGAGTTTCACATTCCTTTTCTGGAGGACATTTAGACTTTGCCAGTGCAGGACGAAGACTGGTCCCTGAATGACTAGAAGAATAACCCCGCTTCCCGGGCAGCTGAGCAACACAGATGTGCAGGTGGAGCCCCTTAGGCATGGGCATCCTTTGCCTTTAACTTCCAGGGCTTTCCTTGAGGGCGCCTTCTCTCAGTCCCCTAGAGACTCTCCGGGAAGCTCTGTTCTCCCCACAGAACCCCACCGCTTCATAAACTCCGTCCCGCTACCTGGTGGGACCCCCCGCCCTGCCTCTGGGCAGGCTGACAGTCAGTTCCGACTGCTTTTCCAGGCTCTGAGCAGTCAGGGCTTCAGGTACCTGGGGGTGGAGGGGTGGGAATGGAGGAGAGCTGCTTTTCGTTAAAAAAAAAGGAAACAGTTAAAACATTTAGGAAACTGTGCAATACAATACCTGTGTGCTTGCCCCTACATCTCACAAACATTATAATTTATCTTGTTTAGTTCAGCTCTTTGAAAAAAAATTGCAGACAGCTAAAGTCGGCACTGCAATCTTATTCCCTCCTTTCCCTCCCCAGAGAGAACTGTCACCTTGGAAATCGGGAGGCGTCCCACCAGGGCCCCTCCACTGCCGGGCTGCTTATTTGTGGAATGGCTGCGAAGGTGATTCTGGCAGGGGCCTGCTTTCTCGGTGTTGGCAGTGGAGGCAATGGGACAGGCGGGGGGCAAGGGTTCTGTGCCCACTCGGCCTCCCTCCCTCCCCGCGCCCGAGACCTCTGCTGCTGCCTGCTGTCTGTCGGACCCCATCGCCCTAACTGTTCTCACTTCTCAGGATGCTGGCAGAGAGCAAAGTGCTACCTAATCTCAAAGGACACGGGTTCAGCTCCAGCTCTGCTAAGAAGGAACTAGAGGACCTCGGGCAAGTGACATCATTTCTCTGAGCTACCTCAGGTTATCAATGTAAAAATGTCTGAAATAACGCTGTTTCCATGGGGATCACTAATCTACAATTACACACTGCAGCTTTTTATTGAAACTGAAAATTAAGTATTTCTAATGGTTGGGATTAGAATGCAAACGCCAGACAGCGTCTTCAGGAAAAAACAACCCTTCTCGAGTGGAAGGCAGGCGCGTTAAAAACAATTGCTCTCCCGTGTGATTGGTATTGTAACTCAGGTATTTATTAACTGCTGTGGGAGCCCAGGAGAGGGAACTGTGCCCTCAGGCATCAGAGGGAAATTTGTTATTGCTGTTTGACAGTTTGGTTTCCCAAACCCCACACTCCTGTGTTCCACCTACACAACTATGATGGAGAAGAAAGGAGGGGAAATCAACATGTATTTGGCACCCACTAAATGCCAGGCGCCAAACATACAATTTCACTTCATTTTTGCTTCTATCCATTGTTTTTTCTCTCTTTATCTAATGCTCACACTGTTCCTGGTATTCAGGAAAGGATATGTTGTCCCTGTTTCACCGATAAGAAAGCTGAGAACTCAAAGAGCAGAGTCAAAGCCTTCAAGGTCACAGGACAAGTAAGGACCCCACACAAGTCCCCACTCTGCAGCACCCACGGGTCAGGGCTGGGGACTGTGGGGTGGGGCGCTGGAGGCATCACTCCACCCCCCACTCACTCTCCTCTGAATCAAAGTTACTTTGGGAAACTCTTGCAAGTGTAAAATGGCCTCACTGTATTGGCCGTCTTTACCTGCATCTCCCAGTGGCCTCCCCACTTCTCCCCGAAGCTCTCAGCCACTCTGGCACGGAGGCATCGCCTCTCCTGATTTCCCTTGTACCCTCTTCTCCATCTTCTCAGCTTCCTCAGGGGCCTAGGCCTTATATGCGGCTGCATCCAGGGTCCATCTGTAATCCATGGCTCTTTTCACTTTGCACAGCTTATCATGAGCCCTTGTAGCTATTCTCACAGTTTCATCCCAAATTCTATGAGGAGCACACTTTGCTCGGCCCTGGCCCTCACTGAGGGGACTCCCCATAGAGCTTCTTCCTGGGTGAGGCTTAGATACCTGCACTGTTGTTTAAGTGATTAAGAGTTGACTGGGACCTTCTTTTTAAAAGTAACCAAATGTTTGCTGAGCCATAATGTAAATGAAAACAGATTTCATATACCAGTCATTATTATTTTATGATGCGATGAACACACAAACATTAGCATTAGAAAAATATTAAGTCCCACCTAAAATCACGTCACTTCCCACATCCATTGTGGACTGGGTACCATTTTCCCCAAACACTGACTTGGCCCTTACTCTGTACTGTACCTACTATAAGGGTCTTCCTCACGGTATCCAACTGAACAGTCTATGTGTTTTCTAATTGAGTCATTATAGCAACGACTGTCGTCCAATTATCTTTATTTTACAGAAGAGAAAACTGGAGGTCAGAGAAGTGAACTGGAAGGTCAGCCCAGCTGGTAAGGAAGGGACCAGGACAAGGAGTTGGTTCTGGGTGACAGATCCGCTTTGGCTCAGGGCTCTGCCACCCTACCCGGGCTCTCTGCTATGGATCATGTTCCCTGCAGCCCTGAACGCTCGAGGGCCTGTGTCCCACGCTTTTAAGTTGCCCTGTTGCTTACGGGAAAAAGCCCACATACCTCAGCGCGTACAGAAGGTGTCCCATTAGTTGGGCGCCTTCCTCCTGTCCTGTCCCACCTTTCACCACGCACACCGGCCTGCTGGCCCGAGCTCCCGCCCTCTGGGTCATTTCTGTGAAGGCTGTCCCCTAGGTGGGGACGCTTCTCACTCTCCATCTGTCCTTCCTTATGTCTCCCCCCTTCACGTTTCCATGCAGTGTCACCTCCTTTAAGACCTCGCTCCCTCCAGACCTCCTTCCTCCATTCCCAGGGCGGGCAGCTTATCTTTCTCCTAACACCAGGCATCCCTGTCTCACGGCCCCGCACCCCGCAGCCTCACCCCCGTCACCTCCTGAGAGGCCCCTGCACAGAGGACCTGCGCTTCTCTGCGCCCAGCGAGCCTGGTCCAGAACCAGGCTCAATGACTCATAATTAATACGCGGACATATTCCCTCTATTTAATGAAAAACTTCATGAGGACAGGAACTCAGATCCCTTTGTATCGGTTTCCCACAAAATACAAGGTGTCTTTAAATTAAGCATTGGGCCATCTCTTACTTTTAGGACATTATCTTGTTACTCTGATCTAATCTAAAACGAGATTCTGCGTGGAAGGCATTCAGCTCGCCTTTGGAGGAATTATTAAATCATGCGGTCACCTCGCTTTTTATATCCGGCGGGCCTTTTGTGCAGACAGGGCCAGCTGTCCAGGCCTCTGTGGTGTGCACCCTGAAGGCCGCATGGCGCAGCCTCCTGGGGGGCGCGCCTCCTGGTTCTGGCTATGAAGACGTTGCGGGGAAATTCTGACTGCTCAGCTTTTGGATGCTTGCCCTGTGCTCAATAACTCTTTTTAATTAGCCCCTTGGAAATCTTCCCTCTTTCCGAAAATACCATTTTGCTGTAGGGAGACAAGGACAATCTCTTTTCCCCGAGAGATGATCCCAGCTCTCCGCTGCAGCATCAGATAAAAATTGTACATATGTCAGAGGCCGTGTTATCAGAGCGTGTGCACCAGTCCCTCCTCCCTCTCTGTGCGGTGAGTGCGGTTCATTGTCTGGTGACTTAGGAGGGCCGTGGGTTCTTTATTTTGAGTCAGGCTATTCTTGCAGTCATCTCGATCACCATTTAATCCCCCGACCCTTGTTCTTTCTGCTAGATTTGCCTTTTCCCTACCTGATGAACGGTTACCTAGGCCTGGGGATTTAGCTAATGTCAGTCCACTTTAGCTTTCACATACACCATCCAAATGACCTCAGTGGAAACCAGTTATTTCTCTTGAGGGGGGAGGGGGTGGTATTTTATTTCTATTTCTGTGGAACCTTCTAGACTTCAGCTTCGTGAGTAAATTTCTCCCCTGCGGACAAGCGTATTCCTGAAGGACACAGGACATGGCCCCCTTACTGTAGCATGTTCTGTGCCTGCACACAGTGGATTGTTTAAAAATTGGTTGAGGTGAATGAAGACAAAGTGGTTGGTGTCTTTGTCCCCAGGTTTTCCCACCTGTGGCAGAGGGGACTTTATAAAACAAAGATCTGACCGACCTCCTGGCCTGAAAGAGGTCCTCTGTCAGGGTATGGCTTTGCCAGCTGCTCCATTTGCATTTTCTCAAGCTCCTTGCCTGGTGCCTGAACCTCCTGGAGCTCACGTGGGGCGGCAGGAGCCCCCGTCCCCCCAAGCCCACCCTGCCCACGTCCTGCTCTGCCCTGAGCTCCGAGCCTGGCTGTGTTCATTACACCCTAACACCTGACTGCTGGGCAATACGATTTTTGAGGGCTGGGGAGGATCTGGATTCTCTTATTCAAAGTTGAATTCTGGGCGCTTGGTGCCGTGTGCAGGGCACAGAACAGGTGCGGAGCCAGACAACAGTTATTAAATGCACGAGGAGTAACCAAAGGTCCACAGGCTTCACTAGGATGCCCTTGAACCTGCCCCCTCCCCTCCTTCACCTGCCGCCTCAAACACACGCTCTGCAGCGCCCCCGAGATGCCTTCCCAGGCAGCCTTCCCAGCTCACTCCCTGGCCCTGGGACGAGGTCTCCTCCTCTGAGATGCCACCGTGCCCTCGCAGGCGCTTCTCACGGCCGTTACTACACCGTGTTGTGCTTCTCCTACAGGACTGTGGGCTCCGAAAAGGTGGAGATGTTAAGTGCATCATGCTAGTCTTCCTCCTGCTTAGGTCTCTGTCTGGAGGAGGCACCGGAGATATAGTTGCTGAATATGCCCAAGAAAATGTGTAATGTTTTGTGGCTACACTACGTCCTGTGAAAGTGAGAAGTCAGCCCATAAGGATCGATCGAAATGCCATGATCCTCTAGTGAACTGCAGCTGGGAAGAAAAGGGACAATGTAAGTAAGGGGACAGATCACGGCTCTGCTGGCCCCTGGGGCCTGGAAAGTGCTTTGGCAAGCCCTCCGTCGGTGCGCAGAGGCCTGCTGGGACTCGGGTGATAAGTGACCACGCACAGACAAAGACAACGGGGGAAACGGAGCGTCTTTAAATATATTTGAAGCTAAAAGTCTTCAGTAGGACTGTTGGCAAGTAATTCCCCACGGGAGAGAACGGTTACTGCTAGAGAGCTGAGGAAGGGAGCTACGGTTATGTTTTAGTGAAAGGTGGCTTCACAGTATCTGACTGCAAACTATTGCTCATGAAAAGAGCATTAATAACACCTGACTATTTTGGTGTTTGAGTGTGTGTGTGTGTGGTTTCCATGTCAACAACAAAAAATTCCCCAGACACCAGCGAGGTGTCCTACACTTCAACTCAGTTCCGACACTGTTTTCCTGGAGACAGCGTCAGGTCCCACAGGTGAAGGGCTCAGTCACATACACACTTAAGTGAATATAATTAATTGCCTTATGAATATACAGCCTCCATGTGTCATAGGCATGCCTAAGACATCTCATTCAAAATGGAATTCATGTCCTCTCTCCTTGTATTAATTAGAAAACATCCTGCCAGATGCTATAGCATCCAAATCCTGAAAAGTGAGTGGCTCACCCCGTTCAATGTGCTCACGAGAGGACCAGCGCTCCAGGCAGGCGCTCGGGGACCCAGGCTCTTTCCATGTGACGGCTCTGCTTTCCCCCACGGGTGGCTCCAAGGCTTCAGGTTCCCTCTTACTCCACGCTGGCCGGCAGGAAGAGGAAAGGGGCGCGGGGTTCCCCCGACACTCAGGACCGACGTTACCTTTTCCCTACGGGAGCCGACTCAAAGCCATCGCATCCGTTACCACGCCCGGGTCGGAAGGTGACCTGCATTCTCTCCTTCAGACCCGACACTGCTCCTTTTGTGGTTGGGGACCCAGGAATGAAAATGTAAGTTATCTTTACTCACACGTTTCCCATCAGCCAACAGGGAAGATGCAGGGTAACTGCAACACTACCTCCATTCGGACGAAGGCAGGGAAGCTCCTCGGCCGCAGTCACTCACGTCCCGTTCTTGCTGGGTGGAAATTTAGGACGTTTTCTCCTAAGGGAGGGGAGAAGTTCTGACTTGAGCCCCCACTCTGCTTCTATTGTGCCCTAAGGTCACTGGCTCCACCTCCGAGGGGTCCCTCCGCGTCTGTCACCTCCCTTGGCCACGTCTGAGGTGGGACAGGGACATCTATTTACTTTGTGGCTATTTCAGCCCCACCTTTCATAGAAGATTGGTGACTGCAGAGTCATTTTGAGTCCTGAACAAGATCTTTTTTTCACCCATTCTGTTACTATTTTTGTTCAAGTGTTATATTTTCTTTGGGAAAACAATTTTCTTGCAAACTTTGCAGGCTTCTGATTTATTTCTTATTAGTCAGTCTCAGGCGGCCGTTACGGTACCAACGTTCTTTTGTAGGTCACGGTTCACCTGTCGGATTTATTTCTTCTTTCATCCCTTAAGGTCCCGTCCTCTCTTGAGTGACGGGGGCTCCTAGCTTGAGTTTCTGAACCAGTTTCTGGGAAGGGCTCACCCTTATTCTCATCTTTGCCAAACAGCTGAGTCCTTCTGTCCATCTCGGAAGTCGTCCTGGGTCTTTCCCACACAGCTTTTAAAAACTGCATCTTTTACACGTGGGGCCTAGAAATAGTTAGCTTTTCCAAGCCTGGACTGCCGGAGCTTCTGGACTTTGCCATTCTTTCTTTTCTGCTTGCCAATGAGCCAGTTCTGCCCTGAGCTATTTTTCCCTCTTATTTAATTCTTGCCAAATGCACCCGATAACAACTAATACACACTATTGAGGTCTGTATATGGCCTCTTTTCAGCTCAAGAGGATCATGGCCTGCCTTCCCTGTTATCAGGACAATTTTACCGAGGATTTGCTACCCTATAGCATGGATCTCTGGCCGTCCAGTGGCCACCCTGTCACCTGCCATTCAACTAGCCCAATGAAACCTAAGATAAGTTTAATTTATTCGGGTTGGTTTCTGTTGCTTGGCTTTGCTTTTACAACAACTTCTTACCTCTAGGCATTAATTTCTGATTTAGTCAAGATACACTAAGTTCTGTGAGAAGTAACAGCAGATGTCACTGGCTTAGCGTCTCAGAAGACCATTCCTCACTCAGGCCATGGTCTGAGGCGTGCGTGGCGGTTTCCTTTCCGTGGTAACTCACAGCCCCAGGCTGCTTCCTTTCTGCGGCTCCCAAATCACCCCGACGTCCCCACTGGGCAGCCAGGCAAGAAAGCACGGAGGCTCATGGGAGATTTCAGGGGCCGGGACTGGAAGTGGCACATGTGACTTGTGCCCACATCCATCGGCTAGAACTCAGTCACATGAGTCTACAATACACTCGTCCCGTGGGACTCGGAGGAAAGGTAAACGGAACTGCAGAATGCATAACCCTGTCTCCACCCCAGCCTCCAACGAAATCCTGTCCCCGTGACGTCTCTTTCCAGTTAGTTCTTTGTTTTTCTATGTCGATCACTGTCTTAGTTTAGCTATTCAATTTTTCCTTGTGGGAATTTTTCCAGTTACCACCTACCTGGCATGCCTACCTGCTGCAAGACTTCATCAGTCTAAGGTCCACTCTGCTGTTACACCTGTTTTAATGAAGCAAAAATATGACCATCTTTCTCTGGGGCTTTAAAACTTTCAGTCACTCCATGTGTCTTACAGGATAACCATTCAGTTTGTCAGAAACACAAAGCCTCCTAATGATCTGCCCCAACTGCCCACCTAGCTTTACCTTTCGCCTCTCTTCTCTCTCCACTCTTCACTCTAGCCAACATCAACCCCTTAAAAAAAAAAAAAAAAAAGACTGATTTTTTTTAGAGAGAGAGAAAGGGAAAGAGAGAGAAACATCAATGCGAAACATCTATCAGCTGTCTCCAGCATGCCCCCTACTGAGGACTGAGCCTGCAATCTGGGCATGTGCCCTGACTGGAATTGAACCTGCAACATTTGGCGCATGGGATGACTCTCAACCAACGGAGCCACACCAGCCGTGGCTACCAACCACTTATTTATTTATTTATTTTTTATTTTTAAAAATAGATATCTTTATTGATTTCAGAGAGAGGAAGGGAGAGGGAGAGAGAGAAAGAAACATCATTGATGTGAGTCACCGGTCGGCTGCCTCCTGCACGCCCCCGACTGGGGATCGAGCCCTCAACCCGGGCCTGTGCCCTGACCGGGAATTGAACCGCGGTCTCCTGGATCCTAGGTGGATGCTCAACTGCTGAGCCACACCTGGTAGGGTCCAACCACTTCTTTAAATTAAACTTTTTATTTTGATGTAATTGTACATTCACAAGTGGTTGTCAGAAATAATATTTTCATCACATTTAACTTTTGAAACCCATTATGCCTCTACCTCCCCCACAATTCTCCAGAGGACTTTTCTGTCTGACTCACTGACAACTTAACCCTTGTTTCAACTGTTACCTCCAGCGGGAATCCCTCTCCTCCACTCAGTGTTGCCCTTCGGCCTCCCTGTGTACACAGTCTCACCTCGCACGCCCTCCTGGGGTCTTCAGACTCTGCACACTCCAAAGAAAGAACTGGGCTTTCGCAGGCTCCTGGGAGAGAACCTCTAGGCCTTTGGAAAACCCTGCCTGAGGAGTGTGCTCTACACCTGGGGCCTGGGCCACTCCAGAGAGCTCATGCTGATGGTGTTATTTAGGTGGAGGTCTTGGACCAAGTTGTATCCGTGTGATACCAGAAGGGACAGGAGACTGAGAAAGGGAGGTCGGCTCAGTGGGTGTCCATGCCCATGTGACTCGCCACCAAGGCACGCCTTGGACACCAGGCCCAGGTGAGCCGCCCCGGGGGGCGGCCCCGTTCGTGCCGGCACACGGTTCAGGGAAGGTTAAGCGCTGCCTGTAGCCCTGCACTGGGCGAGGGGGGAGCCGGCGCCTGGCCCCCTGGACTGTGCCTGTCTGCCTTTGCTGACTTCAGCCTCTGTTCTTTGCTGTAATAAGCTGTAACTCTGAGTATAAAGGTCTGCAGAGCTCTGTGCGTCCTTCTGGGAAACTGCGGCCCTGAGTGGCCTTGGGGACTCAGCATGGCACAGGGTCCCGGTTCAGAACTGATAAGCGGTGTGTCGGTGGAAAGATCCGCTCTGTAGGCTGCAATGCTGTCGTCTGACACGTGGGGTGACAGTAACAGTGCTCGGCTCCTTGGGATCTGTAAGGAGTCAATATTGTACTTAAAGCGGGGGACTCATGGTGATCAGTGAGTGTGAGCTCCCATCACTGTCGCAGTTACCACACCACGAGGATTTCCATTTCATTTTCTATTTTATGGTGTTTTGTAAATATCTTAAAATATCTGTATAATCTTCCATTAAAGGTAACACATGGTTTACTTAGCCAGCTTTTTATTGTTAAACATTTAAGTCTTGTCTTTTTTTTTTTTTTTTTAAATAAATAACATGGTGCTGGGGCTAAACATTAAGATTTCTATGTTTAGGATTATTTCCTTCAGATACATTCCAGAGATAAAATTTCTGGGTCAAAGGATTAAACATTTTAATGTTCCTCGATGCATTTCAACAGGTTGCTTTCTAAAATATTTGGACTATTTTGCACTTTTAAGAACAAAGTAAAATGTTGTCCATTTTCTTAGACCCATGAGGGGATAGAGGAAAGAAGTGATTTCTTTGGGTCAAACATCTCCAAGGAACCGATCATCCTAATGTGACCACAGGTTTCCTGAGAAACAGCTGAAAAACTGACTTTCGCGCTCTCTGGCTCTGAGATGCAAGGCCCCCACTGGCGCAGGCTGCAGTGAGTAGGTCTGTTCACTCCTCTCTGCACAAGGCGAGAATCCACCTAATCAGTGCAGGATAGTGGAGGAAAGAGCTTCCGTTAGCAAATCTGCATCCATTAGCGAGGATTAAGGCGAAAGGAAAACATCCCCACCTTGAGTTCCAGGGACGGAATTCATTCATTAGGCAGTTATGCTAATGTTCCTGCGCAATGGCACAGTGTTGACGTTAGTGTCACACAAACCCAAGGCAGGAAATGAGCATTTTCCAGAGGTGAGATTTAGCTTTGCTTTCTCCACCCGCGTTCCTGTCATTACTGCGTGTTCGCCTTCCCCGCACCTCTCACAATGCAGCTGGTGACAGGCCGAAGGGGAACGTGTGGCAGGAGCTCAGGCTTTCGTCCCTCATCTCTGAGGAAAGTTGGAAGGGTTTCAGGGCCCTGGTCACTGCCAGGCAAGGACACAGCCAGGCACCCGGAGCTCTGACCCGCAGAGGAACCGGGAGGTCCCAGAGCAGCCCCCGGCCCCTCTGGGTGCTGTGCGGGGTGAGGGTTTGCAGGCTCATTTTTGCCCCCCAGCACCTGGCAGCAGGAGACCCCTGGAGTAAGCACACCGAGGGGCTGACTCTCCAAGGTGGGGGCTCCCAGGGGTGCAGTACCGAAGCTGTGGCTGTCAAATGGGTACAGAAACTTGGGGTTTATCCTGTCTACCTCACTGAACTCACCACCCCTTTCCCCTAAACCCCCCGCCCCTGGACATGCATTCTGCTCAATCCCAGTGCCCATGTTGTCTGCTGTTCATTCCTGGGCAGCCAAGGCCTAAACATCCCTGCAGACTCGGCTGAAGGTGTCTGCCTGGAATTCCTTCCCTGTCTCCCCTGGGTGATCCATTTGCTCAGCACATTGGAGCTTGTGTCATGGGCTGCTGTGTAAATGTGCACCAGAGTAGGGAAATAAATCTGGTTTTCAGGACATTCATTCTTTATTTATATATTATATATATATTTACACTATATATATGTCATACACAATATGTATTTATTCTCTATATATTTCTTGAACACCTACTACGTCCCAGGCACAGTTCAAACACCGGCTCTTGCAATAGGCTGTGTGACTTTAAATTAGTACTTGATCTCTCTGAGCCTTGTCTTCTTATCTGTGAAATGGAAGTAATCGTCTCTAACTTGCAAGGGGTTTCGAGCATTGACTGAAAAATTATACAAAGCTCTCAGCATAGTATTCGCTTTCCTTCTCCCTTGCCCTTCTGACAAAAAATATAAATCAGTCAAAACGCAATCCCTTTCCTCATTGTCACTACGTGGTTTCCTACCCTTCAGATCAAAGACAATCAGTAGTAAGGAATTTCTCTCAGAAAGAGTCTGATCTTGACTCCTGGGATGTATAAAGGACCTTTCTCAAACTAGAAGATGAAACAATTTATCTTTATTATTCTGTGACCTGCCATATTTTAACAATCCTGTGAGCTGGAAGGTGCTTAACCTTATTTTTTTTATTGTGGAAACTGAGGCCCGGGGGCGTCCCAGGGCTTCCTCCGGCTGTATGGACTGGCACCAGGTGAGAAGGGCGGCCTTGCTCCTGATGCCACAGGACACTTGCCCGTCTCTGAAACCTTCCTCTGTGAGAGGTGTCACTGCTGAGACGTGAACCTGCCAGGGGGCTCGGTGTCCAGCCTGCCTCCCCTCCCCTCTCCTCTCTGCACCCCCGGACCCGCCTCTGGAACCCTGGGCCAGGCATGGTAACTATGTCCCGAGGCCACACATCATAACCCCTCGGCCTCTGTCCTGAGGCTGCGGGAACCTGCACGTACAGCCCCGGTGGAGGCTGAGCCCCAAGGGGACCGGGTGAGTGGCATTGCAGTGCATTGGTTTGCTTCCTGCAGCTGCGAGGCCGGTGGCTGCAGCAACAGCCTCCAGGGGTTTGTGTTCACCCCATCAGGCCGACCCGCAGCCGTCTGTTCTAGAATCCCCAGGTAGGCAGTGCTCCGGGACGGGGTGCAGGCGGTTGCCCTGGTACCGGCTCCGAGAGTGAGCCCGGGACCCCTGACATTGCCCAAGGAACCCGACCTCCTCCCCTTCCCCATCGGGGCACAGGGAAGACCCTGCGCTCGCCTCCGGAATACTTCTTTCGAGGAGATGATGCTTGAACGGAGTCTGGCCTGGGAGCCTGGGGAGCTGGGCTTTAGTTCTTGTGAGAGGGTGTTACTAGGTAACCACAGACAATTCACTTCAACTGCAAATTTGTCTGACCGTAAGAATCACTTGGGACAATAATCGCTTTAAACAAACAAAAACAAAAAACAGATTCCTGAGCTTGTCCTCAGGCTATTGCAGTAGATAGACTCTCCCAGGGGTAAGTCCAGGGCCTTATGTTTTTAACACCGTGTCAGGTGATACCTGCAATCAGATTCTTTGTGGTTATTGTGCTTATTTGTTTTGTTTTTTGGAAATCCTGGCCTTCAGGATCTCCATATCCCCTGGCACCTCCTCCGCAATAATGTATGGAAGTGTGTCTGTAATGGGGTCCATAGTTTACTTGCCTTAGATTACCTGGAGACTTTGCTAAAATTGCAATTTCCTGAGTTCGATTGAGGCCACATGGAATCAGAATCCTTGCCGGTACGACTCATGAACTTTCGTAACAGGTCTTCCAAGTGATTTTTATTCACACCCAAATTTGGGAAGCACTAATAGAATTTTTTTGGTACAGTTTATTATGTTTGGAGCTATCATCAGCATCCTCAGGCAGTCACGACGATTACAGGGGATACAGCATTTGGCATAGTTTCCCCATAAATATTAGCTGCAGACTCAATAGTGTTGGGTGCTTTTCTTGGGCAGGGCTTGCATCTGTTTCTTCTGATTCCAGTGCAGGCCACGAGGGGCCTGGTGGCCGGGCAATGTGTCTTCACGGATCCGAGCCGCTTTGCACGGCAGATTATCCTTTGTAATCTCCTTTCGCTTTTCCTCCTCGTGTCTATTTCTGCATTGGAAGGATCTCCGGGGAGTGGGCTGCACCTTGACCAGAGCTATTCTGTTCACCATAAAATGCTACATTTGGAAGCTTCCTACGGGGCTGCTCAGGTAGTGTCTTCAGAGATGAGCAGGGTGGTTGTTAGGCTCGTTTCATGTGTGGAAAAACAGATCCAGAGAGGAGCGCTGACCTTGAACAAGGTTACGCTGTTGGCTGGTAAAAACCTGAGACTAGAATTCAAATTCTCACTTCCACCCAGAGTCCTTTCCAAGCCACCTCACTGCTTCCCATAGCTGTGATTGTAGGGCTGTCACTAACATCAGCTCTTGTCTCCAATTTTACTTTCTTCCCTGTCTTCATCCCCTGCACTCATCCGCTCCCCTCCTGTGACCCCATCTTCCCATCTGGACCCTTCTTCAACTAATATGTGATTAGTAGATCAAGGTTCTAGCCACAGCAAAGGTTTCCTTCAGTTGTGCTTGTTTCTGATAAAAGAGCAGGATGCACTGGAGGCGTTGATCCCAGCCTGGCGGAAATTCAACCACCGTGGTGGCACCTGAGCAGGTGAAAGGGATTCAGGTGAGAAGTTCTCTCTTCTCCCCTCACATCAGAGTTCTGCAGGCAGCCGCCTCCTCTGTTCACGTCTGTGGCTGCTGCTGACACAGAATGACAGTGCTATCTTTTTAGGAATGAGACCCCAGCCTCTAGGGCAGCGATCGTATTTAGAGAGAAGCGCAGAGTCCATGGGTCACTGCCTGTCTGGGGTTCACCTGGGAGGCTTGTTCCTCTCTGAGCACCAATGTGAGGACGATGTCTGGGGCGGGCACTGGATTCTACCAGGATAGAGACCACCCCAGTCCAGCTTAGAGACCATGGCCTGAGATCAGGCCTAATAACTTCAGTGTTTCATGAGAGTGGATTGTTCTATTCTCACACATCTTCCCCTAAAACATTATTTCCGCTTGGAATACTGCAATTTTATTAATCTATCCTTTACATTTAACTACCTAACTGATTGCCATGGAACTGCACTCAGCACTCAGGTGAATGAAAACTATTTATTTTGTCGTATAAACTACTCTTAATCTTTTTCTCACCAATAATAATTCCCTAAGGGAGTACTTTCACCGCTAACTATTATTTCCATTTCAGTTGTTTTCTGGAAGTATCATGCCCATTGCACAGACTGATACGCTGAAAGCAAACCAGATATTAAACGTGGAAATTCAGTAACTTTAACACAAGCCTAGGAAGACTGCAGCTGGCTAGTGGCTAGTGGCTGGATTTAAGCTCCTCGACTCCCATCTTTATACATTTGTATGGACACCATGCTGTGCTATGTGAGGCAACTAATATTATTTTATCTCCCACACCAGCTGCTCTCATTCTACATGCAGACCAAGGATATAGTTAGCAGATGAATTATATATATGTGTGTGTGTGTGAGTTTGTTTGCTAAAATCTCAAAGTAAGCAATAGCTACATGAGCCCCGACCGTGGTTCTCAGGATGCAGGTAGAGTCTGCGATGTTCTGAGGAGCGTGGCCGTCATTCGGGGGGTGGGGGGGGTTAGGAGGGGAGAGGCCACGGGTGTAAATGCTGCGGGAAGACCATGGGACCATGGCCAGTGTTGGAGGGATTTTTGCCCACACAGCACGGATTATGCTGGTCACTGTGTTGACTCCGGCACTTTTGGTTATTGGCACCTGCTGGCTCTGGATATAGCCCTCATTAAAATGTGTACAATTCCCTCAAAACATCCTGACAGCGATCTTAAAGCAGCACACGGGATGTAAAAAGGAATTTGTTATTGTTGTTGGATTCATGATGCAGGAGACATAGAGTTTTGAAAAGACCCCATCAACGAAACAAAAGAAAAATGTGAAGGCATTTGCTTTGTTTTCTGGGTGAAGGGCAAGAGAATATTAACCCTGAGATAAGACTCTGAAACGTTATAGCAGAAAGAAACTCTGCCCTGGAGCGAAAGGTGGCTGGTTAGTGGCTGAGCGGAGAAGGGGGCCGAGTGAGCAGCAGAAAGCTTGGCATTAAAAGCTGAGCAGGCAACTTAAATTGGCACTGGGGGCAGCGAGAGGAAGAACCGATCATGCAGAAAGACAAAATAACCGTTTTTAGATAAAGAAGTTGGCTAGGAGGGATGGGCGAGGAGATGTAGGTGAGGCCTGTGAGGTGCTGGATGCGGAAGGCAGGGAATCGAATGGAATCTGCACGCAGCTGAAGGGAGGCTCAGAGCACAGGGTGAGCGATAACAGTTCAGGTGTAAAGAAAGTTCTCCTGAGCTCAGAATACCTGCGCTTATTGATAAAAAACCTTAGCTTAATAAAAAAATTAAATAAGCACCTATAAAGAACTTGTTGGTTTTCCCCAATACTTTATTATAAAATATTTCTAACATATAAAAAATTTGATGAAATGTTACAGTGAACACCTAATACATGTCATTTTGATGCTATTGCTAGAGTTTTACTATAACCCTTACCACTTATCCATGATCCCTTCATCTCCCTGTGCATCCGTCAATCTAGCTTATCTTCAAAGCATTTCCAAGTAAATTGTAGACATTAGTGCGTTTCCCCTAGATTCTTAAGAATGCATATTATTAACGAGTGTTCAATAGTTGCTTAGTGATTTTGTCTTTAGATAGACGGTTTATGTTTGATAAAATAAACGAGTGTTACTGCACTTTCACTGCTTTTTGCAAGGCCGCGCGCCTGTTAGTCCTAACTCCGACCTTCACCTTCCCTCCCTGAGGCGACTACGATTCTGATTTTACAGCCTCTCTTAGTGTTGCCTGTTCTATAATTTCATATAAATGGAATCACAAAGTTTGTACTCTGTTGGAGATTTCTTTCTTTCACTCCCCAAATATTTTGAGATCCCTCTTTGTTTCTGCATATATCATTAGTTTGTTTCTTTTCATTGTTGAGTGTCTTTCTTTTGCACAAGTGAAGTAGCTTGTCTATCCATTTTCCTAATTCCAGTTTTGTTCTATGATAACTAAAGCTGCAGTAAGTGTCTGTGTACAACTTTTGCCTGTCTTTGTGAAAATACGTTTACGTTTCTCCTAGGTAAACACCTAGGGGGACATGCGTAGGTCATAGAGTTGTTGTGTGTGTTTGATTTTATGAAAAGCTACCAGAACCCTCCCCAAAGTGGTGGTTAAAAAAACCCTCCACATTCCTGCTAGTTATGTATGATATAGTTCTGGTTGCTCCTCATGTTTGCCAAAGTTTGGTGTTATCTATCTTGTTAAGTTTAGACATTTTGGTATGTATATAGTGGTAGCTTATAGTGGTTTTCATTTAAATTTCACTATGACAAAACATTAAGCAGTTTCATGGGTGTATTGGCCATTCATATATATAATGAATTTTGGAGTTCCTTATTAACGCTGGATTAGGTCAGGGTTATTTGAGATAATTTGAGATAATTGTATCTGGTCTTGGAAATCAGACAAGTAAAAACTAAAGGACTCTTTTTAATTAGAGAAGAAAGTAATTTCATTTTATTGAATTACATTGATTAATAAGAACATGTAGGTTTCCATTGTCCAATTCTGTGATCCATCACCTGTATATTGCACTGTGTGCCCACCACCCAAAGTCAAATCTTCTGTCCCCATATATTTGACCCCCTCTACCCTTCACTATCCTCCACCCCCTTCCCTCTGGTAACCACCATACAGTTGTCTGTGTCTCTGAGTTATTTTTTCTTTGTTTGTTCATTTGTTGCTTTCAGTTGTATGAAGGACTTTTTTTTTTAAAGCCAAGCACATCCACCAGTAGAAGAAAAAAATTTATGTTTACTTATGAAATCACTACAGTAAGAAGCACAAACAGGGGCAAGAGAAAACACAGATGCTATGAAATCCGAAAACTGTATTATAATCTTTATAAAATGTTGCTGTGGCATTTCCTGGTGCCATGTGGGGAAGTGGGCATGTGGAATCCTTACACCCTTTGTCTCTTTTTACATCTTTCAAACTCTTAGCACCGAGCTAAGGAAATTCTGTTTAAAATCATTTGGAAAAAATCTTTAAAAGTAATTCATGTTTTGATCCAACTCTGCAGCACATTTGATTGGTTAACTTTTCAAGTGAAAACATACTCTTCATGAAAAGTATTTCCCTTAATGCTGTGGGAAAATGCAAACTGTACCTCACCATGGCCCCTGGGGAGCTCGTTTAGACCTCTCGGTATTTCTTGTATTTACTTGTGTTGCTGTTTTACAGAATAAACATCATGCCTTATGAATCTCCAAAGCAGAACATATTCTTAATTCATTTGAAAAATGTAAATTTTCTAAGCATTCAAAAAATTCTTTAGATATATACAAATACCACACAACTTGAGGAAAATAAATAAATATTCATATATATATGTATACACACACACACACACACACATACATGCAGAACTCAAATAAATGAATTGCTAATGACTGTGTCTCCAAAATTCATGTTAAAATCCTAACCCCCAGGGTGACAGTGTTCAGAGGTGGGGCCTTTGGGAGTTGATTAGGTCATGAGGACAGAGCCCCTATGAATAGAAGTGGAGCTTCTATGAAAGAGGCCAGGAGAGTTGCCACCTTCCTTCCACCAGGTGAGGACACCAGGCGCAGACACAAAGCTAAGACCAGGAGGCAGGCCCTCACCGGAGCCTGAATCTGCCCACACAGGTGAGAAATTTATTTTGCTTATAACAACCCATTCTACTGTATTTTGTTACAGCAGCCTGAATGGACTAAGACATGCATTTAGGATCGTCTCTCTAGAATCTTGGTTTTAGCTTCAGACTGAGTTAGAATGGCAGTTTTTGAAAGCAGAACCTAATCAACAGGGAGGCAAAATTTATCATTGTTGAAAACCCAAAGTAAGCAATGGTCATGTGAGCTCTTAGAGCCGTCCTCAAGATGCAGTTAGAATCTTTTTCTAAAGAAGGCCACAGTGCCATCTCTCTCTCTAGAGGGAGAAAACTGGCACATGCCTTAGGAGCAAAGGGCAGTATTGCTTCTGGGTAAGTGAGGCCGAAGGCCCTGCTCTTTACTGGGTGGTCTTTGGGGCACACTGGACCATGCCATAGGAGCAGTTGGCACTGGCCTGCACTGTGCAGTGAACCCGGTTACTCTGCGGATCGAGACCAGGCAGTAGAGGGTATTTCTCTATTTGGCATATGCCGCAGTAATAAGGGTCAACTTCTCTGGAGGGAGCTGGAGAGACACTGATGGAAACATCCTGAACTGGTTGGAAAGAGGTTGATGGGGAGGTGGGGTCAGGAATCCTTCAGTCTTCTAGGATGAAAGTAAATTTCAAAACATGTTTAGGGGGAAACCTTTCCCCTCCTCCCCTTGTCTCCACACCACAGCCTAGAGGGAGCCGTGCCTGGCCATCCGTGTGCCCTATAGGGTTAGGCTGTGGAAGACACATGGCCTCCCTCTGCTCCCCAAGGCAGGAGGGTAAATACCTGGCCTGCCCTGTGATGATTTCAGTGGAGAGTAGAGACAGTGTGGGAAGGCCATGCCCTCGCCTCCTGGTCGCTCATCGCAGCCTGAACTCTGACGCACTGGGTGTCTGCACTTTATTGCTTTTTCTCTTGACCTATGGTTTTCTTTCTCTGTTTGTTACACTGATCAGGCCTCTGTCAGCCCATCCAGAGTCTCTGCAGCTGGGCAGTATTTTACTGGTGTAGGGATTCTATAAGTTAAATCCTGCACAATGCCCCTCAGGGCTTCAGAGCCGGCAGTGAAAACACCTATTTGTTTTCATGTTAAAGGCTTGTCCTCTGATAAAGCTGATCAGAAATTATACATTTGGGAGTAATTCGGTTCTGGTTCAACCATTAATAAACTTGAAACCTTGAACTCCACTTGACCGTGATGTCTAGCTTTTCTTATTGGTTAGGGTTTCAGTGGGAAACAAAGGTAAGCTTAGCCTGGTTCCATCTCAAATTTCCAATGGCGGTTCTATAGACTATCAATAGCCTTTTCTTAATAAAGGTATCTGCTGATATTTAATCAGCTTAGTTATGATAAATGTTCTAACATTAGGGAAAGGACCATTAATCAGAGTCTTAATAATTTAATAAGAACATGATGTTGCATATATTATGTCACCAATTGCTGAGTATCCAAAATTTGTTCCAGATGTGGTGATGCTTATTGATTTGTCTTTCTTGAATTGCATCTACTTTTGTAAGTTGTTTCTTTCAAACATATTTCAAAAATGATCTGCCCTGTCTCAGCTCCCTGTCCAGCATGACTGCATTTGATTCAGAATACTTCAGTGAGAAATATTCCCCAGAGTTTTCCACATTGGGGCTGCAAGAGAGAAGACATTTTCATTGGTTCGATGACATTACGCTGGTGTAGCCCTTAAGTGGCCAGTGACCACATAGCCCTGCTACGTGGAGAAGTCAGGATGTAGCAGGAGCATATGGAGCCAGCATAAGCCCCCAAAACTGTATAGTGACAGTGACAGAGAGGGTCCTGACTGTTTCCAGTCATCTGATCTCTAGCTTGCTCTGGCTCCTGCATTTTGGAAGTTTAGTTGTTTAACTTATCTGGGAGATACTCATGTATTCATCCAACAAATTCCCTTTTGCGTAAGCTGTTTGAACTGTGTTTCTGTCTATGGTAACCAGAAGTCCCACTAAATGCACCAGATGTTTTAAAATAATTTCTGCTGTATTTGTGACATCCCTACAAGGTAGTTACTCATCCTACCTATAGCTGAAAAGAGTGAGGCAAAATCAGCTGTCTCATTCCAAAGGCCATGCTCTTTTTTTTTTTACTCCATGTCAATGATTTTTGGGAGTGTTTTGACTAAAAGGAATGTAATAATAGTGCAACGAGCTGATCGCAGGCTAAAATGGCTGTTTGTCCAAAAGCCCTATTGTAGGTGACATAGGATTTATCTGTGGGGGAGACTTGCGAGTTCCCTAACCTACCATGTCATGCCAAGTATTCTCTCCTTAATAAAGGGCTAACTGGACTGTATTCCTGCATAAATCCATGGAGAAAATAAGTCAGCTGCAATGGATCTCAGGTGCCCAGGCTGTTCCTCTTTTCCCTGCCACATATTACTCTCTGGGGTTTTCCTGTTGGCACAATGAGAGCTTGGGAGACTATGACATTCACCCAGTAAGCAGTGAGACAAATGGAGGGCAGTCAGGCAACCAGAAGACGGCATCTAGAGACCTATGTGGTGGGGAGCAAAGGGCGGTGTTGGGTTGGGCATGAGGGCTCTGAGGCAGCCAAGCAGAGCCAGGGGGAGTACAGTCAACTGGCAGAGCTCAAGGCAGGCAGATGGGCAGTGCCAGAGAAACAGGATGGAATGGTTGGGATGCCACGCTGGGCCTTGGGTAGAGGAGTACTCCATTCACAGGGCAGACCATAGACCTCTCTGGAGATCCCAGACCTTTCCAAGTAAGTCATCACAAGGCCACAAGCAGAACAGAGAACATGGTCTCTTTTAGTGAGAAAAATTTCTCCGGTATCCCTTCCAAGCTCTTTGAGCAGTACAGCCTCCGGGGAGGAGTGAGGACTGAGGGATGAGATACCAGAAGTTTTAACAGATGGCTATGTCTTCATCTCACCAGATAAGGGAAGGAAAATAGTTTCCCTTCTTTCCTGCCCAGCAGAACAGCCTGCACATTCTTGAATTATACAATTTATTGCATTTTTTAAAACTTTGTTCACCTACCTGTCTCTCCTACTAGACTACAATATTCCTGATGGCAGGGAAAATTGCGACTCCTGAATCAAGGGCGGTTTCAGGAGCATAGTAGGTCTCAATAATTGTCAGGTGGGCTACAAGGTCAAAGACTGGCTGATGAGTGTTGAACTTTCCTGAGCCTTGTAACCCTGGAAAATGGTAACTATTAAAGAAATCCTCCCACTCTGTGTTTCTTTTCTACCCTTTTGCAATAAATAGTCTGTTTGAATAAAATTTTCTTTGAACAGTCTAGATTATTTTTATTGGACACAAAGCACACAGGTGACTTAATATTCAGCAATAAGAGCTACAGATATGGGAGCCTTTTAATCACTATGACTAAGGGCAGGGTTTGTTACAAGAGTCTGAGGCAGGGAACATCTAAGGTCCCGAGGTGGAAGTGGCAGCCAGAGGAGGGTTTGGGAAGCAAGTCTCATTATATACAGCAATTTAACTTACAATTGTGATCATCAGAAGTCCGCAGGAGCTTGTATCAATGCCCCCACTCAGGTTGCTGACTCAAAATCCTCCAGATGGGGACCAGGAATCTGAATTATTAAAGAGCTTCCCAAGTGATCTACATTCACAATCAGTGGGAGAAATCTTTAAAACTTTTCCTCCTTCATTTGAATCCTCATTAGTGAGTCTGCCAGTGTTTCAAATTATGCATTTCAATATTAACAGACGAGAGCTGTGCAATTAAAAATTTTAATCCCTAAAAATTTAACACTAGGCATTAATTTCCAGTTCATGGGCCCCTCCTTTGAACATGACCTTTATTTTAATAGTGATGAAATTTATGAAGCATGCTTCATTTCCCTGATTTACTATAACATAGCTGAATTTGTGTTGGAAGTGATTAGACTGCGGCTCCGTATTAAATCACTACTATACACACACAAGTGAAATGGTTGGGCTCTCCTAAGCCCACCCGGTTAAAAACATAGGTAATGGAAATAAAATTTTCAGTTAAATGTCTCCTTTTTATGACTCAACAGAGCTTGTCACCACCATAAACAACCCAGGAACAGATAGAGAAAAGACAATAAAGAAATAAAAGCCGTTCATCATGGAATCAGGCTAATTGCTCCATACTTGTTGGCAAACGAGCAGCCTGGCCTATTTTCTTTCTGGAAGGATCGGTTGTTCTGGCGCCCGGTGGACGCAGCCTCTGGCTCCCTGAGATGAGCGTGGCTCCAGGATATTCTTTGGCCCATATATTTATTTTTCCCTCATTCCACGTCACGTGCCAACATGGGAGGCAGGGAGAAGCAGCGGGAAGCGTGGGCGGCCAACTTACACAACCCAGTACCCGGCCACCTCCTGGAGTCACTTTCGAATCCATAAAATGACTGTTCACATTTTCCAGTATTCGCCCTGAAGAACATTAGTGATCAGCCTGGTATTTCTGAGTCCCCTGCAGAGTAGATAGAGCAGGTCAACACGGAAAAACAAAGTTGTTGTGGGGATGTGCACCTTCTGCAACCCCAAACACATACAGATGCGACAGAACACAGGGACAACTGAGCGCCGTCTACATCCCAGGCTCGAGCACCACTTCCTTCGTTAAACCCTCACAAAACCCTGCAAAGAAAGCTGTGATCATTCTTATTTCACAGATGGGGAAACTGAGGCTTAGAGAACCTAGGAAACTTGCCCATCATTACAAATTGAGAAGGTTGCCGGGCTCAGCTGCCCAGCCAGGCTATTTAGTCGCAGTATTTCCTAAAAGAAAGTGGTGTCCTTCTGCGTGCATTTTCTCGTTTAAACCTGATAAGAATCCCATGGGAGCGGGAAGGGTCCTTATTATAGTCCCTAAATTGAAATCGAAGGGAGCAAATAAAACTCGCTTGCTCTTCTTTATTACCTCTTCAAGATGGCTATTTTCATACTCAATTTATTTTTCTTACCCTCGAACATGCCCATTTCGGGTATACCTGTCGTATGTCTCATCACGCACACACTGCTGTAGGAGGTGCCTTGAAAGGGGGCAGGACTTGGGACTAGAAGACCTGAGTGTGAGTCTCAGTTCTGCCCCCTCTGGTTGTTCCTCTCTGAAATTCAGGGGTGTGTGATATAGTTCCTGGCACACTGCAGGTGCCTTCAGAATATAGATTTTAAATGACATGACAGGGACCCGGTGAGGCTCCTACTGGCTGTGGGTGGGAGTGACGAGCCACAGAGCTACAGGGCTGCCTGAAGTCTAAGGTCAGATGGGGACCTAGGCATGAAAACATTCGTCTAGCCAAGCGTGTGGCTGAAGCTGTAACCTAGCAAGGACTGTCTCTTCTGGACTGTTTTTTCTGAGGCAGTATTTTTCTTCTGATGTGTCTCTGAACCTACCCGTGTGGCTCCTTTGCTCCATGCACTGACCTGGCTGCTCTGTCTGTCACTGCTGTTGACAAAGCAGCAGCCCTGGCTTCTTCTGACACCCTCATACCTGGCTCTGGGGATCTTGGCTCTGCAGTCCTTCCCAACTTTTTCATTTAAAAAAAAAAAAAAAAAAGATTCAGTGAAATGTGTTCCATCTCCATGGCGATATTTTCACCAAGTGTTGAACGCAAAGGTATGTGTTACTTCTTCAAGTGGTTCATTTGTGGAGAGTTTCATCTGGAGCATTTTAAGGAAATAGTCATATCTAGCTATTTATCATATAACTAATATTTTACAAATGTATATTTCATGCTAGATTATAAACATTAATATATAAATAAAAATAACTGACATGTATTAGAAACATACTATGTGCGGTGTTCTGTGCTGAAGATAGTGTATTAGTTTTCTAGGGCTGCCATGACCAAGGACTGAAGGCGGAGGGCCTTAAACAACAGAAATGCATTGTCCCACAATTCTGGAGGCTGGAAGCCTGAGATCAAGGTGCTGGCAGGGCTGGTTTCTTCTGAGGCCTCTCTCCTTGGCTTGGTGATGGCTGTGTTCCCCTTGTGTCTTTACATGGTCTTTCCTCTAAATGTGTCAGAGTCCTACTCTCTTCTGATAAGGACACTTGTCAGATTGGCGTAGGACCTTTTCTAATGGCCTCATTTTAACTTAACTACCTGATAAAGACCTTGCACACATACAGATACATTTGATGTACTGGGGGTTAGGAATTTAAAATAAAAATTTTGGAGGAACACAATTCAATCCATATCAGACATTTCTATGATTATTTTGTAAACCTAATTGTGTTTTATAGAATTATTCACACTTTAGAATGGAACAAAGGTGTTGAGTGTCCCTCCCAAGGTCAAAGAGCTGACAAGTGACAAATCTAGAATTTAAAGTTAGGTTTGAGAAACTTGAAAACTCTTAATAATTAGTCCAGCGCCTTTCCTCTCAATGCCGTATCTTTTTTCCAGGCGTCCTACATGCAGGATATTAATATTTATCTCATTCTCAGCACATGAACCAGCTTCCTCATTGTAGTGGTTGCTACGGACTGATAACATCTTGCCCAAATGATGTTAAATTTTGCCTGTACAGTAGACATCTCCCTTCAGGCGTTATGCAGCAGCTGTCTGGACTAGTTTGATAAAATTTGATGCAAGCAGAGGATAGAGATGCGTTTTGTTCACCTTTCCAGAATTTTAAGCAGTCCCGTGTGAGGTATCGGTTTCCTGTTGAAATGATGCTGAGTTGTAGGTTGGCTCATGTCTTAGTCACTCCCGGCTTCTGTAACAAAACACCGTGGCCGGGTGGCTTGAACAACAGAAGTGAGCTTCTCCCAGTCTGGGGGTGGGAAATGCGAAATCATGGTGCGGTGGCTCTGCCTGTGATGAGGGCTGTTTCTTGCTTGCAGACAGCCATCTCCTCGCATCCCCATGTGGCCTGGGGACAGAAGGGGAGAAGGTTCTCCTGTGTCTCTTCTCACGAGGGCACTGATCCCCCAATGACTTCACCTTTTTTACCTGATTACCTCCCAAAGGCCCCACCTCCAAATGTCACCACGGGGATTAGAGTTTCGACATACACATTTTGGTGGACACACAGTCAGCCTGCAGCGGCTCATGAAGAAGGTTGGCCTTGATGATGTGAGCATCTCCCCAGATGGGCTGTCCTAGCTGATCTCGTCCCAAAAGCTTTTGGAGGCGGGGGACAGCGTGTCCCTATGGCTTAGTCTATTTGTGAGTTAGTTTTCCCTTCTCGGCTCCTCCATGCAGCCGTCAGATCCGCTTACCGGTGGTGGGAGGATTCGCCAGACGATGTTTAGACTCGGACCCAAAGCCCAGCAATGCTGACCCAGGTCAACAGAGCACAGACAGTAATGCAACGGCCAGCAGGGAAGGGGCTGGAGGACTGATTACACGACGCAGGGACAAAACGTTCAGGCGTGTCTTTCTGGCCGCATTTAGGGCACATGTCACTTGTGTAAGACTCTGTGTTTGTTAAGACGAATTATAAAGGCGCAAATCACAGTCTCAGAGCAGCCCCACCAGGGCAGATGACTGACTGCGCTTTCCTGTAACGCAGGGAAGCGGCCTCCAAATGACGGTGAGTGTTTAAAGGCTTTTCTGTAGAAATGTCTCATTGCTTTCTGCTTCCTTATAGGAAGCGGGACTAATTTATCCACAACGACCTGTTGTGACAAAGTGAAATCTAAAGGGCGTTGAAGGAAGGTCATGGAGTTAGGACCGAGAATGAGAGGCTCCTGAGCTGAGTGCGGTCAGACGGTCAACACAATGCGGGTGAGAAGGTGGCAAACCGCGGAGATAAACCAAAGAAAAAGCTACGCTCGGAAAGAAAGGAGAGCGGGCTCAGGGTGACGGGGTCCCAGTTTAGGACGGGCTCAGGATGATGGGGTCTCAGTTGAGGACGGTCCCAGGATGACAGGGTCCCAGTTGAGGACGGGCTCAGAGTGATGGGGTCCCAGTTGAGGACGGGCTCAGGATGACAGGGTCCCAGTTGAGGACGGGCCCAGGATGACGGGGTCCCAGTCGAGGACGGGCCCAGGATGACGGGGTCCCAGTCGAGGACGGGTGCAGGAGAGGGGGCCTCTGGGGCGGCTGGAGGGGTCAGGCTTCGTTCACAAGGTGTCTCTTTTCCGAAACGTCACCCACGGTCTTGGAATGAAGCCGCTCTCATCCGTCTTTACCTTTTAAATGTTCACTTCAGGGCCTGGCCCCGAAGCGATTGGACCAATTTCTGTTTTAAAAAGAGAATTTCTCTCTTTTGATCACTCTCAGAGGACAAACATTTGACTTTCTTTTTTACTCTTTAACCGGCACGTCTCTGGGAAGCGAGCGAAAGCAAAGGCGCCAAAGCGCAGCCGAGGATGGTCGCCTTGGCACTGCTGTCTACAATCACGGAAAGTTGGAGGTGGCTTTAACTTCCCACTTTAGGGATGTAGTTAAATAAATTATGATATATCTGTACAATGGATTAAAATACAGACATTTAAAAAGTTGTGATGACTTGTAAAAATCGGAAAGGAGTACAATAAACTATTAACAATGATTATACAGGATGCTGGGAGCTTTTTAAAAAAATAATTTTTATAAATGTATCTATTTCCCAACTTTCACAAATTGATCACATATTTATTAACTAATCAGAATAAAAATTAAAATTCACCTGGAGTCAATTCCAAAGCAATGGTTTCTAGTAACGGCAGCGTCTTCGGAAGAGTTTGTGCTTTCTTCCTAAATCTTGGCCTAGTACTTTTGCTAAGAAGGACTTTTAATATAACCCTTATTTTTGCTCTTTATTATTTTGTTTTATCCCACTATGTCATTATTAATGAGCCAGCAAGTAAGCCCACCATCAAAGCAGGAGTTAGAACCCCTCACCCGCCGTCTACGCCCCAGAGTGCTCTTCAGGGACCTCTTTTCCTCTAGAGTGCAGGCCACTGCTCTCCAAGGCGTGGTCCTAGCAGCATCAGCATCTCCCTGGAACTCACAGAAAATCAAATGCTCAGCCCATCCAAGACCTATTGGACCAGAATATTTGGAAATAGAACGTAGCATTCTGTTTTAACAAGCCCTCTGGGTAAGTATAATGCATAGGGAAATTTGCCGCGTTCACTCTAAATTACCCACAGTGCTTTTGTAAACCTAACCAGGTCTGGCTCTGAGCGCTGAGGGTAGGAATGATATGTAATGTTCATTCGTAGGGGCAGATCAAGGGTTTAGGGATCTAAAGATAATAAAACTTGGAGGGATATTTCAAGAATAAATATAAACATTATTAATATACAATTTGCTACCAAGGTAACTATTCATTAAAGGGACAAAACATCACAACAAATGCCACTTAAAAAAAAAAAAGAGTTAGCCACTTACATTTTTCTAATGTTTTTTATTGATTTTAGAGAGAAAGGCAGAGAGAGAGAGAAACATGGATCGGCCGCCTACTGCAGGCTCCCTGCGGGGGACTGAGCCAGCAACCTGGGCAGGTGCCCTGGCTGGGAATCAAACCAGTGACCTCTTGGTGCATGAGACAGCGCTCAACCAATGGAGCCACACTGGCCAGGGCAACAAATGTCACTTTTTAACAAGTTAACAAATACTGCCAATCTCACAAACTATAGGGAAATAATGTACAATTCTTTTTTCCCTACATTTTTGGCTGCATGCTCATGACCATTTTATATTGCAAGATTTTTGTAATGGGATTTTCATGGAGGGGTAAAATGATAATTGCACTTTTTTCTACCACGGTTGTTCTACATTCAGCATCTCCATGAATGACTCTTTAGAAGTATTTCAGTTTAACAATATACTAGAGGTGTTGCTGTATAGGTACTTAGGGTTGTAAAATTTGGCCCCACCATTACTGAGTTCCTTTCATCCTGGAGCTATTGCAGACATGTTAATAGCTTGCAGCCCTACTATGGATTCATGCCCTAAACACAGAAATTCTGATACATTTTAAGTCATGTTATTCCAATAAAAAATAAAAACTTCAGGATGGATCTTAATTATGTAGGCTGCATTACTGAATATATCTCCTGTGGTAGTGCATCTGGTTTGACTAGGCATCAATGAAAACTAAATCTTCTGCTTACAGTTACTCGTCTAAAGATTAGAAGGATTTTCCTGGCTTCATACATTTTATTTATTTCTCCTGTTCTACCTGTGTACTTCTGGTTCTGGACACCATAAGGCATATTGATGGTGATATGAAACCTTTGGTCCTGAATAGTCATGTCACCAGTTGGAGTGATTGGCACTGGGGCAACAGTGATATTTCTAAAAGCTGTTCCTTCACCGATATCACAGAATTGTTTGAGAGTGGCATAAATAGACTCAGCTAATTTAAAAACTGATACATTCCTAACCAGAGTTCCCTTTATATGAAATCCCAAAATGCCCATGTTTACTTAAATTCATCCAGTATAAGAAAAGTATGACAGAAGGATGTCAAAATAGAAAGAGATATTTGTTTTAACCCATTTCAATCAAAAGTATTTATTTTGAAAAAAATTCCAGGAACATACAATCATGTGAGCCCATGGACAAGGCCCCACCCAGGACATTTTAAGAAATCCATGCAAATAAAAGACCCTGAGGTTCATCGTCATTCACTTTGTGGTGCATCTGCCTCTATCTGTATGAAACGTATCTCAGCTGATAAGGCCAAGTTGGCATTAGGACAATATAAATATTGAACCCATTTGGTGACTGTGGCCTTTGAGGCAAAGTGGTAATGCAGAGAAGGAAGCTTTATGCTCCAGCTCACAGACTTAAGAAGTTATACTGATGTCATGTGACAATGGACACATTCAATCTTGTTCCAACATGTTCACTTAAACTGCATTCATATGTCACAAGCAAAACAAAACAAAATGTACCCTGATCCTCTGTATAATGTTCGCCAAGGCTGATCCACGTTTCATCCCATAATCACTGGTGGAAATCTGGGGAATGAATCAGCCTATTATCTCAGCCTTTATCCCTAGTCCAGGCATGTTTTGTTGACATTTATGACAGAGACCTTAACCCAGGCAGGAATTGGAAGGACCCGAGGACGCAGCTGGAGCTGTCACACTCTATGTCATCTGGAAAGCCCCACAAGAAGGGCACTGTGCTTGCAACAGAGCTCTAAGGTTGTGGCCGCCCCGCCTTGACTTACTCTTCCCCTCTGAGAACAGGCTTCCTGCCCCTTCCTTCACAGATGTGCACCTGGCTCATCACGGCTGCGTGGACTGGATCACAGTCCTTCCTTTTTCCTGAATAAATCCTTTTTGGTAATGGGATACCTGGTTGATTTGGTTTACAGGTGACATATGTTTTGGCATCGTTTGATCTTTTGCACCTGCTTAGGAGCATGAGCCCCTCTAGGCTCTTCTTAGCAGCGTGGCTCCAGAGATGGCACTTAACCTTTCTCTCACTTCCAGAATCCATAGATAGAAATATTCCGAGATGATATGCACACTAAATATCAACTAGGGAAAAGTGAAAGAATGACTTTCTCAAGCAAATGGAAGTCTGGTTATCACTGCATGTCTCTATTTAGTACAAAAGAGCATAAAGAATGACAGAAGGCGCTAATGTTGCTTCAGGCTGGCAACCGAAGGGAGGAAGAATTAACTAGAAGGGCTGTGATTTCAGGTGCTGGTGCCTAAGAGAGGAGGGAAGGAAAGCTCTTTCGATTCTGATACATAGGCTAGTCAGCAAAATGGGGCATATTGGAAAGAGGCCTGAGCTGAAAGTAAGAAATTGTGGCTTCTAATCTGAATTTTGTGACAAACTGGGTTACACTGGGAAAGTTGCCACCCTTTTTTGCTTTAAAATTCTCATGTGAAATGGGGTTTTGACTACATAAAGTTCATGGGTATAAAAGATGAGGGCATAAGAGCTGAAAATATATACACTGGTATTATATTTAAAAAGTAGAGAGTGTAGTAATCGATGAGGAAGCTATCTTGAAATTCCCAAGGTTCTTTAAAAAGTTAATATTATCTTACCATGCAAAAACATTTTCTTTAAAATACATAAAATGCTCCATATTGACTTCCTATACTTCATTCCTCAAGGGACCTCAGGGGAATTGAATCTTAGTCCCAACTTGCCACATGCTTTGGGTGGCCATGGACAACTTATGACATCTATTGGAAATTCAGTTTTCTTATCTGCAAATGAGGATCTCAGACTTGCTGACCCTGAAGTTCCTATTTAAGAACTAGCCAGAAAATGGCAACAGAATCAATAAAGTCTGTATTACTTTGGTTTTCGCTGAGACTTCAGTGTGTGTTGTCATGTACTGGAGCCAGGAAAGCAATGTCTGTGACCCCATGGCAAAAGGACAATGGATGCCCTGCGCTTGATAGCTCTCCCGGACTCTGCCCTACGTATCTCTTCCTTGGAGTAACTTCATTTTGTATTTTTTCTCGGTAATAAGCTGTAGCTGGGAATATAATAATTCCGAGTAATCTCTGTGAGTCTTTCTAGTGAATTATAGAAACTGAGGGTGGTTTGGGGACTCATGGAACTTGAAATCGGTGTAAGAAGAGAGGTGGTCTTGTGTGGATTGTGTTGTTTCTACCTTTGCAGTTGGCTAAACTCCTGCAGGAATTCACAATTCTGCACCAGGAGATTAACTTTATTTAGAACATAGCTTGAAAGACTCTGTGCCTAAGGGCACTGTCATAAACAATGAGGACTCGGTGGAAAACAATTAAAAGGGGACTGGTAGCTCCACAGTCTGAACAAAATAGTAGAGCAGCCCCAAATTTAATAGAGAGAATTAAGGAAAGAGACAGCAGTGAAGGGCCCTTCATAATTCAGAATCAACACCTGGCAGGGGGTGGGACAGAGTCTGTACACATATGTTAGGCTGTACCTATCAGAAGAGTCTTTGAAAGATGTGGGGCTCACTTGAAAGTGTCCCCAAGAAATGCGCAAGCCTTCCTCAACCCAGGGCAGTAGCCCCAATCGCACAAAGAGCTTAAAGACAACCTGTGACCAAACACTGAATGAGCCACTCTGACCCAAGAATGATTCATAGGGCCCAAGCATAAAAATTTACTCGCACAGTCCTTAAGAGTCTAGAAGACTGTTCATGCCAAATTCACCCTGTTTGGAATGACTGGTAAAGGGAGCCAAGCTACCAGTCTCTGGCTTAATGTGGGACAAAAATATTAACGTCTGAACTGTAGTAACAGTCTTGAAACCACACATACATTTACAGTAAAGTGTAGAAATCTGACTTGTCATGCGGGTTAAACAACCTTTAGCCAGTAAGTGGTTTATGCACTCCAGGAATAACCCCTAAGTAACCAGGATAAAATTTCAAAAAATCTGGGGAGGGCTCTCTGTCACTACAGGCTATGGGGGATGTAGACTTTGTCGAATTAGTACAGTCAGTTGCTAAACAAATAAACAAATGACCAAGCAATCAATAACAGCCACCTCTGGTGAGGGAATAAAAGTCAATAACCAGAGCTATTACATTATATTATCAAAATGTACTGTTTAAAACAAAATTACAAGACATGAAAGAAACAGAAAAGTGTGACCAAGACACAGGAAAAAAAAATCAAGCAATAAAACTGACTTGGGAGGGTCCATGATGTCAAAATTAGTAAACAAAGGCTTCAAAACAGCCATTATAAGTATGTTCAAAGAACAAAAGATAATCATGCTTAAAAATAAAGTATTATGACAACATTTAATCAAATACAGAATATCAATATAGAGGTAGAAATCATAAAAATAAGCAAATAAACATTTTGGTAATAAAAAGTTCCATAACCAACATGAAAACAATAGAAAGGATAAATAGGTGATGTGACTAGTGGAAGAAAGAACCATCTAACTTGAATGCAAAGCAATAAAGATGATGCAGTCTGAAGAATAAAAAATGAAAAAGTGGACAGAGCCTTAGGGAAGTGTGACGTGCACCAACATACGTATAATTGGACTTTCAGAAGAACAGAGAAAGGGAAAAATTCAAAGCAATAATGGCTGATAGATGGGATAAAAGGTGATAGGCAAAATTAAATTAAAAAATAAGGGCTGAAAACAATTTTGTTCAAAAATATTCTACACATCTAAAATTAAAAAAAAAATCCCGATAGGATAAGCAAAAAAGGTATCATCTACACCCAGACATGCTATAGTCATACTATAAAAAGACAAAGAGAATACAAATCTTGAAAGCAGTAAGGAAGAAATGACTCACAGACAGGGTTAACACTAACCTTGAGATGGCAGAAGGAACAGAACAGCACAAAGGGCTGGAAGAAGCACACACTACTCTCAGCCAAGAATCTTGTATTCTCTAAGCTGCCTTTTGAATATAAAGATAAAATATGTTCCTAGGTAAACAAGCGGGTCATTGATTGCTAGAAGACCTGGCTTACAAAAAATTACTAAATGAAGTCCTCCAAGATGAAAGCAAGTGAGACCAGAGAGTAATCGCCATCCACCTGAACAAAGAGCACCAGTAAAGGTAACTCAGTGGGTAATCACAGAAGACAGCATAATTGCATATTTGTTCTCCAATCTTCTTATAATTGATTTAGAAAACAATCCTTATATAATTGCTGGTCTTATATGTAATGCACTTGACCATAGCAGCAGAAAGGAGAGAGGTGGGAGCACAATTGTATTAGAGTAGGAAATTAAACTGGGTGGACACGGCCACGGTTGTACTGGGTTTGGAGACACTGAGGGTAGTTTAAGGTAACTGTAGATTATACTCTCACTGTCCAGGTTCTTTATTATTATTATTAATTAATTATTTTTATTTAGACATCATTTTTTAGTTTAAGGGTCACAGCAAAATTGAGGGGAGGGTCCAGAGATTTCCATATATCCTCTGTCCCCACTCATACCCAGCCTCCCCCTGATCAGCATCCCCGGCCAGAGTGGTCCATTTGTTACAAATGATGAACCTTCATTGACACGTCACCACCCACACTCCACAGTGTACATCAGGTGCAACTCTGGGTTCTATGCTTTCTGTGAGTTTGGACGAATGTATATGACGTGCACCTGTCATTAGGTATCAAGCACAGTATTTTCACTGTTCTAAAAATCCCATGAGCTCCACCTCCCCTACCCGATCCCTGGAATCCACTGATCCTTTTCCCGTCTGCATAGTTTTGCCTTTTCCAGAATGTCATATAGTTGGGATCATGCAGTATGTAGCCTTTTCAGATTGGCTTATTTCACTTAGCAATGTGCATTTAAGATTCCTCTATGTCTTTTCATGGCTTGGTGGCTCATTTCTTTCCAGTGGTGGATGATGCTCCATTATCTGGATATGCCACGGTTTAGTCATTCACCTGTTCAAGGACATCTTGGTACTTTCAAGTCTTAGCAATTATGGGTAGAGCTGCTATAAACATCTGAGTGTATGTTTTTGTGTGGACAAAAGTTTTCTTTGTTTTTAATTTTATTTTTCAATTACAATTGACATTCAATATTATTTTATACTAGTTTCAGGGTGAGCACAGAACACCCTGTTGCTCTTGTCGAACTCAGCAGGGTTCGACAAGAACCTGGGGGTAGCTGGTTTGATTTTAATCCATGATGTCTCTTCCCCTGAGGGATTCAAATGAGTGGTGTGCGCTAAGAATTTTGAACTTTTTGTTTACCGAAGAAAATGAGTGGCTCAGATGTAGGATTCTGTATGTACCACGCGGAGCAGGTGTCGGGAACACTTATGCAGCCTATAAAACTCCCTGATGAGGTTCCCTTCCCCTGACTTTGCCCATAGTTCAGTTCGTGTTTACACAAATGAGAAAACAAATCAGTAGTTAACAGGAGCACTGTGGTGTTGACACTTTAAATTTCTCTTTAAACCAGATGATTTCAACGACAGCAGGTTACCCAGTGGGGACTGTGCCAGGCGGGAGAGTATGCGTGCGGAATGTCCCCCTCCGGCTGGGATGGCAAAAATAGATCCATCTTTGCCAACCCAAACCAACAAAAGTGCAGTGAATTAAGCCTGTGGGTGGGTGTGATATATTATAGGTATGTGGATGATGGGATGCAGGTGTACATGGGTCACAAAGCTCTGGGCATAACCCAAGCCATGTGTATTAGTTTCTTACAGCTGCTGTAACAAATCACCACAATCTGGGGCCTTAAAACAACAGACATGTATCTTCTCACAGTATAGAGGCCAGAAGTATGGAATCAAGGTGCTGCAGGGCTTGTCCTTCCTGAGGGAGACACTGCCCCAGGCCCCTCTCCTAGTGCCTCTCTCCTGGTGGGTTCCCACAGTCCTTGTCATTGCCTGGCTTGTGCAGCATGACTCCAATATCTCCCTCTGCCTTGACAAGCACCATGATATTCTTGGTTGGATAGCAATGCCACTGAGTATATATAATGGCCTGTCAAGTTAGATGGAACCGACTATCCCCTCTATAGGATTTCAGAGAGCATCATGTCAAAGTATCACTGGGTGGGAGAGGGCGGGGGGGCTTGTTACCAACTCCAAATATGCTACTAATTTAATCTAATTTAATCCTCACATATTTCTGATGCAATTGTTGATTCCATTGTGTAGCTGAAGAAATAAAAATCCAACAAGTATAAATAATCTTCTCTCATGGGGCCTGGATTCAAAATTCAAGTGTCTCTAAAAGCCATGTTCTTAGGATGACTTTCCATTTATTCTCAACAATGTGCGTCTCTTGGGTGATGAGATGATGCATTGGTGCTGGGGCCCTCTGGAGAGCTCACCTTCTATAGGGCAATGGTAAAAAGGGGACACCCCAGTGTTCAGAAGATCATAATGTAAAATAATAATTATTCCAATAAATCCTTACCAAACAGGCTTCCTTACACTTTCCCCCCTCTGCATTTTCATTCCTGCAAGTGTTGTCTGGCTTTTCAACAGTCTGACAGCCAGCAGTTCCCAGGAAAGCAGAAGGCATTGGAAGCAGCAGAAAGTTCTTTCAAGGTCCCATGGTGAGCAAGTTGCTCTCCAGATGGGCTTGGTTCACATTCCCGGGTGAAACCTCTGCGCATGTTAAAATCTCCTGCAGGACATCAGGCACAGTCCTGTCAGGTGTTCAGGTCAGTGACGAGTGCTCTCCAATCTACTTCTCTGTGCACACTTGTGGCAAGGCCGGGTCTCCGACTGCTAAAACAGTAAACGCAGCATTGCAATTCTTTTCTTAATTCTTTCAAGTTTTACTAGAGACAAAGAGGGTGAGCTTTTAATTAATACCTCCCAAGAATCTGCTGACCACAAGCATCTGGAATGTGTCTTTTTCTGGTCTGGAATATAGATGCTTCTGTCGTTTCTCCATCCAGGTGCCTCTGTAGCAGCTTCTCTTGCTGTAAAAGTTTGCTCTGATGTTACATCCTCAGAAAGCCTGCCCAGGTTACCTTTCTTCCAGCCTGAACTGAATAATTTTGTTTTTACAGAGAACCCTGAGTTTACTTAAAGCAAATGAGCAATGTTAGAGCAGAAAATTTATATTTAAATCTCTAATTCCTCATATAGAATCTGAATTAAGAAGATGCTTATTCTAAATAAATACATGCACACATGTAAATAAATGAAGAGCCAGCAGGATAGTCTACAACCTAAATGGAACATTGTCACAAACCACATGAGTTTCACACACAGAAGAGTTCTGAAGACATCCTCAAACCATTGGGAAACACGCTTTCAGTTAGTAGGATACTAGTTTCTCACTGGTGTTTCTGTCTCTTCCCTGGGCACATGGTCAGACCTTAGTTTCTTCATGCATTCAAGAGTAGGCATGGCCAGATCAATGACCTAGGTCAATGAAACACGTGTACCTCCTCTGAGTGGAAGAATTTGGCATCTGGAATGTGGTTCTCCTCACTGCCCTTTTGTGTGCTGTGGAACCAGGTGATCTAAACGGTGAGACTCTGAATTCTGACTAAGTCAGAAACCTAGCAAGATTTTATCTCTGCCGACCCACAATGGCTTGTGAACAAGAAGCTATTTTGTTGCGTTAAGTCACTGAAATTCTGGGGTTATTTGTTATGGCAACATAACCAGCTCCTTTCTGACTGATATAATAAGTATTGTTTATAAAATTAGCATTTCAATGCAACTTTCTTGATTTACATTGATGACCAATTACAGTATTCTTATTTAAAATGGCTCCTAGCAGGTATTTGGATAATTCTGTTTCTTGGCCATTCATCAAGGTACCTGTTCCTCCCTCACCTGTGAACAGATACAGGGGCATCTTCTTGGAGTGTGCACCCCATAGCAACACAAAGGCCCATTCTATTCCCCTGAGAATTTTGTAGTAAGAGATGGGATATCTCTGCAGCTTATCCTGTGCTTGCAGATCAGTGACCTAGGTCAATGAAATACGAGTATCTCCTCTGAGAAGATACACTCCACTCTCACGAAACTGATGTTTAACAGAAAGAGTATTATGATTCTTGAACAAATAACGGGACGCCCTACCTTATGTAGACCCTTACGTCTGTGCGGATCGAGGTGCTAGAGGTCTCCCTTTCCTCTTTCCCCCCACGAGGGCATTTACTTTAAAACTCCTCGATTCCCATGGAAATGAATTCATCCCGGTTCACTCAAGCCTGCAGTCTCCCCCACCTCGCCTTCCCTCGCTTAAACCTGCTCCCTGGTGGAAGCGGAATAGCTTTCAGGATGGCTTAGCCTCCCCCCTTCCTTCCGCCCATGCCAACCACGTACCCCTCACATAAGATCGCCATTGACTTAGAACTTAGCCTTCTTTATCCAGTTGGAACATGAAAAAGTCCTTAAGAGGAAGCGGAGGGAAGTTTTCCCAGCCTCTGAATCTTTATTCTTCTTTTCAGCGGGAGGCTTGCCAGAGCCGGCTCTGGGCCTGGCCCTTCGCACCTGAAGGCTTCTCAGTCTGGTCCCTCCTGGTCTCTTTCAGGGATTTACCCCAGCTGCCTAAATGCAAATTTAAGAAAATAAAAGGAAGAAAAAGGAACTAATGTTATACATTCCACTCACCCTTCTTTCAGGCTCTTAAATATGCACAATTTACAATCAGGCCTTCCCTTTCTTGTCACTTGGCCAAGATCTGAAATACTTTTAAAATGAATTACTTTAAAAAATTCCCATTATGAGGCAGACTTTCTACTCACCTGAGCTGTTATTCCGGGAGCTGTCTGTTCAGGCGTTTTTGTTTTTTTTAATGTACAAAGTTTAATCCATCACTGCAGGTGTAGCCTTGCCAGGGTCAAAGAGGAAAGGAAACTTTCAAGTGGGAACACAGAGCCGGCCTTGGGCCAGGCTTGAAGCTGATGAAGGCTCCTTAGTGCCTGAGCTGCAACTGATGACCCTTTGCTTCCTGGGGGTCCTCCCTCCCATTCAATTAGCCGTCTGCTCTTTGCTCATCGGGGAGGCAATATGCCAAGGTAGTTAAGGGCACAGTTAAGAACTCAGACAACCTGGGTTTCAATTTCCTGCTCAGCCACTTCACTGATCTTAAGTTATGAGGCCATTCCAGTCCTTAGTTTTTACTTCTGTACAAAGGGTACAATTAGCCACGTCCACCTAAACAGCTTTAACGGTAGCAGATAAAATATTTTCATTTTCTTTGACCTCCTCTATGTCTGTTGTTTTTGAATTTAGAAAGGGAAATATTTATTTTATTGGGTCATCTCACAGGTCATTGTCAACACTGGCTTCTTAAAATGATGCCAAAAGACAGATATGTTTTCAATGGCCATGTGGAAGGTCAAATAATTGTGGAAAGAGAAAGAGATTTTAGAAGACGCCACAGCTGTAAGTTCCTTGTTCAGGTGTGTTCAAGCTTCCAACTCTCCATCCCCGCCCCCACCCCCAGCTTGCAACATCAAGGCCTTCAAGGGGAAGGCTAGGTTCACAGATTTCTCTTTCTGAGGTTGTTAGCAATTAATTTTAGGACACTTGATCCCATGCTTTTCTGATTACTCTTTAAGCCAGTGCTTGCCACTTTTGGGGGGATATGGGTCACTTTTAGAATCAACTAAAAACTCCAAAGTGAAGATTAAAAAGTAAAAGCAACTTTTGCGTTTAGTTCATGTATGTATCTCATTCATTCCTTTTTCTATCTTTTCAATGTTTATTAAACTCCGGTCCTATGGCTAGGACCTCACAAGCACTGGTGATACAATGAACAAGCATAAAGGATTCTTAGTTTCCGAGAACTCAAGCCGAAGTCTGTTACAGTACCAGCAACCAGTATTCATTTATGTGACTTTATTTTGAGTGATAAAATCTGACCCTGGTTAACTTAAGGAAAAAAAAAAATATTTTGAAGGGCATTCAAGGACCTGGTGGGATAGGAGGGAGAGGTGGACAATTTATAAAGAAAGTAACCAAGGAGATTACCGGACCTGACACAGCTGAAGGACTCGGATCTTCTACCGGCAAGGCTGCCACTGATGCGACTCAGTCTTGGTGACTTTCTGTCCCTCTGTCTCTTCCAGCCCTTCAGTGGGTTTCTGAGTGGGTCAGACTGTATTACCTGCTTACCCTCCATTCGCCAGCTGTTGCCACGAAGGGCAAGGCCATTTAAGTAGTAACATGGCCACTGACGTGGGAGGGCTACTCCCAGAGAAGGCAGATTTATTCAAAGCTGAGCAGTCACCGCAAGAAGGCTAAATTCGGTGAAGTAGATGACATTTCTGTGCGTACAGGCCAAAGTGATACAATAACATGTATTTCATATTTTACAATCTAAAAAATGTGACTTCCTAGCTCTCACCACACCCATGTCCACTTCGTCTCTCGTGGGGTTAAAGCTGTTGCCACCTAAAGCAATTCAGCCATTCCACATGCGACCCACAGGCTGTCACAGGAAAATGTCTATTTAACTTTGTCTTCAGGTACCTACATCCCTATTTTTCATGGGGTAATGGGAATAGGAGCTGCATGGATGGTTGGCTTCAGATGTTGGGTGAAACACTTAAGCATGCCTCCGGGCTCAGAGAAACTGCTTAAAGGATATTTGTTGAGTAATAGAGACTTTATGAGGCATATCTAAGGTGACAAAGTGGCATGGGCTGAGCTGTGTCTTTCTGGAATTTATATGGTGAAGCCTTAACTCATATTCCTCAGAATGAAGTGATTAAGTTAAAATGAGACACCCCTCCCTTGGGTTGGGGGCTTAATGTAATTTACTGAAAATTTGGAAGAGAAAATTTGAACACACAGTGAATTGCCAGGGATGGGCATTAACAGAGGAAAGGTTATGTGAGGACACGAGGAGAGTGGGACCATTTACAGCCAAGGAGAGAGGCTTCAGGAGAAACCAAACCTATCGATACCCTGATCTTGGACTTCTGGCCTCCAGAACTATAGGGAAATAAGTTTCAGTGTTTTAGCCACTCAGTCTGTGGTATTTTGCTATGGCAGCTCTAGAAAACTAATACACCAACTATCCTAGCTTGCCCGGGAAGGAGTGGTTTCCATGGGCATAAGACTTCCCATGTCAAACTGGAAAGTCCTGGGCAAATTGTGGCGAGTTGGTCACCTGTGGTCTCAGCCAGCATATGTGTGTGGTTATCCTACTTAAAATAACTTGGGAGAGGAAAATATCTGCTGTCAGAGGAGTAAAGGACCCACCATCACACCTGATGCATTGTTGCTATTTAGTAGATAGGATCAACAGTAAAAATAATATTAACGTATGTTTGTAAACTTATCATTTATCATACATTATATTAAAATAATTACACGCATCATCTCAATTTATACTGACAATCATCCCTCTTACTACAGTTTTTTGATGAGAAAATTGACTTAATTTTATCGAGATTAATTTTGGAAAGTGTAAGTAAACCTACCAAGGTCATGTCATTTATAAGTAATGGCACTGGGATAGTAACTGAATTGGACTGACCCAAAGCTTGTATTTCTCCTCGAGATGCCCTTTTCACTCTTAATTCCCATTCTTGGTCGGTTTCCCTTGTGCTTTCCCCAATATTCACCCTTGACTAAAGCTTTTGACATTTCCCTGGGTTGAAGGCTGTTGTGTGGTCATGATTTTCTAGTTTCTAGATTGGATACCTCCATGAGGTACCTGTACTCAATTACTGATTTTCATTGCTGATTCGTTTACTCAATTACCTACCAATCCTTCATGTGTACCCAGTTTGCATTGTGATTTATTTTATTTTATTTTATTTTATTTTATTTTATTTTATTTTATTTTATTTTATTATTTTATTTTATTATATTATATTATTTTATTATTTTATTTTATTTTATTTTATTTTATTTTATTTTATTTTATTTTATTTTATTTTATTTTTGTTTAAAATATTACAGATGTCCCTTTTTCTCCCCATTGACCCATTCCACCCTGTCCCTTCCCCCTCCCCAGTCTCTCTCCTCACCACCATTGTCCCGTGTCCTTGGGTTGTGCATATACACATATAAATTCTTTGGTTACTCTCTCCCCCTCCACCCACCCGCCCTCCTCCATCCCTCTGACATTCATCAGTCTCATCTATGCTTCCATGTCATTGAGTCTATTCTGTCCATCAGTTTATTAAGTTCTTTAGATTCCACATATGAGTGAGATCATGTGATGCTTGTCTTTCTCTGCCTGGCTTATTTCACTTAGCATAACACTCTCCAGGTCCATCCATACTGTCCCAAAGGGGACAAGATTCTTCTTCTTTAGCTGCCGTTTGACCCAGTGATCCCACTCCTAGGAATGTATCCTAAGAATCCTGAAACACTAATCAGAAAGAATATATGCACCCCGATGTTCATAGCAGCGCAGTTTACAATAGCTAAGATCTGGAAACAGCCCAAGTGCCCATTAGGAGATGAGTGGATAAAAAAGCTGTGGCACATTTACACCATGGAATACTATGCATTGTGATTTCAAGTTATAAATACAAATAAACTCAACCCCTGTCCTCCTAATAGTAGAGGAATGCTCATGTGTATAGTAGGGAAATTTTACTCAGCAATACAACCTCGGTTTCATTTTAATGACCTCTTAAAATAAAATGTTTTATTATCTATTTATGTAATTTATTACCTATTATTGAAAATAAAAATAATTTTTATAATCTTCTAAAATCCTTGTGAGCATAAGTTGGCCCATGTCATCATAATATATGTCCGAGGAAGCTGAGTCCTCCAGAGGAAATGATTCAACTCATATTTAATGAAACAGTGAGCTTTTGAGACCCTCTCCTACATCGCAGTGTGACGTTCTTTTTACTCTGCTCTCATCTTGTTTGTGGGTTATGATGGAGTCTCCTGACCTGGAAAATACACAGGGAGCTCACTCCACATGTTCCTGACTTTGTATTTTTCGCAGGGTTTTTGCATAACCTCATGAATGCATACTTCCGAAATTGAAAAGATTTTAGAGAGCATGTCACAACCCTGTTTCTGGACAGCAGGTACCAGCAGAACTCTGTGGAATCCCCAAACAGAAAAGGTGTCAGTGTACTCAGGGTCCAGAGCGGTAAACTGAGGCTTGAAGACCTCAAGGAAGTGGCTCCTTGGTGACCAGGCTGACCTATCAGCTGTAGAGCTACGAGCCTGCTTTCCTGGTAACTAGAACAGTTTTCTGCTCTCTCCTTTTTCCTTTCTTACGTATTTAATTTATTATTATTTTTTTCTGGTTGGTTGCACGTGGGGGCAACTTTCTTGCCCCAAAGCAATGCAAGCAGAGTTTTAGACGGTGACATCACTGTGACCCAGATATATGTTCCTCGCTATAAGCAGGAAACTGGCGGCAGGCTGCCGCCTAATGAGGCGATCGCAGAGCAGCTTAAACCACTGTTTGCCGTTTCCTTTGTTTGCAAATTCAGCAGAACTGCATGAAATCTGCCAGAAAATGACAAGAGTCTAGCAAAATTACTCATAACTCAAGGGAAGGGGTGAAACCAAACTGTCACCCCCTCCTTCCCTGGCGGTTTGAGATGGCTGATGAGACAGGCACCTGCAGGGGATGTTGACAAGGCGGGGAGAGTAGCAGCTCGGCCTTGACACCTTCCCCGGCGAGCTCCCTCCGACGCCCAGCGCCAGGGTCCGAGCCCTGTGGGAGACTCTCTGCTGCCGGAAGATCGCCTCCACGAGTCACCCGTGAAAACAGTCCTCGAAAGGAGGGTCTCCATGAGGGTAGAGATAATCACTGGGTTTCCAAATATAAAAAGTAAAAAAATAAAAATGCCCACCTTCTATTTTCATGAGACATAGAGCTGGTTGCAAAGAGAAAAAAAAGAGGCTGGGGTGGGGGAGAGGTGGGGGGGGAGGCAAAACCAAAGAGCATCCTGAAAAACAAATAACTCTGGCCTAAGGATGCTGCTAGAGCCCAAGACCTGCTACCTCCATCCTATGGCGATATTGCCCTTGGACACCAATGTGATGAGAGCAGGAATAATTCACATGGGAGGGGGCCCAGCCACTGCTGTCCCTTCCCTCTGGCCTGGGGACTTTTGTCTGTCTGTCCTTCCATCCACACCCTGTAGGGGGAGTGCCTGAGCCTCTTGCTTGCTGGGCTCCTGCGCTCAGGGAAGCCTGAGAGGTGAGGGCCCAGACGTGGGGGGAGGGGAGAGGACCCTGCTGGTACAGTTGGGGCCCCTCCTCTTCTCTCTCCAGCATTATTTTGCTGTAGATGAGCTGAATAATGGGGCATGCAAAGAGAATTATAGAAGCCCTCACGTGGCTAGATTGGGGAGGAAATGTAGGGAAGTTTGTATGGGTGGGTTGCTTGTGGAGGCTAACAGCAGGCCTGGGATGTAGAGCTGGGATTTTGAGGATTCTTGTTAAATTGCTTGAGAGATGCGCGGGATTCCTGGAATACCTTATTTCATCGTTTTAGATACCTTTTAAAAGAGATATGACTGTAGAGAAACTAAGTCATAAGCCCTGATGCTTTCCGGTTTTACGCATTTCTTTATGATCAACCCACTGAAACAGAGTGGTCAGCCAACTCTGAATGCTCTTTTTCTGTATGAAGGTCCTTAGACAGGAGCGAGCCCAGAGTTGGTCTGACACCCAGCTTTGGGTCACTGATCTGCTCCTGGGAGTCAGGGTAACTGGAGTAAGCACGGAACTGGCGATCAGGAGTCAGTCCAAATTCAAGACTGTTTCCCCACTTACAAAACAAGGGTAATAATAATAATACCGTCTCAGAGAGGCATCCTCAGCAGGTCACTGCTAAATTGTAAGAAGATCCTGAGATAGGAGAGATTGGTCTCCAAGCCTGGAAATCCCTCAAAAATCAAGCTCCTTCCTTGAGATCAGAGGAAGGACCTAACTGTCCGTCCTGAGTCGGCCACGAGGGAGGATTCTGGGAAGTGGGAGCTGTAAGGACAGGGGTCGAGTGGGCTTTGGGACAGTTTAACTCAGTAGTCTTTAACCACCCTTGATCCAAGCCCCTGCGGAGATTTGATGAAAGCTGCGGAGTTCTCCCCAGACAGTGTCTCACGGCTGCACACATTTGCAGACACCAGTGGAATTTAGACCCAGGTGATCTTTCTTAAGCCGGGGGGTTAGAAGCTAAAGACAAGGACCCAGGACAAGAAGGACTTTGGAATATTTTGGAACTGTCGTCAATTTCCAAGTGGTTGCCTGTTATCTCTTGAAGTTTTTACAAAAGAAATAAAGGTACGACTCTAACTAGGTAGACCTGGGATCCCTGACAACGGGCCACAGAGGAGAGGGGCGTTGAGAAGACCGATTCCTACAGGAACACGAGGCCTGGGGCAGAAATGCTCCAAGGGGGAGCTGTGAGTTCTCTTTGGCTTTCAGAGTAAGATGCAAACCCCGTAGGCCACGGGGCCTGGCGCGACGCATCCCCACCTGCAGCTCGCGGCTCGGCCCATTGCGCTCGGCCGGGCCCCGCTCACTGACCTCCAGCTCTTCCCCAGCACTAGGCTCTTCCCGTCTCGGGTCCTAGCAGCTCGGTTTCTCACAAAGGAAACGATCCCCCCCCACCCCCCGAGACCACCAAGGCGGGCAGCCTCTCATCCTCTTATCAGTTCATCAGAGAGGACTTTAGCTGCCGCTTCATCTAATAGCCCGCCCTCACCCCCACCGCAGTAGTAGCTTTGTCTCCTTCATGTCTCTCACTACAAGCTGTTGTTAATTCGTTTCTCTTACAGTGTTAGCTCACCCTGGCCGGTGTGGCTCGGTTGGTTGGAGCGCTGTCCCGTGCACCGAAAGGTTGCCGGTTCGATTCCCGGTCAGGGCACGCGCTCGGGCCCCGCTCGATCCCTGGTAGGGGAGGCACAGGAGGCAGTCAGTTGATGTTTCGCTCTCACATCAATATTCCTCTCTCTCTCCCTCTCCCTTCCTCTCTCTCTAAAAAAAATCAATAAAAATATTAAAAAATAAAGTGTTAGCTAACCTGCATTGAGCGCTTATACATCTCAGACACTATTTAACATTCCCAAATTTAATCTTCACAACAACTCTGAGACACAGAGACGATTATTCCCTTTTAACATAAGATAAAAAACTGAGGCACAAAGAGGTTAAGTGCCTTGGGCACTTGGAAAGACGTGGGCCTGGGATTCAAACCCAAGCCCTGGGCTGGACGACCTTGCTGTTCCGTGGCTGCTGCTGCTTGCGTCCTGTCTCCCTACTGGAAGGGAAGATCTCCGAGGGCAGGGACCCCTCCCGACTTCACTTTTGTGTCTTGAGAACCCGGGACAGAGGGTGGCACATACTCTGTGCTCCGATATGTGTTGAAGAAATGAATGAAGGCAAAAGGGAGGGTCTCTAGGGCCTTTCAGGAGAAAGAACTTGAAGGGCTAGGTCTGGGGGGAACCGTGAGACTCACATAGCGGATAAAAGCGATGGGAGCTTTATATTGGAACCAGGGCACTACCCTTACGTAGCTCATAGCTTTGTCCAACCCCTCAGCCGACCCAGGCCTTCCTCCCTCGGTGTTTAAATAGGGTAGCTTATGTCAAGCACGGGGCACAGAGCAGGCCTCCAGGAAAGGGCAACGGCTGTGATGAAAAGGCGGCCGCAGGGAAAAGGGAGACGAAGAGGAGACAGAAGAGAAAAGGCAAATACAGTTTATTTTCCTGAATCTCCATATGCAGATGCATGGCTTTATCAACTATAAATTGCTAGATAAATAAATATTAAACAAACAATCCCTTAACTCTTGGGTACTGTGGCCTATCTGAAAGAACGTGCATTTTGGAGTCAATTTTTCTCAGTCATTTCTTTCTGCCTCCCAGCCTGTGGGGTGCTGGTCCGTGGTTAACAACTGGCTTCCGGGGGGTGGGGTGAGGCCGATTCCTAGCAGTTGCTGATGTTCCTGTTGCCACCGACCCCACTGTGACTGACTTTAGGCTACCAGCCTGACATCGCCGAACTCAACGCTGGCTCCCACAAGCCTAGGTGGGCTGGTTCCTGTGTGTCTACTGCAGTGTGGCCCTGTGGAAACAATTTCCATGAGGCTCAGTTTCATTGTCCATAAAATGGGTGTATCAGTAAACATCTCCCAAGTCTGGGGCTGTCACATGTAATGTGACAATTCATGGAAATGCTGAGCACAGTGCCTGGTGCTCAGAGCTGAATGATAAATATTTCCCCTTTCATGAAAAGATAATTGGAGTTAAAATAATCCAAAACAGTTTCTGCAAGGTGGATAGGGAGAGGAGAAGGGAGAGAATTCAGGTCTCTTAGGAGAAACAATATTTATCTTACTTTTCCACTTTCTCTTTTATTCTCTCTCTGTAATGATCTTATCTAAACATTTTTCCTCGGCTCCCATTTCGTCTGACTGGAACTAGGCAAGCAGTGCAGAAAGAACTAAATAAATGAGAAGCAATAACTGTGGCCTTGGGGCCACATTTACTTTATAAATAAAATGGATCTTTCAGAACCTTTTGTCTGATAAAAGGACATAGCTGGAACCCTAAAGCTAAATTTATAAGATCTTAAATATATAGATATATGGATTTTAATAAAAAGTCCTAAACCCCTCAATTTATTACAGAAGTTGGAAAACCAATGACCAGACACACACTTATGTCACACAAAGCTATACGCCCATTTACACATCAATATATGTGAGTTCATCTACGTATATTAGACTATGTCTTATTCATAAATGTGTAAGAAATTTGGAACAAGAAGACAGAAATAATTAGATTTTAAAAAATCTATTGCTGTTACATTGGTTAATAACAATATATAAATTTCAGGTGTGCAATTTATGACATGGCACCTGCACACTCCATTGTGTGCTCAGCACATGGTGTCTAGTTTTCACCTATCACCTCCTTTACCCTCTCTGTGCTCCCCAGGCTCCTTCTCCTGTTGTTTGTTATATAAGTTCAGTTTTTTTGTTTGTTTGTATGTTTGTTTTGTTTGTTCATTTACTGCCTTTCACCTTATATCCCCCTTACGAGTGAAATCACACGGTTCCTGGTATTTTCCACTTGGCTTATTTCACTTAGCATAATACTCTCCAGCTCCACCCATGTTGTCAAAAGGGACATGCAGGAATAATTAATGTTGATTCACTTTTTTTTCATTTATTCTTATTTCTTTTATCATTCATGTGCCCAATGATCCTCCTCCCCCCAGACACCGTGCCAGGCCAGGGGGGTGCCAAGGTGAATTCTAGGGGTGCCCTGCACTGCAGGAGGCAGCCGACTCCCGGGGAGAGAGACCTACAGAGAGAGACAGTTACAGTGCAGAGGGTAGAACTCCGTGGTGAGAATAAAAGCGGGAGACACGTTTGCCATGCTCAGTTTTGCAAAGCGATGGTCCTGCAGGGGATGGCTTTTAGCCAGTTTTAACTTTTGCTTTTGTACCTACCTTTGAGGACAGGAACCAAGTATTGACCCCAAATAACACAAAAAGAATTGTGTCTTGGACATCGCACCTCTGTGCCTTACCCAAGAGGCATCATACCTGTGGGATTCGGGGTCTGCTGGCACCGCGCGCGATCCACGAGCCGGCCTCTAGATGGCAGGCGTCGCTCATTCTGCAGGTGACGCTCCCCCACACGCGGTCAAGTTTGGGCCACACAGTCTAACCCTCCGCCTGGAGCTGCTCCATCAATATAGAGCTTTGTATTTCTTCCCTGGGTCCGTCTTAAAACTCTGTGATACAATGCATTTTTCATGTCAAGGGCTTTTAATGCTCCTTAGCATTTTGTGAGCACGGCTCATAAATGAATGTGCAGGCAGGGCATCGACTGGTAAGATTTTTGATCTTCAGATGTAAATAAGGAATTGTTTAAGAAAAAAGTCAATGCTGGAGAAAAATCAGGTAAATTAAAAATAGGGGCCACTAACCCTGAACGATAAACATGACTGCTAAACAGAGACAGACACTCTTTGGAACGCCCCCACGCCTGTCCCTTCTCTGAGGTGGTGACATATGTTAGCACCCTGACCCCAGGGCTGGGTTTATTTCAAGGAATCAAGCATTTATTGACTGTTTCTCCATGTGCAAGATACTGCATTGGATGGCAAGGGCATATATTGTTGATTAAGCATAAAACTTGGCCTTTGAAACTTATAATTTTGGGGAGAAAACTAATAAAAATGCAGCTAGAATGTTACAGGGGACATTCCAGCAAGGTAGGATAGGGGCGGAGGGCAGAGGCTGTCACACCTGATAACAGTGGGTGGAATATTTGTGCAAATCATGGAATTAGCATTAGCTGTGGGCTTGTACACGGGAACCTCACAGGCAGCTCTAAGGAGAAATCATACCAAATACGTGGATCAGTTTGGACTAAGTCGTATTTTGCAAGCTCCTTGGAGGCAAAAGCTGTGAGCCTTTTTCCTCCTCCCACCTCCTGCCCCATTTGTGCAAAACATAATGAAATGCCTGTGATATTCAGTGGAACAGAATTTTAGATTTTATGGCCAACAAATCCACATAGTCCCAAAGTAAATGCATCTATATTTTCTATGCAATTTACTCTATATCTTGAAATAATTGTCTATTTCTACCATATTAAAATACACTTATTTGGCAACTTTATAGTGTTTAATATAAGCTTATTACATTTTTTTTCCAAAAATTTAGGAAAAAATAGACAGTAATAAAAACAACCTGTAATGATACCTCCCTGAAAAAGCTCTTTCTTATATTTCAGTGCTAAAAATAAATCTTAATGATTAAATGAACATTCTCATAGCACAAGTGTCTGCATTTATTAAAAGCTACTAAGATCAGACTAAAATTATTGACACATGAAGTCAGTCATAAACACAATGACATTGATCTTCTTTGTTAGAAATTATAAGTGATCAATGAAAATGATTTTCATTTTAAAATGACCCAGTTAGGTCTCAGCTTTGGACTTTGTGTCTAAATAATTTGTGTTAAACTTGAATCTAAAATTAGTTATTTACTGGGTCATTGTTTCTCTTTCTGAAACTATTAATTTTGTTTTCTGTCAAGTGATTTCACAATATCTACTCTCTTTTGTGAGGCATAAGAGAAGTCATGGGCTGGACCTGGCACATGGCAGATGCTTAGGAAGTGTGACTATCCCTCCTCTCAACTTTTTATGTCAAGTCGATCACTTTTTCTCTTGTCCACTGAGAATCTCTGAAAAGGTGGTAAACATCTCCCTGGTCCAGCATTTCCCAGCCTTGGCGCTATTGATATTTGGGTTGGGGTAAATCTCTATGGGGCTGCAGGCTGCTGTAGGATGTTTACCAGCATCTCTGTTCCCTGCCCGAGAGATGCCAATGGCAACTCCCCCAGCTGTGGCAGCCAACAATGCCTTCAGATATTGCCCAGTTTTTCCTGGAGCAACAGAATTGCCCCAATTGAGAATGACTGCCCTGGTTCCTTAAAAAATGCCTACTCAATTGGTATATTGATGTGGATCAATAGGAAACAGTTCTCTCTGACACACTCATGCTGTATGCCATGGGTGGGACAGCTGTGACTCTGGTGAGAGCCCTTAGGCCCTGCCTTCCCAGCTTTACTAAGCCTTAGCAGACACTGCCACCCGTGACTGCACTAGCTCCACCCTGCCCACCTGAGGGACAGAACAGGGCTGTATCTATTCTCTGGCTCTAATCTCCCGTTGGTCAAGAGTTGCCCTACAGAGTATTAACTCCAGCATAATTCCAAGGCTTTCCATGTGTCAAAATGGCTTATTTGGCTGTTGCAAGTGACTCATGAGGTAGCATGAGTTATTTAGGGCAAGAGGGGGAAATGCCGTAAGATTGTGCCTGCTTGCGACTGATCACAGCAACGATGGCAGAGTAAAACGGGAATGGAGAGGGTCCACCTAGTTTGTCCAGATCCCTCCAGGAGATGAGGTCATGGACCGCTGGGCAAGAGCTACTCTCTATTATCAGTGCCAGGCCTCTCTTATGAGCAATGCTAGCCTCTGTTTTAGGGGAGTGTGTGTGTGTGTGGTGGAGGGAATATAAAATTTAAAGCTACAGGCTGTAATTAAAGAAGGATCATTTTAAATTTGTTTTCCGCAGCAGTTGAGTATGAGACAGAGATTTGAATGCAAGTAGCATATTTAGATAATCCCAGGAAACATGGGTAGGGAGCAGCGAAATAATGCAGAATATAAGTAGGCTGTGTTATCCTAGGTCTTTTGAGAAGCAGGCACCAAGGCAGACTATGCTTAAGAATTTTGTTAGGGGAAGACATCTGTGTAAAGGGAGTGGGGAGAGACCAGGAGAAGCTGGGAGAGCAGTCAGGATACAGTGGAGCCCCTATCTTTTGAGGAGGAGAGCGGGAAGGAGGAAGATAGGGTGGTGGCACCTTAGACTTCAAAGCAAAGTTGAGTTAAGACCTATGAGGAGTCCGTGAATACTGCATATATGCCCTAGGGCCCAGCCTTCCTCACTCACTGGCTGGGAGCAGTGCATGGGAAGCAAGGTTCTGGTGCAAATGTGGTGATGGATTTAAGAACAAAGCTCTCAGCCAGTGACTTCCCTGAAGTCAGAGGTGTGACAGGTGTGTTCTCAAACCATCACAGAAGCCAGCGCAAGGTGCACGAAGAAGTGTGTTACTGTCGTGGGCATGGGGCTCAGCCTTGTCCAGGACCTCTGGTCACTATGGAGAACAGACCTCTCACAGTTGTCCTACTGAGGGGTGAAGAAGCTGAGATACCCACCAGTGCCAGGGGCACTCGCCTGAGGACTGCTCCCGAGAGCATCAGTCACCTGGCATCCCTGGCCTGCCCCATGCTGGGCCAGAGAAAGCTGCCGGGCAGAGAAGCTTGAGTGGGAGGCGACTGGCACAGGTGAGATGGACAGTCCCCAGGGGACGTGCCAGAGGACCCACTAGCCTGTTACAGGGAGCTAAGGAGAGGAGACGCCGACTCCCCTGAATGCTAATTACTTCTCCAGCCTCTATGGGTTTCCCAAGAGCTGAAGGCAGTCAAGTAGCATTTTCTCTGTTTGCGATTTCCCTCTGAGATTATCATTGCTTCAGGCAAATGTATTCACGTGAAGAATCATTTTTCCCCATGTCTGAGCCTGTAATAAATGTCAACCTTTTTTTGGCAACTGCAGCTAATGCTGCAGACCTACCATTACCGAAATTGAAATTACAGATGTTAGAGCCCCAGATCAATTTATTTCAGGGGACATCCAAGATCACTATGGACAGGCAATGGAATCTCTCCACCTCTGTGACTCTAAGCCAATTTCTGGAAAATAAAGGGGGTTTCTATTTGTTTTCCTTTTTCCTTCTGAGCTCTTGGATGAAACACACCATGCAAATAAAATTGTTAGCCTTATTAATTCCTCTCTGATCAGGCATCGTCTCTAAAATACTTAATAAAACCAGGCGCTCAGGAAACCATGTGTAAGGTCCTTAAAGTCTGCTCAGTGGAGCCTCTAAGCTTTCATCAAGCAGCCTTACATTTACCTAAGAATCATATGCTGCGTGAGCAGAAAGTGAGCTCAGGTGATATCACAGACGATGCTTCATTTTACAGGTGAGAAAAGTGGATGCCAGCGAGGGGAAGTGACAGCCCTAAAGCCACACATCTGGTTAGTGGCAGAGCAAAGACCACAGTTAAGATCTCCTAACACTCAGTCCAATGCTTTTCAGCAGAATTAAATAATTACAAATGTAATAATAATAAAGTAAGAAGAAGAGATGGTATTGACTATGGTTTAAGTTCTGGCATAAAGACTTTTGTGTATTGTCTCACATCAGGAAACTTTCAGTGGGATAGTGGGAGAGTTGAGAGCACAGTGCGGGAGAAATAAAGTGCCTATAAAATGAGCAGGGGTGTAGGAGTGGGGTGAAGCGAGGCAGATTGAATGATACACGTCTAGAAAGATAAACCCCTCTTTCGCACAAATGGCCAATGTAGTTTTTGTATTTCAGGGATGCATTGGAAGTTTTGTAAATCTCCTGTGCACATACAAGACTCGTCTAGATGGACAGGTGTGTTATTGTTGTTGTTGTTGCTGGACTCAAGAGAACAGAGCTACATATCAGGTTTGTTTTGACATGTGCCTGACATGTGTTTTCACACCATCTGCAAGGTGACCCACTAGTTGAATTAATTCAGAGGAAGCCGAAACTTAGAATCAAGGGTACCTGGAAAAAATGCGAGTAATTTCCCCAGAATCCCTGAAATGCTTGAGAACAGTCCTGTTTTCATTGCTTTTGAATCTTAATGCACAGGGCATTTCAGTTGACATCTGGGCTTCACAGGGAAGTAATCTCTCTCTTAGTTATTATCAGAGGAATTCGTAGGAAGGAGGGATCATTTTCTTTTGGGGCAGTCAGAGAACACTTGGCAGCAGCCCAGTGGAGCTTGGAAACATAAGCTGTGGTCTAATAAGGAAAACAGGTGTTAAACAGGGGGTGCTAATCAGTGGTTAGGTGGATGGTAATAGTGGCTCAATAGGGGAGGCGGGGAGATGAACTGTGTAGAAAGCAGGTTCTGAGCATTTATGAAAATAAAGGGCTGATTGACAGTCCTTGAGCAGAGCATTTGGTTAGAGTACAGGGCTTGTGGACAGAGATATTTCTGTGTTCCCCTGCAGTCTGAAGGAAGGGATGCTGGCCATGGACCACATAACGGCTGGAGGTCCTGGGGCCATATCATCTTCTGAGAAGTCTTTGATGAGGCCAGTAATAGAACCTGTGAACCACTGAGGAGCTAGAAAAAAGTGCATTCAAACTCAGGGACAAAAAGAAAGCAAGCCAAGGTGAGTCCCTCTAGGGACAATTGGAAGATGGGCCAATGCCTCGATTTATGTCCCCAGCCCAGAGCTGACTTTGATGACATCCTGGTGGATAGTTTCATGACCCTGACCGCATCCCACCTCCAAACGCACATAGTGAGACTCTGATCTGCTGCTGCAGGGATTTTTTGGAAGCTGTTGAGGGCTATTTAGCTGATATACCTGTGGTGGATCAGAATGATGGGTGAATAAGTGGCTCCAAGCGAATTTGTTGCTATTGGGGATGGAAGTTAAGGGGAAGATGCCCCTGCTCCTAGCCTTCAGAGATATCTGTCTGAAGCTCACTCTAGAAGGTTCCATAGAAATTCCCCAGGAGCGCTGAGCCCCTGGCATCCACCATAATGACCTACTTTATAATGTGCCTTCCTCTCCTTGTCTTCCTCTCCCACATCCCTCACTCCTGTTGTCAGGAGGTCCCCCCCAAATAAACCTGCTCCCAAGTTCTTGCCTAAGGCTTTGTGGCATAAAATTTGTCAATTATATGATAATTTGAAAGACTGAACACCATTGGGATACAGGCAGGGAAAAGCTAGAATATTCTGATACAGGCAGGGAAAAGCTCGAATATTCTGTATTCCAACTGGACCATGGTACTTAAGAGAAGGGTTTATCTCTGCAGGAGCCATTGGGAACAGGTCTGTATGACTAAGTTGGAACCAGAATGTACAGGACCTAGATTCCTATACTAAGACTTTGGAAATCTAAACCATGAAGAACCATTAAATTTGGGGGACTCAGATACAATAGTATATGATTTTTGGGGGGAAGACTAATATGCCTAGAGTTGAGAGCTGAAATCCGACTCCAGCTAGAGATACAGGGAGCTCTGACGTGTTAATCAAAACCAAATGATGCTTTCCGCTTCTCTCCACAGTTTAAATTTTACATTATTTTAGGCATTTACATCTGTGGTCTTGGGTAAAATGATCAGTTTTCCATTGCAAAAAGGAAATGCCTTTCCTAGGTCTATATACTACATGTGAGTATCCTTGAAACTCCATTACTGACACCAGAAATGCTCAGTAAGCCTTTAGCTATTGAACTTCAAGTTCAAACGGTTGATGTGGGGAGAAGGCATTGGCCATTCTGCTCAGCTCCTCCGGGCTCGGTGGAAACCTGAAGCACCAGCTACTTGAGGGAAGGTGAAGATTAAGCTCTTCTTTGGAGGGTTTGCCTCCACGGGGTGGAACTCATGGAAATGGGAAATGTTTTATTTCAGAATGGCTGAATACATGATCAATATTTATTATAGAGGCAGCTGACATCCCATTAAGGAAATTTCGACTGCAATTTGGAGAGAGGCATTTGGTGGGTTTGTGAGGGAAATCGACTTTCTACTGAATGCAGAGGACAGTTTGTAATGAAATTCAAAATTGGGTGAAATTGGTCCAATCTAAAACCCAGGGAAGAAATTTAAGTCTTTTTAGAAGACCACAGTGAAGTTTCTGATTCATTATCTGAGACATATAATGAAAACCAAATTTTTGCTGGGCTTCAAAGTGTCTGTGCTATTAGAAATTTTCGAACTTTAGCAGACCCTACAAACAGGGACAAAGAAATCCATATAAAGGCAAGAACAATGGTCACTAAAAAACACTGCGGAGAACTTTTCATGTCTTCCACTTTCTTTGGCCTGGCATTCAAAGGCCCACATTTCACCTTCAGTTCAGTTCAGTTTAGAACTTTGTGTAACAGGATTTACAATGGGATCTGTTTTCTGCTTTTGTTTTTCTCTGAGGCTCCCAAAAACCAAGAACAAAATCAAGGCCTGTGGCAAGGGATCTCACATTCCCAAATGGTTTCCATTCCCTTAGCCTTCTCAGTCTGTCCTAGAGGAGCCTGGAAAGAGCATCGCCTTAAAGATGCTGAGTTCAGGCATGTTTCCTCTTTCCCACCAAGGGGATGGTGAACATCATGAGTTCCTCTCACTTCAGCAATTTCATGGGACCTCTTGCAAAACTAAAGTGTGGGGTCACAGTGGCCTGCTGTGTGTCACACACTTGAGAAATCTGTACTTGACAGATGATGGCTGTAGTAGGAGGAGACACAACAGAGCGTGAGGGACACCTGATCGTAGAAGACGCTAACTACACCTCCACTCAAGGTGTGGGGGCAAGAAGCACAGACTCGTCAAGTGGGTCAGGAGGAGAGACGGGAAGCAGAGCCACTCCGGCTTCTGCTTCTGGGTTCCTTGCCCCACGCATCCATCGCATTGCCCCACGCTGCAACATACACAAGTCCTTGATTCAAAGAGGTGAAATATGAAGGGCGGATCCTATGATCATGGGTCAACACAAAGGGTCCTTGAGGGCTTGCAGGAAGGGAAGGCAAACCCACCCCGTACCCTGAGCATATGTGTATTCATGTGTCCATCTGTTCCTGCCCTACAGTTAGCCCCAGGGCTGCCATTGGCACCTACTGCCTCTCTTTTGCATTATCCATTCTACGTTCCTTTCTCCTTCAGCTACTTTTGCTACAGAATCGGTGACACTTCTGGATGGAAGAAATCCAATGCAGTCAACCTGCTACCAAGTGGCCTTTTGATATCCTCGGGGGATGGCACTATTTGGGGATGGAGAGTCGGGCTCCGTAGCTGACAGTCCGAACTCTGGCTGTGGCAGCAGCCAGCTCAGCTTTGGCTAAACGGGGGCTCATGCATAGTCTTTGTCCTTAGAGCCTGCTCATTATATTCTAATTTTGTTGAACTGATGTGGACAAAGGCAGAAGCTGGCGAGCTTCAAGGGGCCAAGCCACTTTTTCTCATGCTGGTTGGTGCTTCTTTCATGATGAATGCACACTGGGGGGAATTCACAAAGTCCTCTCACCTGGTGTCCCCCCAGTCCCTGGCTTATCCGCCTCTACCGTCCCCAGACCTCCTTGTTACTGACCTTCCAGTCCTGCTGTTTCCACACTCCCTCCAGCCAGCCAGGCCGTTGACCACTGCCCGGCTTCAATACGTGAGCTGAACTCAGGGAACTTCTCTTTCAGCACAAATTGCATAACCAGGTGCACTGCCCAGGTATCTGCTCTGGCAGAAAATCCTCCTGTAGCCATCCCTCAAGGCCATCCTTGAGTGGGCTGTAGTTCAGGTGACATCCACTGTAGTCTGATCAGCCAGTTTCATACCCATCTTATTTCACTGTTACAAGGCTGTAAGACCTACTATGAGACCATGTCTGTAGCATAGACAGGTTCCCATGGAAAGAACAGCTGGTCACACTCTCCTGACCAGTCTTCATGACTGGGCAGCAAACTCTTTATGAAGGTGTGTCTGGACAGTATGTCTCCACCTCTGCACTGTCCACCCCTGTCCGCGTCACATCCATTCATCCACACACTGTCAGCGGACACTGCCTGCAGGACTCTGGTGAAACTCTCTCCTCGAGGAGAACTTGGCCAATAAAAGCTAAGAAGATGAATTACACCCCCAGCTACCCTTGGACTCAGGGCTGCAATGGATTCGTGTTGCTTCTCTTTTGCATTATCCATTCTAAGTCCCTTTCCCTTCAGCTACTCTCGCTCCTGGCCTCCAGGGCTCCCAGGCCCAAACCCTCACCCTTGCGCTGCCTGATTCATCATTCTCCTCTCAGCTGGGGTTGCCTTACCTATCCTTTTGTCATCACAGCTGGGAGAGGGGACACCAAGAGGCGCCCAGGTGGCACACCGGGAGCCCACATGGAATCTTTTCTGCCTGCATGAGAGCATGGACCAGGCCTGAAGTGTTATCCTTCACCCACTGCCTGGTACACACTCAACAAATACCTCTGCAATCAGTAAAGATGGTGATGCATTTATTAATACCGGTGCCTTCCCCTGTAATTCACTCTCCAAGCCCCTATGTAGTAATTGCCACTCTGTTACTTAAGCTACAGCCCAGGAGTGCCCTCACTAATAAGAGAATAAGAAACAGCACCATGTAAAGTGTGACTTGGTAGAGTTTCCCACTAGCTCTTGGAAGCTGTATTCTCTCACCTTCTTTTAGTTTCAGATCAATTTGTGCAAAAATGCTGCTCAATCAACCACTCTTACCCACCTTTCATGACATATTAAGAAGGTAACTTCTGCCTATAAAAGTATTTAAGACTGTTTTCTGGTAGACTTTTAGAGAGACCAGCATGAGCTAATCCGATTAACTCATTAAACACTACATAATTAGTCATTTGTTATGTCATTGATTAGATTTCAGGATTAATAAAACAAGACAATGCAGTGGGTGTTACGACAGAGTCCACACAAGGCAGAGAGGAAAGACTAAGGGGAAAGTTATCAACCGAACCAGAGGAAGTTATGGAGTTCAGGGGTCGGGAAAGGCTGTGTACACAGAGGACAAGTGTTTGATCAGGGGGTGAAGACCGATCAGGAGAAGATCCCAGGCAGAGTGAAAGCACAGAGGCTGTTAGAGAGAAGCGGCCCTGAGCCACCAGGGAACCCGGAGTAGTTTGAAGTTGTGTCAACAGGAAAACAACACATTCAGTGAGACTCTGGAAAACTGCGGGTGACAATATAAGTGGCAATAACCCTTAAGACTTTAAGTAAGGAAGCGATGCATTCCAACTTTCATTTTGGATGTATTGTTGGAGTGAAAGTGTGCAAGATGAATTGCAGTAGAAGATTCTGGAAGTTAGGAGACACTTAAGGGAAAAGTTGAGTAAAACTGAGCACTCATCTGTTGAATGAACATTTATTATAATTTCCAGCCCATACAAAGCACTGGAAAAACAAAAAAGACACAGTTTTCCTTTCTTCATTTTATGTAGGGTATTTTAGCTTTGATTGTTTTAACAAGAAAGAGATGGCCTAACCCTGGCCATGAAAGGGTATCAACATGTAACAAAATATCTATCCTGGGGGGCTCTGGATCATATACTAAATATGAGACATAACATATTAATACATCAATGCTGTGAAGTGGAGAGAGAAGAAGCTTGGAAGACAGCGTGGGTGCAATGAGACTATGCTGGTCTATTGAGAAACTTCTTTCCTACATAAACATTTATTGAGTGTCCAAATTGTGTTAGGCATTATACTAAAATGGAGAAATGATGTAATATCTCCTCCCATAAAAATTCAGAATCCAGCCCTGGCTGGTGTCGCTCAGTGGTTAGAGCATTGGCCGGTGCACTGAGGGGTCATGGGTTTGGTTCCCAGTCAAAGGCACATGACTGGGTGGCAGGTTCTATCCCCGGCCCTGGTTGGAGCACATGTGGGAGGCAGCCAATCCATGCACCTTTCTTACATTGATGTTTCTCTCTCTCTCTCCTCCCCCCCCCTTCCACTCTCTCTAAAAAGTAATGGAAGAAATATCCTCTGGTGAAGATTAACAACAACAACAAAAAGAGTTCAGGCTCCAAGATTCTCTCAGGAGAACATGCAGCTAACTAAACTACAACTGATTGTCTTTTATGTCCTGTACTCTATGCTGGGCGTTTATCGTATGCTGTCCTATTTTTTTGAAGTAGGTATTGCTATCCTGATTTTACAGGTGAAGGAGAAGGGGGTCTGTGAAACTGTGAAACTGTCCCATGCTGATTTAATATTTCTTGTAGATGGTGCAATCAGAGTGGGTTGAAGATCCAGGGCTTTTATTACTATTCTGGTAGGTGCATAATTTTGGAAGTGACACAGCTCTGCAAAATCTGGGCAATTAGGGATTAGGAAAGGAAAGATTATGGGCTAAGTATATGTATGGGCATTAAAAATATTTTGGCTTTGGGCAATAAAGCCATACATTTATCATGACCCTCTATCAAGAGCATGGGTGTCCAAAATGCATTTAATACCAAGTTCAATTTGGATTTACTGCAAGCATTAACACCTCTAGTTTGGATTTAGCTTCAGGTGTAACCTCCTCTGCGTGGGCTTCTCTGAAGTCCCCTCTCACCGTTAAGCAAGGGAGTCCCCCTTGCCTCCTGTACTTGCCCCTTTAAATGAGCTCAAACATTTTACATTGCCGCTCACAGAAACTGAATTCAAACCAATGTAAGCTAAACTTAAACTTAACTTAGGTTAAAGTGGACTTCTTCATTAAAAGACAAAGTCAAGAGCCTGACTAAATTCAAGCACGGCCTGCTATAAATGTTCCAGCAAGGTCTTTGGAATTTGATCTCTCGGGCTAACTCAACTCCTCTCTCAGGTATCGATTTGCTCCTTAAGTGGACTCTCTCATGTGGCCCAAAGATGTCTGCATGCAGATCTAGGCTTACACTCTCCCAGCTTTGCAACTGTCGAGGGAAGAAGCTATCACATTCCTGCTGGTCCCCATCAAAGTGCCAGTACTCACCTTCAGTGTCCTTGTTTGGGGCACCTGTACATCCTGAGAATGAGGCTTTGGGGCAGGCACACCTGAACCAGTGGCTCCAAGAGCCGGGTGGTGGAATGGGGTGAGCTGAGTCTCCAAAAGAAAGAAGACAAAGAACATCAGATGCTTAAAAGACAAGACATCGGGTCTCTTTCACAGCAGTTACCACGATTCATTTAAATGGCCCATCTTCTTCTCTAACCCAAGCACAGCCTGTTGCATTCCTGGATCTCTTTGTCACTTCTCCATCCACACACGCACTTGACTGGGAATTTACTACACGATAGGGGCCCTGCTAAATCCCGAGAGCGCAACGATGCGTTAGGCAAAGGGTCCTCTGGCCTCACGGGACAGCCTGTCGCCGAGACGGACATGGAAAATGTGCAATGAGTTTTAGGAGAGAAGAAATTTAAGGTTCTAGGTTCCACTAGGAGCTTAGAGCACAGCACTTTGAACTACTCTAGGAAGCCAGAAAGGCTCTCCCAAGAACAGAAAGATACGGGAGCAATTATAGGCCCAGATAGAGAGAGAGATTTAGATACAGGCATAGATCGCAATAGATGCTCCCTAAACGAGAAAATAAAGGACCACTTTAGAAACTATTTTAAAAAGCTATCAAAATTTATCATGTGGCTCATTTCATTTTGCAAAAGGCCTCCACATTCCTTGGCCCCCACACTAATGTATAAAAACCACGCATCTGCCTGCCATCCCTTACACACTGACTTGCACAAGTGTGAAAGGCCCTGCGACAACAGTGTCCCCTCAGGGGAGAGGCGGGTCTTGAGGAGGCTGAGAAGTGAGCAGGTGCATCAGGGCGGATTGTGCTGCGAAGCTACTGGTTTGCCAAACCAGGAGCCCTTCGACGGTTTTAATTAGGATTAAGGGCTGGGCCTTTCGGAAAGTTCTGGCCACAGTGCAGAGGATGAATTGCAGGGCAGTGGGTCTGAGGAGTGGAAACGACAAGACCAATGCGTCACTCAGGAGACCCTCGAATGAATGAACAACGGCCGCCTTGGCCCGCACCGTTCTCTATGGATTATAAATGACAGAAACGCTGGCTCGTGGAGGGTTTCATTTTGTGACACACACTCGCATTCAGCTGCTTACTTTTCTCAATGGGTAATGCTGAGAAACAGAGCCCAAGAGATCTGCTCAAAGCCACAAATGAGTCATGCCCAGGACCCTGACTTTTTGTTGAGGGTCTCAGGGGACCTGGTACCAGGCCCCGTCATCTGTCCTTGTGGAGGTGGCAGCTTTCGGGCAGAAGTTAGGGCACCCCTCTGCCATGGATCTGCAGTCTAGCCTTCATCATCATGTTCCTGAGCATTTTGCTCCCTCCCGTCTGTAAGGGGGTGATAATAACATTTTCTGCGCTTTCACGCAGCAGGGTATTTGTACTAATCAAATGAGAAACCATGTGTGCAAGTGCTTTGAGAATTCACTCTTTCATTAAAATTTATTACGTTCCTACTTCAACATCAGGAACTGAGCAGCGTATTGGGGGTAGACGTCCAAATGAGACATTCTCTCTCACCTAGGCGAGTGAAGCAAAGAGAAGCAGTAATTAAAAGACAGCCTGTCCCTTGTTATCCAGTTTAAGCAAAGGCTTCTATGGTAGGTACCATGAGGAGCGGCCCTCAGTCCGGGGGTTGGGGGTAGACCATGGTCAGAGAGGGGTGCCTAAGGAAGGGACATTCAAACTTAATTTTGGCCTGGCCGGGGGTGGCTCAGCTGTTGAAGCGTCGACCTAGGATTCAGGCGATCAGGGTTCGATTCCCGGTCAGGGCACATGCCCGGGTTGTGGGCTCGATCAATGAGTCTCTCATCATTGATGTTTCTGTCTCTCTCTCTCCCCCTCCTTTCCTCTCTCTGAAATCAATAAAGATATATTTAAAAGCAAAACAAAACAAAAAAACAAAAAAAACTTAATTTTGAACACACCACTCCAAGTTTTTAGATCTTCATTGACATTTTCAATTACTATTCTTGTTATTGCAAAGCAATATTAAAATACGTACTTTTGATATTATTAACCACATTAAAGGGGTCCATAAAATATTCTGCTCACACTATTTTAGCTCATAGGTAAGGGGAGACCTCTGGAAAACGAGTCTTTCTGCAGCTCTGCAGATGGTGCCCAGCAAGAGGGCAAGTTCCTTTCCGGAGGGAACCACAGTGCACAGCTGGCATCTCTAATACTTGCATAACTGTCAATTTTTAACCCAAATCTGCTTCCTGGGTGTACATGCTATAAATCTCCTGGATTTCATTAGGATGGTTTATGCTTCTTAACAAGGTAAGACCTTCAGGAAGTGAGACTATTTGCCTCTGCCACTTAGAAAAATAACATTTAAGGAAGTGGTCTCTGAGCTGGGACTGTGGTAACATCAAATGGATTTAAATTTAGGGCAGCACAATCTTTTCTTGTTTTATTAACCAAACCTTGTTTTTATGACCCTCCTGCTTGCAACTGGTCTCTAAAAGATGCTAAACTTAAAATTATTGAAGCTATAAGTGGTAGATTCTACCTTCAAAGGGAAATTTTATTATATTTGCTTAGTTACCCCTTCTTTTCCCTCCTCCCCTCCATCCCCCCTCCCCTCCCTCCTCCCTCCCCTCCCTCCCCCTTCCCTTCCTCCTTCCTTCCTTCCTTCCTTCCTTCCTTCCTTCCTTCCTTCCTTCCTTCCTTCCTTCCTTCCTTCCTTCCTTCCTTCCTTCCTCCCTTCTCTCTCTCTCTCTCTCTCTTTCTCTCTTTCTTTCTTTTCTTTCTTTCTTCTTTCTTCTCTCCCTCTTTCCAGAGCTTGTACGCATGTGGATAAATTGACTAGAGAAAAAAAAAAAAAACTTGGGTGAAAGCAACCTGTTGGAATATGACTAAATAGATATAACAGTGCTTTTAGAAAAGTCTTGTAGGGTGGAGTTTAAAGCTAATGGGGTTACCTAAAGATACCACCAAAAAAAAAGACAAACCCAAACACACACACACACAAAAAACCCCACAAAAACCACCCTTAGAGCTAATAAACAAATTACATGAAGTTGAAGTATATAAAACCACTATACAAAAACCAGTTGCATTTCTATATTCTAATGACAAACTGTAAGAAAGAAAAATAAGAAATCAATTCCATATCAATTCCATTTATAATTGCAACAAAAGAAATAAAACCTGGGTATAGATTTCAGTAAGAAGGTAAAAGATCTGTTCACTGAAAACTATAAGATATTGATGAAAGAAATTGAAGACACACTAAGTGGAAAGGTATTCCATGCTCATGGATTGGAAGAAATAATATTATCTGAATGCTCGTTCTATCCGAAACTATCTATAGATTTATTGTAATCCATATCAAAATTCCAATGACATTTGTCATAGAAATAGAACAAGCAATTATACAATTTGTATGGAACCACAAAAGACTCCCAGGGAGACCTGAAAATATGAGAACACAGAAGGTGCTGTTAGGCCCTGTGGTGAGCACTGATTGTATGTTATTATTTAACCCTGGAGCAGCCATAAAAATGTGACTTGGAGACCTCCAAAAACAGGGAGTTTTCTTGACCAAAATCCATACTTGCTGTACTCTGAAGTCTATTGTCACTGTTCCCACGACTGCATTGAGCGGGGGGTAGAAAAAAGTGGAGTTTCCTCCCAGGGGAGTGATTTAATTATTTAAGAACTGAGCCTAATGTTTTCCTCAAAAGCACCTGAAATGTTGGATTATTAGGTTATCAGCTAACTCTCTTCAGTCAGCAGAACCAATCAACCTATGCTATGAAGAAAGCCTATTTTAAAGGAAAGATTAATCCTTGTTACACCAGTGAGAATTAGCTCTGTACCTTTTCCCTTGTGGATTTGCCTGTTCTGAACAGAATGCCAAGACTTGTAGATACTTCATTACCCCCAAATCTGTGTGTTACTGCAAAGGTACTATTTGTTCTCATGGAGCTTCATCTGTCCAGAAAAAGTGTTTCTACTTCTCCATTTCTCAACAAGAAAGGATTTCAATCCAGATGGCTAGTTCTTATTTTAACCACATCAAAATGAGCCCTCCTGGCACATGGAACATTGTTAATATTTACAATATACCTCATTATGCAATCAACAACCAACTCATTGGTGATAACTCTAATTTGTCGGGGGTTAAGGAGATAATGGTGATTTGATAAATGTTGTGATAATAATAAGCTGAAGGTTGTTGAAAAGTCAGTAGGTCAGTTTGAAAATCAAAAAATACAGACTCATAAGGAAACGGTTGCCTTGAAGGACAGCTCTGAAAACAAAAGCAAGTGTGTCAACCATAAAATATGACTACAGGATTTTGACAGGAAGGTGATTTGTCCAGAATTCCCTTAGACGTTCTACAATTAAAATAAAGCTATTCAAAATGCCTTGAATTGTTATACAGAAATCAAATGCTGGGAAGATGTTGAGACTGTCCCCTTTCTATTTCACGTTGGTTAACATCAACCTGGGCATTATTTATTGAAGTTAATCTGACTCCTTGTTCAAGTATTTCTGTCTTCTAGGAAATTGTGAGTCTCAGAATGATATAAACTATGTTTTATTCATTATTTTTCACAATACATTGCTGAAAACATAGAAGGCACTCAACCAGTACCCGTTAAAGTTAGGAAGAAGGCAGGGATGGAGGGGGGAGGAAGGGAGTGTCACCAAATAAAACATAAAATGCCCAACTTAACGACAGATTTTGAGAGCATTCTGTCATTAATTCATTAAATACTCCCTGAAGCTTTACAGTTTCGGAATACAGGTAAGAACAATAACTTTCTCTAGTCCTAGTCAGGAGTAGCTTACAGTGAAACAGAGTTAATAGAAAATCAATAAATACAAAATCATTGTAGAATACAATTAATTTTACAATAGAAGCTTAGAAAAATTGTATGGAAAGACAAAAAGGCACCAAGTATCTTCACTGAGAAAACAAGATGGAAAGACTTGCCTGGGAGGCTTCATGGGGGTTGCCAGGTGTCAGGCGGGGGGGATTTTCAAAAGAGGGGGGCATCTGAACGGGCAGAGCGGTAAGAGACTGATTCTTTTGGAGACGGTAACATATATATGGCACATTGTTTTATTTTTCTCACTTTATTCTTTCCTCTGTAAGAGTTTGCTGTTCCGAGTGCTCTCCGTGACTTTTGGTGCCTCTCTCGGGTAGATAGAGATGCCTGCTGAAGTCAAGGTTGGCCCTGTGACCTGCTGTGGTAAATGGGAGGAAAATGGAAGTGACCTCGCCACACTCCGACGGCAGCTTCAAGAGCCCCACGTGGCGTAGAGGCTGTTTCCCTTTCCTCTTATCATGAGGCTGTGTTAAGGGCTGATCCTTAAAGCTGGCCCTGAAGAGAACAGAGGTTCTGAGCACAACCACAACAAGCTGACATGTAATACAAGAAAGAAAGGGACATTTGTGGTTGGAAGCCACTGAGGCATGGAACCGTCGCTTATTGTCACAGTGCACCCTAACGGAAGTTTACTAAGGCAGTGAGCAGAAGGGTTAACCTTGGGCATTGCCAACGGCTGGGCCACTCTAAGTATGTAATTATGCATTCTATAGTCATCATTGTGATTCTAGAAACACGCACAAACACATACGCACACACAGCTTTCAGTAATAATTGTGATCAGTGATAATCATTTTTTTTCACTTTTAAAACAAATTATTAAATCATTTCCAATTTTAAATTAATACATTTCAATTGTAGGGATATTACTCACATTCAGCAAATGGTTTTCTGTGTGAAATAAACTCGCATTTACCAAAAAAGAAAAATTACACTTCACATAGTGTTTCACTGTTTTAAATAGCAATCACTATTCCAATGTTCAGATGATGGAAGGGTGGAACTGAAGGAACTCGGGTGCCGTCTCTTTAGCTTTATAATCAGTGTGCTCTCATTGCTGATTTTGAAATACATCCTATTAATGCAGAAATAGAAAATATCAAAGGGTTTGGAGGCCCAAAGTCTCCCAAGTAAGCCGGAACTTTTCTACTGTCATGAATTTATTTTTGTACTTACGCTCAGGTCGAATACATTTACCCCTGTGTGTGCCAGGGCCTGACTGTGTTAATCGGAGGTGTACGCATGAACTGCTATGAGGAACATGATGTTTATTAAAGGATACATACCAATTATGTGCCAATTTGAATCTCACGTATATGCAATTAAAACAGAATCAGAACTTAAGCAACCTCATCCCTGACACTGTAGAGAATGTGCACCTCTGTCGCCGGCATGGGGGGAGGGGCTGCTTCCTCCGTCCTGCCCCTGGAGTGACTGTCACATGCACGCTCCTCTTCCTCCTGCTTAATTTTACTTTTCTCATGGTTCAATTGCACTTGCCATTCAATATTATTTTATATGAGCTCCAGGTGTACCGCGCAGTGGTTAGACATTTTTATATTTTGTACACTTTACAAAGTGGCCCCCCCGACACTTCTAGTCCCCACCTGGCACCACAGCTATTCCGATGTCATCGCCTGGATTCTGCTCAGGACCCTGCGTTCCAGCCCTGACCCTGCTGCGTCCCCACTGTCCGCGAGCCGGTCTCCTTCGAGGGCAGGAGGAAAGTCTCGCTCAGTTTATGACCAACAACTAGCCGAGCTGGTCACACATCGGCCCCGCAGTAATTGCTTTGGAGGCCGAATGGGGAAAGGGCCGCTGTTCCTCGACGGGGTGACCTGAGAGCAGAACAAGGCGGGTGGAGGAGCGTCGTCGATGCCAAGTGCCCGCGGCCCGCGCAGAGCCGGTTCCTCCTCTTTATTGCGCGTTTACTCCCGAGGCTGAGCTCATCATCGCAGGCATTTCTCGGGGTGGAGCAATAACTCCCTCAAGGAAATGTTGCTTCATAAAATGTGGGCGATGCATAAAGTTTTATAACTGCGGTGGCAGTAGGCAGAGTGCCGCTCTAGAAATATCAGATCACTCAAAGACGGGCCATTATGTGGAACACGGTTTGAATGATCTAAGGCTGGTGACACGGATATCTTTACACACTTAAAATAAGAAGTGATACATGGGGTGATTATGATTTTGCATGATCATATTTTTTTGATGTTGTTACATTAAAACACAAAATTGTATTTAGATTATCAATGTTTGTAAGAGTCCAGAAATATATGAAAAAATACCCATAATTTTCAGTTACATTTTTCATCTCAGTTTCCATCTCTTTATAACCAAACATTATATGTGTACTTTAATTTTAATTTACATTTATATGTGCATTTATAGTTTATTTTAACAAACTTATTTTAATGTAGTATATGCATTATTTTACTTTCCCTCTACAAAATTATTTAAATTTGCCTACATCACTTAATATTTTTGAAAATAGTATCTGACAGTTATCCTTAACTTTGCATTATATAATATATCCAACCACTTCCTATTTTAGGGATTACAGGTTGTTTCATTTTAAAAAATGCTAAAATGTAAAAGCAGAAATATTTATCATTTTAGGGGAAGTTTTGCTCATTGTATATGTATAGGTGCATACACTTTGGATATTGGATATTTAAATAATACATTTTTAAGTGGTATTTAGTTTTCGGAGATTATTTACAACATTTTATTACTCCTGGGAACTAGTCTAATTGCTAGCAAAAGAGTTTTGTAAATAATTACAATGGAAGTTATAAAATGTCCTGCTTACACCTTAATTCGGGTGGCTTTGGAATTTGTCCTCTGATGCCACTGGGCACTCACTGTCAGTATCCACCGTGCTTTTCTCAGATCTTCAAACGTTAGGATGTTTTAGGAGCTAGTCTTTAGACCTATTCTTCTAGTCAGGCTTTGCTCCAGGATAGCCCATCATTTGAATATTTTATGTGCCTCCTTAACTTGGCTGACTCCAAAATCTCAATCCTGATTTCTCCCACGAACTTCACACTCATTTATCTAACTGTCTAGAACATCTATCTAAACCTTTAATACACACCTGAAATTTAACCTTTCCAAAGCCTGGCCCTTCTCCACCTACGCTCGCATCTGCTCCTGCCTCAGTTGCCCCCATCCCAATAAACGAGGAACCTAGACTTCAGCATGCGTGTAGGCCGGACACTTCAGCTCATTCCTGACAGTCCCCCGTCCCACATTTACACACAGCTCACCACCAGCTCGGTGTTGCTCGCTTTAACCTCAGACTTCTCTCCAGCAACCAGTTCCATAACCTTCACCCTCACCCCCAAGAACCAAGGCCACCTTCTCTCGCCTGTCCCACTGCAGTGCATCCCAGGAGCCTTTACGCTTCAGCCCTGAGCACCCCTCTCACAACTTACACACGCACACAAAACTATCTTCCACTTGGCGGCATGACTGAGACTTAAAGTTATCACGTCTGCTGGAACCTTTCAGTGCCAGCCCTTCTCGCTGCGAGGAAGATGAAACGTTTTACAATGTTCTACCAGATCTCACAAATTCTGCCCCCACCATAATAATCTTGGGTCCACACATGCTTCTGGCCCAGGCTATTCCACTGCTTCAGAAAACGATTTTATGGAATCTCATTGGCTGTGGCGATTAATTCACGAAGAACTGGCATCTTTGTGTTATTAAGATTTCCCATCCTAGAATGAGCTATATTTATTTCCCTGTTTCTTTTTTCCTATTACATCCTAGAGAGAAATTATTATTTTTTCCCCAAAACGAGTCTGCACATTTACTGTTCTATTTTTCTCTGTGTATATAGATTTTGTTGTTATTCTTAATGTGAGCTCAGTTTTTTCTTGTGATATTTCCTAATTCATTATTCTCTGACCATATCAGGGCTTTGGTCTTGGCAGGATCTTACATTCTGGGCCAGGTGACTCACTGTCGCGTGGGGCTGTCCTGTGACTGGAGGAAGTCGAGCAGCCTCGTTAGTCTTTACACATGAGGTGTCAGCAGCATCCTGGCAGTTGTGCTAACTAAAAACTCGGGCCCCGCCCAATGTCCTGTGAGGCCCCAAATTGCCCCTGCCTGAGCAGCACTGATATTTATGAAGGTTCAGATTGGCTTTTAAATGCCACATGCAGCCCTTTCTTGTTGGGTTTAAATCTTCCCGTGTTCCCCTTCATCTGAAAATTGGTTCTTAAACTTAAAAACGTACAGTGCCTGTCATATTGGCTGGAGAGAGAGACATGGCACATGATTTCCTCGGAGCCTCATGTAGGCAAAGCCCACGAGTTCAGCCAATACTGAGTTCACCAGGTCATGTGCTTTTGCAAGGACTAAGTAAGGAAAAGTCATCGGCACCGGGGACTGATGACCTGGGTGTGGTTGTCAGCTCCACTGTGTACTGGGTGTATGACTTCACGCACGTAATTAAGCTGAAGTCTCAGTTTTCTCATATATAAAAGGGAGGTGGGGGCAGCTGCTTTGCACAAATGTTGCAAAGTTATTAGTTTTGTACGTGACCCAGAGCACATTTTAGATAAAATATGAGTGTAGCTATTAATTCCCTGAAATCAAAGAAGTGGCCACTGAGAGCAGGGGTGACAAATACATACTCCTTGATCAGCACTGCCTTGGACAGTAGAACATTTTTGTTGGGAATACTGAGTGAGTGCTCTGTCCTATAGGGATTCAGCTGGAACTGAGTTTTCAAATGTGTGATATGCAGACCCTGTCTTTAAGAAGTTCACGATATATTGGATAAAAAGAAACAGAGTGAAAATACAAGGTAATATAATAAGTGAATGAATTAGACCAGTATAGGGAACAGAATCAGAGCAAGGGAATTTCTGTAGTTTCTCATCTCAAGAGTAAGAATGTAATAAAAATAATTATCTATGTACTATATTTATGTGGCAATATTAATTTGATAAAAAGATAACTGGTCTCTAAATCCATAACTTCCATCAATTGTCCAAGTCTCCGGAATATTTTTTGGGGGGAGGTAGCTACTTGTGTTAGGCAATGAGCTTTGTAACCTGCACTCGATCAATGCCTTGGAGGAAATCATATAAGCAGTTTCTTCTAAGTCTTGTAAACTAATGAACCAGGGAGTTAAGAGGGATTTGCAGTTGTTTGGCCAAGTTAGGATTAGCAGGAGATGAAAAGAAAATAAACATTGATTTGCAGGGAGCGCCCACCTCCTTCTGCAGGACTCAGCTTGCGGAATGTTAAAATCTGGTCTCAGTCAGGGGAAAGAGCTTTATAACTCACAGCAGAATTCCATGTACACCAAAAATAATTATTTTTAATCTTTAGAAACATTGCAAAATAATCTATTTGACACTTTTGTTGATATTTTTATCAAAAGGTAGCCTCCTTATGTCAATTCTGAAACCCAATAAATCAGTTCAGGAAAAGAAATGAAAAATAGATCTGTTACCTGCTCCAACTTCTTCATTTTTAAAAAATTTCTAATTAAGAAAACGAGACCCAGAGTAGTGAAATGTTTTTCAAGGTCACACAGATATTTTCTTTTAAAGGAAAATTCGAACACGTTCCCCCCACACTTAGCCCAGTGTTTCTCCCACTGCACTTTGCTCTCAGTCCCCACACTTCACTTCATCATTTTCCCCCCCGAATGCATGGTGTTTGGATAAGTTCCAAAGGCAGAGACTCCTTCAGCTCCATTGCGAGAGTTCATCCTGTAACTGTCACTCCTGATCTCTGTCCCCGGGCCTGAGCCCAGTCACTGGGGATGGTTTGAACGGACTGAGACCCCTGGAGCCTGTGTGCGCTGCCTCTGAGCCCCCCATCCGAGCTCCGCCGTGGCGAGCGGCAGGGCCGCCTCTGCCAGTTTAAATGGCTGGTTTATCTGGAGTCCTAGAGAACCGGAGTCCTTTCGGAGGAAGGATGATGAATCGCATGGCAGCGAACAATTGTAACTGTGATTAATGGGACGTTTCACAACAACAACAAAAAAACAGAGCCAACTGTGCGCAGAGATAACCGGGACCACGAAGACCAGCTTATTGTCTAAGGTGCTGTAATTAACCCCAAGCCCCCCCGCAGCCCGCATGCCCGGCCCAGCCGGCCTCCCCATTGTGCTGGCGATAATGCCAAGCTTGGGGCTCCGCATTTTAAATGCTGTCCTGTTAAGGACCATTTCCCACCAAAGCATGGCACTGATAAAATGTCGGAGATGAAGGCTTGGCAATTTGAAGTCGCACGATTTTAAGCAACTGCCGGTTCATTCTACTTTTCCTCTTTCCCACGGGAGACAATGGGGGAAAGACGGACCGTTGACTTATGATGTATGGGCCTCGCTTCTTCAAATACTTGAATGCAAGAAGGGCTCGCTGGTTATCTTCACAGAAAAACTGTTTTGGGTAAAGAGAAGAGAACATTTCAGAAAATGTATTACCGTAGCTATGATGAAAAAGCAATTTTTTTTCTTCATATTGTCACTTGATAGGACAGCCTAGCCTGTCCATGCAAGTAGGTTTCTCTCATTCATCGGGAATAAGTAATTGCTTTGTTTGTTAGCAGGAGCGGTTGTCTTGGGCTTGGATGCTTGCAAAGGCATAATGGATTCTGAAACTGCCCTGCCGATTTCTAATAGAGCAAATCAGTATCGTGGATATTTTCGTCCATTGCGACGTTGTGCAAGTTCTTGTTAGCGAAGTCAGAATGAGGAGCTGCATTTGAAAATGCGTGCCGATCTCTGTGCAAAATTTGGGAGCTTTCCAGATATTTGATACCTATTTTATTTTATGGTTTTGGAATTGTTTGGAACTCCCACAGGCTAACAGAATGGCAAAAACCTCCTCTAAATTTCTGAGATATATTTGGAATATCAACTTTGTTCCCAACTGTCAGGTGTGTTTTTCTCTTCCTGACTTTTGAATAACAATAATGTCTTATATTTTATAGTGCATTTATCCTTTACAAAAAACTACCCCGTTGCTCTGCTGGTGTGGCCCAGTGGTTGAGCATCGACCTGTGAAACAGGAGGTCATGGTTCAGTTCCGGGTCAGGGCACAGCCGATCAATGACTCTCTCTCATCATTGATATTTCTATCTCTCTCTCCCTTCCTCTCTCTGAAATCAATAAAAACATATTTAACAAAGAAAAAAAACCCAAAACCAACCCATTTGATTTTCTCAGGATAGAGGTTAGAGAGATGAGCTATGAGGGAAACAGCATGGACTCTGGGGTCACCTATCAGCTCACTTAATTATTTATATGAATATTCGGAGACTTATTTTTCTCTCAGAATCTTATTTTTCTTTCCATTACAAGCATTTAATAACCTTTTCTCTCTACTACCCCACCCCCTGCCTTACTGAAAGCACTATGTTTGATTTATCCTTGTGTTTCCCAAGAAAGGAGAAAGGAAGGAAATAATAGAGCTTTTACTAAGAACCTACCATGATCCAAGCATTTCGTAGCTCACTTCATATACCTTAGATCATTCAAAGGGTATTACATCAATTTTTGCAAATAAGGGAAACAGATGTTGGGAATATTAAATAAATGGTCTGTGATGAACAAGTACCCAGCCCAGTGTCTTAAGTTTGAAATCAAGGGTTTTTATGACTGATTAAATTTAGTTTTAAATCCTAGCTCTAGAAATCATCTCTCTCTCTTTTCATATATATATATATATATATATATATATATATATATACACACACATGTATACTCCTTAGAGACCTAGCCTTTTCCCTGGATAATCAGCAGCCCCTAGGGGAGCAGAAGACAGCAGCCTGGGCCTGACTAATTGTCACAAGGCCTGGACCTCTGGCAGGATAGAGAAAACATTTTGACTTAAGTTATGTTTCCGTTCCTGGGCCCTAAGGTGGACTGACTCCCTGTCTACTTTTCCATGAGACAGGACAGAGGGACCCTGGAGTAGACCTCAGAGCTGTCCTGAAGACCTGAGGAAATGATTTATCATCCTTACTTCACCTCCTACCAATCAGCTCCCAGCACGGCCCAACCTCTAACCCACAGCGTCTTGTGATTTTGCCCTATAGAATCTGTAAGCTACAGGCCATCAAGGAGTCAGTTGGTTTAAAGCACAAGCTCCCCATCTCTGTAATGGTTTTAATTCAATATTAAACTATTTTTTCTTTGTATATTACAAAATTTTGCTTGTGCATTTCTTTGTCTTTGAGCCAGTGTGCAAAGGCAGGTGAACCCAAGGAAGAACCTTGGGGTTCTAATAAAAACCTTAATACATACTTTTCTAAATGAAACATGAAATGCAAGTGTGACACCTGAGACACAATAGGTGAACATTCTCTCATCTGTATCTCACTCGGTGCTATGGCAACGCTCATAACAGGCATGGGACCCTGCCGAATCCACTGCTCCAGCCACATGGCTAGTCCTCCAGCCTTAGTTCTACTGGAATCATATCCACTCTTCAGTTTTCCTCCCTGGGATTCAGTTCCACTCTGCCCCTCACCCACCACCATCAGTCCCGCTCTTCATTCTTCAGCTTCCATACGCACTTGGCTCTTTGCTTTTGTTGGTGACCACTGTCCCCCAGGTATCATTTTCATGCCTATCCACCATTCTGGTCTTCACCAAACTCTCCGAGTCAAGGACTGCTGTAGACAAACAGCTTTCCAGACTTGCTTCCACAACCTTCTTATTACTTCCTCTTTTGGTAAGACTCACACCTAAAGTATCTCGGTCTTGTAAAAAGGAAGCAGTGTTAAAGAAAAATGGTTCAATGGCACTTGTTGAAACACAGTAAGGAAGACTTTATTGGGGGGTGGGGGCATCACAATAGGTATGGGGACCTTTGGATGGGATTTTGCACTGAGGGAGAAAGATTGAACCCAACTCAAATACAGCCTGGGCAGGTGGGGGTTCATGGCTAAGGAGTAGGGTGGGGGGTCAGTGGGTAGAAAATTAGTAAAAGGAAACATCGGTGGTAAATGGATTTCTAGCGAAACTGATCTAACAGGATTCTTGCTGACACCAGGCAAGGATGATCGGACACCACCTGGGGGATGGTGGAGATGAGAAACTTGATCAGATACTGAGGGTGATCAGATAGTGAAGGTGGGGCTTCTGGGTAAAGTGGCAGATCAAGGTTCTTGCTAAAATTGGACAATGTAGTGAGAAACATGAAAGTCCAAAATTCAGGCTAGTTGAAAAGGCGTTCAGGGGAGCCTGAGCAGAGTTTGGTCCATGAGGAGATCTTGGTCACTTGACAGATGAAGAAATGGGGTGGAACCCAGTGGCTTGCCTCAAGTCGCACGGTTGGTCATGGACCTTTGTTGTCCACTGTAGCCTGATCTATTGCCACTACCACTAGGCCACTGGTTTCCAACAGGGGGCAGTTTTACCCCTCAGGACATTTGGCATTATCTGGAGAGTGTCTGGCTGTAATGCTACTGGATCTGGCAGGTAGAGGTCAGAGACGCTGTCAAGCCTCCGGAAATGCACAGGACCCTTTCTCTGCAAGCGAAGCCTTACCCAGCCACCAAAGGCTGAGAAACCTCACTCTGCGCTGGAGTACTGAGTCACGAGGAAGACGGGAAAGTCTCCCTCGAGTGACTTGACTGTTTTTTCTGCTTGTGAGAACAAGTTTGCAGAGCCACGGTTAGCAATGCAAGTCCCGAGTCTGAAGTTCTGTTCACACGGTTCCCATGGGTTTGCTCTGTGGCTCCCTGGTCATCACTTCACTTTCAACAGCACCCCCTTGCTGGGAAGCGCACGTGTGTGGCTCTAAAGGAGGCGTCAGGAAACGGCTTTCCCATGTCAGCGCCCACCACTTGTGTCCCGGCAAACAGGATTTATTCACCTCGGTGCTCATTTGGCCTTTGCAGGTGCAAGGACAGATATAAATTCTCCAACTTCCCATGTATTATGGCTGCAACACCCACTGAGACAGCGTCGAAGCTTCCATGTGCTACTGGCCAACGACTAAATAATGCAGTGTGAGTTAATAATATAATAGAAGAGTCTTGATCACGTTTATATCTCTATTCCTTTATTAAGCTTTCTTTAGCTTGCTTTATTTATTGTTTTCCTTTTGCCAACCACCTGGCTCCAAATGCTATACTTTTTATTGGGCAAATTTCAATGACTCTCTCTGACTTCCTTCTAGCTCGTTTGTCTTCTCTTTTCTGAGTCCTGGCTCCTTTTTATCTAAATCTTAGGTGGTTCTCTGCTCTCTCTTTCATCTCCCCTTCAATTAGTCTGTTTTTTTCTCTCTTTCCACTAAATGTTTTTTCCTCTCTAGAAAAAAGTGTTCCCAGGGCAGTGATAAAAGGACAGAGGGAAATCAAAAAAGGGCAGGTGATTGACAACCTCACAAGCTACTTCCGTCAGTTCCCTTCTGCAGAATGATCGCATCTCCAAGGACTAGGCACCGATGACAACCTGACAGCCAGGCTGTGGGCAGGAAGGAAGACCCATGTGACCCACATGCCCCAGGGCGTGGAGCAAGGGCCCTGAGGCCGCTATACAGGAAACGCATTTACTTGGGAAGATGGAGACGAGAAAGACCATTTGTCCACTCCTAGGCTCCAGCTGCCTGCAGAACTGGCTGTTCAAAATGTGGCTCTTATCTCTGTATCTTGGCCTCACATGCCCTGAGGCCTGTGGCGTTTCCTGAGTGCACCCTGCCGGTTTCATGTCCTTATGTCTTTATGCCCAATGCCCTTCCCTGTTAGGACTCTCTTTTCCTGGCTCTCTGCTAGAACATTTCGAACATTTCCTTTCATCCTTAAATACTTGGCTTAGAGAGGCCCTTTCCTCCAGGTCCATCTTAACTTGGGCAGGCAGCTGCCACTGTGTTTCCAAGTACCGGGTAATTCTTACAATTCTCAAATTATGAGAATTGCCTTTATTTGTCTTGGGAAAATGTTCAACATAGTGTAACTAGTAAATAGCAGATATAAACATATATATGGGGTTTAGCATTGGGAATGTGATGTGCCTGCAGTTATCTTTTTTTGCTCCCTACAAATCTTAGATTAGAAAATCCCCAAAGCTATAAATTCACATCCCCTTTCCCCAGATTCTTTTATTAGAGAAGATTTCTATATGCATTTTATATGCACCAAGTTCATCTACAATAATCCATCACCAATAAACCACTTAATAGAAATATTCCTGCGCTTTAGTTATTGCATTATTAACTGGCAGAAAATTGTAAACATGGTTTATGAATTATTTACAAAGTGTGTCTATTGGGAAGGAAGAAATCTGAATGCAGGTAATGCAAAAATATGTATGAATTTCAGGTAGTGCAGGTCACCATTTGGAAAATGTGGGTTTGAAATGTATAATGTATACTGGATAGTGTGACCTTTCACATATAACTGGTGCTTTCACTATATTATACAAAGAATCTTTAGAGTTCAAATCATGGCAGAATATTGACAAGTAATACAAGATTTGTAAGCACATTGTGTATTATTTTTCTGATCAGATTAGTAAAGATTTTTATGTGAGATAACTGAATAGATATAGGGTTATAATATTTGCATGTTTATGCTACAAGCAATGGGAAAATAAATTATCATAACTTGGAGATACAGATGAAATGCCTAAGAATATTCCTGATATTTTGTTTTGGTTGAGGGATCACAGATAAAGAGCACCTATCTTCTCTACTTGGGTTCTGAACCAACTTAGAAGTAAGATCACAGATTCAACAAATGGGGACAAGGTATTACCTTTATTGCTATCAAAGACTGAGTCCAAGACATAGTTTATATTTCTAGGCATTTAGGCTTCTTAACATTTGCTAATTGTGAAATCCCTAATTAAACAATCTTATCAAATCAGTCATGGCAATAGCCAAAGCTTTTCCCTGTGAAATCTGAGAAGTCAAAGACTTATATCAACCTAGGGCACCATCATATAAAAGTTTACTCACACAGGGGCCCTCACCCTTCCCACATTCCTTAACTATAAAAAGTGCTAAGTCAGTCTCTTTCCCTGAATCTCTCAGGCACTTAATAAACCTGCTTGAGTGACCTTTCCTTCTCTTCCCAGATACCTCAGTTACCTAAGTGACAAACCTTCTCTTCCTTCTTCATGTGTGTGCACCATCATCAGTCTCAAATGTGAACCAAACTTTGGGTGTGGGCTCACGATGACTTTGCAGGGATGGACACAAGATCCACCCAGGTTTGGAACCCACTGAGATGTAGCCACAGCAGTAAGATGCATGGAGATCCAAGTACCAGGTTCATCGCTGATAAAATGCTGAGGGAGGGCGTGCTGAGATATGAGCATCTGAAGGAGTGCCTTGTATTCTACCCATGCATCAGTCAGGATAGGCTGGGTTACACTGGGGTGACAAACATCCCCCAAATATACGCTCAGCAATTACACATTCCCACCTAGTTACAGGTAGAGTTGGAGAACTAGAGGCCTCTGTCATGAAAGGATCCCCACCAAGGGGCAGAAGCAGACAAATATAAGGGAAGGGAAAAAGTGAGATTGAGAAGGGAGTGGTTGGCAAAAAGGAAGACTTCCCTCGTCGCAACCTGCCAAGATAAACTCCTCCTCCTCTGGGAAGGAGAGGGACGCAGATGGCGAGAGACCCGATGTCACTCTAGTACAAGTGTCAGCAGACTACAGCCCTGGGGCCAAACCCAGCCTGCCACCTGCTTTTGTAAATAAAGCTTTACTCAGACGGTACCCCTCCTGATTCACGTATTGGTCCTGATTGCTTTCATGAAGCAATGGCAGAGTTGAGTAATTTTGAGAGACCCTGTACCTTGCAAAGCTAAATCTACTTCATTTCCAGTTCTTTATAGGAAAAGTCTACTGACCCCTCCTGCTCTTGCAAATGTCTATCCGCAGGACACGTGAGGACAAAGACTTTAAGTTAAGCAAGGAGAAAAACCAAAGTGCGAGAGAAAAAGAAGGAAGGAGAAACATTTCTTTATCGCTATTACTTAGGATCTTCATGAGGATCCTGTTCAACCCCTCTCCCCTCCCACCAGGCATATTTTCAGTACAACACATGGAGGAAAATAAAGCAGTGGCAAAGGCCGGGGGCCTGGGTTTTCATCCCCTGTCTTCCATGTACATGATGTGTGACCTTGGGCAAATTCATCAGCCTCTCTCGGCATTAATGCAGATTACAAATATGCAGGACCTAGTTCTATGTCTGAGCTGGTAGGCGCGGGGCGAGCGCTGCTTCTCTCTCACACTCTTCTGGGGAATCCAGAGGTTATTACACAGCTTTGGTGGAAACTCCCAGGGATATGGAGCCTACTTTTCAACAGGCAGCATTGTTTTTTCAGCTCTCTCCCTGCAGAGAAGCACTAAATATTTTAAAAATTATATCTTTCTTCTTTATTGTCAATTTAGCCTTAACTTACTTACATCTCACTTAATTCCCTGACTGTCCTCTGCACTTATAAATGTGTTCCCGATGGTCATTAAACGTTGGTGCAGGCCTGTGACAAATCTGTCATTTGTTATTAAAAGGAGGAAAAGTTAAGGTAATTTTATAAAGTAAAATGTGTTCAAAAGGACTGACTTTTATTTCAAGGGCATGTACTTGCCATGATTTTCATGCTAACATAACTTCTCACTTACAACACAGTAAGATATATATATATATACACACACACACAAACACATATATATACACATACACACACACACATATATATACATATACACACACATATATACACAGGTATATACACACACACATATATCTGTAGCTTGGCCACTGTCCTCCCTGATTACGTCTCACCCCCCCCCCCTTTTGCCTCCTGGGTACTCTTTGCCAGACCCTGCTCCCCGTGACTCCCTCCCCCGGTTGCCTGTCCCCGCCTTTGTCACTGGCTGAGGCCGTGTGCATGCTCTGCCCCTGCTGTCCTTCCGCTCTCATCTTGGCCAAAGTCTCACTCAGTCTTCAATAAGAAGAGAAATAGCATTTTTCATGTTGGAACCGGTGCCAGTCTTGTGCCCAACACCACATAAGTCGGTTCCCTCCTAAGCTTCAGTCTCCACCCACCCACTCTGAGGATGAGGGAGTCCAGTGCAGCCCACTGGCAGTGGCGGGGCTAGGAGCCCCACCGAGACTTCGAGAACCTCAGCTCATGCTGTTAGCTTCTGCTCCTGGGCCTGGTGACGGCCTGGTGGGCCTGTGGAGCAGAAGAAATTAGTTTCGATGGGGTATTGGGGCCCGTCTTGAAGTTGGCCTTGCCCCTGAGCTCACACTGATCCCCTTCTTTCTCCCCGGGTCGGGGGGCGATAGGCACCTTTGCTTCGGGGCACAGGAGGCTCCCTGTGCGAGTCTTGCCGCTGTCGGCGGCAGGGGCCGCTCTCCTCTGCTGCCCACGTCCAGGGAGCCGGCACAGAGCAGGTGGGAGCTGGAAGGCGACGTCCTGCCCCGGGCGGCTCTGCACCTTGTCTTCTCCCTCGTGGTCTCCGCCGGAACCTCGACGTCTGCAGAATGAGAGTTTTCGGCCACTTGACAAACGTCGGGCCCGCGCAGCCAGAGCCAGCCGTCGGGTCTACTTTGTTTCCAGGAGGCACAGGTTTGAACCGAGCCAGAGCTGCGGTCCCCGAGGAGCGCACTGCAGGGGGACACGGGCTGACTGCAAGGCCCCCTCCCTCCAGGGCCTGCCGCAGCTGTGAGTGACACACGGGGGCACCGAGTGCTCTGTTCGAATAATTTTAATCATTTCCTGATCCTGCTTTCAAAATTAGAAAATTAAAATAAAATAAATTAAAACATTATATAGTATCACATATCTATCTAGGTATATAATAAAGGCATTTCAGCGAAAGAAGCTTTTCCCCCCTGCAAGTGTTAAAGTATGTGCAGTGAACTATCCTGGGGGTCTGAATGCTTCTTCTCAGCAGTTTCCCGAGTCCCCCCCACTTTCCCCTGTGCCAACAGCCACCAGCCTCTTCTATAAAATAGCTGGAGCCTTTTCTGGGGGATGCTGATGTAAGAGCTTATTTTTACTTCAGTTTTTCTCTCTCTTTTCTCATTTTCATAGCTTCTTACCCCCACCACTCATGAAGGTTTCTAAGGCAATGTCTGCCACTGGATTTAGGAAAGACTGGAATTTGCCAGACTCTTTAAATGGGGTCCCGCGCAAGGTTTATAATTTAGGGACTCCCGAGAGGCCCTTCCTCGGAAGGGTTAGAAAGAAGCGAGTCTGTGTGGAGCTGGGCAGCTGGGGGGAATCAAGAATTGATGTCGCCAGAAATGAATTGTGTGAAGAGGGATTTTCAAAGTCCACTCAGTAAACCCTCTGGGCGAATCTGCTAGTGACTAGTGACAAGTTGCGGCCGCTCAGACCTTCGTGCTCATGGCACACTGGCATAGGGTTTAGTGTTTAGTCTAACCCACGAGGCTGCGGTGGATCAAAGAAAATAAAGCATTGAAAACAGAGCTTCGGCTTCTTAGGGACTTCAAAACCAAGGGGAGAGGTTATTTTAGTTCTAAACTACACCCGAAAAGCATAGCTGGCCTGTTGCCTCGCACGCTGGTTGGAGGTGACGGGCCCCCGTTTCTCTCTCTGCTCAGCTGAAAGGGGACAGTGAGGAAGAGCAGGGCCTTGACTGGGAGAGAGGCTCTTGGAACCAGTTTTTCAGGGGCAGGTGAGCCAGCTGATGACACTACCAGATCTAAGTAATTATGGCATTGATTTCTCCATCAACAAATGCAAAATGACACTGTGCAGTCCAGATCCATGTCCCTGAGAAATATACCTGTGTACAGGGTATGAACATGATAGAGTGTTTCCTTAGTCCAAATATGGTCCTTAGCTCTAAGTTTAATTGTTTTATACTAGTATTTATTTGCACCACCCCCACTCCCCCAGATGCAAGCACCATGAGGGCAGGGGATATAGAAGACCTGGTGATGATTCTACACGAGAGACTGTCCTTGGCACACAAGGGGAGTCAATGCATGCTTCATTATGGTGACTGCCTGGCTTGATGATGTGGGACAGTGGATGACTGAGTTATTAGAAAAAGGGCACCCGAGGAGCTAGTGTCCTGAGAGGCATAAGCCAAGGACTCATGGGTGCCCCTAAGCTGGGAAGACAGGAGTCAGGGTTCAAAGCTGACTTGAAAAGATAGAGCCTGACCTGACTTCCAAGGAACGCAGGACTAGGAGATAATGATGCATGTCACAGTTAAATGTTAAAAGTATTGCTATAGCAGTGGTGTTTGCAACAGCTAAGATCTGGAAGCAGCCCAAGTGCCCATCAGTAGGTGAGGGCATAAAAAGCTGTGGGATGTTGACACCATGGAATACTAGGCAGCTGTGAAAAAGAAGGATCTCTTATCTTTTGTGACAGTGTGGATGGACCTGGAGGGTATTATGCTGAGTGAAATAAACCAGAGAAAGACAAACATCACAGGATCTCACTTATATGTGGACTCTAATGAACAAAATAGACTGACAAACAAAATAGGTCCAGAGGCATGAATACATGGAACAGACTGACAGATCTCAGAGGGGAGGGGGTGGGTGGGGGGGGCAGAGATTAACCAAAGAACATATATTCATCTATGCATAGCCCCCGGACACCAATAATAGTGTGGGGAAGGCCTGGAGTGGGGCGGGGTCTAGGTGGAGGGTGGCAAAGGGGGGTGGGAATGGGGAACAACTGTAATACTGTCAACAATTAAAGTATTGTTATGGGCTGAATTGTGTCCCCCAATTCATATGTTTAAGTCCTAACTCGCAGTGTAACTGTATTTGGCATTAGGGCCTTCAGGAGGAAGTTAAGGTTAAATGAGGTCACAAGGATGGGGCCTTAATTCTGTGGGATTTGTGACTAGATAAGAAAGGAGTAGAGAGATCTCTCTCTCGGTCTGAGCCTGCTCGGAGGAAGGCCAAGCGAGGACAAATGGCCATCTGCAGGTCAGGCGGAGAGCGCTCATCAGAAAGACTTTGATCTGATGCTTCCAGCCTGCAGAGCACTGAGAAATGTCTTCTACTGTGTAAGCTACTGGGCCTGTGGCTTTTGATGTGGCTGCCCAAGCTGACTAGTACCATTATAAATGGGGAAGACTTCTTAATTAAATTTTCTTCATTAAATTTTCTTTATCTATAATGAGCCTAAACAAGACTCTTTTTTAAATCCACTTCTTTTAACTTTCTCTTTTTCTACTCATTGCTCTTGAGATTTTAATCATTTCCCTCATATATTTTTGTACTCTAAGATGCTTCAAATAGGATTTGGAAAAATTAGGTTATGTATAAATAAGTAAATAATGACAAGCTTTTCCTGGCCCTAAACACTAGCAGTCAGCAATTTGCACTTTTTTTAGCATTCTTAGTAAAAAATTAGCATTCTTAATCAAATATTCATTGATTTCTTTGTCTTCAGTTTTCTTCCTGCCTCTGGTCATATTAAACCTATATCTCAGACATGCTGCAGTTCGAATTAGTTTTAACCGTGAGAGAGGCTGAAGTTATGACTAATTCACCCTTTTGTAGTACACCTGCTACCTCGTGGCTGCTTAGCAATCAGCACTGCTGTGGTTTGTCTTCTGAGCTAAATCACTGCTCATTAGTCCCCAGAGGTCTAGCTGAACCCCAGATTTCCCAAGAGAGAGCTGGAAGGTCTGCTTGTCAGGGGTGTACTCAGAAGGCACAAGCAATATTCTTTTGCATGTGCTTCAGAAGTGTCAGTTTGTTGTAAAACTTCCCAGTAAAATCATTTTTACAGAGATGCTGAGAAATACAACCTTAGGCGGGGTCTTTGTTCAACCAGCAATGTGGTAGCAGAAGGAAAAGTGAGCCTCCATACACTTTGACTATCATTCCTTCAGTGTATTTTCTATTTTTATTTCATAGTATTACCTTTAGGAGTTCTGCTTCATGAGATAAACAACCAGTTCACCTTGCATTGGTTGCTTAGTCACGAGAAACCTTATCTTCACACAACTTTCCTTCATTCTGGCTCCCAGTATCACTTTCGGGATCCTGGATCCCTTGTGGTTCCCCTACACCTTTGTTTATAGATAGGCTTCCTAGAAATAAATTCTCAAGTTATCCCACTGTGAGTGCATCATCTGTTTTCTGCAGCACCTGACCGATACAAAGCAATCACAGAAGGTTCCTTGAAGGGCGACAGCAGGCTGAGACCAACACTCTAAGAAGACAGCGACGTGAAAATGTCTGGAAGAACATTTCAGGGAGAAAGAAGACTGAGGACAGATATCCTGGCGAAAGGAGCAAATGATAATATGATGTCTGAAGAGGAAAAGTTGTATGTGGCTGGGGGTCAAGGGACAAATAGAATGTGAAAGGAAGTCAGAAACAGGTAGTGACAGAGCAACTGGAGAAAACAAGGTTAAAGCCTTTCAAATGTTTGAGACAGAGGAGTAAAGCAATGTGGAGAGACCTCTGTCATGGGCTAAACGAAGGCCCCCCAAATATATGTGCACATCAACTCCCTGAATCCTGGGAATGTGACCTTATTTGGAAAAAGAGACTTTGCATATGCAATTAAATTAAAGATCTTGAGGTGAGATTATCCACGAGGGCCCTAAATCCAATGACAAGTGTCTTCACAAGAGAACTTCAGAGGGAGGTTTGAGACACAGAGAAGACAGGAGAGTGAGATGTGAAGATGGAGCAGAGATTGAGATGATGGGACACAAGGCAGGGAAGCCAAAGATGGCCCATGGACACCAGAAGCTGGGAGAGGCAGCGAGCCAGGGATTCTCCTCTAGAGCCTCCCGAGGGACCATAACACTGCTGAAACCTCGAATTCAGACTTCGGCCTCCAGAACTGTGAGACAATAAATCTGTAATATTTTTCAGCCACGCACTTTTGGGTAACTTATTAGAACAGTCTCAGGAAACCTCCAATTGACTCACTCTGCAGAGTAACCATCACTTTGTTTCACCCCTGGCTTCTTTTTGTCATCCCCAAGAGGTTTTGCTCCCAATATTTAATATGGATGCTGATACCAATGGTCAGTTGTGTTTTTCTCCTACATGTTTATAGCAATTCTACCTGTTTGTACAATTATTTAATGATGCAATTCAGTATCATATAAATAAATTAAATATGAATATGCATAATCATTTGCATCAAAGTAAGAGTAGAGTTGCAAATACACTAAAAGACTACTGAGTCATCATGTGGGGAAAAAAATCACACTGGGATTTCTGAAGGGATCAAAGAAGGAGGTCACTGTAGTCAAGAGAAGAGCAGAGCAATAAAGGGTATATCAACAGGTGACAAGGCCTAGGTGTATATTCAAGGTCCTATCATCTGGACCAGGTATATGTTGTTGTTTTTTGTGTGTCAATTTCTCTAAACTGTCTCTGTTGGATTAACCAGAGCTTCTGGAGATCAAGCTAACAAGCTCTTATTCTTTGAGTTTACCCTGCAGAATTCCAGAAAATGAAAAAACCTGCCAACCAATGAACGAGCTACCAACAAAACATAAAGCAAACAACTGCCAGAACAAACACCTGAGAGTTAATATTTCTTTGAAAACTCATCTAAATGTTTTGGAATGACTTACACAATGAGAGTTGATTAAATAATATAAATTATGTATTAGACTACAGAAAAATGTTTTAAAATTTAATTAGATGTTATATACATGTTGTTTTGAAAGGGTCTTTACATTCTGATCCATTGTAAGGAAATTCATACTGGGAATTATGGATAACTCGCTGTGGGTGTGTCCTAAATTGGAAAGAGGAAGCAGAACTCCAGCAGGACTCTGGTCTCCAAGAAAATGCTTGTGTCTGCAACACAAGACCAGTGAATTTATGCATATTTACAGCTTCAGCTACATTAATAAAAAAGGCATGTGCAAGCTATGTGTCTGTCATTTATATCATTTCTTCACATTAACAAATCACAAATACAGAAAACATAGGCAGTAAAATCTCTGATAAAAAAGAAATAAAATAAAATAAAAATATTAGTTCTTATCAGATTAAGAAGGCCTGTCCTTTATCAGGTGCTGGAACCTTGGGTCACCAACACCTTGGATATTTCATGTTGACATGAACCGCGCTTCTTATCCACGCCTTTCTCCCCGAAACCGCCACCCTGTCTGCTGTCTGTCTCAAGAGGAAAGTCACCAGCCTACCTTAGTTTAGCTAAAGCCCAGCATCTGCCACACCACCTGGTGCAAATTCTGACAAAAGAATTGTTCGTTTAAAGTGATTTCTGTATTGGCTGTCCAACCTGTTAAGTAAGTCATTTCTCACTTGTTATTCATTATTTTGAGTTTTAAAATGTTTAAAACCGGTTAGGAAATTCTGATTTGAATGAGACAATGCGAGACTCTTAAACAGCAGGGCAGCATTCCTGTTTGCACCGCCAGCTGAATGTGAATGTTACAGAGACTTGAAGGAATTAAAATTTAAAGAGTGGATGCAAATAGGTGTCTGTATTTTATTTCTCCATGAAGTTTCTAAAGACTAAAAGGGGCATCTATTTATTTAATAAATAAATACAAGTTTTTTGAGTACTTTCTACCTGTCTGGCACCGTGGAAGTAAATGCAAACTGAAATAGCAGGGACTATGGGAGCAGGGAAGCCTCGTGGGGGTTCCCTTCCCAATCAGTCCAATGTAAGGAGCACAGCAAGGGTGTCAGTCACTGTCCTCAGTTTTGGGGTCCTTTTCATGCCTCTCATTTCCATGAGGTAGAAGACATTTTTGCACTATTTTCTCAGCTCTAATAAGTGACAGGTTTTTTTTGAGCCAGGGCAGACTCCAGAGCCTGTGTTTATACATCTGGTCTCCTTCCTCCAGGGTTTTATTTTCATGATGACCTGTGATGTTTTATATTCAGTTTCTTCAAATGTAAGTTGGGACAATGAGAAATTTTGTGCTAATGAAAGTTGTGTATTAGTGACTTTGCTCTAAACCAAAGCAAACAAACAAAACTAACACCTCTGCTTCCACAGGCGACATAACTGAGGCTCAGCAAAGTGGCCTGAGGCACAGTGAGGGGCAGAGTCCACTGCAGGGCCATGTGTCAATCTTCATGCACGCACAGGGATTAGCCTGATTTTGTGATTGTAGTACATGCTCAATAAATGCTTAATAATCCCACTATTTAAAACTGTGCTGATCCTCCGATCCAGGTATATATATTTTTCAATCCAGGTATTTTGATGCCTTTACATTCATATGTATGCATATATTTTGAAATTTGCCTAAAATTGCTTTGTAGTTTTGTATTGGTGGACGTGGAGTTCTTGCGATGTCTCGAGGAAAATAATTTCCTGAGGCTCACACTGGAGGACGAGAGAGATTTATTCAGGTGGAAAAACCCCTGGATTTCCAAAGTCCCATTTCCCTCTGTCCCGCTGTGAAAAAGCCCAACGGTGTTTTCCGCAGGCCAGGAGTGAAGGCCACTGCCCGGAGCTGCTGCTCTGTAGTTAAGCACAGTCCAGCGGAGCATCCTGCGTGGAGTGGGGTTCCCACAGCCACGGCCGCACGACTGCTCAAGGCCACATGGCTATGGGGAGAAAACACAAACACGCGGGTGAGCGTGGGGCAGGGAGCAAGAGAGAGGGGCTCTTTCTCTACAGATTTTAACCAGGAGCGCCTGCAAACCGACCAGGGAACTTTCCATGGTTTCCAGGGCTTCCGATGGGGTTGCCAGGAGCATCTGCAAACTAACCAGTGAACTTTCCATGGTTTCCAGGGCTTCCGATGGGGTCCACCTCCACCAATCCATCCTTCCCCAGGCTAGACTGACAGGCAAGCCCCTCCCCTGCACCACCCTGACTGACTTCTCCTGCGCATGGGCCTGTCTCCCCCTCTCCCCCAAGACCCAGGCCCCCATGGGGGAAGGAAGGGTGTTAATCCCCTGGAGGAGCAGCGCTGTGTGAAGCTGGAGCTCCTGGTGGAGCTCCCCAGGTGACCATGCTGACACTGTCTGACTTCCCTTTGCTTGCTTTCCTTTATTAATGTTAACTAGCTAATTATGATGGTAATAGTTTTACAACATATATGCAAATGATACTGTTGTGATTCAACCCAGTTATTAGTAACTGGAAGGGAGCAAAGGGAAACTGCAGTTTAGACACATGCTCAGGGTGCTTGCCTGTCAGTGAAACCCGGGAACAGGGCATTGGCCAGAGTCGGCGAGTAGGTGTGACCTCTGCCAGCGCAGGGGGTTGACATTTAAGCTCCTGAACAAAGGGTTCTGTCTCTTGCTCTCTTGGGACTCCTGTTGCAGGGGCGTGCTCTCACGCCCCTGCATTCTCCCGCGTGGCCCACAGCCATGTGGACCCCCCCAAAATGGACCGATGGACTCTGACTATCTGATGCTGTGAGGGACCCAGCTCCACCATGGAAAGGAAACTCTGCCTTTGCCCTTAGCTCTGCTGAATCCCCAGCTACACCTTTTTCAGGACTGGTTTAAGGGAAATGGACTTTGCAACCCGAGAGATGTAATTCCACACAAATAAAGCCTTTTACCACGTCTCATCCTTCCTTCGGGGCCTCCAGAAATTCTTATCCCACAGCGCCCCATGAACCCCACTCCCATTAGCAACAGAGGAATTCCACCTGCACAATTCTCTAACAATACAAATATATTAAAAATACGGGGCTTATAAGTCAATCTTCAGCCATAGTTGACATTCATATTGTCACAATATTGATCTTATCCTTTTAGATTACAAGAGAACTTTTATCTTTTTTATTTAAAAAATAAACCAGAGTAACGTGAAATCAAAATTCAAACTTTATCTACTTGAAAACAAGGCTTTATAGTTATAAGATCCTCTATTCCTGACCACTTATTCTCATTTGAAATCTGCATTGTTAAATTTCAGAGTTCTAAAAAAAAAAATTAAGAAGTAAGGTAAAAGCCTTAAAGTAACAGAAGGCCAGAAAGAATTCTTAAAAGTGAAAACTTGGGTAATTTAGTATAGAAAAACAAGTCTTGAAAAACAAAAGCAAACAGAGAAATAATAATTTAGAAAATGCTTTTGAAAACATCTATGAAAATCAATGCACAAACTCATGAATTCATAATAAAAATTCTTTATTTATGACCATTTTCATAGCCACATTATTCATAATTATGTTTGAAATATGGAACTCAATGAGTTTAAGTAACATTCAAGGCATAAAACCATTCATTCATTTTTCATTCCTTGGAAAATTACTGAGCGTCTACCATGTACTAGGCATCGTTAATTTAAGCAAGGATGCCAGTGTTTGTTTGTTTGTTTGTTTTTATCCTTTTGGTTGTTTGAAACAAGGCTCTCCACAGTAGGTGCATGTGTCCTAAGCAGTGTTTAAGATAGAGACTGACACTAGGACTCTTGCTTAGCCTGCCAGACAGTTGGGTTAAGGATCTGAGGTGGGTTGAACCACTGGCTCCAGTTCTTCACTTTTCTCTGCCTTCGTCCATGCCTGTGGCCTCATGGTGGGTGGAAAGTACACCAGCTTGTTGATTCTGGGCTCCACCATGGGGCTTTGTCGGAAAGCGTGTGGGTGGAGGTGGCAATGTGCGGGACCTGAATCCAGGTCCTGAGGCCCCGGGTGTGTTTCCTCTTTCTTCCTCATCTGTGCTGTGCAGTCACCTTGAGGAGGATTTTCCTTGTCTCTGTTCCCCCTTCTGCCTGGGCCCCAGAGTAAATGCACGTTGGGTAGAATCACCCCAACCAGCACAGCAAAGCTGTAAGTTGAGGCAGAGTAGCCTTGCTGAGCCCAGCCTAGATCATCCAATCCTCATCTGAGCTTCAGGTTCGTAAGAATAAAAGGGTGTTGCCTTTAGCTACTGAGTTTGGATGTGTTTTGTGATCCAGTGTTTCAATGACGATGATGGCTGACCGGCCATCTCTTAGCCTAATTCCTCTGATCTCTTCCCACTCAAGATTTCAACCTTGGCCTAATGGATCCAATATGAATATTCTGAACACTAAGATATATCTATACAACAGATATTTAGTTTCAAAAATAATACACAAGAAAGCTTTGGGTGGGCTCAACATGCCTAGTGTTGGGCCTATTGTGTGGACATGACATTTTAAGCTTCATGATTTATACAGCCTTATGCCAGGATATAAGACTATATTTTTTAATTGGATTTTAACCGCAGCCACCTGAGCATCTGCCTTAGACTTTAGAGTACATGGGATTTTAAACTTAATTGATCTTTGCAATTTAGGACGATTTTGTGCATAGGCAAGCAGTATGTTTTATAGAGTTACCAACATATATGCAATTTCTTATGCAATAGGGGCTTGGGCCTTTTTATTTTATACAAAAGTGATCCTCAGAAAAAGTGTGGGTCACAGGGCTCAGAAAAATAGCCGCCATTGGGCTTCGTAATGGAATAGAAATGCTGGTTCTTCATCAAAGCTGTGGAGACCATGGTGTGTCGGGTAAGCAAATACTACACAAAATAGCCTCAGCGAAGGTGAAGGTCTCAGTCAAGCTACAGGTTGCAGGCTCAGTGGAAGAAAACATGGGGCAGATGCTAAACCTGAGCACACACTACAGAAGCTTTGGCCTCAGCACATCACAGGTTGCTCTGGAAGCCCCGTCACACACCACCTTCCACAGTGGCCACAGTGCACGCTGGCTTGGTGGGACTTAGCTCCAAATTCAGGGGAGGCTGCAACCAGCTTCAGCAAGGGGCTGAGCCATATGTATGTGACTTACTCTTGAGCTATGAAAATGCAGCCTTTTCAGAGCAGGGTTGGCCAAGGCAAACATTTTATCATCAGAGAAAGCATCTTCTTGGCCTTTTAGATGTTATAGGAGAAAGCAACATCATCTTCTTCAAATGTTAGACACACGAGTGACCCCTGAGCTAGACAAAGGTACTGGGGCCCCACGTCTGATGTTAGTGCCGAGAGTAGTCATGCAATATTATCTGAGAGCTCTGGATTTTATACTTTGAAGGCCAGGAGCTAAGCTTGGATTGATTTCAACACTTCAATTTGTGGATTTATGGTGAAGGTAAAGAGCATAGGCCTCAAGATCCCTCTTGTGTACAGTTTCCCTCCGAAGCTCCCTGAAGCTTTGCAGCAATGTGTTCCTAGGTCACACTTTTTGTAAGATTGACAACCATCAGATATTTTGGTCCCGATCAGTTATGACCATTGCTTATTTACACCCTGACTTGCCCTCCATCTCTCTTCCCCAACTGATATGTTGGATGGGAGTTACCATAGACATCTGGAGATCCAACTAAAGGGAAGTTAAGTGGGGACAATTAGCTTGATTGAGTGAGATATTTGTATGTGAATCATAACCATTATCCTGAAGGGCCATCGTATTGTTTGTCATCCTGGCATTGACCAGGACTCCAGCACTCTCCCTCCTGTCTCTGTGCTCACTCACTCACTCACACAGAAGCATTGCACACAGGAGCAGGAGCGGAGATCATGTTTCTGTAATTAAATTTTTATATATTTTTTCTTTTGTGAGGGGATGCTGCAAATTATACAAACTTCAGACCCCACAAAACAGATGGTCTCAAATTAGCTCTAGATTAAATAATTCCTTCCTACTGGAAGAAGCTAAACACGGTTAGGACAGATTCCACATGAGAGACAGTGCAGGTAGACACAGGGCCAAAGAACTTCAAATGCCTGAACGGGAAAGAGTGGACATTATGGCACTAGAAACAATTCAGGCATTGGCAACATACACAGTTTCAAGTATGGGTGTAATTACATTTATAAATATATACTAGATAGGAGGCAAAATTATTCGAGATGCCTGGTGGCTGGGGCTACCACTATTGTACATTTCTAAACCTTGCAAGAAGATGGAAATAACTGAAACGCCGTTCTCTGAAAGTCGGTGCTGTAATATTGTGAATTCTATTTAGACTGTCCAAGAAATTAGTAAAAAAATAAAATTTAGCATGGAAATAAAAGAGTGAGGGAGAAAGAGAGAGGGAGATAGAGAAACAGAGACAGAGAGGCTCTGGCTGCTTAAAAAGGAATCTTCACCCACCCAGGCATCGAGTGTCTTGTTGAAAATGAGCCAGGTAAGAAGTTGAGAAGGGTGCACTTTACACTTTGATTTCCTTGAACTTAAATTCACAAAGGAGGAAATTTTATTTTACGCATTAATTCTTTTGGAGTTTAACTTGCAGAGTCATTTAATTTTTAATTTTTGCAATTTAATTTCTTTGTGAAGTTATGGGACCCAGTTAAAATTAAACTTGGGAGCATGTTCGTGCTGTTGGCATTTTGAGTGCCTTGTGGCATTTCAGAATCACTAAGGAGATATATTGTACAACACGGCCGGTCATAATCTGAGGTGGAAAATAGAATGCAGAGTGAATTTTTAACTTCTGCTTCTGCCCATAATGGAATGTAGTTCAAAATTACCCTCCTGCAATATAAACTCAAAAGTAATGAACAAAATATAGAACTATTTAACATGTTGGACAACGCCCAGCAAAAACTGATGCCTGGAAAAATAATAAAAAAGACAAGGTGAGACCTACGAATGCCCCGCTTTCTACTAGAGCTAATTACAGAGGGCAGTGCAGCCAGGGGATGCCAGAGACCAGCAATCTCACCGAGTGGAAGAGGCAGAGACTACAGTGGGGAAGGCCAAGGCAGCTGACGGCGTGTGGCTGAGTGCCCAAGAGAAGGGCGTGTACAGAGAAGCAGGCCCAGGTATTACAGGGGCCTTTTGAGTCTTTAGTTAAATACAAACTTACTCTTGGATAGAGTAAAATGTCTTGAGGCAGATAAAAAAAAAATTGATAAGAGAAAACATTATTTAAGAGGTAAACTAAACAATTCTCAGCGATCACTCAGAGTTGAATATTATTAGGGACCCTCTGGAAACACCTGGTTGAGTACACAGGGCATTCAGTAAGGACAGGAGAGGAGCCATGTCCTCGGAGCAAAGATAATGTTTTCCCAGGATAAATTCCACTCCACACTCACTCCCTCTCCCTTACACACACACACACATCTCTATACATTTTAAAACTCATTTTCCAGGACTTATATGGTATATTAAAAGGTTTGTCTAACAAGACTAGATTACCAAGTATTAAATTAAATCTTCATTTCCATTCTTCCATAAAGCTTTGGAAAGGGCTATAATAAAAATAACTTCAATTGAATGCAATAAGCCATTTTTTAGAAATTGCTATTATACATAATATTTATACAATAACTACACTAAATCAAATCTCAATTTAAAAGTACATGGGAATCAGATAATTGAAATAAATTGTAATTTGAAAAAAAAGTAGAATCTTTTCACAAAACAAAAAGTAGTCAGTCCCTTTCATTTTACAAAATAGCCTCAAAATTATTAAACTAACACAAATGTAACTAAACTACTTGTCAGATACAGCCCAATACTCTTTAAATAAATAAAATAAAAATCTAGCAATCAAATAGACAACATTCACAAACTCCAGCATTCAATCAAAAGTCAGTAGATTATGGAAAAGCAGGAAAGTGTAACCCATTGGAGGAAAAGTTTTCAGTTCAAGCAGATCTTGAAATGACAGAGGTGTTAGAACTGCGCACATTACAACAGATGTTATAATATGCTCCACGTTTTTAAATAGATATTTAAAATATTGAAAAGCACGATCATGGTTTTTAAAAATGGAATATACTGAAAAGACCCAGGGGAAACTCTGAGGATTAAAAATATGGTATCTGAAGTTAAAAATGAATAGAATTAATAGCAGTTTAGATACTTATAAAGAAAAGACCAACAAGCTTGAAGACACAACCATAGAAACTAGCCACAATATGAAACACAGATAGAATGAATACTGTAATATATGTCTAATTGTGAATTTTATGTATCAACTTGAGTGGCCCATGGGTGCCCAGATCTTTTATTTGGTCACACATTATTCTGGGCATGTCTGTGAGAGTATTTCAGGTAAGACTGACATTTAAATTGGTAGACTGAGTAAAGCAGATGTCCTTCCATATGAATTTTTGGGGGAATGTATAATTAAGCCCATAGCATCAATTATTTCTTCAAGATTAATACTTAAATATTTCATGTTTTGATAGTATGAATCTGTAAGAATATATTAGAAGCCTACTCTGTGAGAAAATTATACGATTGTTCTGTAAAAGTGCCTGTTTCTCCAGTGCTAAAAATAATTACAATTCTTTGCTAATATGTTAGAATAACATGATACCTTCTTGTTTAATTTTTAAAATTCTTATTATAAGTAATGGGATAAAATAATTATATCCATTGATTTCTTATGTCATTCCATTTACTAGTCTAATCATACACCTCCTCTATTTTGTATTAAGGTTTCCTTTCATTTCATTTTTAATTTAGAAATTATAGTCGACACCCAATATTATTTTATATTAGTTTCAGGTATATATCATAGTGGTTAGACTTTTATATAATTTACAAAGTAATACCCCCAATAAGCCTATGACCCGCCCTGGCACCATAGATTAAATTGCCATATAATTGACTATAGTTCCCGGGCTCTGCTTTCTGCCCCCAGTGACTCTCTGTCACTGCCAACTTGTACCTTTTCATTCCTTCACCTTTGCTGCCCCAGCACCCTAAGCCCCCTCCCCTCTGGCAACTATCAGTTTGTTTTCTGTATCTATGAGTCCGTTTCTGTTTTATTTGCTTTTAATTCTCTTGTATAGATTTCAACATACAGGCGAAATCATATGCTTTTGCCTTCCTTTGTCTGGCTTATTTCACTTAGCTTAATACCCTCTTGTGGCAAATGGTAATATCTTTTTTATTTGTTTTAAGCTCTCTTCTGTCTTATTTATCAAACCTTTTCTATTAGGTATTAAGGTAGTTTCTAAAAGTTTTATTTTGTGATAAGTTATAAGTTATCAATATTTTTATGTGGGAGGATTGATCAGCCCCCAAGACTGAGATTCGCCTCCTATCAGCCAGCCATGGGGGTGACACGTGAAGGCAGGTGCTCTGATTATGGAACCTTTGCTCTTAATCCCCATGTTATGACACTCTGTGGCTCCAGGCAAGTCGCTTGGCTTCTCTGATTTTCCCTCATGCGGGGATGTGTATCCCACAGGGGCTGTGAGAAGTAACAAACGTAAAATGTAAAGCCCTGAACGCGGTGGGCGCCGAACAAATGTCAGCTTCCTCATTAAAAAGCATGACTGAATCTTTGTCATTGCAGAGAACAAGCTGTTACCCAGCCTACCCTCCAATACCTCGTGAGCTGAATTTCCGTTCGGGTGGCCTCCCGCTTCTTTCTTCTTCCCTCTACGTTGGGAAGACCTGATGACAAAGTAGGAGAAAAGTAAAAAAAAATAAATTGGAGCATTTAAGAAAATCTCCGAGTAGTCGGGAGGACAATTTCTCCATTTGGTGAAGGAAAGGGCCTTCATTAGAGGCAGAGAATGGTGTTTCTATAAAGCATTTCATATTACCGGCCCTGAAAGGCCCGCTCCTGTGCCTGCGGCCACAGGGCCCGAGCCAGCGCCCCGCACCTCCTGCAAGGCTGCAGGCCACACGCACCCCTGAGCCGGGGCCCCCCGCCTCCTGCAAGGCTGCAGGCCACACGCACCCCTGAGCCGGGGCCCCCCGCCTCCTGCAAGGCTGCAGGCCACACGCACCCCTGAGCCAGTGTCCCCTGGCTCCTGCAAGGCTGCAGGCCACACGCACCCCTGAGCCAGTGTCCCCTGGCTCCTTCAAGGCTGCAGGCCACACGCACCCCTGAGCCAGTGTCCCCTGGCTCCTGCAAGGCTGCAGGCCACACGCACCCCTGAGCCAGTGTCCCCTGGCTCCTGCAAGGCTGCAGGCCACACGCACCCCTGAGCCAGCGTCCCCCGCCTCCTGCAAGGCTGCAGGCCACACGCACCCCTGAGCCGGGGCCCCCCGCCTCCTGCAAGGCTGCAGGCCACACGCACGCCTGAGCAGGCTCCTAGCAGGTCTTACCCTGGCGGAAAAACAGGCCCTGGGCCATTCCAGGGAACTCAAACAGCAGGGCAGAAAGGGACAGAGGAACAAGTCGCTCCCGCAGGTACAAAGGAATCTTTGCTGGGGGAGGGAAGGAAATGCTTGCTTTCTTTTAACTGCTGCCATTAAAAAAATGAAATTTATATTTCACCCGAAGTACCCATGGCATTCCAGGCTGGAGGTTGTGACATGTGGCCACACACCTTTAGTTGTACAAATAAACACATCAGTCTTAATGGAGCTGCGGGTTTGCTTTTCCTGTACCGGTGCCAGTCTCGGAAAGCGCTGCCACGGCTCCGTTCGAAAGGAAACAGGGTGCTGGCATTTCAAACGGCCGAGGCGAGGCTCCCTGCTGGGGCCATGCCAGGGCTCCCGCTGACCCTTGCTCTTCTGTTTAAGACAGTACCTTGTGTCCTGTAGTTTTCCCGAAGGCCGTTCCCTAAGTTTAACTTGACAGGAGACGCTGACCCTGCCTGAAAGCACACCTGCCACTGCCACCCGATTCCCGCTGCGGCCCGTGGGCACCACAGGTCAGGGGCAGCTGGCGGCAGGCGCCTGCTCTCTTTCCCGTTAATTCGTTGGGGAGCTTGTTGCTGCAGGTGAGGGTAACATCCCCGGTCTCACTGAGGAAGGGGCAGTGAGGACAAGGCAGGAGGACAAGGCAGGCGGATTTAGGATGGAGCCGACGGTGGAGAAAAGCTGGGGGGGCTTCCCCCCCGTTTGTCGGGTTCATAACCCCCGTCACATCTCCGTGAGTGTGCAGGAGACAGCGAGCTACCTCTGGGAACGAGAGAAGGTTATTCCGTGAAGTCATGTGGCTTGTATTCCGTCATGATGACACCAAAGTGACATATCCAAGTGCGTGCGGCGTAGGTTGAAGCTCCTGAGTCAGTGAACCTTGACTCCTGGGCCCAGGACGGTTCACTCTAGAAAACGCTGCCCTTCCCGCTGTTCCCTGTGCCCCGCTCGGTCGGGGTCCAGCTCCCCAGTGTGATCTATTTCTCTTCCCAATAAAAGGGTTTCATTATGGGGGGCGAGGGCCCCACGCTAAGCCGTAGCCTTCAGACCCACTCCCTTGCTTTCCGGGACGACACGAGGAAAGAGGTAACATTGACGACCTGAGTCTGACACCAACATAAAAGCGGCATATCGGGCTTTCTGTCTCGGCGGGACAACAGGGACAGGATGGGCAGGCGGTCAGCAAACATCCCCGGGCCCTGGGGCAGGCGACTGTCCTGGCAGACAGAGGACACAGGCTCACCGATGAACATGTTCTTTGATGAAAAGCGAAGCCGGGAAGGGGAAGCAGCTTCTGGGCTGAAGGCATCCTTCAGGATTCAACAGGGTGGTCGCGGGTGGGGACTTGGGGCAGGGAGGGCTCCAGGCCAGGGAAGTGTCGCAGAAAGGACCCTGTGGCAGGAGGCGACCTAGTGTCTGAGGGACAGTTGCGAAGTCCTGTGGGTGGCCTCGTGTGAGTGAGAGGGTAGCGGGTAAGGGGGGAGGGAGAGGGAGGGCAGGGGGTGTCCCGTAAGCCGCGTGTAACCGGACTTCCCTCTGCGTGAAGCGGCCGTCCCTAGGGCCTTGGCAGAGCGTTAGGGGGTCCCACTCAAACTGGCTGCCGTTTGAAAACAGATTTAAAAGGAAAAAAAGGAAAACATGTTTTTCCGCTCCTGGAAAAGAAAAATGAAACAGCTCAAAACTCCTACTGGCATAGGAAACTTTCCCCATCCATTCCCACCGTGTGCCCGATCCGCCAGCGAGAGGCCCCTGGCAAACTGCCCCTCCCTCGGCTTGGCCTCGTTTCTGCATCTTCCCAGCAAACCCTGGGCCCCCCTGGCTCTCAAGGTGAAGCTGAGCGAGTCTTGTCTCTTTTGCTAGAAGACACTTTTCGGCTCTGTTCTGTGCGGTCACTTTTCTCCCGAGGTTTCTGCAGCACTGTGGGCACGGCCTCCGCCCAGAACTGGGGTCAGTGAATCGCTCCCACCTGTACTTACCTGTCCTCCTACAGCGGGGGTCTGAGCATGGGGACAACCGATCACCAGCAGAGGGTCAGTGCTCAGAGTCTGCGTAGTAAATAAATGAATAAACGGAGAGAAAGAATGAATAAGTCCTACCGATCTGCTGTACAGCAGGGTTCCCACAATTGACCCTGTGGGACCGTGCACTGCAAAGCTTGTTCGGAGGGCAGGCCTTCCCTTCAGTTCACTGTTCTTAACACACGAACAAAACAAACACCAAGGGGGGCCCCGGCAGCTTTCAGAGGTGTTGGCTACGTCTGTTGTCTTGATTATGGTGATGGTATCAGGGGTATTTGCATGTGTCCAAACTCATCAAGCTGTGCACATTAGTTACGTGCAGTTCTTCATATATCAGTTTAAACTCAATAAAAACCCCAAAACCACAATGAGCGAGTGAGGCCCAAGTCTGCTTTTTTCAGCCATCTTATTTTCTGTCCCTTTGACCCCGCTGTGGTCTGGTTCTCTCCTTCTGTCATCTACTTCCCTTCCCAAAAGTCTTAACTAGGGGACTCAGCCATGAACAAGGGTTTTTCCAGACATTAGGATGTTTCCCAGAGGCATGAAAGACACAGGTCCCGTGCGAAATCACTGTTTACATTACCAACACAGGATGCGTTTCTTCTGGAGGAAGCTTGAGCATCTTTGATGAGCTCTGTGTACATAAATTTTTATGTCACCTGAGAGTCTTCTCATTTTTTATTTGATATTTGTTCCTGAGGTACCATGTTTAACTTTATCAGAGGCAACCTCCTAGAACAAGGGAGCAGAGGAAAATATATGTGCATAAAGATAAATCATGATGCATTAGCTAGTAGTTCATAGAGGTTCTCTGCCCTGGGCCATTAATTACAACCTGTGCAATTTGATGAGTTGGGCCATATGCACACACTTATGATACTGTTACCACCATAAAGTGACCTCAAAAACGTTGTTAAAAAAAACCACAAAAAACCTAAAAGAAAATTACAACCGGTACAAACATTGTTACTCCCTTTATCTCAATCAAGTCATCTTTACCTCTACCTAATACTGCTTTTGTGGAATTTTCTAAATACCATGAGTTCATGAACCATAGAAGAGTGGGACTAAAATTACATGAGAAGTGGAGGAAAAAAAGAAGTAAAAGGTTATTTGTTTGTTAAAGGTCAGTCTAGCTGGGCCCCACACATTGATTTTCGTAGCTGCTACAGTTAAACAGGTCTCAGAAATAAATGTATTATAGGCAATGGTGTGTTTGCAACCATCCAGCTGAGTTTTAATTTGAGAATGCAATCAATAAGCCTTTGTGTTTCCAAAACAGAACATGAGCAGAAAATCTGTGATGGGGCATATGTGTTTGTACAGTTGCTGATATTTCAGGCCAGTGCCTGCTTTGACAAATGACACCCAGCTTCCAATCAATAACTCATACACCCCAATTTATTTTTTCTTTACCTTGAACTATAATGAAAAGGAGGCAAACATCACTATAATTTCCACTTAAAATGGAGATAGGCATTGATAGTGTGTGGGCATATAAGTGTGTGTATGGCCCTAAGGGCAAACCAAACTCTTCTGTTAAGAATTGTGTGACAACCCATAATGGTGCTAGGAGGAAATATTGCTAAATAAATTTGTCAGTATGCATTGAGATTCTTATGTATATCCTTTGACTTGGAATTTTGGTGTGTCTTAATCTGTTTTATGGAAATAACCCATTGATTAAGGGAAGGAGAGATTATATACAAAGCTGTTTGTTGTAGCGTTATTTAGAATGAGAGAAACCAAAAGCAAGCTAACTTGCCAACAAGAGTCATGGTGAATATCCTGAGTTGGGTAGTACATGAAGATATCAAATACAGAAGACGTAAGTTACCTAGCGTGTACTCAACATGATAATTATGTTCAATATTCTTTCTGTCGTTACTGTTATTATTATTGAAATTTGTGTAGAATATTGAGTAAGCACATGCTTGTTGTGGTCTCCCGAATTTGTATTCAAGTCATAACTCATCTCCTCAGTAGACTGTCTCAATTATCTCATGATTTTTTAAAACTGATTTGAGAGAGAGAGAGTAAAGGGGAGAGAGAGAGAGAGAGAAACAGACAGACATTGATTTGCTGTTCTACTTATTAATGCATCATTGGTTGATTCTTGTATGTGCCCTGACCAGGGATCAAACCCACAACCTTGGCATATTAGGATGATACTCTAACCAACAGTGCTACTCGGTCAGGGCCAAGCAAAACTCTTAAAATAATGCCTGGCATATAGAAAGCACTCAACAAATATTGACTTTTATGTTATTTAATTATCTCTTAAGATCTTCTGTGTTGTGACTGTACTTAGATACTTGCTTCCTGTAATTTATGAAGAGATGCGTATTCCTTACTAAACACCATGCATTTTTTAACTTTATTTTTGCCTTCTGTTAAATTATTTTGCTAACTGAAAAACACTAATATAATGGAAGTTGAAGTTGATTATAATGTCAATTATTATTTTGTAGAAGAGAATTATAATAAAACTTGAAGTTGATTATAATGTTAATTATTATTTTGTAGAAGAGATAATGTGGTTAAGTAAAAATTACATAATCTCTTAAATCATAAAAGTTAAATTAACAAGGCTAATTAGGTCAGTGACAATGGACAATCACTCCTAAAGTGTTTTGTAACATATTATACCTGAATTATGCAGCTTGGAAGTTTCATACATATTAACACCATGCTCCTTATAACACATTTGTGAGTTATATGTCATTCTTATTTGCCAGCGAGGAAACTGAGGCTCAGTAAAGTACTCCCTCAACGTGACTTTGCTGGAATATGCTAGGTAATCTAACAATTAGTTCCATGTATCTCTCAACCCCACCCAGGTTTCTAGTCAGTAAAATGTAGATGAGAATAAGATTTATCTTTAGAGTTGAGCACCAACTCTAATTAAATACTCCATACAGATTTTTGTGGAACAGCAGTTGATATCGGCATGCTATGATGGTTACTCCTATTCCTGTCATTACTCCCCCGATTGTTTCCTTTACCATCACCTGTTTTTACCTTCTCTCAATACCATTGAAGCTCAATATCGTTGACACTCCTTTTCCTTTAGCCTCCTTTCATTCCTCTTAAGACCAGAGTTTCCACATCCGTATTAAAGACAGGATTCTTCAGATTGTACCAGCTTTGCACGACAGGGAAGAGCTCCCAGCCCACAAACGTCACCTGAAGTCACTAAGGCGGCGGAGGCAATTCAGAAGCCCTTAGCCTCGCCTAATCTCCTGGGTGTAGTTCTACCCTCATTCAGGAGGCATATCTATCATTTTATTTTCAGTGTAGGCTTGTCAAGGAACAGATCAAAACAGAAATAGTCAGAGAAACAAACAGATATAATAGTACTTGGCACTTACCCTGTTTTCTTCTGTTGAATTAACCTCTGGTTGTTGAATGCCTGAATTTAAGAAAACAGAAATAACATAGAAACAAAAGTAATACTTGAGAGAAACTCTCTCATGACGAGGGAGAAACCACAGCCTGTATCTTGACACGTGTAGAAAGTGTCGTTTCCATTGGATTCAGCTAAAAATGTACAAAAGGTTGGTCAAAAGTGTCACAGATTATTTATTCTTTGCAAAAAACGTTGAGGTCTTGGAGTGAAATATATAATCATAGTATTTGTCCCCTGCAAGTCCATTAATGGCGTGACTTAAGGCACAAGACACCTTTTAGGATGCATTAAAGTCAATTCAGAAGGGTGTTGCCTAGAATGATGTCTGGGTAAGTGTCTACATCTAAATTTCAATGCAGTGAGTGACCAAGTAATTTGGTAAGAAAGGGAGCTGTATTGTACAACTTCCTAAAATACTGTCCTGTCAACATTCCTAATGAATTTTTAGTGCCAATGTGTGTGCTTATATTTTCTGATGCACTGGACATGAATTCACAGGGCGCAGTGGTCCTGAGAACTCGGAAACGAAGGAGTGAGCCCCACTGTTTCCTAGTCTCTTTGCCTTGAGAGTTTTCAGGATGCAGTGCAGGGATGCAGGTCCCTTGCAATTTCTATGAACTGTGGAGATTGATTTGAAAGTCTGGAGGGGCAGTGACAGCTGGAATTCACATTATGAAATACTCCAAAGAGAGAGCTGTAAAGAGAAAAAACACTGAACAGCTAGCTGAACATAGGTCTTCCTAATCAGCAGATGAGCACATGCACGTGAGAAAACTATCCAAGGCTGAGGGAAAGAGAAACATCTGAAGGGATTAGGGGACCAGATATGGTAAATATTCCCACCATCCAGACCAGGAAAACCTCATGATTCTTAGGGCATTAGAGCTTGCTGTAAAAGAGGCTCTCATACAAAGCATCTTGCATCAGTAGTGAGTAAATAATTGGCCCAATAGGGAATGAGAACTTCTCTGATCATAACTGGAAAGGATCAAACTGCCTACAAGGAACTTCATTGTGTTCAACAGTGACGCTCACATGTTTTCTCATAAACTCAGAAATAGTCATCACCATACCAGGTGAAATTCTCAATGCCTCACACTTATTCCAAGATTGCCAGACATACAAATAAGTAGAAAATATAAATCATAATGAGAAGAAAATAATAAAACAACTCTTCTAGATGTGACACAGATGGAAATCAGATATTAGCAGGCAAAGACATAAAAAGTTATTATAAATGTTTTCTATATATTTTAAAAGATAAGTATAGACACTTAAGATACATAAAAAATCCCAAACTGAACTTCTAGAGATAAATACTAAAATGTTTGTGATAATACATTGGATATGATGTTCAGCAGAATAGTCACTATAGAAAAAAATAGTGAACTTGAAGACAGAGGAATTGAAGCTAAATGAAAGAAGAAAAGAGAAAACTACAATAAAAAAATCTGGGAATCAGTTAACTGTGAGAAAAATGAAAACAGCCTAAAATACTGTAATTGAATCCCCAGAGAGAAAGATATATTAAAAATATGTTTGAAAAAGTAACAATGAAAATTTTTCAAAATTTAATGAAGTCTGTAAACTCAAAGATCCAAGGAGCTTAATTAACCCACGTGTGTGCCAGGTACCCCCCCCACCACACACACACTACTTGAACAACACTAAAGCATGCACAATGTAATCAAATCACTCAAATATCAGTGATAAACAACAATACCTTAAAACTATCAAGGGAATAGACAAGATGCATACAGAAGAGCAATGAGAAAGGTAATAGATAATTTCTTGTTTAAAATAATACAAATCAAAAAATCCGTCAGCCTAAAATTTCTGTTCAGAGAAGATAGTTTTAAAAATATAAGTAAAATATATTTTTAAAGACATCTTGTAAGAGAGTAAACAATAAAAAACAAATATAAGTAAAATAAAGACATTTTTAGGTAAATAATAGCCAATAGCAGTTCATCACCAGCAAAAAAAAATTTTAAAGCAAGTGCTTTAAGAGGAAAAAAGTGATACCAAATAGGACTATAGATCTACATAAAGGAAGAGAGCAAAGAAAACAGTAACCACACAGATAAATACATAGAAAATATTTTTATTTAGGTTACTTAAAATAATTGACTGCTTAAAGAGTAATAAGTTTGTAGTATAGTATTTATAACATATATACAAGTAAACTGTATAGCAGCAATGACACAAACACTGGGGGAAATTTAGTATGTTATTATAAGGTTCTTACACTGCTAAGTATATAATATCATTTGAAGGTAGAAAATAGTAAGTTAAAGATGAAAAACTAAATAAATCATTAAAATGACAAAACAGAGAGTTAGTTTGGTTACTAAGCCAACAAAGATAAAATTAAGTTATAAAAATTACTAAATTAATAAAAAATAAAACAGAAAATAGAAAAAAATGAACAAAGAAAAGATGGGATAGATAGAAAGCAGGTAACAAGATACTATATTTAAAGCTCATCAGATCAATAATTACATTAATACAAATAGTCTAACTCAATTTAACTAACTCATTATCTTTCCATTTGAATTAAAAAAAAATCAGCCCAACTACATGCTAGTTAAAAAACACATGCTATTTTAAATATAAGGAACAAACATGTCAAAAGTGAAAGAATGGAAAATTACATTATTTGTTTTGCAAGAAGATTTTAGGGCAAAAAAGAACGTGGGGTTAAACAAGGTCATTTCATAATGATCATGGGGTCAGTTCAACAAGAGAAAATAACCTGAAATATTTATGTATCTAATAATAGAGCCACATGTACATAAAGCTAACAGTATAGGACGAAAGGAGAAATAGTTTAATCCACATAGTCAGAGATTTCAATACCTCTCTCAATAATTGATGGAACAAGTAGAAAGAAAATCAGTAAGTATATCAAATATTTGAAGAATCTGATCAACCAAGTTGACCTAATTGATATTTATGGAACACTCCACAGCACAGAGTAAGAACACTATTGAGATAAATTAAAGAGTCAAGTAAGTGGAAAGATATGTCTGCTCATTGATAAAAACATTCAATTTGTTCAAATGTCAATTGTCTATAAATTGATCCACAGATTGATTCAATGCAACCATAATAAAAATACCAGCAGACATTTTTGGTACAAATGGACAAGAAAATGCCAAAATATATCTAGAAATGCAGAAAATCCTAGAATGACCAAAACAACCTTGAAAAAGATCAAGGTTGAAAGTCTAAGACTGCTGTGTTTCAAATCTTATTATAAATGATAGCCATCAGGATAGTGTGGGATTGTCAAAGGGTGTCATTCAGTAGAGCGGAGTAAACAGTCCAGAAATACAACCATACGTATATGTATATGGACTACTAATTTCTGGATAGGATGAGAAGGTGATTCAGGGGGAAAGGATAGTTTTCTACAAATAGTGCTGGATGGGTTATCTGCGCACACGTGTAACAGGAAGGCCCATGTGTACAGGAGAAAACCCTTGTGACCTTGGGTGAGGCAACTCCGTAAGAGAGCAAATCGGTAAGTTAGGCTTTGTTACAATTACAAAGTCTGCTCTTGAAGAGACTGAAGAGCAAAGCAGAGGTGGGAAGAGACTATTCAAGAACCGCGCATCTGCGAAAGAACTTGTTTTTGTAACATACGAAGAATTATCAAAATTCAGTAAAAAGTCCACTACAAGCTCCATTAAAAATGGGCAAAAGATTTGAATATACTTTTTATTTAAAAAGATATGTAAATGGCAAATAAGCACATGAAAATATGCCAAATACCAGTCAATAGAAAACCAAATTAAAATGATAATGTGATACACACACACATTCGAATCACTCTGGTGAAAAGTCTGGACGTACCAAGTGAGGCTAGGTCATGATGTTTATGGCAACTTTATTCGTAAGAGCCCCAAACTGGAAACGACCAAACATGGCCAGTAACTGGTGGACGGAGAAACAAGTGTCCCTCAGTATCTACACAATGGAGAGCTATCCAGTGATAAAGAGGAATTACTGGGATATGCGACCACATGATGAATCTCAGAGTAATTCTGAGGAATGTTGTATGATATAATTTACATAATTCCAAGAAAATGCAAACCGATCTTTAGTGACAAAAAACAGAGCAGTAGTTCTCTGGGGAGCGGTGGGGTTGTGGTTGGAAGGGGTTGGTCAGAGGGATTAAAAGTACATAAAAAAATGGAGAAATTATATTAGCAACTTTAGTTTGGAAAATTAAAAAAAAATTCAAATGGTTAGTAAATTAACACAAAATGCTCAGCCTTGGCACTAATGGAGGGCAAAAAATGAGGTGTTTTATCTTAAAAATATACTTTCATTGATCAGTTGATTAGAGATTAAAAACAAAACAATAATAGTCAATGGTAACAAACCTAAAGAAGATGGCAACTCACAAAACTATTAATGGAAAAATAAACTGTTGCATCCTGTCTGGAGAGAAGTTTGTCTCTTCATATACAAAGTCCCCTTTTTTTTTTTACAAATCAATCTCAATATTTTCTCAAAGTTTTTATAACAGCAAGGATTTTAAAACAATATAAACGTCCAAAATTGAGTATGCCATATGCCAAAATGCTTAAAATCATGTTTTTTCAGAATATTTGCTAATATGAGAAATAGCATGGTTATCCATGTCCAGTAGAAAAGGTGGATACAAATGGAATAATTACTTTCAGTATGAAAATATGCATATTAAAAACATGGCAGACTAAATAAAGTAAATTAGGTACATTGATTTGTATATTATCTATTATATAGGTTGATACCTTTATTAATGCTTAGAAAGGGGACTGAAAAGATGAATCCCAAACATGCATGATTCTCTTAAATTAAGGAAGGGAGGAGTTGGAGAGGATCTTTGGAAGGTGGCCTTGTTTTGCTGTGTCTAAACCCGTAAAGTTTAGCTGTTTAATACTATGAACGTGTTTGTGTGTTTCCTTTATAATATGTTAATTCTTCTGTATATGCTGAAGGCTCACACATCAGCGCCTCCAGTCCTTGACCTTTCTCTTCACTCCGAATTCATAAACACTTCGTGCAGAGATGAGGATAATCATTATGCAATGTGTATTTTAAATAAGTTATAGACAAATTGCACTATAATGCATAAACATGCACCTACACACACACACACACACACACACACACACACACACACACACTTACAGCATGGTTCAGGGACAGATCGTTAACTTAGGTTTACATATTATTTAAGTAACATAACATGGTACTTTTTGCATATTACTCATGATATCAGTACTCTTCTCTCCATTTAAACTGTCCTGGGACTCCCCGGATGGTTAAAGTATGAAGACAATGATATTGAGCACTTTGTGGTGAATGGAAAGGGCGGTGACAACGTCAATGGGATCCCAAGACTTCGCACGCTCATCCAGGTGACAGATGAAGAAGAAATGCCTTAAAAGCAAGTTCCCTTTGGACAATAATTTTCTGAGAAGACACTGCTTAAATTTCTGTTGTTGAGGAAATGTAATGCTATTGATAAAAATCAAAACAAGGTCCCTTGGAATTAATTGGTATGAAATATTTGGCATGGAAATTTTACCTAGTTTAAAACTTCCTTGGGTATTGGGAAACACCTTTTTTATTAAGTCTCTAATCATCCCATTAACATTGATTGAGTGGCAACACTTGAGCAGTTGCAATCACATCTGCTCTTAGAAAATTTTATTTTTCAAAGTATTTTCTCTATTTAAAGTTCTGTGTTTTGTAAATAAGCTTTACACGTTTAAAGAGAGAACATGCAACACCCAGAGTCTGCGAGTGGAGCCCCTATTGCCACACAATAATGCACAACGTGCTCCTTGTTGACACCTGTACTGTTTTCCTCAGCTTTTCTCCACTCGGTGCCCTTGTGGTTTCCCTTCCAAGAAAAGTCAGTGCCAGAGAATCACATTACCATTCACCTGTCAGCCTTGAGCCTGGGGCCTCTGAAAGAAGCCAGAGCTTTCCTGGGCTGGGAGCCCTGCGGGACCTGGTAGTGGAAGTGAGAGTCACTAACTTTGAGGTGCCCCGAGGCTTCTCAAGGCCAACTCTACCATGGGGCACTGTGCTACTTAACCTCCAAGAACAGACCAAAGGCCACCCAGGACCAGTCTCCTTGCTCAAGTAAACCTTGAATATACGCTTGATGGGTACACCAAGGGACTTGGAAGGAAGAGCACGGTTATCATTGTAACAAACAACCCTCTTCTGAGCGATGTGCGCATGAGAGCTGAGCTTTGTCAAAGACCCAACCTACCTCCCAGCTGCTGACTCTGTGACCTTGGGCGAGATGCTCAGTCACTCCGAGGCTCAATTTCCTTACCTGCCAAAGGAAGCTAATGATAGCTGCCCTACCTTCTCCTCTGACATGCAGCCATGCTCTAACTAATCAACTTAGCAGGTACGAATCAAGGCTTGCTTTGTATGTGCCCGACACAGCAAGGTCACGCACATGAATAAAACATATCTCTCCTCCAAGAGGAGAAGCCTACAGTTCATCGGAAGAGACAAACAGGTGAGCAACTAATGGTGCCGGAGGGCGGGGAGGTAATGATAAAGCTCCTGGCTCCATGTCATGGGCGGACTAAACGAGGGAGCAATTAATTCTGCCCTGAGAAGGAGGGGGGAGGGGAGGCTTCACCGAGAGGATGATTTTCTAGCATCGTGATGAGAAATGAGGAGTGTGCAGTAGAGAAGAGCTGAAGGACGTTTGCCGCAGAGTGAAGAGCTCACAGTAGAGAACGCGCCCTGGAGGGGAGAGGGGTTGGGAGGTGTGTGCGTTTCCTGACGTCTCCGCAGAGCAAGTGCTCTGCCATCGCAGAGGGGCTGAGGTGTGCGGCGGCATTATTGTGAAAAGCACATTGCAGTTATCCGGATCCCAGAGCGCAGCTCACCTGTTCCCTCCCACGTCCGGGGCGTGGACTGGCCGGGCCTTCGGGCCTCCGCATCTTGCTAAGTTATATTCTTACAAAAGTCAGCATAGGCACCTGATTGGTCACATTCAAGGAATAATAAAAGTCTCACAATATTCTGCTCCCAACTCCCATTTCCCAAAGTCAAATCTTTCCAATTATTATAGCTATGCTTTTGGGTATTTCTAAATAGCATACCTAGACCATGAATGCTCTTCTTTTGCTTTGAGTCAGGGCCTATTGACCTCATGTTATAAAGGATACACTTCAGCCAGCATTCCCATGGCTCTCCCTTTATACTTTACGCCCCTATGTGCTAAACTTACTTAACAATTAGCTCAGGGAATTACTTGGTGTACATACATTATGACCACCTACACAGTGTTCAAAGCTGAGCCTTGCTCTGTGCTGTTTTGTGTATTATGATGGGTCATTTCCTTCCTTGTATGATATTTATTGGCTCACCCTACAAATTGCCTTGACTTTTTTGGTCTGGGTTTCTATGTATTTATCCTTAATTATTATCTCCAGATAAATATAATGGAAGCATGAAACTCATTTAAATAAAGACCATCAACACTTATGGTGAGCTCTTCCATCTTTTCCTTTGTATTTTTTGGGGGGGTGTGGTGGGGAGATATATTTTCTTATCCCAGTTTGTGCTGATTACTCTTGAGCCCCGCTCTACACCTGTTTAAATGAGAATTTCTTTCAGTATTTTCTTAGGTGAAAGGCCTTATTTTTTTCCTGGATCATGTGGCTTCCCCTTTCTTGGTTTATGCCCTTATTTGGAGGATTTTCTTCCCAGATTACCTTCCTAGAATATATAGATTTTATTTTTTTAAGATCTGAAGTATCTGAGAGGTTTTTTTTTTACCTTCATTCTTTTTTCATTGTTTGACATAGAATATAATTATGGTTTGGAAATTTCTTCTCAGAATGTTAAAGCATTTGTCCATTGCATTTGAACTTCTGATGTGTGAGGACCACAATCATGTAAAACTCTGATTTTTCTAGAAAGAAGGAACTCGGGTTTGTCCTGGGATTGCAGGGACATTGTGATTACAGCAACACTGGAGCAGGGCACACTTTTCCTGGGAAATGAGAAAGTGTCATAAAATTTTAAGACCTGTCTGTTTCTCCCCAGAGCAGATTCTGGGGGATTTCTTCTGAGGAACTGCTGCTTGGGTTGGCTCAGACTGTCACATCTGTGTTATGGTCTGAGGTCCTTCCTCCCCAACCCTATTCCGCCCCTCTTCCTTTCATAGGTGTCAAATTTGCACCATGGTCTTGTAGCCTATTGTAGAGACTTTTAAGGAAAGCCCCTTATTTTTAGCCCCCTGCCTTTCTCTGTTTTCCATGTTTCTTGCTGTGCTTGAGTCTGCAGGCAGTTAAAGCTCAATATTCCCATCCTGCTCTTCTAACTCAGTGGCTAGTATCCATCAGCACTTTTTGTTTTTGTCCGTAACTCTTGACTTCTGAATCGTTACAGTGGAGACCTCGACACTCATTTCCTCCAGCTCCTGAGAGTAGTGGCTCTCCTGCAGATGGTCCACCTGAGTCCTTTTGTAGTCATTGCTCTCAGCCTAAGAGAGCAGCTCAGTGAAGTTCATGCTTTACTCTGGCGGCCACCTGCATCCAGTCACTGGTTAATGTGTGACTGCAAAGCCCCCATACCCATGCTGTGACTGGAGACAATTTATAGGGTCTTTTTAGCTCCAGAGGTTCCCATAGGGTTCAGGGAGTCTCCTATCTGCAGTTAGAATCACAGTTCCCTCTCTCCCTATGGCCAGTACTCCCTCACGGGTCTTGATTTCAAGGACGCTTCCTCGTAAACTTTGGACACACAAATCTCCATCTTACAGTCCTTTTCCCAGGGAACGTGAACTTAGATACATCTCCATTCTCAATTTCTTTGTCTTTTTTGTTTATGCCTTTTAGAAATCTTTTTGTTACATTCCAGTGGGGTTTTAAAGGAGAGGAGGGACCATGCATGCCTTTAATCCACGGTGGCTAAGCAAAAGTTAGATCCACCACAGCTCTCAGTTTATGAAGAATAGCTGGTGGCCCTTTAGTGTCTCTATTTAGAAACTCAAAGAGGAGCTGGGTACAGAATGGAGAAGTGGTGTCCTCAAAATCCATAATTAATTTTCCTTGTAAGGGTAGGGAGCAAAATTTTTAGTTGAAGGAGAAATAAAAGAAATAAAAATCTTCCTCATGGTTCATGGTTTCTCTTTTACAGCCAAGAGCTAAACTCCTGACCAGCTACTTTACCACAAACTTGTGATTTCTCTCAGAAACATTAAGTGTGAGAAAATAACCCCAAAAGCTTACTCTTTATTATGAGCGCAGCCTTCAGCTCAGATCTTGATTTGGTCTTTTTCTTGTTGAGCTGGTGGAACCTTGCTCTTTAGGTGTGAGACCTTTTATTGTCCATAGCTTCCTTAGGTTGGCCTGGCTGGGACAGTTGACCCATGTCCTGTTCCTCAAAGAACCCTGCTTGGACCTACACGGCAGGTCCTGCTCATTTCCCTGCTCACTGTGAAGCTCCTTCCAAAAAGCGTGAAGCCCTAGGTCTTTCTGTCACATGCAAACAGGAGATGAAAAGGAGCAGATATAGAGAAACTGTTTTCTACCCAGTTATATCTACAGTCTCTTCTCTCTTTTCTCTAAAAATAAGTCTTTGAGATGATTATCTAGCTGTAGGATCATAAGAAATTAATTTTTCCCCGATCCTTCTCACAAAATTTTGTTTACCTATATGGATGGAACAGAGAAAAGGTTCTTGATCTTTTTTTTAGGCTAGAAAGCAAATAAATTCATAAGTAATATATGTCAATTCCACTGTTAGATTGGGACGTCCAGGTGGACTCAACAAGGACCTTGCTTCCATCTTCAGCATTTTCTCTAGAATAGGAAGCTTGGTCCATGAGAGAAAGACATCCGAGTAGTTGACAGAGCAGTGACGCCTTCTGGATTTGGTGGGCTTTTTTTTCTTAACTAAAATAGTCAGGCTGGGAAAAAGGTTATGGGGTATTTTCAGTTCTTAGCACTGCACTCCCAGGAATGGCTGGTTACACAGCAGGGAGGAAATGAGTCATCTCAACCCCGGTTGGCTCAGGTAATGCTTCATCTGTGACATTTCCTCAGTACATTAAACTGCCCTAACACTGTCCCAAAGTTCAGTCAGGTGCCAAATCAACTAAAAAAGGTGTTTTGGTTACTTATTTAGCATTCGTAAACTTCACTGATATTTTATACGAGAATGCAACAGAAAATGTGTTTGAGAGCCTTTCATAAAAATAAATGAAAATGGAGACGTATTACCCTTGTGATGTCCTTGCTGTATGCCACACACTGTTGCAGTTTCCTTAACTTGTTTAATTTTTTACTACCTTACATTTATGATAATACAACCTACATAGAGATAGAAAGCGTAAGGTACAGAGAGGTTAACTAACTTATTAAGTATCACATAGCTGATAAGTAGCAGAACCCCGATTTGAAAGACAGGAGGATGTGACGTCAAAGTTTATAAGTTTTTGCCCAATAATAAGCTGATTCTTTTCAATTTCCTTTTATTACATTGTGTTAGTTTGGGTTTAATGCTTTTCTTTTCAATTTTTATAAGCAAAATGATGGAAGAGAAAATGGAAAATGAGAGTTGGACAGCTGTTTCTAATGACTTTTTTAAAAAATTATTTTCATATTGTTTTTACTATTTGTCTCAATAAATCTTTATTCTATCCCAAGTCAGTGAAAAATAACATAGAGAGCTTATCTAAGAAATGGAAGTAACACAGGTGTAATATAATCGATGCCGGTGACCATAACCATGGCTGTTACTTATGAAGACAAAATCATTGCACGTCCAAGACTATCACACACCTAAGCCTGAAGGAACATCAGATTGTCCTTGGGCACAGATAGGGTCATTATTTCTTACTGATAAGAAGGTCACATATCTTTATTTTTAAGGAACAGATAGAGGCATCTACAATACAAAGCAAGACACTGGAAGGACAAACTTATTCAAGAGCAAATAGCATCAAGTTACTGCCAAGTCTCTGAGAAATTATGATGAAATCATTTTCTTCTATTTTTCTGTTATAATAATGAAGTCATGTTGTAGAAAGTGGATCTTTTCCCATATAAAATAGGACAAAATAACACAGTAAAATAGTATTATTTTAGAATTAGAAACTCCAAGGTTTAATTCTGCTTCTTATGTTGATGCCATGACATGGAAACCAAATCCTGCTGCCTCTCTGAGCCCCAGACAAAACCTCAAAACAGTCTGAGTCCGGGACAAGTTTGCACAAGCTCATGGTAACTTGACCTTTGCTTTCTCCAGGCTCGGGCCCGATGCTCAGCAAGTGCTGCCTACAGAGGGTCTGCAGGGGGTCTGCAGGGGGTCTGCAGAGGGCCTACGGCGAACCTGTTCAGAACTGTGTGCGGGACGCCTGAGGCCCTTAGAAGCTCCTGGGAAGAAGCTCAGGCCAGATGGGGAGCCCCGCAGTGAAACCCTCCCTCCCCCTGTTGCGGGCAGGCTTTCCTCCACCTCTGTCTCCAGGTTTTCCATTAGTGTTTGTCTCTAAGGAGTAAAACAAGTTCTCTCTCGGGGAGTCTTGAATGTCTTTTTCAATCACATTATTGGGTCAACATGTCAAGCATGCAGATCCTGAATTTATTTACCTAAAAACGATGCATGAATTATTATATGTTACATCACAGAATTCATGTTAGGTTTATATTAGCACATATGTGAACATATTCTTTCAAACCATGGTTGTTTTTCTCTTAAGTCAAAGTGATCAAATGAACAACTCATAAGTGAATTAGAAAGCCAACAGGGAGGGAATGTTTTTGATGGAATATATTACATTGCACAGACATTGTGTTTATAAAATCTAGTTTCTAAACAGTCTTTTAGTCAAAGATATCCATAATAGCCTTTTGAATATTTCACCAAGTAGTTATCTGTGCAACAGGGTCTGGAGGGGAAAATACTGTAGAATAATAGAAAACAGCAGCCCTAACTTTTTTTTCTTGCAATCATACATTAATTTTTTCCACAAAGTTTCAGAAGTCTGTTGGCTCTGCAAACAAAGGAGTAAGGTACTTTTAAAAACTATAATTTCTTTGAGCGACATGATCTGTTCTTTAACTGGAAATGGTTATAATTTGTATATAATGACAGCATATTTCTAAACTCAGATGTGAATACGTGATTGACCAATGTTTTCTTTTCTTTCTGCTTCATGCCTTTATGTGAAAAGACAGCCCAGTAAGAATTAATAAATTATTGATTTAAATAGTTGGGGAAAGATGGAAAATAAAAACTTACTTGAAATGTGAGAAAAACCAGAGACTTTTCCTTCTTATAATTTTCCCAAACAAGATGCTTGCTAAAAGGCAGGAGGCTTAAGTGTAAGACATGGATTTTAAAGGTACCAAGACCTGAGATCTCACCAACACCACGTCCAGGCTGTGCAATGTTTTGTAAAGTATTAGCCTTGCAAGGCAATAGCCCTGCTGTCCTCTCCTCACTTGTCACTCCGCCCACGAAGTGACCCTTTTCATACATACACCCGGTTCCCCGATGGGCGAGCTCGTGACAGGACGTGTCAGGTGGATGCCTTTTCAAGGATTTTGAAAGAGAGGAAAGAAATGATTCTCTCTCTGAGGGCAAAGCTATTCCTTGTTAGGTGTAGGCGTTGCTGCTTTGTTTAAAAGAATGAAGCCGATGGTCACCATACACGGGGATGAGGGAGGGACTTAGTTCCAGTGGCCCACCTGCCCCTCAGACCCACCCACACCGGCTCTGCAGGATTTGCTCTGCCTTCCCGAGTCAGCTATTTCTGTTTAACTACATAGGCCACGGAATTATCTTTTCAGTTAAGTTACTTGAGTTTTGTTTCTGATGGGTAAAGAGAGTTTGTTCTGACGCACAATCCTTGCATCCATAATGTGTTTTGTAAAATGTGAAGGTAATAATGAAATCAACCTGGTGACTACATTGATAACCTACTTTCTGTGGAGCACAGAGTCATGCTCACCGGCTGCCAACTCCCTTTAGCTGAGTTTAAATAACTTAAATGATACGGTAACATCAAATCAACCCATTTATTATTAATTTGAGACAAAAAGTACTGAGTCATGAATAAAAATGTGTGGCATTTTGATATGGCAGAAATTAAGAGATTTTCCTTTATTTCCTTTCACTGTAGACCAACTACCCTCCCATATGAGAGGAGGCATCGCCCACTGCAGCTTCCCAATGCCACACACACAATCTTTCACCTAATTGATGCAGAATGCTGCCTTGAATGAAAACACTTTAGCACACAAACAGAATTGACTATTGGCAGGATTTAGAAATAGTTTGGCTATGTCTGTGTCATAAACATTAAATAAGAGAAAACAGAAGAAAAAATAAGCTGCTAAGAATAAGAATGCAGGTACATTTTTGTCTTCAAGTTTTTATGTTTACGATTATAATAATTCAACAGGCTATTACTTAGTTTCCACAATCATAATTTTAAATAAATGTAAAATATTTAATGTAGCGCATGTATTGCTTTTTGTGAAATAATTGTACTATTATGAAACTATTAGTTTGTATTAAGGCAGCCAATATAAATCATCTTGCTATAATCATCTTTGTGCATATTGGATTGCTAGGAAAGTTGATCAAGCATTCATTTAATTAATTAAATTAGGTGAGAAGTAATTATTTCAAATACTTTGAAATTATGTGCTGTTTTCAGGGTTTGTGTGTGTGTGTGTGTGTGTGCGCGCGCATATTTTAGACAACAGCGTCCTTCGATGCTGTGGCGACATTTGTTCCCTCCTCTCCACGTAGCCGGCTCTGACTTTAAAGGTGACAGATTTCACTCGGGGAGCGAATTATGGCAACGCGAGGGGATCTTGACACATAACTGATGACTCCTGTTTTTCCGAGGTTGGACAAAATGATACATAGAGTCAAAGGACATCAGTAAACAGATGGATCTGAAAGCTGCTGAAATTTATAAATAATTTGGCTGTGTATTAACTTTTCTGGCTGTATCCTAACATGCTGAAAAATGGAAGGTCTGAGAAATAAATGCTTGAAACTTCAGGACCAGTTTTCTAAGATCTCGCCCAATGTTGTTTGTGACCCGGGCTAGGGTGGAGCAGTGGACCGGGTGGCACTTTTTCAAAAGAAATGGAGACATTGAGCTGACAACTCTGTTTGCATAAACTAATTCCAATTCTGATCAAATGATCTGCGGTGTCTCATCCTATGAATTTGGGTTGAATTCGCCTGACACCTACAAGTTTCATGATCGTGAGCATACCATTTATCTTTCAAACTTGAACTTTCTCATTTGCAAAATGCAGGAAATACACATTGCCAGGGATGGTATTCAAAATACAGTGACAGGTACATCACATGCACTGACGATCCAGTAAGGATGGGGTTACCGCACCGGTGCAGGGGAGGAGCCCCACCGGGGCCAGTGGCCCCCCTTACACACCTGGGCTGTGGGGAGCTCGGGAGAGCTCTGAGGGGGAGAGCCCCGCTGAGACAGCTGACCAGAAAAGGACGCAGGACACGTGGAAGTAGTTACTTACTATCTGCAACGGGGACATTGCAATATTTTAACAACCGGAGCATCTGCTCCAGTGTGTGCGGCTGATCCCTGGTCCTATTTCATATTGTTGTGAGGATGGGATGAGCGAATACATGGGAAGCATTTTACACTGTGTTTGTTCCCTAAAAAAGAATTTGATAAATACTAATGGGAGCACTCGTAAATTTAATAAATTCTGCCGTCATAATTCACATTAAAGAGACTGTAATGATATAAAAGCTTTAGAGTAGAGGGAAAACATATGAGAGAATGGTGGAGATGGATTTTTAGGAACAACTCTTTTGCTTTTCCTAGAACAAATTCTTGAGGAAGTAAGATCCGCCTAAAAGCAACTGGGTCCGAGTGGGCCTATTAAACGCATGGCCTTGCCTGCTGTGCCCCAGAGGCAGGCACAGGATCCAAACCAGACCAAACACACACACTCATGAGAACTTAACCCTTGAATGGAGTGATTCAGAATGTTTTGAAACACTTAACTGTACAGAGATGTCAGCCTCCCTCTATTAACCAATGCATCTGAGACAGTTCCAACAGAAGTCTCAGGATGCCTTGACAGCTCATTTATCCAGTGAGTCTGAAATTTATATTTAAAAAAATCAAGGTTCAAATTAGCTATAATTCCAGAGGAGAGAAAAAATACCGAAAATGTAAATTTGTACTACCAAACACAAGGACTCTCAAAGTTATATTGTTCAAGGCAGTGTGGTGTTTGCAAACTGACAGGTGCATGGAGAGATACAGAGGTTAGAAATCAAACTCAAGCATTTATGGTAACTTGAAGTCTGCTAGAAATACCTGTGGGGAAAGGACAGAGTGTCTTTAATCTGCAGTGTTTGAATAAATGTCCTTTCCATATGGAATAGTAACATAATTAACTTCTGTCACACCCCAAAATAAATTCTATATGGATTAAGCACACACTCTCTACACACATGTTAGAAAAAGCATAGAACATCTTTAGGATATCAGAAAAGGGAAGGCCTCCTTAGGACAGCGAGTGGAGGCACTGTTGAGGGGGGCAGGCCCGGAGCACCAATGTCCCTTTTGGGAGACCCTTGCATGAAGTGATCACCTGCTGTCGGGACTGTGTGTTCTGGACACAGCTTCCACCTGCAGTGGTGACCAGCCAGCAGCCACCGTGGGAAGGAGGCCTGTCCTCCTGAAGTGTCTCTCCGGGGCCCTCTGCTGGGAACTTGAACACTGCGCCTGCGTTCGTCACTGTAGAGCACCCTCTGCGGTCCAAGCGTTCATGCCACAGGAGAAATGCTTAAAAGAACATGCACGGCTTTGGAGAGATAAGTTTAGGCCTGAGACACAGGACATGTGTAGCTGGAGGACATTTATTCAGCCCCCACATCTGAATGCCGGTGTTTTTGACCGGCTGAAGCTGGAGGGTTTTCTGCTCTAACGGGAGCCTGTCCCTGCGTTTGCGATACGGCAGGGTTTGGGGTGATCTAAGGCGACCTTGACTGCAGTGTCAGGTGGTCTCCATGTGACGGATTCTCCAGCAGGCTGGGTAGTGCTGTTTTCAGGGCGATCGTGGTCCCGATTAAAGCGTCATCAAGCCCAGCTTGCGAAGTCTGCGTGTCCTGTCGGCCCCACTGATTTTGCTTCAGTGCTTTCTTCTTCGTGCCCCTGGTTACCACTGGTGATGGTGGTCACTGCCCTTGAAACAGTACTTTTGGGGTTTGCATGAAGCTTTGGTAAATGTCCCTTCCTCCAGAGGCTCTGTGTTGGCTTCTGTGAGGCTCCCCAGGGACGATGCCATTTGGAAACCACCAAAAACCAAGGCCATGGCTTGATGTTCCCAAACCCGCCCAGGTGACACGCCACAGATACTCCTGAGAAGCACATGAAGGCACATCTGGGTGGAGGCTTTTGGGATCCCAGCAAGGCTGCTTCCTGTGGCTTTTGCATGTTTGTACTGCAGCTTCAGGGGGAACAAATTACACTGTAGTGCATCAGGATCCCCCCCACCTTGGAGTTGTGCAGTGGACAACCTGTGCAGGTGGACTTGATGGACTTGCCTCAGCTTAACATGGGAAGATGGTCACTGTGCGTGGAATTCTGTCCTCATAACTCCAGGAAAACATACAACCTTCAGTTCAAGCATGTGTTATTTGTAAGCCCCCTTCATATTTATTTGATGTTCCCATAGTCTGGTTACCTCCCTGAATTCAAATAATTCTCCGAATTCTGCCTGGCAGTGTTCGCACTATTTTTTTTCCAGCTCTTTCCAGCCTTATGGTGATTAACAAATGTTTTATTTGTTTATATTTAATTGTATTTAGTGGAAGAGTCCATTTACATAACCTCCCTAGAGCCTCCTGATGTACGTTTTTAAAAGGTTATTTTGACAGCTATGTGAGGACCAGAGGAGAACAGGTGAGAGCAGGAAGACAAGCAGAGCCTTTGCGATGATTCAAGTGATAGCTTGGACCGTGGTGGCAAGGGCGCGGGTAGTGAGATGTGATTTCTTACCGAGACAAGTGCCGTAAGAAGCTTCTGTGACTTCTGTGTATCCTAGTATCTCAGTGATGGCCTTTGGACCTTCAAGGTTGTAGACCAGGGCTGCAGTCTGCTCCTTGCCACTGGGTGAAACATAAATTCTTCACGGTGTACTCAGGATTATCTGAATACAAATTGCCTTCAATATCAAATGTGATTAACGTTGTGTCTGTATGTTCTAGAGTGTTATTTACAGGGAGAGGAATGATGGATGAAATAAAGCCTTTATTCCATCATGTTAAATCATCAGAGTTGTAATGCAATCAGTCTAATTTGATTGGCAAAGATGTAAAGTTATAACTAAATCAATTCAGTGGGTTTTTCTTTTTTTTCTTCCTGAAAATTACACATTAAAGTAATGTTCTTTTCACTCTAAATGTTAATACTCATAGCTCATCTTTATTATTTACTGTATACTTTTATAAATATGCTTTTGTAATACCCTCCCATAAGGACCTCTGATTGCTGCTTCGGTTACTGCAAACAACTCCAGTTTTTTAAGCAAAACCCTTGCTGGCCTGCTCTGCCAGCTCTCTAACTGAAATTGATTAACATATAACTGTTAACATGTATATAAATAGTTTTATTAGCAGGGGGCAAACATACTTTTGCACATTTGAATTAAAACATGGCTAATTTCATATTTTGCCTTTCTCTACTTAGTATATCAAACATTTGAATTCTTTTAAGCATTAAAAAAAATGTATTGATACTATTCCAGATGTCCCCCCTTTCCCTCCCTTTACACACCTCAGCTAAACCCCCGCCCCCCCCTCTGGCCATCACCACACTGTTGCCGTGTCCATGGGTCATGCATGTATGTTCTTCCATTAATCTCTTCACCTTCTTTCATCCAGTCTCCGCATCTCCCACCCCTCTGACCTCTGTCAGTCTGTTCCATGCATCCAGGCCCTGGTTCTGTTTTGTTCGTAAGTTTATTTTGTTCACTGGATCCCATGTATAAGTGAGATCATATGGTATTTGCGTTTCTCTGTCTGGCCTATTTCGCTTAGCATGATCATCTCCAGGTCCATCCATGCTGTTGCGAAAGGTAAGATTATCTTCATTTTTCACAGCCACATAGTATTCCGTTGGGTAACAGCGTCTTTATCGACTCATCCACTGATGGGCACTTGGGCTGCTTCCAGATCTTGGCTATTGTAATCAAGGCTGCTATGAGCACAGGGGTGCATAGATTCTTCCTGGTTGGTGTTTAGGGATTCTTAGGATGTATTCGCAGAAGTGGGATCACTGTTTAAGCCTGTTTTGAAGGTACTTTTATGTCATTCTGTCAAATTAATTTATTTCTTTAATTTATTTCTGTAAGTCTCTTTGCTATTAGGTCAATCCATAGGAAATTTGTATCAGAGCAGAGTTAGGAGTATATACAGAAGACTTAAAAACTATCTCAAGGAAGGCAGTTTATAAGCCTTGGTTAGCAGCCTTCAAGAGGCTTATTTACCAATTTAGAAATACTCTCTCCATTATTTTTCTTCTTGTTGTTTTAAAAATATGTAAATATATTCTAAAATCCTCAAGTCCACTTGAGAATAACTCCTTATTTTAAGCTGCAGAACAAGAGTCATTTTACATAAATTTATCCCTGTTGCATGTGGGAATTTAGACATAATCTCCAAGGGCTATTAAGTCCTGCTTTCAAGAACCCTTGACTTAGCCTGTGACCTGGTCCAGCTTCTTTCTATGGCTCTTTGGGGCTGCAGAACAGATGGCCAGGTTGACCCGGTGACTCTCCCATGTGTGGAGAGAGCAGAATTCCCAGCTGAGAGCGACTAGGGGTCACATTAATACTCTGGCGGGGCTGTGAAAGGCCGGCCGGGTGGTCTGCTGGCTGGATGTGGACACCCTCGGCACCGGGCAGCTCACCAGCCAGGCATTCCCAAACGAGTCCGAGGCATTCAGGAAATTAGAGCCTTCGGTGGTGTTGAAACGAAGTTGGGTTAAATAAAGAGGACTCCTGTGGAAACAGCAGGACACCCGCTCATTCACATTCCCCTTTTCTTATTCCCCCCCAACTCCACCCCATGTTTTCATAGAAAACAGGCTCTTTCCCTCCAGAGCTAATGACACTCGAAGGGTTTGGGGTGATAGAGCCAGGCTGAGAGCAGCTAACCCTGTTAGTTGGCAGCAGATCGTGTGGGCTCCAGAGTCATGTTCGCTTGTTCCAAAGAATACGTTTTTCAACAGACCGAGGATATCAAAATTGATTCCATGATGGGATCATTCAGAGGAATTAAGCGAAATGAAATTTTCTACCCTGCATGTAATTATATTTACTGTCTCAAAACATTTGCAGCTCACAATACCTCATTTAATCCTCAGAGAAATTATTTCCTTTACTTTTTTGAGGAATAGTGGGGATGAGGGCAGCGAGGCTCAGGGAGTGTAAAGAAATGTCAGATGGTCCTACTTTCATTGCTTTGAGTGCTTTAGGGCTCCAGCCCTAGCTTCGTAGTTTTCTGAAAACCAGACGGAGTTGCTGGGCCCATAAAAGTCCTGCTGCGCATGTATGAGAGTAACTGGCTTTCAGTGGCGGTGGCCCCCCAAGATTCATTCAGTGACAGTCTTTTTAAACAATCCCCTTATGATCTAGTACAGCATCCAGACCCGACACTGGCTCAGGTGTGTGTACAGATTTCTCTTCCCCTCAGGCTTGGGTCGGGCGAACATCTAGCAAATTCTGCATGGGAACTGTCACAGAATGTGGCTATTGTAGCGAGATGACACGGAGGGCAGACTCCTTACAAGATCATTTCACAAACTCACTCTTATCTGCGATACCAGTTCCAGCCCTTTCTCCATTTACTTATGTGGAAATTAACTGGCCACATTAAATTTGGGACATGTGATGGCTCTGCTAGCTTCCATAGTTTATTTTAGGCTACATTAAAAAGTTAAATAATGCATAATGCATGTGTGTGCATAGAATATTCAACAATATATAGAAAGCAAATAATGAAAACATGACCCCTCCTTCTAACTACCATATCCCCAGTGTATATATCAAAACGATACAAATATGCTATTTTAATTATTAACATTTGATGTGTTCTGTTGAATTTTATTCTTGTGGAGGAATATTTTCATCATATATGCCATCTTACTCCCCAGTATCCCTTCCTACTCCCCCTAATATCACACTGTGTTCACTTCATCTTGGTTAGCTCTGCAAATTTAAATACCGTTGCTTAGACCTTAGTTGCGGGCCTCAGGTGGCCTAGTTCCAAGTCTAGCCAACCAGACTCACTGAACTAGGGTGAATGCCTCTATGTGGCCCCCGTCTTACCTTTAAATTTGCTTCTTAGTTGGGGGGACTAAATTTGAACTTAGTCTTCTAGTTTCACTACCTGACAAAACCACTTTTCTGTGTGAAAAAGAGAAAAGACTTCGGCTTCTCTGCACAGGACAGGAGAGGATTTCTCAGATTCGGTGGTAACAAAAATAGGAAAAAGCATACTGTGTGCAGGAAATTCATAGAAAGGAAGAGTCCAAGAGGGCAGTAAACATGAAAACACAGGCAACCAAAGGAAGGAACAGGGCCTTCAAATGGAAACAATTAAACAGCACTGGAGCACTGGCATAAGCCTTCAGACAGGCACAAGTTAAAAAGTCTGATAAAGTCATGCAATGACAATATGTAAGGAAATAAAAACTCTCATTCATGGCTGGCTTAATTAGAAATTAGGACAGCAATTTGTCTCTTTTTAGCTAAAAAAAAAAAAGTGCGTTCCTTATGTCCTGGTGATTTCCTGTCTTCATAGAGCAACTCTCACGCATTTGCTCAAGGACACCAATACAGAGATGCGAATTACAACGTTGTTTCTAAAATGAAATTTAAACATGAGAAGTCCTAAGCATCCGTTAAAGCGAGTATGAGGAAATCAAAAGCAGTGTCCTTGTGGGAGACAATGTTCTGTGTTAGTCAAAAGGAACCCATTAATTATTTCACCCCCTTAATGTGAACATGGGACTCCAAGCTAAAGTTGAATTAAAATAAATCAAAATGGATGCATGATATATTTATGAATTTAAATACACATGTAGCTATAATAAGGAGAACCAATGTTTGCTGAGGGCTTAATATGTGATGTGCCAGGCACTCCTCACAGGACTTCATATGTTCATAATTCCTACGATATCCTTATAATGTTTGAGTTGGTAGAATGATTTCCCCATTTCACAAATGAGAAAAACAAGTCCAGAAGACAGAAAATATTTTGAAATTTCCACACCTGGGATATTAATGAGTCCTGTTATACACTCTTCTAATATTCTGCAAACAACACCAAGCTGGTCATGAGTGTTTGTGTGTGTGTGTGTGCATTCATGGGTGTGCAGATGCACATGTAAGTTACAAACTTTTAATGAACACCTTTGGGGACGTGTTATTTTGTGATTTATAATAAGAAATATATATTTAGCTTCCAACTCTGTTCCTGGCACAGAGCTTTTAAAACCCTTGGAATTTCCTGTGGTAAGAACCATAAAGTTATCTTTTGTTATGTTAATAAAGTGACTTTTAGAAAGCTCTTAGGTAACCTAAGATTGAGGGCTGGTTTTCGGAGGACCAGCCAAGTGATTAAAGAGTTTTAACTTTGTACCCCCTTCCCAACTCCAAGGAGGGGAGAGGGCTGGAGGCTGAGTTGACCAATCATGACTGTACTGGAGCCTCCATGAAAACTGAAATAGACTGAGTTTTTTGGAGAACGTCCAGATTGGTGAACACATGGAGGTGCTGGGAAGGTGGAGAGGGCATAGAAGTCCCCGCGCCCTTTTCCCATGCCTTGCTCTGTGCATGTCTTCTGTCAGGCTGTTCCTGAGTTATATCCTTTTATAATAAACTTGTAAGTAAAATATTTCTTTGAGTTCTGTGAACCTCTCTAGCAAATCAATAAACCCAAAGGGGGGGTCTTGGAAACCTCTGATTTCTAACCAGTCATCTAGGAGTACAAGTAACAACCTGGGCCTACAACTGGCATCTGAAGGGTGTGTGTGTGTGTGTGTGGTTGGGTGTCAGTCTTATAAGACTAAAGCCTTAACCTGTGGAATCCCATGGTATCTCCAGGCCAATAGCATCAGAATGGAGCTGAATTGTGGGAAACTGAGGTGATGTCCCAAGAATTGCTGGTTGGTATGGGAATCTCCCCCACTTCACACCACAAATGGTACCACAACCTATTTAGTAAGAAAGAGAAAAATAGGACTGGAACTGGTTATAAAAAGGGCCTGTAATTCAAACTTCAATATTTTAGTTGATCTTTTAAAAGAAAAAAGAAAAGAGAATATGGAATATAAACACTGAATGACTAACACAATAGAGAATGTATGCAATGTACTTCCTTAAGTAATTATCACAGTTAGTACTCTCACACACATGCAACCTATTAATAAGAGCATAAACATAATATGTATCAGATTCCTTTTCCTAGATGTATGACACAAATTCCCAGGACAGTAGCTAATTAACATACTAGATGTTATAAGTGCTTATATCCAAGAGCTGGCATTGCCCTTTAATTTCCTTGGGTTGGCTTAATAATGAATGCAGACTGGAAAAACATCAACATATTGCCAGATGAGCATAAAAAAATGCATTTGTTACTCTCAGATGGATATAAACAAAAGGAACTCTTAATTTTTCTCTATGCAAATGCGAGCATTAAGAAAAATAAAATAATCCTCCCGTGAACACAGCTAGCAGATCGTGAGACTCACTTGCACATCTGTTAGGGTGATCTCAATCAGCCACTGCAATATTTCTGGTGGTTTTTAATATGTTGTGAGCATTTTCTCAGAAAGTTCCCGTTAGAGCAGCTGGTTCTGCCTGAGGAATTCAATCTACCCAACTGAACGTTGACTGAGCCTTGTCCCAGATGTGTTTGGAGGGGCAAAGATGGATCAAGCATGGCCCTCATATTTTTGGAGCTCCAAATCAATTAGAAGACTCTTCTAAGCACACATATAATTACAAGTTAGTTTATCATGGCAACAGGAGTCTTGTGAAATGACTGGGAGGGCAGAAGAGACAGCAAACTGCTCGGCTGAGGGGTTGGAGGACTAGCTGATGAGCCATCGCAAGGCCCTCTGAAGGGTACATAATATCGGAGTGACCTCCGGAGAAGGAGACAACTGTCTGGACAGAGGGACTCTCTATACAAATGTTTCCTTACATGTCATTGACATGATGATTAGTCATTAGTAAGAGCTCCTTAATGGCATTACACCACATATTTTGCACATGTTGATTATTACATGCCTGTAGTTCCTGGATGACATTTATTGAGTGATCACTACTTGTTATAACCAAGCTAAGCATATACCTGTAAGTTCATTGTATCCCCAAAGGAACACGACCAGGTATATGTTATTATTTCCATTTTGCAAAAGAGAAATCCAAGGCTCAAAATATTAGATAACCGCTAACAGCGACACATCTGACTTTGAAACCTGGGCCTGCTGATTTGAAAACTGCTCTCCTAAGACTAACCCTGCCTTTTGAAGGAAGAAACTAGTAAGTACAAAGTGGAGAGTCCCACTCAAGTATATTCTGGTTCCAAAGACTTTGGTCTTTTCTTCTTGCGCAGGACTCCACCACGTTTCTAAGACATGGGGAAACACAGTGTTTGCCTGGAAAAGTCCCTGAAGCAGGAACATGTATTCACAGCAATAATTTTCAAAATTCCCGACCTACTAAATAAATACAGAAAGAAAACAAGAAAGAAAGCAAGCAAGAAAGCAAGAAAGAGAGCGAGGGAGGGAGGGAGGGAGGGAGGGAGGGAGGGAGGGAGGGAGGGAGGGAGGAGGGAGGGAGGGAGGGAGGGAGGAGGGAGGGAGGGAGGGAGGGAGGGAGGAGGGAGGGAGGGAGGGAGGCAGGGAGGGAGGAGCGCAGGCTTGATCTACACTGGGAATTTCCACATGAATGTCCCCCTGACCCTTCAGCACTGCATCTCTGGGACTGAACTTGCTGAATCCCTCTTCTTCCCAGTGCTTAAAGGGTGCCACCATCCCTGCTGTCACACGTGTCAGAATCTGGAAGATTATCTTGACTTTTCCCTTTTCTCCTGACTCACATTCACTTGCAGCCCAATGAATCTTTTCCTCTAAATATCTATCAAATCAGTCCCCCGATCCAGCCCCACCACCTTGAGTCTAATCAAGCCCATATCGTTGCCAATCTGCGGCCTCCTTATAATACCGCTTATGACTCTTGGCATTTCTTCCTTTCTTCTGTCACCTACACCCCTTTCTAAGAGCAACCCGATTGTCATTTTTGTGGTTAAATTCCTGGATCCTCATGCGAAACCCTTCGCCGGGTCTCAGGCTGCCCGACAGCACTACCATGAAGGGTCAAGATCCTAGGAGCAGTTTGCACGTGCCCCAGTCCTGGCTCTGCTCCGACACGTCTTAGCTGTGACCTCGGGAAACTTAAGGTCCTAGCGTCTGTTTTCTCACCTCTGAGATGACGCTAACGATACATACCACACAGAATTGTTTCATGGATCAGCTGAACTAATACAGGTGAAATGCTTAGGCCAGTGCCGGCGATCACTACTGAGTGTTTGCTCTTAGTACAATCACGCTCCACAGGACAGCCTCTTAGTTAACTAGAGATGGCAAACACAACAGTGGTCTCATAAGATTTTGATGGAGCTGAAAATTCCCATTATCTAGTGATGTGGCAGCCGCTGTCCTGTCGCAGCGTAACAGGTTACTCACCTGTTTGTGGTGTCGCTGGTGTAAAAACCCTACTGTTCTGCCTGCCATAGAAAAGTACAGCACATCAATTAGGCACTGTATGCGACACTTAATAATTAAAAAGTGACCATGCTACTGCTTTAGGTATTTAACGTACTTTTAATTGTAATGTTAGAGTCGACTCTTTCTACTTATAAAAAATCCTTTGCTGTAAGGCGGTTTGCTGAGTCATGCCAGCAGGAGCCTCACACATCTCCTGTTTATTGCACCTCTTGATGGCGTCGTTTTCTCTCGTTTGATTAATATTGTGTCGTCTTGTACAGTAACAGTAAGGAGCCCAGGAGCAGTCATCGTGGCAGACAGCGTAGGTGTAGCAGGCTGTACTCTCTAGGTCTTCCTAAGTGTGCTCTGTGGTGTTCACACAACAAAACCGCCTAGCGACGCGTTTCTCAGACTGTATCCCTGTGGTCAAGTGGCGCGTGGCCTTGTTCTCTTGTCCCACGTGGACATCCCTGTGCTTGGGATATACCAGGCTCCTTCACGCTGCTGGGCTCGTGCATGACATACTTCCTTCCCAAAATGTTTCCCCCCTTTTTTATCTGGCAAACTCTTCTTATTCTTGGGGATCCAGTTCCAATATTTTTTGTACCATGAGCCTTCCTTGTGTCCCTGTACAAAATAAATAGCTTCCTCCTCAGTGTTCTCCTAGCAGTCGGCTGCGGCGGTGATTATAACATTTATAACACTGCATTATAAACCGCTGTTTAAGTGTCGGCCAACCACAAACTCCCTCCAGAGAGGAAGATGAGTTTTATTCTGCTCTGTTTCCCAGCAGAAAACACAGGGCTCATGGAAGAGCGACATGATCGTGACTGAGAAAGGGTAATTCCATCAGGAAAACAAATGTATGAATGGAAAGGGAAAGCTGAGGGGGGGTAACTGGTTAGGAATTTAGTCGTAGTTCAGACAATGGGTAATAAAGACAATGGTAAGGAAGCAGTCAATTCCCATGAGCTTTGGAGCTTGGGTTGAAAATATAAGACAGGCAATGAGGACAGAGGAAGTTATATCCAACATACTGCTTTTGCTTGAGTACAAAGAATAATACTTCTTGTGTTATTGTCAATTTCTTTCCCTTTCTCTCTTCCTCAGTGTATATGTCTACCAGTGCTGGTCTCTATCTGTGCAAAATATTTAGAGCATATTTCACTGGCATAATTGCAATGATGTATTTGAAAGTACAAATCAATATACAAAAAGTAGCGTAGGATATTACAAATAAGATGAGGAAGACATCCTGGGGGTTTGTCCTAATGTCGATGTTTATTAGTTGTGTGACCCTTTGGTCTCCTAACCACCGTGGGAGGTTGTATAATTGCTCTCGTAAGATGCAGATCATGAGCATGTGCAAATCCATTTTGAAAATCATAAGGAGCTCTACAAATGGAAGTTATCACTTTTTTTTTAAATTTTTTAAATTTTTTATTGCCAGAGTGTTGTAACAGGTTTCTACATAATGAGTTTAATTTTGTCTGGCTTCTAGGGAATGTAGTACTTAAATGTAGATTGCATTGATTTAATCTGGTTGAGGTTTCTAGGACACTATTTAAACCTCAACAATATTTTCCAGTGTTTAGAATCTTTATTTGTGACAACGTGCTTTTTTATTGAACATATGCAGGAAATATGTTTGTATTTGAAGGAAGCAGGCTTATATATCATCTTTAAAAATGTTAGTAAACAGAATAAAGTAGCCAGGGCCACTTCTTCACGTTACTTTTGGCTATTTATCTTCTAACAGACTAACAAAGTCAATGGTCTTGTCTAATCGAGTTCAACGTTGGCCTGCACCCAACCCTTGGTCCATTGGGTGCAGGATATGGGGTATTCTTTGAAGAGTTTCTGGAGATCAGAGTGCAAGGAGCACTTACAATAAAGTGGTTTTGATGTAATTTTTTGGACACATTGTTAAAATATGCTTCCTATACATCCTCTGTATGAAATCTTTGTCATTTTTCCGAATCTAAAATAACATGTGGTGACCTTACAGTAAATACCCCTAGATGATTAATTAAGACAGGACATCAGGGCTACAGTAGCCTATGACAAAATAATTGCAAAGTGATTTTAAAAGTGTCCTTTGCTAAGCTAACATATAGATATTTTAATACAGCGTACCCAACTATTATTTAATGGTGTTTCAAACTCCTAACACATAAAAACACTTTGAAATCTATGCCCCAAGTAAAGGCATGTGAAATAAAGACATTTAATAAGAGTAATATTATTTCCATGAGTACGTCAAGAACTTTGAAATATTTTAATTGCCAGCCACCATATCATAGATGCCAGTAGAAGACAGGAAGCACCTGTTTTACAAGTGAAGGAGGGTTTGCTACTTATGGCTAAAGCAGAAACCTGAGAATCAGCATTTTTGTACCATTTCCCTGAGACACAATTCCTATAAAGTGAAGTGAAAGACCCGGGTGACACCAGCACATACAAGGAGCTGTATTTCTGTCCATTCACAACGTTGGGAACCAGTTTGAAACTGGCCCTGTATGCAGAGAGCAAGCAGAGACCAAAGAAAGAGGCAGACCCCTCCAGATTGGTGGGTGGCAGGTTTAACAAGCGGGGGAACTTACACAGGAGGCTTGAGTGGCCTCAAGATCAGCAGATCTCTGCACCTGCCCACCAGAATCTTAAATTTTACATAGACGTCTTACCTGGGTTCCATCACATCTTCAGGCCAGATGGTCTCAACAACAACACATTGCTCTCTCAAGGGTGTGTCCTTGAAGCAGCTTCTGCTAAGGAAATAGTGGGCAGAATGCACAGCCAAGGACAGGGCAGGGGATGGGGAACCTCTGATTGCCAAGGTCCAAGTTGAAGGTCAACCAATGGTCATGTCCTCTCGATGAGCTCCTACAACAATTACAGGAGCGGACTCCCAAGCTTAGGGAAAGCAAATCTTTTTTAATGGGAGAAAGAATGGCCGCCTTTGCTACAGATGGAGACACTCTGCCCATTTTCAAAAATTTCAAGCAAAGAGGCTTTATTCTGGAGGGAAACACTATTTCTATCTTCCCAGGAAGTTCACTATACTAACTCCTTAGGAACATAGCCCGGGGAGAGGACTGTTAATGTCTGACAGACAAGACATGCGGAAAACCACAGACTCCTGGGTATAACTGTTTTCTCCAAACAGAGAGGCAGTAACCCTTGAGCTCTGGGGCTCACCTTGCCAAGACTTGAATATTGTCTGTACCAGTTTATCTGCACCAGAAGAGCACAGAGAAAACTCTGTATGGCCTTAGGCAACCTCTCATAGTCGTCTACATGTCCTCATCTGTAAATGAGGCCAATAAAAGGCCCTACCAGAGTTACTGTGAAGATTAAATGGGTTAATACATCAAAAAAAAACCCACAGACAACAAAAACCTTTAGGACTGTGTGTAGATTATAAGTACTATGAAGAATTACCTATTTTAGATAAAGTATATTCTAAATAAAAATTGATCTTTTTTATTTTAAAATATCACTTAAGTATTAAAAATACATATAAAAAGTCTATTTCATGGATTCTTTTCTTGGGGTTAAAATACTCTCACTTATTTTGGGTACTTGAGGTATTATGTCTACAGTAGTAAAATGTATTTCACATCCATCCAATTGAGGGGGGGCTGAAGCTAAGGATATGTTCCCTGCTCTGGGGAAAACTGCCTCGCGAGATGGAAAGACTAAGGCTGCTTCTAGATGGACATCCAAAGGGACTCGGACAGGTAGAGAAAGCAATGATATCACCACCTTGCTGGGCAGAAAACAAGGAAATAAAGATGATTCCCACACATCATAAAGTCCCGAATCCCAGCTGTGATGTAAACTGTACCCAACTCATTAAAGCCAAGCAAAGAAGAAGGCTTCGATTTCCTTGGTGATTACTAAAGAAGCACAGAGCAACCGTGATTGATTTTCCACCTCTCAGAGCCATGAGACATATTTGAACTTTGCTACTGAACAAAGGTATGGGAGAGGCTCTCTAATTAGGATTTTCCCAATGCAGACCTATTAGAGACAATTTATTTTCTGCTTATATGTGCACATTCATTTGTTCCAGACACTTATTAACTCAGATGTCTACCCCCCAGCATTCTCAGAATTATGGGGACCCCAAAAAGAAGGGAATAAACTTAATGATGTGCAGTCCACTTGTTATACTGAGGTATTGCCAAATCCATGTCATGCAGAACACAGCTACCTGTATTGCTTTTATTGTCTGTTTAGTTCTTGTGCGACAGTGGGCACATCCCAGCTGGTCCAGAAGGCGGGCAGGAGGTGGCAGGCTGTGTGGCACAGGGTTTCATGTCCACCTGCTCCAGTGCTGGGCTCCTAGTCAAGCAGTCACCCTCAAGTCTGATGAGCTGTGTACAGGCACTGATCTCACTCTCTTCTCTTCCAGGACACAACCTGGTTATCATATGTCCACTCTCCATTTCCCAGTATTACAGGGTGGGGCAAAAGCAGGTTTACAGTTGTGAGTATGCAAAACACAGAGTTTATGCTTGTATTATTATTTATTAATTGCTTTATTATTTTCCAAACGAACCACTGTAGACTTACTTCTGCCCCACCCTGTATTTAAATATTTCCTGTCTGCCCTCTTCAGATTACATCATGTCAGGCATCTTTTTTTTTTCTATTTTCTTTTCTTTCAGCTACTCCCTAATTCAGATTTGGACTTAGAATAGTCTGATCTTCTTGTCTTATATAATCTTTAAATCTCTGCCCCGCTCATTTCATAATAAATACTGTCCAGAACAAAAATTATAGTAGGTTTTCCCAGACTTTGAGAAAGAGGTAATTGGAAATGCTCTTTCCGTCTGAAACATGGGACCTGCTGTATCTAGGAAATAACGTTGACTATGTCCCTCCCAATTCTTAGGGCCTCCCCACCCTGTACTGCACTTGGCCCGTCCACCAGACTTCCAGCTTCACCGACCGTTCGCCTGGGGCCGGGAGCTGCCCTGACAAATCCAGCCTGATTCCTAGGGATCCTCTCGTACACGGGGCCTTGGCTAGACCTCCAGTTTCTCAGAGGGTTCAATTCTGATGAGCATTTCTAAGGCTTGGCCGAATGGACTTCCAGGGGAAGTTTCTCCCCAACCCCGCCATCCGGCTGCAGGTGTCGCTGGCGCCTGCATGCTCCCCGGCCTTGGCCTCTACCTCCCCGAGCTGCACCCAGGGCAGATGCCAACCAGAGGCCTGAGCTGCTTCTGTGTCCTGCAACGAAGGCAGGGCTGCCGAGCTCATTCCCCTGGTATTGGGTAAGGTGTAAGCTAAGGCCGCTGAGAAAGGACAATTTATGACAGTTCAAAGGAGAGCCACCAACATGTTAGCGCCTCTTTAATAGTGGGCGCTTCCTTAGCTCGCTCAACTCTCCCGTCCCCGGGGCCCTGAGTACAGGCCAAGAGCAGAGCCAAGGGGTCAGCGCTTCAGCTCCCTGTGTCCCCTGAGCAAACCTCCTGCTGGCTTTCCGCAACGACTTCTCACGACACTGTTAACACATGTTTCCTCACACTCACTGGCCCCAGGAGTGGGCCATGCTGTTTAGAAACATTCAAGTATTTTAAACCTTTGCCAGCAACCAGAGCATCTAGCCGACCTTCGTATAAGACCAAATGGACACAAGGTTTTGGAAAAGTCAACATGGCCACCTAGAATTTTAATAGATAAAAGTAAAAATAAAAAGACCAGGAGCCAGCAGCTTTACTTGACATGTATTCTCACATAAGCAATGTGTTTGTCAAAATAGATTACTGGCCTTTTGAAAGTAAGCAAAAAATGTAAGAGGAGGGTGTGTGCTTATTTATATAAAATGATTTAAAATTCATTGCAATTTAGTTTTTGATGAGCTCCGCATTTTTAGATGCTTGTCATAAAAAAAGGGCTTAATTTTCAAAGCATCTGATCGATGCTTGGGGCCCCGAGACTAGGACCAAAGTTTATGTTCAGTTCATTTAAGTAAATGTGGGCATTTATTCAAGAAGATATTTATTCCATTCCTTTCTCTCTGCCATCCTTGAATACCTTGGATTTGACAGAAAAAATAGATTTGTCTGATAGAAAGAAAATAAGGAATATTTTTATTAACACCATAGTGAAAAGTCCCCATCTGTCCAACACAAGCAATGACAGACGAGGCTCAGAGGGTTAGAAGATGGGGCGCAATGCACAGGCGCGGTGGTCCAGGTGTTGGCTTTTGGGAAAGCTGCTCACCTCTCTGAAGCTCAGTGTCTTCCTACACAAATATAATACTGCTAATGTGTGTGTGTGAATGTACAGAGATTATTTCAGTAAAAGTGTTGACATTTGATAACTATCTTTATTAGTGTAAGAAATACATTCAAAATGAATTCCAGAGGGAAGGGAAGTGTGGGATGGCAGGGGGCGGGAAGAGATTAACCAAAGAATTTATATGCATATATGCATAACCCACTGACCCAGACAATAGCGTGGGGAAGGCTTGGGGGCAGTGTGGGCTGGAGGGAGTCAATGGTGGGGGGGAGGAGACATCTGTAATACTTTCAACAATAAAGGTAAATTTTAAAAAATCAGCATTTTTTAAATCCTGTGGATCTTTGGATACACCTTCCTCTCAGCACCAGCAGAGCAGCATTCTCCAACGTTTTAGTGTGTGCCTTGGATGAGGTGGCTCTACCTGGACACTGAGGGCTGCTGAGGGCCTTTCAGTGACCTCAGCTTTTGGGTGTCAGGGCAGAACCCACGGGCAGCGAGCACAGCAGGGGGCCAGGTCTAGACTCTTGGCCTCACGCGTGAGGGGTTCCCAGCTCTGGCTCTAGCTCTGGCAGGGTCAAGGACTCGCAGTGCATCCTGGGAGAGGCACTGTAAAGTCCAAATTTAGTATCTTCGCAGCAGAATGTGAGCTCCAAGCCAGAGCATGTGGCATCGGAAGCAGATGGATCCGTCTTCGCTCCAGGCAGAGTCGGGGAACTCAGCCCTGAGATGACTCAGAATCCAGCAGGGCCCAGGCTGCAGGATCAGCGCTCTGGGGCCATGAGCCCCAAACCAGCCTGTGCTCCACGGCTGTTGAAGAAATCTCTTCCCCCGGTCCCACGGCGCCACACCGGGGTACAGCCCACGCCACAGCTGAGCTCTGTGCCCCACGCACCATAAGCAAGTCTTCTGGTCACCTGCACACCTGCTGATCAGGTCCGGTGGTTGTGAAAATGCTAAATTGCTATGGACGTTTCCACACTTGTCAGTTTTTGTTCTCAATTCTTTGTGGGCGGTGTGGGTTGTAAACCACACTCAGTCCTGCCAAGATTAAAACTCCAATGGCTGCTGGCCTGCTTAGGAAGGTCCACTGGCTCCCTTTTCCTAACAGGTTTCCATATGTTTAAATAGCTTTAAAGGTGTTTAAAAATGCTCAGCGAGGTTGTGTCCAGTATAATTTTGCTTAATTTATTATTATAGCCCCTCTCACATTTATCAGTATTTTTCTGATTATGTGCCTGCCTACTGGCCAACTGTTGTGCTGCGGGAGGGCAGGCACATGCGTCTCCCTAGTGCTAGCAACATGCTTGATAAGTAAGGGGACCTTAGTAAGCTCATTTGGACGCCGTGTATATTTATTAAGTGCCTGTTATGGGGCAGGATCTCTTCTAAGCACTAGACATGTACTGATAAACAGAGCTGACAAAAATATCTCTGCTCAGGGAACTCTAATTCTGTTGATGGGGATAAGACAATAAGTGAGATTTTAAAAAAAGTAAAGTGTGTGTTTTGTTAGCTGTGGATAATACCAAAGAGAAAATAAATAAAACAAGGGCAGAAAGTGGTTGACATTTTGCAAATGTTTTCTAGGTCGTTGCACGTACAGGTAAGTCAAAACGCCTTCAGCACCTGGTTAAAACCTTTCTAGTCCCATCGCTCCCCTTCCTGGCCACACATAGTGAACTGGGCGCAGAACCTGAGTCTTTTTTTGAATCTACTTTTCTCTCTGCAAAGCTTTCTCCTGTTTGTCCCTGGGAAAGGCCAGTTTAGCAGTTGAGACCCAGGCCAACTTTTATCTCGGGAAAGCACCGCGGCTCCGCGGCGGGGAGGTGGCTCTGCCTGGACCCTCAGCAGGGCTGCGGCCCCGGCGGCATCAGGCCCCCTTTGACCAGCGGCTTGTGAAAAGCTCCCCGTGAAGTCGGGAGGCGGGAACCTCGTTTTTCTTCTCCCTGAATTCCCAGCAGCAGTGTGAAAGCTGGGATATCAGGGAGTCGCCATAAACATCTGTTGAAATAAATTCAAAGTAAAATGAATAAAGTAAAACTGTCCAAGGGACTCGATACAGACAAGTCCCAATTCTCAGTTTCATGAGTTGTGTCCTTAGCAGAAAGTAACACACTTGGGCTAAATTTTGCAAATGGTAAAAAAAAAAAGAAAAGAAATCTAAGAGATAGTAACATTATGCAAAATATAATTATTGACACATTAGGAAGCAGAATCTGGCACTGTAGACTACACGCCACATACAGAAGACTTAAAATATTTTATGGTCTAAAATAAACATTAAGAGCAGAGAACCATCTATTCTTTTCTGAATATAATATTACATTTTTGGAATAGATGAGGGCAAGATAAGAAATATCTTTTTAAAAAATGATTTCCACATGCTTGACATAGGCATCTCCTCAAAATCTACATTTAAGGATACAGTTGATGTCATTCTTCAGAGCTCAGGTAGACAGTTATATATGTAATTTCTCACAGGGACCAGTGAGAAGCTGATAATTTAAATTTCCAGACGAGTAAACGGAGGCTGAGAGTTCTCCCTTAACTGCACGAAGAGCTGTCACTCATTGAGTACTTGCTAAATGTGGGTCACTGCGGCAAACTCCGCCTCCAGTGCATTATCCCACGCGGCTCTCTCCTGGGCTGGGCGAGCACTCCAGCAACTGAGCATCAGAGCGTCTACGTGATCACGGCCCAAGACCCCTTGAATCAGGCCGGGGCAGTCCCCTCACCTGGGCTCAGCTGCAGGTCCACTGTGCTGCTCCACCTTCCGCTCATCTTGAATCTGTGTTAGGAAGAACCTGAAGGAGGCAATATTGGAAACCTCCTGGGAAGCAGCTTTAGGACCTATGACCAGGCTCTTATCATCATCATCTTGCAACAAAAAGTGTGGGGTGTGCTTGTCGCTTCTGCACAAAGACAGGAGAGTTAACAAGGTCCTGGGTGGGTGGGTTTTTTTCTCTCACTCTTACCATAGAGCTGATCATTAAACAAAACACAGGATGTCCATGCTGCAGCTGCACAGAGTCCTTCCTTCCCGAAAGCCGCACTTAATACAAAACATTTAGGAAAAAACACACAAGTGGACTGCATTAATAGTATTCATGTTTTTTGGATAAGTAATATATTTTTATTGCTTTCACATTTTTCTTGATGTAATAGAAAACAATAATTTTGATTCAAACGATTCTAGCTTGCGTTTATGTGTAAACCCAGGAATTGAAGCAAAATGTTTAAAATAGGAGAAAATAACATCTGCTGTATCAGTCAGAGAGGACTGGTCATGTTGTAGTAACAAATGACCCCAGAGTCTCAGTGACTCACAATGATGAATGTGCATTTCTTGCCCACTCTACACGTCCATCGTAGGACATGGAGTGTCAGGGTTGATCACTGCAGTTTCTCAGAGTCCCTGGCTGATAGGGCAGTGACTGTCCTCAACATTATCAGTCACCGTCCAGGTGGAAGCCAGAGTCTAGAGAAGCACAATATGGCCCCATAGTGCCATATGTCACTTCCCTTCTTAGTTTGTTGGCCAAAAACTAATAATAGGTTTTCACCAAACTTCAAGTAAGCAAGTAAATGCAATACCAGAAGGAAAGAAAGAGGGCCAGAATATAAGAATATTCATGAGCAGCCCTCGTGACTATCACCCCTAAAATCTTCACAGGATGTTGTGAAGATCAAATGGGATAAGTATGTGAAAAAATTTTGCAATGGTAAAAAAAAAAAAAAAAAAGAAATCTAAGAGATAGTAACATTATGCAAAATATAATTATTGACACATTAGGAAGCAGAATCTGGCACTGTAGACTACACGTCACATACAGAAGACTTAAAATATTTTATGGTCTAAAATAAACATTAAGAGCAGAGAACCATCTATTCTTGCAGCCCTATATTTTTTATCTGGAGACAGATAAACTTCCTTTCCCACCTCGTGCACTTAATAGTAGCTCATGTTCATAGTCCCATCCCTCAGATTAATGAGGACCTACAACCGCGACAGCCTTTCCCTATCAGTGGCTCCATCGTGAGAGCTGCATAACGCCGATGACGACAGCTGGCATTTTATCATTTGTCTCGCTTTGCAATTTTTACTTTCTAATTGTGCGTATTTTCTCACATATGTTACTATGGAGCTTGCATAGAAAATGAGGAGCGAATAACAAACAAAGGTTAGGACTCTGTAATAGTTGCTTTTCCTGAGGTTACGCACGATGGCAACTGCCGAGCCAGTTCGAAAGTTAATTGAATTTTACATCTTCAGATGAACATTATAGACATGGGGTGATGCCACGGAGAACCCCAAACTATGAAGTAGACCCTCCGAAAGTTTGTGGCACATCCCTCTTTTCAATTCTCCACTTATCTTGTGAAAGGACACAACTGACCAGACATTATCTGAAATCAATCAAGGGATATATGCTAGGCCCTTACTTTAGGCCTACACTGGCTAGGCCTCGAGAGGAGCAGAAAAACAAACAATCATCCCTCGGCCTTTCGGACACCTCGAGTCTGTAATAATGGGATTAGTTACGGTAATAGAGGCAGGTGTCATTTTCAAGCACCTACTATGTCTTCTCAATGGCATTAAGCAATTTTGCTCTCTGTATTCCAGTTAACCCTCATGAAGACTGAAGAGAAGATTACCATAATTTTTCTATTTTTTATGTATGAGGACACACATGGTTGAATTGCTTAAGAAAGTTGCCCCACATTACCTATTACTACGTGACAGAGCCTGGAAACCAGGTTTTTCTGAGTCCAGATTCTAAGCAAAGCGCACGGCAAGGGGAGTGAGGTCCCTGACCTTGGGACCAGGCCTTCGTGATTAAACAAAGGCTAGTCCAATTAGAAAATACAGGCGGCGTCACAACCCAGGTTGTGATGACAAGAGGGTTCTACCTGGCATTGCTTGCCTTGCAGCGCAGGCTTCGTTTATGAGCCTTTTATTTATCTCCCCACGCGTGGCCCCGTGGCCGAGGCGAAACACGGCCACACGGGAACGAAGGTGGGATTGAGGGGGTCTCCTTGCTCTCTCACTCATCTGTTGTGAGCCTCTGTTTCCCTGAGTGTGAGCTGGGAGCAGTGTCAGTGCCTCACTAGGACACAGGGTGGATGACACAGCGGATGTGAAAGATGTGAGGACCTCTGCAAGTACCAACCATCTGATCAGTTGGCAAGGGTTCGTAGGTGCGATGGGCATTGCCTCTTTATTTACACAATGTTGGCTTTTCCAGGAAGGTGAGGGTGGCTGTTTTGCGGTGGTATGGCAATTTTAAAACCCAGGAGAGACTTTGCCCTCTCTGAGCTATTGTTATCAGTGACAGGAAAGACAGAGGAGTGGTCGGCCGGCTGGCTGAAGGACGCAGATCGATGGGTGGGTGGACAGCGCGAGAGGCGCTCAGACACAGGCGCTGAGGCCACGGTTTCTTCATTTTTTATTTCCTTCCTTCCTGCATCCATTCATTAAAAAGTATTGATTGCGCAGCCGAGGAAAGCCATTGTGATAGATGGAATGACATATATGACATGGCCCTTGCTTCAGAAAATGTAAATGCTAGCCCAGAAAAATTTATAATCCAAGGTATCAAGACAGAAGAGTTTTGAGAGAGGTGTGGATAAATATGAATAAAAATTTTAGAAGTTATAGATTTTGTGCAGGAGGAGATAAATCAAGGAGAGCTTTGTGAAAGGTTCTATTACAAGACAAAATACTGCATTTTTGAAGGTTTGAAAGCAAAATCATGTGGGTCAGCACACTGTGGCAGTGCGCACGGTTCCCCGCCCACGCGTGATCTTCCTGAAATGATCATGTCCCATCTCGTGGCAGCGGGTCTGGCAGAAGGAGGGCTTGTGCCTGGGCTCTGGGCACAACCTTCACTGATCACAGTGTGCAATGGGCAACTTACTTAACCCCTTTAAGCCTTGTTGGAAATATCTGTGAAGTGAGAGTCACAGTGCTTATTTGGCAGGAGCCCAGGGCCAGCCTTACGGCTGGAGCTCAGGAGGTGTCTGTCTAACGAACAAATGGGCACCATAAGCGGAATTCAAGAACCGGCAGGACTTTGTGTGTGTACAGGGAAATTAGATAGACTCTGAAGTCTTTCTCAGCTCTCTCTCTTTTTTTTTTTTTTAAATCAGTGTTACCTTTTTCAAAATACTGTTGGAGCAATATTAAAGTATTTTGACATTTAGTAGAGAGGAGCAGGAGAGAGAGGAGGGGCAGGGTGCACTAACCGGCACACTGAGTATACACAGTCCTCCAGCATCCGCTTGAGTGCCTCCTGCAAGCCAACATCCCACACGAGCCTCGCTACCCTCTGGCAGGGGCCCCGCAGCTGGGAGGCTTGCCTGGTGAGATCAAGGTGCCACGCTGGAATGTTAAGTCAAAGGGCACATTTTCAGAACTCTCAAACTGTAGTATTTAGCAATTGCTTGGATGATCTGTTGTCCCCGAACTAAAATTACTCTCTCCATTAATAATCTGCAACATGGCAGGATTTTGTGCAGTTGCCTCAGTGCCCTAGTCGTTGTGTGAGTGTGTTTGTATGTATGGGTGTGTGCATTTACTTTTTAATATTTACATATTTTATTGATTTCACAATTCGAGTAAGGACTTGTGGTGACTCGGGAACGTCCTAGTATTGACACTTGGTTAGAATACAATGTCTTCACCAACGAGCAGCTTTTCGTGTGGCTTCGGAGCTGCCACTCTCTGATGGATTGCTGTCACTCGCTGAGCCCCCCTGGCTGGGGGAGGAAATTATGTGAACTGCGTTGCAGACTTCAGTCAGTGGTCCAGGAGTCACACTGCTCCTTTCATTCTAAATGATCCATTTCAAATAACTGTATCACATGGCGTTCTCACTGATGTGATTTCTTCCAATAAGACCGGGCACCCACTGAGAATCACGGCCGTGTCATATCCACAGCTCACATTCCCCTCTCACTGCGCCGTGACCTTCCCCTTCCCCTTCCCCTTCCCCTGGGGGATTGTGGAGAAGCACGTCCCCCACTATCAAGCCGGCTTTAGGCTCCAGCTGGGAAATCTCAGCTCTGCTGTACGTGACAGTGTTCATGTCAGAGGCAACCAGAAATCACCTTGCATTACTGAGATTCTGGTATTGTCTTTGAGGATCGAACCATGACCTCCTGGCTGACACTCCACCATTGATCTACACCAGCCAGGCAGAAATAGAACTATTTTGATAGTTCTTCAATATTTTAATATTCTCCCTCATGTGTATGTAACTATATTTTAACCTTTCCTCTATTTACATGTGTGTTTGACGTGTGTGCTTTTAGGCATGTGTGTATGTATATGAAGGTTTTAAGAAAAATAAAATTTGTCTAAGATTCCCAACTTGAAAGTTTGGCTTGTTAGTACTCTGGGTATGCATTCTACATCTAACTGTCACCAACTTTAGATAGAATCGAGAGGTTTAGAGGTGTAAGGAAATGTATGTCTGCATAGTTAGCTAATCTTAAAAATTCTTTGTACGTAAGAATTACATGTAAAATATATTATATGTAAACAAAATATATATTATATATATATACATATATATATATATATATATATATGACACAATACATGCTCAAATATATTTGAGCATTGTTTCTTCTATTAATACCCCTAGGGTGATTTAGATTTACATCAGTATATCCAATGATCTGAGGTAGGAGTCCTAAGTGAAAGAAATCCTTTTAGTGTCATTTAATCTGGAGTTGGAGTTACTTAAAATGATTTGACCCACAATCACACTACCACACTATGTTCTGGCAGAAAAGGTGTTATTTGGTTTTAATTGTGCTTATATTTTATGTGATATTTTCTGCTTTTACTGCTTCTTTCTAGAATCTTTTACTATGTGAAGAGTAATTCTTTGCTATGTGTGTGTATATCCCTTGATAGTTTAGAATTATGTTCCACTAATTGCTCTCCTTAATGTTACTTTTATAACTACAACTTTATAGAAAGTCTTGCTGTTCCATTGATTTACATAGCAACTCCTGAACGGCCACAATAAGCAACTATAAGCTTATAAGATTATATGAGATTTTAAGATTATGATACTAGTGTTGTTTAGGTTGTCCCAGAAGCAGGTCTTTAGACAAAGGTCAAGTGTAAGTTTACTTGGGAGGTCATGGTAGGAAAGTAGGGAGGGCAAGAAGGACTATTAAGGTGGCCTTCCCAAGTCAGCTCCCAGGATGAGTGACGGCAGGGAGGTCCTGCTGGGACTCAGGACCAGGGAAAACCGCTCCCCTCAGAATCAGCCTATCTTAAGGGAAGGGTGCTGGGCTGATAACCAGTCCACACCAGAAATTCTCCAAGGGCTTCTCCCGAGAGTGTTGCTTCCCCTGGGCTTCGGGCTTTCTCACAGTCAGAGGAAGTACCATCAATAACGGAGAAGGTCTCAGATAAAGAAACGTGGGCACTGGGAGTCCGAATGTCAGCCGCTCTGCCCTGCAGTAGAAAGGGCGTGGGGATACGGGCGGGCACTCACAGCATTTGCTGGGTCCCGTGTGCCACTCAGACCCACTCGTGTCCTAGGTCAAGCACCAGTCAGCAGTTTTTTGAGATGGTGGCTTTTCCCAGTTTTTAAAATGGATTTCTAAAAGGGGGTTGAACAGGACAAGCCCTAGTTCCCCCGCTAAAGCTGGCCTTAGACGTGTAATGGATGCCTTCCACTGAGCCCCTCTGCCACCTCCTCCAGGGGCTCCCCAGGCGCATTTCTGCTCCCCAGGGTGCTAGGTTGTTAAAAGCCCACTATCGACGGGACACGGAGGCGTCAAGAAGGACCCCGGATTCCGTGACTCCTATACTCACTGCTCCTTGTCACCACTGTCTAACAGGAGCAGCATCTTCTCTTGACATTTAGGTCAGTTAGGCCCACCTGCTCTAATAACTCTTTTCTTTGCCTGCCGGTCTACTCGCACGGACTCCATCATCTTCACTGGCACCAGGGAGCTCAGGTACATGGAGTCCTCAGATCCTGCCAGCAAGGGTCTGCAAAGAACATCTGTCTCCGGTTTCCCAGCAACGTTGATCTCCCGAGCAAAGTGCTCATCGATTTGGTCAAAGCCATGTCCTCTAGCTCCCCTTGATGGCCATAGCCAACTACTTGTTCTGCTGTTGCTGTTGTTCTAAGATAGTCCGTCAACGCTGGGATACCCAGCTGCCTGAGTCTTTAGATTTTCTCGACACTTTGCCAAGGCCATTCTGGCAACTCCACACCGCTGTCCGATTCAAGCTCCTAGGGCTCCAGTTGTCCCCGTCTGAATGCTAAAGCCTGAGTCAGAAGAGAGCCCCCAGACAGGTGACTCTCCCTTCCCTGTCCTACCTCGTCTCTCCCCTCTCGTCCAGCACCTTCAAGGTCTGTTCTTAGTCATGTTCTCCGCGTTCCTGCTAACAAATAGCCTGATCTTGTCACCTTTTTGATGAATAATGTTACCATCCAAAAAAAACCAGTGAAAAAGACAAAAAAGATAGCACCCTCTCAGGCTATTTAAGACACGACTTGTTAGCCTCCCGGTCACAAAAAGGTGTAGGGACAAACCTTGAGGATGACAGTCTTGTAATCTATTGGCCTCAGGTGAAAACTATGCAACTCCAAGCAAAGGGGACCTGTTAGCAAAGAGAAGCTAGAGTTTCCCTCTAATTTTTAAATCCTATTTTTAATAAAAGCTCCTCTCTGATTTTTGAATCCTACATCCAGTTCATAACAAGTCCCCTTGGTCCCTTGTTTACATTGCCACTACCTAGGTTCCAGCCACCATCAACTGTACTCAGACTGTTTAATATCCTTCTACCTGGCTCCCTCTGCCTGCCTTCTGTCTTTTGGTAATTAAAATATGCAAGAAATCACGTCTCTCATCTTTTTAAAGCTTTCCACTGACTTTCCATCTCAAGCAGAATGAAACCTCAAGTCCTTAAATAGCCACCACGGGACCCGCTCTCCACACTGCCGCCCCCTCCCGTCTGTCACTGCGTCTTTGTTCCCTCCCCAGGGACCCTGACTGGTCCAGTGCCCCCGGCTTCGGGCCACCACACTAGCTGACCTCCTTGCCTGGAGGCTCTTGCCCTGGATACACACGAGCTCGCTCCTTCAAGCAGTCACGTTTCCCCTCGCATGTCACCCTTCATAGGGTCATTTCTCTAAAGTACCAATGCTTCTGACAGTCTCTGTTTACTTTCTGTGCTTTATTTTTCTTTTCAGCAGTTATCACTGACCCTCTCCTCACATTTATACCTATAAAAAAATTTTACCTCCTTCACTGCTCTATTTTTATCTCCAGTTAGAATGTAAGCTCCGGGAGGCAGGGCTTCCTGCCTGCCAGTCGTTGCTGTTGTCACTGAGGTCGCAGTCCCCGCATCTAGACAGCTGGGCGATCATCAGAGCTCGGTGACGACTTCAGAGCAAGTGCAGGAACGCTGACTACAGCCAGGCCCAAATTTAGCTGGACTACAGCTCTCGTTGCTGGAGAATGCGGTGCCCACACGCCTCAGTCTCCTATGGTGGGGTGCTGCTGTGAGTAATTCTGAAATCAGCCCGTATCTCCCTCACATAGCTGATGTGATTACTTTGCCTAGATGCCCAAAGTATTCTTTCTCTTAGAAGACCAGAAACTCGACCAGATCAGCATTCTCTTTTCAAAAAGCCTTGGGTCACAGCGTACCTTTTCAACCCGGAAAACTAGGCCTCCTTTTATTTCGGGAAATATGTATGAAATCATATCTTTAAAACAATTTGTTTCATTTGTGGAGCTGCCTTTCCCGAAGCCGTGCGTCTGTGTGAGGTCCCTCCTTCCTTTCCTTTGTTCTGCATCTGCCATCTGCAATCTTCTAAAACCTTTTGTCCACTTTCCTGTTATTTTCTTTCCAGCCTTTCACGGCCTTGCTGTGTTTTCAGCACCTTCTGTTTTTCTTTGTGCTGTTTCCAACGCAGACCTGATTTTGGAAGATTTTTTTTTCTTTCCACTTATTTCCCACATGCTGCCAGCTCATATTTCATCTCTTCTGGTTAACTTGACATATTTTACTAGTGTACTCTTTTAAAAGTTATTTTAAAAACTTTATTTATGACTCTGTTTGCTTATATTTTACATCTGCTCTGTGACAATATTTTTCTGGTGAAGCTTAGTCATCTTTCACATTTTGCTGTTTCTTTTCTACTCATATTTTGTAGTCTTTGTATAAATCTCGAGTTGCTCTCTTTTTCATAATTTCTTCTCTTTGAATGGAGTGGGTTCTTACAGGACCAGCTTGCAGGAGATTTGGGTTATGCTGGAGCGGGAACTGGTTTCTGCATCAACACTTTTTTTTCATGTTACAGGGCAGGGTTGCTTGCTTGGCAGGGTCATATGACTGAATTGTTGAAACCTTTGCTTCTCCTCAGAAATCAGAGATCAGCTGCAGCCAGGCTGCCACCAGATAAAAGGCTCTTGTCCCTGAGACACGGCTCCAAGGGTTTCTGAATCCACTCCCTTCCCACATTCCAGTGCTGAGGCATGAATGGCAGGGATGCTTCTGGCTGCTCCGCATGCCCTTTATTAGTTGCTCAAAACAATGAGTATTGGGTTTGCTCTTCCAGCATTGCATTTTCTTTAGGCAATTTTTACTCACTTTGGTTTCGAGATTGGCCATTACAGACATATTTTTCAATAGTTGTCTCTGACCTTCACTGCATTTGGCAATGAAGGTCATCTATGGTTAGTCAAGGTCATAGGCATCTTTAAACCTTTTAAAGATCAGTAAAATCTGTGAAGTTTTATTGCACCACACTGCCTCTCAGAGAGTTTTGGGGCATAGATTTGTACAGGAAAAAGAGCAGAGAGCTTGACATGGACACTTGAAAAACAACACTATTTAGAGTAGGGAGAGAAAAGGCTTCAGAGGGAGAACAGGAGACCCTATGGTGTGAGCTGCCTAGAGGACGCCTCAGGATGTCTCCTGGATGAACACTGGGGAGCAGAGGAAGATTTAGGAAAGACGAAGCTGAGCTCCATGAGTTCGATTTGCACGTGTTTGGTTAAGGCATTTGCAGACTGTCCTAGTGGACAGCTCAGGCCCTCACTGAATATTAAAAGACAAAGGTTGTGAGGAGGGAGTTTGAGGTAGAAACTTGGAAGTTACCACTGCACATGGCAATCAGGGAAAACAAGTAGAAATAAGACTATTGAGAGAGTGAGTATTACCAGAGAAGCAGTGGGCGGCATGTCAGATTCGTTTGCCCAGGGCCTAGAGACAGGAGCCCTGTGCAAAGCAGAGAAATACGGACAAGAGGAACAAGAACTGTGCTCAGCTGTAGGAAAAGTTGAGCTGAATTATTTTAACAATGCCATTTTAACGGTATTTTTATTTCCATGTTGTTCCTACACAAACTTCTTACTGTTATTTATCAATTAGTTTAACACAGGTTGATAAAGCCTCTGTTATGTGCCATGCCAGGCCTGGGGGAAAGGGTGATGGGTCAGTCACTGCCTTGGTCTTCAATTATCATTTTCATCAGTTCAGGCGGCTAGAACAACAATGCCTGAGACCAGGCAGCTTACACAACAAATATGTATTCCTCTCAGCTCTGGGGGCTGGGGAGTCCAAGACCAACGTGCTGGCAGATTCAGCGTCTGCTGAGAGCCCTCCTCCTGGTTCTCTCCTTCCCTCACATGGTGGAAGGAGAGCGAGATTGCTCTCTGGGGTCTCTTTTATAGGAGCACAAATTTGATTCATGACCTGCCTACGGCCCCACCTACTAATAGCATCACATTGGGAGTAAGGATTTTAACATGTGGGTTTTGGGGAGAACACATTAAGGTCTTTGCAATTATTATCCTTCATAGAAAGAACAAAGAGTGATTCTTCATCTTTAAATTTTTTTCTTTGTTTGAGATAGAAAATCCAAATAGAAATATTTTAGGACTTAATTTGTCAGCTCAAGAAATGCTTATTGATTATCTATGTGTCAGACACTTGTCCAGGTACTGGGGACATGCCAGTGAACACCACAGACAGAAATCTCTACTATGGTGCAATTTCACTGAAAAATTGGTGACTTTCTCTTCAAGGGGGGAAAATAAGCACTTATGAATATAGAGTGATCTCCTTTCTAATAAAACTTTAAGAGCTTACAAACCATATGAGTTCTATCCTAAGCTAAGAATTACTGGTTTCAGATTTAGTACAAAGGTTACATAAATTATTCTGCAGACAGTGACTAAAGAAGAGATATAAGTGCACCATGATTTGTGATCACCTTACAACAACCCAGTAAGGTGTTAGCACCCTCGCTCACATGGAAGGCACCCGAATCGCAGGGTACACGGTACCTTGTCCGAGTCACACAGGTGCTCAGCGGAGGAACCGAGGCCCGGCCCAGGCATCTGGGACTTGCTGCCACCTGGGCTCCAGGAGGACGGGCCCAACCTGAATAAACAAGGCCACCTTGTAATTCTGTTGCTCTTCTCTGACTCCAGCTGTTCTCGCCCCCGGTGAGGGCCACAGCGCACCCCTCCTGCTCACATGCCCCAAAGAAAATGTCAATTAATAAAGCTGTTTACCTTCTCAAACATCTGAAAGGCATAAGAGAAAAAGAGACTTGGAACAGCAGCCTCTCTTCCCTTCCAGCCAGCGATCTGAAAACCTTTAGAGGCGACTATAGCGGCTGCAACTAAATAGATGCAATTTGTGGTAAAACATGTCAAGACTGAACAACCGTGAAGAGTTTTCCTCCAAGGAAACGGTGCTAAACAGCAGCTAAAACCAGCCATTGAAGGCAGCATGTTTTCACAGAAGAGAAATATTAATTTGATTAAATGTCCCAAGACCTTGTTATGTAAACATAACTCAAGCACCCCGAATGGCCAAAAAAAGAGAGAAATGTGGCAGATAAAGCTATTTACAGTTAAATATATGAAAACCAGAAGGTGTGGGAAGCATTCCCTTGTTTACTCTGGGTTTTATAGTCTTTGTTCAGAGCAGAACAGCTGCACTTTCCAACTTTACTTCGGAAACTTGTCTTTAGTCCCGTCTTGGGTGGTAAGTATGTGGATACTTACCTGCGTTTGTGTGAGCTCGTGGGCATGTCTCGGGGTGTGAGCTAAGACATTTGAGTATGTCTGGCTGAGAAACAGTCTGTCCATAACCACTAGCCGTGTGAGTGCTGGGTTTGCAGGCATGTGCATGAGCCTGTGGGCATCAGGGGGTACCCCTGGGATTGTTTGCATGCACAGCTGAATGTGTGATCCTGTGTCTGTGTGTGTGTTTGCAGATGTGTGAGTGTGTGCATGTGTGAGGTTGAGAAGGGTTGTCTGCGTGAGCACATTTAAGTGCTTTAGTGTGTGTGTATATGGGGAGAGGCATGGGTACACCTGTATGCAAGCCCCTGGGTGTGTGTGAGAGCAAACCTGTGCAAGTCAGGCATACATTTGGGTTTGGAAGATAGTGTGTGTTCTTGTGTGTGTTTTATAAGTCTGGGGGAAGGTAAGGGGCCTGACAGCAATGTGGGGAAATGACAAAGTGTTACCAGAGGGGCTGTTTCTCAACCACCATGCTTCACTGTCAGAGTGGAAGCTGTTTCCAGAAGGTTCCTGCCGATTTGTCGTGCTGTTAATTGATGTCAGAGCGCTGTCTACTGGGTCTGGCACTCAAGCGGTAATGAAACATTTCCAAACAAGTCCAGGACCCCAGCTTCTGTCCTCAGTTTGCAAGGTGATTGAAAGTAGATATTTTTAGGGGGAAAAAGATTATATTTTTAGTGGTAGTTCATCTAAGGGACAGGTTTGACAGGTCTATGTGTAACATGCTTGGGTAGGTTAGCAGGGTGAGGACAGGAATGGACGTGAGGACAGGGGATGGGGTGGGAGGGTCGCCAGCGTGTTCCAGCTGACATGCTTCTCGTTGCCTCTTCCTAGACCCTGAGCACTTGTTAACTGCTCCAGGGCTTTCGCTCCCCAAAGAGCAGGATGCTGCAAACGGCTCAGACACCACCCAGAAGACCACAGTTTGTTTAGGTTTTAGGAATCTGAGGCCCAGAGGGGGAAGGCTACTTCCCGCCATAGTAAGAAGCCGACTTCAGATTTTAAGCTAAATTAATGGAATATGAAAACTGTTCATAGAATTCAGGTTTTTGTTTTCTCTAATATTCTTTTATTTTATTTTTTGTTTTATTTTATTTTATTTTTTCAAACAAAGCAGGGGTTAGAGGTGAGGGAACTATTGGTTTATTCTGGGAGGGAAAGAAAGAAGGGGGATAGGGCAGCCCTCATGGTGCATCATTTTTTCTGTACCCTTGGTAAAGAAATTGAGGCTCCGACCAGGATAACCTAGACCAAAATGGCAGGAGACAAAATAAGATTGGGACCAAAGCCCTATTATGATACAATTTGTATTTTTGCTTGGAGTGACGCCCTCACACTGTCTTCCTTTGGCACTTGCAGTCCCGTCGTTAGCTCTGGGATTCAGAGACTCAGGAACCCAGATACCAGGTTTCCATCAGATTTCCTTGTAAGGATTCATGATGAGCTAGGCTAGCAGGAGGCATTCTTACACTCTCCCCTGGGCCAGGCCTCTGGGAAGCACTGGTGAATTGGCTTCTGTACGTCCCTCTGCTTCCTCACTCAAAGGTCACAAAGGAGTGACCTACAGGATCTGTGCAGTTAGGGGAAAGAGTTGCTGCTCCTTTGTAACTCAAGCCTTTCTTAGCCTCTTAAGGATCTTTCTGCTCAGAAACAGGGTGATTATGCAATGCCTCTGGCTCCACATGAAAAGCATATTGGGGCCAGGGTCAAGGCCAGGGCCAAGTTCTGTCTTTACAAACAAGCTTGGAGGGTCCAGACAGGGTAGCTCAGTTGGTTAAAGCATCGTCCCAATATGACAAGGTTGCAACTTCGATTTCCAGTCAGGGCACATACAAGAAGAACCAAGCAATGAATGAAAAAATGGGTGGAAAAACAAGTTGATGGTTCTCTCTCTCTCTCTCTCCCCCTTTCCTTCTTCTTTCTCTCTAAAATCAATAAATAAAATTAAATAAAAAATATAAACAAGCTTGGAGTTCTGTATCTCAATGGCCCCAGCTATAAGGTAGAAAATTCCCTTGTTGTAGTTGGCCAGGCTCTGACCTGATAACCATTCTTTCCTTGAGACAGAGCATCTCAATGATTTAGACACTGCCACTCATAGTTTAATGCAGAGATCAGCGACCTTAAGGTTAGGGTTTTTGAGAAACACTGGGTTTGTGCAGTTTCTCCATCTTGGCTTTATAATCAAATCATGTGAAGAGCTTTTAAAAAGTAAACTGAAGCCCAGGTCCCATCCCAAACCAATTCATTCAGAATCTGTTGGGTGGGACCTGGGCATTCATGCTTTTAGAAACTCCGCACATAAATGTGAAGCCAGGGTTGAGTGATGCTGTATTCAAGACCAGGAGAACATTATTTAAAAGTCCATTTCAGAAATAGATCTGAGTTACAAATTCAAATTCATATATACCAACAGTACAACCAATATTTCTATTTCCAAACAAATGATTCCACTCTATATCTTAATTGGTTCTGGACACATAATCATAAAAAGCAGATGTTTAACTTGGTCCTGTTGAAACGCCAGCAGACTATTAGGTCCTATCTGAAACCCCAGGTGCTCTCAAGGAGAAATGGCAATCTTGGATTTGAACGGTGGGTAAATACACACTGAAATAAAAATACAGCCCAGCTCTCCTAGATAATTCTAAGGGCTGGTGACCAGTACAAATGAGAAGAAGCTACGATGCTGTTGTTCCTTCCAGGGTCATTCCTCCAACAGTCTGAGTTCCCCCCACATGTGTGGGCACTCGCTGGCCCCTTCCGTTTCCCACTCATAATGGTGCCTGAGGGTAGCCACTTATAGCTTATTTAACCTCTAATATTTCTTTATGTGGGGGGCTGGGAGGAGTGGTGTCTGCTCAATAGACATCTTGAAATTTTAATTCCTTCTGGGTTGAATAAAGAGTTATTTAATATTGATGGAGTTAGAGTCATCAGGGAACAAGGGGTTGGGTGCAGGTTATGAAAATCTTCTCAATCACTTCTAAAGTCATGTTGTACAGCAGCCCCCTCTTCTCAGATAAAACAAAGACCCAAATCTGACAGCCTCTGAGAAAAATATGGCCTGTGTATACGTTTTAAACCTTTGTTTTGAATTAGCTGTTGAGAGTTGAAAATTGAGAGATCGCATATAAATTTTGGATTTCTGACCTGTCATAGAAAATGGAAAGCACTCGTCATATCTTTTCCTAGTCAAAGCCTCAGCGGTTAGGAAACCTTATGAGAGTTGGGAACCCCAAGGCCCTTATCTGTGGAACAGGATAAACATATTTACTTACCTCATTGGTTCTTGTAAAAATGAATGGGTAATACATGCAACTCCTCCTGCACATTTCCTGAGTAACATAGTAGGATCTCGGTAATTGAAGTTTAATGCCATTATTATTCAGTACACTACAAAGAATTTACAGATATAAGATACAATAATTTGAATGTTAAATACCAAGAATATCTTATTGTTTATTGATAAGACTGATATATAATAGTTCTGCAAGTGTTGTCTCTGTTTGGACCTAGCCTGTTATTTTTTCTTTGATTTTAGTTATTGCTTTCTAACATGAATTTTCTACCAATTTTTAAAGTTCTTTTTAAAGTTGTACAGACTAGACTTAAATTATTCTGAAATCCATGTGCTCTGAACAAAATACTTTCTATAGTGGTGGGTGTGGGAAAATATATTGTTATTTCTAGCTTCAGAGACCCTGAGCTCTTCCAGAAGCCACTCCACGTCCCCTCAATGTGCATAACTAGTTCAGGTTGCTCCCTTGAATATAGGCACCATTGGCTAAAAAAACTCATTTTTACAACTTTCTGTCTTTGCTATGAACACATTTTTAACTCTCTCAAGCCTACTGCATGCAGTTTAAGACATATTCGTGTGTACAACTAATCTTAATAATATGATGTTTATAACATGAGCCGAGAACAGTTTGGTGAAATAAAAGTACATTGATGACTATTACGTGTCTGAGCTAGGGCTGGGCAAGAGGCCAAAGAGAGACTTTAAAAGCTTAATTTATTGCCTGGAAATTTTATTTCAGCTGTTTTTCTCTGGTGTGAGAGGTTGACTTTTGTGCCGAATTAAAATTGCAACAGCAATTTAACATATTCAGCTGGTAAAACTTCTTGTAGAAATAAATACTCTCCATTGAGTGAAGTCATCCGTGAGACTCACACTTGTTTATCGCTGCCAGTGATTTAATTGAAACAGTCTTTTCCAGCATTTTCACATCTTTTATCCAATAAAATCCTTAAATCAACTCCCTAAGACCGTTAATGAAGTTCATTGGTTAACATAGACGAAGTTATGCTCTGCTAACCACCAACCTCTAAAAGCCAGTGACTTAATAAAATAAGTTAATTTCTTGCCCACATAATTTCTTGATTATTTAAATTCCAGGTGACTCAGTGACTGAGACTCAGTCTATATTATAACTTATTCTAGCCATAAGGGAGTTAGAAGAGCCCTCTCCATTAGAAATATAATGTTGCAAGCTGCCGTGTATGAGGAAAGGTCATGCCCTTTTATTGATCGGAGTTTAAGGTCCTGGGTTATGGGCCCAGATGCCACTTAACAGCAGTGGGATTTGAGCACTATTTTAGTACCATTAGCCCCAGTATTCTCTTTAGTACATGGGCACAGCAATATTTGCCTTGAATTCTACGAGATGATGCATGGACTGTTCTTTGAACATTACGGAATGTGGCACACAATAAATTATTTTTAATACGTTATCAAGATATTCTCTATTAAGTTAAGGCTATTGTGATGGTCAATTTTATGTGTCAACTTGGCTGAGCTACGGTCCCCAGTTATTCAATCAAACACTGGCCTAAGTGTGCTGTGAAGATCTTGTATAGATGTGATGAAAGTCTTCAATCAGTAAACTTTGAGTAAATGCTATCCTGACATTCTGTGTGGGCCGGATTCAGTCAGTTGAAAGGCTTGAAGAGCAAACCTGAGGCTTCCTGCGAAAGAAGGAATTGTGCCCATGAACTGCAGCCTCAGCTCACCCAGGAGAGTTCCCTGATGGCTTGTTCTAGGGGTTTTAAGCTTGGACTGACTCAAAACACACCGAACTTGATTTTTCCTAAAATGTGGAGAAATATGGCAACGACACAGTGGTCAACATGACTGGATTCCTACCCTTAAGGAACTTCTAATGTAAGATAGTCAGAAGATGTCTGTCAAAACAGCTACAAGATAAAGACTGCAATGATAAATGACAACGGTGAGAGGGAGGGGACAGGAAAATGCTATTTTAAACATGTATTATGTTCCACAAACTGAACTAGGGTCGTAGGGTCTTTGCATAGTTGATCACATTTAACACACAGCTGTCTCACCATCTGTGCAACTGACAATTTTTAAGAAGAAATTGAAGGCTAGAAAATTGAGAGAATTTTTTCACATTTCATAAGATTACAGGAACCAAGACTTGAATTCAGGCCTTTCAGAGGGCAGATGAAGCTGGGCATCAAGTCTTTGGAAACAGACCCTCATCCACCCAACTGGAGTTCATTTGCCCATAACATTTCCATACAGGGACACTTCCCCTTCTCTCTGCCTACCTAAACCCTCCAAGAAACCAACCTAAGGGACCAGTTTTTCATGGACTTTATAACTTACACCCCACCTACCAATGGTTTTCCCTTCAGACTCCCAAATCCCTTACATTCTGCACAGTATTTTCATGTGGCCGTTGCTGGATAGGTGACCCATTGGAGGGTGGAAGAAGCTTAGTAAATAAGCACAAAGTCAATGAAGGTTTAGGTATTTACCTTACTCTCTGAACTTTGTCATTCTAGCTCCAACTCTGCTACTGTCTATATAACTTTGGACAAGTGACAAAATACACAGCTCTTAAATTTTAAATATGTAATAAAGGGTTTGGATAGACTTTAAAGCCCTTTTCCAAGACTAATATTTACTCATTATTTTAAAAAATATCTCTCCCGGCCAGGCGTGGCTCAGTGGTTGAGCACTGACCTAGGATCCAGGAGATCAAGGTTCGATTCCTGGTCAGGGCACATGCCCATGTCGTGGGCTCGATCCCTTTAGGGGGTGTGCAGGAGGCAGCCGATCAATGACTCTCATCATTGATGTTTCTATTTCTCTCTTTTCCCCTACCTCTCTCTGAAATCAATAAAGATATATTAAAAAAAAAAAAAAGGAAAGAAAGAAATATCTCTTCTGGACCCACATGTACAAGGAGATCAGCTGGATCTGTGGAAGTAATGGCCAACGATAATGATAGTTTAATAAAATAGAGAAGCTATTAAAATAAATTATACATGTAATATATATATATATATATATATATATGTATATGTATATATATACCCTAATACATATATACTAATATACGTGTGTGTGTGTGTGTGTGTGTGTGTGTGTGTATATAATAACAGTGTATAGCTTTACTTGTGGTAGGATTCAATAAAAAACAACCCTCCCTCCCTCCCTCCCGGTTTTTGCACGGCTGTGCAGCAGTCTCAATGTAAATTTGATCTGCCACACCAGCTGTCACCCTAAATCTGGAGATGATGTGTTACCTGTCTAAAAGGCAACAGATGAGCCTCTTTGCCAGTCCCTGCTCTCTGTATCACTGTTTCATTGTTCATCTCCTGGAGACAGATTCACAATCCTCAATGGTTTCACAGACTGAAAGCATTGTTATTATTTACACTTAGTTTCTTCCCACCAGCTTCTGAAAAAAAAAAAAAAAGGTTTGTAGTCAAACAGAAGAAAAAGAAAAATCTGCATGCTCTATCCGTCTTCCTGTCTCCGCAGATGGAGAGATTTACAAGGGCAGAAGGCAGTAATGGAAGGTGCACGGAGAGGGAGATAGAAGACTGGCTTCCAGGGTAAAGGGAATGATTTAGGGACAAGTGCTCTGGGAGCAGAAAATGCCAGCTCCACATTAGGCATCATTAGTATTCTGTATTTTGTTTGCTTATTGTTTTAATTTTGCCATAACTAGTATATACACTTTATCCCTCAGTTTATTCTTCTGTAAAAGGATGTTTTTTATTAAATTTACTGGGATGACTTTGCTTAATAAGATCATACAGGTTTCAGGTGTACGATTCTATAACCCTTCATCTGCACATTGCATTGTGTGCTCACCACCCCAAGTCAAGCCTCCCTCTGTCACCATTTATCCCCCTTACCCTCTCCCACACCCCGCCTCCCCCTGGCAATCACCACACTGTTGTCTGTGGATATGAGATTTCTTTTTTTGTTTGATTGTTTTTTTTGTTGTTTTTGTTTTGTTTTTGCTTAATCCCTTCACCTATTTAAACCAGCCCCCGCCCCACCCCACCCCTGACAGCTGTTGTCTGTTCTTTGCATCTGTGAGTCTGCTTCTATGTGGGGTTTTTTTCCCCCCAGTTTATTTTCCTCATTAGATCCAACATATAAGTGAAATTATATGGTGCTTGCCTTTCTCTGACTGGCTTATTTCACTGAGCACAGTGTTCTCCAGGCCCATCTGTGCTGTCTCTAAGGGTAATTTCCGCAATGGAATACTACTCGGCCGTGGAACAGAATGGTGAGTTTTGACTAAATATTATTACCAATCGAATTCTTAGCCTAACCATGTTTGTTTAAAACATATTACTTCTGATTTTGGACAACACATTGTCTCCAGTACTAATAGATAATAGACAGTGTGTACTGGAATTAGAGAGAGGGGAAAGTCCAATTGGAAATAACTGTGCTAAATAAGCTATTTTAAACACTAATTTTTGTTGTGATTATTATTTCAAGTTTAAGCCTCATTCTTGATATCAAAACTCAGCCTTTTAACTATCTCTCACCTTTTAGGGCTGCTTATTTCCCCAGGCAGAATCCATCCATGGTCTCAGCAAAACCCGGACAGCATAGCCCCTTCCCGTTCTCCCAAATGGCTCACTTCTTTCAAGAGGAAAAAAGTCCCCTGAAGGCCTTTCGCTGCACTTCCTCTTGCCTTGCGTGCTGGAGTCATGGGAACACTGGTCACTGGCTGTGGTGGGAAAGCAACAGAATTGTTCCTGCCCAACGAAGGCTCACCGCGCTTTGGACAGAAGGCCACACTGCGCTGATACTGGAACAAGGAGCCAGAGTGGGAAGGAGAGGAGGGGTGCTGGGTGGGGGTCAGCAGTGTGCCCCCTCCTTTCTCAGGCCCCCGCCTCTCAGTCACCCCTCTACCCGTCTTCTCCAGGTCATTATACACCCACTTCCAAAGGCAAAGTTTCAACAGAGTCACCACACACCTGCTTGAACGGTCCAAATGTGGTTTAAAAAAAAGTCAATCAGCTGAGCAAATGCAATATACGTGTGAATAAATGCACACACCTAATCTACATAATTGTGTTAGATGTGTTATATAAATGAGATGTGTACAAACAACTTACATATCCATTATAAATACTGAAATGGAATACCTGTATCTGCTGTGAAAACAGACATCCCACATCATAGCAGAAATGCGTTGAGAATTACTGAATTTATGTAATTATATTTAATTGTCTGAGGGAATGTACATTTTCTAAATATGTATTAAAATAATAACATATATAGCATTTATGCAAATATACGCACACACAAACAGAGATATATCCATGCCTGCGAGAGACAGAGACACAGCTTTCTTTTGCTTTCTGCCAGCTTTAGTTAGCTTTTGTAGAGGGAGTTTTCTGCCCGCTCCTCTTTGCAACTTCCAAACTATGTATCCCACTAACTATACATAAAAATAGCTTCCCTTGAAGTGCGTGCCATTAAGTTTTATCACCCATATCTCCCTTCTTTGTCGCTGTCACCAGCTACTCACAAGCCAGGAACCTTAACCATCGGTGTTTTCAACATCTGCCTTACAGTCAGTCTTCCCTGCCACTAACGCCTGTCTCCATGGGGGGTCTCGCCACTGCTGTGTCGATGTGACCCAATAGCCTGGACTGTCGCCTTCTGGGCATTCCGGTTCCAACGATGTGGCCCTCCTCGCCCCATTTTTTCCTGCTCGCTCCCGCACTTTCCCACCACACCGCGTCCCATCTATGAAGGCCCAGCCTCTACGATATCTATTTTAAGTGCCCCATTCTCTAGCAATAATTTCATTCTAAGTAAGAAGTCACACTTTCTAAATAAGTGCCTCTTCTCCTCTCCCAGAAAGTCATTCCACATATTTGTCTTCCTTTGAAGAATTTCAGCACCCCCACGCCCACGCCCCAGGGCCGCTGGCGACCACAGCTAATGCTGCGTGAAGCCACATTTTCCAAGGGCCTACTGAGGGCATCGAGGGCCATGTAAGTCTCTTATTCTGCCTCAAATTCTCACAATAGCCCCTCAGGGTAGGGCTGTTACTTTTACCTTTTAATAGGTTAGAAACAAACAAGCAAACAAGGCCCAGGAATAGAAAATAAATATTTCCAGGTTTGCAGAGCTAGCGTTTTGAAGAGCTGGGGTTTGCACAGAGTTTTCGCAGGTCCAGAGTGTCAGGTTCCTCATTTTAGACCGTGTGACTGTGAAAATCTCAGCCTGAGAAGCAGGAAAGGAGAGTGTATCCCTGAGGGCAAGTGTACAGGAAACAGGAGGCCGCGTCCGGCCGAGGAAGATGCTAAGGAACACTGTTCTCTTACATGCCTTTCCCTCCCGGTGTCCTCATGTCTCTTCCTGCTCCTTCTAACCTCAGGCCTGAGTGAGCTTTCTTGAGCAAAGATTTTTTTAAATTTAAATATGATTTTATTGGTTTCAGAGAGAGGAAGGGAGAGGGAGAGAGAGAGAAGCATCGATGATGGGAGAGTCATTGATCGGCTGCCTCCTGCACGCCTCTTACTGGGGATCGAGCCCGCACCCGGGCATGTGCCCTGACTGGGAGTCAAACGGTGACCTCCTGGTTCATAGGTCAAAACTAACCACTGAGCCACGCTGGCTGGGTGAAGACCTGAGTTCACTACCAGGCTCTAAGATTTCCCCACTGCTCAGAGAAGAGCGAAGGGTCCTTGGAGTAGCAGGCATGTCCTCGCTCCGGTCCTCCCGCACAGCCATGCCCGCATCGCCTGCTAGATGCCTGTCCGGTCCTCCCCGCAGCCGGCCTGACTCCCGCACCCTCCCCGTGGGCACACTGCTCGGAGGCCGGCGGCTGCATTGGCCCTTCCACCAGGCCTTTGCCTGCGGCCTCTCCCCCGCCCTGCTCCCTGGGGACACATGCCCCTCTTCTGCGAGCTTTGAGGGCTTAGATTCTAATTAAAACTCCCCCTGTTCTCTGTAGGAAAAGGTCCTGGGGTCACTCAAAGTCTTATGGGGCATAGATGGGGGAGCCGGTCTTTAACTTTGAGAGGCTGAATGCCGCGAGTGTCACGGAAACACTGCAGGATGGAAGATGTGTAGATGAATTTTACGGTTTTGTTGAATACCCCAAACTCGTCGTTAGTTACAGCGTGTGGCTTGTAATGCTGATATATGATAATATATACTTGCTGTTAATTAATTTCATAAATCTATTAATTCATATGTAGGTTTTTCCAGCATAAACTATATTAGTGCATTTGTGTTTCTGTAATTTTATAGCTTATAGACATGAATAATACATGATTTTAATTTTAACCTTATTTTAGGACCATTAAAACTCTCTATCTCTAGGGAATATATTATAATAAAAAAGATTCTTTTTATTTGAAGAGCTCTTTATATTTTAAAAATATTTTAGGTCATTATATTATTTGATACTTAAAGCATTGCTTAAAAATACCTAAGAAATTGAAGGTCAGAGAGGTTAAGTCATTTTTCTTAAACTGCATAACATCCAAGAAGATCCTGGACTAGAATATATGATGACAAAGACTTTCATTCCCTTCTCCACAGGTTATGATATTTCTTTCCAAAAAACAAGTAGATCATTTAAAATTCAAAGCTGTGGGTATTTTTCAGTCTATCTCTGGAAGGTGGGAGGTGGGGAGTGAAACACCTCTTCTTGCCTATTAAGTTGTGAATTTATTTTCTTTATTCCAAAACATATACTAAGGAGAGAATTCTCCATCGATAGCTTTTCTTCTTGGTGAAAGTTCTTTCTATGTTTAGCAGGAATCTGATAACTATGCCATTTAGTTTTGATATTCCTTTTAGTTATATTTATATTTCTAAAAGCCTAATTCATCAGCAGCTGCAAATAAAGTTGCCGTCACCATCACTCACAATATTATTTTCACCGAGTGCAAAATATAAGCAATGGCTCAGCTGAAACATATTGATCGTATTTCTTTGGAAAATCATGAAACTTCCTCTGAGATACACTATTTGTCATAACTGTATTTTTAGCCAAGAATAATGAATAACTGATAAAATGAAATATGGTGGGACATAATTGGCAAATGGAGAGCATTTTGCAGAAATCGCTCAAAGTATTTTGAATTTCATCCCTAGTTATGGTTTATTTAACACTCGCTGAGCACTCAGAGTCATGCGCAGGAGATTGATGATCCTTCAGAGCAATTCCTAAGTGTAATATTACGTCTCAAAGAATTATGCCACTCTCTTCGAGGGTGCTGGGAGAGGCGTTAGGAGGCATCAATAACAATTCGAGTTTTACTAACCATCTGCATTTTGTAAATCAACCAGACAGAGTGTCGCCTCACACACCCCTGCAGGAATGTCACGATCCCGAAAGACATTTGCTAATGTATTTGTATAACAGTAGAGCTTGTTATGGAAAGGGAATGAATTTGTGAATAACCCCAGATATCCCCCAAAAGAGAAGGAAATAGAAATGATGGGGAAATAGAAATGATCTGCACAGGGGAGAAGCTCTGTAAGTTGGACGCTGCCATCGATGTTCCAGTTGCCATCTCCTGAAGACTCGTGTTGGCTCCCAGCGGGGGCCATAAATGTTCTGTCTACCGAGTGCTGTTCTCAGTGGTCCTCCTGCGTCCCGAAAACTTTTATGAGGTTCTCTCAGTACATGTGTTACCTCCAGGAAGGAATGTAGCCATTGAGAATCTTTAGAGCTCAGAAATGTGAGAAATTGGTGCTTGTAGTGTTTCTTACATACTTTTCTCATTTCTTTCTTGCTTGCCTGCTTTCTGTTTTCTTTATCATCTCTTCAGGCAGTGGGATATTGTGAAATTAGTATAGGTTCAGAGTCAGAAAACTTGGCTGGAGTTGCAGATCTGGTGTCTATTATCTCTGAAGCTATGAGCAAGTTATTTAGCTTCCCTGCGCCTCGGGTTTTTTATCTATAAAATGGGGATACTAATAGCACTTGGGAGCAATGCTTAGAAAAATGATACAAAATAGATCCTTATTAAAAGTTAGCGATTATTATTAAGCCTCTTAGCCCTTTTCAATCAGAGATTCCTTCTTGACAAATAGAAAAAAATAGACAGTATGAGCTTACCTAGTTGTTGTATCTGATCAAAAAAAGGAAAAGAGTCTGAAATGTTTTGCTAAAATAATTTTCTTCTCTTTTGGGTGAAGGCAGATTGTTTTAGTGAATTGCAATCAGAGGGTTGGGCTTGAGTCCTGACGAAAAAAAGATTCTATCTTTGAACCAACCATTTGGCCCATTCCAGAGGCTGTTTCTATCTTTGAAAATTATAACTCTCCTTTATCTGGGTCACTGTGAGATGCTAAATGAGGTGGTGCGTGCAATTGCATAGGTCGTAAGAATGACAAGGGGACCTGTTACCGTTAGCTGTAAATATCATAATTACTAAGAACCGGTGGATTGTCATCCCTTCTCCTTTTATCTGTTTCTAGTGCATGCACACACACACACACACACACACACTCACACTCTAAAAGGAGGTGGGACCAGGCACACACTAACCGAAAGCTGGTTAAAAGGAAGTTACAGGCAGGGGTTACAGGAGCTTAGAGGAGAAAGCTCCAGCAGATGGTAGAAAGGGCTCGTGAGTGAGATGTCATTTGAACTGTGTGGTAAATATTAAGGGCATTGAGCCTGAGGGAAATGGGAGAGACAAGCAGCGTTCATAAGAAAACTATGATGAAATGGTAGAGGGAGGCAACTGGGAGCAGAAGGAGAATATATGAATAAAGAGAGACTTTCCTTTGACTAGAGCCTTGCATGTTGTTGGGAAATTGGTAAGTCTGAAAACTGGCAGTGCTGGGAAGCTGGGCTTTCCTCAGACGGTGTGGGAGAGCCAGCACTCATTCTGAAGCCAGGGTGAGGCACTCTCAAACTGTGCTTTAATAAGACATTATGTTTTTACCCAAGTTTTAGCAGAAGCTTTGGAGCGGTTGCTCATGTTTGGGTCAATGGCGATCGCTTCCTCCCACCCTGATGGGGCAGCCCCAGGACCCCCCACTCTTTCTGGTACCCAGATTTCATAGGCACACAGGGTTCTCTCCTTTCCCACTTCCCACATACCTTCCCACCAGCGTAAAAAACTAAATTTTACAGGTGCAGTATTCCTTGGCTTCTTTCTGTTCCATCCATCAAGATGTCCTTGGCCATCTCTCTACATTTACAGATCAACTCAATGCTCTGCGATGCCTTTTCAGATTCTCTGAGAGATTCCACTGACTGCTCACTTGGGTTTGCCTGATGCCAGCAGATGCCATATGGGAGGTGATGTCTTGGTTTATTTAGATGCCTGTTTCCTCCAGTGAACTGTGAGCCCCTGAAATATTCCATTTTTTACTTCTTTTTTGCAAGTCTACTTACTTCACTTTATCTCAACAGGCTCTGAGATATAACGTTGCTGAGAATGAGCATCAGACAATCAAATTCGAAATTAGTACTAAGACGATCCATCTCTATAAGTTCTAAAGTATTCATGTGTGGTGTCCTTTAAATCACCCTATACTTTGTGGCTATAATTTTGATGTTGTATTCATCATTAATTATGTACATAGTTGTTGAGAGGTAGTCAGATTATATGAAAAATATCTGGAGCTGAATATCACTAGACCTAAATTGTCTCCCCAGCTAAACCTGTGACCCTAGACAATCACTGAAAATTTGCAGAGCTGAGTGCCCTAGCTATGACCGGAGACACTGGTCCATGTTCCCTGCGATTCCTCTCAGCTCTAATGTGCTATAACGTGCATTGTACTAAGCATAACAAAGAGTTCTTTTGACTATCATCAAAAGCATTAAAACTGTTTTACTTTAGAGGAATCTAATAATCCCACCTTTCTCCCCACCTGATATTAGACCAACTGACACACACAGGAGCTGGGTGGACATTAAAATACATAATCCCCTCTATTTCTTATAGCTGTCTATTAGAAAATGAAGCCTGGACTTGAAGTCAGAACAAGAATTCTTATCACCTCTCCTGCGAATGGAGCCCTGTTGTAGACGGACATTCAAGAGGACTGCAGGAAGCTTAGTCTAGCACAGGAGTAGATGGGGAAATGTGCTGAGCTCTTGGGTAGGTTCCTTTAGAGAAAGACAGAGGGCGGGAACATACCCTACCTTTCACTTTGAGCAGTTGTGTAGCCAACAAATATCCAGCTTTCACACCAGTGCCTCCTCCCATGCTTTAGGGAGCAGTGAGTGAAGGGCAGCAAGGAGAGAGGGGGAATCTGCCCCAACATTCTCTGGAGTGGTGGAGAATTGAGGGGAATTTCTATTTCTAGGCAGAGAATAACATGAGGTTAAGAACAGTTTTCATCAACACCGTCACCAACACACACACACACACACACACACACACACACATACACACCCCTGCTCTACACAATACAGGCAATAAAATTAATTTTAACAGAAGTGATCAGAGTGGGCTGTTCTTTAGAACTTAGAATCAGAAGATGTCATTGAGATTTAGGAAGTTGCAGACATACATTTGCCATTCGGAGCATTTATCTTTCTGGTCTCATTCCAACTCATGAAACTTTTATTATTAAAAAAAAATATCCTAACCGGTTCAAAAGCATATTTATTGGTTCAGTTTCAAAACTCATATATCTTCTGGTAAAAAATGTTGACTGAACACAATTCAGAGGCAGAAAACTAGGTATCACAATAATAAATCCTTCAATGTCCTTTCTCTTTCTCTAAACAAATAAGTCAATACAAAGAACAATGGGCATGGTCTCTCTTTACCGCCCTGGACCACATGCCCTCCTTTGGCATCTAGTCCCTCCCTCCCTTGCCTGCCTATAGCTCCCGAAGCTGAAGCAACCTTCTCAACCTTCTCGTTCATTGACACAGACCCTCACAGCCTCAACTGTGCTGTCTGCCCTAATCTCTGAACTAAGTATGAGAAAGTCTTCCACTCCCTCCTCCTCTCTCTCTCCCTCTCCATTGTGGTGTACCCCACAATCCTCTGTTTAAAGACTTGTTATACTGCATTTTAATTTTATTTCATTTGTCTCTCAAGACACTAGTCTGTGCATTGCTCAAGATCAGAGATATATTATACACATCAGAAGTTCCCAATAAATCTTTGTCTAATGAATGAATAATTGATGCTTTTCTGTCCAGTGGATGAATAATAGATGTTTTAAAAAAAATTCTACAGATGCAATTTAATAGTTGGGCAATTTTCTAGATTCAAATATAGTAAGGTTGGAATTTTGAGAAGAAGAAACAGAAACTGGGTTTGAATGCAAGTTGTTTATTTGTGATGTGATTCCAGAAATCATGAGGTGGGGGAGTGACGTGAGATAGGAAAGGGAAGAAAGTCAATGAAAGGTGTGCTAATTAACTGCTAACATAGTGGCTCACTGGGCCTCAAATTTGCTAGAATCCTCTGGAAAAATGCAAAGAGCAACCCTCAGAATCTCCTCCCCAGCAACAAGCAAGGAAGCTGTAGCTTTTAAGCATCCAGCCCCTGTTAATATTATCAGTTAAGTGCTGCTTCCACATTTGCTAATTCCTTGCTACTTCCAGTTTCTTCTCTGGGAGCCAAGTCTGTTCCAGTGGCCAGGAAAGGCCCTTGAACAAAAACTCCCAGGTACCTGCAGCAGGCAGTCACCAAGTCAGCAACACACGGGAACATTGAGTGCAAAGAGGGTGAGGACAGTGTCCACACAACATCTGCAGGGATGGTCCACCCCATCTCCAGAAACTCTGTTAATCCTTGTGAGGACATGTGGCTGACCCTGTGCAGGTGATAGATTCCTTGTGTAATTGTCCTTACGCGGCTGATTGATCTTCTTGTTATATTTTCTCATAGCAGGGGATCATTTTTCTGAGTTGGCTAATGGTAGCTTTGACATCAGCAGCACAATATTCATAACAGCTTTGATAAATGAAGTCCCTAATGCTGGACCCATGACTGGTTTCCGTTCCTACCCTCATGGGTGGGCATGTTGTGCAGGTCCTGGGAGGACAGAAAGCGAGTGGGGTGCATGCACTCTGTTTATTTGATTGCTCGGGGTCTCTGCCGAGACAATAACCTTTCTAGTGGGCATTCACCCGAAACAAAAATATCAACATATGTTGGGCCCAATTCCATAGGGCCAGCCTTAAGCATCTTCTTGATTTTCTTACTTCATTAACTTCAACTTTCAATCTTTCCTAAGCTGTCATTTACCTGGTGTCTTTGTGTGTATCCTTACCTGTGACTACTTTCCCATCCAGCTGATTAGCAGGTACGCTGCTACAGATCTCTTCACCAAGGTGGATATGATGACCACTGCATTTCATGGATATCCATGATGGGGTCATAGTGCAGAAATTGTCTATGTTTTGCTCATACCAACATATGGAGTTGACCCTTTTATGAACCAGGTATAGGTTATTCTAATGTCAGCTGATTATAGGGAATAGTCAATAGGACCATAGGTCTGAGTCGAAGAGAGGCATTGGTCATGAGAGTTCAATGACATAAAGATCTGGGCCACCCATTTGTATAAATTACATGTGCTCTCCTGACCTGCTCATGCCTGATTCTCAAAGAGCCTTTTCCATCATAAGATAGATTGATGCTGTGCCTTCCTGATAGTACTTATTTCCCAGTGGACTCACTATACAGTGTGAAGGATACCATATATGAGTTTACACATGAGTATACCCATTGCATACTCACTAAATGTCTCATAGAGTTTCTGTGAAGGTTCAGTGGCTTTTCAAAAGTGAATGGTGTTCTGGTACAAAAAACACGGCCGAGCTTCAGAGGCTCGCTAGAGAATCAGTATGTGTGGACTACCATGGATAACATGTAGGTACCTTTCCCTCCTTGAATGCACCCATTTGAACCACCTCTTGAACCTATGGCAGAAAGCTCTATTGTTCTAACCTCACTCAACACTGGCTGCCCAATAGTCATCTAATAAATGAGTTAGAGATGCATTTTTTAAACTGGTACATGCTGTCTGCAAAACTCAAAATGACCATTAAGCCCTATCCCAGTCTTTCAGTGGTAGAAAATGCAAGGTGAAATAACCTGAAATGCATTTTGTAAGAAATGTCTTAATATTACCCAAACTCTCAGACCTCTAAACACTTCACAGAATGTCAGGTCCCCAAGACTTAATACCCCATCCTCTGATGCATGTCTGTCTTTTAAGCATTTCTAGAGAGCTTCCATTTCACGGTCACCAAGTCCAACTAAGAAGATGTCATCAGCAGAATGCAGAGATATGTAAACTACAGTCCCCAAGCCAAACACAGCTTGTCACCTGTTTTCATATATAAAGTTATACCAGGACACGATGACACCCATAATTTACATATCTAGACTTCTCAATGGCAGAGTTTAATAGTTGTGTCAAAGACTGTATGGTCTCTAAGCGTAAAATATTTTCCACTTGGCCCTTTAGAGTACAAGCTTGCTGAGCTCTGTAATAGTGGACTAGTGAATGCATAGCAACATGTCCTGCTGTCTTTCCGAATGAAAATGTCTCTTTGACTAATAACATCTGATTCTCTTTCCTCTTGGGCACTGAAAAATATAGTTTGCCCAGATCAATAGCTATATATCAAGAGCGAGCAGGGGATGGTGATTTCTTCTAGAAAAGATATGACTCCAACCGAGAGACTATTACTGTGGCTACCGCTTTGTTATACTTATGAAAGATCACCATTACCTGTCAAGATCCATCATTCTTTTTTCTTTTTTATGTACCTTATCAGTGAATTAAGCAGGGAAGTAACGAGGCCTACCAGCGCTATCTCTTTTAAATTTTAGAGGGTGGAGTATCTCTGCTACTTCATCCCAGAGGTACTGTTGCTCGTGGCTTACTGAGGACGGAACACGGGCCATTTCAGGAGCTTTCACTTGGTTCTATAGAGAATAACAGCTCCGCATCCACAGTTGAGGAACCAAGACGATGGTCCTCCCAGCTCCTAATTACATCCATATGGATGATGCTCTCAGAGGCTGGGGAAGCAGCCCAGCCATTACTCACTCAGGAACGGAGATGGGACATACTAGGGACATAGCCCAAAAGGGGGAGGTCTCCTCATTCTTCTGTTACCAGTGGTTTTTCAGATCCTGTATCCAATAACCCCCTCAACATCTAGATATTTCTTTTTTCTCAGTGCAGAGTCACTTTTATTTTGGGATGCCATAGCTTTTATATACTATTTCTGTCGCATTAAAGTGTCTTTTTTTAAACCAATATGATCTGCCTTTTATCAATAGACTCTGGAGTCCAAGAACAGGCTTAGGTCTGGAAACTGGGTAAGAGAAAGGGATGTCCAAAGGGTCAGTAGACATGAGATTTCTTCTTTTCTCTTCTTAATTTTTAAAAATTTTATACATAAAAAGTTAATTTAGTCTCAAGGGCTATCCATCTATCTTGCCACTTGAAATGCCATTACCGTGATCTCTGGTGGCTTTCTTGGACTTGTTGCCTGTCCAATTCACCTCGAATAATTTCAGTCCACTTTACCTGTAATGAAAGTTTGTACCACTTGGTCTCAGCTATTCTGAGCTCCCTTCATCCCTGTCTGTGAAGACCATTCTGGCATCCCTCTTTCACTTACTTACAGATCATCATTGCTGCTAAGCTTCAAATAAGGAGTGAAAAAGTGTACTAGGTTTACCTAAGGCATCCTTGCAGTGTATTAAAGCTTGAATAACTGTCCCTATATCAATAAATTCTTCCCCATCCAGCCATATATTCTGTTGTACCTTCCAGATCTATCCCAGGACATGTTCTACTAATTCCTGAGAGTGTTTACTACTTATGTATTTTCAGGATATACTCTTCCATTCTTGGGCCGTGCTAACACTAGATACTGGTTTAAAGCAATAGAGAGAGGAACAGACCTTGAGAGGGAAGCATCATGTTGGTTGGCACTTGCCTTGGGCAGAGCCCTTCACGGTGCCATGCACTGTCCTCACGCTTTCCTATATTAAGTAGTGGAAGGCACTCTACAGCTTAGAAGATTTAGGGAAATCTTAGGATTTGAGGTTCTCAAACACATCTGCCCATCATCTCCGTCCCAGATCTTAGAGTTCTATTGTTTTCTTACCATGGGCGTAACTTCACTGCAGAAAACCTGATAGAGCTGTGAATTAAGCCTTCATCCTAACTCCGAAACCTTTATAATCAAATCTTGGGCCTGATATTCAGCATAGCCTATCTTTAGGTAAAGCAGAGAGCCTTTCGAAACATTTCTGCCTTTTACACTGTCCCCTGTGTGAATAGTTGGCTAAACTGAGACTAGTATTTTGTTCTTCCAGAGCTCTGTGGCAGTTATCAGCCACAATCCTTAAATTTCTCTCTGTCCCATAACCCAGTACATCTTCTCTTATCTGTATCTGTCACCATTTATCGTGATTGACAGTCTTATGAACGTGACTTACCACATAGCATGGTTCCATCTTTCCATCTGACCATTTAGCATCTAACCCCAGGACCCTATTCCTGTGGTCTATAGTCCTACTTTAGTTTTCAATTATAGCCGTGTTTACCATGGAGCAGATCCTGATACAAGGCTCTGAGTGCGACAGTCCACTTTATGAGGGGTCAGAGGTGGCAGCCGTAGGAAATGGGGCCATGAAGCAGGAGAGAGAAGGGGCTCAGTGCGGGGCCTGCGAATGAACATTTAGGGGGCCAACCGGGGCTGCGTCCCACTGGAGACCTCGAGAGGCTGCGTGAAACGCTTCAGTGAGAAGCAAAACTGTGGCAAATATTGAACCGAGTGTAAATAAAACAGAAAATCAAAAGCCCAGACTTTCAGGGAGCGATCTGGGACCTGGAGTTTAATAAGGATAAGTGAAATGTGTGTCCATGAATAAAGGATTAAAGTAGTCACAAATGCGACTTCAGAGATAAAAATCTAAGGAGAAAATACATTTTCAAAAAACTATCACTTTTAAATATGAAATAATGCATGACATCAAAAAATAAATAAAAAGCCTTGTAATGAAAAGTATCGGTTTCCTGATTTAGATTTCCCCATTACTGATCTTACTGTCTAGGATCATTTGCTATAAACAATTTATGTATTTAATTCTTACGGTAGTTATTATGTCCATGTGCATTGCATTTACAAATATTGCTTTAGTAGGAGCTGTTTGTGGCCCAACTCCTCCCATCTCCTATTCCCCTTCCTCTCAATATTTAAGAGTAAAATTTTTGTTTACTATTTATATTTAGCTGCCTTTTCAATTTTAAATCTATATATTAATGCTGTCTAAAATTTTAGATAGAAACTCTGAAGATTAAGATAACAGTGTCCCTCTCCTTCCCTGGGTGAAAGGAGATTTATATGAGTCTTTCAACGACATAAGTTGACTTTCAGGATTAATAAATGCATGTATTGAGAGACAAACCAGACTTTCATTCTTTATAACATTAAGTGAATCAATGGGGAAGACAGAAAAAAATAACAGAAAATAAGTAGAACAAACAGCAACACAAAACAAAGATAAGAAATTAATTCTGTACTTAGCAAATATTCTGGGGCAGCTCTGAGGTGTTCCTTTTAATAGTTCCTTGACTTTGCACCTTCTGTTGAACGATTTTGATGTTTGCAATGTGCATCTTGGAGTTCTCTTTTCTTGGGCTCCTGAGCCTGGATATTGACTATAACAAGGAGTTATTCTAACCTATTAAGCAAAATTCTTACCTAGATAAACTGAGTTCAAGTTACAATGACACTAACAAGCATATTTTAAATACAAAGCCTAAAACAAAGCAATTGGTACAGGAGGAGTGAGGATCCTTGGAAGAATGGAAATATCCCTGGACTAGGAGTCCAGGCACCTGGATTCGGGCTTCTGCTACTTCACTGATTAAAATTAATCTTAAAAATAAATTGAGCCTCTCATTAATGCTGTTTCTGTGTTTAAGTGCTGAGATGAGAGTAGGAAATTAGGTAAAATCTTATGGTCTTGAAAGAGAAAATCATGTTTGTTTCTCTAATACTACTTTCTTTCATCCATTCGCCTTGGTCTCAGCATGCCATATTTGGATTCTAAATTTTGATTTATACTCAAGTCACACTGAGTGATATAGATTCACTTGAACATATTTGATGTATTACATTTCTAAATGCTACAGCTGCAAAGAAAACAACAAAATTATTTCTCTTTTTTATTCTCAAGGGAATTTCACATTTGGGAAACAATCACATTTGATTCCCATATAGGTTTCAGGCCCCATTCTAAATAGCTGGTCAGCAGAAAGTAAGAAACTCTTTCAAATGCCAGCATAATAATATTAGGGTCCTCAACCTCCATTGTTTTAAGGTGGTTATGAAATAAATTCAATTATATTTTGATAATTTAATAATACTGATAGCTGTGACCAACTGCATTGCGAAGCATTCAATATTGTTATCCCAATTTACAGGTAGTATAACTGAAGCCCGGGATGGCTAAATGATTTACCAAAGGCAGTCCCCCCCAGGAATGAGAAAACTAACATTGAACACCAGCTGCCTGGTCTCGAATCCTAGTGCCTCTTCTTGTACCATGCTGTCTTTCTTGATTTCATAAGCTTTTCTCACAAGCAACTGGCATCGTTTTCAAGGCAATTCTAAAAGAAGCGATACAAAGCATGTTAGAGAAATCTAGAACAGATTTAAAAAGAAGAGGTAAGAGTCTGCAGTCATCTGCTCTACCAGCTGGACTATTAAAAGGCACCCTTTAGGTTGTATTAAAAGGATAAATCTCATGTTAAGTGTTCTCACAAAAAAACAACAGAGGGACAAAGAGACACCGGGAGGTGTTGGAAAGGCCTCTTACCTAAATTGTGGTGATGGTGTTATCTGTGTATACATTTTCCAAACTCATCAGATTGTACACGTTAAATATAAGCAGGTCTTTGTATGTCAATTTTACCCCACTAGCGCTGTTACAAAATAAAGGAAAATAAAGAGAAAGGGCAAATTCCTGTCTCTCACGGAGTTAGAATAGATGATCTGAAGACTTAGAAGTTTAGGGATGGCTGGATACAAAAGACACTGGAAGAGTCGATGTAACTGAGCGTGATCTACAGCACTGTATCGGTTGTTACTGGCGAGTCAGCATGCATCCCGCGTGGGCAAGCAGGGTGTTGAGAGGCCTACCAACTAGACTTGGAAGCGTGGACATGACGCCTGAAGGGCGTTTAGAATTCAACTGAAGAAGAGGGTGGGGTAGGGCTGACTGCCCTGGAGGGAGAGGGACTCACTCCTCCTGACCCCAGATTGCAGGGCCCAGGTGATCAACCAACGGGACGGAAGGGCCGAGGGAGCGGGAGCCGGGAGTCGAGGAGCGGGAGGCCGGCGGCCGTCTAGTGAGCGCCCCGCGCCCCACGGACGCCTGAGCCCCGGCTCCTCGCACGACACTCGGAGGCCCGGGGCTGAGCATTTCATAGACCTGCCACTGCGCGCAGTGCAAAACCTCGACTGCCCCAGAGTCACAGAGTCCAGTAGAGAGATTTGGAGACGAGGTCCCTGAAAGAAATGGCTAAGTTGAATGAGCCCATCAGGGTGCGGCTCTAACCCAGAGGGTCAGCGTCCTTACGAGAAGAGGAAGGGACACCGCAAGTGCCTGTGGACAGGAGGATGAGGATGTGACGAAAGCAAGGAGACCAGGGTCGTCTACAGGCTGAGCAGAGAGAAACCTCCCTCTCAGGCCTCAGAGACCAACCTGGCCACACCTGGAGCTCGGCCGTCCAGCCTCCAGGATGGTCAGAAAGTCCACTTCTGTTGTTTAAGCAAAAAAAAAAAAAGCAAACAAATAAAAAGTAAAAGCCTGCGGTGGGTAGCAGTCAGCGGAGACAGCACTGGTTCGAATCCCAGCCTGCGGCTCACCTGCCCGCGCGCCCCTGTGCGCCAGAGCTGTGTTTAGGTGAGCGGGAGCTGAACAGGTCGCTCTAGGGATAAAGAAATTTATTTATTTTTTCAAAATGGAAGACAATTTGATAAAAAATTGTATCTCACTCGTATACTTTGATCTGTACAGTTCCCTAAAGAGGCAAACTTGTTAGAAGATGCAACTGTAGTCAAATAAAGGTCACACGGGAGGAAGAAGGGGAAACCTCCTGATGAAACCCTTTCTCTTCTGCACCACGTTGAGGTTCTAAGCAGGTATTTAATCTCTTGGAAATAATGCTTATTCATCTAAAAAATGGAATTGATAATACTTATTTTGCATTTTTTTAGTATTGTGGGTATGTGGATATAATTAGAACAGGATGTTGGAAAGCCTAATGACAAACTCAGAACATATTTAAAGATCATTTCCCTGAATGTAGGTTTTAATATAACAGGAATATCTTCTCTGTGTCATCACTGGCTCCCCTGCATTCAGAACAATGGATGGCATGTAAAGTATATTCAATTATCATTCTTTGGATTAAGTAATTAAAAACTTGGTATTCAAAAAATTAATTTACACTGTGCTGTAATTATTGTATTAATTGTTTTTCATAGTAATACATACGGACATTGGTCTCTACTCCAGATTCAAATGACTGAGAAATGCACCGGTGAAGTGACCAGTCAAGAAAGGAAAAACTGATCAGGGCCAGAGCATCAGAAGTTGTCTCAGAAACCAGCCGGTCTTCTTCAGAGTTACCATAGACTCCAGTTTTCCCAGGGGAGTTCTGATGTCCGCTTATTGTCCAGAAATAATTATAAATGAACCCTCTCTTACTCTCGATAGAGTCAGTTTGGGTAATGAAGTGTGTAAGGCATGAGTCCTATTGCCTGTTAGAAAGCAGAGAAGGCCTTCTCTAGGATCACCCAGTGATGGGAAACTCAAGAAATCATGACACCCTAGCTGGTTTGGCTCAGTAGTTAGAGCATCGGCCCAAGGACTGAAGGGTCCTGGGTTTGATTCTGGGTCAAGGGCACATACTGGGTTGCAGGCTCGATCCCTATCCCAGTTGAGGCACATGCAGGAGTTGATGTATCTCTCTCTGATCAGTGTTTTTCTCTCTTTCTCTCTCTTCCACTCTCTCTGAAAAGGAATGAAAAAATATCTTCAGGTGAGTATTAAAAAAATAAAAAAATAAAAAGAAATCATGCCATGGCTCAGTCCATTGTCGAACAACCCAAATCCTAGAAAGTATGTGTCCTTATAATTCTTCACCCACCCACTACTCCCAGCACCATAAGAGGAGACAAAGGCTGATTCCATTTTCCTCATCTTTAAATGAAATTCCTGTGGATGTTTGATGACCACTATATATTCCCAGTCATTCTTTTCATTTTTACACAAGACACCCTAGTTATTTTAATTTAAAAAAAAATAAATAATTGGTCGCTTTCAGATTTCTCGTTTTCCTGGGCACACTCCCTGAATGAACCCTAAGTCCCAAATTGAATCTCATTGTCTCTTTGTCTTCTCTGTCATTAGCCATTTTACACCTTTGTTTCTTCCTCTGTGTCTCTTCCATTCTTCTCTTGTCCATGAATGAGAAACAGCCCCTCTCCTATTCCTGCTCTTTCAGTTTCTGCTCTTAAACTTCATCACGGCTCCATTCCCTTTCTCTGGTGCTAAGTCCCTGTCTTTTCCATCACTGTTTCTGTTCTCTGAATCTGCTCTCATATCTTTTCTCTTACTCTTATTTTCTTTCCTCTTAGCCAACTGCATGTCACCATTAATACAGCACCAGCCTTCTTCATTGTCACTAACTAATTGACAGCTGCCCTGTGAGGAGCAAGGTCGGGCTGCCAAAAACTTGACCTGTAATGTCAAATCCAAGGGCAACAGAACCTGTTTTCATTCATTCCTGCTTCCATTTTCCTACAGAGCCTATTGCTTTAAAGTTCCGTGAAACAATATTACAGATTTTCCTCTTATTATCACACCTGGCATTCAGCGGAGCAGATCCCTGAAAAAATATAATGAGGTTTAGGGGGGATTGTAAGTGTGAAATTAAGCCAAATAGAAAAGGTTTGCATTCTGCAGGAGCCCCGAGGAGTAAGGAGCATTCAGCCACAAAGACAGAATTGACCTGCCACACAGAGGGAGACTGTTTGGATGCTGAGAGGGTAAAGCTGAATTGTCACAGTCCGTCACTTTAGCACTTAAAGAGCTCCTCATTAAATTTGTGATTAATTGAATAGTCCTGTTGAATTTTGCATTGAATTGAAACATGGGATTTAGGACTATACATGAACCTCCAGAACAGTCTAGTCACTAGATTTTAAAAAGAACCAAGGCAGGCACACCTCGAGATAGCATGGTTTGGTCCCAGACCCCCACGATCAGGCAAGTATAATCCTTTCGCTGGTGCAGGGTCTTACCTTTAATTTGTGCAAAACGCACAACATCTATTAAGCACAATAAGGCAAAGCACAATAAAATGATGTCTGCCTGTACATATTTAGCGCTCAGTGTGTCAACAGCAGGTTGCTAGTCATTTACACCCATTTTTTAAACTTTTAATTTTAAGATAATTTTACTCTTCTACACAGAATTCCCATAGGCCAGTGTTTCTCAACTGGGTGTGATTTTATGCCTTCTCCCCCCGAGGATATTGGGCAATATCTGGGTATATTTTTGGCTGGCACAACTACGTGGGGGTTGCTACTCTCATCTAGTGGGTAGCGGCCAAGAATGATGTTAAATGTTCTACGATGCACAAGGCAGCTCCCACAGCAAAGCATTATCTGGCCCCAAGTGTCACTAGTTCTGAGGTTGAGAAACCCTGCCATGTATATGTCATTGATTTCCAAAATTAAACTTCTCAGATAGCCACAGTGCAACGGTAAGAAAAAGGAAAAATAGGAAATTAACATTGTCACCTTTGTAACTCTCTCATCTATAAATGGTGATGGAAGGAGACTTGACTTGGGGATGGTGAACACACATTACAATACACAGGTGCTGTATTAGAGAACCGTACACCCAAAACCTATATAATTTTATCAACCAATGTCACTCCAATAAATTCAAAAAAAAATTTACTATTATTCCCACTAATATTCTTTTTTGTATCCAGAATCCATGCGAGGATCCTGCCTCCTTAGATTTCTTTAATCTTTCATGATCTTGACACTTTTGAAGACCACTGGCTATACATTGGTCAAAACTCCCCTTGATTTTGAAGAATCTATTTTTATTTTCAATTCAGGTTGTGTGTTTTTGATAAGGAAAGGCAGGCATAATGGTTCCATCTGACTGAATCATAGAAAGGGGCAGAAGATGTTGGTTTCTTTCATTTAGTGGAGCTGTTAACTTGAATCACTTAACTGAGCTGGTATCATCTAGGTTTCGTCCCCTTTGTATTAATAAGCATCTTGTGGGTTACCTTTAGATTATGTGAATATACCATTTCTCATCACATGTATCCATTAATTTTAGTACCCACTAATGATTCTTGATTGAAAAAAAAAAGTTACTTAGTTTGACCAATAGTATTTTCTATTTTCATCACTTAAAAAATATTTATTAGTTGGAATTCTCTTCTAAAAAAGAGCTTTCCCTTATCCTCCATGTATTTGTTTATTAATATCTAGTATAGACCTAAATATCTATTTTCCCTAGGGTTATATCCCATTACTATATTGTTATAATTATTGTTATTACTTTGCTCACCATGTACATATTTGGCCATTGAGAGGCCCTTCAGGTTGCCTTTTATGAACTTTTGCAATGTCTTCTTCATCAAGGTCTGACCATTTCCTTTTTTTCTGGTGCTACTAGATATTCCAGGATCACCTTGTACTTTCTCTGCCCTAATCCTGGAAGTAGCCATTTCTCCAAGGAATGCTTGTTCCCTTTATTTGAGAATGATATATTAAAATGAAGCTTTGACAGTGAGTCTGCTAGACTGGTACTGGGATATCAGTGCTTCTAGTTCATCTCAATACACAGAGTCAGGAAATATAGATGTGTGTACACATACCTATATTTCTATATCTATGTATATATTATAAAAACAGACATTTAATACATCTGCATACAATTCCAGCACAGCACCCAAAGGTTCTACTCTTTCCTCTTTGTTTATTTGCAACTTTTTCTCTGATAGTGAGAAATCCGGCTCTCATTCTTTGCTGTATATTTATTGATTAGCTCCATCATTAAATACAAATAAAATAGTTTTAGCAATGCCAGCCCATATCCATGTGAAAACATACTACTAGCTATAAATATTTGTGTACAGTTTTTCCTCCTTAGTCTTACAGCATGTAATAAAAATATTTCCTTCTGAAGATACCTTTATTACCTCTCTCCTCATTTACTATTGCTATGTTACTTCCCCCACTTATTGGTAATAAAATTGTGTCCATTCGGCACCCTGTTTTGGGTTTCCTCTTCATTACTGGTAATTTAGACATTTTGAAAAAGGTATAAAAACATTAAAAGTTAGAATTATACCAAAACACTTCTCTATATTCAGAGAAGTGTCACATTTCACACCCAACATTTCTACCCCCATCCCATCCTCCCAGTCCGTTCCCATGCACCTCTGTGGACAAGCAGTCTCCTTGGTTTCCATTTCCTGTTTCTTTTCACACAAATGGGCAGATGCATAAATATTTTTCTTATATTCACCTATGTTTTACATGACAGGGAATATACTACAGCTACCCTTGTGCTCTAGACACACAGTTTTGTTTAATTCTTTAAAGAGATCTTTGGAATATTAGAAGCAAAGCTGTTTGAGAAACCCTAAAAATGATTTACAAAGAGAGTCTTATAATTATTTTTGGTCCATCTCTTGCATGTAATAAGTTCACAGTCTCTGTTGGGTTTAACTTAGTGTTAAAGTTGTATTTTTCCAGGATGTCCATTGAAATCACTTATCTACTTTCCTTAAAATCTTTATTGGCTTTTCTGGCATACAAAATAAAATACAAACTCATTAGCCTGAAGTCGAAGGCTCTTTATGTCCTGACTAATTATCCATCTTCATCATTCACCACTTCCCTTCCCAACCCTTTGTGTCCTTGAATATTTGTTGCACACACCCTAAGCCAACATCACACTGAACCACAGTATAAAACAGTTTTCCAAACACATCAGTTTCTGCCTTGACCAGTGGAGTTCTGCAGGCAGGTTCTTCACCGATTAGTGAGGGATCTAATTGAAAAATATCCTCTAGGCATTTAAGACAGGTAAATGTCACCTCCTGTATAACAAATCTACTCTCTCCTCAAGAACAAATGGGGTCTATTCTTCTTGATCTTACAGCTGCAGCCTCTACATATTTTTATTTGTCACTTTGATTTAATTTTTTTCTCTACAGTGAGTGCAACCTCTTTGAAAGCACGGTCCAAATCACAGTCCTTCATGAATATCGGAGGCATGAAATAATATCTGGCATCTTTTAGGCAACTAGCCAATTATTTATTGAATTCAATACCAACAAAAATGATTACTTTTAGTGATAAAAGTAATTATAAAAGTGATCAAAACTGATGATAAAGAAATCATTTCTAAGGATTCCAAAATTTAGATCTAAGGATAACTTTTTATAAAATCCTACTCATTTTCTATAGAGAGTTACTTATAAACCACCCCTACCACACAATTTGCTCTATGTTTGAAATACCCAGAAAATTGTAGGGTTCTCTTTGTTTTCCAGCACAAATCTATTTTTAATACAATATTAACTAGATTATAATTTTGCTTTCAAATGGACATTTACTTTTTAAGATTGTACTTTTAGATGATCTAGTGACGTGATTTTTATTCCAAAGCAGCATACATTCTGCCTTTTTCAAGTAGCAACTCCCAGTAGTCACTGGATAGATAGGTGCCTTTTTCTCATCTTAGTTTTTGTTTCTTTATGAAATTGGCACCGTCCCCAATGCTCAGGCATGTTCAGTAAGATGGTGGCACATCCCTTCTCATGGAGGCAGGCTCAGGAATAAGCGTGTGACCCAGACAGAGTCGATAGGAATTGATTCAGTGTGATGATTTGTTGAAATGCTGAGAAAACAACATTTACTCATGGCCATGGGGTTGCTCTGAGGAACCTGGTGCTCCTGGAAGATGTCTTGTCCCCATAAGAATGCAAGTTTCCGGTAAGAGGAAAGAAAAGCCAAGGATGGGAGAACCAGAACAACAGCCTCCTGTCATTCACTGAGCACTTGCAGTGAGTCCTACTCCTGGACACTTTACTTAAAAAGGCCCCTTGTAGGTGGGACCAACTGATAAAGTTGCTGGCAAAGACAGGAGGGAAATCTAAGCAGCCAACTGCCTAGTGCAGGCCTTGATGTTTTTTTCCAACAAAGGGTCAGATAGTCAAATTTTAGTCTTTGTGAGTGATATGATCTGTGTGACAACTCCTCGGCTCTGCTGTGATGTGAAAATAACCACAGACGGAGCATGAATGGGTGTAGCTCTGTTCCAACAAGATTTTATTCATGAACATCGAAACTGGAATTTGAACATGAACATTATTTTTCTTTTGATTTTAACACCTTAAAAATGTAGGAAGTTAGTTCATAGGTCATGTAGTTAACAGGCCGCGGGAAGCACTGGGTCTTTGGCCAGTTGGACAACAACTCCTGTTTAGAGAAGCATGAAGCCTTCCATGGAAAACCAAGAGAGAAAACTTCCATCTTTTCTTAGACCATGTTTTCTGATTTCTGGGATTTGCTTTCAAACAGGGATACTGGACAAGTAGAACAAGTGCACTAATATGGATATAGAATACTGACCACAGTGTGTATACTCACAGGGAGAATATATGCTCTAGTCAAAGGACAAGATACCAACACAAGCCTGTAAAAACAGAGTTGAAAGATGACATTAAGAGAACATGTTATATGTAAATGAGTCCCACAATAGATTGATCTCATTAGTGGCTCAAATTCTTCACTTTTTTCTGTTATTATACTCTTTGCATTATGACTTGACCAAGAGACAACCAATGCTCAGGCATGTGAACAAGCCAGGCCAGGACCAGGGGCATTACTTTTGTGACCATCTAGGTGCTTAAGCAACAGAAGCTTATTTTTTCTTATGCTACTGATGGGCTGGAGCTGTTTCTTAAGAAGCATTATTGTTGGAAAAGCCAATTAATATAAAACCTTATGGAGTTGCAAGCAAAGTTGTACTGGGGAAAAAGCTTCACAGCTGTGAAACACTGACTTCTCTTGTGGCCACAAAAGTGAGATGAACCAAGATATTGTGGAAATTTCACTACATAGAGAGAGGCTTTAGGAAAAGGCTCAACTCCACACACATTACTCACATGTCTTAGTGTGAAAACCCAATTTTATGGTAAAGATTTTATTAAGGCAATGAGCACTTGGAATGAAATACAGAGTAATTAGAGGAGTACACCCAGCAGTCTCAGGAGCTCCAGATTGGAGGAAGGCATTGAAATAGAGCCTGTGTCACGGAAAAGAGTGAGGTCTAAAGGGGGGGAAATAAGATTAGAAAAAATTGGGAAAAGTTGGTCTAAATTTCCAAGAGCTTCTAAGTATGAAATAGATCATGTGTCTCCCATGGACTTTGATTGAAATCCATGTCAATGTTAGTTCAGGCCACTTCCATGCACATACTATTGGCTGTGTCATTTGATGGCCAAGTGACCTGGAAGTAGCCTGGGACAGGTCACTAGAAAGGTCATTCTCTAGTTACTGTGTGAGAGGAGATCAGAGGATCTTAGCAGCTACATGCTTACATGGTTCCCCTGACCCAGGACACTAAGCACTTCTGAGAGGTGGGGTGGGGAGGGTTTGGCTGTAGAATAACAGTGATAAGAGTAGTAATTATAAAAACATCCACATTTATGGAGTTCTTCATTTTCCAGACAAAATGCTGCTGAGAAATTTACTTGTATCATATTAGAAAACTACCCTAACACACTGTGAGGATAAGTATGGTTAATATTCTCATTAGTTTATTGGTTATGAAACTAAAACTTAAGGAAGTCAAGCCACTTACCTAAGGTCACACAGCCAGTAAGTGAAGGGGAAGAACCGTCAATGGAGTTTGAGTTTGAGCTTTAGTTCTGGCAGAGAGGACGGGACAATCAGCAATTTTTAGTACTCAGAGAAGTCGTAAAGGAAAGATACTGGTTCTCGGTCTTTCAGAAGGTGTCACAGAGCGCCGGGTACCAGCAGGTGTGCCCTGGAACAGGGGAAAGCTGTTCCTGGAAGGGAAAACAGCCTTAGCCAGGACCCTGAGGCACGTGCCTGTGAAGTGTAAGAATCAGATGGCTGGGAAATAAGCCTCCATGTGGCAGCAGCAATGAATCGTACCGAAGAACAGTAGAGAAAAGAGAGTGGGGATCCTTTTCTGCCACATTCCGAAGTCTAGATTTTATTTTGTAGGTCATGCGAGGCCCTTGAGAGATTTGGGGCTGGAAAATAGCATGGTCAGAGTCAGATTTTAGAATGCTCGCTTGCTCCCACTGTGCAGGGAATAGCTTGGAAATGAGCGAGACCAGCTTCATTTTCACACATGACGAGCAGAATCTGTTCAATGTGGGCAAAGCGCCTCTGAGCACATTCAACGATATTCCGCTAATACGGTGCTGGTTGGAAGTATGTTGCACTGAGCACTAATGAAGGGAGCCGAAGGAGAAGCACTGGCCTCCAAGGCTAGCGTAGGGGAACACACGAGTCAGACAGGATCTCTGAACAAACGAGAGCCCCACCTTTTCCCCTCTCCACTCCAGCTGGCTGCGGAGATCCAGGCCCTTTCTTCTAAGATTGCAGGAGAGACACTCATACAAGTGCCAATGGAAAAAGCAATTGTCTCGGTTGAATTCTGGGCTAGCTTAATGCTTCAGATGTCAAGAATCTTCACTTTCCCTGTTCACAACCATTCTAAAAATCAAATAGCTCCTTATCTTTTTATTTCAGTTCTGGTAATTAATCTTCTTAATATTCTTCCTCTCTGAGGAGCCCGCAGTGAAATTGGGGTGCTGGTTAGAAATTAAAACCACTAAAATCTAGCTTCAAAAAAATAAAACTAGTACCATTTTAAAAATTGTGTTTGTGCAATAAAGTAATGAGATGAGGCTACACACATACATGTACACACACACACACACACACACACATTTCATTGGAATGTAATAGAAAAGGGTATCAGGAGAACCCCAAATCACCAAATGTTGATATCCCTTTCTAACTGTGTAGCATCCATTCCTGTTAGATTCCTGGGATGAATCGCTCTCTCCCCCTCTTTCTCTCTAACATATGTAGCTAGAAAGTACAGCTATATAAATAGATATGTTATCTTCGAGGGCCCATTAGGGATTCTTTATATGTTCGCATGTATGTACACACATATGTATGTATTTATCTTACTTAAGAGTGGCTTATTCATTAATTTAATAACATCTTTAAACACCTGCTGTGGGACAGGCCATGTGCTAGGTATCTGGCATATTGTAACTAGTCAGAAAAACTCAGTTCCTGCTCCCATAGAGGTTACTGGCATTGCACACCTTTTGTACACCTTACTAGAGGGTTAGCCCTGAGCCCCTCTCTGGTGAGCAGGGCTGGGTCACGGGCTCTCCGGGAGCACCTCCAGCTTCTTCAGTTTAAGCCTGGACTAGACTCCCCTGGGAAGGCTGCCCTGGGCTCCCTCGCCCTCAGATCCTTTGGGGAGACAAAGAATAGACTTCCTCTTTTGCCCGTGTTGGAAACACTTGTGGGAGCGCTGGAGTCGGGCGGATGGACCAGGACGGCAGCTCTGCCGCAGGAGCGAGGTGATGGGCAGAGGCCTTAGGCACGTTCACCAGCCTCGGAAGCTCTGGGCTCCACGCTTAGAAAGACTTTCCCGCTGGGTCACCGGCACAGCTGGACAGTGTCAGCAACGCACCTTCACCCCCAAATCTCATCAGCACGGCTCTCCACCCCGCGAAAGGGGCACGCCTTTCACCACGAAGCTTGTCCCGCGGCTTAGAGCAGGAGGGAGCATGTGCTCGCTCAGCAGAGTCCAAAGAGAGAAGCGCGGACCTAAGGGCAGAACCGCACGGTTCCGAGTCGCCTGCCACGCCTCTGGGAAGGGCAAAAGCAGGCCAGACATGTTCCGAGGGTGCCCTTGGCATGCAGATGTGACACAAGAAGAAGGGGAAAAGCACTTGGTCAACCATACCCAGCACGACACATATCATTTGTTTCAGATGTTTTTGGATTTGGGTCACTAATATATCGATGATTTCTTTAACCACTATTCATCTGAGATGTTGGGATGTAGTTATCTTTTCTTGTGATGCCTTTAGCTGGTTGTGGTGTCAAGGTAATAAATTGAGAAGTGTTTCCTTTCCTTTTTTGAAAGGGTTTGTGTAGGATCAGTATTAATTATTCTTTAACTGTTGAGTTGAATTTGTCAGTGAAGTCATCCGGTCCTGAGCTTTTCTTTGTGGAGGGTTGTTTAATTCCTGGTTCACTATTTTTGCTTGTTATGGGTGTGTCTAGAAAGTATATTTAATTTCCAGTTGGTTGAAACAGTTCGTATCCAGGTGGAAGTGGCTGCGGGTGTCAAAGTTGGAGGGTATCACAACCACAGACAGGCCCACGTGGCTGGATTCCAGTGGTGAGGCACAGCTGGAGAAATAGTAAAACCCATACCTAGGGCAGGAGGGCGCCTGACAGGAGGGCGTCATGGTGAAGTGGAAGAGATGAAATTTAATTCTAAGTGCGCTAAGAATATATTGAAGGGTGAAAACCATAGTGGGGAAGGTTCTGATGTATGTTCTTAAGTTTTGAGAACAGTGGAGATGGTTGCTGATATTGTTAATGCAACCAATGACACTGAATTGTACACTTAAAAATGGTTGAAATGGCAAATTTTATGTTATATATGTTTTACCAAAATCTTAAAACGTTGGAGAAAAGACATCCTTGTTTGGCATGTGGGGGGTGAATTTGAAAGAGGAGAAGACTCGGGGAACACAGTTGAGTTGAACAAGGCTGGGCATTGTGTCCTCAAAGACACCGCCGTGTGTTCAGAGTGTTTCCACACGTGGGAACGGAGGCCCAGAGACATTCTGAGAGGCCCAATGTTGAAGGACATTCTGGGCAGAGCTGGGAGAGAAGCTTCCCTCTCAGCACTCAATTAAGAAATGCATTTACTCCCAAGTTCATGCCCCTCTCCTTCCTCATTGCTCAATTTTGATGTTTAAATAAGCTTTGCTTCTCATTTTGAAGGCTCAGATATAAATTGCCTTTTTTCAACTATGCATGAAAATTCCCATCCACAAAAATATTAACAATTCTTTTATCATAACAGTGCAATTATGCCACAGATAGCCAACAATTGTAGCCCATGCATTAAAAATAGTCATATTGTCCTATATTTCTGGCAGAAAAGACAATTAAGATATTTTCCCATTTAAATAGCAGTTTTCCACTATTTATCATGTTGCCTATGAAGTGGATATATTCTATTTTTTAGATTAGAAAACTACAGAGAGTGAATTTAAAAGAGATTTTCTAAAAATCTATAAATTAATAATAAAATATCTACTTTGTGGGATTCATGTCGGCCTCATCATTCTTTGTGAGAACTCTAATAATAAGTAAACATAATCTTTTGATACTTAAAATCTCACAGTAAAAGATATGCCGTGATAAGCATCATCACAGGAAAAGTGTATCAAAATTGAAGTACCTTTGACAATACTCTAATCACATTAAGCAATTAAATGCATTTGTCTAGAGAGAATGAATTCCAATGACTGAGGTTTAGGCATTTTGCTATTATAAAAGAAGCCTGCAAGCTCCCTGATCAGTTACAATGGAATTGTCTTCAATTTGAAATAATAATTTCCATAATTGGACCATGCAGGGCAACGCAGTATTAGAATACATTTGATAGGATATTATGATGCTTCCATAGTGAAAAAATATGTTTGATATTTCTCTGAATGCCTATAAGAAGTTCTAGCGCCTGCATAGATCAGAATAACAATCAGTCTCAGGGGATGGTTTTATTTTATGTAGAAAACAATCTCTGCAACTTATGTTCTGGTATGTTTCTCTCAACAACATCTATGTGTTCATGATCGTCTATGTGCAACCCATTGAGTCTAGTCTATGATCAGAAGGATGAGTATCGCTTGATTTTTTGGTTTCTTTGTTTAAACTATTTGTTGACTACTGTTTTCTTGGAGCGGTAACATAGTCATTGGGCTGAGTAGAGATTTGGATAAGATAAACTTGTATCCTGGCTCCATTACTTACTTGCTGTGTGAACTTGAATAAATTATGTAACCCATGTGCTTCAACATCCATAAAACTGAAAGAATACTATTCATTCATATGCTTTTACTGCAAGGCACTGAGTCCAGAATAAGAAAATAAAAATAAAGTAAAATATTAGTAGTAGCTGTCATGGAGAGAAAACTTTAATGAGAAATATATGTAATAAATAAAATTATATTATTACAAGAAGCAAGAACACAGGCAGTGCTGTGCTGGTAAACTGGCTCTCTGGATGGAAAAAAAAAATCCCCGATGTGTAGTGTTTGCTGATTCCTATGGTGTAAACACTCCCACCATGGCCAATTTACCAACAAGCTCACAAAATCCCTGACAGTTTTAGAGCCTGCTCCTATGATTCAGTAGAAGCAGGTTCTCACCACCACAGAGTGTCCAGTAGAGAGGGTTTTCCTGTTAAGACACTTCGAGGAACATCCAAAGTTTTACCTGAGTTGGTGCATGTAAATCGCTTAGTAAAATGTTATTTCTGCAGAGCAAATTTTTGTAGCTGCGGCTGCCTTTTTACTCCTTATGTTTCCTTAAGCCGTTGTCTACCTCTCTTTATTCCAGTTCAGATCTATATGAGGGCTAATGGCTAGAACAATGCTCCAGTTGCATCGGGCACCTTTTACAGAGCCGTGGTTTAGCCCACATGATGCACGTGTGTAACTGAGCTTAGGAGTGAGGCTGTGTAAGACACAGAAGGCAAAATGTTTTTAAAAGTCCCAGGGCGAGGAATAACGCGCATGCTATGATCAATAGATGGGATTGAATGGTCATCTCAAGGGCATTGATTCTCTCCCAGCATTCATGGTCCCCTCCTGAGAGTAAATAGAATCAACATTTCTCCAAAGCTTTCTTTTGGAACTTTCATTTGTTCTTTGCCAAATTAACTTGCTTTTCCCATTTCTCTTTTCCGTTATCATTTGTAAATTCACTGTAAACCAAACTCCTGGTTTCCCTTTTTGTCTTTTTAAAATATTAAATCTTTGCTGCCTCTTCTTATGCATCACCTTGTTTCTTCCACTAGTTTAATTGTATTTAACACAATGCAATTGTCTAGCTTCTGCTTTAACTTCAGTTTGGAGGCAGTAACTGAGGTGTAATTTGCATATAAGGACATACACAGATCTTATATATACAGTTCGGTAAATGCTTGCAAATGTATACATCCAAGTCACAACCACCCCAATTAACATAAAGAATGTACCTGTCACCCCCAATGTTCCCTCATGTTCCCTTTCAGGTGACCCTGTGTCCCAAGGGAATCATTGTCTTAATATCTATCAATGAGGGTTAGTTTAATCTATTTTTGAATTCCTCACAAACATAATCATGTGATATATTTTGCTCCTGAAGTTCTTAAATTTAATATAAATGCTTTAAGATCATTCATTTTGTTGCTTTCATCAATGCGTTAGTCTTCAGATTCCCTGGGTGATGTATCACTGTATGAGCACATCCCAGCTTGCTTGTGCATCCTCTTGTTGACTCATGTGTGTGTTCTTTTCAGTTTGGGCTATTTATGAAGAATGGGTCCGTGGATATTCATGTTTAAGTTTTATCTAGGACACATGTTTGTATTTTTTTTTTTTTGAAGGGACGTAAGTACCTTGAGTAAAGTTGATAGATCAGAGGCTTGATGTATATATAATGTTACAAGAAACTGCCAAGAACTCCAGGCTTCTCCATTGTGATTGCCCAACAGGGTCTCACCATGAATTCCACACTCTGCCTTTCACCACCACTGAACTCTCCAAAATTCTAGGGTCTTCTGTGTCTTGTGGCCCAATCTGCAGGGCTGCTGGCTTCACAGAATGAGCTTTCTGCAGAGCTATTTCCTGCTTTCGGCCCCCCTTAAATCTGGCAGCCATTCATGTTACCTGGTATATGGGACAGACCAACATTCTTCCAAATTCGGAAGGTGTTGCACTTTTGGGGGGGGTGGGGAGGGTGGGAGGAGGTGATTCGGGAAGCAGCAATTTGACCTTTACATTGAAGAGACCATCCTGGAACACCCTGTATCACCAGGCCCCTAACATTTTCACAAAAGGGGCAGATCTTTGAAACTGCATAGGGCCTGTCTCCTCTCCTGTAAAGACCATGTATGTTTTCAAGGCCTCCAGCACATTCGCCACTCTTGCTTATCCAGCAGGAGGTTATTGATATAATGGATCGATCTAGTGTCCTGTAAAATTCCCCAAATGGTCCAAATCTCTTTGCAGTACATTATGATACAGAACAGGAACAGGTAGCATAGCCCTAAGGCAAAACTGTGGAAGTATATTGTCTTTTTTAGATGCATATGATCTGTTTCTAATCCCCTTTCTTGACTTGAATTGAAAAGAATGCATTTGCTAAATCAATAACTGAATACAGTGCACCAGAGGACCAATTGTTCTGATAGCAATGACGGCGTCAAGTCCTACTCATTGGTTGAGTTTGCTGCAGTCCTAAGTCATTTTATAAGACTCAGATGCTTGCTGTAGGGGCCAAGCCAGAAAATTATTTGGAGAAATGTGATCACTTCACTTTGCACTATTTGGATCTTTGGTGGTGGCATTAATCTCTGTCAATTTGACTCTTAACTCCATTCAGAATGTGACATATGGTAATGCTTTGATTTACCATCTTGACTGGTGAGAAAAGGAGCTCTGCAGTCTCACTATAATAACTCTTACCTTATAGACCGAGGACCCAATGTCAAATATGTCAACAACAATTATATATTCAGGGACTTGAGGAATGACCAAGGGGTTTACGGACTTACTGCAAGCCGAATTTAGTCAAGACTCCATTTATTATATGGGCCTCATAATCCCTTAGCTCCAACAGAATGGTCATGGCAATGATATAACTCTTTGGATCTCAAGGGTCCATTCAAAAACTATACCTAAAAGTTCTTGAAACAGATGGCTCTGGGCTTTATTCAATGTGCTGTCACCTGAGTAAATGGCCATCTTTTCTTTGGGCAGCAAGTGGCAGAATTACTGTATCATCTTTTACTATATCAGAATTACTATATCATATACTTACTGTGGACTCTTCCTCTTATGAAAGTTGTCATTTCTTTAGTCAATATGTTATAGGTCCAGGAATTTGACAATAATTTATGACTTTTATTGTGGCAAATTTCCTTCAGCTCCTGCTCATCTACTTGTACTTTCTTTTGGAAAAAAAATCTCTCTATCTCTCTATCTATCTATCTATCTATCTATCTATCTATCTATCTATCTATCATCTATCTATCTATCTATCTATCTATCTATCTATCTATCATCTATCATCATCATCTATCATCTATCATCTATCTATTTATCTATCTATCATCTATCTATCATCTATCTATCTATCTATCTATCTATCTATATCTATCTATCTATCTATCATCTATCATCTATCTATCATCTATCATTATCTATCATCTATCATCATCTATCTAATCTATATCTATCTATATTATCTTCATTATCATCTGGCAGCACTTAATGGCTGTTCATCAAATGGAAAATATATGCTATGTGTTAGGGCTTAATGTTTGTGTTCCCCAACCCTCAGCATTCATAGGTCAGAATCCTAGTCCCCCAATGTGATGGTGGGACCTTGGGCAAGTGATCAGGTCATGAGAGTGGAGCCCTCACCAATAGGATTAGCGCCCTTAAAAAAGAGACCTCAGAGAGCACCCTTGCTCCTTCTGCATGTGAGGACACAGTGAGAAGAATGATGTCTGTGGGCCAGGAGGAGAGCTCTCATCTCACCTCAAATCTGAAGGTGCATTAACCTTGGACTTCCAGCTTCCAGAACTGAGAAATAGATGCTTGTTGTTTAAGCCACCCAGTCTATGATAATTTGCTATAGCATCAGGAACTAAGTAAGACAGTATTGATTTGTAATTTTTTTACATAATTATATTGTATGTACTTATTATTGAGCAACTTTTTTTCTTCTCAAAAGTAAATTTGGAGACTTATTTATGTCTGTGTATGTAGACCGACCTCATCATTTCAAGGGCTGCTTAATTCCATACTCATATACTCTTGACATAAGATGGTTTATTTAGCTGTTCTTATATTGACAGACCCCTCAGTTGTTTCTATTTTTATATATTTACCAAAAATACCAAAAAGAATACTTTTGCCTATGACTCTTTCTGCAGAGGTGAGACTGTATCCCTTGGTAGGTCATAAGAAATGGAATTGTTGGATCAAAAGAAAAGCTTTCTTTTTGTTATGTGGCCTAGTACTGATTGTACTAATTTAGACTCTTCAGTACTGAATATAAGTAACACATTTCCTATATACTCTCCCACACGTGATGTATTCAAGCTCATTTTTATCCTGAAAATTTACTGCTAATGTCTTCTTTAAAATGTTTATTGGGTTGCGTTTATCTTTTGGTATTTTCTTTTCCCTCTTTTATTTCTCAAAGTCATCTACACTTTACAACTTACATATCGATTTCACATCTATAATCTCATTTTATCTTCAAAAGAGTTCTATAAAGTAGGCAGAGCACCAGCTCTTGTTAATGAAGTCTAAGAGAAAACATTTCAATATAAATGTTCAGCTATAATATAATAGCATGTAAATACATTACAAGTGCAGTTCTGTGGTGTTTATATATATTTAATATTTTAACATTTTTTGTTATTTCCTGAATAAAACATTACCTATTTCTAAACCTTGTTCTATCCACTGCTCAGTAGAAAAAAATATCTTAATTCAAGGTCAGTTGGAAGGCTTTCTTTATTTTAAATATTGGACAGCTTTCTGTCTGAGAAAATTGTCTTTTTTGTTTTTTTGCATATGCTATTAATTGTCTTCAGTTTCCTAATTTCAGAACCAAGATCATTTGCTTTGTCATTGCTTAAAACAGTATAATATCATCTATCTAAAAGTTATCCAACAACTTTGACTTTAATTAAGTTTTTATTATTTTCTTGCTGCAATGAAAATGGAATTCTCTTAGATAAAATATACATATAAACTTGACCCTGAAATTAACAGATCAAAGTTTGTAATATAATTTTTAATGAATTATCATAGGAAACCAGTATAAAAATATGACAATGGATTGCAAATTAGAATTTATGGCCCTATCCTTAATTTTCTAACTAATTAGACTTCTGGAAAGTTTGGTTCTGTGTTAAATAAAGGGTGATTAAACACTTGATTGAATACACAACTATGGCTACATTCAGTCCATCTTTTCAGGGATATTTTTTGCCAATAATTTTAAGAACCTGCAGAACTCTGTTTTTTTTTAAATCATATTTTTTCTTTGCTTTGTTGAATTATGCATCTTAGCACTCACTTCTTTATAAGTCCCTTCTTTCTTTTTCTTATCCTTGGGCTTCTAAGATTTTTAAAGCTGAGTTATCTTACTGTAGGACACCTTGCTGCCAACCTGTGAAAATCAGGAGCCTCTGCTCCACCATCATGGCAGCCTTAGAGCACGCCATGATCCCCACGCACGGCCGGTGACCAGGCAAGACAAGCTCACACTGCCTGCAGGTCCTGCTGCATTTTTTGCTTTTGTGTATTAGTCAGGTCCTCCAGAGGACAATACCAATGGGATACATGCATAGAGATTTAAATAGAGATGATAGAGATAGAGATAGAGATAGAGATAGATATAGAGATAGAGATAGAGATAGAGATAGAGATAGAGATAGAGATAGAGATAGATAGAGATGATAGAGATAGAGATAGAGAGAGAGAGAGAGAGAGAGAGATGATAGAGATGATAGAGATAGAGATAGAGATGATAGAGATAGAGATAGAGATAGAGATAGAGATAGAGATAGAGATAGAGAGATAGAGATGATAGAGATAGAGAGATAGAGATGATAGAGATGATAGAGATAGAGATAGAGAGATAGAGATGATAGAGATAGAGAGATAGAGATGATAGAGATAGAGATAGAGAGATAGAGATAGAGATAGAGATGATAGAGATGATAGAGATAGAGATAGAGATAGAGATAGAGAGATAGAGATGATAGAGATAGAGATAGAGAGATAGAGATGATGATAGAGATAGAGATAGAGATAGAGATAGAGATAGAGATAGAGATAGAGATAGAGATAGAGATGGAGATAGAGATAGAGAGATAGAGATGATAGAGATGATAGAGATAGAGATAGAGATAGAGAGATAGAGATGATAGAGATAGAGAGATAGAGATGATAGAGATGATAGAGATAGAGATAGAGATAGAGAGAGATAGAGATAGAGAGATAGAGATGATAGAGATAGAGATAGAGAGATAGAGATGATGATAGAGATAGAGATGATAGAGATAGAGATAGAGATAGAGATAGAGATAGAGATAGAGATGATAGAGATAGAGATGATAGAGATAGAGAGAGATAGAGATAGAGATATATATTTATTTTAAGAAATTGACCCATGCAATTGTGGGGTGGACAAGTCCAAAATCTATAGGCTAAGCTGGCAGGTTAAACACTGCAGCAGTATTTCTATGCTTAAGTCTTCATGGGGCTGTTTTTCTGTTTGTTTTCAGGAAACCCCAGTCTTCTTTTAAGGCCCTCAACTGATTGGAAGAAGCCCACACACATTATGCTGGGTAATGTGCTTTACTGAAAGTCCACTGATTTAAAGGTTAATCACATCTAAAGCGATATCTAGGCTGGTGCTTGACTCAACAACTGGGTGCCATAGCCCAGCCAAGCTGACACGTAAAAGTAACCATCACTCGACTCAAGACCTGTATTCCAGGGAGGAAGAAAAGGCATGAGAACTGAAACAAAGACAAAAGCAAGAAAAACCCATCACAGAAACTCAGGTATGCAAAGCAGACGCCTAATACTTTAATGATCTTAACACATGGTTTGCAGGTAGTTTTTATCACACACTCTACTACCAGTCAAAGTAAAACGTATAAATACGTTTCCCGCATACAATGCGTTAATTGGCACTTTTTGTACTTAAAATTTAAGTCAGGAGTTAAGGTGTATATTTGCATGCTATTTATTTCCCATTTAATTTCTATAACTTTTATAGAAATATAAACAATATAGGGTGTCTCCCAAAGTGTACACACACACTTTAATCATAAAGGCAGTGTATATTAAAATGCATTTCATTTTCAAAACTGAGCCATCATATGTTAAAGTGTGTATACATTTTTGGGGGGCACCCTGTAATAGGATTCCCAGTTTTTCAGTGCAAGGCACAGAAGCTCACACAGGTTAAAAAAATGTATCCATGATTACACAGTCAACAAAAGGCTGAAAAATGTACCATAATCAAAAGAATAGTTGAGGTTTGACCTATCAAGAAGTCTTGGCTGAGGAAAGTGAGCTCCTTTAACTTATAAAAGAAAAACAGGGAAAAGGCACAGGGTATTCATAAAGGGTTAATTACATTGGGTTTTGTGTTGGTTACAGAAAAGTTCAAGAAGGAGGAATTGACCCAAGTACAAAAAAAGGATTAGCCTTAGTATACTTGAATGGGTGAAGAATTGCTGAAGCAAGGAAACTGGGATTGTACAGTAGGCTGTGGGATTATAATGTGAGAGCAGTGTCCTTATTAGTGGTGTCACAGCCAGATGTGTGACGATGAAAGTAGGAGCCTGAAGAGGCACGATGGAAAAGGTTTTTGAAAGAGATAAAGACATTGAAAGGCCAGTCGATGTATGAGTTACCTATCTGTATATTGACGTGTATATTCTATGTTTACTGCCAACCAAAGAATTAGAATAAGAATACTGGTGGGGAGGCCGATTATGGAACCAGCAGCCAAGGTCTTCAACAAATGGAAATGACTATGCTTCATACAGAACCACGTCTAGATGGTACCAACTTCAAAGGGCCAGGAGGTGGAGAGTGGGCAAGGACCTAAGAGGATTATCCAGGGAGTGGCGATGGCCCAGAGGCATGGGAGTAGAAAAGCAAGCCTGAACAAAGGGTCATGGTTGGAGGTAGGAACCTTAATTCTGCCACCAAGCACATGTGAGATGAAGCCCAAGATATGTGAGGCCAAAAATGTTCAAAACCCAAACAACTGCGACCAACAGTTGGTGTTGTGAGGAGGGAAATCTCAAGAGTTTGGAGCCTTTGCCTTGGCAGGCTTGAGATGCCCAGCTTTCTATTAGATGATATTTTCATGGGTAGATTATACCCCAGCATCAGAGCTATTTGAAGTTGGGTTTTTCCTTGCCCAATCTTATTTTATGCTTATGTGGTGGGATTACACTATTGTAACTTTCTACACGTTCCTGTCTTTGGGAGCAAAGATCTGAAATAAATAGAATTTTGACCAGAAAACGATTCCCATGTGATGTGCATCAATGGGTCACCATTCTCCTTCCAATTTCACAAAATGGGCCATTTCTTCTTTAAGTGACATGACAGTAATGCCACTCACTGCCAACTATCTATCATTTTGATGGCAAAAATCACCGCACTCTTGGATTGCAGATATTAGAGAACCACATGAAAAGATGTGTTGACATTTTACACTCAAAATAATATAAGATTGATTGCTTCCATCTTTAATTTATCCAAAAATATCTGTGAGAAAAATGTGCAATGACTGAGTCAAAAATAACAGTGGCTGAGGGGAAGGTTGTAAGGCTTAAAAAATATATCTACAGGAATTGTCAGGCTTGTATTAGTAGCAAAATAATCTTATTGAGTGGTTTAGAAGCAAACATGAAGAGATTCAGTGATTTTTCTGGATTATACATTGTAATAAATTTGATATATAGCAACCAGTATAAAAGTTGGCCTAATATAGAGAACAGAGATGTGCGTAATCCATTTTCTTCTTTACATCTTAGAGCAATTTCCAGTTCTTGATGAATTATTTAAAATTATAGAAATCTAGCACTGGTGAGATTTTTAAAAGCCATCTACATCCAGTTCATCATTTTACTTATGAGGAAAAACACATTTTGTAATTGTCAAAATTCAGAAGTCATACCTTTTTGTATGCGAGGCAAGATCCATTATTGAGTTCTTTTAAAATAAGAGTTCAGTTTGGAATTTCAAGTTACCAAAAAACATAGAGACTTATAAGAGGATCATTATGCTCTTCCTTTGTTTCCTACATGGAACAATGTTAAACAAAACTCAGATATTCTCATAATAGTTTTAGTACTGTACTGATGAGATAAATTATGCCTTTCTAGAACTAAGCACAGATGGACATTGCACCACTCAAATTCATTTGCTTCTTATAGTGAATTCATTATATATAAAAATAGCTCCTTTAAGATCCTGATTGGTCTTCTTTCCTGGAAAACTTAAAAGAGAAGGGTTAGTCGGAGAAATTACAACTCATGACGCTACCGTTGGTCTCAGGCTGTAACTGATACTTGTCCTTTATTTCCTTTGTCACTTATTCTACCAACAAAGTGAGCCCTCTCTTGCTCTAGGTGACTTGTCTAGAGGGATAGCCCAAATTCTCACCCTTCAGGTGTCTGAATTTTTGGTTATCATAGCCATCACATGCCTTGGCTGATGTATTTGTCCATTTATCAATAAAACCAATCATGGGAACCCCAAGAGATACTTTAGTTTATTATGTCAGTACCAACTTATTCTTGATGTAGGGGAAAGTCAATATCTTCATAGTTGGGGTCAATTAGCTTTGGAGTCAATTAGCCCTGCTAGAATGATGAAACCTTACCTTGCATATTTGTCTCTTGGCATGATGAGCCTGATATGATTAAGGAACAACCATGGCTTGAAGTTCAATGTTACCAGGTAAAAATATTCCCTTGTAAGAACCAAGACCTCAAAATTCAGAGACAAAATCTGGGGATATAGAGACTGTATATTCCCGGATTAGGTGAATGGGAGTGACGGTGAGTGGGGTCATTCTTTCTTCCCCTTTTAGTTACTGAGAGAATGTATTCTGCTGGGAGAAGAGCCACATAATAGTCATTGATTTAAGGTGTATGTTCTATCTTCATGAATGTACCCCATCTACAACCTGGCATCTCAACTATATATTTAGGAGGTCAATCCACCACTGTGTCTTGTCAGACTCATTGAGATGGTGTAATATGTGATAGGAACAGTCAGGAATGCATCTGTGGGTTATTGGCATCCAATAATCTCAGGAACTAGGGAGTGGATGTGTCAGACCTGCAAGAGAGACATCCAAGGCAAAGGGCATTTAAGTAGTTATTCCTGCAACCTACGTGATCTGAGTGTAGGGTGATTACAAGGTACCTCTGTGGCCAATCATTAATTTTCTGGACCAGTGTTTTACTGAGTATCTACTATGTGATATGTAAGAGTTCATCATTAAGTGAGAAGCTAGATAAAAGAAAAAGTCATTTACTGAAATAATTTCTAGGAAAGATAGCAGAAAGGAATTATATGGGCTATTGTGAGGGTTGAATGATATATTTCTTAATTTGTCTGAAATAGTTCTTTGTGTAGACTAGACAGTTAATAGTTGTTGAATCTTAGAGTCTATATTTAGAATTTTAGAATGAAGTAATAGCAGATGAATGATTTCTCTGCATTTGAAGATGAGCCTCGTTGTTTGAGTGTCCAGATTTTAAAAAGGAATATAGTTGGGGAAGGTAAACAACAGAAGGTGTTACCTGTTTGCCAGTCAAAATGATTTTTTAACCCTGGGATCAGTGAAGTGGTAATTGCAACACTTGGCTCACCTTGGCAGATGATTTTGTCTTTTGTAGACTGTAGAGTACGATTTTTTTCTGCAAAGTCGACAGCAGAGTAATCTCCCGATAATGTGGATAAGAAGAGAATGGAAGACTCTAAGGAGTTTAGTGAGATTAAAACTGGCCAGAGAGGGTGATAATAAAGGGAAGTGATCAAGGACCAGAATAGCATTCATGTTGATGGCCCAGATGACAGACACCGTGAACATCTTGAAGGGTGTCAAGAAGCTTAGTTGGTACAGTGAACCTGACATATTTTAATTCAGAGTTGATCAAAGTAGCCCCCAATCCATTACATGGAATAAAGCAGCAGACATTTGCATACTGCAAATAATATGCAAATCCAGATGAGTGGCTGCAGCCCTTCCAGGTGTTCCACGGGTATGAAGGCTGTAGGTCAACATGCGTTCACTGCCACTCAGTGACCCACTCCAGCAGCTGGGTGCATGCATATTCTTTCTCAGACTCACTACATCTGTAGTTATGAATGATGACATGAAAGACTTTACAGAATTCCTGAAAGGCTTAAATACAGGTCACATCTTTAAGATGCTAGATATGGGTTGGCATGTGACATGGTGGATGTGGCGTATCTGTGTTTTCCTCTCTGTTCTCCCAGCTGTGCACCAAAGAAGTCAGAGGATGCTGAGGGGGATTCCTGATGCTCATTTCTCTTCTAGAATTATTTTTGCAACATTTACATGTTTTTGTTCATGTGTCATCTATTATGCAATCTACCCCCATTCCTTTCCCTCCTACAAATGGAACAAATAAAAAGGCAAATAAAAAACTACCTTGGTAAAAGCTAAGAAAGGCTATCAAAATGGCATATTACACAGGAGTATGACCCAGGGACTTTCATAAAATAATTTAGCACTTAGAACTTGATGATAAGTAGTATAATAAAATCCCCGAAACTACCACCTCAAATTCAGGAAAGGCCAGAGGCTACCACAGAGACAACCTTCGCATTTGTTCTCAGAACCTCTCACGTTGACTGTTTTTCTTTTCAAAATGAGCCTAACCTTGGTTTGGAAACAAACTACAAAGTCAGATTAAGGATATAATTTTGAATGCCATGCTATGGATTGTGCTCTGTCTCTAGCAACAGACTTTCCTTGCCGAAGAACTTTTAGGGGCATCACTGGAAAAAGACGAGCCCTGGTGAAAATGTACTGGCCTCCCCTCCTTGACATGCACACATTCATGCCTTGAAAGTAACTACCTTCCTTTATACTTGAAGCAGGGGAACGACAGAATAAAAATTTGTGTCAAGGGGCCCTCATGCTCAACCTCTTTGGCCAGGCTGTGGCCTTGCTGCTAAAGGCCAGTTGCTCTGTCAGAAGGGGACCCTTCACAATAATCTTCCAGGAGGAGTGGACATTGCTACACACACAGCACTAAAGCATAGGTCATATGTCAATGCAGGTTAAATGTTTTTATGTATTGAGTACCAATTTTATTGTAGGTATTTTATAATCTGAATTTTATAGATGCAGAGATAAGCCTATAGAAGATATCCTAAATTTCTCATATTTTCTTTCTATTGTCATCTTTCCAAATTTATAATATTTTCTTTGCCTCAAAAGAAAATGAGAAAAGATAGTAATGACAAAGTTTTTCAGGGGCTTTTGAAAATAAAAACTTTGTAAGAATGGAAGTGTTGCACTTAAATATCTTTAAACCACCTCCTATGGGACTTTTAAATGTAATTATTAGGAAAATTAACATTTTAGCAATAATTACGAGAAATCACGTAACTCCAACTTTTTCTCGTTATGATCTGTATCTACCCACCTGAAAACATCCCATTGGAGAGATCTGTCATCTCTCACTCTGTGCTGGTTTTCTGTGGCTGCTGTAACAAATTTCCACTCAGGCTTTGGTGCCTAAAACAACACAAATGTGTTCCTTAGTGGTTCTAGAGGTCGGAAGTCTGACGTGATTTTTGTGTAAGAAGCCAGTGCGTCACCAAGGCTGCCCTGTGGCAGCTCTGGAGGGGAGCCTGCGTCCTTCCTTTCCACCGCCTGGGGGCTGCGGGCACTCCAGGCCTTGGGGCCCCCTTCTCCATCTCCCAACAGCAGAGCCCTACTCTCTGCTTCTCTCATCGCCTCCCTCCTCTGCTCAAGCTCACCCCCTGGCTCTCCAAGGGACACAGTTAGCCACTGCACCAGTTTGACCCAGATTCCCCAGGAGAATTTCCGAGTCTCAAGACCCTTAATATAAACGCACACTCCAGTCCCTTTAGCCCCAGGTTCCAAGGTGAGGACATGGACCTACTTGGAAGTGGGGGGTGGGATAATTACCCAACTTATATATCCCGTAAGCCATATTCATCCCTAGGTTTATGCTCTCGCTCGGATAATCAGTTCTCTATACGCCTCCCCCCTTTCCCGTTCCCAGAACTTCTAGTGCCCCTCTTTCCTTCAGAAACACCCGAGAGCACCAAACCCACAGCACTAGCCACACAGTTATCTCCCTCTCCCTACAATATTTGGGATCACCTAGGTCTCAGTAGAGCACTTATCCCAAATTCTAAAAAATAGTAAATACTCAATAAACGGATGTCTAGTGGCTGGGTTGAACGAGGTGATGTCTTCCCTACGTAGTTTTCTGTTTAAGTTTTACTTCAGAAGGCCCGTGTTCGAGAGGGTGTAGAGAGTATAAGCGGAGGCATTTTGTGATCTTGAATATCGTAAGATTTCTCTCTCATTCTATTTCTTTTTTCCATAAAATTCAGGCCACACGCTCGAATGACCTAGATTCCCTCAAGAATTTTCAAGCAGTTCATGATAACACAAAAAAGTGTCAGCGACCAGCTGGGGCTGGATAAAGGACTGAGCTGGTACCACAGGGTGGGTTGTGTTTGAAAAGGACAGTGAGACGACAAGAAAAAAAACGAAGGTGGATATTTGGCCTGTTCTTTTATCTCTGACCCTTTGTAAAGCTGCCCTCATTCAAAGTTAGTGACCTTGAGATTTCCAGCAAACAAAAGCGCATGTCATCATTTTAACCTACTTGACTAGCACTTGCCTTTGCTTTAATAAGATCACGGTAGGTGCCTCTGCTTTTCTTTTCATGCTTTTCAGAATGTCTCATGTACTTTTCCCAACTTCCCCGGCTCATCTCTCTTACTCCTTCATGTATTTTCTTCAGTTGGTCTAGGTTTGTCTCTTTCTTGCACATAGAGATAAACTCTGGTCGTATTTGGGCAACTGATCTTGGCCTTAGCTCAGTAGAGTCCCTGCTTGGAGGGACTTCATACCACGTGGCTTGCTAGTCAGAGGCTGGCCCCTTGTCGGGTTCAGGTGGGAGAGTGGGCAGGGCCTGGAGGAGACGGGGTGGAGCCCTGCAGCTGGCACAACCTTGGCAGGTTTAGGAAAGAACAATAGATGGCTGGAGAGAGGGAAATGTTAGATTCATCAACACAGATAGACAAATACAGAAAAAAAAGCACTTTTTTTTTTTTTTTTAATGTCAAACTAAGAGTATCTGCCAGAAACACAAACAGGAGTTTGGGGTTATTACTTGATCATTTCTGCACTTGACCTTGGCTCAAGTTCTTCTATTTTTTCTCTCTTTCAGTGATAATCTCTATCAATAAACCCAAGACCTCCTAGTTTGCAGTCAAAGCCCCTGAGGCTCAATGGTAACTTGCCAAGGGAACACAGCTAGTAGGCTGCGGAGCTGGGGTTCAAAACTACCAATTCGGTAATTCTGATTCATAGTGCATCTGGAATCGTAAAGTTGCAAGGATGTGAACCTCCACCCAGTCTGGGGCGGAGCCAAGCTCAGTCTTTTCCCCAAGTGCAAACTTCAAGTACACAAGCTCCTGTGAATAAGGGGTTTTATCCATGTGGGACTCACACCAGATGATCCACAGCTACTGTGCTTTGCCACTCATAAAATGCCTTTAGTGAGTTAGCAACCCCTCAAATTGATGCCAGAGATGTGAAACCTTGAGAATGTTCATTGCAGTTAATGAAAATATGTTTGGAAATCACTTCTCCAAATGAGTCACTAGCAAGAAATTGGCTTATTATTGTAAGCCATGCTTAGTTCTGAAAAATCAATCTTCCTTCAGCTCTGTCATCTAGCAGCTCATTGGGTATTTAAAGCATCAAACGAGCTGTCTGCCTTCAACCAGTCTTAGAAATTGGGGCATTTTCACAGTTTATCAAGTGACATTAGTGCCATTATTATCCAGATTGAAAACACAGCTCGGCAACATAAATGAATGACTGTTATGCTCCTTTAAATATAATCGTTTTGTTCGCTTTAGTCAACATTGGCTAAAAAATACCCTCCTTTCTTTGGAGAGTAGAGATTCCAGATGAGACGTGTTTAAAAATATTAAGCACTACCCATTATTTCAAACACCTCTAAGTGTTTGTATTGCACGTTATGAAAACTTTGATATAAAATGCCACAATTGAATGGGAAAGTATTAAAAACGTCAGCTCTATTATATCACTCCCGAAGACCAATTTGCTTTTTTTCTTTAAGGTTGTAATGAGCCTGGTTCATTGCGCTTCCTATCATTTATCTTTCCAGTAGTAATGGAAAATTTCCCCCTTAGGCACAGCACGCTATTCTTGTCTTAGACAATTAGGCAGGAATCAAGAAGATCGTAAAGGTGAGAGATTTTTTTCCCCCCACAAACAATACCATGCTCAGTACAGTAGCTGGGAAAGCTTAGACGGAAATTCCAACTGGCCCCAAGGACGGCGGCTCTGTAACGTAGCGGGGCCTGCAGAAAACACCGAACAAACTTCCACTCCTTCCCCCGCTGGGCGGGTGGGAAGCAAAGCGCAGGCTCCGCCTCGGCCTTTCTTTGAAGGCTTGACGGGCGCCAGACAATATGATTTCCCTGCAGAATTTGCAGGGCCGGTCTCTAGCCCATGGAGCCAGAACAAACAGGGCTGGGGTCGTTGTGTGGCTAATGCACTTACACTGGGAGAAAACCATTTTTCCCCAGTAATCATTCCTTGCCGAGGATTAGCATTTGTGTATCAGATGTGTCTGCAACAAAGAAGGCTCGTGGACTGTTACGCCTCTGGAAGCAAAGGTGTTCTTGGTGCTTTTGAGGCAACAGGGAGAGAACAGGTGCTTCGGGGCAGCCCAGCCTGGGGGCTCTCCCGCCTCTGCCCCTCTGCAGAAGGGACCGCGCAGGGCCCTTCACATCCACTCGGCCTTTTCCCTCCCTGCAGATGGGGTTATATATTCTCCTGAACTGTATAAAATTGCATCTGTTCATTTTTTTACCCACCAAAATGGCAAAATACACTGTGGTCATGAGAATCAAGGAACGAACAGCCTCAGGAAGCACGCGTGGTGTGGCCCCGTCAGCTCCCTTCCCTCTGTGGTCACGAAGCCCCGAAGCCCCTCGGAGGCCGCACTGGCGCCAGTGCCTGCAGAGCAAGGAAGCGTCTAGAACGACCAGGTGACTCACTTAGTGACCCCTAACGCTGGGTAGAGCTTTGCGTGCATATCTCATTTAATTAAGTCTTACAGTAGGAGATAAGTCTTCCGATTTCCGCAGTGTGGATTCTCGGACTGAGAGCAGGTGTGAGGAGCTGAACTCAGGAAGGATACCTGGGGAAGCCAAGGACTTAACCAGCACCCTGGGGGCCTCCCGAGAGGCCAGGGAGCTGTTTCAAATGTTATAAAGAGAGCCCTCCTGCCTAAGCCTCCTTTACAAGCCTTTAACCCGAATAACGACACATAATCACAAGATGTTTAGCTTGCCTTAGGCAGGAGGATTCTGTCATTAGGCTTCCGGGGTTCAAGTCCCAGCTCCCTAACCTTTCAGCTGTATGGCCTTAGTACATTGGGCGGGTATTTTCTTTATTTATTTAACGTACCTTTAGCTAATGTTTTGATCTCATAGGTAACAGTCACTGTTCTAAGCATGTGCTCACATTACCCCCTTTAATGCACATTCTATCCTGCTAGACGGCATTCAGGTTTCCGTGCCCAAGGTGAAAACTTGGGCACAGGGAGCCTACATACCTGAGTCAACTAAGGTCGTGCAACTGGAGAGCAGGGCCGGGATTCTAACCCAACAGTCTGACTCTGGTCTCCCAGTGTTAACCATTGGGCTAGATTTAGCCTCTCACCTCCATGTCCTCAGTGTTTAAGTGAGATTTAATTGGATTAAAAGGAGGTATCTGTAATACTTTCAACAATAAAGATAAATTTTAAAAAACTAGTATTTTGTTAGAGGGAGAATTTATAATATACTGTAAAGTTTTCAAAGATAAGTTCTCTGAGTATAACATAAGTTAGAGATATTTTAAACATAGGCTTAAATTGTTATGTAATAAAGTGACAAGTTTTGATATCTTGATTGAAGAAAGAGATTTAATGAGTACACATGAAAAGGCGGGGCACATGCTATGTATAATAAAACTTTTCTATTACTTTTTGTCAGATTTTATTCACCACTTTCTTGCAAACCCTAAAACAACGGGTACAGTTGTATGTGTTATTTGTCCTAATTTTAGATTAAAAAATACAAACTTATCAGATTGATCTGCTCAAAAAGACATATCAAAAGAGCCTGGAACCTATAGCTTTTTACTTTTAACGGACTGTTTTTCTCAATGTTCATTCCTCCATTATATTCTGCTGCAAATGTTTATTATTAATTTATAATTTTACCTGACACTTGTTCCCCCAACTGCTGGACATGTTGTGCCTCACAGTTCACAGCAGAACTGATTTCCAAAAATTCCTCTCTGCCAAAGAGAGCCACCCCTCTTCCTGCAGGCAGCTCATCCAACTAGTCAGCGGAAGGGTGCAAGACCGATCTTCTTGTCTCAAGGCGGAAAAACTCAACAACTCCCAGGATCTGGGTGGGGTATAGAAGGAGCCAAGGGAGGCCTTTGCTTCTCTCCAAGAGGTAACAGGGAGCAGGACACAACTCCTTCTCAGTGCTACGCCCTTTATTCTCCCAAAAGTCTGGATCCAGCCAGCAGTGCCAGGGAAAACCCCGCACACAGATCTCTACCTCGGAGTATGTTCCCTGGAGACTAGACCTAAACTTCCCAGGCTCTTAAGAATGGGGACCTGCTTTGCTTCTTACCTTAATGTAGCCCAATACTAGAACATTTCAATGATTCTAGACCTGGTTGGAGCCATATCAACTGTGATTAGGGTTCTCTGATTTTCATCATTGCCTACTTCACCATGGTCTCTCAGTACCTTCGGCCTTGTAACAGATCATAACTGACCCAAAACAAGAAAGCACGGGTCTTCTCAACTGTTCTCCACCATGTGTCTCTACTCCTTGTCTTTGGTTATGGCGTCTTTGCTTCATTCCATTAGTTTAATTTCAATCCTTGGCCCCTCTCATATGTGGTACTATTTCCAATGTTCTTGGCATGTGGATTTTGTATTCTGTACTTGATCTTTGGCTTCGTACACATTTCTAGAGAGGAGTAACTTCTCTTAAAGATGAGCTCTCTCACTCTGCTTTTCTCCTGGAATTAGAAGCTCAGCTCATATCCCTCCTCAGAGACAGAGTCAATCACCATCTGACTGCGTATATTCTCATATGTCAGGATAAACCTCACCCTTTGAACTCCTTCATTACTCCTCAAATTTCATTGCAGGAACCTAGAATCTCATAGCTTGTTAAAGGTGCTCCTCAAGGAAAGAAAAGCCTTTTTGAAAGTCATTTCTAAAATCCCCTTTAATGATTGACATTTTCTTTACATGATAAAGGCTCGGGTAATTTCTTCAATCAAGACCTTCTGTATGCTGATCTCACGTCCTCCGGCTATTTCTCAAATCCTAATTGACCTTGGGATGCTTTTTGTTGCTCCATTTAGTAAAATAGTTGGGCTAATAGTTTGCCTTAGAACAAATTTGGGGAACACAAATCTAGCTCAACCTCTGACCCAATTTAGGAACCCTTTCTGTATCAGGGGGAGATTCTCTAAAGAGAGGAGAAATTTACTACACTTGAATTTCACTTGATTTCTATTTTTTATTGCAGATATTTGGGCTAACTTTTTGCCCACAGGCAGAGGGCAGGAAAATGAGTAAGTGGCAGACTCATCCATCACACCTTCCCTGTGCTCCGGTGGAGAGAACAGCCCTCGTTGAAGGGAATATAGTGAGTAGGGGCCAGCTGCCCCTCCAGCCTTGTCACGAAGCCTCCAGGGAATCACAAACATGCCCTTCAGAGGGCAGCCAATTTCACTGCTGGACTGCTCTAATTGTTATATATTATCTTCCTTATAACTTTATATACCTACCCTAGATATAAAACGAGTTTTATTGTTATTATAATTTTTAATAATGAGCCATTCCCACAAAGGCTTCAAGTCACCCAACTCTCCCTACTCAGGACTCTGTCTCCAGATAAAACATGAATGAATTAATTGATGTTCCACAGATGGCATGCTTTGCAGAATCCTTTTAGAATGTCTTCCACCCAAGATCATAGACTAGTTTACCAACAGAATGAATATCTCCCACTTTTAGCTGCTCCTAGATCCCATATTTCTTTTTCTATTGATTTTAAAGAGAAAGAGGAAGGAAAGGGAGACAGAGATAGAAATATCGATGAGAGAGAAACATCCATTGGCTGCCTCCTGCACACCCCCTGCTGATGATCAGGCCCGAAGCTGGCCGTGTGCTCTGACTGCGAATCTAAGCAGTGACCTCTTGGTTCATGGGACGACACTCAGTCCAGTGCGCTACACTGGCTGGGCCAGATCCCATATTTCTGTAACAACATTCAGCTGTTCAGGCAGATATTCAAAGGTGCACCAAACTGGAATGAGACGCCGCTTCACTGATGTTTCAGAGGAGTGAGCCAAGTTTGCATTTTCTTCGCAGGGTTTTTTTTTTCAATAAGCGATTAGATGAGAAAACAGATAAGACTCCTATTTTTATTCTCGACTACGATTAAAGGCCTCCCGTGCTGTGACGGTTGCATTCTTTTGTGATTTGCACACCAGCTGACATATGTGTCATTTAAGAAATGGAAGCCAGAGGACTGGGGATTACTCAATAGTATTAGGTCCTCCTTGGGAAATAAAAAGTCAACACTTATTTTGCTTTCCTTTCCCAACTTACAGAATTACCATAGTTCTTGCCAATATTTGACATTTTAAACTTCAAACAAATTACCCATAGGCACATAGCCACTTCACACAGATTTTCTTACTTAAACAAAATGTCATTGAGAGGAAATCACACGATGGAAAATCACTGCTTTCTCGGTGACTGATTGCGGCGGAGGTCCTGCATTGGGAGCAGGTTTGGTCTGATAACAAAGAACATTGGACATGATTTATCAGCGAATATAAATAAACTTTACCGAATCACATTTTCTACAAATATCAAAATCTTACCATAAAAAGACAAATCAGAGAATAACGTAGAAGTATTAGGTTAATTAACACAGCAAGATAAGGAGAGCCTGTTTAACTATATTATTGATTTTCCTCTTAAGTCTGTGCTTATTTCCCTTTTCCTAAAGAGAAAGTAAAACATAGATTATGGTGTTTAAGTCTAGCTAGCTATCCCAAGCCTAATCTAGTCCATAACTACTCTGAATAGTGGGCTGCTCCCATTGGCTCCACTTTATTTTGTTTGGAATAGAAGACAGAAATGAGAAGGAAAAGAATTGGATGCTTTTGTGATTACCTCTCTTGTGGAAGAGTTGAGAAGTGTCTCATCCAAGGCGATGTCATCATTTTGACCTACCCATTATTTGATTGGGTGGAAGTGAGGGGAAATGTGCAATTTTATTTCTTCCTTTAATATAAACAATAGGTTTGGGGGGAGTTCAGCTTGGTAGGCTCTGTTAACTGTGTTGGCTCTTTCATAAATGTATCTGCCATCGCAGGAATCTCAAGAACTTATTCAGATCCCAAAAGAGTTGAAAATCATTGAAATAGACATTAGAGTCCTGGCGGTTAGGAAAGTTGAACATGTAAACAGCAAAAGCTATGGAGGCAATCTAGGCTGCTTCTTTTCAAACGAAAACAAATATTAAACAATAACTATAAATATATAATGAGCTAAATTTAAAAGAAAGATAGTAGTTATAATTTTTAAATATTTTATAAACTCCAAACTTTTAAAATAATCTCCAGAGAATGAAGACAAACCCATAACCCACCAGTGAATTTTAAACATTAAACAAAACATTTGTAAGAAATTTTCTCCATTGGAAATTTAAATAGTAATGTGTATTTCCAAGAGTAAAATTAGGTACAATATGTAATAGTTATTGATATTTTCTGCCCTTCACTATAGTCTTTGTTTTAAACCAGAAAAGCATCAGGAAACTTGGCTTTGATGGGTTTTATTTATTCTGGAATTCAGTTCCCCCATATGCCAAGACTACAGCAAAAACAAAATCAACAAAAAACACAACAAACCAAAATCCAAATGAAACCACCAAGCCAAAACAAACACACAGAACCCAGAGACCTCCCAGGGCCCTCGCATATTGTTGTACAGTTTGTGTCCAGCAACAAAGCTAATGGGGAAGGAAAGGAGTAATTTAACGTAACTATCCCCACATAAAGAGTCTACACTGGGCCAGCCGTTGATTCAAACCCTTTACACACACTGATGCATATGTTCCCTGAAATAACCTGAGGAGCCAGAGACTAGTATTGTTTCCATTTTCTGGAGGAAACTGATGCACAGAGAAATTAAGTACCTGACTCAAGGTCACACAGCTGGTAGCTAGTGAAACTTTCCTTGGCCCTGACAGTTGGACTCTGGAGCCCTTTTTTCTTCAGATCTTTGTGTAGTATAAGTTCTCATACAGTTTTTTTTTTTAATCTTTATTGTTGAAAGTATTATAGATGTCCCCTTTTTCCCCCATTGACGCCCTCTACCCCACCCCCGCCCCACCCAAGGCCTTCACTACATTATTGTCTGTGTCCATGGGTTATGCATCTATGCATATAAGTTCTTTGGTTAATCTCCCCCCACCCCCAACCCATCCCCACCTTCCCTCTGAGATGCCTCAGTCTGTTCCATGCTTCAATGTCACTAAATCTATTTTGTTCATCCGTTTATTATGGTCTTTATATTCCATTATTACGAGGTCTCATACAGTGTTACTCCAATACAAGAGATCATTCTTCTACCTCTTATTAAATGTCTTAGTATTTCATAAGAAAATTTAATCTAATTTAAATTAAATAAATCCTATAATTTCCAACCTAGAACCTGGTACATAGTAGTAATCAACAAATAAAAATTATCCTTCTTGTTTTTATTTTAAGTTTATCCTTGTATGTACCCAAGGAAAACCTACCTTCTCACATATTAAATCAGGTTATTTCAATGCTTATAAAGTCATATTAAATATTGTGAAGTGAATATTTTGGAGATGACTAAAATATGGGTTGAATATAGTAAATCTGTGAACGTAATTTTGGCAGGTGCAGCATCACTGTATATCTTCCTGCTCGTTCCTAGTCATCTCCACGTCTCCAGAGGTCTTAGAAAGAGAGTGTTATGGGGTAGACACTGGAAAAAATGTACAAAATATATGTATTAACAAACCCAATACTAATATGAATGAGAAAATACTCTATCCTTCGTGGATATTCTACTAAAGATGGTGCAGGATCTAAGGTCTTTTCCACTGAAGCACAGAAACAACAGACTAGAGGCTGCCTTGCCAGAGGACAGCAGGTCCAGGAGCAGAGAATGTTACTGGAAGAGAAGATACAGGAGGGGGCAGGGATCCTGCACATGCATCTAGGAAGGCTCTGTGCGGATTTGAAGGGGTGCACCATGTGCTGAACTCTGGACCAGAGAGCGGCCTTCAGCCAAGAACGCCGTCTGTGGATCTGAGGGTTTGCACCATGTGCTGAACTCTGGATCTGAGAGTGGCCTTCAGCCAAGAACGCTGTCTATGGATCTGCAGGTTTGCACCATGTGCTGAACTCTGGATCTGAGAGCGACCTTCTAACTCTAAGAGTGTTTTAGGAATAACTTGCAGCTTCACAGCCACCCCACACAGTGGGGGAGAGCTAGGAATCTTTTTTCTTGAAGCTAGTCTCAAGCACTGGGTGAAGGGTGCATTTGAGAGGGGCGGTTTTCATTAAGTTTACCAAATTTTTGCTGTAAAAGTCAAAACAATTAAAAAATGAAACAGCTCAGATGGCCATATAGTTCTTTAATTCTCAGCTGCATAGACCCAGGAGCTCAGGTTTCCCACTGAGGATGCACCAAAGGGTCAGGCATCCTCTGACCCTCGCTAGCTCCCTTCCATAGACCTATAACAAAGGTCTGACGCCCAGGTTCACTTTAAAATTGAAGGTGCCCTGGAAGTGCCCTATTTTTAGTCTCCTCGCTTGTACCCACTGGCCTGAGGATCACTTGCCGATGGCAGAGTCACCTTCGATGTGGTGGGCTGCCGCCTGCAAGTTTAACTTTTGGTCTCCCCAGTGAAGACAATTAAGCAAACCTCATAATGCTGTAATTGAAATGTTAACAGATAATTACCCATGTAATTATTCCAAGTCATTTTATTATCATTAGAGGGGGGATAAAAGTCACTGTGTATAATTCCATATCAAATATTACTCAATTACTGAGATACACTTAACGTTAATGCATCTGTTTTATTAAAAACTTGGGAGTTTCATTTTGGCTGAAGACAAAGACCATGCTGATCTGGGGCATAGGAACCTTTCTAGAAGTCAGAATGCTGGCCCGGTCTCTACCGTTTACCCGGTTATGCCCATCTCACTTACACCCAACAGTAGCTTCTAGAAGTATTGACTTTTGTCCTGGATGCCTTCAGCATGCAGCACTTGGGTGAGAGCAATTGTTCCTTGTACAGAATGGGAGGCGGGGGTGATGAAGCCACCGATGGATCCCTATTACCTTAGCGCACCCTTCCTCAGTCCTGGGGCAACTGTGTCATGGGGGCTCCTTCCTTCCTGGGAGCCTGGGAGCCCCCCATTGGCTCCCTTCCACGGCTCTGATGCTTAGCTGTTCACCATTCATAACGCATTGACTTACTAGTTATTTCAAATTTTGGATACCACTTTTAATTTAATTTAAAATTAATTATCTCGGCTAAAATAATAGAAATATTTAGTTGGTATTTTGTATTCCATAATTCATTCCTCCTTTGATTTGGAACTAAAAGTTTGACATCTTTTCTTTTACATCAAGATGTCAGTTCTCATCGTGTTATTTTTGGGGTCCTGAGTATCTTTAGTACAGAATTCAGCATTGAATTATTTATCTGAGAATGACATATATCGATTTATTTGGCTAATGGAAAAATATTCTTACATATAATATAGGCATTTCTAAATGCAGACAGATTGTGTAAAATGATGCTTGATTAATGGTTTATTTAATATATGGGGTAACAATTCTAACTATTTTAAGGGTTGTGGTACCTCAAGTCATATTTATTGTTTCTGACCCTGTTATACTGCAATTCAAACAATTTATTTTGAAACTCCTCATTCTTTGATCACTATTAACTGGAAAAGTTAATTGTAATATTAGTTCATCTTCACAAAATTGAACATCAAAGAATATTTTTGGAAGTCAATTTTCAATTTTCCAATTTTGAGTGTATAGCTCAGGGTATTATTTTGACTTTTGGAAATGACTAAGCACAAGAAAGCATGCCAGATTATTGTGTCTCTAGTAAATTTCTAAAAACTCAATTCCACAAGAAAACAATGAAAAATGCACTTATTTTTCATTATTTCTTAATTCCCCTGAAGACCAAAATTTAGAGTTTTTATGGTTACAATGTGACACAAAGATGCCTACTTGTGGATTTGATTTTTATTGGTGAGCTAAAGGTAGGGTTTCTTCCTGGCTTGACATGAGCAACTACATTCTTTTTTCAGTAGATCAAAAATTGCCTACACCTTCCATTGCTTAGCTGCCTAACTGTAAAGTGGATGCCAGATGAAATGTGTACCCAATTCATCAAGCAGAGCTTTAGCTCCCTGTGGCTAAAACCGCGGAAGCATTCCAGCTCCCAAGGTTCATTGTTGTGAGTCTGACAGGAACCAGATAAAACTCTTTAGCACAGGTGATTATTGGTAAATGATGCAATGGATGGATTTCAATTTGGGGTCTTTTCAAAATTGCCTAACATGGTCTATTTCTGTTACACAAAATTAGAAATCAACCCACAGATGCCAAACAAATTCAGATGTGCCTATCTTCAGGTTTTTAACACCCAAGAAGAAGCCATAAGAAGGTATGTGCTTATTCTGGGCTCCATGAATATGAGTCTCTAGGTCACCTTTAAATTGCCCTTAATAAAAATAGCTAGTGTCCTGTGCGTTTTCCTTTTTTTCTTCCACGTGCTGAACAATTTCATTTCTGGATGAATTTACATTTACAAATGCTTATTTCAGTTTAAGGCCCATCATTCCTGCTGTACACAGAAGAAACCTTATAAACCTACCTTTGGCCAAGGCTTCTGATAGGTCGATTTTACACTTAACACATTTTGCGGCAGCGTTGCAAACTGTCATTTGCAAACAAGCCCTGCTAACAATTTTCGTCTTTTCTGTTTAGGTTATTAAGTTGTCCTTGATGCCTCCCCGGCATGTACAAGTCACAGTACTTCATCTATCTGTTCGTGACACCTAAATTGTACGCACTGACACAGACAGAGTTCGTTTGCATATTAGCAGGTGGAAATTCTTTCCATTTCTAAAGGGAAATACACTTTCTCACACTGTTCTTGAGACATGAGGCTCTCACCATCCGTCTTTAATTGCCCCTCTTTAGATAAGCGTTCGGGTACGAAAGTGCTTCCCTTTCTGACAAATTACAACCGCCACAGGCCTCGGTGTTTGAAACAGAAGGGACAGAAAGAACAAGGACATGGCAGGGGACACGCTCGCGGGCTCCAAGAGATCCCTGCCTCTTCATAGATCCAGGTCCTTCTACTCAATCTCCTAGCTTGTGTTGAACATGAATCATTTTGACTCTGCCGATGGAAGTAAGCGCTTATTTGGTTACCAATCTGTGAGCTCTACTACGGATAATTATGAGACATATCAAGTTTTCACTTATCATTTCTCTCAAATTTTGTCGTTGAGCCAAGTGACCAATGATCTTTATAAATAAAACATTATTTGTAAGAATCAAGGAACTTTTGATCAAAAGAAACGATAGTAATCTTTTCAGTTTGAGCTAATTTTTCATTTAGGATTTCACCTTGAGAAGCCCGGACTATGCATGCTGTGAATTAAGAAGAAAGTGATGGGTCTTTTTAAAATTCCTACGGCTCAATAATAAATAGAGGTATTGTTCAGTTAATAATGGGTGAAGGACTTGGGTAGAGATTTATCCAAAGAAGATATGCAAACGGACAGTAAGTGCATGGAAATATGCTTGACGTCACTGGTCACGAACAAACGCAAATCAAAGCCACAGTGAGGTTCCGTTTTCCTCTGCAACGATGGCTACGATAAAAAAATCAGACAATAACAAGTCTTGGCAAAGATGTGGGGAAACTGAAACGCTCACACACCGTGGGCTGGGGTGGGACACAGTGAGGAAGCTTGGAAAACAGTTCCCCAGTCTCCAAAATGCTCGCTCTAGAGTTACCATGTGACACACCAGTTCCACTCGGGGGTGCGCCCAAGGAGAATGAAGACGTATCTGCACACAGCTCGGACACTGATGTCCAATGTGTCGTGGTGAGAACTCTGATGAAATGAAATGTGGGAACATGATAGAGAGAGATGTGGTGGTCGGAGGAGCCCTCGCAGGAGGGCATCTGGAAACTAAGGCCTGGACGAGGAAACAATCCAGGCCTGAGGCAGGAGAGCATCAGGCGTTGGCCCAGCCTGTGCCAGAGCCCCGAGGCAAGGACGGGCCGTCGCAGAAAGAAAGCAGCGGAGGTTAGGCCCTAAGGGGGTTGCAGGGTGAGGGTGCTGGGCCCACTCGGCTTCCTAAACCCAAGCCGCGGGCTGGGAGAGGGGGAGCGTGGCAGTCATGATGATATGGCTGATGGTGATGACAGTTATAACTCTACCAGAGACAGACAAAGTCAATGTTCGCTCCCGATATGGGCTAGCATTTTCCATAGTGTTTTATTCACATTGCTCTCACTGATTCTCAAAAAGCAAGGAAAGGGGAGCGTCATCTCCATTTTACGTGGGGGAACAAGGCACAGAGAAGTTCGCGAACTATCCCAGCCGCACACAGCTCATGAGCTCTAGAGAAGGGGCCTGAATCTATGTGATTCCTTTACCGCAATCGCGAGCCCCCGCTGCCTTCCGAGGGAGAATTCGGTGGCAAAACACTGTGCATCTTTACCGCCCAGTAATATTTTTAGTTGAATGAATTAGACAGAGGTTTACTTTGCCCACCAAATGTTTCTTGTCTGCGTTCTACTCTCACTGTGGCTGGTAAGAATTCCTAAAGATTCAATGTTCATTATTTATATCTCTGGGATCTAAGAACACAAACATCGTGATTTCACAAAGAACCCCCACTCCTCGAGTTGTCATTTTGAGTCACCACCCTTGAGGGTATTTTTATTGTGTGTGTGTTTATTTTTGTTTAAAATATTACAGATGTCCCTTTTTCTCCCCAATGACCCATTCTACCCCTTCCCACCCCCCTGCCCAGTCCCTCTCCCCACCATTGTCCATGTCCTTGGGTTGGGCATATGTGCATATAAATCCGTTGGTTAATCTCTGCCCCTCCACCCACCCGCCCTCCTCCCTCCCTCTGAGATTCATCAGTCTGACCCATGCTTCCATGTCATTGAATCTATTCTGTTCATCAGTTTATTAAGTTCTTTAGATTCCACATATGAGTGAGATCATGTGATGCTTGTCTTTCTCTGCCTGGCTTATTTCTCTTAGCATAATATTCTCCAGGTCCATCCATGCTGTCCCAAAGGGGACGAGATCCTTCCCCTTTACAGCTGCGTAGTATTCCACGGTGTGAATGTCCCACAGCTTTTTATCTACTCACCTACTGCTGGGCACTTGGGCTGTTTCCAGATCTTAGCTATTGTAAACTGTGCTGCTATGAACATAGGGGTGCATATATTCTTTCTGATTGGTGTTTCAGGATTTTTAGGATATATTCCTAGAAGTGGAATCACTGGGTCAAAAGGCAGCTCCATTTCTAATTTTTTTAAGGATACTCCATCCTGTTTTCCATAGTGGCTGCACCAGTCTGCATTCCCACCAGCCGTGAACCAGGGATCCCCTTTCCCCACACCCTCGCCAGCACATGCCCTTTGTTGATTTGTTGATGGAGCCCTCCTGACAGGTGTGAGGTGATACCTCACTGTGGTGGAAGGGATCACTTTATCACGCATCAAACTGTACTACAAAGCCATCGTAATCAAAACAGTCTGGTATTGGTACAACAACAGGCATAGAGATCAATGGAACAGAACAGAGACCCCAGAAATAGACCCATGTCATTTTGGTCAGTTAATATTTGACGAAGGAGGAAAGAGTATCCAATAGAGTAAAGACAGTCTCTTCAATAAGTGGTGCTGGGAGAACTGGACAGATACCTGCAAAAAAATGAAACTAGACCACTAACTTTCACCATATACAAAAATAAACTCAAAATGGATAAAAGACTTAAATGTAAGTCGTGAAACCATAAAAATCCTGGAAGAAAACATAGGCAGTAAAGTCACAGACATCCCACGTAGTGGAATTTTCACTGATACATCTCCTAGGGCAAGAGAAACAAAGGGAAAAATAAACATATGGGGCTACATCAAACTAAAAGGCTTCTGCACAGCAAAAGAAAACAGCCTCAAAATACAAGGAACCCCATGGCATGGGGGAACATATGTGCCAAGGACCCATCTGATAAGGGGCTAGTTTCCAAAGTGCACAAAGAACTCATACTACTCAGCAAGAGGAAGACAGACAACCCAATTAAAAAATGGGCAAAGGACCTGAACAGACACTTCTCCAAAGAGGACACACAGATGGCTAAGAGACACATGAGAAAATGCCCAGCGTCACTAATCATCAGAGATGCAGATTAAAACCTCAATGAGGTATCACTTCACACTGGAGGGTATTTTTAGTGTGCACCTTATGTTCTAGGGACAAAATATTTCAGTCTCACTGAGAAAGCCAGCGGGCGTGACTCAAAGGCCGAGGCAGGTTTCGACTGTCAGTTACCTAGCAGGTTGTTCTCAATAAGCAGCAAGATCTTGATATTTTGACACAGAGATGCAGGAAAGAGCTGGCAGCCCTGGGAGCATAGCGTGAAATGACAAGGAGGCCGGGGATATGTCATTGTCCATGAAAAGCCAGCAGCAACTGCCTGGAAAACATCAAATTTACGTTTACTCCACCAAGTAGCAAACAGTATTGACGAGGGAAATGTTTCTCGTGTTCTGTCCCCTGGGAGGATTTTAAGAAAGACAAATGGTACCTTTTTTGTGGTTGTGTTTTAAGAGGTTCAACTATGGGTCTGAGCGGTGAGGAAAGGCTGCGGAGCTGCTGGCAAGAGAGACCCTGCCTGTCACAGAAACGCATCGTTTTCAGAGTGCTTGTGAAGGCTGAGAACAGAGACATTCTCGTTGGGCCTGTTCTCAGAGAGAACAGAGTTGGGGCTCTGCTAATGATTGCTGGGAAACTGAGGCGGGGAGGGCTTGCCTAGGGCATCATTGCTGGCTGGCAGCACCACCAGGGTTTTAACCTCAGCAGCCCACTCCTGGGAGCTGCACACACACCGTCCAGGTGAGGAAGGGGCCACACATGTGTCTCCCCTGGCCCCGGGGGAACCATTCCAGTCCTACCGGTTGGCCAGGTTGAATATCACATCCAATCAAATGCCTTCCCGAGACCCGAAGGCACAATTAATGAATAGTTCTTTTATTTTTAAAAATATTTTTAATTGACTTTAGAGAGAGAGGAAGGGGAAGGGAGAGAGAGATAGAAACATGGGTAAGAGAGAAACATGGATCGGCTGCCTCCTGCACGCCCCTCACTGGGCACCTAGCCCGCAACCTGGGCATGTGTCCTGACTGGGAATTGAACCGGGGCCTCTTGGTGCCTGGGGTGATGCCCAACCAACTGAGCCACACTGGCCAGGCCCCTATTTTTTTTAAAGCTATCTACTTAGAGTGCTTTGAAATACTTTAACTTATATGCCATTGTATAAATATTATTAGTTATGTATTTATCTGCATATCTTACCTTCATCCCCAACCAGAAGGCTACCTCTGGAGGTTCAGGAGTTCCTATTTTATATTCTTCATCTCCAGCAACAAGCCTGCAAAGGAAATAAGTACATGACTAAATAAGTTAATAACTCAAGCTGGAAATAATTTAGCAAATGATACTTCAGAGGTTTTCTTTGCAATAGAGTAATGGCTTGGACACTCTCTTCAACTCCAAGAGATAAAATTGTTCAACTTTTCACTTGCCCGTGAGGAAAAGGCCAATTTAGCATCATTCATCTTCCAGGTAAGAGTTCAGAAGTAGGTGTCAGGTGCTGAGATTGACGGTAAAGTTTTCAGCATGATATGAGGAGAAATAGCTACTTCTTTCCCAGATTTTCAAAGTATCTTATTTTAGGGTTGGAAAGGGTAGGTGGATTGTATACAGTCTTGTTTGTTCTCCACTGGGCAGGTTTAGAGGTTTATTTGTTTTTCTTGGCGACACTGCAGTTGATCTCTACAGGTGTCCACATCTCTGCAAAACAGCCAGGCAAGGACTTGGCCTGTGGCAGCCAATATGGGGGTGAATTAGCCTTTCATTGATTGCCTGACAGGCCAGGATGTAAGAGGGGACACACTAAATGAGCAGTCCAAGTGTCAGTCTTGAAATAAAATCATTTTGCGCTGTGAAAGGATTAAACAGTCTGCCTTTCCCCTGTTAACATAAGCTCTAGCTCCATCCACAGCCCTCGATGACATCGAGTTTCCCAGTGACATCTGGTCAATCAGCCCACTGGGGTCCTAATGGACTATTGATTGGAACGTTAGCAAAGCAGGAGTGGTAATAACATAAGATAAAAATATGAAGCCAAGATCTGCACCTTCCACTCATATATTCTGACACATACCTAGAATTCCTAAAATTCAGATTTAGTTGACATATAATGAGTATCGACTCTGTTCCAAGCACCATCCATAGCTGTGTATATGGTTAACTTAATCTTTACCTGAAAGTCAAATATGATTGCTTTTGTTTTACTGATGCAGAAACTGAGACTCGGAGAGATTAAGTGGTCAAAACAGAGTATAACTCAGTTTTCTGGACATTTATTTTATTGATCTTCTATTAGGGCCAAAGGTGATTAGCTAATACTTATGATCTTGGTAGTGATAATCATGACATTTTAAGTTTATTATAATCACATGTTAAAGGTGAACTTTTGTCCATGAGCAGTACATGAGCAGTACATACTTGGTCTGTGAATCAAGTGTCCAATTATGATCCTGGTTGTCGCACCTCACAAGTAAACCCTAAATCCTTTTAGGCCAATTTTTTTATGTATTTCCAGCACTCTGGTTCAAGCCACAGTCATTTCTTGATGACACTGCTTCACTAGCCTTCTAATTAAGCTGCCCATTCTGTTTTTCTACCCATTCAGTTCATTTCCTTTTCTTTAGTTAGAGGTAACATTCAATAATTTTACTGCCTTTATAATGAATCAAAAAGTACTTAATACATCCAAAAAATCTTTTCTTAAGTCTCTAACCTCACCTGAAGCCATTCCCCATGTGTCCTTATATTCGGTATGTAAGCATCTCAAAAGAAAAAAATGTACAAAACAGGACTCTTGACAACTCTAACGACTATTTGGTGATCCACAATAAACAGTTCCTAAAATCAGTGGCTTCAAACAATAACAACATTTATTTTGTCCATGAACATGCACCCTGGAGAGGGTTTGGCAGGTAGAGCTTATCTCTGATCCAGTGGGTATCAGCTCAGTAGACCCAAAGTCACTTGAAATCCAGTCACTATGTGTAGAGTGGTCGATGGTGGCTGTGGCCTGAGGCATTAGCTGGGACCATCAGCACCTATAAGCGATCTCTCCATGAGAACTGGGCTTCTCAAACATACTAGCTGGGCTCTAAGGGTGAGAGACTCAAGAAATAATAGAGCTGCAGCCCCATTCCTGTCCTAACCCTTAGACTCAAACATTCTACATGTTAAGGCAGCCCTAGAGCCCTTCAAAGTTTCAAAAAATGGAAAACCAGACTCCACTTTGTGAAGGAAGAGAATGGCAACATTCTAGAAAATCACGTAGGACTGGAAACATCTGTGTGGTCCCTTTTAGGTGGCAGAGCTAAGGCATATGCGAATGCATCTATCTCTCTCTCTGTTTCCCTATATGTAGAGATGATAGATGATTGGAAGATAGATGATAGATAGATACATCATAGACGCCTGCACAGATCTTCAAGACAGACGCCTCTGTGCACGTCCACACACACAGATATGGGGAGAGAGAAATCTACAGATACATTGATATCTATTATCTCCATTATTGAAATCCATAAATCTCTGAGTTGACACTAATATTTCTAATTTAATGATTTTTATCCAACATCACAGGTTTATTCTATTTTTATTTCTTTTCATACTTGTAACTCTGTTGACAATAAAGCTCCTCCTTCCCCTAATGTATTAATTTATTTGATCAACTCCCAGCTCAGCTGTAAAACTGATGCCATTGGTGAAACTGAGGCAGGTACAGCAAAGCCTCCGCCAGCCAGTGGAGAGCTCTGGAGCACAGATCACCTTCAGATAAGTACTGTGCTGGCCTTGGCCCTTGCATGACAAGAAAAGTGTGACCTCAGCTCAAACTCTGAGGCAGTGCCAAAGGAGGTGCAGCTGAACATTGACAGTGAGGCAGAATCCTCCCCACTTGTCAACACGTTCTTTCCCGAAGAGGACTGTGCATCTGCTACAGGCAGGGTAACGAGAAAAGAAAGGGACAGGGTTTCTACAGACATATATTATGTGCTCAGTAAATATCATTGTATATTCACAGATGCATCCTGAGGACCTCATCCTGCAGGCCATACAATGAATATTATTGGTTCTCAGATGTCAGTGACCATCAGCATCACCCTGGGTGACTGGCAAAAATATAGATCCCAGTCCCCATACCCTAAGTACAGAACCAGAACCCCTAAGAATGGGTCTCAGAGACACACATTTTAACAAGCTGATTAAGCATTTAGAACATTTTCAGTTCTGCCGTTGGGTCCCTCATCCACCACCAGTATTTCCCGCAGGTCCATTTTTGTCACCATGCTGTGCTGACTGACCTCACACCTCAGCTTAGCCGGTAACTCTGAGAACCGTAACTATTGTTTTGCTGAGTGCAACGTCTTGTCCTTTTACTGTAAATCTATTTTGCTGTGAGGCACACTTTTATAGGTCAAGATTCCTTGCTGTGTTATTGAAAAATGTAGGTTGAGCTGTAAAGAACAATTGTTTTCTGCAAAGTCACAGAGTTGGGCCTGGAGTGATATATTCCCGGGCTGTTCATGTTATAACATACCTTGGACGTTCAAATGATCTCTGTGGAATTCTTTACAGCTCTGGCCTGCTGCACCAACATCAAGCATTAGGCATTAGGAACGGGTAGAAAAGGTACTTCGGGCAAAAGCCAATAGTTTCTGATATTCGGTTAAGTGACACCAGCCATGTCTTCTGGTTTTCTTTGACTTGTTGACCCTCTTGGCTCTGAACCTTGACTTGTATCTATTTTTCATCTTTGGCCCCAACACTATTTGTTAATATGATTCGGTTATTTCCCCTGTCTATGCACATAAGCCCGCACAACTGATAAATAGTGTCCCCACTGTCTCCCAGACCCCATAGTCAACTATTATGATAGGAGGGCCTTCCTCTCCTAAGCGAGTCGCCAGGTATGTTGGTCTTTCTGCATTAGATCATTTGCTCCAAATCTGTATTGCTATGTAAAGAGACACCCAAATGTTGTGGTTTACATGGATTTCAATCATTAATTTTCCTCCTGTGTTTGTAGTTTAGGCAGGATGAAGAGCTCTTCCCTGATCCTCGCACCATTCTCTTGGGCAGCACAGGGCTGGGTGTCACTCAGCGGCTGGAGGCAGCAATCATATGAAGTCCCGCTCACTCTCATGCCTGCTGGGGGATGCAGCTGTTAAACTGGAGTTGTTGGCTAGAATACTTCTGCAGGTGGCTTCTTCACAGCATGGGAGCTGTGTTGTAAGAGCGGGTGTCCCAAAACCCAAGAAGCAGAAGCTGACCATTTCTTAAGGCCCAGGCCCAGAAATTAACCATGTCCCTTGCCAGTTATCTGTCCATCAAGTCAGAGAGGCCAGGTTTAAGGGAGGGGGGACATAGAACTCACACCTCAATGGAAACAATGTCAAAGGGTTTGGGGTCATTTTTCAATCCTGCCACAGCAATGCATTATAATTAATACTTGCAGTTGTGAGAATATTAACCCTGCTTAGGAATCATTTTCAACCAAGTTTATTCCAAAAAAAGACTTCTAATATTAGTGGTGAGCCATAGGTAGCAATTGAGAAGTATACAGAGGAGGTGTCCTTGACTAGATCCTACAATGCTGTTATTCTAAAAGTAATATCCAGGTGGGAGAGAACTTCCTTTGGGGATTTCTCTGACAACAGAGAAGAAAGGTTATTATCCATTATGGTTTATTAAGTTTTTCAAAGCATGAACATGGGCAATGCCCCATATGTTTCTAGCAATACCCACCAGAGAATTCAGTATTGTTATTATTATTTACATACCAATAATAAATTTCAAATTTGTGATATTAGCGAATGTGTTCAGTATTACGTAGCTAGCGAGTAGAGAGACTAAAATTAAAACCAATTTTTCTTCAAATTTCTTGCCAAGGCAAATTTTGTTAATAAACAAAGTTTGCATTTCAAATTAGGGAGAAAGGTCTGAACTTGAATTGACAAACTGAAGCAAGTACATTATGAGACATAAAGAACTTAAGTGACTCCAGTTAAACAGAAGGTACAGAAAGCTTATAGTAAAAAGAAAGGGGCTAAGAAATGAGAGGGAAGGAGTTGCACAGCATCCAGATTGCTTCTCAAGGTCACAAGTAATTCGGTTGACAAAGATACTTAACAGCATGGCTCTTTCTACTGGGAGCCTTCAGTAGCTGTGTGAGTGTGGTTGGCAAGTTATGTTTTAAGACTGGCATGTGTTGTCACGGGAATGCCAAGAAATGAGTTCAATCATGAAAGAGCAGTATCTTTGGATGATACGGTATCTAGATTCAGTCCCATCAACATGGAGAAGGGCACAATTTGGGCAGAATAGCGAGTCTAATTGCAAATATTGAACTTCGTAATATTTATCTGGTTCTCAAAGAGTGTTTTATGGAAAGTAGACGTGAAGGAGGACGTTATGAGTATTACCACTTATTGAACTTACACACTATCTTAGGTGTTGCCCCCTCTCTGAGTTGCCACAAGGTTTTCCTCAACATTCTGTATTCCCATCTTCTGCCAACCCATTCTTGGGAAAGTTGTATCTGATATGTGTCAAAGACAGAGATAAGGCACAAAAGCAGGCGATGTAATGGGTCCGAGTAGGGGAGGAAGAGAATTGTCCAATGTTCTGTTACTTTTCTGAGATGTGTCTTCTCCAACTCAGACTTCTGGGGAGTTATACAGGGCCCAGAAGATGCCCACATTTTTGGAAGATTTAATAAGATCAGCATAAGGTCAAGAGAAAGGAACTGTGGAATGAGCAGCATGAGACTGAATTTCATTTATGTCTCAAGAAAGATTTTGAAAAGCTCTGAAGGTTTGTTTATGACTTCACTGAGTTCTCAAGGTAGACAATTATAAAGAACTTTATAGAAAAAGAGAGAGAAAAAGATAGTTTATTTATTTGCCCTTTCATTTCTCTCTCGGAGGGAGATGGCTAGATAGAAATCTGAGATCTTGGTTTACCAGGACTGGCACTTACTTATGGTAGATCATTGAATCCCATTAACACTCCTGCGAAGCCATTGCATCAATTTCCTGAAGGCTGCTGCAACAAATTGTCTTCAGCTTGGTGGTTTAGAACAATACACATTTATTCTCTTACAGTTCTGGAAGTCAAAAGTCCAAAATCAGCCTCACTGGTTTGAAATGCAGAGGTCAGTAGAGCCATGCTTGCTCCAGAAGCATTAGGGGGTGATCTATTTGTCTTTTCCAGGTTCAAAAACTGTAGGGTTTGCATCCCTTGACTCTTGGAGCACTCCACCTTCAGCCTCAGCCTCGTCAGGTCTTGCTCCAGTGATAACAGGGCCTTCTCAGATCGTAGTAAATCTTTAATTTCCTTCTTGCAAGACAGAATCAAAGCCTTCCATGGACAACTCATGATAGCCTTCCCTTCTCAAGAGGTTTCACTTAATCATATCTGCAAGTTATCTTAGGCTGTATAATATTCACAGCTTCCCAGGATTAGGGCTCAAGCATTTTGGAGCCCATTATTCAACTCACTAAAGCTATATTTTCCTACATTTGGATAAAGTCACAAGGAAGTAGTGCCTGATTAAAATGCAGATATGACCATAGCTTATTTTTTTTCTTACCCACATGCACTCTATTGCCTTAGTCTAAGGAAATGCATCACTATTCCTAGATATAGAGGGTCCTATTGTTATCAGAAATGTTGGGGGGTCCCTTTCCCCACGGAGTGCTGGGAGTGGGGTTCTTATGATATCTTGAGAAAAAAAAATTTCTGAGACTCATATGGGAGGATGCCTGATTTTTACTTGCATGGACTTAAATTTCTGCTTTTCCAAAGTCCCATTCCAGCCATAGGGGAAGTGTAGCTGGGTTTAAATGTGGCTAAAAGTGAAGCCAGTGTCCAGAGATTCTGTTCCATGTTGTAGCTGGGTCCAGTTCAGCACCAGGCTAGTTACATCCACTAGTCCACTGTGTGTGGGCGCCACATGGCTGTGAGCCAGGTGGGCAAATGCCAGGAAGCAAGGAGAGAGCCTCGCAAGCCAGGCTTCAAGTGCAACAAGCCAAGAGAAACCAAGGGAGCGAAGTCCTTTGTTTAGGAGATTAAATATCCCCTGCTTGCAATGGCCATGCCCATTTTGGCCAATGACCTGTTTCCAGGTGTGACTGACAGGCAAGTACCTTCCCAGGGTCACCCCAACTTTTCTGGGCATGGGTCTCTTCTCCTCGCTTCCCCCAGTGATCTGTGGGGAATAGACCGGTGGCTCCCTGGGGAGTGTAAAACTTTAGCTACCTGGCGAAGCTGCCCAAATGACATGCCTATGAGATTTGGCCTTCCCTTTGCTCCTTTCCTATTCTTAATAATTAGCTAATTACAACGGCATCACTATTACCACCAGGATTCCAGGGCTTACCCGGGGGCCCATGATACCAGGCATGGACGGCAAGGACATCAATGACAAAGCCCTTCACCAGAGGAGATGAGTCGGGACTCATGTGCATCCCCATCAGTATCCACACGGCAAGAGGCGGGTATTTGAACTCCTCTGGGACTCAACTCTTCATCTTCAAAACAGAAACATTATCTGGGCCCTGTAGCCTCATAAGGTTGCTGGACAGATGAGAGGGGAAGAATGGAGAAAAACTATTTGAACAGTGACTCACTATGGTCGGGTACAATTTGGGGGGAAGAATTTCTATCTAAACAGTAAGGAGGAAAGCGAAGATTTCCTTTCTCTGAAACAGAAACACCGCCCCTTGAGTCTGCATCTTCTGAGGACTGTAGGAAATACTCGGCTTAAATTCTAACTTTTGTCTGAAGCTGCCAATGTTTCTGCCAATTGTTATTAGCAGGTAGCAAGAAATAGACTTTGGCCTTCAAAACACTCTAGCAAAAATAATTTGCCTTATAAGTATTGGGGGTAAAATGAATTAAAAAGCCCCTCAGAAGGAAATCTGATTTTTTAATGAAACAGCTGGACTATTACATTGACCACTTCCAATCTGATTTTATTTTCCTGTCTTTAGGATTCATCCCTGTTGATGTATTGCCCCTTGTATGAGCATCATGCCATCCTGCAGACCACGGGAAAATTCCAGTGGCCACATACATTCTGAATAATTGCTACCGAGCTGACATAAATCTGTTTGCAGCTCCAGCATCGTAAAGCCACGGGGTTGGAAGTGACCCCAGGAGTTGCCGAGGGGATGTGTCATAAAACGAAGAGATCACCGGCCTGGGAGCCTGAAAACCCGCTCCCTAACCCACCCTGACAACCCTGCTCTTTTTATTGCTGCTTTGTCTCTGTCACCGCTTCACACATTCTCATTCCCTATCTGACCAGCACAAGTAAAGGCTTAATTAGCTCTCCTTTGAACATTGGTATGAGATCTTAACTGTTTCACTGTTCATCAGCAGCTTCAGCTAGCTCTGTGCTTCCTGATCATGTACTTTTTTCCAATTCTAATTATTGAAAAGAAGACAATAGCTGGCCGCTGGGGTTGTTATGAAGGTTAAATGATAGAAAATTCCTATTACATAGCTAAAAAGTAGCTGGCACCTAAGAAATGCGAAGTAAATGCCATAAAGGGTCTTGGTTTCTGTCTGCCTCAGCCCCAACTCATATAAAATATTACTGTGGAATTAATTTTTAAAAAATCAGCTCTGATCATGTTACTACTTTTTTTCCAAAAATCTTTGCTGGTCCCTTATTAACTTTCATTTGATTCAACTCGTTTCTCATGTCTTTTCAGCCTTCCCCAGCCCCTCAGCTCAGCACCTGCCGCCGTCCTTAGCCTATAGTCCTCGTGAGATTCTACCACTCATTTCCTTGACATTTTTTATTTGCATTTTCTGCCCTGCACCAGGCCTGTCCAAACCGCATCAACCAGTGGAGTACCAAGCGACAGTATTATGCTATTTCTGAGCCAAGGAAATGAATGTGTGCTTAAACTTTCATTCTCTTTCCCTCCTCAGACTGCTTGGAACACAGTACTTCTTTAATATAATAAAAATATCTTCAAAAAGCAATAAGCAAACAATGACTGACAGCCAGCACCATACTTACTGGTGGAATCACTTTGGGAAAACTGAGTGGGGGTTTCTATCAAGTTGAAATTATGCCTGCTCTGTATTTACTCTTTAATTACTCTCCAAAGTGTTTATTCAACAGAATATTGTTCTCTTGTTTACCGCTATTAGTGACAGTTCAGTGCTATTAGTAACGGTATCTCCAGAAACAGCTTAAATGAACATAAAAGAATATGCAAATAACTGTTATATGTTCACATATTGGAGCACTCTCCAGCCACAAAAATGAAACAAACAAATAAAAAGCAAACAAAAACTACAGTAAACAAAATGACCTGGATGAATCTAGCAAACCTAATATTGAACACAGTCAACCAGACATTTATATTCCACTTACATGAACTTTAAAAATGGTCAAAGGTGAGCAAGGAAGGTACAGGTCAGGACAGTAATTACTGTTGGGGTAAGAGAACATGCATGGATGCTGATAATGGTCATTAAGTAAACTAGTTATATGGTCCTGTTTACCTTGGAAAAATTATTAATGTCTTAATTCCTAGGTTACATACTTTATCAAATGTGTATTATGATTCAATACTGTATTAAACATCTGGAGCTCCCATAACCAAGTACCATCAACAGAGTGAAGGAGCAACAGAAATAAATTTCTCAGAGTCCTAGAGACTGGGAAGTCCAAGGTCAATGTGTCAGCAAGGTAATTGCATTGTGAGGCCTCTTCGCCTCCCCTATAGGCACCTACCATCTTTCTTTTCACCCACATGACCTCTTCTTGGGTTTTGGGTGGAGACGGAGGAAGCAAGCTCTCTGATGTCTCTGTTTTAAGGACTCTAATCCCATTATCTGGCCCACCCTCATAGAAACCCCACCTTCACTGCCTCACAGAAACCTAGTTATCAGCCCATATCCAAAGACCATCACATAGAGGATTGGGTTTCAACATATAAATTTTGGGTTGACATAATTCAGTCCATACCAAATACCATGTTATAAAAATAACTATATACTTTAGTCCTTTAAACACTTCTCCTCATGCCCTCCTTAAAATATCCAATTATTTAATTCTTAGAACATAACATAAAATGGAGTTTTTTGCAGTACTCAATACTGTTCCTCTTCACACCCCATTTGCAAGCCTTTGGTGTCTAGAATTGACCTTTCTGCATATACAGCTACAGGGAGATTATCCACCTACTCACTCTGCTATAGCTTCTGAAATGTGTCCCTTACTAACCCACTCTCCCCACTTCCAATGGCCAGTCCCCTGTACATTTGTGTCAGCGAACAAGCTCTGAAACTAGCAGCCTCCCCTGAGTTTCTGACAACTGGAGGAGATGACTTATTTCCGCACGAGTCTTGCCAGTTTCCTCACTGAAGACCACTCTTTTACACCCTCCAGCCCCAGCCCAGAGCCCTGTGGCAAAGGAAACCCTTGAAGCTGCTAAACAGTCAGATTGATTATCAAGCCATGGGAAACACGTTTTTTTCCTCCCCTCACCTAGACCCCAGAATTTGCCTTTTGGGTGAATCTCCTCAAAGTTCAGCCCCATTCGGGTCTGTTCTCCCAAGCCTGGTGTTTATTTTTCCAGTTCCTCTTTGGCCAATGTGGGCTTGTAATAATACAGAGTAATAAATATTCTAACAGATGGAAGAAGAATGAAACATGCTCCTTAATTTTATCATCTCCTCTCTTCAGCTTAGTCTTTCTTTTCCTCCTACTCCTTTCATATCTTAAATCGCACACATTCCACTAGTGCTAAATTAAACCAAACCAGGGAAATGGGATAACAAAGTTGCTGTGCGAAGTCTGTCATATGTTGGTGATGAAATATCAGCATGTTGCCCGGCCGGGCGTGGCTCAGCGGTTGAGCTTTCACCTGGGATCCAGACGATCAGGGTTCGATTCCTGGTCAGGGCACAGGCCCGGGTTGCGGGCTCGATCAATGACTCTCTCATCATTGATGCTTCTATCTCTGTCTCTCCCTCTCCTTTCCTCTCTCTGAAATCAATAAAGATATATTTAAAAAGAAAAGAAAAGAAAAGAAATATCAGCATGTTAAGAACATCAGTATAAAAGCCGTACGTCACGTCATCATGGCCATCGTGGTCATCACCATTAAATCATTACCTCACCCTCGACACCGGTGAGGGCGATGTAGCATGAAGTGTGTGTGAACAGGTTGACGCTACCTTTATGAAAAGCCTTCCAGACATATATTATTAAAAGAAAAATACAAGACTAATAAGCTTAGATCCAAGCACTATATTTTTGGAACTCTATCTAAAAGACATAATCGGAAATATGGAAATATCATTACATTCAAAAACATGTAATGTATTTATTATATTCACAAATTTAAAACAACTTAAATGACCAGTAAGACTGAAATGATTAAGCAAATTATAGAACATACTCAATGGAAAATTCTACAGGAATTAAACTGAGTGTCATTGAAAAGGGTGTCATAAATTATAAGCATTTTCCTTATTAAGGGGAACAGCAGGATAACTACTGTATAAAAAGTATTATCATAATCACGTTAAAATTGTTTGGAAAAATGAATCCAAATAAGTATGTTACCACAGTAGAATTCAGACTGTGGGAGAAATCTTCACACCCCCCCCCCCCATATATTTCTGTTTTGCCGATTTTATTTGATGACTCTGAGTTGATTTCATAATGAAATAAAGATAAACATATTTTTGGATGAAGTTATTTTAGAAATTTTGGAGGCCAATGCTTTTTAGTTAACCCAAATTTACATATCACGCAGTGAACAAACAACTCACCCACCAGGCACTCTGCTGAACACCCAGGGAGAGTAGAGATGTTGGAGATGCCCTGGCTGCCATCACGGACCCACCGCCAAGAGGGGGATGCACATGTTGACCTAATTAAATATAAAAGGATGCCAGTTCTGAAGGCGTCCATGAGATAAAGGCAAACTAAGTTCTCTGAGTGCAGAAAGAAAGAGTTGTAGGCAGTGGAGTGGGGAATGGAGATGGCAGTGAAATTCGCGATAGCATCTGTATCTGAGTATCGTTTTCCCTTACGTGATTTGGGACAGTCAGCTCCAGAGGGAGGTGTTTCTCAAAGCCCCAGAGGAGGTGTGGGGGTGACATTCAGGGGAAACGGGGTGGATTGGTTTGATGGGAAGCATTTCAGGTGTCAGTCACAATGACAGCTAGAGATTTTGTACATAGACATGCACACCACATACACACGTGCGCACACAGATGCACACACAACCTGTGGTAGGAAAAGTGTCGATACCGGTTAAGAACAGAAAGAGGTGCTTTAGGAGGAAGGATAGGTCATCACTAGCCCCATGTCCTAGAACAGCACCAGGTGCGTAGTAGATATTCAGTAAATATTCGCTGGTTGTTACATAAATCATTACTGAAATAAGTTCTTGTTTATGTCCTTTTACTGTTCAGTTAATGTGCTCTAGTTTGCATTTTGTTTTCCATTTACACTGTAATGAAGCCAGGTTCATTTTTAAATGTTATGAACATGTACCGTGGGTTTTATTTCTCTGAGTTTCCTTCATCTTTACCTGGATGGCCTATGAATCTTGTCTGAGATCTTAGGGGATCTGCAAGTTGGGCCTTTCATCACTTGTACCTTTCATGACTGGGCAGGATGCGCGAGGGAGACCACAAGGCGGTCGGGTCCCGCAAGGCACCTGACTTTGCTCAGTAGAGTCTGTTGTGATTTATCATCATTGTTGCCGTCAATAAAACGGCAGCACAAGAGGTCAGAGTCCAAGTCTGGATTTGTTTTGTCTTAGTCATTTTATAGGCACACGCACTCTGTGATCTGCATTGTCTCTGGATAAGCTGGAGCTCATGGAAGCGCCTGGCCCTACTGCGAGCGTCTTATCCAGTTCACTGCCCTCCCTGCGAGGGAGAAGCTACATTAGGAGAAGCTTCACTTCCTTTAGAATTCAGTTTGGTGTCTCCACGAATGAATGTCCAGACCAGAAAGGAGAGGGGCAAAGTTTCATAATTTCCATGATGAAAGGAGGTTTTGCTTACAAGGTCAGCTTACGTAGTTTCAGGCAAGAGCTTTCCAGTTATATAGCCCCTCTCCCTTCTTTCTCAGGCTTGCAACCTGTGTCCCGGGCTCCCTCTGCCCAGTCTTGTGTGACACAGCAGAAAGGGAGACACCAGCCCCCGGCGTCCTTGCGAGCACCAGAGAAGAGAGGCCTCTTCTCAGCCTCCTCAGGGAGGCTGCTTTGTGTGAGTCACTTAGTCCCTTTTAGTGGGTCACAAAAATAATAAATTAAAAGCAAGAGGTCTAAAACTCATTCTCTTTTGTTTAAATTTGTCCATAGCCATACACACATATTGGAAATGTACAATGAGTTTACGTGAGCAATTCATTATTACAAAGGAGAATGCCAGCTCTATAAGTGCATTTTTCTATTTTCTTTTCATCTTGACTAAAAACCCAAGGAGAACGAATTATGAGTGTGTGTGCATGTGCAGTGTGCACGTGTGTGCATGCATGTGTGTGTTTATATGTCCTGAATTCCCATCACGTTCCTGGATTTTCTAAAGGTGCTAAAAGAAATCATGTAGCAGGTCTCTGAGGATCATCTATTCCTCGAGCTACCTTGGTGATTTGACTTTTGAAAGCCTATTGGTGAAACAATATGAATTCAATGATTTGCATGACAAGTAAATTAGCAGCTTGAAGTGCTGAATGCCCAAAGAAATTTATTCCTGGCTTTTCAGATAAATTATAGTTGCGATGTGTTTTCTGTTTAAAAAGGAACTCATCATTTCTGTTCAGTTCAACAAATTTGCTGATGATTTACCCAGTGCCCAACCCTTTCTTTTCCGTGGGAGACAAAGGGAAGAAGAGAGAAAACAGCCCTAGGCAAAGCTGGGTGAATGTCCCAAGTGACAGGAAAGATTCTAGGCAAAGGTCTCAGATCTTGAGGTCTCTTCGGGCCTAGCCTTCTTCTATCTGAACTGTTTCATCTGTATTGGACTTCCCAGGTGGTGTCTATCCACCGCATACGCCAGTTCTCCTGTTTGCCTAATCAAGGTGTAGTGTGCATTTCTGGGCACTGAGCTTAGCACTGGAGATGAATTGTGAGCAACAGAGACAGAAGCTTTTCTGTCCTAAAATTAGAGCCTCATCATAGAATAACAGGGCATCTGGGCATGTTTTTTTGATGTAGAGTAACGATGGTGGTGGCAGTTCTTTTTTCAGGCACTTGTATGTCAAGGTTAGTCATAGGAAAAAAAGAGACATGAAGCTGTTTAAATAATCCATAAACAGTTAAATTCTAAACTAGAGCCTCAGGCACTGATTGTTTAAATATAGAAATGTCAAAAGCAATATGAGCATAATTTCAAAACTGATAGATTATGGGAAATAGAGGAGAGAGATATGTGATCTCTTGCAGGTTTTTGTCTTAATGTCCTTGGTAAGTTGGGATGCTATTAACTAAAGTAAGGAAGAGAGGAAAGAAGTGTAGAGCTGGGGTGTGATTTAAGGAGACTATATGCCATTTTAAACATGTTAAATTTGAGTTTTCAGAATCATTTAAATGTCTATATGAAAAAGAAAGCTATGTTTAGAAAAGTTTAAATCTCAGAGAGGAAATCAGAGCTAGGGATGACTAAGTAGACCTCATCTCCAACCAGGTACATTATGCCAAGGAGTGCATGAGAGATTAGCTAGAGTGTGGACCATTAGCATCAGCCCTATTTCCTTCAAATGAGGCCTACCATGGGCAAGGTTTGTGTCTTCCCAACTTGCATATGTTTTAACCTAATCCCCAGTGTGATGGTGTTAGGAGGTGTGACGTTTGGGACGTGGAGCCCCCATGAATAGGATTAGTGTTCTTAGAAAGGGGCTTCTTTATTCTTTGCACCATGGGAGGGCTGAGCAAGAAGAAGGGCTGCCCATGAACCATGAGGTAGTTCTTCATGAGACACCAGATCTGGTTGCATCTTGATCTTGGACTTCCCAGAGTAATTAAGTGACTTTACAGACAGGCAGCAAATTAGTAGTAGAGCACAGATACAGTGACATTATTTTCTACTCTACTCCTGCTGATTCTGAAAGAGGACCTGAGAGAGCAGGATGATGGTAGGATGATAGATCGGTCTTGCTCATTAAACAATTACCACGTGGCAGCACTATAATAAACATTTTATATGCATTATCTTTTTATATCCACAACTATGCTAGGTGTAAGTCCATTGATTACATACATTTTACAAAAGAGAACTCCAAAATTCAGAACAGCTAAGAGACAAATCAACCAGAATGCTAATCATGATTTGTCTAACAGTAAAAGCATCCCAGAACCCACACCATAATCTTTTGCCTTTCATCTGTCCATCCATTCATCCACTCATCTACCCCACCTATCAATTAATCAATCAAACAATACTGTTAAGTTCATGCTCTCTGTTAGTAACTGTTCCCCATGGAATAGAACTCATGGCTAAGTGTAGAAAACTGAAAAATTAGAAATTATTTTATAGTTGGCCAATATCCTATTTCAAAGAAACTACTTGGAGGCTCAGGTTGGAATGCTTTGCCTGGGAAATCATTATTTCTATATTTTCTATTAGCAGTGAAATGATTCTTTTATAATAAATTGTCACATAAATATTTTGGTTAAACAAAAAGTCCAGCCAGGCTGGTGTGGCTCAGCAGTTGAGCGTCAACCTATGATCCAGGAGATCGAGGTTTGATTCCCGGTCAGGGCACATGCCCAGGTTGAGGGCTTGATCTCCAGCAGGAAGTGAGCAGGAGGCAGCCGATCAATGACTCTCATCACTGATGCTTCTATCTCTCTCTCTCCCTTCCTCTCTCTGAAATCAATAAAGACATATTAAAAACAAACAAACAAACAAGCAAAAAAACACCAAAAAACCAAAATAGTCCATGAGGAGCTTAAGATTTTTGTGTCGATGATTGTCCTTCAAAGGAGTTTATGTCAGCACATGATGGAGTGGGTGGGCTCTCCTGGCAGGAAGTCTTAAAGAAGCATTTAATGCTTGTGCAGCTGGTTTTTATTTTGATTTATTGTTGGGTAAAATGTAATGAGCTTTCTTTCCTTTTCGATGGTTACTGTGAGTTTCCTGCTCAGAGGGATGGCCCACCATTAGCCATGTGATCAGTGATGTAGAATGTCTCTATGTCTTACTGGTGACCTTCAATTTCAGGGTCATGATAATTAGTATTTCCCTAAACATTCTTATGTTTTATCTCCTTTAAGGGCTTTCTTCTTAGAAGTGTTCCCAAATGTTAGCACCAGTTATAAATGATGACTCCAGAGTTAGATTTTAGATGCTGCTAAAGACCCCATGGCAATAAGGTCAAGGCCCAAAGTGCTAAATTCCCCCTGAAATCAACTAGTACTGCACAGGAAACATGGTTTTCCAGCCTTCACTCTTGAAGGCAGAGCAATGATGCCAAAGGTAAGGCATAGTAAACACCCTCCAGTGAGAAGGGCCTTGGTGAACTGCAGGAGGCTATTACCTTCCAGTCTGGAGTCTGGCCAGCGTTAAATTCAAGCTGGGAGGCAAACAGAGGAGAATCCCAAAGGGTAGGCCTGCAAGGGAGAACCAGTAACACAAAGCACAGCTCCCGGGAATGTTGATTCTGGGTTGTCATGCTAGAGCTCAGCCTTTTTTAAAGAATTTAAATACCTATTCCCAAGTGAAGTCTCTGCTTGGTTTTAAAAACACAGTATCCTAAGACAGTTACCTGATTGTAAGTTGTTTGTTTCTGCATCTGGGATATGATTCTATTGTAATGATTTTGACTTTGCAATCAAGAGAACAGAATATATTCATCAAAATACGATGTGCTTTGCTAACAGATCCCCAGTAGACAGAGAGAGTGCCTGGTTATGCATGTATAATTTGTACCATTTATGTATGTAAGTATGTATTTAAACCTCACTCAAGGATATGTTTTTATTGCTTTTTTAGAGAAAGGGGAAGGAGAAGAGAGAGAAAGAGACAAATATGTATGTGAGAGACAAATATGTATGTGAGAGAGAATATCTAGATCTGTTACCTCCCCTATGCACCCAGACGGGGGATCCAACCTGCAACACAGGTGTGTGTACTGACTGGGAATGGGACCCACAACCTTTTGATGTACGGGCTGATACCCCAGCTAAGTAAGCCACCCAGCCAGGGCTAATTTACACCATTTATTGAGCACTTACTTTGTTCTAGGTACATTCCACACATTATTTTACAAAATCTAGATATTAGATATTATCAGACTCATTTTTACCAATAATAAACCCAAGGTTTAGAGATAGCTCAAGCAAGTTGCAATGGTCCAGTTATTAATTAGAGTGTTGAATCCAAAATTCAAAGTATGTCTTGTTCTTTATATCTATGATACATTACAAAACTGTCTCCTGCATTCAAATTCATTTTACAGTGCCACTCCCAAAGCCATATGAGGCAGAATACTGGCCCCTAAAAATATCTCAAGCAAATACACAAGAAACATTATACTTCTTCATGTATTAAAAATGTTATTACCTTCAGTGACAACTCACCTTATATGTAACATTTGGCCTGAGGTTACCTGTACTGAAGACTTGAAATTAAAATAACAATAAAATCAGTTCCCCAGTTAACAATTTCTCATGGTAAGAAACATTTCAAAAAGCATGCTGTAGGCCTAAGGGGGATACCTAAAAGTATTGAGTAATGGCAGCAAATTTAACCTTGTACTATTACCACTTTTGACAATAATAATAAATGTCTATTATTAATTTATAGTTTCAAACTTTGTTATTTTTATTGCTTCATAAAATCAAGTCCACTCTCAAGAGTCTACTTGGAAAATAACTCACACCAGCATCTAAATTAGAATAATATATCATCGCAAAGGAATTGGGTACATAAATATAAAGATAAATACACATGATTATATATTATGGAAAATAAGGCATCTTAAAGCCCTTTGTAAACTCTAAAGTTCTACATCAATGTAGAAACTGGTTTTAGTCTTTTAATACATCCAATATTTTCCTGGGGAAAAGGCTCAGTCAACAGTGTCTGGAGCAGGGCGGCTGAGCGTCTCCTGTTGGGAAATACCAGTACCTCACCAAGCAGCCCCTACTTCTTTGCTGACACCTCCCAAATAGTGGGAGAAAGAGCTTGCTTATAGTAGGTCAAAATCCTTTTAGGAATGTGCTAAGGTTTTAGGCAGCCAATCAATACCACCCTTTCTTCCTGGAGTTTGGAACCCAGTGAGAACTAGAAGAAAAAATGGAGCTAAAGCCACTAGTTTTGTGACTGGTAAGTGGAATTTTCAAACACCTGCTAAACCCATGGCAACAATCTCTTAATATGCTCCCTCGTCTGAAACAGAACTTTGCCCGGAAAGCTACCACTGTCCAGGCATGTTTACACCATGGATCGGTGGAGGGCTACGTGTCACTTGGGGACGGACGGGCCACTCAGAAAGACAGCAAGAAAGGGACCGAGCTACACAAGCCCGTCTCTCTCTTGGGCCAGAACAGCCACGTGCACCACTTACAAGAGAGCAACACGGGAGGCCCTGGAGGGAAGGAAATGCCTCCGTCGCCCCCAGGGGAGGGGACAGTCCCTTTCTCCACGGAAACAGGGAAGGAGGGTAAGCGCTCCTTGCTAACTTGCCATCTCTTACCTCTGCGCCTGAACCTGTGGGTCTCGTCCATGGACGCGATGGCCGACCAGACGTGTGCGGCCTTCTGCAGGCGACGGGGGCAGTGCTCCTGCTTCACTGGCGAGCCCTTTCTGCCGCCCCCAGGCAGGGTCCCCTTGTTCCTTCCGGGACTTCAGGGGGACAGTCATCTCTTACCTCCTCCCCGAAGGCTAAATAAGAAGGAGCGGTATCTGAATTAATTCTAGAGCCCTACTGTACGCAGGCCACAGGGCCGTCCTGGCTGGGTTGGGCACAGCCGCCCTGTCCCCCAGAAAGGCTTCGGTGGTGGAGCGGTCGCTCCGCAGGACAGCGCCAGGGCCCTCGGTTAAGGCAGCGGGCTCCACGCGACTCCCCCGATGTGCACGCGAGCCCCTGCCCACCGTTAAATCCTCAGAGAAGACATTACCTGGGCTCCCCGCATCCCCTCTCTTGGGTTAAATTAAGGGTACCACGCACTGTCCGCCCCCCTTCTGGTCCAGTTTGACTCAGGACGCCGCAGGCTGTGTCTGCCTCCCAGCGTCCAAGGGCGAATTAATTCAAAAGCAACTCTGCTGTACCTCACTTTTGAGAGTTCAGATGTCAAGAGAACATTCTGGATCTCCTCATGACCGGCCCTGCACCTTCAGCACCCTCAGCGTTAGAAACCAGTACTGAAGACAGAAAAAGCCTTGCTGTCTCACCGGTCGGCCGTCTGTGCTAAGCACCCGGAAAGTACAGCTGCGAGCTTAAGTGAATTGAAGTGAAATGGTTCATTATCGCCACGCTAGTGTCACAGAGTGACGCCAGGGACAGTCTTCTTTCCTTGCAAAGCATGCTGGCCGCTGTGACCGCCACACTTCCCCGCACATTTAAGGCTCCAGAAGTTCACCCCCCCCGGGCCCTAGACTTCTGGCGCCCTGGCTTTGCTCTGAGTGTGGGCGTCGTGAAGACCCAGCCTCCAACTCATGAGCAGCTTCATCCCACAGACCCTCCTGCCCTGGTCTTTGTCCGTGGGATCCCCAAGAGGTCGGCAAGCCGCCTGATAGGGACAGCGGCCCCCTGGCCATGCCTCTGCTGGAGGATCACTCTGCAGAATCCCAAACAAAAGCTGCTGAGAACGGCGAAGTGAGCCTCTAGTCTGCCACCTTCCAGCCTTCCTCAGTGAGGATCAGCACCTTCCCTGTGAGCTCAAGACCCCGCCTTGTGGAGCCTCCCCGGCTTCAAGCAGCACTCCTGCTACACCTTTTCAGCAGAATAAGGGAGGACCCTGATGTCCTATTTTCATCTAATTTTATTTTGCCCATGGTCCTTTAAGGAAGGCTAGATCTCTGAGTCCACTTCAACTGTTCTTTCTGTTGGCTCTTTTCTTTATTGTGCTCACACAGTTTATTGGGCCTGAACACCACCTTTTCTCCCATCTCTCTTTTGAGGTGCAGGCGTCCTCTAAAGGTTTTTGCAATAATGAGAGATGCAAAGTACAAGACGTGTGGGTCTGGCAGAAAGCACCCATTGTCCGAAACAACCCAGCCCTCTTTGGCCTCCCTGGGTAGGATGACCCCGTCCTGGCAGCGCTCTCCTTTCAGGTCAGCGTCTAAACCTGGCCTGCTGTCAGCTTCTCCTTGTTCTACTTGGTCCCTTTGGCATGGACCTGGTTCCCTGTGTCCTCCCCGGGATACTGATCCCTATCAAGGCCACGTGGTAGCTGCATTCAGAACCACGACTGTCACTCAAGTTAAATGGTTTTGAGCAGCCAAAGTCCTTCATCGTGATCTTCTTTCTCCAATCAGTGCAAATGGCCCATCACCACTTTATACAGCTGTTCTGGGCTCTTATGGAAGTTTCCCTCTTTATTACAACATGGCTTTTATTTTTTAATTATACTTTTTCAATTAGAGTTGACATTCAATATTATTTTATATTACTTTCAGGTGTACGGCATAATAGTTAGACATTTATATAATTGACAAAGTGATACCCTTGATAATTCTGGTTCCCACCTGGCACCATACATACTTATTACAAAACTATTGACTGTATTCCCTGGGCTGTATTTCTCTGCTACACCTTTCCTGCCACATGACTCTTCCGTAACTACCAATCTGTGCTTCTTAATCCCTTCACCTTTTCCACCCAGCCCCACAACCCCCTTTCCACCTGGCAAGCATCTGTCTGTTCAATCTATGAATCTTTCCCTATTTTGTTTGTTCATTTATTTTGTACTTTAGATTCTACATCTAAGTGAAATCACATGGTATTTGCCTTTCTCTGTATTATGACACAGCTCTTAAAGGCCTTAGATGTTTCCTGTATCTGGTTTCCCTCTGGGGGCCTCTGCTCTCTGGAATAAGCCTTTTCTAACGTACGATTGGGGCACAGACATCATCATATCTGCTCGAGTACTGACGACGACACCTGTTTCTTTCCCTTTTATATGTGCGCAGCCTGGTCTCCACGATCCAGACTCTACCTTACGAAACCGCCCCTCTTCCTCCACAAGCACATCGCCTCCTCTAGTGTGCCTTTTATTTTCCACGGCTCCTATTATGATGGAAAGACAGAAACATAATTTTTAAACCAATTCATTTTGATAAAACTCAAACGCACCACCTTAGAAGCCTGATGAACCTTTTTCTTCCCTCACCAACCACGGAATGAGGTGGGGAGATGGGCACAGTGGTCGCCCATTGCCGCCCTCCTGGACTAGAAGAATGTGGGAGCGTGAGAGCTGGGCAATGAGCTTCTCCTCACCTGCTACCCACTGGGTGCTAGACCTTCCTCCTGGAACAACACAGGCCCTCTTTAAACTTCTTCACACCCAATAGCCTCCCACTTATTTTTGCCACTTTTGATCTATGCCTATTTTTAGCCCCTTCCAGACCACACAGACCTTTCACTGAGCTGCTCGAGTGGCTCAAGCTGGTTCCTTCTGAGAGTGGGTCACAGCCCGGGGCAGTGGGAGGCGGCGAGCGGGCCTCCTTCCATTAGACAAACCTGCTTTCAAGCCGCAGGTGCCGCCAGCGAGGTTTAAGTTCTGAGGCGCTCGGCGAGATCTCCCTGACTTGCAATTTCCTCTGAGAGTTTTCATGAAAATTAAATTCAGTAATAAAGGTGAACGTGTCTTACACACTCCCCAGAGCACAGTTTCCAGGTGTTCCCGCATTTCAGGGTTATGGACATGCCATTACAAGGAGGGGATCTAGAGTTCACCAGGCCCTGCTTGTGGATGTGACCGCTGCTTTCTGTTCGTTTCTGAGCAAAATGTTTATGAAGGTTCTTTGCTTGACCAAACTTTAAGCAGCCCCTGAACTATCTGTGTACTTCCTGGTAAAACCCAGCTTTAGCAGGAACCCTGTGTCAACTTAGCGAGAATGCCCCACCCTTGGTGTGTGCTCACCCCGGCCTGCCTGCAGCAGGCTCCTGTTCCCTTGGTGTAACCAGAAAAACCCCCAGATTCGGCGTGGCCTCCTCTTAGTAATTTACCATCCGAGGGTCCCTCCTGTTCCTCGGCTGCAAATCGCCACTGCCTCTGTCCTATTCGGAACGGAGCCCAGTTCTGGCTCGGTCTCATTTCCCCTTGTCATAGTCCCTAATGAAATGTGCCACCCCTGCTTCAACTTCTGTGTGGCTCTGCTTTACTCTGACCACATACACAAAGGGAGAGCGGAAAGCAGAAGCAGGTTACATGTCATATTTAGCGGCTCTTTTGCCTGAAACTTTCATGGCCAGCTCCCTGGCAAAGCGCCTTAGGTTGCAGGCTCCCAGTGTCCCCCTCCCTTTCTCTCTGTCCCTGTCTGCACGAGAAGGGACTTCAACACAGGCACTGCTCACTCCTCAGGTCATACAGTGCCCTCCCTTCCTCTCTCTTTGCTGCTTTAGTTTGAATTTAAGTCGAGGTTTCAGGTGGTCTAGAACCATCCTGGAGAGGCTTTGAGAGAATAGTTTCTATTCACATGAGCAGAGAAAATCCTCTTTGGTGAGAAGTCATGCTAAGGGGGCGACCAGATGCTGGAATATAGTCAAATACGACGAACTAGAGTGGGAGGGGTGGGGTGGCCTTGAGAGCACCCCCTCCCTTAGCTCTGGCCCATCCCCTCCGCCTGTTCCTGCCTCATCTTGGTGGTCCCGGTGAGGGATGGCCGGGGACATAGTGCAATAGGAGGTGAAGTATTTCTAAAAACACAAAGACAAGGCCACCGCACTCATCAATGGCACAGTGGTCAGTCCTCCGGGTCTCCGGGTGAGCCAGGCACTTAGCCTGTGTTGTGTGTGAAGCGCACTGAGGTTGCATCCGGGACAGCAGCGCCCTTGACATGGGCCCCCAGTCCCAGTGTTCACACTCGGGAGCGGAGCAGTGACCCCGTGGACAAGAGCAGCACACAGCCTGGGTACTCTGTACCAGCAGCCATAGGAAACCATCACACGTTATCAGCTTATCTTTCTAGACTCTGCTTTTTAACTGATTTCTCCTTATTGATTCACTTCTCTCTCCAACCATTTATCTTTATAAGAGCCAGAGTGATCTCTAATGTATTAAATATAATCACTTCCCCTCTGCTCCATCTCTTAAAATACCCTAATAATTCCCTGCGTGTCCCAGCCCCCCCAGGTCTCATGTCATCCACGCCTTACCTTCTGAGCTGTAGCAACATAGGTGTCCTATCAGATCCTCTGGTCTCCTTTCCAGGTCCCTCTGCAGACTTGAGTCTGAATGACATTCCCAAACCAGACGTGTGTGGCATGGTGGTCAACCCCATTTCCCTAATCATCTGTCGTCCATTTGCTTTGCAGGTCATGGCAGACATAGTTTTTATGATTTTAGGATTTTTCTGGCTGAAGACACAGTTATTTGTCTATGTTAAATTTTGTTTGAATCCCCTTAGGCCTGATATCATTACCTTTAGTAATAAATAAAGGAACTCTATCAAAGAAATAAAGCTTTCCTGAGCTTTATTCCTGAATTTCAGAAAAAGTGTCCTTTGGCACCCTGGCAAAAAGCTGCTTGTAACCTGATTTTTCCTTTGCATTGATTCCTAATTTTCAAGGCATTAGGTGGAGGGGAAGGTGATAATTCTTCGTGGTCTTCAAAACAGAAAGGAATGAAAAGACTTAAAATCCTGCTATGCTTGAATTGCTCCCCTCTGCTTAACTGTGAGCTTCGGTCTCTCATTATTTTCCTACAAGTAATTAACTTACCTGAGCATAATCAACAAATAAGAGAATGCTGGGGCAGGGGAACTTGGCCTCTAAATACCCCCCAGAATTACTGTGAGACTAACGGAAACAAACAGCATGTCGGAGGTGGAGGCCTCTGGAGACGGCACCTGACCTCCTGCCATCGGGCCCCGCGTCTGATAGGAGTCATTTCCCAGAGGTCAGTAAAGCTATTTTCTACGCACAGACTTGCTCATGGAACAGAGCTAGAGAATCAAAATATTCTGTTGCACTTTCAGAAGAAGGGGGAGAAAATTGTTTGCAATATGGAACGGCAGGCTTGAGAGTTTCCCAGAAAGTAATTTCTTCTTAGATAAGACGCAGGTAGGAGCGAAGCATTGATACTGAATCTGTGCTTTGAGGTCTTTCTGAGATTTAAGGACACCTTTCATTCAGAGCCTTAAAAGGTGATGGGATTGCCCATGTTTCCAGTTTATTCCTGCCTTGAAGGTGAAAGGAATGAAAAGAAAAAATTTTGATTTTTTGAAATAGGCGGGGGTTAGAGCTCAAGGCGTGTGATTGGGTTTCGTAAGGTGTGAGCTGAAACCACAGCATTCTGGCGTCTGCGTCCCCCAGCCAGTTCCACTCTGCGCTAATTAACGCGGCGGAGTGATGCTCACGGGAAGATTAAGAAACTTTCCCGCGGGAACTTCACGGGGTCTAACTCCGTGAAGGCTAAGGATGCTGCGGTGAGTTGGGGGCTGCAGGTCCCCCCGGGTGCTTGCAGTAGCGCTGGTTGCTCAGGGAAACGGAAGCCCGAGAAGGAATTTAAAGCAGTTGTCAGGACCACCTGAGGGCTGTTCTCCTGCTTCTCACGTGGGATCCCTCTGTGCCCTGGGGAAGAGTGGAGGGTGGCCAGGAAGGCTGAACACTGGGCTTGAGGACACCGCTGTCACTTTGTAGTGATTTTGAGCCAATTGGTTAACTTCCTAGGCCCTCCACTTCCTCCCTCAAAAAATTAAAATTATACTATGCCCTCCAGAGGTTATCTTAAGGATGGAATGATGCAATGCATGCGAAAAATTCTGGAATAATAGTACGTGTACACCTCTAAGCGCTATCAGGTGCTTAACGGGTGCCAGTCTTGTATAAAGGTGCTTGATACTATAAAGGTGTTTTAATGCATAACAGATTTATACCTGAGCGTGGTTATTATTCCTACTATGTGGGTAATAACTCAACTTCTGGACTAGAGTCTCAGTCTCCTTCTCTCTATTCCCACACTCCAAACAATCTTTCCAAAAATACAAACTCACTATCCCTTACGGTTTATAATTGGTCCCATGACAAAGTCTCAACAATTGTTCTTCTGCTGGTCCCAGCCTCTCAATAACCATCGTGAGGTTGGACCAGCCCTTGTGGGTCTTACTGTGCTTGCAAGGAGTCAGTCCTTAAGCAGTAATCATCAGAAGACTTTGAGAAGAGACAGGTTTATTACTTACAGGACCAGGGAATCACAAAGCACACCTGGGCCACACTGAGGTCACAGGTAGAACGAGAGAAAGGGTGCAGGCCTGGGGTTCTGCTTTTGTTGGGATGGAGGGCTGGGGCTAAGGTTCAAGGGATCACGCTTAATTGGAGAATTTAAAACATAAGAATGGGAATTTAAAATGTGGGAAGAGAAAGAAATAGTGGCCCAAATGGTGATTTATTGAAATCAACCAAGATCTCCAAAACAAAGAAGACAGTGGGGGAAGGTGGCCTGGCTATTAATCTTACCCTGTGGCTGGCATTGTGTATTTATTCAAGATCCAGCTGTTTGAAGTGGATGACCCACAACCAAAGCTCAAGTCAGGCACTTACATTAAACAAAGAAAATCCAAGAGTCAGGGCTGATACTCTAGCTTCTGTTGGCTTACAAGACCCTGGATGGCATGAACATTCCCAGCTCCCCACGGGATCTTCCAACTCCTCCTCTTCAACCACTTAATCCTTGCCCCCTATACCACTCTATGTTCCCAAAGTGCCTGGGTCTCTTTCAGTCTGCTCTAACGTGATGTGTCCATTTCTAAAAATCATGGATCTCTGCACAATTATGCAAAGAAACCACAGGCTTAAGGAAGTCAGCTAGAGCAAACTCAACTCTCATTTGTAAAACACATAAAAAGAAGATACAAACCTGGTAAAAGTGGGAACATAGTCTACACTTGCCAAATGATTAAGAAATGCTTAAATGCTTACCCCAGAAGAGGACCATGAAAAGAGCTGAATTGTGTTGATGGAAGTGAGAATGGGAAGGAAGCGTATTGTGAACAAGTGCACAGGGGTGGAAAGAGAGTTTCCTGAAATTGGAGGGAAAGCTGTCAAATCCAGTGTGGAAGGGCGGCTGGGGCTCATGACACATGGGGTGGACCCAGGAGGCTGGTGGTCGTTGGGGGTGTTACACGTGTGCGTTTTGTATTTTCCTCCACAGCTCAATTCAACCACACAGTTTTCTGCATTCACCAGTGTTTCTCACAGACAAAATAACACATAAGCAAATGCAAAATTCACTCATGCTCAAATCATTCCCAAATATATCAGTTGTGTTAGAACAAATTCACCCTTTCAAAACAATTGCTGTAGCCAGCTGGGCTTAATGCGCTGAGGTTTATTCTGCTCCTGAGCCTGGAACCTGCTAGGCTTTCCACAGAGCCCTCACCCCGCCCTCCTCCCCACGTTCCCAAATCCCTCTTATCTTCTCGATCTCTGCTTAAACACAACTTATTCCAACAAAGCTTTTTGGAGAACTTCAACATATGCCAATAAAATGTTTTTAAACTAACCCATCCTATTTTTACCAAAACCGTTCCTAATCCTAGACCCACTGACTTTAAATACCCTGTGAGAACATCTGTTTCCTTAGCTTTCTCCTCTGTTCAACACCCCTCTCCCCCCCAGAGACTCTCTGGTCTCACTAAATAACATTCTTCTACTTGATCACAAACTTGGCGTTGTCCTCAGCTCCTCTCTTTTATAACTCGTGTTCAATCTGTTGGGAAACCCTGTTGGTTCTGCCTTTAAGATATGTTTAGAATCCAACCATTCCTTGCCAACATCACTGCTGTCCTGTTCAAGCCACCACCCCCTCTTGCCTGGGGGATAGTGTTTTAATTTGTCTTCTGCCAGTTTTGCCCAATGTAGTCTATTTTTACACAGAGGCAGAGTGATACTTTTAACATAAATCATGTTACTTTTCTGCCCAAAATGACATCCAAAATCCTAATGATCAGTTTATCAGGACTCAAATGATCTCATGCCATTTCATGTCAAACTCTAAATCGTCTCCTGTTGCTCCCTCCTTTCCTCTCCCCTCCCCTCCAACCATACTGATGCTTTTTGCAATTTTTTGCTACACCAAGTACATCACTTCAGGGCTTCAGCACTTGGTCTATTCTTTATCTGAATTGCTCTTGGCTCAGATATTGATATAACTCGATGTCTTTCTCTTTGAGATCGCTGCCCAAACATCACTTCAGCACGAGGTTTCCCCAGACCACCCTACTTAAAGCAGCAAAGCCATGTTCTTTCACCCTCAGCAGGGTCCTTCCTATCCCTCTACCTTGATTCATTTTTATTCACAACATCCTACATATTTCTCCTTTATTTTATTATTGCCTAACTTTCTGCACTAGGCCATAAAGACATAGGACTTTTGTTCACGGCTGTTTCCTCGGTAGGTAAAACATTGTCGTGGCATGGAGCAAGCATTTGCTAAACACTTGTTAAATATAATCCTCAGATTTGAGGTATTTGCATGAGCTATAAATTGTTTTTAAACATTACTTACTACAGAGGTATTAATAACTTTTCCCTAGAATTGGCCATGTTTTTAAAAAGCCAAACATTATTAGCATGATTTGTTTTTATTGGTAGTCATGTTGTAAAATGATTCATTTGACCTATATATTTGGGAAGTAATTGAGTTATGAATGTACTTTGTCAGGGAGACTGATCTACTAATGTGCGGGATTAGATGTAATAGTTTTGGGGGAAACAGCAACAGGAACGCAATTGGTAGTAGAGCATAGGCTTCCTAAGTGTGCACACCCCATGGAGTTAGTGTGGAGGGCGGCATCTATTATTCAAAACCTGAGGTTCTGACTTCCTCTTGTTTTTCACCCTAAATAATTATCGTTGTCTATTTTTATCAGTTCCACAGCTATGAGGGCTGAGGTAATTTTTAAGACTCAAAGGATTGCCAGTTAACTTTAGCTGGGTAACTGGGTTATTTCACAATGCTCTATATATACTTAATTATTTGTTTGTTTTTCTTATTTGTTTACAAATTCTGAGGTGGAAAAACCCTGGGTCCAGCGACTTACGGAACATCTAAAGCTTGAGATGTATGTGGTAGAGACAACATGGGCTGGAACTCAGAGCTGAGCTTTAAGCCTGGCCTTCCCCCTTGTCGTCTGTGTGACCTTGTGGAAATCACACAAGTTTCTATTTCCCAGGATCTGTTCAGAAAAAGTCAGCAGCATCAATTAGTGTGCTAATTGGATTTTTCTAAGAGAAACTGCTCCCCAGCAGTGAAATTCAGTCTCACCAGCAATACTGTGTGTGAATTTGAGCCAGTTGGCTTGGCTCTTGTGCGATTTTTGTGATTGATGAGTTTTTCTATTTACGTGACAGTGTTTCTCTGGGAGAAGGTACCAGCGCTGGGGCCAGATTGCTAACAATATCATTATGATTTTATTATTGTCCGGGTTCTGGAGATCCATAACTTGCTTTTCTATTAGCTCATTACTCAAGTGAGACAGTGGGAAAGCAATCATTTCTGTCGTGGGGCAGCGCACGCCACCTGGCTTTTGGAGATGCCTGTTCGAATGCCCTGGAAATGCAGAAAGTAAATCAAGTGACCAGCAGGAAAGGTGGCTCTCCTTCTTTGTGCATCTGCATCCAGCATGTGAGATTAGTCTCCTCAGAAAGGGGGATGCGTAAGACCCATTAACATTTGGAGGGTAAATGCATACTCACCAAGAGGTAAATATGCCTGGTAGGGCAAGAAACATGCATCACTTTCACTGGCAATCTCACGCAGGCAAACACTAATGTTGTTGGATGGAAAAGGTCCTAGTGGGACCTGGAATTGATAGATTTTAAGTTAAGAAACATTATAAGACAAAAATTTCAAAAATAGCTACCATGACTTTAATAAGATGAAGAAATCTTGGCATGGGAACCTGAACGACATACCTATGGCTTTTCTGTTCCTGGGATTCCAATACTATGACAGCTCAGGAAGAGAAGGAATGGAAAAGTAAAGTTATCTTTTGCATTACTGATGTGACATTAGCTATTTAAACCTAAACTTAAGATAAGTCATCACCTCATTGTATAAGTTAGCTAGAGCTGCCTACCAAATCTCAACTCACCGAGTGGCTTAAGGAGCAGAAATGTATTATCTAGTCAGGAGGCTGGATGTTTGAGGTCAAGGTGTCCTCAGGGCTGGTTTCTCAGGAGGCCTCTCTTCTTGGTTTGTAGATGGCTACCTTCTCTTTATTTCTTCACATGCATGGTCTTTCCCTCTCCGCCGGCCTTGTCCTAATCTCTTCTATTAAGAACCCCAGTGATATCACATTAGGACCCAACCTAGTGACTTCATTTAACCTTAATTACCTCTTTAAAGACCCTGTCTTCAGATACTTTCATATTCTAAAGTACTGGAGGTTAGTAATCAATACATGATTTTTTTATTTTTATTTTTTGGTCAGGAGAAGACAGCAAAATTCAGCCCATAACACTCATCTATGCAAAATATTAATGGTAGGTCTTAGCCCACTTTCCAAAAGAGAAAATGGATGTTCTGAAAGGTCTAAATTGTTATACTGAAATAGCTAGAAAGAGAGACTGAACCAGGGGACGAGCACACTGCTCCTCCCCTCCCACGGGCCCTCTGCCTCACTGACTGGCGTTTAGGGAGGGTGAACCCAGAAAGGGGAAGGGGGAATAAACAAACTCCTAATACCTGTTTCTCTGATTTCTGGGTTTTTCTCTCATTACTGGGATACTGAGAAAACATCAATGATAATGAACACATTCATTTAATTTCTCAGGAAATTACATAAGCAATTGAATTTAGAAATAAGTGAACACATATTTGGATAAAGTATTTGAATAACTTATGCATCAGTGATTATTTCTCCGTGCATAGTTTAATATAACATACTAACATATTTGAGGAATGGTATAAGAATGCGTATATCTTGTTTGGAATGTGCATTTAAATAATCTTATTTTCAATTTTATGAGACTGGAGTCTTTCCAATGTAGCTCTAATCCTTATGGAATCTTAAGACTTGGGATTCAGCTACTGTAAAATGGAAGAGATTAAAGTTGGTGTATATCTACCTTGACGCTCTAGAGGCAGTTTTTTCAAGGTAAATATATCGATATTGCTTTGTCCAAGCCATAATATAGCACAATCAAAATTGTTTCGGAGTCTGTTGGGCAGCTTCATTTCTGGACTTCATTTCTAAATCATTAAGATGTAGGAGGGGGGATGGGAAGGTAATGAGGCTAGACCGAGGGATCCTGCATTTTCTTCCCCCCTCAGCCATCGTGGGCCTGGAGATACTGGACAAGTTACAAAACCTACCCCGGCTCCAGTTTCCTCATCCGTGAAAGGGGGATATCATTTCTTAACATGTAAAGTAGCAAGTTACATCGCATGTGTGCAAACTACAAGAATGTGTGAATGTAAAAGATAATTATTCTTCGAGGGGGAGAATCACCGTGTTGTGTTCTGAGCACTTTGTAAACACTGGACATTCAATGAGAAATAAACACAATTCCTTCCTCAGGAATCTCCCAGTGGAGGAAGGGAAAGAGATGTGGGAATTTGTGATCACAAATTCCAGAAGATGCCTGCTACAAGACAGACCAGTGTGGTGTGTCCTGGGAACATAAGAAAGGGACACGACACCTGGCTGGGTGAGTGGGGAAGGTGTAGGGAGCCAGCAAAAGGTTCCCAGAGATAGCACTAGAACTAAGCTGATTAGTATGAGCAGGACATAGCCAAGTCAATAGAATGTCTTTTTATACATAATGCAATCTACAAGCCATTATGTTATAATCAATTAAATTCTTCACACAGCAGGAAATGGGAGATTTAATTGTATTTTCACATAATGGGTGATTTTTAAGAATATATAAAGGTTGGGTTTGACCAGGATTTTTATGGATTTTCTGTAACTTTTAATCTTCTGTAGGTTAGTATTGACTGAGACTTCTCTGCTAACTGTGGCATGGTGTACTTTCCAGCGATGGTCATACCACTTCCCATCTTGAAAACTCTTATGCAGCGTGACTGCCACTCCTTTCACCCCAGGGTGGGGCCTTTGCCCCTCTCTTAAATCAAGGTGAGCTTGCCAGTCTTCAACTGATGAAGAATACCTGAAATGATGCTGTGTACCGTGGGGGGTGAGGCCATAGAAGGTGATGCAGCTTTACCTTGTTCTTAGAATTGCTGTGAGTTGAGTGGCAATAGCCCACTACCCTGGACCAGTATGCTGTGAGGTGGCCAAGTCCCACCGAGGGCAAGTGTATGTGCTCTGAGCAGTAGTCCTGGTCCTCAGCCTGCCCGGGCCAGGCACCAGAGAGCTGAGTGCACAAACCTTCAGATCATGCTCCCTTCAGCCTCAAGCCTTCCCCCTTTAGCTTTTGAGTCTCCCAGTTGTGATCTCCAACATCACACACTTTAGGGTAGACAAACCAACTGCGGTATGCTATCTGAATTCCTGACCCTTAAAATCCATATAAATAAATGTGAGATGTAAGCTTCTAAATTTTGAGTTTTTTAATGCAAAAAGGGAACAAAATAGAATTTGGTGTTAAAAATGGGATGCTGCCATAAAAAACAAACAAACAAACAAACAAATCACTAAACCATGTGGCATTGACCGTCCATCAGACAGTGAGCAGAATCTGGAAGGACCTTGAGCAGAATGTCAGAGAAGGCTTAGAGTTCAGGGAGAAAATTGTTATGGGAGCTGGAAAAGGTAATTCTTGTTTGTAGTAGCATAAAGTTTGGTAACACTCTTCCCAGGGGTGGTGTGGAATATAGAAATGTTAACTGACTGGTGGGTTTGGCTAAGATAAGATCTAGGCTTAATGTGGAAATAGACAGCTAATTTATTTGATTCATGTTGGCTAAAATTTAGATAGAAAGAAGCTAAAAAATGCTAAATTTTCAAGCATGGGAATCATGAAGAAACCAGTATTTTCTGGGTTTTGTCTAAAAGACAAAAACAAGATAAAGCAAAACAAAACAAAAAATCAACTGATAAAGGCTAATCTCAGGAAAAATATGGAACCAACATTGTCATTACAAAAAAATCCTTATTAAGACTACAGAGACGTATAAGGTGGAGCCTCATAGACCCTTTCAAATAAACAAAGACCTTCTAAGGATCTGAACAGTGTGGCTTGCAGATGGCCTCTGTGTAACTATGGAGTTCTGAGAATCTGAGGAGGTTCCCCAGCAATCTCCCAGGAAACCTAAGGAGAGAAGGGCTTATCCCCAGGAGAGTTGTGGGCTTGCTTTCTTTCTTTCTTTCTTCCTTTCTTTCTTTCTTTCTTTCTTTCTTTCTTTCTTTCTTTCTTTCTTTCTTTCTTTCTTTCTTTCTTTCTTTCTTTCTTTCTTTCTTTCTTTCTTTCTTTCTTCTTTCTTTCTCTTTCTTTCTTCTTTCTTTCTTCTTGTTTATTTGGTTTTTGTTTTGTTTTTTTATCTAATGGAGTTAATTATAAATGGATACACAGGAAGCCCAAAAAGTTTTTAAGAGAAAAAGATTAAAAGGGCCAGACCATGTAAAGAGTCCTTAGAAAAACCCAATTTTTATAGGCAGGAAGCAGGTTGAGAAGGCCACTCAGCTACACCATGACTCATATCTTAAATAAGCAGAAAACTGGTTTGGAAATTCAGACCAAACCCGCAGAGGGTGGAGCTGAAAGCCAAGGATAACAATTAACAAGGGGCGGCATAGATCCTGACCAAATTCAGCCCCATGCGCCTGCCTGGATTTTAGAAGGCTTTTATTGTCTAATGTCTTCTGCTTTGAGCTCCTTTGAGTAGAAATGTCTATAGTAGATGACTTGTGTCTGCCCTACCATCAGATTGTGTACATTTCTGCCTGTGCGTGTGGGGACAGCCAACTTTCTGTCTCTTTAGTTTATATAATTTATTCTTTGCATTTCATCAGTTCGATTCACTTACTTTTTACAGTTTTATTAAGGTACAACTGATACACAAAAACCTGCACATATTTAATATATGCAATTTAATGCATTTGGACATATGTGGACACCCATAATATCATCACCACAATCGAGGCAATAAATATATCTATCCACTCCAAAAGCTGCCTGTGTCCTGTTGTACTGTGTGTGTGTGTGTGTGAACACTCAACATGAGATCAACCCTCTTAATGTAATTTTAAGTGCACAACGCCAAAACCTTAACAATAAGCTCTATGTTATACAATAAATCTCTAAACTTCATTATCTTACATAACTGTAATATTATACCCATTGGTTAGAAAATCCCCCATTTTCCCCTTTCCCCAGCCTCTATTTTATTATACTATTTATGTAAGTCTGACTATTTTAGATATTTTATATGGAATTATGCAGTGTTTGTTCTCCTGTGACTGACTTATTTCAGTTAGCATAATGTCTTCACAAGTGGTAGGATTTTCTTCTTTTTTTTAAAGGTTGAATAATATTTCATTGTATGTATATACATGTTTTTAATCTACTGGTTAGCTGATCATCATTTATTTTGGCTGTTTCTACATCGTGGTTAATGCGAACAGTGCTGCAATAAACACAAGAGAGCAGGTATCTCTTCTAGAGCCTGACTTCAATTATTTTTTACATACATCCAGAAGTGGGCTTGCTAGATCATACGGAAGTTTTATTTTTAACTTTTTGAAGAACCTTCAAGTTGGTTTCCATAATGGCTGCACTATTTTACATTCCCACTGACACTGTATAAGGGTCCCAGTTTCCCCTCATCAACACTTAGCTCTTTTCTGTCATTGTTGTTTTGATACTAGGCATCCTAACATGTAGGGATTGAATCTCATCATGGCTTTGATTTTCATTTCCCTGCTGATTAGTGATATCGAGCACTTTTTCCTGCACCTGTTGGCCACGTGCATGTCTTCTGTGGGGAGATGCTCTCAAGTTCTTTGCCCATTAGTCACTTGTCCCATTTGGGGTCCCTTGCTGAGGAGCTGTGGACGTTCCTTATATATTTTGGAAAAGGACCCCTCATCAGATAGATGGCTTGAATATATTTTCTCCCATTCTGTTGATTGTTTTCTTTGTTGCTTAGTTTACGGATTTCTAACTTAATAAAAACTGTTATCCAAGCAGCTTCATCTGGACATGGACCAGATTTTGCTGACGGGATCCTGGACATACAGCTGATGCCCTCAAGGGATGAAAACTTGGGAGTCCTAGTGGAGGGCATGAGTGTATTTAGTATGTCGGCAGAACATACATTTTCACGACCAGAAGGCAGTGTGGCAGGTTGTACATAGGAAAGACGGCCATGACCCCACCACACATGGTCATTTAGAGTGTCAACGTCAGACTTGGGAAGGGGACAGGGGTTTGTGATTGCTTTGAATATGGGAAAAGCAGCAATGCAAGTTGATTCCATATGTCAAAAGGTGATGGCTCTTTCGCTGCCTCTATTGAAGCACATGCTTAAAACCCCAGCTGCATTTAGACAGTCCCAGCGCCCTGAGGCTGCCGTCCTGTGAGAAAGCCAAGTGACGTGGGCGATCACACGCGTGCACTGCAGTCAGTTCATCCCAGGCCAGGCGCCGTGTCAGGGACCCCGGCCCCTAGTCATGCAGTTACGGCTAATCTAGTTCTTTCAGGCTGAGGCCCCAGGCACCACGGAGCAGCGGTAAGAGGCCCCTGCTGCCCTGGCCGGGAGCTCAGCTGGCTGGCGTGTCGTCCAGTGCACCAAAAGGTCACGGGTTCCTTTCCCGGTCGGGGCATGTGTAGGGGGCAACTGATGGATGTTTCTTTCTTATATAGATGTTTCTCACTCTCGCTCTCTCCCCCCCACCTCCCCTTCCTCTCTCTCTAAAATCAATAAAAACAGAACCTTGGGCAAAGATTAAAAAAAAGATATTTCTGCTGTACTCTGTCCAAGTTGCCAAACTTCAGAATTTGAGGACATAATAAGAAATGTTGCTCTAAGCCACCAAGTTGTGATTAAATTTGTTATGCACTGAAGTAACCAGAGCAGTACATTTTAGAGAAAACTGAATTATAGGATACTTCAAATCTACATCCCTGTTGTAATATAATTCAAGAAATATCTAAGAATATAAAGACAAAATTAAAAGTCCCTTTCACATACATGCTCTCAAACTGCTTTTCTTAGTAAAAATATCTCTGATTTTAAGCTAGATAGGAATTCTTCCAGATGGTTCCTGTATTTATATGCTTTACATATAAAAGTATACTATCTTTTAAAGTAATTTGTGTAATACTATTCATATTATTCAAAATATTACTGTTTGAACTTAACTAGTTACCTTGGAATTCTTAACCTTGCAACATATAAAAATATATATTATTTCTTTTAATAGCTGAGTTTGCAGCTGAGGTATGAGTTTCATGGGCTGCATTAAATTTCGCCTTCATGGGCCTCTTCTACATTAAAATAATATTAAAAATGACCTTTTATGACTATGTTGGTATAAAAATGAATATACTCCTGGCTGAAATAATTATAGAATTGTTACGATATTCATTTTTTCTGACATTCAAAGAAATTGAAATTAAGACCTTGGTGTGGGCCTGAGGCACTGTGCCTGCCGAGCCTGGGGTAGAAGTGGGCTCCGCCTGAACAGTGTCATGCTGTGACCGTCCACGACTTCCTTAACCAGCCTGGCACGCGGGCTCGGAGGGCGCCCCTGCTGTGTGCACGGTCTCACCCTCCACGCAACGCCGTGAGCGGCGTGCTTGTGCTTTCTCTCCTAGGTAGGTCCACGCGTGAGTCTTTTTCTAGAATGCAGACCTAGAGCTAGAAGGGCTCCATTGATGGATACATGCATTTAACAATTTTCCATATATATCCCCAAATTGCCTTCTCAAAAGACTGTAGCAACTGCAATCTTTCAACAGTACAGGCTCATTTTCATTACATTATAGACAAAATTTGATATTATCGGTGGTGTGCATGATATACAATCTAGTATTTTTGCAAAGTGTGAAGGAAAGCCTCAGTGAGTGTGTTCATCTATGTGTTCGCCTTCATGGGCCTCTTCTACATTAAAATAATATTAAAAATGACCTTTTATGACTATGTTGGTATAAAAATGAATATACTCCTGGCTGAAATAATTATAGAATTGTTTATAGAAGCATAAGACATGTGGAATACTACACGCAGGCTGTTAATATTGGTTCCCTGGGCATGTGATGGGGAGAGGACAGGACTGAAGAAAAAAATTTAAAAAAATTAAGACTCTCATGCTCTGCTGACTGAGCTAGCCCATTATTTTAAAAAGTGAGTGTTTTAAAACAGAGAGTATGATATATGATCTTATAAACGATACCATAATTTTTCTCTTTATGATACACACCCTGCCCCTTAGAGAGGGAAGCAGACTATTCTGGGTCTTGATCAAGAGGAGGCCCCCGGGTAAGTGAGAGTCGGCCCCCGACCTCGAGGCGCTCGGTTCCCGGGTGCGGGTCCTGCGGCCCAGCGGAGGGCTGGGGGCGGCTGGCCAAGGCCTACCCGGCTGCGTGGGACAAGGGACACCGGCCTCAGAGCCTGGAGCCACTCATTCTCCAGCCACACGTGTAAGGGAAAGTAAATAAAACAGGAAAGTGCAAACCGTGTAAAACACGATTCCATTTCTATTCAAAATAATGTGTTGTGTCTTAATCTTGGTTTTGCCCAGGACTTACCTGTTTCCTGCAGTGTTAATGTGTGTGTTTTGTTTTTGAATTTTGATCCTATCGTTTGTACTTGATTTTCTTCAAATGCCTGGTGATTCGTGGACTTTTCTTTAAGAATTGGAGAGCGTGCTTTATGTGTGTCTGTTTAGACCTGAAAGATACACCAGAGTTAGAAGTCACTAACTCCGAGGCTCTAAAAGGTGTCATTCAGGGCAAGTAGCGCTTCCGAGAAGTCCTTAGAAAGCTGCGTGGGTCTGTGACCCTGCGCGTCCTGCTGGTTCACACACCGGGGCGCGGGCCACGCTGAGCAACGGGAATGAGCACTCGGCACGTTTTTTAACGAACAGTGTGAAAACCAATAGGTGTCCGCACGAGGAAATAACCAAGAAACAGTTTCATAAATTTTTAATTTTTTAAAATTTCATTTATTTTGAATTAAATTAATTGGGGTGACACCTTTCATGGGATTTTATAGGTTTTGAGGGTACAATTCTATGACCCATCACCTGTGGATGGCACTGTGCGGCCACCCCCGAAGTCGGATCTTCCATCGCCATATATTGGACCCCTTTACCCTTCACTGTCCCCCGCCCCCTGCCCCCTCGTAACCACCGCCCTGTTGTCTGTGTCAATGGGCTTTTGTTTGTTTTTCTTGTCTTTTAAATACATAAAACAGGTAAAATCAAATTACGTTCGGTGCCGTGAGATGGGTTTTGCGCTGGGAATTCCTGTCTGGGAAGCCTCAGCCAGCCTGGCCTCCCGTTGCTGTGCTCCATGTCACTCTAAGCCACCCGTCTGTTTTCCTCGCTGCCTCTGAGCCCCTGCCCCTTCCCCCTCCCTCCAGCGAGGGGCCGAGAGCGGCCTGGCCGGGAACGTCAGCAGCCCACCTACCCAGGACTTGGCTAGAATAGATCTGGCCCTGAGGGCAGCTGGTCTGAAGCAAATAGCAGACCTCACCCTCTCAGACGCTCAAAACCAGCATAGTGAACAAGCTAGAGAGCCAGGCTTACCCCCTTTAAAAGGATCTCCAGCACAGTGGCATTTGATGTTATAAACATCTGCGGCCAGAGAACAACCAGCCGACAGGGTTGAGAAATCTGAAGCTAAGTGGAGGACTTATTGGCACAAACGAGCGTCCACGAGCCCCAGATCTGCTAAGGACAGTGCTACACAGACTCGAGTGGCTTCTAGTAATACCATTTTTACTTAAAAAAAAACCCAAAATGTCATTACGTGCTTACATTTTTACTGCTTTAGGTGAGTATCGAGGTAAGGGGCACACGAGGAAGCGAGCTCAGCCGCCGCCCTGCTTATCTTGTCACTAATAATAATTCACCCACCGATCATCCACTAGATGATCTTATAGAAGCTTCAGATTCTTTCAACATAATGAGTCCAGGGCAAGAGAAGGTTCTAGGCTGTTGCACCCATAAAATGTCGAATGTGTTGTTTTACTCTAACATTTAACATCTCCTGTTGGTCTCAACATCAACTAAAACATCTAATAACAAATATGTATTAAATATTTATGACGTTCTTGCTGAAAGCCAGGTAATTCCATAGTGATAATTTTCAAAATTTGGCTTCCTTTCTGTTTTTATTGTTACACCATTTCTTCTCTTTTGCTTATTTCTGTCTTTCTTTTGTTTTCCATTCCGAACCACAGAAGCTACCATGACCAGGTCTTATTCTGAAAAGGGACTGTAAGCATAGGTAACAATTATATAATGTCCCATAATTTAGATATATTTACTAAATATAACTGCCTAAGAATATTTGCTAAAATGTTAGAACTAAAAAATAAGTCAGGAAAAACTTTATGAATTGCATCCAATTTTCTCATTTTATAAGTAAAAAAGAAACCTGAGATGCAAAGATGAGAACTGACATACCCAAGATCCCACTATTACTAAAAAAACTAGTGAAGGTGAGCTGACTTACCCAAGATCCCACTGTAACTAGAAAAAATAGTGAAAACACTCAGGTCTTATGTCCTGCCAGGACTTTTCCGTATAGTTTGGAGTTTCCTAAATGCAATCTAAAACTGTACACCAAAGACCTTTGTGCGTGTGCATGATTGTAAGTTATTTGAAAGTCAGTTGCTAAATACTCATTTTTGCAATCCAAACACTGCGGCGATGGAAATGCCTGTGTTTATAGATATGATGAATATGTGACCTTGAGCGTTTTTGTTTTGTGTGCCTACAGTGATTGACCTCAAAGTGCCTACGGCTTCCCAGGTCCTTCTGCCTTAAAAGCTCTTGTCTTTTTTACTTATAGGAAATGTTGTCTTTCCGTGCTCCAGCAGAGCCACGAGGCCTGAGATTGACAAGCAGTCTCTTTGCAAATGTCACTTCCCAAGAATCAACAGCTCTGCCACATTGCTTCCAATTATGTTTGACAGTGTCCTTGTAAAAATCTGTCCACAGCCTATTTCAGCTTGTCACATGTGAATTATACGGTCCTTGCCTGGTCCATCCCACCTCAGCAATGGATACTATCAGGTCAAAACAAACTGCATGGCCATGATGGTGAAATAGAGACTTATGAAAACTCCTCCTAAGAATGATACAAAGTCACTTGAAGATGAATCAGTCCTATGAAGATATTGATGATTAAACTCATTGGTGGCCAGGGGCAGGGAGTGTCACTGGGTGTGATGGCTCTTAATGCCTAGTTACAGAAAGTCTGCACTCATGCACTGATCTATTCAGCAGAGCGGGAGTCACTTCTCTGGATGCTGAAGAACCTGCCGGTGTGATACCTGAGTAGCTGTCACTGCCCACAGAGGCATCCCAGAGGGAGGGAGGAGTGCCAGGAGCCCGCAGGTGAGAGACTGTCCCAATTTCTTAAAGGGGAGAACGTAATTCACATCAGAAATCACAGATTGTTGGCCCTATCTAGCTAAGGCAGTGAAGGAAATGCTGCATTTGAATGCTTAGAATATACGATGTCTCTAAATAAGTGCTTGACAGATGTCTAATAACTTAATCGACTGAGAGTGAGTAGAAGGAGTGATCTCTGCAGGACTGATGGACTCGTTTAAGACCAAGTCTTGCCAGACTCCTCCAGGGCCTTTTTGTGTTTTTTGTTTTGTTTTTTTTGGACAGAATAAGTACATCTTTTTATTACAGAGTTAACACAATGAAACGAGAGCAGGATATTATTTTTATTTTATCTGAAGCTGCTTCTACAACACTTTCATCTTAAGTAGACAAGATTTCTCCAGTGGAAGGGCTCAGTGACCATCTTTTGCTTTGCTCCCTTGAGAATTTTATATGAGGGTTTACGTAAAACACCTAGTCAGCAAACTAGGGGCAAGCTTAACCTCTGCGCTTACTGGAGTGTAAGCTCCATGAAGGCAGGGAGCTCCGCTGCCTGATGTAATGCTTTGTCCCAGCGTGTGTTTGCCTGGCACACGCGCTCGGGATAATTTTGTTGAATGAGTGAAACGCACAAAGGCAGGGAAAGGGGGGTGTGCACAAGGCCCCGCATCCGCTCTGCGGGAGCTGCCCGCGTCCCCGGGCATCTCTCGCCTGGCCTCAGGGCCTCCGGTGAGTGGGTTCAGGTCAGTCCTATTCTTGGCCGCCAAACCGTAGCCCAAAGTTCCCTTCTTTCTACGGTGCCCAAGTGTGACTGTGCCTCTGATCAGTGTGTATACATCAAAGTCACCACTGCTGCTGCTTCGGTACCACATCCCATCTCTATCGATGAATCCTAGGCTGAAGCCATCAGTCTCAGAGGCCAAAAAAATGTAAGAAAAGACTCCCCACCCCGCAACTGCCAACATCATAAAGAAACTATTGCTATGGGGTTCAAAATGCTCAAAACTAGTAACATTGGCCTTGACACTCAACACTACACAGACTCAATTTTTCGCATTTTAGGATTTTCCTCCACTGAGGCTTTTACTTGCTTGCCTCACACCAGTCATGCTCCCTGCAGATCTCTGTTTTAGGGCGACTTTTTTTTTTTTTTTTTTTACAAAAGAACTCCTGAGTCTGTCACTCACATTAAGCACATGTGGATGTGCACACCCACCGGCCACCCTCCAAACACCTGAAACACCTCTGAATCACAGGTGAGTGAGTCTCGGTTGTATTAGGAACACACTCAGCCTTCATGAAGTCATTTGAAACCACAGCAGAATTCACTATGTTCTCAAATGGCTGTTGCCAACATCTATGAAAGCAGGGGTTAGATCTTAAACATGCTTGACTCTTAACAACATGCTCAGGTTCTGGCACTAACCAAGTACCTAATTTTTAAAAACTTGGTTAGTGGACAAGCAGATGAGGGTCAAGCTTCAGAATTGTTTGGACATTGCTCTGATGGAATGTTGGCTGGAGAGTTCAGTGTCGGAGGCACGACTTGGACCAGAGGTTTGGCAAACAAGTAGAAATATAGTCACATTCTATTTATTAGCCAAAAGATGTTATGAATTTGTAAAATAAACATGACTCAAATCACATTAATGGAAAAGCTTGCATTTTCAACAATAGGAAAAGCAGCTCAGTGCATCCATATTTTTGATCCATTAAGAATTTGAAATTTTTTTGATGTGTTAAGTGACAAATGCAAGGCTCAGTCCCATAAGCATGGACTAATTCCAATTTCATTAAAATACATATGTATGTATAAATACAATATGCATATATGTACATATAAGATATGTATATGCACACAGATGTATGTGTTTTAATACATACATATACCATATATTTATATTATTTTACTATATATTTAGTGGTTTGTATTTTTCACCAATATGTATATAAATGAATGTAATGAGTTACATTGATGAATTTTAACAGATAAATATAATCATATTTTTCAAGTATAGAAATGTAGAATTAAAAGAAATAGGTTGTTTACTAAAACTGTGTGCGTTGTATATGTATATGTGTACATGTATCTGGACGGCATATTAAATTGTTACTATTTATGGAAGGAATTTATGTAAGGCTTTTATTTTCTAATTTTGTTATTTTCTATTTGTTTGCAATGAACTGGATTATCTTATAAAATAAATAAAACAGACACGCCAAGCGTGCAATATCGTGGCTGGCATAACAGACCCAGTAACTCTGCCGCGATGACTGCCACAGGTAAATGCTGTCTTTTTATTTATGGAAGCAAAGCTCTCCTCTAGGTCTTAAGGGGTGAGGTAAAACTCACATGTCTAAGCCTGGTATTGAGAAGGCCCCACAATCTGGCCTCAATATAGCATTTTGACCTGAAATCCCACATCTCTCATAAATTCCCTTCCATAAAGCTGTTTTGATCATATGCTGAGAATGCCCTTTGCAGTGTGCTGCTCCCGCCAGCACCCTCATATCGAATTTTATTACCTGGGATGCCTTTTTTCCCCGCCATTCCTTTTGTTGGCCTATATTCTATAGCATTCAAATTCTCCCTTCTCCTTGAAAGCCAGGTGTTTCCTGAGATCTAGGGTGGAAGCTAAGGAGATTTTATTGAATTTCCAATATTCACTAGCATCTTAGGAATAGATGATGGGATGTTTTGAGACAAAATCTAAGAGTGAAATTTTCCCAAAGATTCTATATATTAGGCATGCCCCACCTCAATGTCCCACACATGTGTACACAAAGACACAACAGTAACATCAACACGCTGCAACATAGGAGTTAAGAACATTAGAGAGAAAGAAGGAGAGCCAGGGCTTTGTAACGTTTTACTTTAGAAATTCACTTGTTTCCATTACCATTTAAAAACCTTGAGAGTATCATGCTAAGTGAAGTAAGTCAGACAGAAAAAGCTAAGAACCATATGATTTCACTCATGTGTGGGACATAAGACTGAAAGTCGTGGACACAAACGGCAGCATGGTGGTTGCCAGAGGGAAGGGGATGGGGGGTCAAGGGGGTCTTAATATATGGTGACAGGAGAAGATGTGACTTTGGGTGATGAGCACACAGAGCAATATACAGAACTTTTAATATAGAAACACACACCTGAAACCTATATGTTCATATTGGCCACTGTCACCCCAATAAATTTAATTTAAAAAAAAATTCTCTAACAAACAAAACCCACTATTGAAGGCTATCATCACATTGTCATTTACAGCTCCTTCTTATCACCCAAACAAAATTCCCAAGAAAGCGACTTTTCCACATCCCTAGCTGCCACGTGTGCAGTACAGATCAGAGGCCACAGGTCAGAGGCCTGAAGCAGGATGACTTTCGGGGTCTGGAACTTGACATCTTGCTTACTACCTGTGAGGCTCTGAGCAAACTGACTTCTCTGAAACTCGGTTTTCTCATTTATAATGTAGGGGAGACAGTAACACTGACTATGTAGAGTTATGAACATTTAGCCTACAGTATATGTGAAGTCGTCCTCAGTGACAAACCCGAATCCCTTGCTTAGCATTTCCAAGAATGGCAGTCTGACTTCCAACCCCCAGCCCCCACTGTTCCTCTCCCAATGGCTGAACTGGCTGTTGAGCCTGTTCTGCCTGAAAATGGGCAGGTGTTATGTTTCCTTCTTCAACAGCTGGCATATAAATTCCCCACTCACTGTCCCTTGAGTAGGACACCTCTAATGTTCATGTTTTTTGTTGTTTTACAAGTTCCCCAGGGACATTCGGCCCAAGGTAGTCATTTGCTCACAACACACCTTCCTTCACAGGTTTTCTCTCATTCCTTGTCTCGGTTTTCAATTTCCATAACATGGGTTTGCTAGAATCATTTCCCAATTAAACCCCTTACACTCAAATGCTGTCTCAGTGTCTGCTCCTGGGGGAAGCCAAACTAAGGAAAGGGAGGTTCTGTATCATGGATGGAATGTTTGTGTCCCCCATCCCCAGATTTATATGTTTAAACCGTAACCCCCCAGCGAGATGGTATTAGAAGACAAGGCCTTTGGGGGGTCATTAGGTCATGAAGGAGAAGCCCTCATGAATGGGGTTAATCTCTTATAATAGACCCCACAGGACCCTCTCACCCTTCCCGCTGTGTGGAGGTGCCCATGAGAAGATGGGCATTTACGAACCAGAAAGGGGCAATTACAAGACACTAATCTGCCAGCCCCTTGATCTTGGACTTCCCAGCTTCCAGGACTGAACAAAGTATACATTTCTGCTGGAAACCACGCAGCCTGCCCTTTGTCACAGCAGCCTGGACCAAGGCGGCATGGCGCACAGTCGGGGCGTAGCAATGCTAAGTTGGACAGCCACTGCTTCTACACCTTTTATATTAATGACTCATCGTGTATTATTCCATGATCCAGCATCCGTACCTCAAAAGAAGGTGAGTCTAAATGTTTAATGAAAGCTGCACAGAAAATGGAAAAAGATAAAAGTTTACACTTCTAATTAACTATGACATAGTTATCAATGAAACTGTCCAAACCTCCCTGAGGTCAAGTGGAAGGGCCCTGGAAAGTTCCTCAAGGGAAAGAACTGCCCATCGCACATGGCACAGACTGAATTAGTTTGTCCTCATAAATGTTTCCGCTAGTTGTCAGCATGGTGTCACCTGTGTGTCCTACATTCGAAGCCAATCCAACTCAATCCGTCCCCAGAATGTCTGCTCTGGAATGACACCCCCCTCGCTGCTGTCTCCCTCAACACCACGAATTGTCATATATCATGGAATATCTACTTACACTGTAGTTTTCTCTCCATTCATAAATATATTGAATTGATCGAGTGGCACTTGATAGTCTTCACAGTGAATCACCATCATATAAAAATGTCATGACTTACTAAATTCTTTCACATCCACTTATTCCCCCATTACCTTCTCCAACAACGTTAAACAGAATGGTGGGCGTGTAGTATTAGCCTCATAAGACGGATGAAGAACCTGCGATCCAGAGAAAATAAATTATTTTCTCAAGGGCACAGGCAGACAGGACCGGTTAAGAGTTGCTGGATTTGAAGCCGTGTTCTTTCAATCATCTCGCACCTCTTAGAAGACTGACCGAAATGTTCTGGATCAACACTGGTTGAACAACAGCTATAAAGGCATCTATCGCATGACCCCACTTCTATGTGGAATCTAATGAACAAAATAAACTGACGAACAAAATAGATCCAGAGACACTGAAGCATGGAACAGACTGAGGGATCTCAGAGGGAAGGGTGGAGAGGGGGCGGGAAGAGATTAACCGAAGAATTTACATGCACACATGCATAACCCATGGACACAGACAATAGTGTGGGGAAGGCCTGGGGGGCAGGAACAGGAGGGAGGGGGTCCATATTGGGGAAAAAGGGACATCCACAATACTTTCAACAATAAAGGTACATTTTTTAAAAGGCATCTAAAATGTTTAAACACAAATAGATTTCACTCATTTTAACCTTGATGATCTTGATCCCCACATTCAGGTGAAGGACACCTCGCATATCCTTCTGTAACACACGTCACACACCACAGTGTCACAATCACTCAGTTTTGTCTCGCCTGAGACCTGTGCCGATCTACTTGGAGACACCACGCGCTCCGGGAAGGCAGCGCCCACGGTCAGGGTGCCTGGCTGTGCCTCCCTGTCTGGAGCGGTGCCTGCCACTGGGGCAGGGCGTCTAAATATCTGTTGGCTGTAGCATAGATTAACCCTCCTGGACATGTGCGTTTGCTCCCTGGACATAAATCAGGGAGCACTGATCTATGAATGTGTTTTCAAAACCAATTGTGAGCTTCCTGGCGGGGATCCGCTGGACCGGCTACTGCCGCGGTCAACCCAATGAGGCTGAGGGTCAGGGGACTTTTCCCTGGAGATAAATGATTCCTGGTACTTGAGAGGCCAATGGGACTCTCATACTGTAGGAAGAGACTGTGGCAGGATACGGGTATGAAGCCCGCTTGCTTTGCTGTACCTTGAAGCTTTGATAAGGTTATAAAATGTATGATATGCATCCTAGTTCCCCCTTCTGTAAGATGGAAATTATATTCACTTTTGTGAATATTGGGATTGGACAAAGAAGTATATTAACTGACTTCACATTATAAGCATTCAATAAATGGGACAGTCTTTCTCCTCTCTTGGTGCTTAACTTCCCCTGTTTGATTTCTCTTTATAGTGGTTACAAAGAGACCTGTCTATTTATTAATGTGTTTATTGTCTGTCTCCCTCCAGCCACAGCGAAAGCTTTACAAGGGCATTGCCGGGTCCCACTTAGGACGGCGCCTGCAACAGAGTGGACGGCCCGGGACCAGGCGTTGCGTAAGTGTCGCTACCTCTCAAGCGCATGGGTCTCGCAGCACACTTCCTCTCAGGCGACTCCCACGCCTACAATAGCCTTACGTTCCATCCGGCCAGGGGAAGACCTTATGTCACGAAAATTCAGAGCAGTTCAGCTTTGGAAGGCATAAATGAGCATCAAAATGTCTTTTCTCCTGATTAATTTCAAAATGCAAAGCCCATTAACAACATAACTTGATGTAAAACCAGGTCTCTAGATTTAAATTTATGTACCTCCTAGTCTGCCAACCAAAATTCAATCAGTAAGAGTACATTTAAGAAATAACATGTATGTCGACCACTAACATTCCGTGTACTCTGGGGGTCTTCTGGATGTCCTTCCGGGGTGACTCTCTCCTTCCCTCTGCTCATTTTTCTCTCCTTTGCTTTGATCAGTATTTGGTTGTTTATTTTTATCCTATTGCATATCTCCTGGCTCTTTCAATAGTATCTTAAATGGTAAGGTTTTATTTTTACAAAAAACTTTCTCCTCAGTTCAGCAGAATGATCTTGATAAACACCCACTCAGCAAAAATAATAGTTTATCTTCCTGGGCGGGCAGCTCAATTGTTTAGAAAGTCATCCCAATATGCCAAGTTTGCAGGTTAGATCCCTTGTCAGGGCACATACAAGAATCAACCAATGATGCATAAATAAGTGGAACAGCAAATTGATGTCTCTCTCTCTCACTCTCTCTCAAATCAATAAATTAAAAAAATAATAAAACTTAAAAAAATAATAGTTTATTATAGCATGAATGCATGAGTATTCAAAATCGAGCATGCCCATGTACAAACACAAATTAACTTCTTTACAATCATGTTTACATGGTTCAGGCATAAACAGTAAACAGAATAAAACTGTAACTTCTCACTATGGCTGTGGCCAACTTGTTGAGACACATCTTCCTGATTTGGAAATCGGAATCTTTATTTTTAGATCAGATATCTGAAAAGCATGTTCTCCTATAATAAAAGTGTTTCCATTCGAAAAGCACCATCCACATATACATATTCTGCATTTTCCCTTTTAAAGTTGCCAGACACTCTTTTTGCAACGTGAAAATCTCATTTCCATGAGAAAAAGGCAGCTGTGTTCCTTATATAGAACCGAAACATAACTGCTTTAAAAGTGGGCCCCGCACATTAATTCAAACCTTCCCCATCTTTAGTTGTCGACAGTGAAAGGTTATGGAAAATGCAAGGAGTTCTAAAAATATATTCTTCACCTGAGCGCACTATTTTCTTAAAAATAAAGAAAAGCAAATCAGTGAAGCAGTTGTCTTTCCCTGGTACTTTTCGTTTCTTATCTTTCTTCCCATTTGTATTCTGACCGTAGGATCTTCACACAGATCTACTCCGTTTCACAGTCTGGCACAGGACCATTTGAACCACAAACGCTCGGAAAGTTGGATTTCAGAGGTTAAATGCATTATGGATTGAAACAGGGAGTTTTAATTAAAACGAAGACTTTTCAAAGGGATCATCGATATTCCCCAGGTGATCCGTTTCTTCCTGCCCTTATTTCTCGCCCATATTGCATATTTTATGGATGCTTTAAAGCAGTAGTTCAAATTAATACATCCCTGCACCCCAGCTCGGTGGTGTTAATCATGCTTTAACAGTAAATCATTTTGAAACATTAGAAATGACACTTGGACAACGTTGAATAAAACTCGTTCATTTTACAAGAGGCAAAACTGAGGCTTAGAGAGGGAAACGGATTTTCATACGGTAACTTCAGTTTAGAAATGTTGGAGTTCTGATCATATCGAGGGTGATGAGGATGGCACCATGCCCCCATGACTGAGACCCAAGATAACCATGAAGACCACTCAGGTCCATTAGTTCAATGATTGGCATACGTACCCATCTAGGATATGCTTGATGCAGGGGATAAATTATTTTCTTGCCCTTGTTGGTAGTTACTTAAGAATTGTTATTAGAAACCAAGATATTCCTAAGCAGTTTTCCAGAATTAGCTCTCGAACTTTATATATATATATTAATCAAGAAACTCAAAAGACTTCAAATAATGAAAAACAAACTGCAGAAAACTGCACAATAAGATTAGAGCAGAATCAGAGTCTCCACCGCTTCTAACACTGTAGGAAAACCACTAGATTGACTACTTGATCCTTTCTGATGGTCAAAACTTTATTTTTCCCTATATTTCTTTAAAAAACCCCACAAAAAAGCAGTGTTTATTCTAATCTCTTTGGTGTTTCTATTAATGTCCTTTTTCTGTTCCAGAATTTAATCCTAATTGCATTGTTATCATATTTCCCAGATGCCTCTGTTGGTGCCACTTCCTCAGGTTTTCGTGGTCTTCCATGATCTTGAGATGTTTTGAAGGGTACTGGTCAGTATTTTGTTAAATTCCCCTCAACATGGACTTGCCTGAACTTTTCTCATGGTTAAATTGAGGATATGCCTTATTGGAATGATGCCACAGAGAAGACTAGTTTTCAGACATCAAATAGCAGTGCATCTAGACAACATCGTGAACAATTTTATCACCTAGTCATTTCTTGCAGGCACCATTTAAAGATTTCAGGTGTACCTTTCTTTTTTTCTCTAACTACCCTCATAAGATATCTCTTCCAATTGCTTGAAGAGATTAGTTTATACTACACACAAAGAAATGATGGAAGCCCAAGAAGATGGTATGGCTTTGAGTCATGCAACAAATTAGCAGATTTATGCCTTAAATTTTTGTCATCAGAACCTCAACTCACAGATTTCCCAACAAAGTTCACTGTGAAAACTTGGGATCCTCATGACCTCGGGGTGTCCTGAAAAGATCCTTGTGAACTTCACGTTTCCTTTCATTTCTAGTCATAAGGCCCTAATTAGACATGTCACTTTTCAGTTTCATATGCAAGATTCATGAATGTTTCCTCAGAAATCCATCAGCGGTACATTGGGCTTCCATCTTCTTTCTTCCTCCCCCACTGGTGCAACTCCACCTCGGCATGGCTGTGAGGGATACGAGTCCTTTTCACTTCCCCTAATTGGAGTGAGAATTCCCCTGCTCAGAGTTGAGGATTCTGGGTGTGCCTTCAAAAAAACTGTGACTCTTGAATAATGATTTGGCTCTGCAAAACCTGGTGCCTTGGCACCCTGCTGAGGTGCTGCCATCAAAACAGAAAAAAATCAAATTTTTCTCCGAATGGAGTCTTAATAACAGTTGGAAACTTCAACCTCCTGCCTATAATTTATTTACAAAAAATCTTTTTGAAGGAAACGATGTTTGAGAATTCTGTGTGGCTTTGATGTTTGCAAAAGTAACCCCATAAAGATAGAAAGATGATAGATAGAAAAATAGTTAGCTGTACCTACAGATAGAAAATAATACAGATTAAAACAAGAAATCTTGTGTCCAATACCTCATAGGTGAGCCTTTGATTCTTATATTTTTCCTATAACCAGACCCCCCACTTGACCTTAGAGACTGTGTTAATCATTTATGGCCTATGTCTTAGCTTAATCCTACCATAACCATTCTTAGACGATGTTTTTACTGAAAGTAAATTTTTTGAGGGGTAAATGTGGGGGTCAAGACATGATACATAGAAGAGGACACAGCTACTAAAAAGTGCATGAGGGGTCGACTGGTTACCACAAAGTTCATAGGTCAAACCCTAACGCCAAAGTGATTACATTTGGAGACCGGGCCTTTAAGGGCGCAACTAAAGTTAAATAAGGTCATAAGGGTGGGCTTATAATCTGATAAGACTGGGTTGCATATAAGAAGAGGAAGACACATCAGATCTCCCCCTCCCCCTCCTCCTCCCCCTCCCCCTCTCCCTCTCTCTCTCTCTATTTTTCTCTCTCTGTGCATGCACAAAATATAGGCCATTTGGGGTCACAGTAAGATAGTCATTTGTAAGCCAGGAAGATAGGCCTCACTAGAAACCAACCCTGATGGCACTCTTGGACTTCTTGCCTCCAGAACTGTGAGGAAATGAGCAAAAAACTATAAAACCTCACACATTTTAAAACAAGGCTTTGAAAATTATAAAAACATTTTCAACTTTAATTGTAAGGAGAACACTGTGAAATGTAATTTTTATGATCAGGTGGGCATTGCGAAAATACTTGATAATTATGGTGTTGAGAGTGTGCAGAAACACTTCTACTGTAGAGGACATTGTAAATTGTGACAATTACTCTAGGAAACATAAAAACCCTAATTAGCGATACCTTCAGCCTGAACAGTTATATTCCAGGGACATACTCTATAGATACCAACCCACAGGTAGGAGCAACAGGTAGGATGAATGAATGTTCATCTAAGGAATGTTCTCAGTTGGGAGGTACTTCAATCAAGAACGACCCATACATGTGATGTAACACGATGCTGCTTTCAAAGAAGGTGACATTTTTTATTTTAAAGTTTAGATAACAACAATCTCATAATGTCCTTTCTCAAGTAAGAAAAGCAAAGAACAGAGAGAAGAAGAATGCTGCGTGTTTGTAAAAAAATATGTAAGCATGTATTTGCCTGTAGATGTCTTATAAGCACTATTAAGAATTTTAATTGTGTAAGGATTTGAAATATTATAGTTATTATTTCTATGGATTTATTATGCAGTAAACATTCATTTAGATGCACACATGTTTCCTCTCCCTTTGTATTTATTGTCTGCCTGCATCTCCAATCTCCTATTTGATATCATTTTGACTGCCTAAAGGGAATCTTTTAGTATTTCTTTTAGTTTAGTTCTGGGGCCAAGAGATCCTTTTATTGTCAGTTTGTTTGAAAGTATTTTTATTTTATCTTTGTTTATTTTAAAAGCCATTTTCCCTTGATACAAATTTGTAGATTAGTGGTTATATATTTCCAGCAACTTACATATAATGTCTTAAAATATCTCAAGAAGATTTAAAAAAAATATTTTCACCCAATCTTTCTTGGTTGTTCACACCGTCAGAGTTGGTTCAAGTTACCTAAGATTCAATTATAAGAAGTTGATGCATTTGTAAAATTATGGTGAGTATTAAAACCTTCATAACTTTTTTATTTTATTTTATATGTTGCTAAAAGTGACACTTATTTTATTTAATATGTAGACATTACAACTTATCACAAATTATATCCTCCTTAACTCTTTGAACTTTTGATGAAAAAAATTAGAATATCATTTGAATTACCAAATATACCTCCATGGAAATTTTAGTCCAGCTTTGAATCAAGAAAATTATCATTATAATGTCATTGATATTTCTGTTTTCATTTGAAAGGTAAGTGGGAAATTCAAAGTTTCAAGAACATCCAATTTCAGATCCAGTATAAAGAAAACCTACCAAATACTGGAAGAAACACTATTATTTTAGTTTATTTTGTTTTTAATGCACTTCAGACTGTTGGAAATACTGAGAGGTTATGTGTGAAGAAATCTGCAAGTCAAGAGTTCATGTGCGGTTACCTGATTTTTGTTTTCTTACTGTTGATGTTCTTGTTTCTCAATAATGAAAACATTCTCTTTGGTTGTGTTGTTTGAGAAAGAAGACCCGAGTCACAGTACAGAGTTCACAGCAGACAGAAAGAAAGATATTTTATGTTTGGAAACAAGGTGGAAGCTTCCCACAAAAACTAAAGTAAGAGGTGATTTTATTAACATTGTGTGTGTACAACGTTTTCCCATTGAGGTTTAGCAGTTTCCTATATAGACCTGGTTAGTGTGGTGCAGGGATATCTATGTTCACAAAACATGGCAGTTTTTTTTGTTTGTTTTTTGTTTTTGTAAAGAATTAGCATGTCTATTTGCTATCTGGATTCACAAAGATATTTTGTATAAAACATCTTGAAATGGGGAAATGGCTGGAATTTTTTGTTTAGTACTTTCCCATTACATCTATATTTTCTTTTTCTTTCTCTTTTTTTGAACTATTGATATTTATTTTTCAAACATCAGTTATTTGAAATGGAAATACTTTTGGTTTTCAGTCTAATAGTTACTGCCTTTTTTGTTTTCATTTTTATTTTATTTTTTCATATTATTTTATTATTTATTTTATTTTTAAATTACTGTAATTTATTTTTCCCATCCCCATTTATGCCCCATACCCTCTTCCACCTCCACCCCCTACCCCAGCAATAACCACACTGTTGTCGTTGTCAATTAATTCTTTCTCTATCTGTGAGTCTGTCTCTGTTTTGTCTGTCAGTTCACTTTGTTCATTAGATTCCATACATGAGTGCAATCATATGGTGCTTGTCTTTCTCTGACTGAGTTCTTTCACTTAGCATAATGTTCTCCATGTCCATCCATGCTGTCACAAAGGATAAAATTTCCATCTTTTTTATGGCAGAGTAGTATTCCATCGTGTAAACGTCCCACAGCTGTTTTATCCACTCATCCACTGTTGGACATTTGGGCTGCGTCCAAATCTTGGCCATTGTAAATAATGCTGCAGTGAACATAAGGGTGAATATATTCTTTTAAATTAGTGTTTTGTGTATCTATGTTTTCAACACCTTAAAAATATAATTTTTTTCCATTATTGTAAAATATGTTTTGTCACTATAAGGGTCTGCATGGGTCCTTGCAATCTACTACCATTTAGAATAAAGGAAGGAGCACTTCATGCTGATTTTTTAAGTTAAACTGGAAATTGAACCAGGATGTGTTCTCATAGGGTGGCTTTCAGCCTAGTATATGTGAGCCATTTCCAGGAATAAATAAATTCAATACAGGATGATGGACATGGATTAGGAAAAAAAGGTCAAATGAGAAAATTTCTTAAATTGCCCATAATTTTGCAAATGCAGTAAAACAGTTGGGGAAATTATGTTTAGAGGGAAATAAATATCAGCACTTTCTATTTCCGTGAAAAAGGTCTTCCTCTAAAGCTGGTCTTGAAAGGTTCAGAAAATATGACTCCACTTCAAGGAGACCTGAGCACTAAGCCTCAAGACCAAGGAGTCTTGTCTGGGGAGGCCTTGAATGAATAGCCCATTCAGGTTCCTATCATATCTAACTACTGCAAAAAATATTTGCTTTTGTATTTTAATATCTCAAGTAAAATGTTATAGATGAGCTAGTGATTCCCTGGCTCTCCAGCCTTTCCTCTAACCAGACTCAAAGGAAATAAGTCATATTGACTATCTATGGTTTATACCCACTTCTGTGCTGAGGTATGGAGAGAAAAGTTTACATCGATCAAAGCTGACACTGTTAGTCATCTCGTAAAGGGGCGGATAAATATAGTTCAGTAAGTGCTATCATAGAAATCTATAAGTGTCCAAATCTCTGAGGTGGTCAGAGAAGACCTCCTGAGCATAATCATATCCTGTCTTTGAACAACACAAGCTAGTTGCTTTTGGGACCTATAAAAAGTTTCTCCCCAGGAATATGTGATGGTTTTTAATAAAGGATTTTAACTTTGTCAGGAAAGTAGAACAATTCATAACGTGAATTTGGCTCAGCCACCACAAATAATTGATTTGCCCCAAACGTTTACCTCTAAGAAGCACAAAGTGTAAATATAGCCCCCTAACAAATTTCAGTGGAGCAGAAGAACACTTTAAGGGTAAATAATAACAGTGACATTTTTTCAATCAGAGAATCTAAAAGAATGGGAAACCCAAAGAGTTCAGTTAACCCAACCTAATGATACCAAATTTCATTCAGATCCAAAGACACTTGCTGAGTTGTCAACTATACTTTGCTTGAATACCCTAGTTAGAGTAAGTTACCAATTTCTTAGCTTTTCCTTCCCACTTTTGTAGAATATGCAATTGTGGGGGGAAATGTACCTGATACCAAGCAAAGTTACTCTGCTTCCCCCAACTTCATCTGACATTTCTATCTATGGGGCAAATAAATTGTATTTCCCACATAACAGGTATTTCTGTAGGCTAGGAATTATTTTTACTTACCTCCACTCAGCCAACTCCCTGGATTCACCAATGACCCTCACTTTGTGATTTGCAACAGCAGATGCCCACAGCATGCGGAGTTCTCCTGGGCAATACGTCCATGCACTTCTCATGCCAGTGGTGAAGTTCATGCTTCCCAAGAGCCAAGAGCTTTTATCTCCACACTTGACACAGAGCATACCTATTATTGTAATTATGTAATATTTTCATGACAGCCTTGTTATCATAACCTTCTTTAACCATAGCTACCTCCCAAAAGTCCCATCTCCAAAAACCATTACATTGAGGGTTAGTGCTTCAACCTATGAATTTTGAGGAGACAATTCAGTCTCTAGCAGGTGAGAATAAAAGCATTATATAGAAATACAATCTGTAGACGTGTTCTCGAAGAAAAGGCCATTGTCCCAAATAAAAAGATCAACATGTAACTGGATATATATACCTTTTAAGTTAAATAAACTTTAGAGTTATGTGTGTACTCTAAATGACTTTTTAAAGGTGCCTGGCCACCTGCAGTCTCAACTGTGCTTTGCAAACAGCCATCACATCATGACCAAAGCACCTGATTTTAAACTAAAAATTTTATTCTATTTTTAGACATCTATTTTGGCCACTTTAAAAAATATATATGTCTTTATTAATTTCAGAGAGAGAAACAGAGAGGAAGAGAGAGAAACATCAATGATGAGAGAGTCATTGATCGGCTGCCCCCTGCACGTCCCCTATTGGGGATCGAGCCCACTGCCCGGGCACGTGCCCTGATCAGGAATCGAACCCTGATCTCCTTGATCCTAGTTTGACACTCAACTGCTGAGCCACACTGGCCGGGCATTTTGGGCCACTTTTTGAGTGTCATTTTGTCAGTCTCGAATATGACTGGATTAAAAAAGATGGAAACACTTCAAATATTCAAAAAATATCGAAGTGACATGAGGGGCAGAGGCACACAGTCAGGCAAAGCGTTTTCCTGTCTGCTTCAGCATCGTTGTTCAGGGACGGCGATATCGCAGGTCCCCCAGGCCTTGCCCCGCCCTTCCTCCTCCTGCCCCCTTCCCACAGGGCACCTGCCCCAAGCCCACGAGCACCGCGCCCAGTGTGTGCGCAGCACGCGCGCTGCGGCCCGAGTGGCAGCGAAATGGATATGGCCCTGCTGCAGTCGGGGCCTCCTCGGGTGCGACACGGCCACCCCTTCAGCTGCTCGTGGCTCAGGGCTGCGGCCCAGGCGGCCCAGGCGGGGACGGGCCTCGGCCGCCCCCCTGCTCCCCTGGGGTAACCCTGGAGGCCTGTCCCAGCCCCACAGCTCCAGGGGGCGCCGAGACCCCAGCTACAACCCCGGCCGGGCTGGGCCTCGGGCCCTGCCCTATCCTGCTTTTCTCGCTCCCTTACACCTTCCTGGGCAGCCTCTGCTAAAGCGTCTGCATGCAACTTGTTGTTTGTGTGCTTTAAAATTTACATAAATGGAATCATACTGCGTTATGTTCTCTTTTATGAGTTTGAGATATACCCATGTTGATACATATAAATGTAATCTATTTTAACTGCTCTATAAAATAGGATTATATGAATAAATCATGATTTATTAATTTATTCTGCTGAGAAACACTTTATCCCACTCCGCTGTTCCAATCAGTGCTTCAATGAAACATTCTTTTCTTTTGTAGGAGTGTGAGCGTTTCTCCGTAATGGCCATCAAGATGCAGACTACTCGTGGAGAGACTTCTGCCCTGCGAGTTTCCAGCCCTTTCCCAGCAGCTCTCTAAAGTGGCTGTAACAATTTGTTAATGATGTGAGTTTTCATTTTTCTATATTCTTGCAAAGCTTCATGTTAAAAATATGAACACCTGCATTTTTAAAAGTTTGTAAGGGTAAGATGGAATCTAATTTATTTAAAATTTGGATTTTGCTCACAGTGAGAATGAGAAATTTTTTTCTTTTATGTTATTTTTTTTGCCATTTCTATTTTCTCCTCTGTTAATTGTTTCATTTTCCTATGAGGACATTTGTCTTTCTTATTTTGATATAGGTGTGCATGTATATCTACATACACATATATTTTATTATACATTTTTATTGAATTTCTGTGGGTGACAATGGTTAATAATATTATGTAGGTTTCAGGTGTATAACTCGATAATACACCATCTATATATTGTACTGTGTGTTCACTACCCAAAGGCAAGTCTCTTCTGTCACCATGTATCCCCTTGACCCTCTTCTACACCCCCCATCCCTCCTATCCCTCTGGTAATCGCCACTCTGTTGTCTGTGTCTATGAAGTTTTGGGGGTTTTTGCTTAATCCCTTCACCTTTTCCATCTAGCCCCCCAAACCTCCTCCCCTCTAACAGCTGTCAGTCTGTTCTCTGTGTCTATGAGTCTGTCTCTACTTTATTAGTTTATTTTGTTCATTAGATTCCACATATGGTATCTGTCTTTCTCTGCCTGGCTTATTGCCCTTAGAATAAAACTCTCCAGGTCCATCCATGCTGCCGCAAAGGGTAAGATTTCTTTCTTGCCCGGCTTGTGTGGCTCAGTGGTTGAGTGAGCACCGACCTAGGGTCCAGGAGATCACGGGTTCGATTCCCGGTCAGGGCACATGCCCGGGTAGCGGGCTCGATCCCCAGTCGGGGGCTTACAGGAGGCAGCCGATCAATGACTCTCATCACTGATGTTTCTCTCTCTCTCCCTCTCCCTTCCTCTCTCTGAAATCAATAAAGATAGATTAAAAAAAATCCTTTCCTTTTTTACGTGCCGAGTGGTGTTCCTTCGTGTAAATGCTCCGCAGCTCTCTTACCCCTCAGCTACCTGCGGCCTCCAGGCCTGGCTGCTGTGGATCGCTGCGGTGGACACAGGGTGCGCCCCTGCCCTCCCCCCCGCCCCCACGCGGCTTCTTGGGCAAATCCTTGGTTACAGGACTTGTCCAGCTCGTCTTTGGTTGACCATTCAGGTTAACTGCTCTATATTTTAGTGGTAATTCCAGTTTGGTCCTGGGAGGAAGTGAGTTTATATCCCACCTGCTCTGATGCCATCTTGGATCCTTGTTGTGGGATCTAATCCACATATATATTCCTTATTTTGATATGTATATATGTTTTATAAAGAATATGTATAGATGTTGTTATGTATATTTTTTATAAAACAAAAGACACAATAACTACAATGGAAAGTTTCACCCCGGACATGACATGTAACCAAAAAAGTATTGAATCCAGTGAAACTTACAGTTGTACTTATCTCTTTTGTTGTGTAAAATTTTAAATATTTTTTAAAAATTAAAAAAAATATATAATATAACAAATGTATTCATCCTTCTGGATGCATTTTAATTTTCAAATTTTGTTTAAGAAAGTATTCTGTATGCTAGATTATAAAAATATGTTTTGTAGTGAATTGTTAGAGTTTTCATGTTTTTGGGTTTAATCAAACTCAGGGTGGCTTGTGTATGAAAGTAAAAGGGATCTAGTTCTATTTTCTAGTTAGGAAGAGTCTGTTATTCTACTTTCATTTGTCTAATGGCATATGTTTCCTGGGTGGTATGTTTTGTCATTTCTATCATGCCATAGCTTCTGTCATAAGCATGGTTCCTTTTCTTTTCATTCATTTATTTTATTTATTTCTTGGCTTATTACTCGACTTCATAGGTCTGCGTATTGATTTAAGCACACAAATTCTGCAACATTTATACTAATAAAGCATACTTTTTATGAGCCAAAGACATCATTTTTTTGTCTTAAATGAGGAATAGATTCAATAGATTTGTAAAAGCATATTCGAGATGCATAGCTGATGGTCATCTGCTCTGATAAAAATCAAAATTTGTGGCTTATTTCCTGTAACCTCAACAACTGGTCGACTGGTGGATTTTTCCCCCAGCACATCTTGCAAACAAATTATTTTTTAAAAGATGATTAGACTATTCTGTAACTTCAAATTAAGTCTTTGATGTATACTATATAATTTATTATTTGTTTACTTACTACCCTGATGGCCTTATTTAATTTTGATTTGGACAATTCTTCATTCAAATATTTGTTCTTGCCTGGGAGCTGACCTAGAACTGATTCCTGAAAGTCTGGACCTGCTAACCTCAGGCTGAACCTCGTATGTTGTCCTGCCCTTCGCCAAGTTGATTTTGAGAGCATATGGTTCAATATTACATCAATAAAATAGAAGAATATTAGAGCTCCACATGCTTAACAGGTAATATCACCTTGACCTCTTTGCTGCCGGGACACATCAAAACCTTGGTCATAGAAAATAACAAACATAAAAACAGACATGTAAGTTATTTACCTCATGGAAGCTTTGCCTTGCATTCTGTAGCAAATAATGGTAAGAATGAGACAAAATACAATGTCAGTAACTGTGTGGGCTCTGGAGTTAAACCTCATGGGCTAGAAATGTGGTTAAATAACTTACACTGTAAAGTAAGTTACTCACCTTCTCTGTACATGTGTTTCATCTTTTGTAAAATCATAATAGGGCATTTTTAAGGAGTAAACTAATTAGTACACAAAAAACACTTCAAATAATTCTTAGCACATAGAAAGTTCTATAAAATTGGCAGCTCTTATTTAGATTTTTACATTTAAATTCTTGTCACAGATGGTTTTGGAATTCTTACATGGACTGCGATCCCCATGGGAGCAAACATCCTGTTTGTTCACTGCCGCATCCCTAACACCTTTCATATAATAGATGTTCAATGAGTATTTGTTGAGTGGATGAATTTTACGCAGACCCCAGGTTTTGTCATTTATATGCCATTTGTCAGCCTTCTTTGAGTAATACAGAAGAGTTATAAAAATGTGATATTACATTTGGGGGGCACTATGTCAAGAGAAATGTTTGTAAAAATCAAACAGCTCCCACTTGATGAGAGTTCATGGGAAAAATCCCTAATAGACCTCAGTCATAGGAAGATAGCATCCTCCTGGAGCAGAACGTAAGTTAGCTACTGGGGATGCGGGATGCGCAGCACAGCTTTGGCCTTGGGGAGCTCCCCGTATCGTGGATTTCGAGGCAATCTAGGGGTAGAAAGTGTGCTCTGAATCTGGATATGGGAAGAAAACAGTGCATTTAAGACAGGAGTACTGATTGATGGGAGTACTATAAGGAGACAGAGCGAAAAGTTAAATGTAACAAACACACATCCTCATGATTGTGATTCTAATTACACTCTAATTTGTCACTCAGAAAACATTCATAAGTTTTATAACTGCCTTTTGCAGTAATACTAGATTATACTTGCTATAAAATCTAGCATCTGCCAAAATCCAATCTGTGATTAATGCTAATGCCAACTGCACACAGAGCACCTGCGCACACATTTCCAGCAACAAGCACGTATGTTCCCTTTACATCAGCAGGAATTGTCTCCAAGCTTGGAACTGATTTTACATATATTAACTCCCAGGGTAAGTATATGTTGCAAGTTAATGTCAAAACATCTTGAAAGGCCACCTTTAAAAAACAATACAGAAAACAAATTGCACTTTAAAAAAAAAAAAGGCTAGCCTAGCCAGCCACCAGTGGCTCAGCAGGTGAGCATCAACCCATGATCCAGGAGATCGTGGTTCATTCCCGGTCAGGGCACATGCCCGGGTTGTGGGCTCGATCCCCAGCCAGGGGTGTGCAACGGGCAGCCAATCAATGACTCTCTCGTCATTGATGTTTCTACCCCTCTCTCCCTCTCCCTTCCTCTCTCTGAAATCAATAAAGATATATATATATATATATATATATATATATATATATATATATATATATATATATATTTTTTTTTTAAAGGCTCAAAGTCTGGCTGCTGAAGCCTTGTGTTGGGTTTTATGACCATAGGATCCTGGATGGGTTCTATTTTGTTTTTCCATAACCACTGCTTTTTTAATTCTCGGTGTGAGAGAAGGCAGAAAGGAAAGACATTTAGAAAATTATTAAAGATAGATTTCCTGGCCTTCTGAACTATTGAATGAAAATATTAAATCTTAGTTAATATTTATGTGATACCTGTGCTTTTCCAGGAATGTGTTTTACAAGCCTTATTTGATTTTATACTCACTACAACATTAAAGTTGGTTTGATGACTCTGTTCTTTTTTATAATTATTATTTTTTTTAATTTTTCAATTAGAGTTGACATACAATATTATATTAGTTTCAGGTGTACAACATAGTGATGAGATATTTATATAACTTACAAAGTGATCACCACTTTTGTGAGCAAGTCAATAAAAGGTCTATATAGCTAATAAATATCAACTGAAGGATTGGACCTGGTCTTTCGTCTCCATTGTGCCCCATATTCCACAGACTGGGCTCCAAGGGATGCTGTGGATTATCCATTTTCCCTAGAGCATAACAGATTTATCTTTCTCTGACTACATGAGTTTTTATACGCAAGGCTCATAGTGAGAATTTTATGACCATTTGTTGTTAAACTATTATTACTGGTGGTGATTTTGTTACCACCCTTGCTCTAAGATAAGTGGGCGTGCTCCATGTTCAGAAGTCTTTCTTATCCCCAGTACCAATGAAGAAACCAAATAAAAATTAATAAATAGGCATTTAAGAAGGAGGCCCAGCATAATAGAGTTTTGGAACAACTAGTCACCTAAGATTGGTACAAATTTTCTCAATTAAGTCCATGTGTGCAAAACTTGGTCAAGATCCTATCTGATAAAAGTTGATCATGTAAATTTTCCATTGAGCCCTTTCCTCAAATAGCAAATCAATACAATAAGATTCACTCTAATGAGTTATTTTTTAAATATATCTTTGTTGATTTCAGAGAGAGGAAGGGAGATGGAGAGAGAGCTAGAAACATCAATGATGAGAGAGTCATTGATCGGCTGCCTCCTGCACAGCCCCTAGTGGGGATTGAGCTCACAACCTGGGCATGTGGCCTGACCAGGAATGGAACCGTGGTCTCCTGGATCCTAGGATGCTGCTCATCCGCTGAGCCACGCAGGCCGGGCTCTAACCAAATATTGAATTAAGTAGTTTATACCTGTGAATCACTTTTCTGTTTACAGGCACAGCTACATGCAGTAGCCCATTTGCGCCTGGGAAAGGGAGACTCCTTTCAGGGCACCGGCCTTTAGTGCCAGGGTCAGCATACTGCGGCCCATGGGTCAAGGCTGGCCAGTGGTGGTCCAATTCAGGTCCTGCTCACTGCACTTGTCCACATACTGTCTGTGGCTGCTTTGCACCACAGTGGCAGCATTGAATAGTTGCAACAGGACCTTACAGGCTGCAGATCCAAAAATACTCAGTTTGATCCTTTGCAGAAGAAGTTAATTGACTCAACCTAGATGCTCATCATATCACAAAAACATGCACATGCATACTTGAACACAGGCAGATTATATTATGAGTAAGTATGTATATATTTATTATTGTTATTATTATTAATTATTGTTGCTGCTGTTGTTGTTGCTGCTTTACCACATAGGCACCTCAGTAACCTGGAATCCAGCTCTCAGGGCCAGCCTTGTGGGACCTGTAACTCTAAACATCCAAATGTCTGCTCTTGCAACTCACACTGTCCAAGCCCCAGCAAAGGCTTTGTACATCTCTAGCCTTATGGGATTTGCACATGGTAGCCACATATAGCAACTAAGGAGCAATCTGCAATTTTAGATTATTTATCTCTCTCTTACAATTATATATGTGTTGCTCTAGAAGTAATATGCATGAAGGGTGATGCTGGTTCTTCAGTTTGGCAACTAGATGCATATTGAGGGCCAGAATTATTCAATAAAAATGAACTTAAAAATAAAGCCATACTAATTTTTCTAGAATCTTAATATAAAAGTAATATTCAGTTTTAAATATGCATTTTAACTTTTAGTTTTGTCAATCAGTTTCAATATTTAAAAAGAAAAATCTTGTTTGATGATAGATATAAAATAATTCTAATTTTTCATTTTACATATATTGAAATTTACAGTTTAGGTGAGAATTTATTAATATTTACTAACTTTATTTTATTTACATTTTATTTTTAGTCAGGTAGACAATTACTGTCAAAATTTAAAAATATATTTAAAAATTCATTATACAGCATGGAGATATTTCTGAAATAAAGGTAATTAAATTATTAAATGAATGTATAGTCATTTATGAATTAGTTTTCTCCATTTAATCGAACTATCCAAAAATTATCTTTTCATCAATATAACCCCCAGATATGCACAATGATACATAAACTTGGTCTTTTTTTGATATTTTGGGGTTTCTATTCATTTCTGATCATATAGAAAACATACATAAGCTTTCCTAGTGTCAATATAGGAGCATACAACATGTGTGTTTGTTAACTTGGTTTATGATGGTCAACCCTTTAAATATATGGTAAGTGGGCTAAGGTTTGTTCACATGCATGGACTGAGACTCAGGCCAGTGTGTCAGCAGCTCCATATGTTCCTGGCTGTTTGAGCTCAGGAGATTAGTCTAACCCTTCTGTGCCCAATTTCTTGATCTGAGCATCATCGGTCACCTCATAAGATTTCTGCAATGATTATATGACTCAATGTATGTAAAAGTGTCCAGCACAATACTTGGATTATGCTATTTTCTACCCCTAAGCATATTGTTTCACTTGAACTTCAAAATAATGAGATTTACTTTATTAAGTTCTACCTACATTCCTCTTTCAGAGATGATGAAACAGGTTCAGAGAAGGCGGTATCTACTGGACACCACAGAGTTGGCGAGTGGAAGATAGGGGGTCACCATGCATGACATAACAGCGTAATGAATAAAGGACGTGCAGTTTTCGGGGTCAGAGACCCAGTCCTCAGTCCCATCTTGAACACTTAGTGGCTATGTGATCTTAAACAACTGTCAATTGGGGCTGGCAGTAGCTATCTCTAAAATTCGTGAGCATTAAATAAAGAACCATAAAATGTCACATGAATGTATGTGATTAATATGGTTTTCAACTTTATGTCTCTAAATTTTCTTTTCTTGCATTCAAGGCATATTTTTTAGCAGTAGGAACATTTATTTCAAATAAAAACTCATGTGGAACTCCAGTACTGTTAATATGTAAAGCATGAAGAGGAGCTTTGGGTGAACTAGAGCCTAAGGTCTCTGTGTATTGGGGTTATTTCTTTCCCTTGTTCTCATGACCATGGCAGCTCCTGAGGCACTTCTTTTGAACAGGTAACAAGGTCTGAAATGAATTCTCCAAACCATTTTACTTCTTACATCACTGCATATATCTACATAAGAAATCATCTGCAGGGCAGCTTTTTCCATGAAGCAGTCCTGACAGCCCAACTGGAGCAGAATTTTCCACCTGCTTCTGCTGGCTGACGTTCCTCCTTCTGAGTATCATAAAAATGCCTTCCCACAGTGCCTCCCACCTAGCCTTCCTCTCCCCATCTCATTCCAAGGCTAGGCCGGTAGAGGTCAGCTGCCCCCGTGACCTTAATCACCTTGACTCGATTCTCATTCATGTAAAAATGTTCCAAGACTTCATACCTCAGACTGATGGCCAGATGTGAGCCACCAGTTTAAATGACAGCTGGAGTTGCTTGAGTTTGCTAACACTGGGGTCACATTTTACACACTTGCAATTTTCTCTCAGCTTTTCCGACAAGCCTAGATTTTTGCCAACACTGGCACTTTTTCAGTAACAATGCATTTCTCTGACAGCCTCATTGAAGGCAAGTGGAGCTTAGCACCTTTCGACTCCTATATTGCCTTTGGCTTTCACACAGATGTCTGTCATTGTAGCTTCTATTTTGGGGGTTCAGGAATGCACAAGGCTTGGGAGATGGAGCTATGCCCGTTGTCAGCATAAGTCAGATCACGTCACTCTCTTGCTCACTACTCCCCAGTGGTTTCCCATCATACTTAAAACTCTTCTTCCTGCCTTAAAAAAACGTGTCTGAGCTGATCTGTCTCTACTCTTACAAATCTAATGTGATGGTTCTCCTGTCTCCCTCTGCCAGTCCACAGTGACCCAATTTCTGTTCTGATGCCATCCAGAGCTTATTTCTGCAACAAAGACTTTGGGCTAACCTTTTTCTGCCCAGGATGTTTCTCCTCCTGACTGCACATGGTTGTTCCTTCATGTCATTCAGAGTCCTGTTTAAATATCACCTCCTTAAACAGATCTTTGCCGGCTACCTGATCTAAATTAGCTACCGAGGACCTTTGTGTCTCATAATTCTATGAAAATTCTCTCCAAGTTCCTACCTGTACCTCTTCAATTTAAAGCAATATTACATTATAGAAGGTTTTGTGTGTTTGTCATTTTGGAATGCAAATTCCACGACTGCAGTGAATGCCTGTGCTTTGTTCCCTGCTGGATCACTGGTAGGTAAAACAGAGACTGACATATAGTAGATAGTCATTAAAGTTATATTTAATTATTGTTTAATGAACTGTTTAGCCTCCCAAGTCTACAATGACCCTATTCCCATGAAGTCAGCACTTATATTTTAATATTAAATCAGACAAAGAAGACACGAGGCTATGTTGGTTCATCCAACCTTTATGATAGAATAAGACAATCCGAAAATAAACAGTACCACTCAGCACTTTGCAGTTGGGCACAGGTGCATGACCTGCTCTGGCTAATACAACGTGGGCGGGAGTGGCTTCCATCAATGTGGATGGAGGTGGGGAGAAGGTCCTCACCATTCTCCGCTCTCCTCCTTCATTCACTCTGCTTTGGCCAGAAGCTGTGTGCCTACGTGGTTGGGACACAAGATGTGAGTCACCACGCAGAACACAGCTGCCATGGAGGGTTGCTCAGTTCATGATGGACTTAGTATGAGTGAATATTGTGAGTGAAAAATAGGATTTTCTGAGGTAAGTTGGCTCTTCCAGCATAACTGTAGCTTACCTTAAATAATTAATCAGCACAGTGGAAGATGCACGGGCCCAAGAGCTCCTAGGATTAAAGTCAGTTTAGGTAACTTGATCTAGCTGAGCCCCTACAAAATAGGGACATTATGCCTGATGCATGCGAATGCTGCCAGATGATAATTCACATAAGCAGTTGGAGCATATGGGTGCTCGCTGAACTTTATTTACAATGAGGTTTTCTATAAATAGACCTCCAAATATTGGCCTATTCTCCAAATACTATACAATACAACTCTGAATCCCTTCCTTGCATCCTGGCTACACGGGCATAACCATGAAACACATGCCATCGGCATTCATCACTCATTCGCTTCACAGGTAACATTGGTGGGTCGTCCTTTGAGGTGTCTAGAATTGTTCGAGGGATAAGTGTGAGTAAAAGACCTTTTCCCTCCTTGTATACTTCAGTGTTAGATGGAAAAGATAAGACTTTACCCTATGTATCTAATTGTGTTTCTTAGTAGAGTTGTCAGATTGAGGAGGTTCACAGGCTTGCGTTGAGTACATTCCCCGGGAAATCATGGACGAGTTAGACAGACAGCTACTGGGGCTCAAACACGGTAACAGCGCTGAGCTCATTCTGCGGTGGGAGAAAACCATGGGCATCCAAACAAGAGGAGAAAAAATACATCCCCCAACTGGAGGCAACTATTTGGGGAACCTAGTGAGCTGCACTCCTGGCATCATCCTGACCTGCCAATCATGAGATGATTTCAAAAAATTTGGGTCAGCTACCAGCCCCCTGAGTGCAGTCTCGGGGGAAGCTGGGAGCTGAGACGAGGAGAGTGCACTGAGGAAAGCAATCTGTCTGGATTTGGTAGAAAGAAAGCTAAATGAGCTCGTCTGGGAGTGGAGTTTCCACACTAGCAGAGCCTCATTGACTAGAGTAGGAGAGGAAGAGCCCTCCCACTGGCTGGGGAGTTGTCAATAGTGTGTATTAATACAACACGTAATTCTGGCATTGACTCCTGGCTTTCAACTAAAAGAAAAGCCACTGCTTTACTGTTCTTGTTTGATCTATTATAACAGCACAGAGGACAGAGCATGACACCAGCCACACAGAAAAGGGGATGCATCTATCGAGGTGGTTCAGAGCAAGCCAGCTGGGGTTCAAAGGCAGCCCCATCTAAAGAAGTGGAAGACCTGGGTAATCGCTCATCCTGCCAGCATCCGCTAACTTATCTGCCAAAGGGACCATGACAGGGCCTAATTATCAGGCTATCAGAAGAATTAGTGAGAATATAAAGGAAAGGTACAGTACCTAACATATACTCGTATGTTAGCTAGTATTATTATCTATGCATTCAGAGCCTCAGCCACAGGTAAGTGAAATCATACGGCATTTGTCTTCCTCTGACTGGCTTATTTCACTTAGCATAGTACTCTCCAGGTCCACCCATGCTGTCACAAAAGGTAAGATTTCTCTTTTTTACGGCTGAGCAGTATTTCATTGTGAAAATGTGCCACAAAAACAGACAAACAGCTGTCAGAGGGGAGGGGTTTTGGGGGGGCTGGGTGAAATAGGTAAAAGGATTAAGCAAAAAACCTTTTAGGCACAGACAACACTATGGTGATTACCAGAGGGGAAGGGGTGGAGGCAGGTAGAAAAAGGTAAAGGGGAGATAAATGGTGATGGAAAAGGACTTGACTGTGGGTGGGAAACACACAATACACAGATTATATTTCATAAAATTGTACACTTGAAACCTATATAATTTTATTAACCAATGTCACTTCAATAAATTCAATAAATTTTTTTAAAAAGGAATATCAGCCACCGTCTGCTTTTACTCCTAAAATGTGCATTTCTAAAAGGCTGTAGGATTTGTAAGTAATGAAGTTGTGTCAATGTTCATATGACACACATTGGTCCCCAACCTAATTTCTATAACAACAGACATCCTGCAGGACAGGAAGCCACTGAGACAAACAATCCCATTTGTTTTTAACACTGTCCACAGAATACCACATCCTATTGAAAGAAATAGTCCGTCCAGGGCAGCAAGTCTACCCACGTGGTAGAACTGGGTACAGTAAGAAATCACATCCAGTTTTCATTCAACAATTACTTCTACTCTGGCTCAATGCTCATAAAAAGAAAGAAGGGGGGGGGTGAAAGAAAGAAAAAAAGATAGAAAGAAAAGAAAGAAGAAAGAAAGAAAGAAAGAAAGAAAGAAAGAAAGAAAGAAAGAAAGAAAGAAAGAAAGAAAGAAAGAAGGAAAGAAGGAAGGAAGGAAGGAAGGAAGGAAGGAAGGAAGGAAGGAAGGAAGGAAGGAAGGAAGGAAGGAAGGAAGGAAGGAAGGAAGGAAGGAAGGAAGGAAGGAAGGAAGAAAGAAAGAAAGAAAGAAAGAAAGAAAGAAAGAAGGAAGGAAGGAAGGAAGGAAGGAAGGAAGGAAGGAAGGAAGGAAGGAAGGAAGGAAGGAAGGAAGGAAGGAAGGAAGGGAGAGAGAGAGAGAGAGAGAGAAAGAAAGAAAGAAAGAAAGAAAGAAAGAAAGAAAGAAAGAGAGAGAGAGAGAGAGAGAGAGAGAGAGAAAGAAAGAAAGAAAGAAAGAAAGAAAGAAAGAAAGAAAGAAAGAAAGAAAGAAAGAAAGAAAGAAAGAAAGAAAGAGAAAGAAAGAAAGAAAGAAAGAAAGAAAGAAAGAAAGAAAGAAAGAAAGAAAGAAAGAAAGAAAGAAGAAAGATTTCTTATTATAATTTTATTTCTGGTGTGGATTTGTCCATGGAGGCAAAACACATTGACCAATAAACAATATTATATAACCCACTTGACATATTTCTCAACATAAATTAGGAAGTTGCTGTTCTGGTTTATATACAAGCTTCCTGTGTAAGAAATGAGAATGAGTTATTCTGCTGAAGCCCATCCACTTTCAGGAGCACTGCTGACTTTCTTAACCCATGAAGGTGCCTCTTTTTCTGGAAATCAAGGACGTTTCCAAATTACCAGCCTCATGGGCAGTCCTCTCTGATGACCAGCCAGGCTTCTCCAGGCAATGTCTTTCTGCTGTAAGAGTCCTTTCGACTGGAGGAAAATCCCCTGTCATAATGCACATTAAATAAAAGCTAACATCGGCACTGGGTGGTCCCAATAAAACCCTCTTTGAGGATTTGGGATATAGCCATTCTTGAAAACAAATGTTATAGTTTCATAGAACTTTTCCTTCACACACTCTCCCCTTCTCCACTCTTCTGAAAACTTTTCTTTTCTCCTGCCTTGGCCTTGGAGTGGAGTTCCCACGTGGGCAAAGGGAGCCGCAGAAGCATGGAGGCTTGAGCTAGGATGGGCCAGAGTGATGGGCCAGATCCCAGCTGTCCCGCTCGGACCTGCTCCCTCCCGAGCCTGCAGCCAGCGCAGCCACGTCAGGGTGGAGCCTGCTGCCGCTCTGGCTGCCCCGCCTTCCCCCCAGGGCAGTGCAAAGCACGTCTCACCGGGCTCGGGATTTCCCAGCTGAAATACGTCGGAACACAGAGCAGGTTTAAAGGAGATCATGGAGCGTCGAGCATATTCTACACTGGCCCCTGGGCTTCTAAGGGCGCCCAGTCGCTTGTTTGGGTTTGTGTGTTTAAGCATGGAGGGTGTATATATGAGTTTTGGAGACTATAATTAACTATTTTCCCTTCAACTAGCGTGAATACTATTCGATACTGTCCCTTCTTGTCACTCCCACGCTCTTTTCAATTTCCTTGACAGTGCTTATCTTCTAAGGCGCTTTATAGCTCATTTGACAATGTTGGCTTCTTGTCCCTACCCCCTGGGTGACAGGACCGCAGAGGTGGAACCCATGGATTCCTTGGTTCATCGCTCTATCCCCAATGCCTAAAACTCCCTGACCCATCACATGTGACCAGTGAATATTAGCCGGATGACTGACAGGAGGGCAGCTGTTCAAGGCAGGGGGAGCAGGATTTATTCTCTCCACTTTGCAGCAAAGGAAGGTGAATTCCGAAATGCTTTTGTTGCTTACCCAGAACCACTCAGCTAGATTCCCAGAGCCACTGGGAGAAACACGGTGATGCATTTGAGCAAAGGCCCTGAAGGAGGAACCCTGCGGGTCACCGGTCAAGATGCTGAGGCTGGTCGGAAACTGACAAGGAGTGGAATCAATTTAGGGGGAGAAAACTTGCAGGGAAGAGTGAGGCTGGGGCAGGCTGTGCAGGCTCTTGGCTTTTAGGCTGGTAGGGTTGTCATGCTGCAAAGAGGCAATGGGGTCTTTCAGTGATTAAGAGGTTGTGAATGCCATAGGTGAGGTTTTATGGTTTCTGTACTAAAATTATTTCATTAGTCCTCTGGCAGCACATTTATAACTTAATATAACTTAAGTTTTAGGGTTTATACAAACACATACTATGTAATACATACCATCTCCCCATTCTGACCCTCCTCCATCACGGGACACCCTAAAAAGAGTGTGTACCTGGCATGTGGCCTGAGCATGCTTCATCATCCCCTCTGGAGTAAATTCTTAGAGCATATCAAGGTCATGCAATGCCATTATATTGCCTGGAAACACACACACGCACACACCCCACTTGCTGCTCTTTACTGGAAACCATGTTGGAACGCATGCTTCCTTCTCATCTCTTCCTCTCCTCTCTCCTTCCATTTGACCCTTTGGGGACCATGCCTCCTTTATGGTCCACGCGTCCAGTCTTAATGGAAAATAGAAAGCAGGTTGTGGCTACTCATCAATCATAACATTCTGATACCTAGAGCTGGCCGCAGACGGAAAGTCACCTCTGCAATCAGTCTTCCCAGGGCCTCAACTCTTCTGCTTCACTCCAGGTATAACTCCAGCCTTTGCTTGTCTTTCTGCTATTTTACAAACTCCACTAGGCCAACTACTGATGGAGGTGAGAGAATAAACTGGGGTGTATTGACATCAGCTAATTTCCAGACCAGGTACAGGCTGTGTGTATGCAAATAAGCATGCATTGTACTATTTAATTGTATTTAGGCTTTTTGAAGTGAGATTGATACCATCTCCTCCATATTTCATGTAGATGTAGGAAAATGGAGCTCAGAGAGGTTCAGAGATCTCCCTGAGCCTGAGAGCCGGCAGTTAGTAAATGGTACAACTTCAATCACAAGCTTGGAGCCCTATGACTCAGCAGCCTGGGCTCTGTCGCTGTGCACAGTTCTCCATCTCACTCAAGACTCAGTTATACTTTTAGCTTCCACAGTGACCAGGGCATGGTGTGCTCTTGTCAAGTATTTGCCTACTGAATTAAATTATACTAAAGATAAGAAGCAGGAGAGTCACAATCTGAACGTGGTTGCCCCAGTGTGCTGGAGACTTGAGGGGGTTTCTGGACTTGGGACTTTCAAAGCTAAAAGCAGGAAAGTCCCAGGGACAGGTTGGTGACCCTAACTAGCTTCGATGTAGGTACAACATGATACACTGCCTCACTGGAACACACTACACCCCTTAGAGGTCTATCAATGTCCTACTTCACTGTGGGTGTGAGGGACGTAATGGACCATCACTGGTCAGTGGACGTCAAGTGCTGGCTTTAAAAGCAAAAAGTTCTTATAGTAATAACAACGTAGGAAACTGTCCTCCTTCCAATGAGTGAGGAAATGCTACCCTTTGCGACAGCATGGGTGGGCCTGGAGGGCATTACGCTGAGTGAAAGAAACCAGCAGAGGAAGACAAGGACCACGTGATTCCAGGCTCACGAGGAACCTAATGGACACACTGAGCTAAAAAGCAAAACGGAGACGGGCTCCTGGACGACAGCAGGCTGGCAGCTCTGGTGACGGAGGGGTTCGGGGGGCGTGGAGGGATTTAGCAAAAATGAAAGAAAAGAGGAAGAACTCATGGACACAGACAGCGGTGTGGTCATTGGCGGGTGGGGGAGGTGGGGAGGTGGAAGAGGGTACGGGGGATAGATAGTGATGGAAAAAAATGAAATTAAACTAAATTTAAAAAAAGAAAAGAAAAACAAATTCCGTTTTAAAATATTATCTAAAGAACAAAATAAATGAGCAAACAAAACAGACTAATAGATACAGAATGTTGCCAGAGGGGTAGGGAGTTGGGGACTGAGTGAAAGAAGTGAAGGGATTAAGAAGTGAAGACTGGTAATTATAACACAGTCACAGGGATGTGAAGTAGAGCACAGGAAATAAGTCAACAACATTTCAATAGCTGTATGCAGGGCCAGGTGGGTACTGGAAATGTCAGGGGAACATTTCGTAAAGTCTATGACTGTGTAACCACTATGCTGTACACCTGAAGCCAATGCAAAATAATATTGAAAGTAAACTGTAAATAAAAAAATAAATAAAATGTATTAAGATAAAAAATATGATACACACGTCTATTTATCTACCTACCGAGGCATACATGCCCTATAAATAAATACTTACTTTATAATGATAATTATAATTTATGTCTTGATCAGGAATAATCTGTACTTCCTGGGGAACAAAATATTTACAGACTCCTCAGATCCATTGCATACCTTCCGCTAAGGATTAACAACGCTGGGCAATGACAGCCAAGCACGCACAGCTCATTACCTTTCCAAAAGCACTTGCAGATACAGTGTTTTATTCCTTCCCCAAAGAGGTGTGTCCTTAGCCCATATATCATTTAGTGTTTTATACATACTAGATTTTTTTTTTTTTTTTACAGAGATTACCCTCATCTGCTTATAAACAAACTGGAACTCTGGGGATTGACCAAGATCACTTGTATTTTAAATGGCAGGACCAGAAGGAGCGGTGGTGTCTTCTTTCCATCTCCACCTCACTCTAGTTAGTGGGAAAGTGAGGATGGAGCTGATTTCTCCGCAGCTTGTTCCATATCAACCGACATTATCTCCTGACATTTTCAGTTTTGAATCTCCACGTAGGTGGCAGCACCAACGCTCTCCAACATCATCTGGTTCCAAAGTATCGCCCTGAAATTCCTGTGTTCCTCTCATCGTCCATTTTAATTTCTTCACAGTGTTTAATTCAACTTTTTTTTTTTTCACTCAGCTAAACCTCTGACCCAAGCAGCCACCCTAATGTCAAACTCCGCCAGGGTAGGATAATTATTGGATGAGAATTGAGCTGGCCTCTGGCCCAGGAGTTGGAGTCACTCTCCCAGGCCTCGGCCCGGGGCCGCCTCCCGGGAAGCTGACGTCTTACCCACCCTGCCGGTCAGTTCTGTATCGTCACACTCCCCCTTTCTCCTCGCTCCTTTCCTTCTGTAATTAGCTCAATGTGCTGCCATTTCTTCAGCGACCAGAGAAACAAGCCAACAAGGCATGAGCAACATCAGCTATAACAAGTACAAGACATTCTTGCTCCAGGGATCCACTTTGGGGATTTATTGTACACATGAGCTTGTGCCAAATGATGCATGCGCGAGGTTACCCATTGTCGCCTTGTTGGCAATAGGCAAAGATTGGGAGCAAGTTGAAGGCCCTTGAGTGGAGGGCCGGGTCAATAATTGAAGGTGCAATGAAACAACATAAAATTATATTTAAAAAAAACAAATAAGGAAGCTTTTTATGTACTGATGTTGGAAAGGTTGTCAAGATATAAAGAGAAAAAAGCAAGGAATAGAATTGTATGAACAATAATATAACTTCTGTTCAGATAAGGGTGAAAGATGGTAATCTATAGTTTGATTTGCTTATAATGTTTAAGGATACTCGAGAGGGCGCATAAGGAACAAAAGAGTGAACCTGGAGGTGGGATTAGGGTGGGAACTGGGCAAGAGTAGAGGGGGCCATGGGCAAAGCCTTCTCACAACGTAAGCTTGTAAACCTTCTAGTTATGAGCCATATGAATGAATTACCTATTTTTAAAGTTAGATTAAAATACCTTATTTCCACATTTGCTCCAGTTACCAAATTCTCCCTACTTTCACGTTCACATCCAAGCTTCTTGACTGTCACCCGCATGGCAGCATGTAACTGTTCAGTGCCCTTCGCCTTTTCCTCTCCTGCTTTCCAACGCGTACTTCATCATGGCCATGAAACTCATCTCGCTAAACTTCTGCTTGTAGAATCCTATGGCCACCTCTCAGATGATCTAAATTGAACTGTGCATAGTGTTCAGCATCTTTGCCTCTTTGAAATACACTCTACTTCGATTGCACGGTGCACTGATTTCCTGCAGATCCCTTTTTTTTTTAGAGTGCCTTTCAGTCTGCTTAGAGACAGAACCACATCCAGGTGCTTAGGAAGAGGGGGCAGACACAAGATCTTGTCCCTCCTTTATGTCAATTCAAACACTCAGTGGTTTCCATCCCATGGCATTAGATACATGCTTCATGTCCCTGACCCATAAATTAATATTTCCAGCTCCAATCTCTCTACTGCACCCTAAATCCTTATATCCAACGGCCTATTTACCATATTTTTTGGATATTACCCTGAGTATCTCAACCATAACATGTCTCGAAATGAAGACTCAATTTCCCCTTGTTGTCCACACTCTTGATCTCCTGTGGGCAACCACACTCTCTCTGGGACACCCTGCCTTTCAACTGGCCCAGCCAACATCCCTGGTGAGATGCTTAGATCCTCACTTTAAAAAAAAAAATAAATCTCCCACATCAATCAATCAGCAAATCCAATTGTCTCTAACTTTTAAAATAATCCAAATACATATCAAATAGTTTGCCAGTCCCGTGCCAGTCAGAGCCAGCACCATCCTGCTCTTGGACTCTTGCAGGGGCCTCACAGGATGCCCTGCGTGCCTGCAGCTCATTCCCTGGAAGGGGGCCTGAACTTCCTTCACTGAAAGGCAGCCCACACCCCACCACCCTGTGCAAAGCACTTGCCCTCTGCGATTACCTTCTCTATTAGTTTTATTTCAAGTATATAGTTGGCACAGACGCATAGCTGCAAACAACTCGCATTTACTAACTCACAGTGGTGCAGCTGAGAAGCCCGGGAAGAGCGCAGCTGGAATCCCTCGGGCAGGGGCTCACGGGCGGCAGGGAAGGCGTCGCCGGGGCTGGGGCTCCATCTGAGGCCCACGGTCTGCTCCCAGCACAGCAAGGGCGTTCGCAGCATTTACTTCCCACGTCCACAGAGCTCACGGCAGCTTCCATCTCCTTCCAGGCCGACAGGAACATGCTCTGGCTTCACGCCTCAGGCCCGCTGAGGATACGCTTCCCTTTTAAAATTCTGTGTCACGTAACGTTACCTGCTTCCAGCGGCGACTCATCCATCACAGTCATGGCTCCCACTGCTGCTCAGGGGCAGCGGCTAGGAGCACAGGGTGTGTATCTTGTTATCCGGAGGGTCCTGTCTTCACACTTTGTGTTCACACTTCCTACAACACTTCACTCTGAGTAAGAGACATGCCCCCTCTGGCCTTGCAGGACCTGCGCCTGCCCACTGTGCAGCCCCACGTCTCCTCTCCGCGTTGCTCCAGCTGCCCTGGTCTCCTCGTTGCTCCTGCACGTGCCAAGCCTGCTCCTGTCAAGGCCTGTGTTTTCTATTTTCTCTGCCTGTAACATTTGGTTAACTATGCCTTCTGCTCAAAGTCGTCTCACCCAAAAGGCCACCCTGAGTCAATGACACCTAAGCACCAGTGTCTCTCTCTGAGTAGATTTTTCTTTGCTTCAAAGCACAACAGCATCCTCAGTGCCTCAGATTTACTTGTGCTGTTTGAGTGAGTGAGTGTGTGTGTGTGTGTGTGTGTGTGTGTGTGTGTGTTCCAAGCAGAAATGTAAGTTTTGCATGACCTGGACTTTTGTTTTTCAGGCTGGACACTCCAGCATAAAGAGTGCCTGACACAGAACTGGTATCAGGAAATATGGAATAAATTAGTGAATAAAAGTGTGTTGACTGAGGAAGTGGATTAATCAACAAGTGAATTAGATCACTGAATTCAGTGTTTGGTTCTGAAACTTTGGTTGGCTTAACAGTTCACAGGGGAGATGTCCAGCCTGAAAAACAAAAGTCCAGGTCATGCAAAACTTACATTTCTGCTTGGAACACACACACACACTCTTAGAGACCCCGCATCTGTCAGTCTAGTGCAGAATGCCGTAATGTGCACCGTAAGTCACCCAGATGCTGGGACCCACAGGCTACACTTACCAAATACCCCTGTTGTCACTGAATTGTTAGCAGCAAGTCAGTGACAACCAAAAAAATCAGGTTTGGATCTTGGTGTACAAATAAGATCTGTGATTTCCCATCTAATGACCTTTATTCATAAATTTAATGACACGCGATATGCCAGAGGGTGGTCCAGGCACCAGGTAGCACCTGGGAATGCGTGTGAGAGGAAGCCCGCGACCTCACAGGTCACAGAGCTCACGTTAGAGTGGGAGAGACGGGACAAGCGATAAACAACCACACCGGAGTTCCTGCTCAGGCCCTCTTCTCCTGGCTTCCTCAGCTCCTATTTTGTGATGGTTACAAACTACCTGAAAACTGTCCTGGGGAATTTATTTTAAGCATTGATTTCAGTTCACTCAGTGATTTTCTGTATCCTGTCCTTTGAATAGCCACCTCTCTGGAGAAGGCCTGGATCGTCCGTATCTCCCTTCTAGTAAATAATTAAAGACACTCGGCATCAGACAATTATCAGACTGCCTTTCCTGGGCCTGGCCCTCTGCCCTCCACAGAACACACGGGCTTCTTTTGACAAATGTCATTGGTCCCCAGTGCATGCTTATTCCTGGTAGCAAGTTTAATGATCTAAAGATTGCAGATCATGTCCCCTTGTAATGTTAAGCATTTATAGAAAGTACCTCCTACATACTGCAATTAAAGCGCCGTCTGTACAATAATTAGTCACACAGAAAGAATGTCAGGCACTTTTAGGGGTGAGCAGGATGACATTAATTTCACTAGCAATTATTCAGGCAGGCCAAGATCTTTGCAGAAAGAATTACTCAAAAATAAATAATAATAATAATTCCTGCTCTACCAAATTTTATCTTACATGTTTCATTGTTTCTAAACAGGCAAAATGAGTGACACCATACAGACATGCACAGTGAGAGACATATGAAGGTCAAAGCTATTTTTAAGAGATAGCCTTGTTTAGTTTAAGGGGAATATTATATGCTTAAGAGTTGCTTAGAGTCAGTTAAAATTCTTCCTTCTACTGCTCACCCTGTGGAATCCTGACCAGGTGACACAACCATGCCCTGCGTGTTACCCACACCTGCAGTGATGGACGGAGTAACACCTGTCTCACAGGGTCTTTACAAGGGTGCCAGGGGCGAATACACCAGGGATGCAAAAATGGGTAAAATAGGACACGCACTCACAGCAACAACAGTGAGGATCCTAAGAAGCAACTGAAGAATGCAGGACCTGGAAGGATCTTAGATGCTGGGTAGAAATCCTTTATTTTAGTGATGAAGAGATTGACTATGATGCTCTGTCGGAGACTTGGGGTCCTATCAAGTAAAATTTGCTGGAAAGACTTGAACATAATCCATGCCTTAGGATATCAAAGGTAGTTTTTATTCACCCCCACCCATCTCTTTCTCTTCATTCTGACATATTTTAAAGAACCCCCCAAAAGCTTTGCAATTCATTCCACAAATACTTTCATGCAAAGCTTATACAGTATATCATTATTAATCAATAAGAATTATAATTGGGCAAGGACTCACTGAACCTATTCAATGAATAGAAGACAATAGTATTAATAATAACTTAGTTGCAAATATTCATGTACACACAAAAATAAGCACATTAAAAATTGAGATTAATACGCTGAATTCAGAATTTTACATTTTTCCAGTAGTGCAGACAAATGCATGGAATAGAAGCAGTTTTAGGAGGATTATGCCCAGAATTTTAGTAGCTTTATTGTTATTTAGGATTTTGTTTCTCACTGTCAGAAAGGACCATGGATAAATCTTGCTCTGCTTCTTTGCTCATCCAAAGTGAAGTCTGCTTGGAAACTGTTAATAAATGCAGCATAACACCACCCCGCCCCCCGGCCCACTTCAACGTGAGCCGATTTGGAATAATCTGATTTCCCTGATTTAAGGAGCCAATTTCCTTTTCTCTTGCTTCTTTGTTCTAGAATACACCTGCCGCACAGACGTCAGCAGAGGGGATTTGAATAATAGCACCACTTTATATGTAAATGGGGCCTTTCATGCAAGTTTCCCAAAGATCTCCACAAACATTATCCGGCTGAATATAGATTATGAGCATTATGTTGAAGCTGGGAACACCGGTACCATGCAGGGAAGTGACTTGCCTAAGGTCACACATTAAGACTGTGGCGTTGCTCAGAAGTGGCTCCTGGTCCTTTAAGGATTTCATCACACCAGTTGGCTCAGGTAAGAGATTCTAGTTGCATTATAACTCAGAGCTCCTGTAGATTCCTACTTGAGCATCATTCATTGCACTCATACCACCCACAGTTACAACCTCTCTGTTCCAGCAGACATTCCCCCCATAACCCACCTGATGACTTTCTGTCAATGCTCACGATGGAAGTAATGCCACATATCACTGTAATTCTCAAGGCAAAAGGGGGTGTGTATGATGTTCTCTTGTTGAGTTTTAATTTCCACATTTTAAAACCTGGCTCCATGGAACACCTTGCGGCATGTGAGAAACGTCACTCGGGGTGAGGAGGGAATCCGCAGCTCTTATTTGCAAATCTGATCTGCAGGATGAATGAAAGGCAAAGGCTGATGGTAAGGGAACACTGAGGTCGCCAAGAGGAAGGTTTTAAAACCTGGAGAAGCAAAAGGCACCACTACGCAGTTGTGCAAGTGTGGTACTGGTTGTGTTTGAATTCCAGATGAGGCTAGGCTATCCTTCCTACAAAATATACATTGCAGAGCAACACATATTAAGATAAAAATCTCAGCTTTTTCATTGCTAATTTGTCATTAGAGCATGTACAAAATGCTAAGAAATGTGAATGTAAATAAGGCACCCAGCATCCAGTGGGGACTCCATGGGGCTTCTGCCCTTCTTGATCACTGGAGAGGAGGTTTAATACTCACATAGGGTCCAAAGGTGGGAGCACCCCAGTGCATCCTGCACAATGCGCCCTCAATTGCAAAACAAGAAGGTTGGCTCTGGTCCAAGTCCTGTTGTCCATTCCCTGTGTGGCTTTGTAAGTGTCACATCTACTCTTGAGCACAATTTCTGCTACTAAAACAGAAAGTTTTAGATGACACTATCTCTGAAGTTTCTCCCAGATCTAAAATTGATGAGTGTTCTATGACTTGGGCATACACAATTGACTGTGGGAGTTCAGACCATGACATCAGTCCTAGAGTATTACCTATGTTGCTCTAAATAGCCCTAATTTCCCAGGATTGCTGCTTTTCTCACTCTGTCTCTGTGACATTCCACACAGAAGCCACTAGCCACATGTGGATACTGAAACACTGAGTTGTGTTTGGTCCAAGGAGATGTGTTGTAGATATAGAATACACACCGTATTTTACAAGCACATTAAAAAGGCATCTAAATATCACTGTACAGAGAGATCCAAGATAGTGGCAAACTGAGTGGAAGCTACACAGGCACTCTCCCAGGACCAAACTGGATTTACAACTAAAACATAGAAAAACCATCCTGAATAATCAACTGCAACTGGAGAGCATCCCTATAACCAAGGAGGAAAAGTGGAGACCATGTAGAGATGGGTAGAAAATGCAGACGCAAGAGGGCTGGCCAGGCTCCCACAGGCACAGTTGAAGGTCCGTAGGGATATCTCAGCTGTGGGGGTTCCCAACGAGGACTCTGGGGCCTAAACCCCAGGCTGGGCTTCCCAGCCCAGAGCACCAGACCTGAGAAAGGTGCCCACATAACATCTGGCTGTGAAAAGCAGCTGGATTTCTGTCTGCCAGCGAGAGAGGGCTGGAAATGCAGGCACCCTCTTAAACAGCCAATGCATAAACTTTCCTGAGCAGCCACTTACCTTGGGCTCCGGAGGAGGGGGAGTGGAGTAGACTGGAGCTGTGTGGGGAGAGTCTGGGGTTGTGGGCTCTGGAGAGTGAGATCAGGGGGTGCCCATCTAGATTCCCAGGCCGAGTCATTCCCCCAGATGGTGGAGGACAACTTTCTCGGGTGGAAAATTTTCAGCTTTTGCCTGAGGGGGGAAGCGGCAGCCTTACCCTGCTGGAAAGCCTCTGCCCTGCCCAGAGGAGTTTCTACAGCCTGAGGCTTGTTAAGAGACTGATAACAACCAGCCACCCCACCCTGTGGAGCTTCTACAGCCTGAGGCTCATTAAGAGAAGCAGATTAATCAGACCACAGGCAGAGGCAGACCTCAGGGTGCTTTGAGTCTTTGCCTAATCTTCTTTGGGACTAGGGCTTTGGGAAAGCAGACTTTGGAGTGCATCTTGGTCCTGTCCAAATTCAGCCCTAGCAGAGGAAACCTCAAGCCGTGTGTTGTTGATAGCTCCAAACAGGGTACTCAGGACCAGTCACAAACTGCGTCTGACATTGGCCTATAGCAGAGTCCCTCCAAAAAGACTGAGAGTCCTAGCAGACCTACCTAATACTTAGAAACAAATTCAAAAAGGTAGCCAAAATGGGGAGACCAAAAAACAAGCCCCAAATGAAAGAACAAGAGAAGTCTCCAGAAAAAGAGCTAAATGAAATGGAGATAAGCAATCTCTCAGAGATAGAGTTCAGAATACTGATTATAAGGATGCTCAACAGCATGAAATAAGCTATGGAAACTATGAAGGAAATGAAGAATGACATAGCAGAAATAAAGAATACACTGGAAGGAATAAACATCAGATTAGAGGAAGCTGAAAATCAGATCAGTGACTTAGAAGACAAGGTAGAAAAAAAATCACTCAATCAGAGGCCCAAAAAGAAAAAAACAATTAAAAAACAGAAGGACACTCTAAGGGAGCTGTGGGACAGCATGAAATGTAACAATATTTGCATTATAGGTGTGCGAGAGGAGGTTGAAAGTAAGCAAGGGTCAGAGAACATGTTAGATGAAATAATGGCAAAAAACTTCCATAACCTGGTGCAGGAAAAAGTCACACAAGTTCAGGAGACACAGTGAGTCTCAAGCAAGAAGGACCCAAAGAGGCCCACCCCCAGACACATCATAATTAAAGTGCCAAGAATTCCAGACAAAGAGAGAAACTTAAAGGCAGCATGAGAAAAGCAATCTGTTACCTACAAAGGAGCTCCCATAAGGCTGCCAGCTGACTTCTCATCAGAAACTCTACAGGCAAGAAGGGAATGGCATGAAGTATTCAAGGTAATGAAAAGCAAGGATCTGAAACCAAGACTACTCTATCCAACAAGGCTATCATTCAAAATAGATGGTGAAATAAAGAGCTTCCCAGACAAAAAAAGGCTACTGGAGTTTATCACCACCAAACCAGCATTGCAGGAAATGTTAAAGGAACTGCTGTAATTAGAAGCAGAAATAGAGAGAAAGAGAAACATAGGCATAAAGAATTAAAATAGCAATAGTTAAGTATCTATCAATAATGACCTTAAATATAAGTTAATTAAATGCTCCAATAAAAACACATAGGGTGGCTGAATGGATAAGAAAACATGACCCAAATATATGCTGTCTACAAGAGACCCACCTCAGAACAAAAGATACACACAGGATAAGAGTGAAGGGATGGAAAATATTTTGCGTGCAAATGGAAATGAAAAAAAAAAAGCTGGGATAGCAATACTCATATCAGACAAAATAGACTTCAAAATGAAGACCATAATGAGAGACAAGAAAGGTCATTACATAATACTAAAGGGATCAATCCAACAAAAGGGTATAACCCTGATAAACATATATGCATCCAATATCGGAGCACTTAAATTTATAAAAAAAACTTCTAGAGGACTTTAAAGGAGAGATTGACAGCAGTAGTCACAGTAGGGGACTTTTACACCCCACTGACTTCACTGGATAGGTCTTCCAGACAAAAAAATCAACAAGGTAACAATGACCCTAAAGGACACACTAGATCAGATAAATTTAATTGACATTTACAGAACATTCCACCCCAAAGCTGCAGAATATACATTCTTCTCAAGTGCACACGGGACATTCTCAAAGATAGACCACACGTTAGGACAAAAAACAAGTCTCTACAAGTTCAAGAAGACTGAAATCATATCAAGCATCTTCTCAGATCAGGATGGCATGAAATTAGAAATCAACTACAATAAAAACATTCAAATACATAGAGGCTAAAAGGCATGTTTTTAAACAATGAATGAGTCACCAAAGAGATCAAGAAAGAAATAAAAAACTTCCTGGAAACAAATGAAAATGAACACACAACAACTCCAAATCTATGGGACACAATGAAAGCAGCCCTGAGAGGGATGTCCATAGCACTACAAGCCTACCTCAAAAAATAAGAAAAACTTCTAGTAGACTCTTTAACCCTACAAATGAAACTTAGAAAGAAAACAACAAGAAAAGCCCAGAATAAGTAGAAGGAAGGAAATAATAAAGATCAGAGTAGAAATAAATGACATAGAGACTAAAAAAAAATACAAAAAATCAATGAAACCAAGGGCAGGTTCTTTGAAAAGATAAATAAGACTGATGAATCTTTAGCCAAACTCACAAAGAAACAAAGAAAAAACCCAAAGAAACAAAATCAGAAATGAAAGAGGTGAAATTACAACTGACCCAACAGAAATACAAACGATTGTAAGAAAATACTATGAATGACTATATGCCACCAGCTGGACAGCCTGGAAGAAATGGACAAATTCCTAGAAAAATACAACCTTCCAAAACTCAATCAGGAAGAGTCAGAAAGTCTAAATAGGCCGATAACTGCTGATGAAGTTGAAGCAGTAATCAAAGGGCGCCCAGCACACAAAAGCCCTGGCCCCAATGGCTTCACAGGGAAGTTTTACCAAACATTCAAAGAAGAATTAACACCTATCCTCCACAAACTATTTCAAAAAATCCAAGAGGAAGAAACACTTTCAAACTCTTTTTATGAGGCCAGCATTAGCCTAATTCCAAAACCAGATAAGGACACTACAAAGAAAGAGAATTGCAGGCCAATATCCCTGATGAACATAGATGCTAAAATCCTCAACAAAATATTAGCAAATCAGATCTTCCAGATTTAAAAGTGATTAAAAAGATCTTACACCATGACCAAGTGGAATTTATTCCAGGGATATAAGGCTGGTACAATATTCGCAAATCAATAAACATGATACATCACATAAACAAATTGAAAGACAAAAATCACATGATCATAACAATAGATGCAGAAAAAACATTCGATAAAATTCAACACTCATTTTTGATAAAAACTCTCAGCAAAGTGGGAATAGAGGGATCATACCTCAACATAATAAAGGCCATATATGATGAACCTACAGCCAACATCATAAGCAATGGCCAAAAACTAAAACCATTTCCCCTAAGAACAGGAACAAGACAGGGGTGTACACTTTCGCCACTCTTATTCAACATAGTACTGGAAGTCCTAGCCACAGCGAGCAGACAAGAGAAAGACAAATATCATATAATTTCACTTATATGTTGAGTCTAAAATAACAAACCAAATAAATAAGAAAGACAAAAAAGAAACAGTCTCATAGATACAGAGAACAAACTGATAGTTGCCAGAGGGGAGGGGCTGAGAGATTAGGTGAAAAAGGTAAAGAAAAATGAGAGGCTCAAACTTCCAGTTATAAAGTAAATAAGTCACAGGTAGGTCATGTACAGCACAGGGGACACGACCAATAATATTGTAATAACTTTGTACGGTGACTAGACTTCTCATGGTGATCACAATACAAGACATATGAACGTTGAGCCACTATTTTGCTCACCTAAAACTAATATAATATTGTATGTCAACGGTACTTCAAAAATAAAAGCTATCCAGGGAATATTGTGTCCCTAGAATGTTCTTTTAACAGTGACATAAAAGAGCAAGGCCTGCATTTAGAATAATCCTTACCCCTATGGTTGAATCGTTGTGAGTTATATTAGAGACTCAATGGTATCTGAGTAAAAATGGATAAATGAAAGAAAAGTAAAAAAACACACACAAAGTTTTCTTGCTTTGTCCTTACTGAGAAATTGTTAGTTCTATACTAACTGTCCAGTCTTGAACTCATTTGGAATACATTCTCAACCGGTGGTAAATTTTGGTTCTATCCAGTAGCCATTTCTCAGGGCAGGAGATGGGTTGAGGAAATGTCCACTTATGCATAACATTTTAAATTCAATTTTTTCTTTTGAGCTTCAGCACCAAAATGAGGACAAGCTCTTCGTAATTATCTATGATGTGCCACTTGAATGAGCCCAGGCACGTTTTAGTCTTAATGGAATTGTCATTCACTACCTACCTACGCGTGGCCTGGACACTTTACACTGTAACCATCAGCTCTTTGCTGTACACTCAGCACTCAGCTGTCTTTAAGTTGAAAAGAGCGAGACCTTCATTTAGAAATATTCTTACCCCTTTTCTATGTTGCTTAGATGCCTCGACCCTACAGGGCTTCCCCCAATCTTGCTGACCTTGAACCTAGTTGAGGGACCTACTGTCGGTCCACGCAAGCTAGATGTAGTGCATGGACGCAGTAGACTGAATTCTGACATCACTTCTCTAAGTCATCTCCATCTTGGCAGACGCTAGGGTGTCCGACATTTCTAATCTTGGTTGGGTGTGTCTCCAGGAGCCTATGATGAAGCCCATGGATTTTATGAAGCTCTGATCATCTCCACACCCAGAACTGCTTCTAGAGAAACAGTCATTTCCTTTAGACAAGGACACCTAAACCTGCCATCAAATTACCCATCAAAAAAGCCTTTTAGCTACGCATCAGCAATTAAAAGACATCACACAATTATAGCAACCTGCTCAGCTTAACACATGCCTCTACAAACCACCAAGTTCAAGATGCATGGCCCACCCATTGAAGCCCAAAATCTGAAGACCGGGCACACCAGCACCGTCAACCACTCCACAATTTTTTCTCCTTACTTAATTTTTTTTCTAGCCCATTCACCCAATTCAGGGGTCTTTAAGTGTTCCAAAGAAAACACCTCTCTTCTCTGACCATGTTATGAAAAAATCAAGACATATCACAAATAAACATAAAATAGGAGCAAAAATATGATCTCTACTACCAATAAAAGTGAGGGGAAAACAGCTTATGGTGGACACATCTGTAAGCAATTCAACCAACACTCAGTAGACTCCAGAATTAGCTGGATTCACTCTTTTTTGTCAAAGGCAACCTTGGACAAGACACACTTCCGTAGGTAGGATTCACGCACAGGTAAAGATGGGGCAAGAACCATCAGAAAAGTCCTTTCCCTGAGGCTCTCTCATTTCTAAGAAGAAGAAAGGAGGTGCTTAGCCCAGTATAGCCAGTTATTTTCAACTTAGCACTCACATGAGTTACTGCATCTCCCCCTTGAAGGACGTTAGAAGCAGAGAGAAGCTAGACGAGCTATATTCATGGCAACTTATCCAACACGGAGGAAACGTCAGGGTAGGAGGCAGAATTACCCCAACCATAACTTTCATAAACTAATACTATAATCATATATTCATCCAAATGTTATCTTTCAGTTCCACCTTCTTAACTTGAATTTGTTTATCTAAATTAATACATCTGAATAAAGGTCAAATTCCTTGATTTCAATTTCTCAGCTGTTCTCAGTTCATGAAAAACCCGATTGTTTTTCCCAAGCTCCCACCTCAACCAGCATCATGTCCTAGATGTCACTCATCTCGATCCACCCAGCTTTTTCTTAACGTGCCCTGTAGTGTCAACCCTGCCCCTTTATGTTTATACTCACTCTGCCCCATCAGTTGGAAATATCTCTTTTCAATCTCTAGTTGAATCACCCTCCTGCTGCAAAGCTGCGAAAGTGCCCGTTCCTTTAGAAATGTTCTTTAGCAGATGGGGGAGCACCCGAGCACAGCGCCTATCTTCCCTCTGATCCCCGAGGCATTTGGGATCCCTAGCTCAGGACTTACCACGTCCTGCCTCATGTCATGCCGATGGTGTTTGCTCCCACATCTGCGGCCCTTCCACAGATGGGTTTTACACCCCTAACCAGGGGGCCCTGGCCTTCTTCCCCTCTGCACATTCACGGCACCCCAGGGCTCGTTCTGCATTGAAGGGCTCTGAGGATGCATCTCCAGCTCAGCAGACGGCCCCAACCCTGAAATCTACAGAAGAGGTGGAGGGGTGCCCAGAAAAGAGCTTTAGCTCAGCCATCTGTACTAGTCAGGATCCTGCCGGTCCAGGAAAACCCAGCTCAAATAGGTTTAAGCAAGAGATGAATTCGTTGGCTCATAGAACTGGGGAGCCTTTAAGGTAAAACCAACTTCAGGCTCAGTTGTATTCATGTTTCAAACGTTGACATGGACGTGGCATCATTGATTCCTTTTCTTGGCTCCATTTGCTTTTGCTTATTTTCAGACAGTTATTTTTTTAATGAATGATGACAAGAAAGCCTTGCTCAGTTCCAAGCCCACGTTAAACCTACAGGGGTGGAGTCTGGCTCACGGGGCCTGGTTCATGCGCCTCACCTCGAACCACACACTAATACACTATTACCAGGGCCCTGAAGCCTTTCCCGAGGGGCCGAGCGGTTAAGAACCAGCTCTGCCTGGACGTCTCTGAGCCAGTGCTCCTGCTAAGAAGGGAGGGATGAATGTTCCCTCAAAGAAGCACACGCCATGTACATAAAGTAGCGTATGCCCATGGAAGAATTAGTCAGAGCTACTGCCGATCCTAGCGCTGCTGTGTACTCATTTGAACTCGTGTTAGGTATTATTCCTTCTTTAAACACTTTGCAAGATTTCTGTGAACATTAAATGAGACTCTAAGAGAACGCCTGAGAAACATCACACACTCAATAAATATCAATTCCCTTAAGAAACTTCCTGTACATATTTCCTAATGTCATACATATTTTAACTAAAAGGATCCTGAATAAAGTTAATAAAAAATACAAGTAGTAGAAGGTGATAGATGGAGATAGGAAGCCCAGTGAAACACAATATAAACCAACAGTGATGCGGGTGTCAGAGGCCGCAGAGGTAAAAGATTGCATCGAAATCTCTTCAGGGGAAAATATATTATTGCGTGAATGCAGTTGAGAGTAAGTGACAGAGCTATCTTAATTGTGTCCTTTGGCACCAAGAAATCCATTGCACCCGAGCACCTTTCATTTATTTTTCAAAACCCAAGGCACTTCAAGGGAAAATGTAAACACAAATGGCATTGGGTGTTTATCATTAAAATAGAAACTGCCCTTCTCCTCCCTGCCTTCTGATTCTCACATCCATTACAACACAGGTGACTCTTTAAACTGAAGAATTTGTTCGGGGTAAGTTTTTCCACAAAGAGCTGCTGTCCTCACATCCCATCAACAGGCACCACAGCTGTGTCAAGGGGGTTTAATACAGGGCGGGGCAAAAGTAGGTTTACAGTTGTGTCTATGGAAAATAATAAATAATTAAAAAATAATAGCACAAGAATAAAATCTGTTTTGCGTACTCACAACTGTAAACATACTTTGCCCACCCCTTTCTGAAAGATATCCACTGGGGGGCAGCGACAATGACCAAAAATATTTTTTAAATATGTAGACTCACCTAGAAAACCAAACAATGATGGCAGAGCAGCTCTGAATTAATTCCAAATCACAACTTATTTGGCCTCCAGGAGCTGTTGCTCTATAAGCTCATCAACCTTGGCTCTTACCCATCTGGCCCCCTTCCTCAGTTCAGCTCTGTCATAGTGCTTCAACTATCCTTATGATAAAAATATCCAGGATAACCTTTCTGACTCCATTTACTAACCGAACTGATTGTTAAATTTGCAAAAACATTAGAACTTCTTATTAAAGACAACCTCTATTAAGTGCTAAATTGTGCACACTTGCAATTAAATAAATTATGTAAAAAGCGCAACTAGTGCATTTAGAAAACTCGTCACTTCCTAATTCTTTTAATTGTGGAAAATGTTTTTGCTCCACAAGGCACTGCACCAAGATCTGGAGATGCATGTAGGTGGTGTGCAGTCTCTGCCCGGGCGAGGTCCACCGCTGGGAGGCCAGTCATGCTCCTCAAAGCAGCCTGGTGCACACGGGCAGTGCTATGTATTCACAGTGATCCGGCGGGAATGGATTCCATGGCCAAACAGATTTGGGAATCACAAAGTGAAATATATTCAGTTACTGTAGAGCTTTTCTGAAATCTTTATATGCTAACGTGCTCTGGAGAGCTCAAAAGCAAGAACAACAATCAGTATTTTTGGACTTGGTGAAACGGAAGGACACTTTGTGGAGGGATGTGCCTTGTCGACGTAGGATCTACAGGATAGGAAATGGGGGAACAGTGGAGCAATGGGATGATGCTCGTTCCCATTTTGAGGGCTAACCTTTTGTCACTAATAGATTCACGCACGATAATGACTGATAAGGGACTAGGTCATTCTTGCCTGCACTTCTGGCTTTTGCTCTGAGTCATGTCATCTCCCTGCTAACTGAGGAAAATTGGACAGTTTCTAAAACACGGGCATGCGTGAGTCAACCCGCCCGCCAAGCAAATGACCTCCAGCTGTAGAGAAATGCTTAAAATACACTCTCGTGAGTAACTACCCAACACTTCATTGTGAGGCAACTATTCATTCTCCGAAGACATTCCTTGTAGCAGTACCAGTCCACCTGTAATTTAGTATTATTTTAAAGGACAGGGTGAGTGATGAAAAAGAGTAATTTCATATAAATCAACCAGGGGACAAATCAGAGGGATGGACTTAGCAGACAAGGGGTTGGTAAATTGTAATGCCTCTGAGGAGTCTCTTGCTCTATGGGCTTTTGATTGAAATTTTCTCTGAAAATCTTACCACAGATTATCAGTTACCTGTTGGTGTCCAAGGAATACTTTATCACCAGAGGAGACAACTTTTAAAGTCTGGGAGGAAATTCAGTGGGTAGCCTTGCATTTCAGTGGCAAAACAGCATTTCAGCTTCCAGAGGGAAACCAACTGAGATATAATGTAAACCATGGATATAGCACAATGTCACTTATCAAGAGGAATGCAATCCTGTTCTTTCTTATGATACACACATACATGTATACACATGCATGGACACACCAGGATTTATTTGTGTGACACACTAAATTTTACTCTTTTACCAACATTGATGATCTGAGTTTAAATAATAGGTAATAGTAACATGTAACAGGCATAAAATCCAAAAAAAAGCTATCAAATTTTCTTCTGTACATTCTCCCTTGGAAATTTCTCATTTTGTCACTGTGGTGATCAGAATCCAATATTTTTATTTCATCCCTGAGCCTTCTTCGAATCTTCTGGACTACATTTTCACGTTCCTGCTGGGCAGCTCCATCTGCATAACCCATCAGTAACTCCAACTCAACATGCCGCAAATTGGACTCATCAATCTTCTCTTCCCAACATGCTCTTATTTTCATGTTTACCATGTATCAAAAGACAACTTTCTTCACTCTCCCTTCCACACAGCCACTCAAGCATAGATCTTCTACTTTCCTTCTCACATGTCTTAGACTGTTAGATGCTATCTTCATGACCCATTAGAAAAATCAACTCATAAACGAACTTGATACAAGAAGATGAAGACCGGAAGTTAATTTTAACGTAGGTATTCTAGTTAATCAAGAATTCTTAGAGTACTAATATGAACTAGGTAATTACAGACTAACTGCGTGAAGCTGGGAAAGGCATGAATCTTTCTGTGCTTCATTATCAGAAGAAAAGGAAAACCTTAGCCTCATTAGGTTACTGGGAAGATTCAAAGAGACGTTGTGTATGGGCTTGCTTTGCAAATCATAAAGCCAATTTATTGCAAAATTTTTATTTGCAATAAAAAATGCCAACAACTCAACCATGTTTTAGTCTATATCTTCCTTCATTCAAGCTTTGATAACTCCTTTACTTCTAGAATAGCTTTAACTTTCAACACGTTCTCATTCCAGACTCTTTTGGGTTACAACCCAGCAAAATCAAGTTTTTATTTATCTACACATTCACTGAGTCACTCACTAATGGACTCAAACAACATTTTAATAAAGACCTTTGTAAGGGCTCTACGTTCTGCCATGGGCTTGGAATACAGACATAGCTTGACCCTGATTACCTGAAAATACAGTGTTCGCACTTGGTGCAGAGTCAACAGGAGTTAATGGGTGAGGTGAGTCTCCCAACACAGCGTCTGACATCGTGTAGGAGTAGGAGGTGTTTGCTCACTGTTGCTTGCTGTCCCTTTATTAGTGTTAATGGCTAAAGCTCACATTTCCTGGCTCCCTGCCCAGCTTTCTCTAGATATAATATACCGTCTTCCTTATATAAACATTTTTTTTCTGCCTAAACAGCTAAATCTCTATAATACATGCTCATACCTAAGAATATCCATTGTGTCCCCATGGATTTCAATATTGAATGAAGAAACATTTAATGAATAAAGCGTCCTCAATATCATACCGATATGAAAATAAATCATTTTAAGCTATTTAAAAACCCTTAAGCAGTAGGCTATCAGGACACAAAGAGGCACCTGGCATCATATCAACACCCATAAAATAGAATAATCTCCCTTCCACCTTTTTTCTTTCCCAGGCACTTAAATTTTTCCAACCAGTCATTTGCATTTCCTTTGAATCCTCAAGCGGTTTTCAAAAATAACTCTTTTATAGAAAGTAAATTAATCAACAGACTTGCAGTTCTTACTAGGAGCAGCATCACAAGGGACTCCTGCATTCATGAACTCACCAGTGCAGTAGCCTCAGTCTCTCCCTCTCTCTGTCCCTCTCTCTCTGTCTCTCCCTCTCCATCTCTCTCTCCCTCTGTCTCTGTCTCTGTCTCTTTTTCTGTCTCTGTGTCTCTCTCTTTCAAACACACACTCACCCACGTCTATGTTCTCCTGTCTCTCCACATATTCAGGCAATTGGCTGAGTCCACCTCTGTTGATGATGAATCACCTTGGGCCTGCAAAAGAAACTAGAGAAGAATTTGGATGAACCCCTCTGGCTTTCCTCACATGTGATGAACTCAAGCCCACCTCTGTGGTTCCCACATCTGTTTCTGTAAATGCGGTCCAGAATCTCCATTGTACCAGTCATCCTTTATAACAATCTGCTCCGTAGGCCCCAGTACACACCTCATGTAGAAGATTAAAACATTCAACTACTACGCTGTGCACCTGAAACTAGTACAGAATAATACTGAATGTAAACTCTAGCTGAAAAGTAAAATTTCAAAAAAGTTTGAAACCTATGAAATTGCTGGTGCTCAGCTGGTTTTGACAAAGAAGAGCAGAAATGTCTGCGACGGAACCTGAGAGAGGACCCGCCGCAGCTGCGTGACTGTTTGCTCTCCATTCACCCCTGCGCTGGGGGGGCGTCAGGACAGAGGTTTTGTCTTCCCCTCTCGCAGGCCTGAGGTTCCAAGCACAGTGGGCAGACCTAGTTGGCACTCACAGGTGCTTGCAGGTAGGAAGTAACTCCCTCTTAGAAAGTACTCGTGTGCATGATGCTGAATGACTGACAGACACTCTTTGGTAAGGATGAGGCAGAGGCTACCACAACGGATGACTGAGTTGTCAATGACAAATCTTGGGTCAATAAACCAGCTTCAGAATCCTGGCTCTACTTATAGCCAGTTCCAAGATCTAAGCTATTTTGTTTAATCTTGTCATCAAATCACAATTTTCTTATTTGTCAGATATGATTGATACATTAGCAGACATTACCAACCAATAGTTACCTTTGGTTGTATACCTATGTTCATGCTCTATGCCATATATTTTATATCATGGCGTATATTTTATATCATGTGATCCTTAAAATAGATCTTAAAGTTTGTAAACTGAAGTTCAGAAAGAAATGACAGGCTACTCCGCTGATAAGCCACAATCTTACATTTCATTTAAAATCTTAGCAATCTAACATGTAATAATTACAAAGACAGACAAAAAGCTTGAGCTGAAAGCCTCCCATCACCTTCATCTAAAGTGTGTAGCCTATGGGAGCCCACAAAGCTGTACAAAAGTGTGGCCCCACTATCTCAAACAGAAAACTTAGTTTCATTAGGATTTTCATTTTCTCACCTATAAAGTGAGAATGATAAGGGCTCTGTAATTTTAAGAATTAATGGCCCATCACACAAGAAGCTATGTGTGTCATGCCCATGCAAGAAATGCTTGCCATGCTTCCCATTGTAGAGTAGCCTGTCAGCTGGTGGGCATAGCACCAAGGCTTCCTTAGCTGGAAGAGTAGTTATTATAGATAAGTCTTTTCAGGAAATAAACAATTGGGGATGAGAGAAGGCAATGTGTTTCACAGTGATATTCTCACTAGTTTTATCTTGTTCCAAAAGGAAACTCAAAGCTGATCCTGTTGGAAAATGTAGAGTATTTTAAAGATCAGGAGTTTGAAGAGGAGCCCAACAGTCACCTTGGGAGCTTGTGAATTGTTTATCTTCTACAAACACTTCACTTCGGGAAGGCTTATAACCCCCATTTAACAAATGATAATGGAAGAACCTGCCCTCGGTTTTATTGCTAAAGACTTAAGGAGAGCATGGATAGCAATGCCCACTACAGGGGCTGTGCCCATGGAAGGCACCCGCTGCATTTGCCGCAGCTCTTTCTTTGGCTTTATATCAAAGGGCTTATTTCTTTCTAGACCTCTTGCAACTAACGCCTCTTTGCTGTCTTCATGAATTATGGGTTCATGCTCTGTCTCAGCCCCCTTCACTCTTGTTTGTTTAAAAATACCCACTTTTATGTTCTCTCTTGGGTCATTTTATCACCATTTGTATCCGAGAAGCTTTGCACATTGAGGTGTTTAAATAAAAACAGTTCTCCCCAGTCTGAAAAGACTTTATTTTGCAGATCATGCAGAGACAGTCTCGGGGGGGCTACCTACTATTGCTGGCTCCACTTTTCTTTGTGGATAGGTCTTGGGCCTTCCCTGGTCCTCCTAATTATGCTGAGATCATCCAAGCCCTGGTGTCCCTTCACTGATGCTGTACTCCCTGAGTCATGGCACTCATAACATCCTGTCCCAGTAATCTGGATTATTTTCTAACTTTCCACTCTACAATGCATGGCGGCATAGCCTGCCCTGCTGACTACTGTGGCCTGATAGCTTAGCAACGAGTTCTAAGAATAAGTTGCCAATTCATAAATAAATGATTTATTTCATGAATAAAATATGTCATTCATATATTTATTGGCCCCAGAAGAGTTTATCTTCCATACACAGCACTCATTTCAGGTGGGCTTAAGAGGGCTACCAACTCTACTTTTAAATGGGGATTCTGAGACTGACCAAGGTTTGAGTATTTTCCTCAAGGTCACAGTCACATGACTGTTGAAAAGCGAGGCAGGAACCAGAACCCAGGCCTTCTGACGTGCACCCGGGGCCTGCCTGCTATTCCAGTCACAGCAGGTAGGCAGTTGGCTCCACTACGGCTATATTTAGCTCGCCTTCTAATTTAGGCTCATGTTTTCAGTCTCACGCCTGGCAATTCAGGTGGTGTTCACTGTTGATACATTTCTAAAGGTACGCAGTAAATTCAAATGTATAAGGTGCCTTAGTGAGTGGAAAATCTGATTACGTCCTGCGAACAGATCAGCACAGCCATTATAGGCACATAAAAATAACCTTAGCGTTGTTAATATAAATAACACCTTTTATTGCCATTAAAGCAAGATTTAGACATTTAGCCTTTTCTCACATAACAGGCTGTTCTTTTTAGTACAAGAATACTCTTAATAAAAAAGATTAATGAGGTAAATAGCTTTCTTTTTATACACACAGTTTTTCCTCTTTCAGAAATTGTCTGCACCGAAAACCCAGCCACTCTCTTTGCCATAAATTAAAGGCCACTCCTTGGTCAAAAAAAAAAAAAAAAAAAGAGAGAGAGAAGAAGAGTTGTTCTTAAATCTAAGACTTTCTTGGGGTAAAGTGTCCTTATTAACTTACCAGTATGTAAAATTAAACCTCCGTGGAGTCTCTCTTTCTCTAAGCAGCTTATCAGCTGGTAAACATTTCTAAAATTATATATGGCCTGGGTTTAGTCAAAGGAAGGAAGCCGTAAAATGGACAAGCCTTCCCTTTTCATTTAAAATTTAAGCAGGACCACGGGTTTGATCTGAACTGTCATTCTCTCCGACAACCCAAACTCCGTGCTCAGTGTGAGGCAGAATCCTCGATCGCCAGTAATTCCTTCCAGTTTAGTTTCTCCTTAGACATTGATGTTCAAATCCTTTGCCCTAAGACTCCTTCCTTCCGATTAATAGACAGATGTTCTTGGGAGGAGGCAAGAAGTCCTAGGCAGAAAGAGGTCTCTCTGTCCCCAAGTCAGTCGGGGATACCTGCACTAAGCTCTGTTGGTGGCTCCCAGTGACCTTGCCACCTGCTAATGCCTTCTCCTGTTGGGCAGGACTGTCCTGCGTAAGCAATAAGATACTGTGGGGGTCACGGAGTGTGACTTCTGAGACTAGGGGGAAAAATAGGGCATAAAAAACACACAATGTGCCTTGTTTTTCTGATTTCTTTTGTTCTTTACCTTTTTTTATTTCATTTAAATTTTTTTTATTACAGTTTACACTCAATATTATTCTGTCTTTGTTTCAGGTGCACAGCACAGTGGTTAGACAATCACATCGTTACAAAGCTTTCCCCCCGATATTTCCAATGCCCACCTATGTACCTTGTTTCTTGGATCATTCTCACCAGAGAAAGCCAGTCACCAAGCCATGAGGACCTTGAAACAGCTCTGTGGCCCACGTGACGTGGAACTGAGGCCTCAGACCACCCGCCGAGGGAATGAGCCCCCCGGGGGATGGATGCTCCAGGCCCAGCCAGGCCTTGGGTAACTGCAGAGACCTGGCCGGCATCTTCAGTGCAACCATGCGGGAGACCCTGAGCCAGGAACCGTCAGCTGACCTTTTCTTGGATTCCTGCTGCTCAGAAAGTGTGAAGTAATAAATATTTATCACTCGAGCCACTAAAGGTGGGTAATTAGTTACATTATCACAAGGTAACTGATCAAAGCACCAGCATAACCCTTTACAAAGCACCTCGGCTTACACAGGCCGAAGCCCCCTCCCTTTCAAAGAGGCAGATGATCGCTATTGTCACACACTGTTAGCAAATCAGGACACAGGCCAGAGAGGATCACTGAGGGGCCCAGCGCCACGCGGCTTATACATGGTAGAGCGAGAATTCAAGTCTAGGTCTAAAGAATTCTAAAATTTTATTTTTTCCGCCTTACCATGTCAAAAGTTCAATTCACCAGGTATCACAGAGGCAGACAGGGGACCGTCCTGCTCTTCCTAGTGTCTGGCAGGACAGACATCAGGCCTCCTGGATCCAGGTATCCATTCTCCACAATGACAGCAATAACCACGAGGGGTCTCAGATTCCATTTCTCCAAGGATGCCAGGATGTGACATGGGTTTAGCCATTCAGATGACCCATGCAAGGGACTGATAAAAGGAATGACAGGAAGCCATATCCATGAGCAGGAAGGTTCTTTTGGACAAAAATGTCAGGAAGGGCTGTTGTGATTAGAGTTCTTTATACCCTGTCTTGAATATGCTCAGTGGCAAATAGCAGGTGATGACCATAGTGGTGTTAGTGCCACCCCAGTCCCCTAGCATGTTGGCCTCTGTCCCTGTCTATTGCTACATAATAAATCACCCCAAAATGGAGTGCCTTCAAACAACTGTTTTGCTCTCACAGTTCCATGGCTCAGCAGTTCAGGCTGGGTCTAGATGGTCAATTCTTCTGCTGCATTTTATTGGGGTCCCTCATGTGGCTGCAAAGAGCTGAGAGTAGGACTCCAAGTCAATGACCCTCGACAGCCTCACCTGTGTCTGGCAGTTATCTGAGGCTCTTGGCTGTAGTGTCTAGGCCTCAGACCACTTAAGACCAAATCTCAGAAGTCCCATACCACAGCTTCCCCACTTCTGTTGAAAGCTGGTAAGATGTGAAGTCAAATCTTAAATATCTTATAGTCTGAATAGGGAAGACCGACTGTTAAATGAAATTATAAAACAGTAAGACTGGATATGGTAGATGTGACTATTAAAGATGATCCAAGCACAACACATACTAGAGAGGATACGACAAAGCAAGGACACCTGAAACTGAATGGTGTGCCTACCTGCGGAGACACTGGGAAGGGGGGTTTACAAACACCCTGGCTTTGCTGCAGTGGGAACGATGACATGTGAGGCTGCAGAAAATGCGGCTGGAGGAAGAGGCATGCAAGCACAGGGGGGTCCTCCCGCGCCAAGCTAAGGAGGTGGACTCTCTGGTAGAGGCAGTGGGTGGACAGTGAGAAGTTTTAATCCCAGGTAATACCAGGTGACATTTCTGGTTTAGGAAGATCACTATGGAAACCAGGAGAAAGACAGATCTAAAAGCAGCAAGATGTTGCCTACCCTGGGGATAGCCCGAGGGCATCTGATCGCCCCTGACAAAGTGTGCCTCTGGTATCCTTTCCATCCAATCTCCACTCTGAAACACTGTCCGCCGAAATATCATTAAGTTGCTCTCACGCACAGTTTAAACAACTCACAGCTGGAAATGCGCAGATACTTCAAGGCTGGGCTATGCAATTTGCCTTTTCCTAGTTGCAATACAATGAAATATAAATGGCTCCTAACCTGTGCCTCCAGCACTCCCTCTGCACAAACCAATCTCAATTTAGACTCTTAGGTCAATCTGGCTTCCACTCGAAGAATAATTTTGGATAGAAGGATGAATCTAAAATTCTTTACAATAAAGAAAAAATTCCTGGGTAGTTCTAAGTGTGTCATCCTTAGTCCGAGGCGTTCTATCATTCTGACTCCTTTGCTCCTTTACTGTGTATATTAGTGGTAACAAGACATTTATCAGAAGATTGATTTGTGGTCTTTTCTCCCCACTAAACTGCAGCCCCGTGAGCATCGACCCCGTCTTTCCCACGTGTCACACTCACGCTGCCCGCAGGGTCTGTCACATAAATATCAATGGATGCGTAAGCACGGTGAGAAGGGACACTTATCTGATTTTGCACACAGTCTGTCTTCCAGGGAAAGGTGCGTGACTGCCACTCAGACCTGTGTCATGAAAGCTAAGCCTGAAGAGGAGCCGCAAGACAGTGGCAAGAGCAAGAGCTTTGCAGGCCAATCACGAGGATTCAGAGCCCGGATTTGCACAGATGGTGCTAGAACGTCAGAGAGTGTGGTTAGTCTCCCGTGGCTGCCACAGCCAATTACCAGGAACTGGGTGACTTAACAGAAGCGTCTTCTCTCACTTGTTGGGGGGTAAGAAGCCTGAAATCAAGTTGCCTGCAGGGCCACGCTCCCTCCAAAGGCTGCAGGAGACAACATGTTCTTCATTCTTCCAGATTCAACATGTACTCATATTGAAATCCTCAGCAATAAATATACGGGAACATTAATAGCTTGATGTTTAATGGTAAAAGGCCGAATACTCCTTTTCTAAAATTAAAATTTAGAGAGGAAGTTTGCCCTTAACACTCTAATTCAGTACAAAATCAGAGGTCCAAGACAGTGCAGAGAGGCCAATAAATAAATAGACAGGGGATAGATACATATATACACATATGAACTGAAAAATAAAAAATAAATGTCATTTCTTCACTAATGACATAACTTCCTGCATAAAAGTAATCTCAGAGAATGAAGAGAAAATATTCTCAAACTAAATATATTTAACATGTTTGTAGTATTGAACATTGATATAAGATTCAGTTGCATGTTTTATACACTATCAAGGGAAAGTAGAAATAAAAATTTAAAAAATAGCTTCAAAATGCATGAAAACATAACAAGCTACATGTGGTGAAAATGATAATACACTGAGAAAAGAAATCAGTGTAGACTTAAATAGAAAGATATGCTGAGATGATGGGTTAGAAGACACACATTGAGATGTCAGTTCTCCCCAAACTGATCCATAGATTTAATAAAAGCTCAATTAAAATCCCAGCAGGATTTCTTGTAATAATCAACCAGCTTATTATAAAGTTTCTATGGATAGTCAAAGGTTGGAAATAACTAAAAAGACTTTGAAATAGAAAAAAACTTTGAGGATTCATACTCCCTGATGTCAAGACTTACTATAAATCTGCAATAATCAAGGCCATGTGATATTAATAAGAGGACAGATACGTAGACCCATGAAGTAGAATAGAATCCAGAAACAGACCCCACACTTAGGGTCAATTGATTTTGGTCAAAGATAAAACGGGAGTTCAATGTGGAAATGAAGTTTTTAAAAAAATACATAGTGCTTAAAGTATTTAAAAACCATATGCCCCCTTCTATAAAAAAGGACCTTGACCTGTATTTTTTATCTTTTGCAAAAATGTAACTCAAAACTGATTATGGATTTGACTATAAAGCCAAAAACTATAAAATTTTGTGATCTTAGGTTAAATGAGTATACCTTAGATATGACATGAAAATAATAATCTATAAAAGAATAAAAAGATAAATTCAACTTAATCAAATTTTAAAATGTCTTTTTTTGTGTGAAAGACCCCACTAAGAGACATGGAATGGAATATAATATTTGCAAAACTCATACTTGACAAAGGATATATAACATTCACTAAAAAATAGAGATGGAAAACATACACATGAAATGATGTCCAACATTATATATTAGATGTAACATTGAAGTATATAATATTATATGTGTGAAATATTATATATAAAATGAAAAGATGCTAACTTATATATAGACTATATATGTAGTCTCCACGTGCTCAAGTGCTGGCAAAGACACAAGCACTGGACCTGTGTTGTACATTTTTTTAAAAGATTTTGTATTTGTTTTTAGAGAGAGGAAGGGAGAGAATGAGAGTGAGAGAAACATCGATGTGAGAGAAAACATGGATCAGCTGCCTCCTGCACGCCCCCTGCCCGGAATCCAGCTGAAACCTGGGCATGTGCCCGGACAGGGAATCAAAACGGCAAACTTTTAGGGGCACAGGATGACTCCCCACCATATTACCCGGCAATCCCACTGCTAGGAAGTTTCTAACAGGATATAAAATTATGTTCACGAAAACAAACAAAAACAAAAAAACCTATGTGCGAATGTATATAGTCACTTTATTCGTGATCATCCCAAACTGGAAACAATCCCAATGACCAGCAACTCATGAATAAATAAGCCAATTATAACTTTACAATACAACCTTATTTAGCAATAAAAACAGACAAAATGCTAACACACATGGCAACATGGGTGAATCTCAAATGCATTTTCCTAAGAGAGAGATGCTAGACCTAAAAGGTTGCATTGATACGATAGCATTTGTACGATATCCTAGAAAGGCAAAATTATAGGAACAGAAAGCCAGTCAGTGGTTTTCGGGGACTGCGGAGGAGGGGAGAGATTTACTAGAAAGGAGCAGTAAGAGGAAATTTGGGGGATATTGAAACTGTTTTGTGTGTATTTATTTGTCAGAACTCTTAGAATCATAAAAGAGTGATTTTACTGATGTAAATACATATAAAGAGTGAAAGTCTGGATCATAGGGAAAGAAGATTAAGTCTTGGGGCTAATTAAACAACATTGTGGAAATCAAGCAAGAAATGGAGGGTTGAGCCGAGGTCATGAAGACGGAGTGGAGAAGAGGTCCCTACAGACCTAACTCTCCCAGGGGCAGGGCACGGGTAAGTGCTGGAATACCAGCTTTGGGGTCCCACCATCCACTCACTCCATGAGATAAAAATATTTTGAGTGTCAGCTGAATTTCAGCAACTGTTCTATGTATTTGAACTATATCCTTGGGGAAAATCGATGAAGTTCTTGCTTCATGACGCTTATGTTTTGGTGGGAAAAACAGAAAATAAGTACATATGTTTGCCAGATACAGTGGTTATTTTCCTATCATTGCCCTCCCGAGCTTTCCTGGAGATGCAAGGCCTCAAGGTCCCAAAACTACATTTCGCAGACTCCCTGGCAGTCAGGGCTGTAGAAGTCCACCAAGAGGCACTTTCCCAGGCCTGGAGAGGGAGAAAGGAAGAGCCAGTGTGCACCTGTGGAAACTGAGGCAGACAGAGGAGCAGGCAGCTCAGTGGAGTTTGCAGCAGCTACTAGGCCAACTCCTGGCATCCACCTTCCTGAGCTGTGCTGTGGCCATGGTTGTATCTTCCTTGAAATTTATGTTCTTCCAAATTTCCCGAATGTCCTCTAAGGCTTGCTCTGATGTATACTATTACTTTAATCGTTTTCAAATATAAAATGTGGCCCTTTGACTGAATTATTAAATACAGTTAATTGCAGGTTGCTGTGAACTATTGATCCAGTAACTATTCATGTGAACTATTAAAAAGGAATGATTCATTTTTTTTTTATTTTAGCAATTTAAGCAATGCTTATATATTATTTACAATTCGAGAGCTAGAAATAAAAGACTTTTTATACAATGCAATATTTCTAATGTAGGGCAGCCTTTGTGGGAGTCCTAGGTAATGTTATATAATCAAAAATTCAATAACTTTGCCTTTCAGTGGAGAAAAAAGATACCATTTGTCTTCAGCTAAATATTTTAATTGTGGACCTATTCACTGGGAGTTATGCACCTTCCCAGTGTAACCGAAATGCTTAATATGAAATATGAAATATTTTAAGTGCGCTGCAGATTTCCCAAAACAGAATTGAAGGAACGTTCTTCTTTTTATTTGGTTCCTAGAAAAGAATTTCCTTCTCAATTCAGTCATTTTTCATTTTCTATTAAGCGCTAAGGAATTGGGTCAGTGGAGAGTTTCAGCAAAAGGTGTTTTGAACTCGTCACTTAACTCCAGGTTAAAAGAGAAAATTTAAGGAATTTCCTGTTCAGTGCTCACTGTACATCTAGGGCTCTGCTAGGCGACAAGATACACCAACACCAACAAAGCACCTACTCTGTGCAGGTCAGGCGGCCACTAGTGTTTAATGTGCACCGTCTCATTGCAAACCCCCTGCCCTGCTGGCGGGAATGCAGACTGGGGCAGCCACTGTGGAAAACAGTGCGGAGTTTCCTCAAAAAATTAAAAATCGATCTACTGTGTGACCCAGCAATTTCACTTCTGGATATTTATCCAAAGGAAGCGAAAACAGTAATTTGAAAAATGTATGCACCCTGATATCATCACAGCGTTTTCTATCAATAGCCAAGCTATGGAAGGAAAGTAGGGGTCCACCAGTAGATTAGTTACTAAAGAAGATGTGGGGTGTGCGCACACGGAACACTCTTCAGCAGTAAAAGTGATGAAGCCTTGCCATCGGCGACAACTTGGATAAACTTCGGTGGGGTCATGCTAAGTAAAACAGGTTAGAGACGGACGGATACAACATGACCGCACTTCTACGTGGGGCCTAAAAAGCCAAACAAAACAGAACCAGGCCCATAAATACAGGAAACGAGCTGATTCAAGCTGATGGCCGCCAGAAGGGTGGTGGCCGGGGACTGAGAAGAGTGAAGGGGATAAGAGGTGGCTCAAAGCTTCATTTATACACTGAGTCACAGGGACACAAGGGATAGCACGGGGAATACAGCCCACGATGCAATGTCTGTGCGGTGCCCGATGGTTATAGATTTCTGGCGCTCGGGCCGCAAGGTGAATGCATGTGGAACCGCTGTGTCGCACGCCTGAAAGGAGCAGAATGTGGCAGGTCCGCCACGCTCTACTAAAACACGAATAAAGGAAATGGTCTCGCACTAGCGCCATTAGATGAGTCGGCGAAAGGGAAGCGAAGGGCGGCTGAATGTGCTCGCTGGCTGGCCAGGTGAGGCCGGGCTCCCGCTCGCAGGGGCCCTGCCCGCCGCCCGCCCCCGTCGCCTGACCCGGCCACTGTGCGGCTGCACCTCTCAAGCGCCTTCCCGAGGCCACCCGGGCGCACGGGCCGTGTTCCTGGCATGCTGGGGCCTGGGCACCGGGCACCGGGCCGCCAGCGCAGATCCTGCGTGATGAACAGAGGCGTTTAAGTGCCAAAGGACTTTACGTGTCAAGTCAAACTTATGGCCACAACCTCGGCCGTGCCCCCCGTTAGAAAGGGGTGTTGAGGGGAACGCGAAAGACGGGTTGGAGGCGGGTAGGGGCAAATGGCAGAGAAAGGAGTAGATGCCCAGGTGACAGGCGGCCCAGGCACTAACTCGGGCTCTTCTCGTGCTTTGGGGTTCATTCCCATCCCCTGGGAGTGGGGTTGGAAGGCAGAATGTGCTTCTGTAGGACAGGGGCCTCCCTCTGCATTTCCACCCAGCTGCCAGGTGACACTAAGGCTGCTGCTTGTTCCGGGGGCAACGGATCAGGTCGCATCAAGGAGCAAGACACGTGAACAGTGGCTCTCAGTGTGTGGTTCCTGGACCAATGGCGTCAGCATCAGCCAAGAATGAACTAGAACCACAGTCTCTGCTCCGCTCCATACCAATCAGGCCGAGGGTCGGGGGCAGCCTCGGGGGCGGTAGGTACTGTCTTCAAAGTTCCAAGGCGATTCTAGGGCACAGTCTGAGGGCCACCAGCCACCTAGCGTGGAGGAAGCGGGGCTGGAGGAAAAGGCCCCTGTAATGTGTTTAGGAAAAGGGCCCTGTTATATGTGTTAGGACGTGGTCCATAAATGAGTAGAGCTTATTTAGATTGGGCTTATGTGAAAGGGTTTTGGGATGACCTAATTTTATCCTCAAACCAGGCCATTTTTTCTTAAATATGAAAGTTTTTGTAATCTTTCCGCTGAAAGCATAAGTTACACTTTGAATAATCTAACATCTTCCGTCAGGCAATTGAGCTATTTGGACACTTACTTCAATTAACAATTATGCCTTAGCAAAAATCCCTTGTATTAAAAGGCTTCTAATGCAACACAAGAATTAGCTGGAAAAGCGCAGTGTGATGATCTGGAGTAAGAATCTTGGGGAGGACGATTTCTAAACAAATACACAAATTGCTCCCAATATTTATTGTAAACCACCCATGATATATCCGGCAGCCTAAACAGAAAGAAAATGTTCTCGCTGCTCTCTGTAAACTCTATTTCATGTTAGAGAATGAACTTTAATTAGAACATCACTGGCATCACATTAGTAATAAATGTTTAAGATGAACTCAGATGACGAAACTATGGGAACACCGCCATAAAATCTGCTGCAAATTGCAAAGAATTTACGTTTTCCATCAGCAGTCATGAGCATAAAAATGATAAAAGGTTACCTACGGTTTGGGTATTGTTTAACACAGCTGAAATTATTGCAAAGAAACCGTGTAAGTTAACACCTGGAAATTTTAACAACTTCCTCTCTCTCTGAAATTTCTGGAGCTCAAACAGGCATGAGTGCAAGTCCCTAGGCCTTTGCTCCTCAGCCGTGGAGGGCAGGGAGACTGCCTCCCTTACGGCTGGGCCATCTCATGTGTGAAATGGGAATCATGAGCCCTGCCCGGGTAGCACATGGGTCTTCTGGGGCTCTGAGATGACAATGTGACATCATGGAAAGACCACGGACTTTGACATCAAAGAACATCACCTCCAGAGTTTCCAGTGTGCTCTGGACAGCAAAGCATGTGCTTCTGGACATGTTTCCTCATTGCAAGGTGAAAACCAAATGCCTCTCTCAAAAAGGTTGTGAGAATTTCATGCAGCGACGCAAATAAAAAGTGTGGCATGCAGAAGCGGTTTAGTAATAGCGGGTAACCCCGTCACGAATGAACAGAGAGATATTGCCTGTACTCTGTAGATATCCGGGGCCATTCTAATTTATTACTACTTTTGTCCCACTTGAGTCTTTTAGACACTTCATTTGAAAGTATAGACACAGCCCTATAAAGGCTGAACACTCTCTCTTCCTGCAGGGAGGAATGTTCTGGGTGGGTAAATAATGTCTCTATAAGTCTGTGGTGGTAGATTTAAGTTGGCCACATCATTTGTCACTCCTTTTACCAAAGATGGGCTCTGTTTTCCTCCCCCTGAACTTGGCCTGGCCTGTGACTGTTTTGAGCAACAGACCACAGAGAACATGACGCTCTGCAGGATCCAAGCCTGGAGTATAGGACGACTGGCGGCTGTGCCTTGGTCTCTGGGAGTCCTGAGTCCCCCACTGGATGCAGCCAGTGGAAGAGCACTTCATGGTGACAATATGGGCACAGCTGAGCCCCGCCTTCCAGCTGTCCCTTTTAAGCCACAGGCATGAAAGTGAAGTCACCAGTTAAAACTCAAAGAATGACCCAGTTAATGTCACATGGAGCCAACAGATTGCCCAGCTGAACCCTGACACACAAAAGCATGAGATGTAAGAAAATGGTTGTATTTTTAGGTCACAAAGCTTTGGGTAGTCTGTCGTGCAGCAAAAGCTAACAGACACACCTGTGCTCTCAGGCGCACGCTTCCCACAGAGGCTGTCTCTGCCAACCCTGTTTGCCAGAATAACCTGTCCATCCCTCCGTTTGGCATAAGATGTCCTAGAGCAGGAAGTGCTCATGTGGGCATCTTGGTAGAGTCAGGGGCCTTGGCTTGAGGAAGCCAAAAAGCTGACAAGTAGATGAAGCAGATCTGGCAAGATGATTGAGCCCAATTAGTCCAAAAATAAGATTCATTTGGTGCAGCTATGTAGCTCACTAAATCTGAGTCGACCACATGTGACTGTCAACTTAGTAGTGATTATTGATCGCTTATGTTGAAAAGCATATTTCCTCTCCTGGTGTGTCAGTCTCTTTATCCCCACCTCCACTCAGCAGTGACAATGCTGTATCTGTAATTGGCTTTTTACCTGTCGCTCTCTTTAGACGGCAGGCCCCCCAAGGGCAGGAGCCTTGCTGTGATTTATTTATCTCGGTATACTGACTACCTAATAGCATAGCCAGTGGAAGCCGAGGGCTCAACAAGGCAGAAGAAAGGGAGAGAAGGCTGCTTTTGCAGGCAATAGAATTTCAAGGAAAATAGAACTGCATGGTACAGGCCTCACAATCCTCAATGAGATGACTGTAGCCCCTACAGGTTATATTCATAAAATCATATTTTGTGCAGAACCTTAATGGCCCAGGTCCGGCTGGGAGTTCTGCCTCCACAGTCAAACATGGACCATGACTCACTCCATAGCCTTGAGCAAGTCACATCATCTCTTTTAGTTAATATCTGTTGATAAATTGATTTTCTCATTAATGCTTCATCCTTTAGAGGGAGTTTGAAGATTAATTAATATACATAAAATGCTTCGATTAAGGCAATTGCCATTAGCTGCAGAGAGTCTCTACCAGGCCCGATTTGGGAATAGTCCAAAATTACTCCTTTCTCGATAGATTTCTGTTAATTACTCCAATGTTCTCCAGAAAGTCCTCTGTCTTAGGACCCATTTCCAAAATAATTAATTTTCCCTTTCTAAAAGTTTTACCCTAGCCACTGATAGTTTCATAGTTCATCTCAGTCATCTCTTAGGAGGGCCTACACAACCTTGAAGCTGATGTTTTGGAGATCATTTACCCCTTCCCTACTTTTCAACACAGCAGAACTGAGGCTCAGGGAGGCTGGGTAAATGACCCAGGTAAAATATTTTTTGGCAGCATAATCAGGACTTAACCTAGGATATTTCTTGAAAAAAGAGGTAAAATACCTCCCCCCAATACCCTGCTGTAGACTACTGTTAAAAATGAAAAAATGCCTACCTAGAATGGTGTGATTCAAGGCCATACATCTCATTAGTGTCAGATGTGGCCTTTATATATTATGATGGGAGGAATGAGGTTTAGCCAAGGAACACAGTTTCAGAACCAGTAATATTTAAAACATGTATAGTGCTTTGCAGAATATTTTTACTTCCATTATTACATTTAATTCTTGTAACCTTCCCAAAGGTTAACAGCTATTGCTACTCCTTTACGTGATACAAGATAGCTTAGTATGGTGGTTAAGTGTGCCTCTGTATATTTATACAATAAAATGCTATTCAGCTATTGAAACGGAATGAAACTCTTGACTCGTGCTATAGCATGGATGAGCCTTGAAAACAGTATGCTAAGGGGAATAGGCCAGACACAAGGACAAATAGTGTATGGTTATGCCTATAAGAAATGTCTAGAATAGGTACACAGACATGGAAAATAGATTAGAGGTTACCATGGATGGGGGGGATATACTGACATTGCTTATTGGGTACAGATTTTCTGTTTGGGCAATGACAGAATTTTGGAAATAGATAGTGACGATGACAGCACAGTATTTTTAGTGTAATTAATGTAACTGAATTGTACAGTTAAAATAGTCAAAATAGCAATTTTTCTGTTCAATAAATTTTACCATAATTACAAGAGAGAGAGAGAGGAAGAAACGTTGATGTGATAGAGATTGGGGATCAAACCTACAACCAAGTATGTGCCCTTAACCAGGGAATCGAACCCATGACCCTCCAGTGTGTGGGCTGAGACTCTTACCACTGAACCACACCAGCCAGGGCAGAAGTTTAAATCTTGAACTACTGTCTATATGCACTTAGGCAATGCATCCAGTGTCTTTGACTTTCATCTTCAAAAACTGTAGTTTGGGAAGAAGAATATCTAATTCATAGTTTCATTGTGAGACTGTATTTATAAAGACAAGGTGGATGTTCTGTCTGCCATCCAATAGCTCAGTAAGTGGCTATTATCTTTATCCCCTTAGTCCAGCCCAGCCCAGGTCCACTGATTTACTTTGGAAACCTGCCTGGTTTTATACTTTTATTATGTTATGGCCTCAAGTTTAATTGGGTTTTCACTTTTTATCTCTTGTTTAGTGTTGCATTGATTTCACTTTTTAATTATAAAGATTAAACCCTGATAGAAATTAAGAAAACAATCCCATTTACAATAGCACAATGAAGACTAAAATGCTTAGGGATAAGCTTAACCACAGAGGTGAAAGTCATGTACTCTGAAAACTACCAAACACTGATGAAAAAATTAAAGACATGAATAAAAAGAAAGATATCCTGTGTTGATGGATTAGAAGACTTAATAGGCCCATATGAAATAAGGAGACCTACAGACTCAATGCCATCTCCATGGAAACATCAATGGCATATTTTGCAGAAATAGAAAAAGCAATCCTAAAATTCACATGGAAACACAAAAGACTCAGAATAGCCCAAGAAATCTTAAAAAAGAAGAACAAAGCTGGAGGCAACATACTTCCCCATTTCAAAATATATTACAAAACTACAATAATTAAAGCAATATGGCACTGTTATGAAAATAGATATATAGACAAATGGAACAGAATAGAGAGCCTAAAATTAAACCCACACAAATACAGTGTGTTTGATCCTTGGCAAGGGTGCCAAGAGTACACGATGGGGAAAAGATAGTCTCATCAACAAATTGTGTTGGGAAAAATGGATTTCCAAATTCAATATATAAGTAAAAATAAGCTCAAAATGAATTAAATCGTTAAACATTAGACCTGGATGGCAAAATTACTAGAGAAAACATAAAGAAAAATATTTTTAACATTGGTCTTAGCAATGATTCTTTGGATATTACACCAAAAGCATTAGCAACCAAAAAAAAAATTGACAATAGGGATTTTATCAAACTAAAATCTTCTGCATAACAAAATAAATAGATAAACAATAAAAAGACAACATAAAATTTGGCAGAAAGTATTTGCAAACCATGTATCTGTTAAGGGCTTGATTTCCTAACAAGCCCTTATATATTCAAAACAATTGAAATTAGGATCACAAAGCAATACCTGCACACCCATGTTTACTGCAGCATTTTTTATAATAGCCAAGATATGGTAACAACCCAAATGTTCATTGATGGATGAATGTGAAAATACATACAATGGAATACTATTTAGCCATTAAAAAGAAAGTGTCCTGACTTTGCAAGAAGGATGACCCTGAAGGACATGCTGCTAAGTGAAATAAGCCGCCACACAAGGACAAGGACTACATGATTCCACTGGTAGTCAAACTCATAGAAGAAGACAATACAGTTTCTCTGCCCATTTTCTAATCAAATTGTTTTGTTGTTGAGTTCTTTATATATTTTATATATTAACCCCTTGTCTGAGCTGTTATGTGCAAATATCTTCTCCGTTTTAGTTGGCTGTCTTTTGTGTGTGTTTTTTGACAGTTTCTTCTGCTGTATAGAAGCTTTTTAGTTTGATATCGTCTTGTTAGTTTATTTTTGCTTTTACTTCTCTTGCCTTTGGGGTCAGATTCATAAAATCTTCTATAAAACTAAGGTCCATATTTAGCACCTATGTTTTCTTCTATGTAATTTATTGTTTCAAGTGTTATACTTAGGTCTTCGATCCATTTTCAGTAAATTTTTCTACATGGGGAAAATCAGCAGTCTAGATTCAGTTTTTTACATGTGGCTTTCCAATATTCCCAGAACCATTTATTAAAGAGACTTTCTTTTCTCCATTGAGTGTTTTTGTCTTCTTTGTCAAAAATTATTTGCTTATTTACATGTGCTCTTAATTTTGTCCATTGATCTCTGTGTCTGTATTTCTGCCAGTGCCATGTTGTTTTAATTATTGTCACTTTGTAGTGTGATTTGAAGTCAGGGAGTGTGAAATCTCTGGCTTCATCCTTCTTTCATTGCTTTGGCTATTTGGGGCCTTTTTGGTTCCATACAAATCTGATGATTTTTTGTTCTACTTATTTCTTTTAAAAAATGCCACTGGGATTTTGATGAGGATTGCATTAAATCTGTGCATTGCTTTGGGTAATATGGACATTTTAACCATGTTGATTTTTCCAATCCACGAACACAAACGATCCTTCCATTTCTTCTTTCTTCTTCTATTTCTTTTAATAATGTCTTGTACTTCTCAGTGTGTAGGCCCTTCACATCTTTTGTTAAGTTTATTCTTAGGTATTTCATTATTTTTGTTGCAATTGCAAAAGGAGTTTTTTTCATATCTTTTTCTAAGATTTCATTGTTGGTATATAGGAGTGAAATGGATTTTTGTACATTTATTTTGAATTCTACAACTTTATTGTATTTGTTTATTGTTTCTAATAGTTTTTCTGGTGGAGTCTTATGGTTTATTCATTCCAACTTGTTAACCACTGAGCTGGTTTATATTTATGCACTTATAATTGCCACTACAATCAAAAACTATATGTATAAGAAATGAGGGTTTTGGAGAATTACTTTTTCTGCCTAGGTGTTGAATAAGTGAATGCTGTGATATCTACAGAACACTGAGAATACACAGAGACCACATACATCCAAAATTTTATCTTGGATCTGACCCTTGCAACTATCAAACTCAGGCGTTAAAATCACTGTGCATTCCCCAGGTGGGCAGAGAAGATCCACCTCCTCTCAGAAATTCCTTAGCTTTCTTTTTGTGGGAGCAGCCCAGAATGATATTATCTTCCAAGGTAAAAAAATTTCCCACACCCTGGCCAGTGTGGGTCAGTTGGTAGGGTGTTGTCCCATGTACCTAAGGGTTGCTGATTGATTCCGGCTCAGGGCACGTGCCTGGGTTGCTAGCTTGATCTCAGGTAGGGAGCATGCAGGAGGCAGCAGATCTGTTTCCCTCTCACATTGATGTTTCTCTTTCTCTCTCCTTCTCCCATCCTCTCTCTCTAAAAATTCAATTAAAAAATCTTTAAAAAAAAAGAAAGAAATTTCCCCCAAAATACCTTAGAAGTTCCCAGTGGATTAAAATTGGAAATGATATTATAGTCAAGGAGGTGGCTTCAGGCCAACTTGCATGAATTCATCTTAATGTGTGCCACATCATTAAACATTTCTCTATTTCTCATCAGCAAATTCAAAAGGAACTTGCAGAGTTATGAGTCAGCTAAATCCTTTTTGCACTTTCTTCCTGATGGTGATTAAACATTTATCTTTTGTGGAGATATTGCTAAAACTCATCTATGGGGTGCCAATTACATCAAGTCATGTTCATTCCAGATAGACCTGACTAGAAAAGAAATGTATTATTTTCACCCAATGTTTTATCTATCACTGTGTTTGCCTCCCTTCTTTGGTTAACATAATTTTGTTCTATTTTCTTCACACTGGTGATAATAGCCATGTGTGGTGTTCTTTCTCTGCATCTATTTGGCATGGCTGGTTTTCTTCTAGTGTTTCTTTATTGTTCTAATTTTTCTCTTCATTTGTTTTGTTGATTGTATTGAAAAACCATAATAGAATCCATGTCCAGTTGTTATTGAAATGTTAGAGAAACATGATTTTTTCTATGAGCTCAAATATTAGTCATAGGCTTAATGATTGGAAAATTAATACCAATGATAATATTCAAGCACTTGCATTTGTAAAGAAACTTACACTTTTGTATATATTACCACATTTGATTTTTGTTAAAGTAGGAAGAGCACATGGTGCTTTATAAGTTAAGAGATTTGATGTTTTACAAATGAAGAGTTTAAGTTATATGTGAAGAGATAGCACTGACACATAAAATACTATACCTGAGATTATGCAGGTAGAAAATTGTCAAGCCAAACATTCATTCACGTCTTTGTGATGTGAGATAGTATAATCTTTCCACTGCAATTTGTTGTTTTACCTCAATGTAAAGAAGTCACTTTTTAAGTGAAGGAGCAAGACAGTGTTATTTATTGCTTAGAGGTAAGAACTTCTTGCCATTTGATGTTTATGCAACGACTGGCCATTTTCCAGGGGTGTTGGAATCAGATGGACATACATTTTTCCCATTATAATATTTGACAATAAGGATACAGTGACCTGTTTGCCAGCTTTTCTTTTCTCTAGATATCTGAAACAATAGCTTCCTTTCTCACAACTTTGTCCCAGACCTGGTATATAGTTACGTTTTCTGTTATTTATTCTGTGCGCACCTCAGATTTGGGTACCAGTGACCTTTGGTATGTTGCCTAAATATATTTATTCACGTTGTTTACCTGAGTAGGGGATAATTTCCAGAATTATATCCCAAAGTCCACCTTGAAGGCCATGAGATTTTGGGCACTTTGTGGCACCGACTTGTCCACATAGCTATGTAAAGGAAAATGAAATAATGCACCAGCAATGAGAGGATTTTCATTCATTCCCAAAGCTTCTATAAACATGATCTATGACTTTACAACGTAAGGCATTCCAAAAACAAATGCTAATTTACATGACTCTTTTATTATTTATTGGATTTTTTTCTTTGGCATTATTTGATCTTTGCACTTTCTTCTACTCATTATAAGAACTGAAAACCTCCATCTTTTTCCTTCTGAGTAAACATCATAAATAATTCAAAACATCTCAATGCCAAGGCCTATTGGGGAAAAGAAATGTTGTGTTCCTTTCCATTTTGTTTGCCCTCCGGGTCACGTAAGGTGGATGATCCAGGAAGGAAGAGTTAGTTTCTAAATTACTAAGATTTTATCTAAGCCACAGTACCTTTTCCATTTACATACTGAGTATAAACTCATAAGGACAAAAAAGAAAAAGAAAAAAGAAGTCACAAAATAGATACAAGAAGACATAATACTGAATTAATTAAATAACACTATTTATAAAAATTTAATATGATTGGAATTAAATACATTCACATCAAAGGAACATTTTTCCAAGCCAGGAGTCAAAATGGAAGTATTCCATAGAATGCACTATAAATGCAACACTGCATTTTTTTGCAGATCAATCATTCATTCATTTTACAGAATGTGAATCTATGCCAAGTAATGTCTTAGCATTAGAATCCACAATAAGAGAACATGAATTCTTCCCCTTAAAGATTTTACTATTAATTATTAAAATAACTTTGTGTGCAAATAATAAAATTAGGTGAGGATTATAAGGGAGATGTAAATAAATAACCCCATAAGAAACAAAATGAAACTCATCTCCTTAAGGGCATCAGGAAAAGTTTGCTGGTGTAGAGAAGGAGGGAGTAGGTATGAAGGAGAGAGACGCGTTTCCAGGCCCCTCCTGGCCCATGGCTGGCCTGCTGCGCCAATGCCCACGCCACAACATGAGCTTGACGAGTGAATGCATTTACCAAGACCGCATGTGTGGGGGAAAGTAGCTGTCATGTATGTAAATCATGTCAAGTTACCTGGAGAAGCCGTACATCATTATCAAACCTAAGAAACATGCTCATCACTGGGTTTTAGAACAACAAAGAAAGGTGGGCCTTTCAATATTAGATCAAAAATCTAACAATAAAGACATTTTGTCATAAACATAGTTGAGGTGCCCAAAGCTCCTGCTCATTGCTTGAGGGCTGTAAAATGAGTGGGTAGAACAGCTTTCTTTAAAACCTATTTACTCTTTGAGACAGCATGGTGGGACCTGGAGAGTGTTGTGCTAAGTGTAATAAGCCAGTCAGAGAAAGACAAGTGTCACAGGATCTCATTCATATGTGGAATCTAATGAACAGAATAAACTGATGAACAAAATAAATCCAGAGACACAGAAGCAGGGAACTGACAGACAAATCTCAGAGGGAAGGTGGGGTGGGTAGGTGGGTGGGGAGAGATTAATCAAAGACTTTATACGCATATATGCACAACCCAGGGACACAGGCAATAGTGTAGGGAAGGCCTGGGGGTAGGGCGGATGCAGGGTAGGGGATCAATAGGGGGAAAGAAGGGGCATCTGTAATACTTTCAACAATAAAGAGACATCTAAAAAAACATATTTACTTAGGGCAGAAAATTCTCCTGAAATGCAAGACTGTCTAATGAAATTCCAGTGACGTGTCTAATACTGTGGTCGGTGTGAGACACAGAACAGACTGCGTCTCATTTTGTGCGAGGTTCAGTTTTACCCCAGTTGCCCTGTGCATCCTACAAAAGTGAAACTCCTGAGGCAAATGAAACCACTTACCCTCCAGTGTTCTGTAAGAATGACTTCATAACAGCTTCCTTCGTCTTTTGTTCAAAGTGCAGCAGGAGGAAAAAGGCAGGACAGAAGCCGCGGAATTTGAACACTGCAGTTCTTGACCTGGAACAATTCGCCACTCCATGAGCAAGGTGGAAATTCAGTTAAGCCGGTAGGCACCGATGTCTAAGAGTGATCTCTATCGGGCGGTTAGGAGGTCAGGAAATCAGATGGTCTTTGTCCGTCACAAAGACTGGCCAGGGGTTCAACTCCAAGAAAAAGAAGAACAGGAGACACAGGCAGGCGTAGATGAGATGTGGACATGAGTGAGACAGAGGCCGAAGGTCCGCCCAAGGTTCAGAATGAACACAAACTGACAAACGCTCGCTCCAAAACCTGGAATTGAAATGCTGGGACTTGTAGGGGCAGAAATCATATGCTCAGACATGATTTTTGTTTGCTGTCCTAGTTAAAGACTCGGGGATGCCTCCCTGAATCTGTGGATACCTTCGCCTAGGTAAATGGGACTCTTTTATTTATCCATATAGTTATTTTGTGACCCCGCGATTGAAGCAAATACTTATTAAGCACTGACCGTAAGCCTGGATGCCCTCTGTGTGTGGGCACAGGGGCAAATGTGGTGGGCATGGGCTCTACTCCACGGAATGACAATCACAGGGAATACACATAGTGAAAAGGGGGTACTAGTGAGAGGAGCATTGTGAAGAGGGAGCTCAGGAGAGCAAGGAACAGCATTTTAGATGGGCGTCACCTGGTGTGACACCCCGATCCTAGTGGTGCCCCTTCACTCTGCCAAAATACTGGTGCATACTGCGGAGAAACTTCATATCCAGCGAGCGTGGCTTAGTGGGGAAAGCTCTTCAAGCACTTCATTAGTTTAAAACTGTCCACATTTTGCTACATTTCCAGCCCCATATTTGCTTCTTAATTACCACTATTTAAAAGGCCTTTCAAGATGGGCTATAAATTAAAATTGATCCACCGTCAGCAGTCTCGGAGAGTTGGCAGCCGACTATTGATACAGATGAAATTCCAGTTGCGTAGTCTCTCTGAGACGACAGAAATTGTCCTGAAATGAGCCGACTCTGCAGCTTGGCACAAAAGACAAAATGTGATTTTCTTCAGTGGCAGAAAAATATAAATAACTAGCCGCGTTTGGAAAATGCAAATAAATGTATATGGAAAAAGAGCCAGAGTTTGTATCTCTATGCCTTACGTGAATGCCTACGTAAGCTTTTTCTTTTATCTAAAATCAGTTTTCCTTTTGAAATAAGACTTAAGGGTATGGTCACAAGAACATATATTTTAGAAATAAATCTGAAGTAAAGTCTTAGTTTGTCCAAGTTGTGTGATTTAGAGACAAAACAAGCCATCTATACAATATAAGTTAAAAACTATCTTATAGTTTTGGTAATTAAATGAGAAAATACAAGATATATCAACAAAATATTTAACACAGTGTCTGACACAAAGAAATGAAATACCAAAAGAGGTGATGACACCATACATTACTCGTGTGGTCAAGGGCCGGAGGTTACCTGGAGGAAGCTAAGTCTAGTTGCACTCACTCTGGGATGTTCTTCAGCATCAGATGTTTCTGACAAGGAGAGCTGAGCTGGCCAAATGTTCCCAAGAAACACCTCACCATCAACACACACACACACGCACACACACACACACACACACACACAATTTTTAGTACAGCCAGACCTCTGGTGTGGCCTCTGCTCTTGGGGCCAGTTCATGTTAGATGAATCCAACAGGTTCTTTCTGCGATTTTCCACAGCGACTGCGATCATGCTTATGGTGAGTCCTAAACCAAGAAATAGAGTTCTGAAACATAACCATCACATCTCCCTCTCTGGTCTCCCCTTTTGAGGACGTAGGGGATTTCTACCTTGGCCTTCTGCCAGTTGTGCTGAGTCATTCAAAGGCGTCATGTGTCCCTCAGGGAATTGCCCAGGATGTAGCAGAAGCAGGACAGTAGAGCCTACTAATACCTTCCCAGAGAAGGGCAGGACAAAAATTCTGTTTTTTTCTCAATATAAGGGCTGCCTCAATCTTAATTCTCCAGCCACAAGGGCTCTATTATTGAAAAATAATAAGCTATTACCCATGTTACAGTCTCTGCATGTGCATGGGAAACATTTCTGTTTGTTGAATGGTTGGTCTCTTTTGAGCATTCAAATTCCTGTTCAAATGTTGCCTCTCACAGTGGCCATAGCTCATTAAACTAAAATAACCTGCACCTTCTCCTAAGTCTGGTATTATTCTATAGCCATGTTTTATTTTCTTCCCATCACTTGACACTAGCTAAAATCATATTATTTATGAGGTTCTTCATTCTTTCCTTTATTAGAGTATAGTCTATGAGTGCAGAGCCTCGTCTGTATTTCTCATGGCGAAATCCCATCACAAAGGATGATGCCTAGCACATAGCCAGCCTTCAATAAATATTGTCCCACCAAATTTCATTATTACGGGAGGGTGTATCATATCCATCTAGGGACCTCAGGCCAAGGAGTCAAAGAAGTCCATGCTCAGCTAGGAACTTCAGGCTTCAGAATCAATTGACCACTTGAACAGATTTGACGGCCGCCATCAGCTTTCAGAGTCATATGTTTTCTGGGTCTGGGCTAGCCCATGAATGTGTGAAGAAATAGACTTGTGTGTTGTCCCAATCTTAAGGATAGATTATTTCTATTGGGCTGCTGCCCAAGGCTGAGAGTCTTATAGATCAGATATTTTATATCACATGACCAGAGTCAGATAGCTGGGGAAAAGATCCAAGAGGTCATCCAGAAAGGCATGCTATGTAGTAAAGAAAGGAGACGACAGAGGTCAGAAATTAGGAATCTGAGTGCTACTGAGCTGCTATAAAATCATAATAAAGGGAAAGCAGAGTAATGACAGGCGGTACGAGTAAGACTGTGCACTGATTTGAAACCAGTGCTGTGACGTGGTTGAAATTGTTAAGATAAAGGGAATGTTGGTTTAGTTCCATTCATTCACTCTTGATGAAAAGAATATGACAGAAAGGCTGTTACATTCTGGGCATCAATTCACAGGAGTTTCCAGCAAATTGTAGCACATTCAGGTGTCTGAAAGGAATGAGGGCCAGATAAGTGAAGAATTTGGTTGTAAGAAAGATAAAACAAGTCAGGTTATCTTAAGCAAGAACAGAATTTGGTGGAAGGATATTGGGAGCTCGCAGGACTGCTCGGAGGCTAGAGCATGGGACTTGGACAATGTGGACACTGCTCAAAGGATCTCCACATTGGAGCAGAAACCACAGCTAGGGTTGTGTCGCAGATTCCGTTGGGACCATACCAACATTGTTACAGGCACCACAGTGAGTCTCACCTCCTGATAGCTGCCCTTGTGCTCTTCACACTTTTTTAAAATATGTACAGTCCAAAGAATTAGCTGTGATTATGGTTGGTTAGGAAAATCCTAGTTCCTGGGCTTCCACAATGAGACACACTAATGGAGAGATGGTGTCAGTAATTGTTTCCTACCAAATAGACATCTAGAGACTTTTCCCAAAGGGCACAGGAACTTCAAGGAGAAACAAACCAATCAAGCAAAAAAATTATACCCATTGACAACAATGAGTCATTGTTATGGACTGAATGTTTACATCTCCTCAAAATTCATATGTTTAAATTTGACCCCCCAATGTGATGGTAGTTGGAGGTGGGGCCTCTGGGACATAATCAGGTTTAGATGAGGCAAGAGGTGGAATCCCCATGATGGGGTTAGTATCTTTTAAGAAGAGAGAGACCAGAGCTCAGGTGTGCTTTCTCTCTCTCTCTCTCAGAGATCTGGTCTATGGCATTTTGTTGATATAGAAGATAAGTCCCTAGGGAAGATCTCTGCTATCCTCACCCAGAGATGACCATACTCATATCACAGAACAACCTTCCAAACTCTGTGTCCTGCATCCAACCAGTTACCAAGTCTTATCAGTTCTGCTTTTGCTCCCTCTTTCCATCTTTGCCGCCAGCACTTTGCCTAGATGTGTATCTCCCGAAATATCTAATCTTCAACAACGCCCTCTTTCTTACTTACCAAGCTTCTACCATCAACTACCTACAACTCTTAAAATCAAACTAAACGTCTCCTTCATACTCACACGGTAGGTATGAGCAGAATGCCCTGCAGCAGGCAAGCCCAGGTCTCTCCCCTGAAACCCCTCGGCAGCTCTCCAGCACTGACTAGCTGCTACTCACCTAACACATGCTCACCTCCTGCGAACCTGATCCATGCATAGCTCCCCGCATGCCATGTTTCACACATGTGTAATTTTTGCAGATGTTGTGCACTCTGGCTGGGGTATCTGACCCAACTTGAACACCTAGAAGTGTCACACTCATTCTTTAATTTTAACTTCAGTGTCTGCATGAAGTTTATCCTAACATCCCCTTGGACAGACGAAAGCACTGGTTTTCCTCTATCTCTGTAACATCATTTATGTAATTGTTTGTGTCTGCCATTATGCTGCTTTCCCATTTCTTTAGGCTTTTGGGGCTTTTTATTTTTGTAGCTAGAGTGCACAGCCTAGAATCTGAAGAACAGAATGATTACCAAGTACCTGTTGAGTATGTGAACAGAATACATGAGTAAACAATACACTGGACCATGGTGCCTCCTCCTCATGTGTGTCACTGTCCTCCTGTTTGTTTTAAAGGGACTCCGTATCTTGAAAGTAAAACTATGTATTGTTCACTCTTTGCCATGTAAAGACATGTTTTTAACATGCATGTGGTACATTAGTCACAGAAGACCCAACACTCCTGGGCTTGAAGCTGAAGCTTCTCTCATACTTACCCCTTCCCTTGTAGAGTTTGCTCAGCACAAAAAATAAGCTGTGTCCTGGTCTCCTGCTCTGAACTCTGGTTCCCTGTTGGTCGGGACACCTAGAACAGCAAGCTTGTCACTTCAGTAAGGACGCGGCATTTTTATTACATGGTGACCCCTCTCTGAAGAAGCCCAGCTCCCTCCACCTCTATCCATCAGGGCCGTGGATGGTTCTTCAACTGCAGAACGCTGCTTCCTGAGGACCGCCCACCCTCAGAAGCCACAGCTGTTCCCTTAGGCTGGACCCCAACCCCTGGTGTCCCCCAACATTCCAAGGGGTGGCGGCGCTGGCCCACGGCACCCTGCTTTCCCGAAGGTCATGAAGCATCAAGGGGCAGTTCAAAGTCTTAACTGCCTTCCTCATACAGGTCCATCTTCGTATAATAAGTCATTACTGACCTCTTTTTTGTTTCAGTTTTTCTGAATTAGTAACAGTGAATATGTAATCTTACAATAAGAAAACAACTATATTGGTATGCTAGGGTCATGGGGTTGTAGGTGATTTATTTTTAGTTTTGATTAATTTTTAATATGTAAAAAATATAAATGAACACATGAGAAAAGGAAAGCATAGTTATTAGAAGCACCCCACCATTCCTTTGCTTGCTTATGTGTATGTGAGAATGATTTCCATCTCTCTTAGCTAATTAGATCTGGGCTTTGGAAAGATAAACAGACAATGTATTATTTATTGAGCATGGACCCATGCTTCCTGTTTCCCAAAGGCCACCCATCCATTTGCCTGCTCTCTGCCCCTGCACCCTCCCAGCCCCCAGTTCTGCTCCTCTCCTGACACCTAGGCGGCCAGGACTGGTCGCCACTCTCCATCCTCAGAGCTCTTTCCTGCAAGGCCTATAAATACAGGCCCAAAGTGCTCTACAGACAGGCGAGGCCCAGCAACTCCAGGACATCATTCAGCTGGAAATGGCAATTAGACATTTTTAACAACTTCTTCTAATACAAAATGGAGTAATTAAAACTTGCACATTGGAGGGGAAAACACTTTTGAGATTAAGTTCGTTTTATTAAGCTATTTCAAATACTGCGGTTTATTGCAACACATTCTTCTTTCTTTTCCTTCCTTTAATTGAATTGCTGGCACTAACAACTCGGTGAAATGAATGTTGGACCCACAGAGAAACAGATTAAATTATGTAGGGTGTTTATTTTTAATTGGTATTGATCAAAAAGCCATACATTTCCACTAAAATTGAATTGAATTAGAAGATTTCACTCTTTGATCTAAATATTATGACTCAGACACTGAATTATTATTCCAGCTCTGACTTAACCTATGGCAGCTGCACTTTTAAGCTAATATCTCATTTTTGTATGAGAGGTCAGCAGTTTCATGCATGGATCGCTAATGCAATAACCAGAAATTTAGTTAATAATAGGATCATTTATTATAACTCTTTAGTATTAACCAACTTTTACTGAATGCAAATCCAGAAGAAAGTATGTTGCATTTGATCCAGTGGGTATGTGTTCATGTAAAGTTACAACAGTAAGACAGCAGAGAGTACTTGCGTTTTGAGGGGCCAGATATTATCCCGTTTGCTGTTAAGAGTCTTAGCCTCCTTGAATCTCTAAAATATATATTCCTAACAGAAAGATATGCTAATTAGCTCTTTACCAATAGACTTCATTCTTGGTCTCAGCAGAGAGTCTACTTCTCTCCTTATTTCCCTCAGTTGAAGTCCTTGCGGCCACCTGTTCCTTAGTCTTTTGCCCTGTGTATTTTTCTTTCTGGGCTATGACCATCACCCAGCTTCCTAGCCCACATCCCTGGAAGCTCCCTCTCCCTCAATGATTTTCTTGAAGTTTCTACTCCTTTATGGCATCCTATCTCCTATTATTGAGTTGGTCCCAGACTGAATAATTCACTCTTTAGCCATTGGTCCATCACTTGCATCTACTCGTGAGAGTCAACTTTATGTATTAATGGTTCTGAGTGTCAGCCTCAATGCTTCCTGACATTCCTTCTGGAATAATCTATTTTAGAGAAAGGACCTCAGTGCCATGGCCCATTGCCAGTTCCTCATCCCTTAGGCTGCCACAAGCGATACTAGGGAAAGAGAAAGCATATTATAAAATGTTAAAGTTGATAATAGAGTATAACAAAATAAATACAAAATAAAAGTGTTGTGGAACCCTGGTTGTGCAAGACCAGCTGTCAAATAAGTAATCCTTATAACATGAGGACAGGAATTGAATAAACAAGGGAGAAATGACAGCAAATTAGCTTCCTATTGCTGGCTGCAGCAAATTATAACAAGCCTGATGGTTCAAACAATGCAAATTAATCATCTTATATTTCAAGGGGTCAGGAAATCAAAATCAGTTTCGCTGGACTAAAGTTAAAGTGTCATCAGGGCTAGTTCCTTCTAAAGATTCCTGTGGATAATCCCCTCCTTCGCTTTTTCCAGCTTTTGGAGGCCATCTCCATGCCATGGACTGCAACCCCTTCCTTGATTTTCAAAGTCATCAGCATCGTATCTTCAAGTCTTTTTCTGACTCCCTGACCCTGTCTCCATGTCACATTTCCTTCTCTGGTGACCCTCTGTTTCCATCGTATTACTAATCTTGTGACTACATTGATCCCACATCTCAAGCTCCTTCATGTAATCACACCAGCAAAGTCTCGTTGGCCATGTCAGATATATATTCAGATGTTCTAGCAATTAAAATGTGAACCTCTTTGGGGTTCAGGTTACCACAAAGAGGAGCTCATGACCTAAGCCCAAGGAATAATATAATGTACAACTAAATAAGATCATTTAAGTATGTACATTTGGGCAGACTATTCATCAGAACCTGTTCATAAAAACCTAGTCAATGTTCTGCTGGAGTCGTAAGTAGAGAGAATAGGAGAGCTTGACATGGGGAGAAGAGGCGAATTCTGTCTGAGACTCCCTCTCAAAGATGCCTGTTGGTGGAACATTCCCCAACACCCATGGCTACTGCGCATGCCTACTTGGCTAACCTTCTGGTCATGATCATATTTATTCCATAGTTTAAACTTGCCATCTCTGGGCTCATGCCTTCCATTTCCATGAGCTTTAAACTCATTACCAGAGCACCCATGTGACAAGGGATAAAGAGAGCACTCTGGTAACATAACTTTCCAATAACTCACGAGAATTTGTTCTCTATTTTGATCCTACGGCCCACAGGGGAAGAGAAAGAAACAGTCCATAGAGCCAAGTATCATATTTACGTACAAGCTTAGACAAGTGGTGGTGGCCTTACCATTTTTAAGAAAAGGAATAGATCAGCTTTATTCCTGGACATCAATGTATTCTATATCCTGGGTGGAATAACAGTTAGCATCAATGTCCAAAGGCCCTAGTAAATAGCTAATACAAAGTCAGTAGAGGCCCTCAGTCCTCGCCTTTAAGATTCTCCATTGCCTCACTTCCCATTGTGCTCATAAGAAATCCTGAAGATGTCTAGGTTCTTCAAAGTCTTCCGTGGGCTGGTCTTCACCTCCACTTTCACTTAATTTTAAGTCAGAATCCCCATGCCTGCTATATTTTGCTGCACTGGCTCTCTTTTTATTTACCATGTGTTCCAAACACATGCTTCTCTCAATAACTGGGTTCTCACACTTGCTTTGCCTCTAGATTTTGTAAGAATGAACCCTTACCATCACTGACGTCTTAGCACCAATGTTCCTCCTTAGAGTCCTTCTTTGACCATGGCTGATCCTTTTCTGCTCTTCACCCCCACATTCTTCATCCCTACTGAATCTCTAGCATATTATTGTTTTATATTCTTTGAGAGTACCTAAATTCCATTTTCATGAGATTCTGGAGACCTAAGAAAGAAGTGGAAGATGACCATCATCTCCCATGAATGTGAGACCTACAATCTAGGAGCCATTATCAGAAGCAACATCCTAAGAGGGACCCAGGTCCAAGCAAGGGTGCCTCATCTAAAATGTACTTTCACATTCAAATTGGGTTAGGCACTGAAAAAGAGACAATACCAAAGGAAAATTGAGACCACGAGGAAATATTAAAAGAGTTGGCTAAAAATAGCAGAGTAGATCTGGAGTATTCCCCCAAGCTAAAATACAGAAGATAGAAACCTTTTTTAAAATTTTTTTATTAAACACATTTGTCAAGATGTTTATTTTGGTTATACTAAGACTATTTTTACAACCTAAAGCCGACTGAATGTGATGAATCGGGCATTATCCAAGTCATTTAGGGTATAAATATTTACAAAACAGTAGCCTCTCATATTAGACTTCTCTGTTAACATTCCTGGTTAAACTCAGAAACTCTCTGAAGAAAGCATATCTTTTTTTTTTTTTATTTTAAATATATCTTTATTGATTTCTGAGAGAGGAAGGGAGAGGGAGAGAGAGAGAGAAACATCAATGATGAGAGAGTCATTGATCGGCTGCCCCCTGCACGCCCCCGACTGGGGATCGAGCCCGCAACCCGGGCATGTGCCCTGACTGGGAATCGAACCCCGATCGCCTGGATCCTAGGTGGATGCTCAGCCACTGAGCTACTCCTGGCTGGGCGAAAGCATATCTTTAAGAAGGACATAGACAGGACTATGTTTTTTTAAATCAGCTATTGTTAATCAAATAAAAATAGATTTTTAGAATTTGGCTAGATTTAAAACAGTAACTTTAATAAGTGATGCAGTCAGCAATCATCTTAGAAAATGCTGACTTGGTGGGAGTGTGCTTATTACTTTAGAATCTTCACTAAGTGGATCCTTAGCTACATGGCCACAAGGACCCTCAACAAGCATCCAATTCACCTTCCTTGATCAGTTTGCAGATGAAGGAAACCAATGGGTAGAGTAACTATCTCAAGGTCCCACAAATGGCTCGTGGCAGTTCCAGGATGACAGCCAAAGCCCAGCACCCCTTCCATGTAACCGCACTGCCTAATTTGCTGCAACAATTATTTGAAGATTTACGCTGTCATAGTCCAGATGCTTAATGCATACAAACGTGATCCTGAGACTACTCTGTCGCTTCCACAGACAGCGTGATTAGTCTTTCTTAACCACACAGATCTGTTAAGGATCAAGCATATGGAGGCGCAACAGAACCTTTCCCACGCGCAATTTCTTTTCATTCATGAAGCCAACATCCAATGTTCTTTTCAAGGTGCCCCTGCTCTGGGGGCATATGTTAGCATTAAGGTAAATATGAGCCTTGCTACCTAATGAGCTGGGACTAACATCTGCTAGGTCACAATCACATGAAAATATGTCCATCCATAGCTTAAGTAAGACTTCTCTGATTACCCAATAAATTTTAAGAACTGTGTCTGCCTTATTTTGCTTTTCAAGCTCCATAGCAGGGATGATTTCCACCTTGCCCGGAGACCTCGGAAGCAATCCAGTCTTCAATAAGCTGTAGACCAAAGATGTCAGGACAAGGATGGCTGGTGGCTTTAACCAGAATTGAGGTTATTTCCTCATGCATAAAGTGAAATGATGGTAATTATTTCACAGGGTTGGTGAGCAAATTAAATAAGATAATATACATAAAATACCTGTGGCATGGCAGCTTTCAAATAAATGTTAGTATACGAACATAGCAGGGTAACAATAGGTTGAAGCTCTAATCCTTCTATATTTTTTAATCATCTAGACAACAAAGATTATGGAGCTTCTACTGTGCTCAAACTTTCAGTTCAAATCAACTTTTTTCAAAGTTAAAATCCTAAGGATGCTTACAGTTGCCTTTGGAATAAAGAGTAACATTTTAGGGAAACATAGAAGTTTCTTTAGCATCCAGCACTTACTTTAATCTCTTAGATTCTCAAAGAGGTTCCTGCCACACAAACTCACAGGATATTGGTTAGTTCCAATTGTCATTATTTTTTCCTGCTGGCAAATCAATCTAGCTGGGAGCTGCAGCCAATTTTAGGTATGGTTCTACACTTTGGGAGGTAGATAAATAAAGGATATCCAATGGCTAATGAAAAATTGATTGGATTGTACAAAGGAAATTCCCTAAGTTATCAGAAATGGGAAACCAATAGATTTTTAAAATAATATAAAAGTATCCATGTCATAGTAGTTAAAGCCTGCTCTTCATAAGCAGACCTCTGTGTGTAAATATCTACACCAGCCTCAGTCGAAGGCATGCATCCTTCGAGCCTCAGTTTTCTTACCTGTTAATTATGGAAAAAATGATATTTTCACAAGACTGCTGATAACAACATCACATACCTTAAGCACTTAATAGTGTCTGATATGCCATAAATATTAGCTATAACTAAAATTATTATATTTCACATAAATTATAGAGTAATACACTGAGTGCATCTCCGAGTGTATTCATTTGCTAACTTTAGTCTCTGGTAGGGCTACCAAGATCACAAATGTAAAGTAGAATTTTTACAATGTTTTCGGTTTGGGGCCAAAGAACAGAGTGAGTAATTAGGAAATACGACAAGGAAACACACAGCGATAAATAACATTAGATTTGGCTTTTTCTATGGGGAAGTTTCCCCAGTCAATACCAGGGTATGTTCCAGACACTTCATGTATGTGATTTTATAGAACAGTGAGGCGGGCATCTGGGCCACCTCCGTGTGGCTGGAGAAACAGAACTGCAAGGAGGCCCTGCTGCTTGTCCAGGAGCAAACAGCTGGCGTCTGATGGAGCCAAGTTAGAGAGGCAGGTTGGCTTTGCCTCTACTCTCCACACCAGGGAAAAGTGGCAAGAAATGTTTAGAAATTGTGTACAAAAGCCCAACGGAGGGAGCAATTCTGTCCAGATGGAGCAGTTAATGACAGCTCCATTAAAGACCTGGAATTTCACCGAGGCTTTAAATTAAGGGCAGGATTTGGGCATTTGACATGTGGGACATTTTAATCAGAGAAATATAATGGGAAAAGCTTCTAAGAGTCTAAGCATCAGGTCCATCCAGGATCATTTTATCAGCATCTGGATACATAGGTTGGAATAATTGGAAAAGGGGCAGTTGCTGAGTGCATGGAGGTGTTGTGCACTGAGTTAAGAATGTTAGATAATTATTTATAGTCACTTGTATCTGTGTACATTTGCAGCAGAAATTTTGTGAAATAAATCAAGAAATGATTATCTCAGTTTCACGGAGGTATACATTGGAGATATGTTTAAGATGTTTTTTAGGGCCTCATGGATTGTGTGCCTGCCCTTCTATGGTCTAGAGTTAATTTTGTCCAAAAAAACCAGGCCCGCAATCTAAAGTGAGACCCTCTCTCCTGTGTGCCCAGGGAAATGGAGCCCAATTCTCACAGTCTAACAGCATTTTATCCTCAGTAGCATGACTCTGTACCAAGTAAGTTACAACTCAGTCCATTAAATACATAATAATTTATTTTCTAAGTTAAAGTGAAGTCGGATCTGTCTGGGGATATATTTGCCTGCCTTGATGGAAAGTAATATCCTTATTTTGATTTATTAAACCTTTCATTCAAGTTAGTATATATTTTGCTGATTATAATAGTTACTTCTCTTGACTAGCCATATTTATGATCATTGATTTTGAGTTCTTGGGATAACTTTTCCTTCTGTGATCTAATGTTCATTTCTGGGAGAAACTAACCTATTCCCTAAATTGTCACAGTAGCCTGTGTCATTTTTACAGAAGAGATCTATGGAAAGCTGATCCTGTAATATGTATCATATCTGTAAAACAGTTTAACTCTTCATGTATGTTAGAGTTTTATGAATCTGTAAGAATAGATATTTAAACTAATGTTAATAATGCCTTACATCACACAGTGATTTCTCATGTCTAGAGAGCTTTCCCATGCATTCAGCCTTGGCCTCAGAGCTCTCTGCAGTAGGTAGCCAAGAGATTATTATTGGCTATATGATATATGGGTGAACTGAGGAAGAAAAGAACTCATGCTGTTGAATTCATACCATATACAATTTTGATTTGGAGATATTTAACCTAATGGCATCTTCTAATAGGTATATGGATTAGAAATAATAATCTACTGATCTTTTTCTTTATTCAATACTTTTGCTTTTTTAAAGACCTTAACTTTTTCATATTTTCCTAAAGCAGAGCTGTTTTATGGCACTCACTCCAACGTGTTTCCATCGCCTAAGGAGTTCACCCTTGACAGATTAGTAGCATACACAACGCCCTCCAGGATTGGGTTCCACCAAACACTTCCTATTCGATATGGCTGTACCTCATTCACAGGAGCTTTAACTAGTAAGCAAACATTGTTTGGCCATCTACAGAATGCATTATTTTTGCGTGTTTTGCATTGTGTGGTTAAAATACAAAAATTAATCTCCCTGGAATCCTCCCTTCTGCAGTGGAAAGGAGACTGGGATATAAACAACTATACTACAGGACAGAAACTGGATGAAGTCACGTGAAAGTCCGCAGGACTTAGAGAAAACTAAACCCAACTGTAAGTAGGTTACACAAGTAGGTTATTTATATCACGGTGCGTGTAGTCCCACCTTTCTCGGGAAGTGTCTCAGGAGGCATCGAAGGGTGAAGAGGGGCAAGGGGAGATACTAGGGGGACAAGAGTCTGATCCTGTCTCTTCTGCTACAAGTCCAACTCCTCCACTCGTTCCAGCCTAATACCCTATGTTTTAGTGCCGTTTCACTTGAAGAATAAAAATTAGTGGTTGCACAATGAAAAAAAAAAAAGGATTCAAAACTTAAAATAACATCACTGGGTGGTCAGGGGCATTGTCAGGAAGACATTACACGTGAGGGTCCTTGACCTATAGGTAGGAACTGGACACATAGAGAGGGCAGGAGATGTTAATACGTCTATATGATTATTTAAATCTGCCACACATCCTCCCTTATGTATAAAAGCCTTTTAGCTGTCATGGTTGTTGGCTTTCATCTATCCATTTTGGTTTTTGACTTATTTTGCATGCTCATGGGCAAAGAAATGATTTTAAGATCCTTAGTAAGACATTTACAGAAAGATAGTCTTTGCCAGTACAACAAAGCTTTTTGAAAATACTTGGTTTTGATTATTTATTTTAGTTATCTTTGTGCTTGTGAAGGTAGAGGAGCATGGGAAGGCATCATTAAACCAAACAGTTACTTTGGAAGCAGAGTGAGCTGGCAATTTTAATTTTATTTCACTAGTTTAAAAGTAACTCGCTTCACCTAAATTTGCGTGAACCGCAGTTTGTGGTACCCCAGTGACTCACTGAAATTACTGGGACACCAGCGAGTTTATGACACGTTTGCATACATCCTACCATACTTGGACCAGTTCATAATCGTTGAGGCTACGTGCGTGTGTATCTGCGTGTTTATATAGGTACGTATAGTCTGCATATACATTTTAAATAAACAGGTACACTTGCTGAATTTATGAGAGGTTATGTTAGGTCTCAGGAAAAATACAGCATATTATATATTAAAATAAAAATGAATAGTAAAGGGGATAGACTTGCCTGACCTAGATGTTGCAGGAGCTAAGGATCTTTAAATGACTCAAAAAAACACACAACTCTGTTATTTTCCATGATGAAATTTACCCAACAAAGATTATTTTCCCTCATTGAGGAATATATTCAAGACACACAACAGACCCTCTTCATTCATTGACTAGGGAAATGACCCTTGTCGTCAGTAAAATTTTGTTCAGGGCTTTCTCAAGGTTCATTTGTGATCCAAACAAGCTGTCAAATATTTGCCCTGGAATAGACAGAGTTTTGCCCCTATGAGAAGGCCAGAGGGCGCATGTTCCTAGGAAATATGCCAATCGTTCAAGAGCGCAGAGTACTGTGTTCAGGGAGGGTGGCGGACGGGGAGGGTGTGAGCTGATCACGGCAGGCTGCCCGGAGAAGGCACGCCGGCCAGGTCTTCGGCCCGTTTCACAGAAAGCCGTGGTCATTAGAAGTCGCCGGGGCTGGGAGAGGCGGCCTGCAGCTGACGTGCTTGAGGGTCACCCCGCTGTGTTCTCGGGGAGCAATAGGAATGAGTGCCCGCCTCCTTCACGGGTGGGCTCACTCGTTAATGCACAAAGTATTTCAGGACACCCTGAACGTGGCCTGGAAGACGCACAGTGAGTGTGATGCGGCCACAAGCCCTCAGAGAGGTCGTCAGAGCCTAGGACAGGCTGGTGCGTGAGCAAAGCCAGGGCTGCGTTAGCCCACCCATCGCGGCCAGCCTCCCACCCACCGAGCCGTGGAACCGGGAGCCCTGCAGCTCAGCTGCTTGGAGCATCTTCCCGGTGCAGAGGCTGTGGGCTCTCTCCTGGTCACATGCAAGCATCACCCTAGGACAGAGGTGGGGAGCAGGTGCAGGGCAAGTGGCCCAGAGGCGAGGCTGCCACCTTACAAGCACAGGAGACTCTTATCCTGAGCGAGGCCTCTGTTCTGTGACGGTGGAGATGAAAATTGCACAAAAGGCCCAGGGCTGCCGGTGGACCTCCAGACACAGCGACCAGAGCGGCAGCCAGCCAGGGAGACAGGGCGAGGCTCAGAAAGGAGGCGTGAGCATCCAGTGCGTGTGCTGGGGTCCGCACCGCACACCCCCAAACATCTGGATGTGTCATCCTTACACTGGGAGAGGATACGGGGAGTAAGAGGCCCGCCTCCGGTCATTGCCTGGGGTCTGCTCAAAGGTGTACGGAGCCCCCTGATGAGTCGCCTCCCCAAGGGCCAAGGCTCAGGTGTTCACGTGGGACAGAGGATGGAACTGGATCTGTGGCTCGTGCACAGAGCACAGTCCCCAGGAGGCACCTGTGAATAAGCCCCCACTGGGGTTGCGGCCAAGCAACAACCAAGTGAGTGGCAGGAGCGTCCTCTCACCTGGGTGGCAGGAAGGCCTCTGATTTAGCCGTTGCTGTTCCCATTGCAGGCGATGGGGAAACGGCTCAAATGTCACATACTCAAATCAGCCCGGCGGGGACACTTGGCATAGGTCTGACCTCAGATCCTACAGGGATTCCCACGGCAAGGCCAGCATTCCGTCTGAACGAAGGCCAAAGCTGTCCTTTCCGCTTGAGGCCCCTTCTGCGGGTCCAGGGAGGAGCCTGTCACGTTGGTGGGAGTGAACAGGGTTGGAGAGTTGGGATTGAAAATAATTACGGGTAAAAAGGGGAGAATTTGCAGAGAACTTTGAGTCTTTCCAAAAATAGTATGTGTTGGTTTACCAGCAGGTCTCAATCTTTGTGGCCAAATATTTAATTTTGGCTCTGAACAAAAATATAAAATGGAGCAGGAGCAGACAAGAGACTGGTGATTTCAGGGGAAAGAGCACACAAGTAAGAAAGACAAAAATGATAAAATAAAATAAATCCCCTTTACCATTGCCAAAAAGGAGGAAGCAGGCAAACACAAAGGTCTCCTTCACCTGCTGTCTTTCATGAGCTGAGCCCAGGAATTCAGTCTGAATTTTCCCTTTTTCATCACATGAATGCTCTGAGGGAGAAATTATGAGTGTTTCCAATGAGGAAACCAGGGTTTAAATTAATTTTGCTGCGTAGCAAATGCTCCATAATTAGTGAGCGATGGTGCAAACTGCAGTCACTTTGATTCCCAAACCCAAATTCTTTCTGCATCCCTCTCGACTTCACTCATACCAGACGCAGTGGGCACCATTCAAGTCTAATAACAAATGCAACCTCATGTTCACATAATGCAATATGGTGTTTTAATACCACATGTCTCCCTGCGAACTTGCCTCTGGCATGGTCAGGACAACTGCAATGTAGGAGGGATCGTAAGCTCAAAATTTCAGTTACTAGAATTTTAGCCCTAGTTCAAACACTTATGTGGTAGTTCATTTATTCAAAACTAATTATACCCTTGCTATGTCCTAGGAACTCTTTAAAATAGGAATCGCTAACCATCACAGTTCTTCCTTTCAAGGAATTAATGACATACTGAGAAAGAGACAAAGAAAAATATTTCCTGTAATGCAGAAAATGAGAGTTTCTAAAGGGGTGAATTCAATGGTGCCACAGGAACAGAAAGAGGGGAGGCTGCATCCTCGGGAGGGTGGTCAGTCAGAGCTGTTCAAATATGCAAATAATAGAGTAAATATATATTGACTATTTATTATATAATGGGCACTATTTAAAACCTTCAACAACTCAGTTAGTAGTTACTATCATCCTTAATTCCCAGATGAGCATCTATAGAACACATGAAGCCCAGCTGAGACGCTGGTGCTCTGCTTTCCAGGGACACCGCTTTACTAACGTACCGATAAACTCTATCACTTGCTGGCAGAACTTGCCTGATCCCCGCAGGTTTCCCAGCCCGTGTGTGGCAGAACTGATACCTTGGTTCTTTCTGTTCCACAGCTCCAGAGGTCATAATATGCTTTCTCAGTGACTGAACCATAATAAAGGCACTACCGATCCTTGTTTCAATCCAGAACATTGAGTCTCATCACATTTTAACTTAGTTTTCATAATTTTATCTCCTTTAGTCTCTTCTCTCCACCCCCTGCCCCCTTCTATCTTCTTTTAAAGCTGTTCTTTCCAAGTGTCTCCAGCAGGAGGGGCCATCACTCAGCGTTACCTTGTTTCATAAATACAGGCTGCAGCAAAAGCAGGTTTATAGTTGTTCATAGGACAATTATAGAATGATTAATAAATACCAATACAAGCAAAAACTGTGTTTTGCATGCTCACAACCATAAAGCTACTTTTTCCCCACCCTGTATATCACTGGCCTCACTGCACCTATTTTTCTGCCACCCACCTAATTTCAGTAGCTTTTTAATAGATTACCAATAGGTAACCAAATTTCAGGGGATTATGAAGGAAATAAATTTTAGACTAGAATATTCCTAAAAATATAGACAAGAGGAGATTCTGGGTCCTATAAGAAAGGCAAAACTGCCCCTCTGACCATAATTGCACCATCATGGACATCAAGAATGCTGATTTTCTCCAAAAGAATGTGAGTATGAGTCTCTGCACCTTGTGTATCTATTCCCATGAAGGGAGGGACAAAGGATGCACTTTGGAACTGTCATCCACAAATTATGTTTTAGCCTATATCCCAAGTAACCCTGCAATTGCTCATGAAGATGGGACTGGGAAACCCTCCTTTGAAATCTCAGAGCTCTTAAGGGAGCATCCAGATTAGTCTCTCACCCCTAAGCCCCTCTTTTGACCCAATCCAGCAGGTGCCATTGTATCAGCATCACTTCCAGCACAGGTAACACTAAACACATTAGTAAATGTCTCCTTTATTGTCACGATACTTCACTGAAAAAGCTTATCATCCATCACAAACAATTGATCCAGCAGGAAATTCAGCCCGGAGACTCTTAGGCTACAGTGTCACATGAAAGAACATGATTGATTTCAATATGTTCTGTGTTAAATGTGCACCATTACCTTACCTTGACACGCTCATTTGTTTCTGTTCACGGTGAAAGCGAGAAGTGGTCACACGCAAGGGATTCAACAGGCCGTGACTTGGGGCTGCTTCCGTCCGATCACTGCTCCAAGCCTGCAGCTCCAACCCATCTCTAGCCCCCTGTGCTTCCCCAGAAGGAAGTTTCTAGTCTGTTTTGAGCACAGATTCTCAGAGACGGGAATCCATTCTTATACTAAATTATTGAGTCCCTAGGATTGACCTCGTGAGTTGGCAAAGTCTTACTTCCGTGGGTCCATTATTTCTCTCAGTAGGTGCCCGAATAATGAGAAATGACCTATTCAATAATTTTTCAATGCACTGCAGTGCAGCCTACAGCCCAGATCTGTCCTCCACTGATTTCACAGCCCAGGAACTTACATTATATTGAATGAAAACAAACAAAAAAGTCAATGTAGTTAACATTTATTTCAAAACATTAAAAATTTAAAAAGGCATGTGTTTCCTAAATGCTTGCTAAGTACTCTATGGGTAGGAAATGCAAGTGCTTCAGTGTAACACATCACTCATCTGAAACGGATTTCACTGCAGGATTTGGATTTAGAAAGATCTGGAGCTAATTCTGTGTATACCATGGAAAGCTCCGTTCTCACCCCAACATTTACTCTCACCATCTTTTAAGTGGGGGAGGAGGGACTAAGGGCTACTGTGTGATTCTTGAAGTTTAGTGAAGATCAAAGGATAAAATAACTATAGAGCATCCAGCCTAGTAAATGCTTAATAAATGTAGAATATTATATTTTATGGATGACTTGCACCTAGCAGCAATCCCATATGTCCGTACAAAGACTAGGAACATGAAAGGAATGAAAAACCACAAAACATAAATAAAATACAAACTATCCTCAAATATTTTTTAAAGATTTTTATTGATTTTTTTTGGTGGGGGGAGAGAAGAAGGGAGAGGGAGAGAGAGAGAGAAACATCGATGTGAGAGCAACATCAATAGGCTGCCTCCTGCAACCTGGACATGTGCCCAGACCAGGAATTGAACCAGCAATTCTTCAGTGCATGGAAGATGCTCAGCCAACTGATTCACACTGGCCAATGCCTCAATTTTTTTTTCTATCATCACATGCTTGTGATTTCTTGACTCAACTACTGAATTACCTTCTGTGATTGGTTTACCCCCCAAAAGCCTTAGATGATGATATATTTTTCCAGAAAAAAAAGTTTACTTTTTTCTCTTCCAGGGAAAACAAATCACATCTGGTTACTTCAGTTCCATCAGAGACTTTGCTAACTCCAGTTTGACAGGTTTACCATACACCCCATCTGCCTCCAATCTAGATGTTCACTCCAAGATCCTCCTAAAAATGTCTGCTGTCTGTCTTACAAACTTTTCAGCCTCCCACCACATGCAACTCTAGAATTCTCCAATTTTATTTATAGGAAATAAGTCATATTTTTTAGGCCTTCTGAATCCCTGTCATAAGCACTCTGGGTATCTCTGTTCTTGAGCAAGTAGACTTTGGTGAGTGCAAAGCCCAGATTTTCTCTCTATTTTCCAAGTTCAGAATCAGAAGATTCTCTTCAGGATGTCTGCACAAGTCAACTCAATTATCCAAGACTCCCTCATTCTCTTGAAAATTAGTCTTCCCAGTTCTCATTGCCATGGATGATTTCTGCTGCCTTCAAATGGACACCTGTATTTTACTATTTTTTTTCCCACTGAATTTTCTAGTTCTAGGCAAGAGTAATCATATCCTGCTATCAACTTCATCTCACCTGGAAGAGGATGGATGATGTCTTGACTGTTTTTTGTGTTGTTGTTTTTTTAATTTCTTGTAACTAGATATTTTCTTTTCTTAATATTTCATTCATGATCAACTTTATTTTAAATAGGACAATTTCAATAGTTGAAATCCCAAGGAAACTATATCTTTTGCTTGTTGCCTCTACTATCTCTTGTTCATGGATGGAAAACTGACTCATATAATGAACTTGGATGATTTTTGACTGTAAACTCATATTTGCTTGATTTTAATGAATAGAAATACCGTGTACTGAAACACAGAATAATTTTCTGCAGAGTTTTGGTGTGTTTCTGTGTCAGGAGGTTAGACCACTCTGGGACCACTCTCTTTGCCCTGATGAAGACCTGATTCTTACCCTTCGTCCACTGCATGGAGAGTTACACTCTCTCTCCATCTTTCACTCTCAGCATCTTTGAAATAGGGAAGGGGTGGGCACTAATCTTCCTTCTTTTTATGTAGGAGTCTCAGCTTGGGCTCACCAGCCTTGTCATTGGCCTTGCAGTTGCAGTGCTACAAATGTCCTTTGTCATCAAGGAAAATTCTTCATCGTCTTTTCTTACTTTGATTTCAACTCATTTTTCTTTTTGTCTTTGTCACACTTTCTTTTGTTTTGGTGGGGATCCTTGTAAGACTTCTTTGGTGTTCTTTAGACTTAGCAATGCCTTAATTGTCATGTATGTTTGATCCAGGCCTGAGTTGTTTTCAGTAGGATGTTCCTTCCGGGTATATAATCTCTCCATTATGCTGGCTAACAATTTTTGAGGAAAGCAATGGTTTTTTAAACAAAACACATAAAGCACAAGTAATGGAAATTTTTTATGAAATTAGATAAGGAATTATGTGTGGTATCCTACAGTACTATAAAGAAAATGAAAATATGAACCACACTCTTGGAGAAAAAATTTGCACCACATAAAACTTTCAGTTGGAACAATTGCCAATTTCTATAAATCAATACTATTAAAACAACAACAAAATTAAAAAGAAAAATTAACAAAGAGCTACACAAGTACAACCTGGAAAGGGAAGCTAATCATGTAATAAACACTTGGAACGTTCTTCACTCATTTCCTGAACGAATACTCAGGAAAATGCAAATTAAAATGCCTCCTGAGGAAGGAGGTCAATTCCTGACCTTTTGATGTCAGGCTTCAACAAGAGATTGACTTTGGCCAATGGAATGTGAACAGAATGGCCATGTGTCATTTCCAAACACAAGCCTGAAGTGGCAGCATGTTGGGTTTTGTTTCTCTTTTGCTTTGCTACAGGATTGGCAATGTAGGGGGCACACCATCAGGTTGGGGCCTGGAGTAAAGGTGATTTATAGCAGAGTAACAGCCAACCAGGGATAAACATATGGTGCTAAAACTAAGGAAATCAAGAGACTTTTTGATGAGAGCTGTTGAGGTTTGAATTCTGTTTATTATTGCAGCATAATACACTAGATAAACATTTAGACATACCTTAATAAAACATGTATTAGACACTTAGTGAAACATTGGTGGGCTATTTCTAGCAAGATAGTTAAGAGTGGACAAAAAATAAGTTAATTAATCAATAAAGTATATACAACCTATATGTCCATCAACAGAAAATGAAAAAAATACCTTGTGGTACATTCATTCAATGCAATTTTCTGTGAAAATAAAAAAAGTAATAACACTGATGAATGTCAAGGACACAATGTTCAACAGTAAAGCAAGACAGAAATAAAAATGTATGATTCTATTTATGTAAAGTTCAAAAACATGAAACAGTACAAGTATTACTTGAGAATATAAAATTATATGATAAAAGTATAAAGAAAAGCATAGAACTAAAATAAATAATAGGGACATGATGTCAATAGATGCTATCGTGTGGTCCTAACACCTCCCTGCCAGGAGTGTTGATAATAAAGGCACTAAAACTCCCCGAGACTAAGAATACAATGCTGTTAGTTTAGGTGTGAGGTGAAGAAAACCTAGTAGGAGAGCGGGGAAGTGAGCTGAAGAAGGAAAAGGAATCAATAAAGTGGGCAATTGGAGCTTCACCAACTTTGGGAACCAGCATAAAGCCCACAACACTGAGTTATCTCCTGTTCCTGCAGAGGGCCCAGGGAGCTGGAGGGCCCATGAACTATTACTCTCAGTCATTGTTCAGGCTGTTTCCAAAAGGTGCTAACTCTTTAGTGTTTCTGGCTGGTGAGGCAGGCTACAGAGTCCAGATACAACCATTAGCCAAAAAAATGAATATCTAGCATATGGCAATGGAACCAGTGTCGGCTAGAGCACTTCTTTGGGGGAAACACACAGGCGAGGCTAATTAAGATACTAAGTTATAAATATGCACTATCAGGAAGGAAGATAGAGAAATAAACACAGCCACAGAAGAAATTGTATGGCTAGTTTAATCGAATCTATGCAGATGAAGGAGAATGCATGAGTAAAGCGGAAATTTTGCTGGAAAAAGTAAATGACAAGATTTATATAAAAAAAAAGAAAATGTAAGCAGACCTATTACAGTTGAATAAATTGGAAAGTTCTCAAAACAAGAGTCACTCTGAAAACAAAAGGCTAAGCCCCAGCAGTATAATAAATTAGTCTATCAAACTTCTGAAGAAATACAGCCAATGTAATTTAAAGTGTAAAAGAAAGAGTTTAATCAGAGCAGAGCCCTGCCACACAGTGGAACTTTATACAATATAAAAAGCTGGGTACTCTAGTGCAATTGACGAACAACTCCATGTTATATATGCAGGGTAAAAGCAGGTTTACAGTAGCGAGTACTCAAAACACAGAGTTTATTCTTGTATTATTATTTATTAATTATTGTATTATTTTCATAGGAACAGATGTATATATATATATATATGTATAATATATACCTATATATGGAGACACAGAGACACAGAGAGACAGAGGCAGAGCAACAAAGAGAGGGGGGAACAAATATAGATTCAGAATCTGTATACTTATTATATGACAAGAGTAGAATTGTTAAAAATGGGGAAAAGATAGAAGAAAATATGGAAGACTATAGGAGGCATACATACAAGTCATAAAATCCAGAAATCAGAAAGAAAATGGTTTGATATATTAAACATAAAAATTTTTAAATAATTTTTATGGAGCAAATGGAATTACAAAGATAAAGTCAAGTGACAAGCAACAATTTGAAAATTTGTTTTTGCCACACCTAGAACGTTCATTGAGATGAATAAAGAATTTCTTTATTCCTTACCAGAGTGAATAAAGACTTTACCATGTAGATTAATAAAATAGTGACACCCAACAGAAAGAAAGTGTAAGACAAAGGGCCTGGCAATAAAAACAAAAGAGAGACGTACATGAAAAAAGTTACAGTCTACTCAATAAAATGCAGAAAAAAGTAAGACAAGTTACAATAATATTAATATACACAGATTTATAGGTAATAGTTTCAACAACACATAATTTGGTAACGATGAGGCAAGCAGGTATTCTCACACATTTTTGGCTTTGTATAAACTGGTGCCTCCCTATATCTTGGTAATACCTATCAACATTCATTAAAAATGTTTTTCAAAAACATTTTTAAAAAATTCAATATCCATCTTATCTTTTTTCCAGAAAGTTCAATTTGTAGAATTTTTTAGTTGTACTCTTACATACACCACAAAAGATACCACTCTTGCGGTAATGAAGTACTAAAAAAATCCTAAATATTCATTGATAAGGGGCCAGCCAAGCAATGGGAAGCGCAGAGTGCGAGAAAAGAGTGAAAGGAGTCTGTATGCGCTGATAGGGGGTCACGTCCAAAATGTTTTAGTATAAGAAAAAAGTAATGAGTAGATAAATGGGCAAACTTCTGACTGGGCAAACGTTCATGAGTCTATATGTAAATATTTATTAATTTGTTTAATTTTTTAAAATTTTGTATTGATTTGTAGAGAGAGATGGAAGGAGAGAGAGAGAAACAAAGAGACAGAGAGAACCATCAGCTCGCTGTTGCACTTACGTCTACACCCCTCGGCTGGCTCTTGTGCGGGCCCTGCCTGGGAATCAAACCTGCAACCGCGGCCTGTGGGGACAAGGCTCTGACCGGCTGAGCTGCCCGGCCAGGGCGTCAGCTGCCCACTCTTGTGATCCAGTGTCAGGCCAACCAGTTGGCAGCACCAACAATGCCCAGGATGAGGAAATTCACAACCGGGAGGCCTTCAGGAAAATCAAAAGCAAAAGCAGCCAATACGCCTTTGACATAGACACTAGCAGGGGGTCCTGGCTCAGGAACCCAGCCAGCCAACCATGCAGAACAAGTGGCTCGTGGTTAGCACTTACCCTTTCATGCAATGTGAAGGCTGTATCTTCGATATTTATGTCTATATCCCTCATGACTTGGGAATAAAAACCACAGAAATAAAATCTGCTATCCTTGATCCAAACTGTGAATTGTCTCAGTGCTGGAAGAACAGCCATGGAGGCTGATGGGAACAAATCCCAGCTACAGAAAGACAAGAAGTTGGGAACCAAACAACCAAACCAAGTGTTTGGCGAAAGCGTTTCAGCCGAAATGATACTTTCTCTGTGAGTGTTTCTGCAGTGAGCGGGACCCAAGACCTGAACAAGGTCAATAGACAATCCTTTACCCACCCTCTAGAAATCTCTCATCTTTGAAGCGCAGGGCTGATGTCCCAGTAGAAAGAGGATCTGAATAAAGCTGGGGCATTGCCCTGCCGAGTGCTGCGGGTGTCAGGGGAAAGGACACCACCCCTCTGTGGTCCCGCCTGGAGGCTGGGCACCGCGTGCTGCTCATATTGCGCACAAGTGGAGATGCCACTAACACGAAGTATCGGTCGCTACCATCAGGGCTCTCGAGTGAAAAATAAAACCCCGTTAAAAATAGCTTTGGCAACCAATGGAGCACCATCCGTTCCCTGCACCATGGTCTTGCAGGCGAGCCTTGGGGACATCTGTGTTCCCGATGGGTCCTGCAGAGGAACCCGTCCTGCGGGCAGTGGGGGCCACCTGCCGGAGCCCGAGGACACGCGCATCCGATTCGCCTCAGCCTGTGCTCTTCGCGATGTCAATCCCTCTGTCCCACAGAGGGAACGTCAGCTGTGATTTTCACTGTTTTTTAGTTTCATGATGTTCTGATTGTTGAAAAAACCTTTTTCATTTGTTTAAGCAATGGAAGCTTCAGTTCTCCCTTAATCTTTTTGGGCATCGGAGGCGTTGCCTGTTCTGAGGACGCGCCTCGCCCTGTGCCCGGCCGCTGAGTTGGCCTGGGCCGCTGTCCTTCGCGAAGCCATTGCCTGTCTCAGGGCTTCCCGTGGAGCACGCCCCCTTCAGCCCCCGAATGATCTCCTCGGGAGCTGAATTTTCAAGCAGAAAAGTGGCCCTTTTGCACATGAAATAGGGTTCCCTTTTTCTTTGAGCCTTGCATTTTCTCACCTGAAGCCCATGTATTATATTCAAATGGCCCCCAAGCCCTGGCTCAGGGCAGGATTCTCAGCACTGAGCTTTGTCTGTTTGCTTTATTTTCATGGCCATGAAGATGAAGAGATAGGCTGAGATGTAGCAAGATATGCAGCACCTTCCCTCCCCCTCCCCTAAGAGATGCAGCACCTTCCCTCCCCCTCCCCTAAGAGATGCAGCACCTTCCCTCCCCCTCCCCTAAGAGATGCAGCACCTTCCCTCCCCCTCCCCTAAGAGATGCAGCACCTTCCCTCCCCCTCCCCTAAGAGATGCAGCACCTTCCCTCCCTCTGCCCTCCAGCCAGCGCACTAGGCTCCCCGATTCCTAGTGTGGGAACCGGGAAGAAATGCCCCCTAAGCCTCGCGTGGCTATTGATTGAGGACAGAGTTAGTTCTCAGATTATTGTGAAAAGAACAGGAGGTGGCTACACTGAAAAGAAAATCGGCAACATTTGCCTCAAGGCAAGCGTTCAATGAATATTCAATACTTTTGCTATTAGTTCCTTAAGCATGGCCATTACTGCAGGACGTGGGCCCAGCCAGGCTGCAGGACACTGGTGTCACCCATGGGAAGGCAGGAGCTGAGTGGGGAGAAGCGACGGAGGACTTGGGCTCGCCCTCAGGATGCACAGGTAGGTAGCCCAGGTTACTCGCCTGGCACTTGCAAATACAGAGGTGACCTGATTTTAGAGACGAGACGTGACAGTGATATTCTCCATACCATGAAAAAGATAAAGTATGTGATTTCAACATCAAGGAAGGTTTAGAAACTGAAGCCGTGTGTCAGGGCCTAGCAAAAATTGTTGTGTTAGGACCACTGTCCTGCTTCCCACCCTAGCTCACCTCTTCCATCCTTCACTGTCCCCCAGTGGGTGAGAAGGACATTACCTGGGGCATGTTCACTGTCGGGCAGGTATATTGTACTTTGATTTTAAGGCAGAAAAATGTCTGCACCATAGTCTCTTTTATTGTGTGTTTCTCCCACCCTGTGAGAGTAGGAGAAGTACTAGAAGATGGCATCTTGGGCAGCCAAATCCACCCTGCCGTTGTTCTTTCTCTCTTATTTTTGCCCATCCTATTAATTTTATTTTATTAGAGTTTATTTATGTTATTAAATTACCCATTCACAAACATATTTGTTTTTCTGCCCTTATTGGATTTGGCTATTTAGTCTCTTGACAAACCTGGTAATTTCACTGAATATTTGATATCAATATTGGAGAGGAAACACTGTAGACACACAGGATGATGTCATTAATGACAAAGGACTCAACATTCTCAGATGAAGAGTGGGACTACAGGGCAAATTACCCGGACCCAGTCAGAGATGGAGATGACTTGCGGATGAATTTCAGTGTTGGAGTGATCTGATCTGTTTTGAGTTCCTTAACTGAATTCCTGGCATTTAAAATTGGGGTTTACCTAGCACAGTGAGCTTACAGAGAGTTCTGATGGGATGTTAGCCCCTGGCTATCAATTTCTGCCAATTTGGCTTCTTACCCTTTTACCCAACGCCATGTAGGAACTAGCAAATGTTTTAAGGAATCAACACTGCAGAATGTGGGTTCACCTCTCTGCTTTTCTCTGGGATCTTGGCTCCTCAATCCCTGGTTGTCTTGAGAGTCAAGAAGTTTGGGCTTTGCTTCTCTAGCCCCATGGCTGCCATGCTTACAGCTCAGTGTTGAAGGAAGTCATTGAGAAGACATGACCACTAGTTGACCTGAGAGCTGGGCCCAAATTAAAATGGGTATCCATTGGAGACATCATATGGGAGAAGATGTAGTTATTCAGAAAAACATAATTGACATTGATAAGCAAAAAAGGTCACCTGTCAAAAAATATTTCCCATGAGGTTGTATTTTTAAAAATAAATATACATATGCATAGAAAACAATAACTTCACAGAAGTACACAATAATGTATGGTGATTTCTGAATGTTTCTTTTAAATATTATTTTTTAGGGTCCTTTGTATTTTTTCAATATTCCTACATCTACTCATTTTCTTTTAATTAAAATACTCTTTAGGTGATAAAAATTATTATGAAGATTGAGTTGTAGGCTGTAGCCATGCTTGGGACAGTAACAGATATGTCATGGGATGAGCAGGAAGGATGTTTGCTTGTCTGATGCTCAGGGGTTTTTAAAGATGAAAACACACAAGTCTCGTAACCCTTGACCCTGCATTACTTTTTCTGTTGGGCGGGATCTCTGCCCTCTTAGATGTGTAGAGTTGCCATAATGGAACTAATTCCAGATTGATGATTGAATTAACCAGAAAGGCCTAATTTGTCTTTTTGTTTTTTAAATGTATAGACTAATTTCTTTTTTTTAACTAACTATGCTCCATGTCAGTGAAATAAAGTTAAGTGTCTAGAAGTAAGACTAAGCATTGGTACTTAGTGAATGCCTTCTGAGTTATTGAATAGAGTCTACTATGTTGCAGAAACCGGCTACCCTCTTTAATCCTCACAACCTTGCAAGCGGTCTCTCAGTGTTCCCTTTTGCAATTTAGGAAATGGGCTGAAACAGCTTGCGTGGCTTGTTTTAGTTACAACACTAGTCAGTACCAGAGTCGGGATTTGAACCACAGTCTGCCTGAACCTAAAGCCCAGTCTTTGTTCGCCCCATCATGCTTCCTCCTAAGTGCAACACTGTGTCTTGACTGCACTTAGGCATTTTCAACTTTTTCTAGGAAGAAAAAAGTCTTTGTTTTCTATGCTGTCCTTAAGTCCCAATGCCATGCTTCAAATCCCATTTCTTTCCCTCCAGCCCCTTAAAGGGCCGATTAAAGTGGATCTCCCATCAGTGGGACTTTGGTTTCAGCGTTTCAGCTCCGGCTGCTCATTCGTTCTGCAAACTCCATCACTGAAGAGTGAAAGTCATCAAATTTCATTTCTTATAACATTAGTTTAGAAAGATGTTTTCCCCTCCTGCCAGCTAAATTGTCTTTTACTTTGTAAACTGTTTCTATTTTTCAACAATTGCATTACAATGTGTGCAATTTTAACCGCCCTGCTGCTCAATCCTTTATAAACCCAAATAAAGAAATAGTTATATAAGCAAGAAACATCAAAAAGTGAGTAAAAGGCAGATATTGCTTCAGATGACTCTCCACTTGCTGAGGACAAAAACAAACAAACAATTGAACAATTTATTTTTTATATTCATTATTGCCTTACTCTTGTCTACCTTGTAACCAGGGGAGGCCCCACAGCATCTGCCACCTCCCCCAATTTAATGGCATAGCCGGTGCCTTTCCTCTCTCTCGGCCAACTCTCCACCCCCCTGCACCCACCTTCTCCAGCGTCCGAGAGCACACTGCCTGGTTTTGTAATTAAGTGAGCGACAAGTTAGCTCCAACGCTACACGGAGCTCTTCATAGCTGTAAAGCTCCTCATAAGCTCCCCCGAGGCCGAGTCCACTTTAGGGCCCCATCTTTCCTGATGATTCCATGAGCTCCTTGGGGGAGAAGCTGTTGTTACCAGGAATTACCTTTCTCCGCAGAGGGTTGTGGGGTGGGGGCTGGAAACAATGACTCTAAAACCCTCTTTCTCTCCCTCTGTCCTCAATGAATCATTTATATTTGTGACATTCTGTTTTCTGTCTTCCCTGACTCTTCATTTCGAAAATCATAGAAAGGACATATTCCCTCAGCTTGATTTCTTTCCACGCTGAGCAAGGAAGGCCCCCGGGGGTCCCCTCTGCCCTTTGGGTTCACCTCCATTCACAATAAGAAAGAAGCCCCTGACTTTCACCAGATTGTTCTAGTGTTTTTTTCTTTTCCTATTAAAATCTTTCTTATTCACTAAAATCCACAGATGCTTTCAAGAAAAGTCATAGAGCATTTATTCCTGTAGAGTTCATTTTTCCTAATATGAATTGTGCAATGACAATTGTGTAAAAAATTAGAAAATGCGGAAAGAATAAATGCGATCAGCCCTAAAGCCCGCCGTGTGAGATGACTCTCGGAACAGGCAGCCTGGGAAGCGGAGGGGAGCCACGCAGGCAGTGGGGAGACCAGGGTTGCCCAAGGCCGGGGGGCCGATGAATAGATGGGCTATGGACCTAATGAACTACAGACTTTAGGAGATTAGTTGTCCGTGTGGATTAACAGTTCTAACAAATGTACCACTCTGGGGGGAACATTGATAATGGGGGAGTCATGCATATGTGGAGGCAGCCAGTGTTCCCCTGGGTTTTGCTGAGGTCTAAAGCTGCTTTTAAAATATAAATTTAAAAAAAAAATAAACAGCTAAGTAGTATTCCATAGTATACGTGCATCACACCTTCTTTACCCAATCATTTATCGAAGGACACTGCGGTTGCTCTCATGTCTTGGTCACCTTGAGTAATGCTGCAATGAACATAAAGGTACATGTATCTTTATAGATAAATGTTTTCAACTTTGGGGAGTAGATACCCAGAAGAGGGTTTGCTGGGTCACATGGTAACTTTATTCTTAATTTTTTGAGGAACCTTCAGACTGTTTTCCATATCACCCCAATAAATTTAATTTAAAAAGTAAAAATAAATAAATAAATAAATGATAGAACATATATGCAGACCATTTCAAAATTCCGAAATGTTAAAAAAGTTAAATAAAATCATATTAAAGAGAAATAGAGAAAAAACTTAAATGCACACAACAAATATGAAGTCATGTGTATTTTATGCACAAATGTATAGACTACCCTTTTTCCCATTTTATTACAAACTTCTAAACTCTGGTAGATTATATTGGCAACACTTTTCTTAATATAATCAACAGAGGTGGGCTGGCTCAGAGATCCCTCTGATTTGGATTGGAGGTCAATTTGCTTTAAAAGAGTAGAATTGTGGTGACAAATATTTAACATTCAATGAGCATATACCTGGTGATAAACACCTGGTGAGTGAGGGGCAACAAAGACCTTTATGACGTGCTTCCTGCTCGGAGGAGAGGCAGCAAGACAGGAAATGGTGCAAAGAAACAGTCCTACAATTAGTACACCTACAAACTGCTTTAGAGACAAAAAGAGCTTCTGTTTAAACCTCCTTTACTCATGCATGTATTGTTGGCTTATGTCTATGTTGTTATAGAAAATTAACTTATATTATCATAATACTGTATCCTATTATACCATTAAAACAAGTGTTCATTAGAATAAATGCATTGGTTCTTGGATTTGAATCCCATTTGTGCCCCCTCAAACCCTATTTGATGATAAACAATTCTATAAAATTGGATATATTGCTGGGGGGGGGTAGTAATTATTACTGCATCCTTTTGGATGGTTCTCCATTGTTGACAAAATCTCCATGTCTTAGGCAAGCATTCAACTTCCTCCAAAATTCAGTCCCATTCTTACTTGTTCAAGGATATTTTCTATCCCTGCCTCCCCTGGGCCCTGTTAAGCAGAGCTCTTGTTGCATTTCTGTTCATGCTCAATTCTCCCTTTGTTGTCTTTTCTAATCCTGTTCCTTCTGTCTGGAATATATCACCCTCTGTTCACATATCAATGGAGCTTCCACCCTTTGCTTGACCAATCCCAGTGTCCAGTCCTCTCTGCTAGGAGACACCTCTTGACACTTGAACAGTGGCCTTGTAGCTTGCACGACAGCTACTTGGGAGCATGAACCTGACCTCCCATGAGAGACGGTGAGATTCTTGAGAAAAGAGCTGGAGTTACTGCTGCTCCCCCTCACGTCCACACTTATAGTTGGGACATGTGTTGAGTGAGCGAGTGAGTTAATTTCATTTCCCAGCAGCACATCTTTAAAAGCATTGGACTACTATATTGATTTTATTGGGGTTTCAAATATAAAATCATATGAGCCATGAAGCAGACAAGTATGAATTAGAACTCAGAATAAAACATATGACATAAACCTATAAAAACAGCCCAGCTGGCGTGGCTCAACAGTTGAGCATCGATCTAAGATCCAGGAGATCGAGGTTCGATTCCTGGTCAGGGCCCATGCCCTTCCTCTCTCTGAAATCAATAAAGACATATTTTTTTAAAAAAACTATAAAAATAACAAGACAGCCCACAAAATCATCCTTTTTATATTTTTTAATAAGGAGCACAGAAACAAGAGCAATATATCAGATGAGAACAAAGATTTAATATTATAACATGCAGGAGGGAATAAAAAGAGCTACTCAGCTCCCGATGCTGATCTTCTGTCCAGGAGAATTACCCCTAAGCGGAAAGGCAGAGCCAGTACATCAAGTGCTTAAAAGCTAGGGTTTGGGGGCGTCTAATCCAGTGAGAAAAGCACTGGAGTTTAACAGAGACACGCGCTCACACCCAGCTCTCTAACGCGCTGTCTGGGGACCGTGGAAAAGTCACGTGGCCTGTCGCGTTGATGTCCACTCAGGACAGGGTCACTAAGGATACCATCGACGAATATCCCAGTTCCTTACAAAACCCCAGGGCAAGCATGAGTGCTTGTTATTGACGCAAGAGCTACATTTAAGTCACTTACGGTTTGGAAGTATTTTTTAGCAGAATTCAGAATAAATCTGGAGAGCCCATAATGTGCAGTAGGGTGACTGTAGCTGTTACTGTTGTATCGTGTTCTACAGATTTGCCCGCAGCGGGTGGGGGCTCCATCCCCCCCCCCCCCCCGCCGTCGGGGCTGTGCAAGGGGCAGCCCACCGACCTGCCTCTCTCACATCGAAGTTTCGCTCTCTCCCTCTCTCCCTTCCAGTCCCTCTGAGAAGCGATGGAAAAATATTCTAAATTTGCTAAGAGAGTGAAATACCAGGTGCTCTCGCCACACACAGGCAAAGGGTAACTGTGTGAGAAGACGGATACATTAATTAGCTTGATTGCAGCAATCATTTTATTGTATGTGCATTTCAAAACATCACCTTGCATGCTTTAAATAGTACAAGTTTTATTTAGAAAAACAAAAGAACAAGTGGCCTGTAAGAGCTAGAGCTTGGTGAATTAGGAAATTAAAGAACAGCGGTAACTAAGATGACAATAGTAATCATCATAGCAACAATACAAATAATAGCTACAGATATAGGCACTTTCTACATGACAGGCACTTTTTCTAAAAGCTTTTGGTGTATTAACTTATATGCTATTTATTCAGATGAGTGTTTTCTTTGTTTGTGTCAGTTTTAATTAAATGATGATCTCATTTAGCTCTGATTAAATTACAACAGGTAGATAAATCCAGACAAGAACATTAAAGGGGGCCAGATATATGGTGATGGAAGATGATTTGACTTTGAGTGGGGAACACGAAATGCAAAGTACAGATCATGTATCAGGGAAACATACACTTGAAACTTATATACTCTTATTAACCAATGTCACCACAATAAATTTAATTAATAAAAAATAAAAAAATATATTTAAAAATTAGGTGTTTATTATATATATTTTTAAATCTTAACACAGGATTTTATTTTTTTATCCAACAGAATTTCTGATTTGCTGAGATTTTTGTCGACCTTTAAAAAATATATTACTAAGAGAAATAAAAGACATGAAACAACAACTTGCAGATGTTTACATGTTGACTTTATGTTAAATATATGTAATTTAATGGGAATTATATGACTAGCTGGTCCATTTTAAGTAGAGATCTTGTTTGAAAACTGTCAGATATTTTGTTTGATTGAATTTTCCAATAGTAATTAAAAATAATAATAAAGTTGATATTGTAGCAAACAATTTACATAAACAAACAAACCTAAGAACTAAAATGATATATTTCTTTAAAACAAGAAAAAATATCAAAATAGTCTGTGACTCATCTTTGAATCAAACTCACTCAGCCACGGCCCCCGAATGGTTGGTGGGCACAACCATTCCTTTCTTAACTCAAACATCAGCTTGTGTTCGTGGATGACTGTGTGTTGGGTTTGATTACAGTTATTTCCACTGAACAACCCTGACATCACGGTGACAATTCCGCCTCCGCTGGAGGTCGCAGCTGCCTGCGGGGGGGGGGGTCGCCTGTGTCGCATTTTGCTCTGCAGCCCTTCTGACCCCGCATTTCCCCCATTCAGACCCTCATGGGGACACCACCGCCTTTCACCTGCTACGAAAGGTAAGAATGACCCTCCCATCACTGAAGGACTGGCGAGTAGGCTGTGACAGAAAGGACAAAGGACAGGGAATGTGGGGGAAATTGCGCAGGGCAAAGCCCTTGAAGCAGGGAGACACTATGTCCGATCTTAGGCCACCCATTGACCTGGGAAGAGTATGACACCAGGTTTTCAGTTTCAAATTCTTCAGCGGTAGAGCAGAAATAGATTAGAGCCACACCGACTTCCACAGGCCGTTGTGAGGCCTGAAAAGTAACATGTGAAAACTCTCTGTGGCCTGTAAAACCACAGCGGAGTATTATTTATTACATCGCAGGCTGCAAGCTGCAGGGTCAGCAGCGTTTCTGAATGAGGCTCAGGCTGGTCATCCAGGCCACGGACCCCGTTTGAAGCATAGACACTTTCTGGCATTTACGCCTGGACATTAGAGCTGGGCCCGCACCGCATCGAGGCGGTGAATTAAGCCCATTCATAGAGCATCAGTTTGGACTGCATGGGGCGGTGGGAGCAGAATATATGAAAGTGGTAAAATGTATGTAGGAAAATGGTACAAGCTGCCGAGACATCTGGGATTGCTCGTTTCAACATCGTGTGCTAGTTTTTAGGTACTGACAAAATAGAAACAAAGTTTTATGAAGAGACAGCTTTTAACCCTGACATTTTATCCCATCTGGCGATGTAAGGCCTATAGAAACGTTTAGAACTTCTTACGCATTACACCATGCCCTCCAAACCATAGTCCGACACGAATGTAAAATGGAGTCGCAAGCCGATGCAAAGCAAAATAAAAATAGAAGAATTTCAGAGTTTAAAAAATCTATACTGTGGAATAAAATATCCATAGAGTTTGCCATGTTAAATTTTTCCAGTGGGATATAAAACTGAAAGCAACAAATGAACAAATAAAGAACAACAACTTGTAGGCACAAGCAAACTGTACGGTGCTTCCCAGAGGGGAGGGAAGGGGGGGGGAGCAAAGGGCAAACGGGTGGGGCAGAGACGTGACGTTGGGTGGTGGGCACACAGTGCAACATGCAGATTATGTATCATAGAAATGTACTCGTGAAGCCTATATAATTTTATTACCCAAGGTCACCCCAATAAACTTAATTTAAAACTGATGCTAACAAGTTAAACTAAAATTCTGGGATGAATAGACGATGAGATGCATAAAAAGTAAAAAATAAACATACCACCATACAAAAATAAATAAAATGAATACAAAAAATTCATAGGTATGTGAAATGATAAATCAGAAACTTGTTTGCTCTATACTTGAAATATTAGGTGCAAATATACTTAAGATCGGAATTACTCCTGTGAATTTTTGGAAATGAGTGTGCACTGCAAAAAGAAAAAAATGGGGGAAATACAGGTGTAGAAATTTTAAAAGAGATGCAAGTGTTACCAAGCGTAAGGAGAGCGTCCAACCTCACTGATAGTAACCTGTGATCCTCTGAAAGGCGCCGCAGGACAGATAGAATCCACTCTGCGGCCTTCCTTTTCCTGACCTCTGCTCCATGTGCCACAGTTTGGACGCTGAGAAGCGAGCACGCTTCCAGGACTCGATGTCCCCGGAGGCGAGTCCTGAAGGATCGACAGGAGTCGGTGGATGAAGGCAAGGTCTCTGGGAAAGAGCAGATGCGCTGCAGGATGCAAAGGCCCTGAGAGGAGCCCACAGAGCACGCGGTTTAGAGTCACTGGAGGGTGACCTGACAGGGAGAAGGTTCTGAGGGGGAAGCGGGAGGTCAGCCCGGCCGTCAGAGCCCTGAAGGGCATGCTAAGGATTTGGGCTTTTCGTGCAGGTGGGAAGATATGGAAATAAAAACACAAGAAAAAAGAAAAGCACAACAGAACCAAACAAAAGCACAGGGCTGGAAAGACCAGGCCGCTGTGCATCTTTCTTTCTTTGCTTCTTTAATGCCGCTCCCATTTGTGGCCTAAAATTCATGCCCCTTGCACCTCAGTTTTTATAACCTGAGTCAAATGGTGTCATTCTTCTGTTCAATGTCCTTCTGTGTCTGTTTGTTTTCTCACCTCTCTTATTAAAAGTCACCATTTTAGAATAGCTCCGAAAACCCTACTCAAGAGTATATGGAAAGGGAAGCAGATAAAACTGGATTTAGGGTAAATGGAAGGTAAGAGGTTGTTGATCTCACCTTTGTTTTGTTTTAGCCTTGGAAGCAGAATCACCACAATGGAATGAAAGGTGTCACCCCACCCACACAGCCCCCAGTGGAACAAACAGCCCCTTGCCCTCCGCCTTCAAACTTCTCGCCTATGGATATTTACCACCCAGGAAGGACTCAGTAATCGACCCATTGCTTCTGAGGACAAGGGGGAAACTTGCTACGAAGGCGGGGGCCTCCCCGGGCTGCCCTGGTATCCTGCGGCCGAGGACCCCCTTCCCAGGGCGAAGAGCGGTATGAATGCCTCTTGGGTTACCCACGTCTCATAGGAAAATATTGGCATGTGAGGCTAAAATTTCTGAGCACAAAGAAATGTAATTCTTACCATGGGTAAGGGGCGATGTGGGTCAAGCTGAGCCCAGAGTGTGGAGCCGGTTTCCATGGAGGAGCACACTGAGAAAGGCCGAGTCCCTGCAGAGTGAAGTTCGTGAGAATTACGGTGGTGACATTCTGTCACAGCTAGAAGCAACCAATCATAAAATGGGAGGCGTGGATTGTTCCGCACCGCATGTGTTCATTTCCTAGGGCTGCCATCACAGATTTCTGCAATCTGGGTGATGAAACAACAGAAGTTTACTGTCTCAAAGTTCTGGAGGCTAGAAGTCCAACATCAAGGTGTCTGCAGGGCCATTGCTCTCTTTTAAGACTCAATAGAATCTTCACTTCAGGTGGTTCCTGGCAGTCCCTGGAGCCCCTTGGTTTATACACTTATCACCCCAATCTCTGCCCCCATCATCACATCACATGGTGTTCTATGTGTGTGTCTCTGTCTCTACACATAGGGACATCAGTCATATTGGATTAAGAGCCCATTCTACTCCAGTATGACCTCATCTTAACTGGATTACGTCTGTAGAAGCTCCTTTTCCAAGTAAGGTCACAATCGCCAGTACCAGGGGTTAGTTAGGACTTAAACAGTTGGGGAGGGAGGAAAATTCAAATCACAACATCAGAAAATACTCATTTTTTGGATGAAAATCAATATACTCTTGTTTTGACCTGTGTAGAATTCATGGACTCATTGGCAGATGAATTCCAAAGAAATAGAGACACAGGCAGAGCCAGTATGACAGGCAGGAGTCCACGCCAGATTTCATGCAATTGAGAGAAATGAAAGAGATGGCATTTTACACTGTGTCATTAAAAAAAATTATAGTGATTTAAACAAGAGGAAAAGTAAGGGCGTTACTCTACACCAGAGTAAATGCCAACCTACGTCTTGTAAAAGTGCAGTGTTGGCTCCCTGACTCCTGGGGTGTAGTGGGATGGGTGTGGCCATCAGTGGACTCCCATCCTGAGTTGTTTCCCAGGACGAGACAAGGGCTCAGAAGGCCTGGTTTCAGTGCCTGTCCTGGTGCTTGCTAGGTGCGCTGTCTCACAGTCATCACTTCACCCCCGCATGTCTGATGTCCTACCCCCCCTGAGTATCCCCTGGGTTGCTGTGATGCTCAGTAGAGACGGTCCATGCTGACGTTCAGTGTAACATTTAAAGCACTATGGGGCTGCTTAGAAGTTATCCACACAAGGTTTATTTTCCATATCTAGCCCTATTCCAAAATAAACTTGAGGTCACTGTATTTTTTTTACCTACCAGTATGACTTGTTTTGAAAGGTTATTGCCATTCCAGCTAAATTATTAAGTCATTAAGCCCAAATGTGGTCCCCTTAGCCCTTGACCCAGGATTATGGCCAGAAAACTTGTGACACAATAACAGCAACAACAACAATAATGAAAGTTCCACCTGACACAAAAACTTATGTTTTGAATTCATCAATATAATACTACACATATCTTTCAACAAAGTTTACACATTTTAAAACACAAATCTCTAGTTGTTTTAACATAGTCACAGTTAACAGTGGTTCCACACCCCGGTGCCAGGAAAGAGATGGGCTGCATTTGGTCTCCTAGAGGGGCAGTAATAGCCCAAAGGTGTGAAAACAGCAGCGCCAGAGCCAGGATTTGTACAATATCTGCAACTTACAATCACATGCATTTAATTTCAAGCTTTAAAATTCTGAACTATAGTTTTTTTATCTTCTAACTTTATTGCATGTAGAAATCTTGCTTGGATCACATTTCTTAGCACTTTTAAAAATTATGGATGATTATAGATCATTATTATCGATTATGAATTGGATGTGTAATACTACAAACTTTCACTTCAGAATCTTTCTGAGTGATTATTTGATTTTTTTTCCTTATTTGACCAAGTGAAATCGTATATTAAGTCAATAAACTCCTAGTGTTAAACACATCTTTATTCTTGGGATGCCTTGCTAAGCTAGAGTTCAGAACTTTATTTTTAAACTGTACTTTCAATTGCATTTTGCTAGTTTTTATTTAAAGTTTCTCCATGTAAAGTCCTAAGTGAGAATAGAATGAAGTTTTCTTTTTTATGCCCTTTTTCGATTCAGCTACAATGATTTAACTAGTTTCAAAAATGTACTTTCAGGCTTTCCCTTTTTTTGTTATGATTGGGAACCATTTGCGTAGCATGTAAATCATTTGTTACTTGTAAAACACTACCTAAAGCAGACACATTTTAAGGTAATTTCTGACAGTCTTAAATTGTCTTATTTTCATTGATTTATTCAACTTTTCAACTTTCCGGAGCCAATTTACATAATTAATATCCTGCTGAAAATTATTCATTTTCTTGAGAGTTTCAAATGTGTTATCATAGATGAATTTGCTTATGTTTAAACACCTTCTGTACCTACTGTTATATTCACTCGCCCTCCCCTAATGTTGGAATGCTCTTCCATTTTTCTTGAATACATGTCTCATAATTTATGTTCTGACTCAGATCCATATTTTTATTTTTCTTAATTTTTTCTAACCCTTTTTTAGAATTCTGAGAAATTTATTTTTTATTTTCTTTACTACTTTCCTATTTTTAACTATTCAATCTGCTATGTACTGAAGCAATTATCATTTAAAAGTATGTTGACACTATGGTTTCCTTTTCATGTAATATTTTCTAATTTCATGCTATGCATTTTTTTCTAGTTATTTCTTTTAGTTTCATAGGAGAATAAATAAGACAAGGGTTTTCTCATGTTATAATATAGAAGAGTATGGAAAATATAGTTTCTTCATACTCTGCAATAAATCCAAATGTCTTCCTGGGCCTCCAATGGCTGGTAACAAAGGAAACAAAATCACTGAATTTGGTCCAATCCATAATACAGTGAGATTTATAATCACTGGACCTTTAGGTAAAATTACCCATCTTCCCAGTTTCTAACCATTTCTCTTCTCTTCTCCAGGATGGCATCTGGATTATGAATGTGTCTACGTGCTTAGAAGGTTGACCTCCGAGTTCCCCAGTCTCTGTCCAGAGCAGCTGAGTTGGCTCCCTGCGCAGGCGACCACTGAGCCACAACCTGCCCTTGCAGCCTTGCTCCAGAAGACAGTGACTGGCTCAGCTCCACTTGGTGTCCTACTCTGTGCAGAGCTTAGAAGGGGTGAGGTGAGCGCAGGCTTATAAGATAATCTAAATTGGTAATTACTTCCAAAAAAGATATTAACATCCCGCTGAGTTAGAAACTTTATATAACATTTTTCCTGCTGACTTGTTTTTTCAGGACATTTTGGTGGATATAATTATTGTTATAGTCTTATATTTAATACACGTGCACATATTTTCCCCCATTACCTTTGGGCAGCTACATTTATGTTTACTTTTAAAAATAGTTGGGCTAGGCCAACAATGATGGCGTGATGACAGTGGAGACGTGTATGTTCTCTGGCCCTCACTGTGCTCTTACTTCTGCTAGTACAGCTTCTTCTTTCTGGGAGAGGCCTCATTCTACATTGTGCGGGAAGCATGCACTCGCCCCTGTCCCTTTGCCTCTGCCATGAGAGTGGGAACTTAACCAAAACTGACCCACGCTGAGCGCACCATCCTCTTACCTAGAGCACTTTGTTCAGGGCCAGATCTGTAACACATTGCAGGTGGCTACTAGGAACCAGCATAAAGTTTAAAAAAAATACAACAAAAAAATTAAACTTGGGCTTCTTGTGGTCATTTTCCCCAGCCAAATGGAGAAATCTGTCTTCAGAAAATAAAAGACAACCCTTGAAAAAACAAAGAGAAAGCTGCACAGAGATGAAAGACACATAAGGAGCCTCGCTACTATTATTTGAACTCCCACCGTCTCCGCCACACCCTCTGCTAGATTTGGTACAAAACCCAATCTGTCTATGCTTTTTTGAGTTATATATCATGCATACTATAATTTTTATGAAGATATTTATTATTGGGCCCTCACTGACGTGGCTCAATGGGCATTGCCCACTGAGCATTGTTGGTTGGGCATTGCCCCCTGCCCAAAGGTTGCAGGTTCAATTCCTGGTCAGGGCACGTGCCCTGGTCCCCGGTAGGAGGCACGCAAGAGGCAGCTAACCTATGTTTCATTCTCACATGGATGTTCCTCTCTCCATCCTTTCACTCTAAAAATGAATACAAAATATTTTTTTAAGATATCTATCATTGTGTTTTTCTAATACTAACATTCCAATGAATCCTCACAAATAATGTCCTGATATCTAAATCTTAAAAAGTAATGTTAAGGGAGAAAAGTTGTGATCAAATTTAATGCCCTTTTCAAATATTTCACTCGACTGGGTGTGAAGTCTGGGAATGAAGGGGGGTTTGAGGAGGCGAGGGGGGTTGGAACACGGGCCTCACAGACCGGCAGCTTCTTTTGTTCAAGCGCTTTCTTTGTTCGGTGGGCTGTACAGGAACTGGTGAGCCTTCCCCACCTGCCTGGCAGGCTGACCTCACTCGCAGCACGGGGGGAAGATGCCTTTGCTCATGGCCGGGGGGGAGAAGTCTGCCCAGGCCAGTTAGAATCGTTGCCCAAGTCTCCCTGCAGACTCATTGTCATATGGCCCCAGCACTAAGACTCCTCAGTCAGTTAAAACCATCAAGTTCACACCCTACTACTTCCCAGGCCCTCATCCCCAGCTCTCGGATTATTTGCAGGCACAGCAAGGCTGTCCTACGGTGTCTTCTTCGTGGGTCCAGCACCCCATCTTATGACAGTTCAGCATTTTCAGGCAAGCTCTTCATTCATTCATGTCCTCTCCTCACTATATTTTTAAAAAACAAACTTTTAAGAGCACTGGGAGAATTATTTACAGGTTTACAGCACCGGGGCAGCTTTCTGACTATTTTTATATCTCCTTAGTCATTTCAGTGAGCAACCGAGAAAAAAAAGACCGAGACCAAATCAATTGTGTGCACTTCTTTGCTTTGCCTGGGAGTCCCCTGGAGCATTTTTAAGAAGAAAATCTTTGAAAACATTTACAACTTCTTTTATAATTATTTGTTTATTCAGCCTTTCTAGTTGTTATTGAGACAATTTGGAAAATTTATACCTTCTGAGCAAAAAGGAAACTTTTTCATTGGGATCTTCAAATTTTACAGCGCAGAGTTATGCATTTTATTTGGCATTGATATGCACTCTCCATGCCAGCTGCTGTATTATCCCCTTTCTTATTTCTCATTTTCTGAAGGTATCTCATTCCATTTTCCTGGAACTGAGTAGCCAACACTGTATCTAATTCATTAAAGTTTACTCAAAAAAGAAATTGAATTTATTTTTGATTTATATAGTATCAGTTACAAATTTTATTTTCTATTTTTATTAAGTTTGATTAACTTCAGTTGGTTTAGTTTTAATTTTCTAAGTCCAAAATTATATTCTAAATTTCTATTTTTTAATTTTTTGTATAATTATGCCTTTTAGAGTCACCTATTTGGGGCTAATGTCACCATGAACTCAATTTATTTTGCTGATCTGCAAACACTTGATCCCCTACACCATGCCAACCATTGTGCTAGGCATTGGCATTAAAACGGCAAAAATATAAGAAAATAAGAAAATTAAACACAAGGGCCTTTTTTTAAATCATGGTATTTCAGTTTAGGTAAAAGACAAATAAAAAAATGAATGGTTACAAATTGTTAGAAATGTGAAGGTAGAAAAGAAAGTCCTGGCAGAGGGAAAGTCCTGGCCAAGTTCTTGACTTGGGAAGCAACTTCCACAACGGAAGATTTCAGTTCCCTGTTCCTGGACACTAATGAGCCACGGCAAGCTTGCTTGAGTTGAAATGGGCATAAATGCTAATCCACCTGGGCCTTCAGTTCTTCCATGGAACCTCCAACTCAACTCTCCACCGTCCATCATCTTCAACTCCAAAGTGTCTTCTGTTGTTCTCAAAAGAGGGACATTACCTTAGGTTCCTGGAGAAACAGGTACTAGACAGGACCCTTCCCAACTTCCAGCTGGCACACCCCAACACAACTCCCTGTCACCCCTTCTCCCACGAAGGAGGAACCAGTGTCCTCTGTGAATGCTCATTGCACATTTGCACAGTTCATATTCCTAGGAGCTCATTTCATCACATGTAGGATGATTTTTCTCTATCTTTTCATATCCTCTCTCCACTTGCTCTTTCCCATGCTAAAATATCTCTCATGTAAATAAAATATCCCTTCACCTTCGGCTTTCTCCCCAGGGATTGCATTACCTCTCTCCCCTTTGTCAGAGCTGAACTTTGTTTTAATAAAGCATTTTTGGTACTTGACCAAAACTGCCTTTTCCATGTTTACACTGTCCCCCTTGTTGCTAAAATTATTGGGAATTTTCTGACCTGAAATTACTTGATACGTTCCCAGCCTTTCTTCACACACACTCTGCACTCAGACGTTTCTGCGACCGTCTCACTGCTCTTAATGCAGCCGCACAGTCACCTTTTCTCTCTTCACCTTGCCCCTTCCATGCTCGTGTCGCTTACGCCTCTGCCCTCGCGCTTGTGGCCCTCTTCCTCCCTCAGCGGTTCTTTCCGAGCACCTTGCTACCCACCGTGTGGCCTTTCTTCGCCACCGGCTTCCCTTCCCACAGTGCCGCTAGTCCTTCCTTCACCTGCCCCTGACAGCTGGCTCCAGTCCTTGTTTCTGGTATTAATAGTCGCATAAACCTACTTCTTTACATCTGACCTGGGGTGTCTTGTAGGCACACCTAGCTGAACTTCTTTGCACGCTCACCTGCTTCTGCTCTGGCACCCTGTCCTTCCAGAAGTGCCATCTTCACCTAAGCCAGTCCCTGAACCAGAAACTTGGAAGTCACCTATGTGGCCTACTCCCTTAACCCACACAATCTATGATAAAAGCCCACTATTCTATTTCCCAAGGCTGCGCCATATCACTTACTTCTGTCCACTCACCATTCTCTATGTCAAACAATTGTCCTTCCTTACCTGCTCCGTTTGTTAATTCCAAAATATCTGAGGAGTGACAGTTATGGTCCAAGCACTATTGAAGATGCTAGGGACATATCAATGAACAAAACAGATGAGTCTGTCTGCCCGTGTGGGCTCACATTCTAGTTGGGGTTAGGTGTAACAAACAATAGGTATAACACACTATTTAAGAGTGCCCTAGAGCCCGGCTGGCATGGCTAGATGGTCGAGCATCGACCTATGAACCAGGAGGTCACAGTTCAATTCCAGGTCAAGGTACGTGCCGGGTTTGGGGGCTCGATCCCAGCAGGGGGCGTGCAGGAGGCTGCTGATCAGTGACTCTCTCATCATCGATGTTTCTCTCTCTCTCCCTCACCTTTCCTCTCTCTGAAATCAATAAAGATATATTAAAAAAAAAAAAAAAAAAAGAGTCCCTTAGAAAAACACAGTGCAACGTGGTCAGAGTAGGATTCACTGAGTCGGGTAACAGAGTAAAATTAGGGAGTGTTCTAGACAATGAATAGCCACCTACAGGCCCTAAGGTAGAGGGGCCTGTTCCTCCAAACCTTAAGAAGACTTGTGTTGGAAGCAGAGAGGAAATGGGGGAGAACAGACAGAGATGCCGCTGAGGAGTCACAGCTGTGGGGACAGTGGTGCTTAGAGGTCTTGGGCATCGTGAGTGTTGACTTCTACACTGTAATATGTGGGGTCGTCACCGGCTGTGAGTGGAGGAGTGACATGATGGTATTCATGTTCTAGAATAATCTTCTTGTGCCCTGATGACAACAGATGCAGGTGGAAGAAGGTGCAGCCGGAAGACCCGTTAGAAAGTTCCCGTAACCATCGGGGCGTGAGAAGATGGATGGTGGCTTGGAGGCGGTGAGAGGCCATCAGGTGCTGAATGGGGTTTGAAATAAAGCATACAGGATTTCCCGATATGTTGGGTGTGTCGTGTAAGTGAAAAAGGTGAATTACTGATGACTCCAAGCTGTTGGTACAGAAAAAGAGAGAAAAGAAAAAATAAATAAAAAGGTTAGAGCTGTTATGATGCAGATGGAAAGACTGAGGTGGAGCAGGTTCGGGTTCAGGGGAGACTTTAAGAGCCCGGGTGGGGGAGTATTAGGTCTGAGGTGTCCGCTGGGCGCCCGAGGGGACAGGGTAGTCAACTGTGGGCGGGAGAAAGGCCTGGCCCGAGACATGCGTTTGACATCTGTGGCGTATTCAGGTGTTGAAAGCACACGGGTTCCAGTCTTGCCGGCTTCCCTCAGGCGTGTTTTCATGTCGCACTCAGCATTTGTTACCGTAAATTTATAAATCGGTGGCTGTGTCTGCCCCCCTAAAGCGTCCACACCTCCCCTGGTTCTCAGAACCAAGTGTGCGCTTCCTGAGGATGCTGGCCAACTGCTCCCTTCTAAATCATCAACCCCGGTTCCCCGGGTCATCTCTCTTCTGTGGCCCCCGCTCTCTCTCGCCTCCAGTTTCATGAATTATTCCCCCCCCCCCCCGCCTATAATGCTGTTCCCTCAGCCCCCCTCCCCGGCTCCTGTGCTGCCTTCAGCCTCAGCTTCCCACTCGCGCTCCCCTGACTCTCCATTGCCCATCTCTCCGCTCGCTCTTCAAGCTCCTCTTCGTCGCCTTTGCCGCACATATTGGTTGATCAGATTCTCAGGTTAAGATTATTTCAGCAATAGAGCGCAGGAGCGGTTTAGGAGCAAGATGGTTGCAATGATGGACTAAAAAAATCTCACAGGAACATAGAAAATTATGTCCCAGCTGAATATTTAAGCTAAAATTGAAACCTTAAAATCCCACTAGCAAATCCCCTTAGAAAGTCATTTTTAGAAATTAATTATATCTTAATTCAATAGATATTTAAAGTACATGTAGATTCTTACAGCATTTCATCTTTTAAAATGGCAGATGCAATTACTTTAAAATGGCTAAAATGGCAAGTAATACAAGTCTGTTTTGTTAAAGAATTGTGAAGGATAGTGTCGTGTGAAGGATAGTGTTGTGTTAAGAATGCAGAAAATTATACAAATAGATGTTTATTTAACAGATAATACTACCAACACTCAAAATGGTTTGCTTTTCCGAAAGCACAAAGAGCTCATTTACACACACACACACACACACACTTCTGCTGAGACACCTCCCCCTTCCACACAGACAACAGGCTGGAGTCATATCTCAGTCTCCATATATCTGACTCACAATGTCTGTCCCACCTGGTGATTCCCTGAGATCCCACCCAACTTGTGGGCTCATCCAAGCCATTTCCACTGGCTTTCCCATAAAACTGGCCTCTTGCCTCATGCTTTGGCCTTTCCTAAAATATCTCAAACGAGCAGCATCTGGCTTTGGCATAACCCCTACCTCTTGCTAAATGGCCCCAGGCCCGACACTAGCAGTAGCCTGCCTTGGTTCACAGTTTGATCTCTCCTGGGCACCTCCAAGCTGAACACAAGTAGAAGCCACCTGCAGATCACTCTGTAGTTTGTGCCAAGTGGCCCCAGGCTGGGCACAGGCGGTGGCTGACTTCACACCTCCTGGAGGGCCCTGAGCCAGTGCACCCAGACCACACCTGATTACAGCCCTACCACCTCCACAAGCAACACACTCAAAGGGCAGACTTTGTGAGCACCAAAGTCCCACTATAGCAAGTTCTGCTCCTTAGAGTCCACTCCTGCACAGCAGCTTCTCCACTGTAGTTGCAGCTGGTCCTCACAGTTGACTGGTCAGTCTCTCAGTGATGCCAACAACAACCAAGGCTCAACTCCAACAGGACAGTGCACACACTCCACACAGGCTCACACCTGAAGCACCCAGCTCAGGCAACGGGAGAGGATGTGCCATTGGCCCTACAGGATACCTACTCTCCAAGGCCACTCTACCAAGTCCACGAGATGCAGCAGCTCTCCTTAATACACAGAAACCAACATGGGGAAGCAGCCAAAGTGCTGAGACAAAGAAACAGGTCCCACATGAAACAAGAGGAGAAATCAACAACAACAAAATAACTAAATGAAATAGAGGAAAACAAACTACCAGATACGAAGTTCAAAACAATGGTTATAACAATGCTCAAGATACTTAGTGAGAACTTCAAGGAACGTAGTAGTAAGAACTTCAACAGCATGAAAACAGATATAGGAACTAAAAGAAAGAACCAGTCAGAAACGAAGAATACATTAGCTGAAATAAAGAACAATTTACTGGGAATCAACAGTAGGGCAGAGAATGTTGAGAATTAAGTCTGTGATTTGTAATACAAGGAAGCAAAGAACACCCAATCAGAAGAGCAAAAAGAAAAAAGAACCCCAAAATATGAAGACAGTGTAAGGAGCTTCTGGGACACCTTCAAGCTTACCAACACCAATCAGCTGCTCCAAGCAGTCTCTGTTCTATAGGTCCCGATTTCACTCGCCTGCTAGTATCAGTCAACAGTTCAATTATTCACTCAACAGCCATTCATTGAGTGCCTCCTACATGTAGGCTCTAGGGAGTAGTCACACCATGAGATAAGATCAGAGGTTTCTTTGCGAAACTTACATTCTCATGGGAAGGGCAAGAGAATTTAGATTAAAGATTGCCAAGGGCTAGGGGGAATGGGCAATGAAGAGTGCCTGTGAATGGGCACTAAGTTTCTTTTTGGGGTGAGGAAAATGATTTGATACTGATAGGGATGACGGTTGTACATCTTTGTGATAAAAGATGTACATTGTACACTTTCAAAGGGCAACTATGATGGTATGTAAATCATCTCTCAAAATAATTCCTCAAAAAATTAGGGGACTGGGCCATGTCTCCTTCACTCCCTCAACTATGCTGAAATCCCAGCTTGGCCTCTCACTAGCTGGGTGAGCTCAGGGAAAGCATTGACATCTCTTTACTGCATAGACTTGTAATAAAACCACATGAATGTGCGTTTGGTCCCTATCAGAGCATCTGGCACACAGAAAAATGTTTCTCCTGCCCCGCCTTTACCAAGCTGAGTTCATAGCAACACAGCCAAATCCAGAACTAGGACCAAGGCCATTATTCTTCCCAAGGGCACCTCAGGGCAACCTAACAGCCAGTAGAAAGGAAGGTCGTGGCTCCCCTAGACAGCGGTGCGGGAACAGTTCATCACCAAAACTGTAGGGACTAAGGAGGGGGCCCTACCACCTGAGCCTTGGAAAGATTGCCAGAGTGAAAGTAGAAAACTGAAGTGAGCGGATGCTTTCATCTGGCACAAGGTTTCCATCAGATTACATTTCCATCTTCCAAATTTAGAACAAAAGCCAGCACGTTGTTTCTCTGAGTGGGCCTTCAATCAGTGTGAGGAAAATCAAATTTGCTCCGTGTCCTTGCCAGCATTCTAGTAGGTGTGAAACAGTATGTTATTTCGGTTTTAATTTGCATTTTCCCTTCAATTAATTATGTTGAGCACATTTTTAATGTGCTTATTGGGCATTCCTGTATTCTTTTTGGTGAGGTACATTTTAAAGATGTTTGACCATTTTTATTATTGTGTTTTTTCTTTTTTTAAATTTATATCATTTCCTGTATAATTCAGGAAATGATATAAATTTTAGAAACGTCAATAGAAGTCCTTTGAAAGAAATACACTGTTAATATCTGTCCTTGTCTGTGGTTTTCTTTTTACTTGATTTTCTGCTTTAATGTTTTCTTTTGTTTGTTTGTTTGTTTTTGTTTTTTGTTGTTTTTTTTACAATATATCTTTGTTGATTTCTGAGAGATGAAGGAGAGGGAGAAAGAGAGAGAAACATCAATGATGAGAGTCATTGACTGGCTGCCTCCTGCACGCCCCTTACTGGGGATGGAGCCTGCAACCCAGGCATCTGCCCCGACTGGGAATCAAACTGCAGTCTCTTGGATCCTAGGTCAATGGTCAACCGCTGAGACATGCTTGTTTTAAATTGTGGTAAAACACAGCAAGAAAATGTACCATCTTTGCCATTTTTTTGGTGTATAGTTCAGTATTATCAGGTATATTTCCATTGTTGTGTAATCAACCTCCAGAATTTTTTATCTTGCAAATATGATACGTACATGCATTAAACAAATCCTTATTTCCCATTCTGCCTAGCCCCTGGCTGCTGCCATTCTATTTTTGTTTCTATGAATTTGACTAGTTCAGATATATCATATAAAAGGGATCGTACAGTATTTGTGTTATTGTAGCTGGCTTATTTCACTTAGCATAATATCTTCATGTTTCATCAATGTTGCATTGTACATCATAATTTCATTTTTTTAGGCTGAATAATATTTAATTTTATATATACAGATATTTCCCATGTAACCATCTCCTCCAAACAACCTCCCTCACTATCAACATACCCCTCTGGAGAGGCACATTTGTTTCTACTAATGTACACAGTCCAGACTCAAAACTGTCCCAGCACCGAAGGCATCCCTAGTGCTGCTAATTTTTTATTACACTCACCTTCCTCTCACCTGAACCAGTCCCAGCCCTAAATGTCGGCAACCCCTAACATTCTTCCCTTCTTGGATACACCAAGGCTGTTGTACATATCAATCCCTTTTTCTTGACAATAAGTCACATTTTTCTCTTCCTCTTACACCGACTGTTTTTTCTTGTGTACTGGATATCGTGGGAATACGCTTCACAGACTGTGAATTCTGTTATCTTGCTCTGAAGTGTTAACGTGTTATAGAAATGAGTAAAATTACAAGCTGATCAACTTGAACTTGTGGAAGGTTGGATTTATGTGTTGTTAAGGCAAATCGTCGGAGAGCCCAAGGTGTTTCCCGTGCCCCTAGGAGAGACTTAAATTTCAAACTGTCACCACTTTAGTGGGCAATTACTGAGACGCTTTCTCAGGTTTCTCTGGCTTTCAGCTGCCATAAGCCACTGACTGTCCCCACGCTGGCAGGGCTCTGGGCGCAGCCAAGGCCTCAGGAGCTTCTCCTATATAAAATCTTGGAATTACCCCAATGTGGCTTCTTTCTTTCTGGAGCCTGCTCCCACCCCAATTTTCAGTCTGTCGCCTCTTATCTCCTTCCTGGACAATACCACGGTGTACCTCGAGGCAATGACACTGTGTGCCTGTGTTTGCTTTCTTGTCACCCTTCACCACCACAGCCGCGTGGAAGAGCCTTGGAGCAAACCTGCATGAACGCGGATCTCAAGGAGGGGGCTTCCCTTCTTCCAGTAAGGGGCTTTTCTCCTGTGTCCCCTCACCTTTGTGCATTCTCTCCCACTTTCACACAGGTCTTAAAATGTTTTTCCAGAATTTAGAATTGATGTGTGTGGGTGATTTATTTTGATAAAAACTCCTCTGCCATTATCAGAATTGGAATTTTAAAAAAAGTTTAATTTACAGGCAATGTATTGTCATTAAAAGTTTAGAAACTATACAAAGTAAGAAATATTTTACCTGAATTCTGCCTCTGGAAGATATCTATACATATATGTAATCTATATTATTAATACTGATATATGTTACCTGTGTATATATGTACTGAAAAGACTTCAGGGATTTTCTAGTCTGTGTCTCTAATTTGGTAGAAGGAAGACTGAACAGGGAACGGAGTCTTGGAAACACAGACCAGCTTGTCAAAGATCACACAGTGAGTGAAAGATCAAAGACTGAAGTCAGATTTTCTATCAGTTCAGGGCTTACGGTTCTAGTCTACAGCTGCTCCTTAGAGGAGTTGCCCTTTCTGCTACACAGGTGAGACATATACCATCTCATAGGATCCTGTGTATTCAGCTTTGCTCAATCTCATAGCATGTACACTTGGTTAGGGGGATGGGACATCATCACGTCGCTTCATACTGTTTTCCATGACGCTCTGAAAAGAGGCCATGGTGGTTCCTACTGATATTTGTCAGCTGCGTAAAGAAAAGCACAGAAGGTTTGAAGGAAGTGGAGACGAGGGAGGACAGGGCAAGAGTCCCTGCCTTCTCTGCCCTGTCCACGCAAAGCCCTTCTCACCTGAGTGTAAGGACAATGTCACTGGTATTTCGGGACTGCAGTACAGTTACAGAGAGTAGCCCAAAGAAGGAGATCTTGCCTTCTTTCACTTCATTTCTTTCTATAATTCAAACTATGGAGTGACTTTGAAATGTTCCCATAAGTTTTAAAACAAATACTTCTCTCTTGTGTTTTGTAGCTTACTCAGATGTCTTGACATCTGTTTTTCATGGGTGTTTTTTTTAAAGCTGCCTTTCCACCTTCTTGCATTTTGTATAAACAGCATTTTCAGTAGATTTGGGGAAATCCTCTTTCTATTAATAGAAGAATGACTAAAATAATTTTAATAATAGTAGTAGCAGTTCCCATTTATAAACTTGACTATGTGGTAGGCCATCTCTAAACACTATTTCAGTAACTAGTTTTAAGAATCTTATAAGGTAGGTCATAATAACATCTTGATTTGTAAAATGAAGAAATCTGAGCAGAGCTGAGTCTAAAATTTACGCAAGGTCAGATCGCTAGTTAGTGAAAAAATTGGGTCATAAATCCAGGACTTTCTGACTCCAAAGTCAATGAACTTAACATATGGCACCATTGCTGTGCATCCTTAAGCAAAACTTCCAAAGACTGTGCTTATGCCAATGTCTTGCCTTGGCAGATGCACACATTTCCCTGGCGATGACTGAAAATCTCTGAACTCTGATATTACGGTAGCTGGTCTCCCCCGACAGTCTTCACTGAAGAACTGGAGACAATCCAAGGTGAGTGCCTCCTGACAGACACCCTGATCAGTAATCTCTGCAGAGAACTTCTCTGAGGTCTTCAGTCGTGCTGGATGATGCTCCCTTGGTAGAAGCATTCACTCTGTGATTCGGCCAGGTCATTATTGTTTTATTCTCTGTCGCCTTAAGATTCTGTGATATTTTACATTTCAAAACATTGAGTGCAAATAACTAGTTCTCCTACTTTAATAGTTCTAAACAAATTGACTCAAACAATGAAGGTCAATGCAATGCAAAGGATTTGTTCATATGCATATTGTTGACAAAATCTACGCAAGAGGTATGCATATGCGGATATTTGATTAAATCACTGTGTGACAGTCACCTGTTTGTTCTTAGATTTGTTACTAACCCTACTCTGCTCTTTATTGCCATACTCAGCTCAACAGACTCCCTTGGAAGCTGGAATCCCCTGCACCACCAGTGAAAACACAGGTAAGAGATTGGAAGATAGTAGAAAAGGAGAAGTCAGAGTATCTGTTCTCTTTCTTCTGTCCTCTGGTGTCATCTCAGACAGTACCTCTGTCCTCTGAAATTTCAGCACCTACTGGTAGGCAACGCCGTGAATGCTGAGTTCCAGTAACATTCTCTCTTAGCCTCTATCCTGAGAGGTGGTAACTTCTCCTTGATCTTTAGCCTGTCTTACCACTCCGCATGCCCATCAGCAACTCTAGCATGCAGGAATCTAATACCCTGCATTCCCTTAGCACGGTACTATCAAGGTCCATCCATGTTGTCAAAAATGGCAGTGGTTCATCTTTCCTATGGCTGAGTAGTATTCCATTGTGTATATACCTCATCTTTGTCCAACTATCTATCAAAGGGTGCATATGTTCTTTCCATGTCTTGGTCACTGTAAATAATGCTGCAATGAAGGTAGGAATGCATATATCTTTCTGAACAAATGTTTTCAAATTTTTCAGGTAGATGTCCAAAAGAGGGGTTGCTGGGTCATACAGTAACTCATCAGAGAGAAAAGTTAAGAACAATGTGACTTGACTCATATGTGGGGTATAAAGCTAACATCAGCAAATGAACAAATAAGACAGACTAACAAACAAAACCTCACAGACATAGAAACAGGATGGTGGTGACCAGAAGGAAAGGGTATCAGGGTATAGCAAAGGTAGAAGAGGTCAAATATAAGGTGACATTCTGGGTGGCGGGCACACAATGCAATATACAGATCTTATGTCATAGAATTGTACACTTGAGCCCTGGCCGTGGGGCTCAGTTGGTTGAGCATCTTCCCATCACCCAAAAGTCACAGGTTCAATTCACAATCTGGGCACAACTTGATCCTTGGTCTGGGTGCATGTGGGAGTCAACCAATCAGTGCTTCTCTCTCACATCCCAATGTTTCTCTCTCTCTTCTTCCTTCCTCTCTTTATAAAATCAATAAAAACATATATTTTTTAAAAAATGCACACTTGAAACCTATATAATTTTATTAACCAATGTCAGCATAATAAAATTTAATTAAAAAAATAATTCTCTGCATTCAATCCCCTCTGTTTGAAACTAGTATAGATTCTGATTTCCTTCCTGGGGCCTGTTTGGTGCACGTTGCTGTTGGTTAGAGTGTAGAGGTTCCCCGTTGGGGAACTGCCTGAAAGAAGTCAGGAGAAGGAATGGGGGTCATGAGCCAACTAATGGTGAAGCAAAAGAAAGAATTCAGCAGAGAAGAAAGTGAGGTTCTGTGAGCCAAACAACCTCACTTAAAGGCAGAGAAGCTGAGTGGAGGTCACAAATGATCACAACTCCGTGTTCACACTCAGAACAGAGAGAGTTAACCGGAGATACTGGAGGGTCCAGCGGGGAAGAGAGACCTGGTGTCAATATTTTGAGTAGCCCAGACTGACCACTGCTCTTTAAGCCTTTGTGGGTGGATAAACATGGAGGGCTGCTGAAAGAGGGGGTGAGGTGGGAATTCAAACCTAAGAAAGGTTGCATTTTGAAGGCCAAGTCCACCATCCTGGACTTTGGTGCAGCCTCTGCTCTGAAAAAGAATGGCTTTTCCATGTCACTCACCAGCCAGTTGAATGTATATTCTACCTTCCCCACCAAGAATTACTTTTAAAGTACTGAACTATGCAGAAGAGATGTTGGGAGTCATTTAAAAGTTTCTTCAGGATCATTCATCTATTCCCTGAAAATATTGATCAGTCTAGACTTTCCTTTGCCAACCACAGTTCTCTTTCAACAGAGGCACAATTTTTTGAGCAGTTGCGTTAAAAATCCACAAATTCCCTCTTCTGTTCCTTCCTCCCTTCCTTTCCTTCCTTCCCCATTCTTCCTACTTTATTACCTCCACAAACAAATCAGTACCTACAGCATAGCTCACCTGCTAAGGTGTCCATCATGAGAAGAATAAATTAAATGATCATTTTTTACTTCATGATTTCCACAATCTAAGGACATGTAAAAAAGTTGTATTAAATAATTATAGCATGAAAAAAAGTATGCATAAAGTAGACACATGGGAAACTGTTATAAAAAAAGATAGAGAGGGAGCTAGAAACTCACTTGTCTTTGTCTATTATAGCTCTTTGCAAAAGCCATCTTTTTCTATTGTTGTTACTTTGAGTATAATCTTTTTAATCTCCAGGGCTTGAAAAGATAACTGGTATTTTCCTATTTTACAGATAAAAACCCACGGATCTAGGAGACCAATTTGCAGAAGATTAAATGGAAATAAATGGCAGAGCAGGGGCATGATCTTAGGCTGCCTTTTCTACAGGTAACTATGTGGGTAACAAAAATGGGTTCAGAGGAGAGGTAAGGTGCTGGGTAGGTCTTGCTTATGATCAAGTGGCCAGAAAGGAAAGAGCATTGTAGCCAGCAAAAAGATCGTTTAAAATAGAAGAATGTATTTAGGTTAAAATTATAAGGAACAGCTATGCAGCTGACAAATATACGTTAATTCTTACTAAATTGCAGTGTGGAGTGGAGTGGGGTCATTTGCGCTTTATTGAGCCGGTGATTTAATATGTAGCAGGACATGGGAGTAAACGGTCCTCATAAAGAGACGAATGCCTTTGCATTTCTATAGTTAGTTCCCAGGCACTATATTGTCCACGGAGCACTCCAGGAAGGCACCAGGAGCCTTTCTGTCTCTTGGAACATTTCAGGAACTCTCCTCTGACTGCATCTTGTCTAATAGAGCCCGGAGCAAAACTGAAGGAAAGTAGTTAATCTGCTGAAGCCTTATTGCTATTTAGAGGGACTTAATGCAAAACATCAAAGCGAATCTCTGAACAAAGTGCTCTTTCACTGTGCTTGTCTATGGCCCCGAGGTTAACGGTCCCATTCACAATTACAGCAGGCCCTCACAGTCGCCCTAGGGAATACCTGTGAGCCTCTCCTTGCAAAGTGATTGCTCACCCAGGGAGCCCAGCCACAGGGACTATAACGTACACTGAGCGCCACTCCAAGATTAAAGCCTAGGGAAGAGGAGATGCAATAACATTCAGAAACAGCCCTGCTTGTGAATGGAGCCACGATGAGTTATGGTGTTTGAGCAAGAACAACAAAAGGAGGCTGGGGCGGGTTTAGCCTGTGACTGGCTCCCTCCGCTGTGACAATTTGGTAGGAAGCTCAGATGCAGAGACGTCATACCACCTCCTGGGCCTCCTAGCTCCGCACGCGTTCTCTGGGAAGAGGCAGATGTTAACCTCTTAGGCTTTGTGAACCAGATGGTCTCTTTCACAACTGCTCCACCTCGGCTGACAATACTTAAATAAACGGGTGTGGCTATGTTTCAGAGTTTCACTAAAACCTGGGGAGAGGGACTGGGAAGGGGGAAGGAACGGGGGGGGGGGGGGGGGAGGGTCATTGGGGAGAAAAAGGGACATCTGTAATACTTTAAACAAAAATAAAAATTATAAAAAAAAAAAAAAACAGGCCATAGGCTGTGACTCCTGCCCTTGGCTACCTGCTCAAAGCCCCTGGATGCATGTGTTCCACCCACAGCAGGCGGTGCGGCTCCCACTAAGGCTCCTTCTAGGGAAGCCGGCCTTCAGCGTCCACTCCCTCCTGGCCCTTCCCACGCGGACTCCAGGCTCCCCCACCTGAAAGAGACTGTTTTTCCACCTAATAGAGAAAGAGTAAGAGCTATTGGGATTCTGGTGTTTAATTCATTTCTATTTGTTTATTTATTTTAACCCCTCCCCACCCCAGATAGCAGCTCCTTGTTTCGAAGTTAGTCATCTTTGTCTCCACTTCTCCTACGTATTTAGGAATGTTTTACAAAGTGAAATTCTGTTTCTATGTCTGTAATATAAAATTATTCTAACTGCTGGAGGTTTATCACACGTTTTGACAATTAATAGGCTTATCTTCTCTCACAACTTTTTCCCCTGCAAACTCTAAAATGTTAACGATGTATATAGATACCCCTACTCCCCCATGGAACATTAGAATCTGTTAAAAAAAGAGGCAACAGGCCCAAAATAGAGTCACTTGTGCTGAGCTCAGGTCAACAAACTGAGACTTTACAGCTAAACTAATTGCATTTGCAGCCTCTCCCAGGAATGTCATCTTAACCGATCATTCTGGAATTTCCTGGTAGCACTAGTGAGCTAACCCACCTTTCACCCCTGAGGGAAGGTGACCTTGCCTGAGGCAAGCTGCTTTTCTGTGCCTCTCCCCTGCTTCCTGCCCTAAAAGCCCCCATCTTTAGAGCCCCCCCAACCCTTCTCTGTTTTCTAGGTGGGATGCTGCCTGACTCATAAATCATTGAATGAAGCCAATTTGATCTTTAAATTTGCTCAATTGAATTGTTTTTTAACAAATCAAATCATCTAGGTTCAGAGAAACACATATAATTATTTTTCTTTTTTACTGTATCATATTGTTTGCTGATTAGTTTAGCAACAAATATCATTTTAACAATTCTGACTCTTTCCGTCCAATAACAAATGATGTCCTTCCATTCACTCATGTCCCCTATTATGTTCCTCAATGGAGCCCTAAATTTCATTCATGTGTTTTCTGAATCCCTGAAGTTTCAAAGGTGTTTAATTGTTTGTTCCTTTTGCTGTTGTTGAGATGTGATCTTTTTCCTGCCTTCTAACTGGTTATTGTTTCTGTAAAGAAACACCATTGAATTAGTGCATTCATTATTTATCACTTACTGTACTCAATATGTTTATAACTTTTAATATTTTCCCTGGTTTTAAAATGTGATTTAAAAATAATTAAAACGTAATGTTTCTCTTTCCTCTCAACAAGCTGATCTTTCTGATTTACTGGTGAGCACTTGGTCTCTGGAACTCAACGGCTCAGCCTCAGAATCCTGGCTTTTCCAACCTGAGTTTTATTAACCTCTTTATAGTTTAGTTTTCTCATCTGTAAAAACAAAGTAATGACAGTACCTGCTCCATAGGGTTGCTGGATAATTAAGTGAACTATGCAAGCAAAATACTGAGACTAATGTGTGATGTGTAGTAAGCGCTAAGGAGGTGGCATCTCTCTGTAGCTGCAGGTACTATGTAATATGCCATACATATTACAGCAGCGGCAATGCACGCTCAGGCTTGTGTTGAAATGCACTTTAAAGGCTATCTGCTTTGCACATTTATACTGTTATTAGAATGCAAGAGAATCATGAACAGCCAGGTGGCAAACACATATCCATTCAAGTAGCATTTACTATGTGCTGCTAGAAGTGGAGAAGGCCTAGAACACAGATTCAGGTTTTAGCTCATCCTTTAACAAAATGATTTGGATTTCTTTGCATATATACGTCCCCATGTAGAGCTTTACTTACAATATCCAAGGTATGGAAGCCACCTAAGTGCCCATCAATAACCAAGTGGGTAAAAATAAGTGGTACATATATGCAATGGAATATTACTCAGCCATAAAAAAGAATGAAGTCTTTTCATTTGTGTCAACATAGATGTACCTAGAGGATATTATGCTAAGTGAAATAAGCAAGACAGAAAAAGAGGAATGCCATATGGTTTCACTTATATGCGGAATCTAAAGAACAAAATAAATAAACAAAGAAAATAGAAACAGACTCATAGATAAAGAGAACAAACTGATGGTTTCCAGATGGAAGGAAGTTGGGGGACTGAGTGAAAAATGTGAAGATATTAAGAAGTACGAATTGGTAGTTACAGAATAGTCATGGGATATAAAGCACAGCATAGGAAATAGAGTCATAATATTGTAATAACTATGTTTGGTGCCAGGTGGGTATTAAGCTTACAGGGGGATCATTTTGTAAATTATATAAATGTCTAACCACTATGCTGTACACCTGAAACTAATATGAAGTCATCTTAATGCAACTGTGATTGAAAAAGAAAAAGAGAAAAGTGTTTTTATTGCAATGAAGGTTTTGTAAGGGTTGAGTTCACATGAGAGGCTCGGAGGGCCGACTGGGAATTCGCTCTCTAGACAGTGCCAGAGAAGCATATGGACGATGGTCCCTTTGTGGATTCACCATTTGGCCCTTAGTGCAGCCTGGCTGTGCGCTCAGAGCTGGAAAGGAAGGTGCACTGTTAATAACAGCAAGGGGCTGAGCACATAGCACGTCCCAGGTCCTTCGCTAAGCAGTTAATACTCACTAAGTTATCTGCCTTCCGCACAGCTTTGTAAGCTGGTGATACTATTATCTTCACTTTGCAGGTAAGGAAACCACATCAGAGGTTTAGATAAGCCACCCAGGCTTATACAGCCTTGGGCAGGGACCAGCTCCCAGCCCTCGGGACCAGGGTCCGTCCTCATGAACCATCCTCCAGGCTCTGGCGGGCCTGTGTGTGGCTCGTCTGCTTCCACTTCCCAAGCATCTCCTCCTTCCCCCTGAGGAGTTAGTACCTCTGCCGTCTGTTTTGAATAACAGTGTTTGGTCTTCGGGAATAATCTGGCGTAGATCACCTGTAGGTGAATATCACCTGCAATCTCCCAGCTTTTTACAGAGGGAAGGGAAGGGAAGGGGAGGGGAGGGGAGGGGAGGGGAGGGGAGGGAGGGGAGGGGAGGGGAGGGGAGGGGAGGGGAGGGGAGGGGAGGGGAGGGGAGGGGAGGGGAGGGAAGGGAAGGGAAGGGAAGGGAAGGGAAGGGAAGGGAAGGGAAGGGAAGGGAAGGGAAGGGAAGGGAAGGGAAGGGAAGGGGGGAGTCAGCCATTAATGAGCCTACAGCACCCAGCTCATCCCCTTTCAGATATAAGTTATTCAAGTTTGTTTTATCATCACAAATGAAGAAACTGAGACACAGCTAATGTCACTTGTTCAATGTTGTGAAGCTTTTGAGCCTGGTCACAAAGACATAGATTTAAGTCACTGGGACTTAATTTTCTAGGATATATTAAAAGTGATATTTTCTGTTAAAGAAATGACAAGCATTAATGTGAGCTGGGAAAAGTCTATTCAAGACTAAATCTCTCCCAGTTGCCCCTGTAAGCTGAAAGAGAGCATGCAGCATTAGGGACACACTGTGAGTGATACAGGACCTAGGAAAAAAATTAAAGTTCAATGCATTATTGTAGCAATTTATGTTAGCTTCAGCTTCAATAAGCCTTCCCACCAAACCTCATCCCCCCATATGTGGTCCCCGAAATGCTTTCTTCCTGACACAATGAGGACCCCATTCCACCAGCAATGTCAGGAACTGAATATTTGTTTCCCCCAAATTCATATGTTGAATCCCTCATCTCCAGTGTTATGGTTTTTAAAGGTGGGTCATTTGGGAGATAATCAGGATTAGTTAGGTCATGAGGGTAGGGACTTCATAACAGAATCAACATTCTGGAATATATCCTAAAAATCCTGAAACACCAATCAGAAGGAAAATACACACCCTTATGTTTACAGCAGCGTTATTTTCAATAGTTAAGATCTGGAAGCAGCCCAAGTGCCCATCATGGATGAGTGGCTAAAGAAGCTGTGGGACATTTACACCATGGAATACTATGCAGGTGTAAAGAAGGATCCCTTACCCTTTGGGACAGTATGGGTGGGCCTGGAGAGTATCATGCTAAGTGAAATAAGCCAGGCAGAGAAAGACAAACATCACATGATCTCACTCATATGTGGAATCTAAAGAACTTAATAAACTGATGAACAAAACAGGGCCAGAGGCATGGAAGCATGGAATAGGCTGACCTATCTCAGGGGGGTGGGGGAAATGGGAAGAGATTAACCAAAGAATTTATATATATATAAATTGGTTATATATATATGCATAACCAATGGACACAGACAATAGTGTGGTGAAGGCCTGGGGTGGGGCAGGGGCTGGGAGGAGGAGGGCTAGGAGGGGTAGAACTTGGGGCCATCTTAACACTGTCAACAATTAAATAAATAAATAAATAAATAAATAAATAAATAAATAAATAAATAAAAGAGGAAGAGACACAGGCTCTCTCTCAGCGTGTCTGTAGCAAGGAAAGGCCGTGGGAGGTCATAAGGAGATTGACTTCTGCCAACAAGCAAGAGGGTTCTCAACAGACCCCAGATCTGTGGGCACCTTTGTCTGGAATCCCCAGCCTCCGGGACTGTAAGAAATGTTTCCTGCATAAGCCTGGCCTGTGGCATTTTGCTACAGCAGCCCAAGCTGACCAAGGCAATGTCAATGGTCTTTTGTGACTATTTCATAACAAAACCTGAGTAACAAGAAATAGCCAGGAGATGCGGCTTCTCCCTTGAAATACACGTTTAACTCAGTACACCCTTTGTCTTGCAAAGGTGTGAGCTACACGCATATAATGCCTTCAGTTCCGCCCTCATAGGGCTTGTGGGTTGAGATCATCCTCCCACTATGGAAACGACTCACCTCTGAGCATATACAATGATTCCTTTCTTCTTGGGCTAATGTGGGATACTAAAAAAAGTTGCCCAGATGTAGGTTTCCCCTGCTTCCATCTATAATAAGCGGGGGTAAAAAAAACATAAAGATAAATATGTAAGGATACAGTAGACAAAACAACTTCTTTTGAGTCAAATTTAGCTTATATTAAAAAGCTCAGCAATTGGTTATTAAAAGATCTGCTCACTATGCATACTTTCCAGCTATCACCTCTGCCTGGCATGGAAAATTCTTGAGGAAAACGTAAAGAAAAAAGAACATTTTGCTAATGCAACTTATGTTTTCAGCGTGAACACGTTATTTTAAAATTCTTCATTCGACAGATTTTTATTTTTCCAAAGGCAACAAAAAGTAGCAAGGGAGATAATAAATGAATTTCCCTCCCCAACTCTCTTTTCCTGACCTTTATCGGAGTCCATTTCCTTCTCCTCTGGGGAAGAGAGAGTAATTCAGATCATCTGCCTCAACCAAGAGGGATGTCAGAGGAGAGAACAAATAAAAGATCCTTTCATCCGGCCGTAAAACAATAATTAATTGCACCATTAAGTAACCTATACAAACCTGAGGGAAAAAATCTTCTTGAGAAGCATTCCCAAAGGATTTATGTTAATTGAAGCCTGTGTGATGCAAAGGAAGGAGAAAGGAGGGCTGGGGAGAGGGCCCCCAAGAAGGCAGGGGGACATCACCCCAAAAGGGTTGAAGGGGAAGGTGTCCAGGGTAGATTCTGTGCACAGGGTGTCCAGCTAGTTAGGTCATGCGGGTGCCTTTGAATTGGCATCGCAATCAAATGGGCTTGGCGCGCAGGCCTAGTTATTTAGTTTCGCTCGCAGAGAGGTTTGCTTTGGATGGAGAATAGGAAGGGTTTTGAAGGGAGGGTGCATTTCAGGAGGTGGGAGACCATCAGCCGTATTTATCACTGTGCATATTATTAGGTGAGTCATTCTGGTTTTTGACCAAATATTTGGGCAATTCGACCATGTCTTGGTTTGGCTTGACACTCAGATATGTTCCAAATCTTTGAACAGAGACTTACGATGCTTAGCATGTGCTGGTTAAAGAAGAGATTGCATAGCTGCTATTAAAATCTGTGGTCTGAGCTTTTATTCTGAGCGATTCTTTTAGGAAGAAGGTATACAGAGATTCAAGAAGCAGAGAGGCAAGTTAGAAGAAAACTGTCCAAATAAAACCAAGATAAGCTTACAGGGTTGGTAGAGGGCGCTAACTGTTAGCTGCCTCTGACCTTCTTACTCAGTGTCCCCAAAATAAAATAAAATAAAAGGAATGCTTACTTTTTCATTTATCTGTTCTTTCAACCCATATTTGTTGTCTTATTTTGTGATACCCCTAAACCAGACTCTGAGATACAAATTTGAGGGCACACAGTTGATCTGGTTGGCGACGAAAACACCAGTAAGGGACTGGAGGAGGGAGGCAGAGAAGGGAAGGCAGTCATCACGTTGTCAACCTGGAGCCACAGTGGGTAACTAAAGCTCACACACACTGGGGAATAAAAGTCCTTTTCAAGAGCATTTTTCAAGCCCAAAGTTGAACATTTTATTGCCATCCTGTTGCCAGTCTCAAGAATAATGTCAACAATTTTTCAATACCAGTTTTTAAAGGTTCTTCAATGAAATCAAATAACAATATTTTGATATTTCAACATAGCAATGATCTAAATTTTAATACAAATCCATGCTTGTTATGAAATTTCTATTAACACACTACTATCTAAAGATCAAATCCCCTTGAAAGTTAGTGTCTTGAAGCCCAAAGATTTCCAAATACTTTTCATTAAAGCTCCAAATTAAAAGCCTTCGCCTTTTCAGCTAAAGGTACAAAGCAGTCTAAGTCCTTTCCAAGTTCTTGTTTTGCTCAGATTCAGCTGGAGGCTGGAGCTCCTGACAGCTAAGCTGCCCTTCTTGGAGTGGCTGCAGTTCAGTCACACTAAAATAATTTGCTTTAATTCAGTGCCAAGTCTTACTTTCAGAGTCAAATGAGGTTATAGCGCATTCAAAATTATTATTACACCGAAAACCTGATGACAAAATTTGAAAATAAGATGTTTTCCAGACACAAGAGCAAAATGTCATTTCCAGAACCCAGTATTTGGTATTGCTACATACCTTGCCAAGGAATTCATGGTATTTGTGAGAAGGAGAGTAGAAGGAGACTTTTTTTCCCAGTTTTACCTTTGTGAGGATGTTGGTCAATCTATGCCAGGTTTCCAATATTTATAAAATACAGCTTTTAATTTAGTCTCTAAAATATACCAATAGGAGGATGTTTGGAGAGAATGCATTTCCCATATCGAAGGGGAGGAAATTACCTAAGCATATGTTTTCTCTTAGAGCAAGTTTGGGGAAACAATGGCTCTGCAGGACCACCCCCTGTTTTTATAAATGAAGTTTTATTAGAACACAGTCATACCTATTCATTTACTATGCCCTCTGCTTCAAAGATAGAGTTGGGTGCTCTAGAGAGAGAGAGAGATCTTATGTTGTAGGAAGCCTGAAATATCGACCATCTGGCCCTTCACAGAAAAAGGTACACTGTCTCAGTAGCATTGAAAACCTTATCGCTACTTTCAAAAATCACAATGGAGAGAGCCCAGATTGTTGGGTCAGAAGCCCAGAACAGATGCTTTGATCTCACTATTTAAAACTTGTCAGTTTCCATTTCCCTCCAAGTCCTGTACTTTAAAAATCTCATTTATTTATTGTGCTTTGACTCTGGCTATTGGCACGTCTTCTGCAATGTTTGTAGGACATTCTTAGGCAACTGGGGCATCCATCAGTAACTGGCTGGAGGAGCATGGGCTAATGGAACGCCCTCCTCACACATGGATCTCAGCTCAAGAAGCTTGCTCAGCAGATTTCTATGATGGACCTGCTATCGTGTTTCTGAAGTATGGGTCTCGAGGAACCTGGCCAAGAACACCTCTTCCAAGTGTTCTTCAATACTTGTCCTCTGGTTTTGGATGTTCCAGGACTCAGGAGTGTATCTTCCTGCGACATGGTGGCTTCTCCCTCCATCAGTGGATGCTCCTCTCAGTCTGGGTCTCCCTCCACTGTTTGTCTCCTTTCAGAGAGCTCCTCTGAGTTTCTGATAATTTTACTTGGCTGTTTAAGTTGGTCTTTTTTTTTTTTTTTTCTCTAACAGCATGTAGGTCTAGAAATGTTTGTCATATGAAAATCTCTTCTTTCTTTTTACTTCCTCTTTACCTACTGCTAGGGCATTTTCATTTTTACTACATTCCTAAATTGAATAGCACTGAGTCTTCCAAATGCACACTCTGTTCAAATAGAGCTTGTCTACCAACCTGGGCTAGATAACCCCACTAGGAGACGTGTCTTCGGTTAGCTACAAATCTAACCCAGGTGTCCACCCTGGAGAATTTACTATCATTCAGCACAGTGTCCCATTGATATTCTTCATCTTTGCTTCCAGTCCTAATCTTGTAAATTCCTCAGGCCAAAGGGAATGCCCTACCTGAATGTCCACCTATAATATCAGAGTATCACTGGGAAGTCATCCCATAATTCTGTGCAGGTGTCTATATCCAAGATTAGTCCTGATATAATCCCCCCTTTTCCCTAAATGAAAAATAAAATCATGGTTAGCAAACAATCCTTATTACCAAAGCCTGGTGCTAATAATTTTAAAACAACAACCTCACAAATGCTCTTGGCCATAGCAAAACTAAGGTCCTATATCTTCTAAGACTCTAATGCAACCCATGGACACAGACAATAGTGTGGTGAAGGCCTGGGAAGGGGGCAGGAGGGGGGAGGAGGGGGTATGTGGGGGAAAAAAGGGGATATCTCTAGTATGGTCAACAACAAAGATAATTTTAAAAAGAATAAATAAATTTTAAAAACGCTTTTATCTTTTTAAAAGATTTTGTTAAAATATAATTGGTTGTTTAAATAAGAAATGATGGTGATGTATCGTGAAGTCTAGAAGATATAGAAGTAAAATATATGACAATTTGGTCAGTTATCAACTTAGAAACTGACTCCAAGTTCCAAAACCTCTTTTTCTTGCATGTTCTACAATACTGGAGCTGAACTTTGTAAGTATTGCTGCTCTACCAGATGGTCTGATGTTAGATTTGATGAGTCACTGTTGGGGGGACACTGGAGGAGAAAGGGTTCCGTTATGCTTGCCTGGCTCTTCTCCTGCAGGGTGTGTGGTTCTGTTTATGAGGGGCAGTGGCCAGCAGCAGAGCTTTGCTGTAGAAAGTTTCGCCTCGCCCAACTGCATGGACACATTGTCCTCAAAGCTGTCTGGAAAGCCCAGTAGAGTGTTTCTTGATCTCTATAAATGGGAAAAACTCTAGGTCTGGTTGCCAAAACCTCCCTGAATTTTATAGTAGAAAGTCCCAGCATCTGACCGAGTTAGACGTAAGTCAGATTACAGACCAAAACAATCATTTGAATGATGGAGAGGACAACTGCCATTTAGAAAGAATTCTGTACTTCTGCCGCAGTAAACGCCTTAAACAACCCTCCAAACCTTCCCCAAAGGAATTTGTGGCCATTTACTAGATGAATCATGCTTTTTTTAAAAAAAATCCAGGTTTGGGAGAAGTATTAGACACTGGCTCTGAAATCCTGCTAATAACTGGGAATCTAAGGTGCTTTATGCCCTACTAATCAAAATTAGGGCTCCTGATAGCCAGGTAATTAATCAAGATTTTGTTAAAATATAATTGATTGCTTAAATAAGAAATAGTGATGCGTAGTGAAATCTAGACCATATCAAGTCTTACTCAGAGTGGACCCAATTGGTGTAAGCCAGCAATTTTCAACCTTTTTCATCTCATGCACACAAACTAATTACTAAAATTCTGCAACAGACCAGAAAATATATTATATTTTTGCCAACCTGACAAAAAAAATAGTTTCTAATCTATACTGACCAAGCAAATTTCTGGTTGCCTGGAGAAGGGGGTCAGCAAGTATTAAGGGGAAGAATAAAAGTATTCCAATGGTGCACAAGAACGTTTTTAGAAATGACAGATGTGTCCCTTATCTACATCGTGGTAGTGGTTTCACCCCTGTAGACATGTGTCAGAATATTTCAAATTCCCTACTTTAAGCATGTGCACTTTACTTACATCAATTCTATTTCAATAAAGACATTAAAAATTAAAAATGAAAACAACAAAAATTGATAAATGAGTCTCCAGAATAATTAAAACTTCTGTTATGACAAGTCTCAGTGAACAAAATAAAAAGTCAAGACATTCAATTGGAGAAAATATTTTTTATGACATTGATCTGACAAAGGATTTATTTTCAGAACATGTGAAAACTCACACAACTTAGGGTAATCAAAGAAGCCAATTTCTGAAATGGTCAAGTGATTTGAGTCCATAAGTCCAAAAAGAAGATGTGTAGGAGGCCAAACACGCACAACAACCTGTCAACACCATTAGTCATTAGGAGAATACTAATGTAAAGCAGTGAGGGACCATTTCAAACCTGTTAGATTGGCTCAGTCTAAAGGCTTAGAATACCTTATGTTGGTGGGGGATTTCTAACGCTCACCCTATATTACTGGTGGGAATGTAAAATAGCATAACTACTTTGAAAACAGTACATTACAAAGTTAAATATACAAATGCCATATTATATAGTACATTACCCAAGAAGAAGAAAAACATGCCCACGCAAAGGCGTGTACGTGATGCTCATTTGCCTTTTTGTCAAATTGGCCAACAACTAGAAATCAGCCCAAATGTTCTTCAACAGTTGAAGGTAACCATAAATAATGGAGGGAGTGAGGAGGTTAAAGACAACAACAACAGCAACAGTCCCCTTCAGAAACACGGGGAATTTAGATGACTGCGCGCTGAGTGAAAGAAACCAGACATGAAGATTGTATGTCATATCATTCCATTTACATTAAATTCTGGAACAGGTCAAAGTAAACTCTAGTGACAAAAAGCACATTAGTGGTTGCTTGGGGCCTGCTTTGGGGAGAGGATTGACTATAAATGGGGAAAAGGGTATTCTGGGCATGGTAGAAGTGTTTTATATCTGATTGTGGTGGTAGTTTCACGAGTGTACTTATTTGGATACACTCATAGACCTATGTATTTATAATGAGCATGTTGTATTATAGGTGAATTCCTCTTAGTTAAGTTGATTTGAAAATAATAATAACAATGCTCTATTGGTTGGCTAAGGCTGCCAGAACAAAGTATCATATATTGAAGTTTTAAACAACAGAAATTTGTTTTCTCACAGCAATAGTTTTCGAGGCTAGGAGTCCAAGATCAAAGTGTCACAGGTTTGGTTTCTCTCCAGGACTCTCTCCTGGCTTAGAAATGGGTGCCTTTTCATTTCTATTTTCTTCTTATGACTTTATATTCTTACAGGCAACTCAGTCTGTTTTCTCAGAGCTCATGAGGTTAATCAACTCAAATTATGGCTGGCAAAACCTCACAGATTCTCAGCATATTTACACAGCAGATGAGAAATTTGTATTCCTGAATGCATTAAATCAAGCCAAAGGTCTGATATGAAAAGCACTGGGATTTATTCTCAAGAATGTATTTTTTCCCCCAGAAAACTGATTGATGCAAACCTCTCCCAGATTTAACAGCTAAACCAGATGTACTTAAGACCTCACCACTCCCAACCTGAGGGGAATAGAAATTATAAGTTCCCAATAAATATTTGTTGAATATGCCTTTTGAAGAGCCATCCCTTTTTGACGTTGAGCAACGTGGTGCCATCTTCCATATATTTATTATCAGTGTAATCCTACCTGACTCCGTTGGAACAAGCTATAGGAGAAGTTGTTCTCCCGTCAAAAAGTTTATACTCTCTGCAGGACAAAGAAAAACCGTCCTTATTTTCAGAACATAAATAAGCTGTAGAAGCCTTTATGTGATTAAATATCAAAATGAGTATTAGCGAATAAAATTAAAATATGTTCAGGAAACAGAGATATGTTCACTCACCAATTCAGTGACATTTGGTTTGTTTTCAGTTTTTTGGTAAATAGGAAAACATATTTTATAAACATTCATGTGCAGGTTTCCACATGAATGTAATTTTTATTTTATTTAGATTTTACCAGAGAGAGGAACTGCTGGATTGCGTGGAAAATGTATGTTTTACTTGAGGAGCAACTCACACTCTATCCCGAAGTCACTGTCCGGTTTTGCACGTGTGTCAGCAATGGTTGAGAATTCTCATTGATCCATAACCTTGCCACCATGTAGTATTGTGAGGATTTTATTTGTTTTGTTTTGTTTTGCCATTCTAATACATTTTAGTGGTATCTCATTGTGGATTTAATTTTTATTTCCCTGACGACTAATTGGATGGAATACATTTTCATGTATATGTTTGCCTTTCACATGTTTTCTTTAATGAAGTATCTGCTCACATCACTTATCAATTCCTTATTGGGTTATTTGTTTTCTTACTCCTGAGCTTTGCATCCTGAGTTGGTTGATATTCTCTCTTCCTCTGTTTATTTCAAGATAGAATAGTAGAGTAAAACTCTTTTAATCTGGTCTCTTCTAACTGGTAATACCTCTATGGTATCCTGGAAATGGGGCTGGGACTGCAAACACTGAACAATCCCCATTGTCCACTTCTGCCTTAGAGAGAGCACACAATTTTTTTAGGTGGACACATGATAATCTACAAAAATAGACCAGATTTTTCTTTCATCCTTCCTGTCAGCTATGTGGCTCTATGACTAAGTCCTGGCCAACAGGATGTATGTGGATGTGCTGAATGCACCTTTGGAATGTATCCTTAAGGAGAGATGGCCTGTCCTCTGTTCTTTTCACCTTCATGTTGGCGGATACATAGTCTCAATGGACAAGGCTCCAGCTTCCATTTCCAACCCTCAAGCTACCTTAAAATGGTAGCACCTGATGGTGTAACTACATGTCAGAGGGAACGGAGCCACCAAACTTGGTTTGGATACTTGGATACTTTAATGAGAGAAACATATTAGCTTGTTTAAACTAGCTTATTCTGACTTTTCTGTCCCTTGTAGTTGAGTTTAATTCCAACTGATGAAAGCCCTTAGAACAGAGATTTCACATTTCAAGGAAATCTCAGATTCCCTCAAAGATACATAAAACATGATAGACCAGGAAGATGAAGAAGTAGAAATATTCTAAAGGAAATTATGAATCAAACACTGAGATTTTCCTTGAGTCTATCCATATCTGAGGAGATAAGGTCAGAGATTTGTTCTGAACACAAAGGATAAAGAATTAGTGGAGTGATATGCAGAGAAGTGAAGATCTAAGATAAAACACTTTTTTTTCTTACATGAATGATTTAGTTATGACTGAACATTGGCCAATATGAAGCTAATATTAGGTTTCTGAAATCTTAATACTTATTAACAGGTTCAAGTGGACTAGTGGGAGGGGAGTTTTCTGACTTGAGAAATGTCTACATACTGCTCACTGCTTTGGGCAAGAAGGTGGAAGCAGCCAGTAAAGCCACAAATCCGGGGCTTCCATGATGCCTATAATGTGCACTGATCTACTTCTTCTCACTTCTATTGTGTTTCCTATGAAAACTTCCCTTTGTTGACTCTTTTTGACCTCCCCTTCAATGTATTGTTTCTACATTTTGAATTCCCCAGTGCTTAGTGAGATCAAAGAAGGCATGCAATAATATTTGCTAGATGAATGAAAAAATACATGACCCCATATGTGCAGCCAGACCTGGCTCTAATCTCAGAGTCCATCAGGTATCAGCTTAATAGTTGTCCATTCTTTCTGTGGATCCCAGTCTCAGATGAGGTGAGCCTCACCCCACGTCTGGGCCAAGCACCCACAGCAGTTCTGTCTAACCTGCTCTGCATTCTTTATTGCACCACAGAACAAAAGGACAAAGGGGATTATGACCTAGGGTGCTCAAGTGCTAAGCTATGTGTGACCAAAGGATTCACAGGAATGTTCTAGCCAATGAAGGCCTCAGCCACTATCCTGCAAGACAAAGACAGAAGCACATAACCAAGAAACTCTTCATGTCAATGACAAGACTGAGTAGCGTTTTGGTCATGGAGAGAAAAAAATCATTTAGAAGGCGAGTGGGATCAGGGAAGGTGAAAGTATGAAGTTTACTCTCAGGTAGATCTTTGAAAATGCAGACATCAGAAAAACCTATATTCCAAGAAGTGGACTGGATTGGTCAGAGAGAGATGAAAATACTTGAAATAGTCCTATCTACCTTTTCTTTAGTTATTTTTATATGTCAGTCACCTTGTTCAAATGGTGCATGGCCACTCAAGAAGAGAGACAGGTAACATAAGTAAACGCTTTGAGTGCTCTTTTCTTGTCATGTCACATCTTTCTCCTTCTGTGTCTTGACTCTGAGCTCTTAGATAAAGCCTACTTCTAGCACTTTGGATATGTTTCTCAGTACCTGATTCTTTTCATTATAAAAAGATGTTGTATCAAACTCATGCTCTGGCTCTTGTTGATTTTGGTGTCCTGCTCATATTATGGTGCCCTTGACACTTTAGCACAAATACTTGCCTGACCTCCAAATGCCGGCTTTTGCATTTTTTGCCTGAGAGTTTCCTCTGGCTCTGTAGCCAGTGGGGAGTCAATCCACTGACCTTCTGAGGCAGGCTTTGCCCATACACTGACAAGAATTGGTGCATAAATATCCCAGTTCCCTTGACTTTCGGTAGGATAAGTTTGAGGTATGTGCTATACCCTAACTTCCAGAGTTTACTCAGTATGATTAAACTCTATTTGCCTATAGTGAAGCCAGCCTAAGAGTGCACCCTGAAAGCCTCTCTTCCCTTCAGTTTTTTTACATCCACATTTACTTACCAGAGATTTCTTTAATTCTTAAAAACTTACACTTGAAACTTTGTCTTAGCCTCAACTTATAGGGGAACTCAAAATAAGACACTTATGTTAAACATTCATTCTTTCCCAGAAAATATTAGATATCAACTCAATTCAAGCTGTTACCCAAGTCTGACCAGACCAGATGTTTAGCCTATTTTACTATAGATATAGATAAATAAATATATAAAATATATGTTTACACAAAATATATGTGTATCAAACATATACATGTATGTGCATATATATCATATATGTATATATATTTTAGTTTACAAATATTTTATATATATTTTAATTTATATAAATCTAGACTCACTTCATTTATGAAATCATAAGTAGTTCAAGACAGAATATTATTGCTTCTAAGCATCTATCCTTTTATCTTGTGCCAATTAAGTGAACCTGCTTTTCCCTCATCCATATCTCTAAATCAATTGAACAAAAGTATAATCAAATTAGCATGCAATGCCAAGGGGAACAGTATACACATTAAATTAGTATTCTCACCATGGTGGAGATAAGTAACTTTTGCATGTTTTTACTTTACCCCTGTTGGAAATATTCATAAGAGCATTTGTTTCCGTTCTAAGTTCAATCAGCATTTTTATCAGTAATTCTTGTCTAAGTGAAATTGTTTCCAGTATCCTTTTGGGGTCGCCCACCACGTGTATTAAGCAGAAGACAGAGAAGCCATGAAAGCTGTGTGAACGAACAAAGTAGCTTAAGTGTGAAAAGCTATATGCAGGATGGGGGAGTGACCAAAAGAATAACTGAAAACCGTGGAAAAGCTCAGAGGTGGTTTCCCTCTGAAATCTGCGTAATGGTTCAAAGTGATTAAGTTAATTGATTCACGTGCACCAAACCCTGCATTTTAACTTTACTACACATGAATGTGATAGGAAGTAAACATACTGGGAAATGTCACTGAATGTTCGTTTGTTGATGAATTTGGAAAATACTGGTTCCTTGTAAGTAGGAGGATCACTCTTCTAGGATGGCTGGCAACAAAGGCTGTGGTTTTCACTTCATTTCAGTGACTCCAGGAAGGATGTTCCTCCCAGTGGGAAGAAAGCCAAGTGCTAAAAAGAGGTTGTTGGGGAACCAATGCTTCTGAAATTAGTGATCTTGTCTTTCAGTTTCACCACGGTGCCTCCTAATGTCTTCATTCAGTTTTTCCTCTTTAAGCTAGACATCTGCATTTCCTCCACTTATCTGTGTTTTTTCTGATCATCAAAATATGGCCATTTCTTTGTGTCAACTTCTTTTATTATTTTTTATTTTGAAGACAACATAGATTTATTCACACAATTACAAAAAAATGACTTCCAGAAAGATTAAGCGATTTTCTCAAGGTCACACAGCTGTTTGGCAGCATGGTTCTTTATGTCACTACTGCTTACCATTCAAAAGGGAACACTAATTTCTGGTCATGGTCTGGTGGCAGAGTCTGATGACAGAGCAGACTTGCAATTATATCATCTGAGCTCCCCATCTGACACTTAGAGAAACTGCAGATTCTGTAAGGTGATTTCTGAGGAAGCATAGGTTGCAGAAGAGGTTCCAGAGTAGACAATTTTCAATTGAAAAGTATAAATTCTAATTTCATAACGATGCATTACTCCACACACCTGGATGGTCTCCAAGATTCCCAGTCTCTGGTGTACGCATACTTTCTCTTGGTCATTCAATCAAGCACTGCTCTAGGTGCTGCTGTGAAGGGATTCTGCAGATGTAATTAAGTTCCCAAATCAGTTGACTTTAAGATAAGGAGCTTATCCTTGGTGGGTCCAACCTAATCAGGTAAGCCCTTCAAAGGGACTAGAATCTTCCAGGGAAAAAGATATTTGAAAGGTGAGAAGGGCCTGAGGATTATTCTTCACTGCTGTCTTTAAAAATGGAGGGAATCATGTGGTAAGAAATCTTCAGCCACCTCTAGGAGCTAATGGTGACCCTCATCCAAGAGCCAGCTAGAAGACTTGAAACTGAGTTTTACCTTTTTAAGAAACTGGATTCTTCCAACAACCAATGAGCATGGAATCAGATTTCTCCCCAGAGCCTCTGGATAAGAAGTCAGCCCAACTAACCCCTTGAGTGTGAGACCATTAGCAGAAAACCTATCTGAGACTTGCCCGGATTTTGGACCTAGAGAGCTGTGAGATAATAAATAGTGCTGTAAGCTGCTAAGTTTGTTATAAGGCAATAGTAAATGAATATACTCCCATGTCCTCTGGCAGAGAGTCACATCCCCTTTGGAGCCAGCAAAGCATGTGTCAAACGTTATTGGGGTAGTTTTCCTTTGTGCTGATTTTCCTCACTAAATCTCCAGGGATCCTGCTCATACGAAATACACAATAGCATAACTGTATAACCAGAATCTGGCATCAGATACTTTGAGTTTAAATCTTGGTTCTGCCATCGTCCATCTGGGGAACCTTGTATAAATGGTTTACTTCCTCTGACCTTCAGTTGACTTATTCAAATGATGTATAAAACATCAGTACCCATACCCAAAATATTGTTTTCATAATGCACATACAGTACTTACCACGTGTCCTTGCACATTAGGTAGCTGCATGAGACCTGATATAAATATAAACTATAAATATAAATATAAATTAATGCACAGTTCAACAAAGTCCAAATTTCAAATCATTGAACCTTTAATTAACACTTGCTTTCTCCGAGGCTGTAGGAATAAAAATGATAGGATGGGAAAATGTCACAACCTTTACTCTAAAAGCTTTTCCAAAGAAGTGGGAAAAACTGACACATGAGCAAAGATATCACTAATGTGTTTTAATGTGGTCAATAAAAGAGTAACTAGGAGACAGAGGTAGCACTAAGACGATTAACTCTCAGCTTGGGTGGAGGGCACGAAGGGGACAGAATCTTGGAGGTGTCGATATTTGGACTGGGGTTTTGAGGAATAAATAGACATTGATCAAATAATCAAAGAAAAGCATTCCAAGCAGAGCAAGTAGATTTCACAATTTCTCTGAGATAAATATTATAAAAGAACTTAGGGCTCATACAGATCCTAGTGGCAGAAAAAAGCTTAACCAGGTTAAACTCACAGGGTATTTTATTGAATCACATATAACTACATCTGAGAGAGAACCTGCCTTTAGGCATAAGGGAGTCCAGAGACGCCTGTAATGTTGTCAGAGCTTCCGTCTATCTATCACCTATATATCATCATCTATCATCTATCATCTATCTCTCCTCTCTCTCTCTCCCTCCTTTTCTCTCTGTTTTTCTGTCACTATTTGGCTTTATTCTCAAGCAAGCAGGATCATTTCATGTGATAAAAAATACAGGATTTTGCAAAAGTAGGTGTACAGTTCTTATGAAAAATAATGCAATCAATAATCAATAATAAATAACAATGCAAGAATAAACCCCGTGTTTTGTGTTCTCACAACTGTATGGTTTTGAGTTCTAAGCCTGAATTTGAATGGTTGCCAAATTAAGTGAAGAAAAATTCTATGTTTCACAAAATCCATGCACCAGTTTTCAAGATGATTTGGCCCTCACGCACCCACCTTGAATCAAGCTGGGTGGGCTACTTAGGCCACATTCTTATTTTGTGAGTAAGACAGGAAAGATATTGAGATGGGCAGTTAAAAACAAACAAACAAACAAACAAATAAAACAACACACACAGTAGGTGGGTGCTTCTTTTCCTCAAAATAATTATAGGAGCTTTTTACCAGAAGGATGGGGAATTAATGCTGTCTAGGTTAATACAAGTATAAACTATTGTAATAGTGAGGAATTATAACCCACACCACAGTTCTTTTGACTTTGTTTCTATAAATGCTGGCTCTGACTAATATATAACTTATAAATAAACTGCATGCTTGTATAAGCATCCTAGAACTAACTTCGGAGGATACAGGCCCCTATCTTCAGTCATCCAAGTTCCTGGAGATTTGCTGAACTTCAAATGTAGAAACAGGATTATGAAGAACCAGAATGATGAAGACCAGGGTGACGAACACTAGACCATCCCTTGACCAGTTTCCAGGTCCTTATCAGGATGGACTGTGCCGGCCTGCAAGTAGAGAACTTTTCAACCCCTTCCCCTTGATTTCTTTGTTCTACTTCATCTCTCCCTCCTTATAAAAACCTCTGCCTACATTGAGATGTTGAGAAAGGCTTTGTGACAAGAATCCCCCATCTCCTGAGGTTACTGGCACTTAAATAAACCACTTTCCCTTTTCACCAGCACCTGTCTCATTAGTTGTGCTTTTGTGGCAGCAGGCTGCTGAACCTGGGTTCCGGTTACACAATAAGAAATTTGATATCATTGGAGCATAAAAATGAAAGGATTACATTTTGTTGCATCTTTTACACTATGCTAAGGAGTTTCAACTTTATCCAGTAGGTAATGAGGAATCTGTGGAGGACTTTATTCAGTGCAAAGGATCTTTGAATTTGTGCTTTGAGACTGTCACATTGATGTCATGGAGGGGGAACTGCAGCCATGATGAACATGGTGGATGGACTTCAGGGTTTCTAGAAGCTTCAGGATACATTTGACTATCTCTCGATACACTTGAATGTAGCAGCACTCAACAATGGAAATCCAAAGACAAGCCCAAAAGGAACTGCTTACTCCTCCCTGGCCTTTCCACTTAACATTTCAAGTGCTAGATTGCCAGTGGCCACATCTTCTAATGCAAAGGTCACCATGAAATAGCATTCTCAAGTAGCAGGTCAAAATGGCCTTTTGTGATTCAACATAATTGCTTGCTTAAGTGCTTGTAGATTACATTATCTTGCTTTCATAAGTCCAACGCTGCTGCCAGTTTTTCCTTTTTTTCAATTCCTTTTCTAAAATGTTGCTAATTTCAATAGCTGAGGATTTTCTTATATGTGAGGCAGTCTCCAGACTGTCATTATTTTAGTGTTTTGATTTCAATGTCTATGCACAATTTTATACCTCAGAAAAAATTATTGAAAGTAAAAAATGTTTCATGAGTTAAAATCATATATTCATTTTTTTCATTAGTTTGTTAATACAGTCAGTCATCAATTTATTCAGCACATGTCCACTATGCACAAGGTGTTGAGAAAAGCAGTGTGGTCTCAGAGATGATTTTCCCTAAGAGTAAATTCTTCAAATATTTTTTTTTCTGTTTATTCTACTGCTTACCACCAAGCTTGTAAATAGTATGCCAATAATGCTACTTACTGATTTATAGAATTTAGACAATGACAATGGACATTGTTGTGGCAGGTGGCTCTGGATTGGACTCCCAAAAGTTGTAGATAACCTCTTTGTCTTGACCTCTTCCAAAGATATGAGTCAACTCAATTGTCCAAGGCCTGAAAGCCCAGGAAGCAGTTCTAGCCATGAAGCCCCATCCCATAGCAGCTGCTTACGGGGTAATTTTTAGGCCTGACCCTGAGCGAGAGAAAATATTTTATTTTAGAAACTCCCTTTTAGTAAACGAGAAATTATTTTAGAACTCTTTAAGCTGTTTGCCATTTTAAAACAAAAAAACACAGTAATAGAATATCTACAAACTCCCAGGGAAAAATCAAAAGCTGTTCAACTGCTGGTTTCCAAAATACACTCTTATTTCTGCTTCAAAAAAAGGAATCATATTGACCCAGAAACTAACTCTTTATGACCTCATTTCAGCCTTTGCCAGCAAGTCTCATCAGAAAATAACACTGATAATATACTACTTGAGGAGAGCATTTATCCCCATCACAAACACAATTCAAGAAGGCAACATTTGCTTTCTTCAAACAGAAAAAGTAAAATAATAACTTGAATTTCTTAAAAAAAGAGAGAGAAAGAGATCATGTCCCTATATTTTGTGAATATAGTTTAGGTTTTCTCTATGAACTATGAAGGGAAAGGAATCAAAATAAAAATATATAATAAAAATTTAATATACAAAATCTATTTCAAGGAAACGTTTTCCATGATAAGGCAAACACTATAGGTTTAAAAAAAAGCTTGTGCCTCAAACTAGTTGCTTGTGGCACTGAGCAGACTCTCAGAACTTCACTCAAAATGGTTCACTGACTTTTCTTACAAACATTCATAGACGAGTTTCTCCAGGAAACTGGCTCAGAGATGGAGATTTAAATTCAGGAGGGTTACTGGGAGTCGTCTTGGAGTCAACACCTGTGGAAGGTGAAGGAAAGGAGAATCAGTGAGGATGGAGAGATCAAGCTGTTATGCAGTCTCAATGGAAGACAGCCAACCCTGCAAGGAGTTCTGCAGATGGGACAACACTTACTTTCTGTTGGCATAATAGGGCCAGGTTTGAAACAGTCATTGGATGCTGACCACCTCAGAGAGGGTGTGACCTTGGGCAAGCAGCTCTCTTCAGATGAGACAGATAGTGCCCAGGGAGGGCTGACAGCTTAGGGTTGTCTGTTGGACGCTCCCCCCAGGAGCTGGGTATGAAGCTATTTATTTCAAAATGAGAGCCTGATTCTCTATTAGAGTCAAGACCCTTATCCATGAGAAGTATGTTTCAAGACCCCCGTGGATGCCTGAAACCACAAATAGCACCAAACATTATGTACACTGTTTTTCCTGTACATACTTATCTATGATAAAATTTAACTTAAAAACTAGACACAGTCAGAAATGTACAATAATAGCAAATAATAAATTAGAAAAAATATACTATAATAAAATCTATGTGAATGTGATTCCTCTCCATCTCTCTCTCTCTGACAGCCTAGAGCCCTATTAAGTGTCTGGGCAAAGAGATGATTCGTGTCCTGGGCAGCATGGAAGAAGACAGCAGGGGATTTAATCACCCTGCTCAGAAATGCATGCAATGTAAAAATTATAAATTGTTTATTTCTGGAATTTTCCATTTAATACTTTTGGACCACTATTGACTGTAACTCAAACTATGGAAGCAAAACCACAGATAAGGGGGGACTACATACAGTGTCTTCTACAGAACCAGTGTCTGCAAGAGTATGTAGCTGTTTAATGGAAATATTACCTTTTACCGAGACTGGGATCAGTTTTCACCAAGCGTTTATTTGGGCTAGACTCTAGGTTAGATGCACGGAGGAAAGATGCCCTTGATCAGAACTAAACACCTTCCCTGTTATCTGAGTAGGGTTTCATCTTTCATTATACTTAGCTACTAAAATTAGGATTTGGCACGGGCAGAGAGCTTTATCCTGATACAAATTCCAACTCTTATATATTAACAACAATTTAATTCAAAATCTAATTCTTGAGACTAAACTCTAAGCCAAAATACTACTACTCATAATGATTAAATTTATTAAACATTTATTTGTGTCATGCACTATTCTGAGTAATTTACATGTAATAACAACACACATGATGTATAATTATCTCCATGTTATAAATGAGAAAATTAAGGTGCAGACAGGGGTAAGTAACTCATCCAAAGTCGCACATCTTTTATGTGGAGGAGCCGAGATTTGTACCCAGGTATCTTGGCTCTGAAATTTGTGCTTAAATACATTGTCTGCCATTGATGACCTCATCATTAGCAGAGTCAATAATTGACTGATTGCATTAATTGTTCTCTCCTGCCCTTTGCCGTGTGATCCTGCGGCTCCCTCCTATTCTCAGGGATGGGAACTGCTCTGTTCTTGACTCTGGATTCAGCCATGTCACTAGCTTTGGCCAAAGAATCTTTAAAAAATGTGGCAGAAGTAGAGAACCAAAATGTGCTTGCCTGATTGGTCTTGTTCTCTCTCGTCCTACCATGAACACGAGACTAAGACTGAGATTGCCTGTTCATGTTGGAAGTAAAACACATGGAGCAGAGCTGAGTTTTTCTGGGTATTTGACAAAGGCCATTCTAGATCAGCGGACAGGTGGTCAACCCCCAGCCAGGATCAGCACAGCCTCTTGGTCGACCTGAAGCTGCCCACAAATGCATGAGTGAGCCCAGTGCAGATCAGATAAACCCTGTAGACGGCGAGCTAACTAAACGTTCACTGTTCAATGCCAATGGGGCTCTGAGGTTGTTATGCAATGTAAATTACGTGTTCAAATAGAGTTACAGGAGAAAATTAAATTTGAAATAAATGCAATGATAAGGAGAAGCACAGTACGCATTGGAAACAGGGTCAGTGCTAAGGGGATGCGACAGCTTATTTCAAACTTCATGCTCCTGAGGAGTTCCTGGAGGAGCTCACATTAAATCAGTCATGGAGAAATAATTCCAAAAGGCAAGAGGGTTTATGCTAGGAAATTATTCCTTACTTAGATCCAGGGACGCCCCCTGGACTGCCCTGCCCTGCTTGCTGCAGCCATGTTTTTTAGAAAGTTCATGAATAGTCAAGTGCTCTACCTCTAATCTCACTCCTTCAGCAGCAGGCAACTCAGTAACCAAACAAACTCTAAGATGAAGGGCTTTTAATGGAAAGAAAAGGTCTAGAAAGTGAGTAATACCTGTTGCATGTTGACTCAAGGTAGGTGCACCTGTAAAAAACATAAATTTGTGTGCCATTTGGAATATTTAACAGGACAAGTTACTTCTACTGAATCCTAATTTATACATATCTATATTTTGAGTGTTAGCTTCACACATTTCTGATAAAAGTATTAATTATAACTACAGTGTTCAAAATATTATTTCACTTCTGCATGATTTTTTTTTACCTTAAAAAAATCTTTATTTTCTCCAGGAAAATGTTTCCCTGGGAAAAATGCCCAAATCCTCCCTCCAGGGTTGGAGAGTTTCCCAACAGCTTGGAAGCTTCACCGAGTGACCAGGAGACAGGCTCTGGAGAAGAAAACAATTGCACCTAATCACGAGAATGGCTGTGGAATCTCTCTTCATTATTATTAAACAAATTCTTTGTCGTGGCTGAACACTTTATCTTATTTTACCAGCACTGGACATGAGTTCTGCTAAATTTTCTCTTGCCATCAGTCAGGAGAGGCATGCTTTCCAAAACTCCTCTGATAAATAAGGACTTATTGATTTATTATGACTAACCCTGCAGTGCGAATTCATTTAATAAGCAGATGCGACCCAAACACCTGCCATGTGATGTGGGTGCTGTGTTGGGGGCTGTGGCTGCAGATATAAACGTCATACAGTCTCTGTCCCCTGGGAAGCCCTTGGTTTACAGGGGAGACAGATGAGTAACAGGATAGTTAGAATGAAGTGACGATACTGGTGGTATCTGGAGAGCACCTTGAGCACAGGGGAGAGGGGAAAAGGGAACAATTAATTCTGAAGTAGGTATCAGTAAAATAGTTAAAAAGGGGACTTATTTTTCCATTGCACATGCCTAAATTCCTTTTCCTTGCCCCTCACTTGCATCCGTGCTTACACATTTTTCTGTAGAAGGCCAGGTGGTAAATATTTTAGGCTTCCAGGCTCCATGGTAGCTGTCGCTGCTCTAGGGCAGAGTGGCCGTGGACAGCAGGGAGGAAAAGGAGAGCTGCTGCGCAGCAGCGTGACTCGCCCTGTGGGCTGGAGGGGGCTGCCCCGTCCTACATGACCTCTGACGGCTGACATTCTTCATCTTAACTTTTCTCTCTCCTCACTCTGAGTTCTCTCCATGGGTTGCCATCCCCGCCCATGCTCTCAAACACCATCTGTTTGCCAAGTCTGCGTCCCCAGACTTTACTGATCATCTAAAGTCCAGACTCACCTACCAGGTACCCACTGAACATGTTCCCACAGGCTCTTTCCCAGCTCTATCAAAATTAATAGAGTTTATCTCATGATCCCCCCTGAGCTTCTAGGCCCAATCTTGTCCTGAGTAGATTTCTCTCTTTCCACAAATGGTAATTCCATTCACCTATATCCTCAATGCAGAAAACCACAAATCCCAAGTAACGGCTTCCCCATTATGCCATCTCATCTCTAAATTCAGATAATTATGGTCTTCAAAGAGCTCTAAATTCAGGTAATTATGGTCTTCAAAGAGCTCTCGAGATGGCTGCCTCCCTGTCACCAGGGCCACACCTTGGTCATGCCATCACTTTGGGCAGGAACCACTCCAATGCCTTTGTAACAGGTCTCCTGGGATCTTCTAATCTATTTTCCACCTACCAGCCAGAGTGACCCTTTTAATAAAGCCTCCGATCATGTCATCCTTACGTTACAGTGTGTGAAGGACTCGTAAGCTGTGCGGATAGGTGGACATCCTCACTGCTCTTTCCAAACCCTTTCTGTTACTCTCCTCCTACAGCCTCAGCTCGGGCCCATGAATATCAGTTTCCTGTTGCTCATGGAGCAAATTGCCACATACACAGAGACTCAAAACAACATAAATGTATTGTTTTACAGTTCAGGGGCTCAGGAGTTTGAAATGGGTCTCAGGAAGCTAAAATCAAGGTGCTGGCAGGATGGTGTTCTTTCTGGAGGCTCCAGGTGAGAATTCATCCCCGTGCCTTTTCAGTCTCAAGAGGCTGCCCACACTCCTAGGCTGGTGGCCCACAGTCAGGGATCACGTCTTTCTGACCCCTGCTCCCATCAAATCTCCTTCTCTGACTTTGCCTCTCCTGTTTCCCTCTCAGAAAGACCTTGTGATTCCATGGGACTCACCTAGATAATCGGGGAAATGTCTCCATCCAAAAATCCTTAATTAAATCATGTCTGCAAAGTTCCTTTTACCATGAAGACAACACATTCACAGTGGCTGGGGCCTAACCCCTGGCCATCTTTGGGGCAAGGGGTATTATTGGGTAGGTTTACACAATAATACTTCCTTACCTATCACTCAAAATTCTTCTTTCTCATTTAAAGAAACTACCTCTTCTTCCTCCAAATCCCCTACATATAACATTCCCTTTCCCTAGGATTTTCTTTTTTCAAGCTTGTCTTGGGCCAGATCCTGATCTCCCTCAGAGTACTAGCACAAACATTCCTTCTTCAAAGAAACTTTATTTGACCTCTCCCCCAATCTCTTTTAAATTAAGTTCACCCTGATTCATTCTCTCATACCCTGTATGTTTTTGTTTTAACACTTTTCACTGTTGAACTTAAGTAAGTCATGACATAATTATTTATTTGAAGCCTGGATACCAGATTACCGGCCTGTGAGTTTACCGAGACCAACAGCACTGTTGCTTTCAGTACTGGACGCAGTGATTAAACTATTGGACATGTTCACTGCGTGTTGAACAATTCAGAGGGCTAGTGAGTAAATCAATACATCATAGAAAGTTACCCTTCGGTCAGTGTTTTAAAGAATGAGTGACAGGTGCCAGATTATCAGAGGATTCAAGATAAATGTTGTTGTTGGAAAACACATTTCAACTTTTGTAGAAGTCCAAGAGCGTGAACATAACATGTTCAGAGATTACAAATAGCTTTCAGGGACTAGAAGGGGCACTCCCATCATTGGTGGTGGTGACTGTGAGACTGAGGAGAGAGACTCGGTCATAAAATGCCTTCATCATTTGAGATGTGATCAGTGGCATGTGATAGCTCAGCCAATGGGGCTGCAAGTAATGCAGGCTTCAAACTAGTGCCTGGGAGTGAGTAGCTCCAGGTCTAGATGAATAGCTTAAAGACACTAGGGCTCTGGATTCGGTTATCTGACATGTTTGTCATGGCAGGATGGCTGCCATAGCAACAAGCATCATTAGAGTGCCCCAGAGTGTCCCATAGGTGGAGGGAGAGAGAGAGAGAGCAAAGGGCATTCTTTAAACTCTCTCTCTTTTTTATTTTTGGTAAGGAAGATAAAATATTTTCATAACCCCCACTAGATTTCTTCTTTTGTTTATAGTCACCAAATTTAGAAAAATTTAAAAATTGTTCAGTTAAATATTACTTTCAGATAAGCAATGGATAATGTTTAGAAAAATATTCAGAATGTATTTACATTAAAAAAATAGTTAAATTTGTTATTTTTCTGAAATTAAGATTTAATTGAGCACTGTATGTGTCATCTGACAATCCTGATTCTGTTTCATGAGCAAGAACAGGGCTCCATGCTCTCCCCAGACTAGTCAGAGGCAACTACAGATGCGGGCACCAAGGCTGTCAGTGACTGACTGCGCTTCGCTCCCTAGGCCTGGACACTTCGCCAAAACAAGGGTGCTGCTGGCAGGCATGAGATAAACTGGTTGTTCCACGAGCAGCCAACTGTGTCAGCCACAGCCTGCGTAAACTGGTAATGTAGTTTTATTTTATGCTGTAGATAAGGTGGAAATAGTAAAGGGTTTAAGCAAAAAAAAAAAAAAAGAGATGGGATTAATTTGAAAAATTTTGTAAAGATTTCTGCTCCAGTTATATGCAGATGGCAAAATTAGAGGCAGGGATAACAGACATGAGGCCATTACATTCCCAGTGACAAAGAATGATGAAGAATTAGGAGCTAAACCAAGACAGAAGGGATTTAGAAACATGTAAGAGAATTTTGTATGCATGTTTATTGATCACAGTTGTCAAGATTTCAGACTTTGAAATTAAAATGTTGGGCGTTGTATCCCATCTTTGTTACAAACTCTGTGTCACCTTGAGTAAGTCACTCTATCTTACGGGCCCTGGTTTCTATCTGTAAACATGGAGATAATAAACGATGTGATTTATTATCGGCATTGTCATTAAAGTGAAGAGCTTAGCAAAACAAAAAGGAACGGAATAGGCATTCAGTAAATGTTAGATGCTTTTATTTCTTTGGTCATTGTTGGTTTTCTTATTAGGGATCCTGACGCATTAGACATGATGTGGAAGGAAGGGCCGAGGATTCCCCCAAACCTGCTCTCATCAAATTGTTCATCTCTTCTGAGGACGACTCCTTGTTCGCGGGGCTTGGACCAAAGCCCTAAGGCCCAGCCTGCCTCCCAGGTGTCATCCCACATGCAGTCCCGCAGCATCCCCGGGTGCCACACCCCAGCGCCCCCAGAGCCAGGCTCCCGCCTGGGACAGGGCTCCTGCGAGTCCCCCAGCACTGGCCGGGCCGCACCCTCCCGTGAGGCCCATCCTCAGCACAGCAGCCAGAGCCATGAAACTTTCAGCCAGACGGTGCCCTGTCCCTGCTCAACACCTGGCGGTGGCTTCCCTGCCGCCTGAGGACAACAGCCGGGCGCCTGAGCTGCACGGCTGGCTCCCCGGCACCCGCACCGACACCCCAGCGCCCCTCGCCTTGCCGGCTGGCTGCTGCTCTCCTGGGCGCACCGCCAGACACCTCGGCCGGCTCCCTTCCCTCCCGCACCCCTGCTTAGGGCCTGGGTCCGGGTGCCCTCTGCCTGGAGTGCGCTTCCCATAGGAATCCAAGCGCCTCATTCTCTCACCTCCATCAGGCCTCTGCTCAAATGGCACCCATGTCACCAGCTGACCGCTGCTATTCGGTTTGCAGTTTTAAACCAAGGCCCATCCGTTTCCAGCAGCCTGGCATTCAAGGTTGTCTTTATCTATTATCTTTTTTGTTTGTTTTTCCTACAGCCTTCATTACATCCTAAAGGACAACAGAATTTACTTATTTAGCAGGACTATTGTTTACTGCGTGGTCCCCTCCTTCCTCAGTGGAACGTGAGTCACGCAAGGCAGGCACCTTTCTATGTTTTGTTCACTGAAACAGCAAAGCATCCACCACAATGGTTGACTATATTGTGTCCAATAAATATTCATTAAAAACACACATACACCTTGGTTTTGCTTTTGTCTGGCGACATGAATGCCGTTTATTCTTCCTCTGGATGTATTAATAAAGAATAGTTATTAAATGCTTATTCTGCACCCGGCGCAGTCCTGACGAGTTCTCCCGTCCCAGCTCACTGAGTCTTCACAAGACCTTTGCCATTTCACCCTTCCACCCTGGTGCATCGCAGCAGCCCAAGGCAAGAGGAAGTCAGCAGGGAAAGCCTTGGCCCCTCAAGCCATAAGTCATGGCTTTGAACCTTGATTCTTCTACGGACTGGGCGTGACGCCTTGCAAGTGATGCAAACCTCCCCTTGGCTCATTGGTGACACTGGGCATAAAGACAGTGCTGCTTCATAAGGCTGTTGTACCTTTAAAAGAGTTAACACATGGAAAGGATTAGGATGACATCTGGAACACCAAAAAAATACTAGCTACTATCATCACAGTAAATATTTTATCAATTTTACACGGATTGTGAACCTGAGGCTCAGAGAAGCCAATTAACTCAGCCAAGGTCAAATAGATAGTAAGTGGCATTTAGGCCTCTAACTGTCACACTGTTTATAACCACGGTGCCACAAGGAACACAAAAGGAGGAGTCCTTTGGGGGAACATATAATGAGCTGAAATGTGGATTTCTATCTTCACCCCGGGATACGTTCCACCTAAATTTAGACTTCCTAGAGATTATCGAATCTCTGGCTCTATATTTAATTTTCCCTCCACGCTGGCACAACGCAGACTTGGTCTTTGGAAGACAGCAGGGTTCATGGGATTATTTTCCCAGCCATTGCCAAAAGTCAGTCATTTAAAAGTTTTTGTGGCACACGACCAACTGCTTTACACTTTACACATCAGCTGCTCCGTGAAAAAGTTAAGCATGTGATAGATTTGCTGACAAGCGCATTTTGTGTTTGATGTGCATAAATTTTTTGCAATGATAAAAATAGAAGCTGTTAAGAGTTACCGAGTGGCTTGCCTTCCCTTCTGTCTCTTGCACGTTTTGATCTGGAGACAGAGCAGGTGTCTCGCTGGTTCTCACCTGCACTTTCCAGCTCCAGCTTCCACAGCGTCCTTCCTGATTTATAAGAAAGTGTTCACACCTAGTGTGTGCAAAGTTGAACGTCGGTTGCCTTGGGGACAAACAGAAGAATAGCAAATGTCGCATTGCAGTCTGGTAGAAGAAATGGGAAACAAGTATTTGTCAAGTCTGGTATTAAAACCTTAGGACAAGCATAGCTGCCCCTCATCTGAAGCACCCAGCAGCCTGCTCACGCCCTCCCAGGCTCTCTGAGCCATGGGCACCCGGCACCAGTAACTCAATCTCTTGTAAATCTGACCACGTTTCTCAGTCACTTAAAGCCCTTTAATGGCTTCCCGTTGGAGTAAGTCCAAAACTGTCACCATGACCAGGAAGACCATGTATGATCCCTCCCTTTCTGTCTAGCCTGGCCCACCTCCCACTAACCTTCACCTTCCTCACCCCTTCCCACCACTCGAGACACTCTTGCTGTCTCCTAACTGTCCCAAGCTGGCTCTTGACCCAGAACATTCGCACGAACTGTCTGTCTACACTGTATGTTCTGCTCACTGACCTCCACGTGGCCGACTGCTTCTCGCTGTTTAGAAGTCAGCTACCTTCCCCCTTTTTTTTTTTTTTGAGCTCGTCCCAGAGTATACATTTGAAGTTATAGGCAGGGATTTTTTCTCTTATTCTGGGCTATATCTTCACCTTCAAAGTATCAACCACACTGTAGGTGCTTCATAAATAACTACTGCAGTTCTAGCAAGGGACCCTCAGTGCCAAAAAAGAGTCCTGGGAAGTTCTAGGGGATGTCAGGAGAGGGAGCGACTATCAGAAAGGTGGATGTCAAAGGTCATTCATCATTGTCATTACTGTCATTGATACTTACTTAGTGTCTACTGTGTGTGAAACAGCATTCTAAGCCTGTTCTAAGATAATCTGATTTGATCTTTGTAAAAATCCAGCGAGTTGATCTCATTTTATAAATGAGGGGACACGTCTTAGTCCATTTGTGCTGCTGTAACAAAATACCAGAAACTGGGTCACTTATAAACAACCACCACTTATTTCTCATGATTCTAGAGGGTGGAAGTCTGAGATCAGAGGGCCGGCAGGGTAGGGTGGGGTCCCCCTTCCTTGTCACAGGCTTCTCCGTGGGCCCTCACATGGCAGGTGGGGGATGTTGATGAGATTCTGCAAAACATCGAAAGCTTTAGCAGAAGGAATTGGCATGACTTCGACTGGCTTTACAATGATGGAAGATCATTTAGAAGTTGTAAGTTCAAACAAAAAGTAATTCATGTTTATTATCCAATTAATATTTTTCCAAAGTATTTTGACTCACAAATATATATTTTGATGATCAATAATCGCTGCGTTGTCACAGTCACTATTATAAACTCTATTTTAAAAATAAGAATAATTAAATTGAATTTAAAATAATGATGCTCAGAAAGGGCAAATGATTTAAAATGTCCAAAATCAAATGGCAAAAATAACCTTAAACTAGAAACTTTCAAGAAGCCACTTGGTCAAGTCTGGAATGTTCCCTCATACAGAGAAGCACTTGTCACAGTCACTGCCTCTCATGTACCTAGGGGCTCCTGTGTGAGGGCCCTTCATCTGTGTTGTGTCTGTTGACACAGAGGTGGCATTGCCAAGAATTAAAGAGCAGGGACACCAGAGACAGCCTCCAGTTTTTAAATATCAGCCCTGGATTTGCTCTGTTTGTCTCTAGAAAGTTTATTTAACCTTGCTTTGCCTCTGTTGCAAAGGGTTGTTCTGTAAATCAATGAACTAAAGATCATAAAGTTCTTAGACCAATGACTGGTATTAAATAAACTCTCTTAAACATTTTGTCATGTCTGATCCTCATAATAATTCTGCAGGAGCTGCTATTCCCTGTTAAGACTGTGGGGATCGAAGCCCACACTAAGGACACCACACTCCAGGGAGATGAATGTGGGGAACGGGACAGCCCTCAGGAAGCATCACACATACATAATCACTCTTTCTGGAACATTTGTGCATGATCACGAGTAGGAAAAACTAACCTTAATTAAGTCTTCACACATTGAAATGTGATAAAGCTACATTTCCCTTGACTGAGAAGAAGGTAGGAGGGTAGATAATGAAGGAGATGCTGACAGGCTCTTACCAACAATGACATCACTGAGATTTTAATGGTCAAGCAAGGCGAAAGCCCTTGAGAAATATTCCCCAATGTCCCATCTTACGATCTGCCTCATCTGATCTCCTCACCTCTTCTTGCCCCTTGGATTTGATTTGGGCAGAGTTTAAAGAGCCTCTAGACACCAGATCAAAATTCCAGTATTTCTTTACTATCTGTGTGAGCCTGGAAAACCTATTTCGCTTCTCAGCATTTGCATTTTCTCATATGTAAAATGAATGTAATTATTCTTAACTTTGAAAAATCTTCAAACTAACAATCTACCATATAAATGTGTGGTGTGCAGTCAGGAGTTAATGACAAGAACACTAGCACGTGCTGCTTGTGGGTGCATATGGGTGCTCCAAATGGTTTCTCCAAAGAGGTATTGTTACTTTTTGGTGAATAAATGGGTTACCTTCAAACACTATTAAAATGGTTACACTACCTTTTCCCTTATATTTTTTATTGATTTTTTTAAAATTCTTTTTACAATTCTGTTTTTAGTATTTCTCCCTGGTTGTTTCATCCACCTGTCCCAAAGGGTGTTGTCAAGATTCAATAAGCTATAGTAGAGTGTAGAGCCTAACGTTCAGCGCACACACACAGGTACACACACAGGTACACACACAAAGCATTAACCAATAGTTCTAAGCTCTGCTGGACAGGTCACGGAAACTGGTTGAAACTCAATATCCTAATCTGAAAATTGAAGGTAATATATTGCATGCAGTGATGGAGTGGAGTTTAAAGATCAGTGGATAGAAAACTGCCTGGGACAACGCGATTTGTTAATTCCCTCTCCTCTTAGCTCTTCTGGTTCTGGATTATCAGGAGAACTATTTCTCTTTATCTCCCTCAGCAGATATTTCTAAATGTTTTGGGGACTCATGCATACCCGGGGGAGGCTCCACAAATCCAAGAGTTAATGGACTAGTGGGCTGGGGTGGGCTGAGCTTTCCTAAAACATTCAAGAGCTCTTTACGGATGGGCACCAACCTGGCATTTCTTCATTCATTTGCATTACTCAGGAATTCAATGCCTTCCCTTGTCACTGAAGGTAAAAGTAGTTGCCAGGCTTCAGCAATCTGCTTCCACCGCCTCCCCGAAACCACTTCCCTGAGGTCATGATGTGACCCTCATTTTCTGGGTTGCAGCCACCTTGCATCCTGGCCTTCCAGGTGTTCGCCCACAGCTGCCTGGAATCCCCTCTCCACCAGGGTTCCCACACCTGCCTGCACCCAGAACGTCCTTTGCACTTTTTCTTTCTTACTTTTCTCCATGATACTTGTGACCACCTCACCTGCTTCTCATTTCCCAATTGTTTGTCCCTTGCCTCTTACCATCTACTAACCTGTGTGGGCCCATGAAGGCAGGGACTTGGTCAGCTTTGTGTACTGTGTCTGGCATGTAGTAGTTGCTCAATGCGTACCACCTAGTGAATGATTAGACAGACCTAACTCAATACTTCTTATTCAACAACTGCCTTGTACAGGTGGGAATGCAGAGCACAGATAGGCATCGTCCACGGCTAGCTTCATGAAGCTGAAGACTGATGTTAAGTAAAACAATTACTAAAATAAGCATTTATAACCACTTTTGCTGATCCTGGGCCTGTGTCCCCTCAAATCCAGCCCTGTCCTTCTCCTGGTCTGCTGTAGGTTACAGGGGGCCTGGTCCTGGCTGAATCTGTCTGATGGGAGGAGGTGGCCTGAGTTTAGAGGCCCTGCAGATGGAGGGACAGGGCCTCACTTTCCTCCTTTGCCTCAGGCAGTGGCTGCCACTCCTCTGTGAAGTGACCTGGCCTCTCCTTGTTTCTCCAATCTCAGTTCCTAGCAGCTCCTCCTGGTGATGATAACCTAGTTTATCCAATCTCTACCTTTCAATTTCTCAGGTCTTCCATCTTCTATGCAACTAATTACCTTGATTATGTGTTCTCCCTTGAAGCCTGGAGGCATTTCGGGGTGTTTGTAAGGATTTTTCCTCTTGGTTTATTCTGATTGGTGCACCACTCACCCTCCTAAGCATTTTTACTGGGGGGCACCGAGGCTGGAACAGCATATAACAGGCCCCCTCACCCCTTCCTCAATGAGCTATTGGAGAAAAGCTTTATGACACCGTGATGTTGCCCTTTGTGAAGGGAGCATGGCAAGAAGTCCGCAGGACAAGCAAGGGTGGTGGGCTTTTCGGCGCAAGGGACAGCATGGCCTGTGCCAGGCGGCAGTGCCACCTTCAAGTAATTGAATGAATGGCACCCGATCTGAAGCCCAAGGAAAGAGCAGACGCTGCAGGGGGCGTTGGTCAGCCGTCTGGGCCTCGTTGGCCAGGTTAGGTGTCCGTCCTACACTTCATAGGGTCCCATAGGAGGGTTTTAAAAAGGAAGGTAGGGTAGCCGCCTCACCTGATCTGTGCTTTGCAAAGGGGACTAGTTGCAATGGAGGCTGCAAGCCTGGCAGCTGGGCGACAAAGTGGGAGCCTGTGTGAGGTCAAGGTCATCTGGACTAAGACGGTGACAGACCGAGACAGGAAGCCGAGAGTCACAGAACCCCAAGCCCAGGCCCCTCTCTCACTCTCCCTTCCCTGCCCAGACTGCCCACGTGCTTCGTTTGTCCCTAGGTCAGAGGGAGGGTGTCCCAAGACAACGAGCGGGACGGCCGGAGAATTAACCCTTGCCCTTACCGCCTCCTCTTCACTCACCAGCTGGAGCAAAAGTTCAAAATCGCTCGGAGCTGTTGGGAAAAGGGCCCGAACCGCCCCCTTCTCAGGTGGCAGCGCGCAGGCTGCCCCGGCGCCGGCCACACTGGGTGCCCCTGGGCTGCTCCGCCTCCCCGCGCTGACTCCTTCCTGAGCTTGGCTCACGCCTGTGTCTTAGGGATGTTCCCAGGGCCCCTGAGACTGCCCCAGTGTCTCTTGCGTGGACTTTGGGAACTACTTCTATGGCTTCCGCCAGTCTTCCTTGTGGCACAGATCCTGTGCCAGAGCAGGAAGGTGGGGCCCATGATGCCAATGAGGAAATAAAGCTGCTCATGGGTGGCGAGGGAATGCCAGGCTGGAGCCAGAGGGGCGTCACCGAGGCCATACCCTGGCTCTGTGACCCAGGAAAGCTTAAGGGGGAAGCAGAGGCCCTGGCTCCCGGCGTAATGGCTGCTCGCAGGCATCGAGCATTAGCCATGGGCCAGGCTCCAGGCTGAGAGCTGTACACACACTGTCCGCTTAGTCTTCTCAATGGCCCTCCTAGGAAGACTGGTTATTTTCTCCGCTTTTGCAGGTAAGAAAATAAACTCAAGGAGTGAGGGACTAGCGTGACATCACACAGCCGGTAGGAAGGTTTGAACCAGGGCCGCCCTGTCTGAAGCGTTTAGTCTTACTCGAACCCCCGCTACCCGAGCCAGCACCAAAACTTGGGGTTTGGAGCCCCTGCTGGGACCTCATCTGTTGACTCCTCTCTTTGCCAGCCCTGCGCTATCAGGCACGGGCCTGGCCTCCCCGAGCCTTCATCTTTGTCGCCTGAGACGCCGCATCTGAGGCCCGCTCGCAGTGAGGGCTCCACCAGGCGCCGGCCCCTGGGGAGGGCCCGTGAGGCCGCAGGGAAAGGGCCGGGCCCTCCGGCACCGCCTGGCCCTCCACTCGGCACCTCCCGGCTCCACCTAAGGGACCCCAGCCGCGCCTCTCACCAGCCCTGCACCCAAGGAGCTGTGCGACTCCCAGGGAGCCGTTTAACCCCCGAGTCCTGCGATGGAGGGGGGCTGGACCCACCGCCCCAGGTGTGCCACAAGGAAGGTTACCCAGGAGAACGGGCGCAGAGCGCCCCGCATCCCGGCGGGTAGCCTCCTGGCCTCCCCTGGGCCTCGCGTTCCCCCGTTAGAGCATTTGGGGGGTGACTGCTCTGTCCACGTCACTGTCTCAAAGGCTCTTCCCTTTGACATAATTCATATACTGATTAAACAAGCACAAAAATACTGTGTGGGACCTGAGGATTACTATCATGGCTAAATTGCTTTAATTCTATGGATAATTGTAAAGAATGAGCTATTAACACCATGTACTAAATTACCTAGTGCTTTTCAACGTTATTTATTCATCTATTCAGGGCCCTTAATTTTATGAACCATTAATTGTTTACACACACACCAGAAAAGTGTGTGGCTTGTCTAGTTTGCTTCTAAGAATTGTTGATCCCAGAAGAGATGAGACATTTTTTTTTAAAACAAGCTATAACTAGTGGGTGTGAAGGCAGATTTAAAAACTGTAACATTCCTGTATCTTTTCCTCATCATTTCACAATTATTACTCCACGTGCTGACTCTCAGCCCCCTCATTTCCAGGCGATTGCCCTGTTAATGGCAGAGTGGTGGGAATGGAATTAAATATTTGCACCAGGGGCTATGTGTAATTGAGTTTCTTCTCGGCTTATTGCAAGCTATTGTTTTTGAAATTAAAGCCAACAAAAAGGCGGCATTTGAAAATATGGCTAAAATTAGAACTCTTTTACATGTGATAAAAATTCTACAGAGACTCGGACTTCAAATTTCATGTTCAAACTGAGAGTCTAATCGTTGAAACAAAGCACACATCTTTTCTAATTAAAAAAAATTATCCAGATTATATTGAGCACTCACATTGCCTCAGAAATCGTGTCAAACACTGAAAAGGGAGATGAAAGACCTTATAAATGTAAAATAGTTTAATATGTGACATTATCTCACTTAGCTTACAAGGCATCTTGAGGGAGAGACTGTCATTATTCTTATGGCAGGGACAAAACTGAAGCCCATGCATTCACTCAAGTACAGATACTTAGTGGGGATCTCCTGGGATTTGCAACGTGGGATCCACAGTTTGGCAGGCACGCTACTGGACGCTTGGAACATATCTGGGAATAGAACATGCGAAACCTCTAGTCTCAATCTGCTGTTACTCTAGTGGTGCAAACAGGTCACACAAAAAGTTAGACACATAAGTAGCAGATAGCTGTGAATTATGTTAAACTCCAAAGGCTGAAAATAAGCCAGCTGTGGGAAGGTTCTGTGAACGAGCTCTCCAGAGCAGGACGGGGGAGGAAAGACCTAGAAAAAAGAGAGGTGGAACCACGGGGACAAAAGTGGTTGACACCGTGAACAAGGAGGGCGATGGGGGCCGAGTTCAGAGGGTGGTGGGAAGGGACCAGATTCTGTAAAAGTTCATAGGTGATGCCAAGAAAAACAACTTAGATTTTATTCCAATGGTAGAGAGGCATTGAAAGATTTAAAGTAGAATGGGTATTTCATTTTTTTAAAAAATATTATTTTGGCTACTTTTCTCTGGAAAATGGAAAATAGAGATCAAGGGTAGAGGCAGGGAAACCAGTTAAGATGCTCTCAGGGTGGCCCAGGAGAGACATTAGGTACCCAGTACTGGGGTAGTGGGATCAGAGGCGGATATGAGACTTGGCAGGTCCCAGAAACAGGATTTGTATTGAATATGAGAGGAAGGGGAAGAAAGATAAGTTGTGGATTTTCTGCTTAAACAATGGGATTCATGAAAATTTAATTTACTGATAAGAAAAATTGTGGACTTTATAGGTATTTGGGTTTTTTATTGCTTGTTTACTTTGCTTTTTTAAAAGTATGTCTCTGGAGATATTAATTATTCCATTTGGCCATATTGTTTGAAATATAAAACTAAAGGTACCCATAGGCAGTTGGGTGTATAAGTTTGAAAGTCGATGTTTGTCTTGTAGATGCTAATTCGGGTCTCCAGCTTCTTAACGCTACCTAAAGCCAGGGGCAAGCATGAGGTGATCTAAGGGAAGGTTTATGGACAGAAAATAAATGAACTTTAACCTTAGGCACTTGGAGAAGGTAAGTAATTTGCTCAACACTTCCCGGCTGGTAACTGGCGAATTTAAACCCTGTCTGACCCCAAAGCCCATGCTTTCATGTATTGTTGCCTGTTAGGTGCTATTTTAAGTAAGCTTTTAAAAATAAATAGACCTTTGATATCCAGGGATGCTGAGAAGGGCGCCAGGGGCTAAAGACACTGTAATATTTATGGCACAAAAGTTAAAGAGGACAAGCGTGCTCAGAAGTTGGCGATTTTGTTGTCAGTGTGGTTTCAGCACAAGGCCTGGGGAGGAAGGAACACGTTAGCAATGAACTCGCCCCACACACAGGGAATGGGGAAGAAAACAGCTATGGGCCTTTTTCTTCACTGACTAGGGTGACGGTCTAACTTCTGCCAGCTCCCAACTGCAGATGACCCCTCGTGGGGAAGCTTTGTTGTCAGTATATATGAATAGCTGCATGGGAAAGGAATTAAACAGCTGTTCTCTGTGACTCTCAAAGATAGAATCAAAACGAGGCATTTTTCAGAGAGTCAGATATATAAGAAAATTGATCCAAGACTGTCTGGCCTCTCTAAATACAATTGTTTCAAAAAGTTGCCAATCACAAGGGTTCAAACACATTTTAGATTCAACATTCAGCACAATGTTCCTTATTTGTCACTTTCTTTTTTTCCCTTTAACCTTCCAGTACTTGACCAGTGTGTTAGTCTGCTTGGGCTGCTGTAACAAGAATGCCATGGTCTGGGTGGCCTTAACATAGTTACGGAAACTGGGAAGGCCAAGATCAAGGTGCAGGTGGATTTGGAATCTGGGGAGAGCCCGCTTTCTGGTTCATAGGCAGCAGTCTCCTTGGGGTGCCCTCATTTGGTAACAGGGATGGGAGAGCTCCCTGGGGTCTCTTTGTTAAGGAGATAACCCCACACATAAGACTTCTACCTTTTCAACCTAATCACCATCCAAGGTCCCGTCTCCTAATACCATCACCTTCGGGGTTAATATTTTAACACATGGCTTTGGAGAGAGATACAAACACTTAATCCATAAGAACCAGCTTTAATCCCAAATGTTCAAGTTGTCTCTTCTTATACAACTTATTTTTTGGAAGCATTTGTTTTTCCTCCATTCCTTATCTGGTTTTATAATTATAGCAATTTCTGACATAATGAATAGAATTAAATTAACTATCATTTCATTTTTCCTTCGGTGTTGTGTGTTTATGACTTTGTAGACAAAGACTTGCTAGAGGTGCCCTGGCGGTTTTGGCTCAGTTGGTTGAGCGTCTTTCCCATGGGGCATGTGGGAGGCAGCTGATCCATGTTTCTCTCATAAATGTTTTCTCTCTCCCTTCCTCTCTCTTTAAAAATCAATAAAAACATAACTTTTTTAAAAAATAACACACTTGCAGATATGCTTGAGAGAAGTCAGAATAAAGCATATAGCTTTACAGTGGTCAGGAAAGAAATTGGAAGAAGGGTCCAGAGAGTGTGGAAGCAGGAAAAAGAAGACAAATGGAGCTTTCAGTTCCTACAAGCATAATAAATCGGAAATGCAATCAGTACATCATTATCTATTCTTAGTGATGGGTTAATAGCTGGTAGGAATAGATGTGATATTAATTGCAGTCATTGCTATACATTTAGCAAAATCAAACAGCTATATTTATAAACTAGACTAACTAGATTGTGAGTTTTACTTGACCCCATGGAGCTCTGTTAAGAGCTCCTTAAGCATGAGAGTAATGTTGGCGAAAGAACATGGGTGTTAAAGAAAAATATTAATTTGTTGAGTTCCAGTACTCAAAAATCTCTAGCTATGTGACTCGCCACAACTAACACAAACTCCTTGAGCCTCAGTTCCTCATCGGTACCCATGGGTTAATAATGTCGCTTCATTTGATCAGTTAAGGATTAAGATACAAATGCAAGCAAGTATGGTGTCTGGTAATCATTCCATGAAAGCCACCTTTCCATTCAGTGAAAATTGCTTCCTGACGTTAGAATGACGTAAGATAAGGAAAGGTACCATTGCTCGGGTGTAGGGTCCACTGGGGATGGAAAGGTTATGCACTGTGGCTGCAACTTTTGCAGTATGAGTTGCGACAGTAAAACTAGCACAAATTTATTTTTTGTTCTTCATAATTTCACCAATAGAAGGTCTCTTCTTACCTTAGACCTTAGCTACCTCAGCATACATTTTTTCTTTCCTCATTAAACTAAGAACTTTCACCTTTTCACTTAAAAGAAATGCTTCGCAGCTTCTCTTTGGCATATTTGAATTTCCAGTGTCACTACTCTGGGGCGTGGGGCCATTAGGAAGTAAAATAAGGGTCATTTGAACACAAGCACTGCGATGCCAGGACAGTCACTCTGACAACCAAGACGGATACCAAGTGATTAACGGGCATGAAGTGTCCACAAGTGGAGACACTGGCCAAAGGGATGATTCACATTCTGGGTGACAGAGCAGAACAGCATGAGATTTCATGACATTGAAAAGGATTGAAATTTAAAGCTTAAAACTTATGAATTGTTTACTTCTGAATTTTTCCTTTTAATATTTTCATGCCACAGTTGACCGTGGGACACTGTGAAAATGCCCCAGGCAGAAGTGAACCTGACAGGTTCAAGAAGAGGAGCATGTCATGGTAGAACTCTGGGACCCTGCCGAGGGCTTTTGTCTGTTTGTTTTTTATCACTGTGCCTGTGCCTGTGCGTGTGTGTGTGTGTGTGTGTGTGTGTGTGAGTGCATAGCAAAATCAAGACCTGGAAGCAGACCTCCGAAGACCGAAACTTGTAACAGAATAAAGTGTTTAAAACATAATTTGCCAATAGCTGTTTTATATCCAGTTGTATAGACCACAAAGCTTTGCTGCCATGAACAAAAATGTCTTCCCGAGTCAATAATGGTGTCCCTTGTGCTTTTGTTACACCCTCCACTCAGCTGGAAGGAGAAGGGCCAGAGAATAACTTGGCCTTCCTACTCTTCCTCTGACCATTGTCACTGAGTGAGCATGTGCTCTTGCTAACGGCACTGTCATTAATGTGCATTATTTTCTAGGAGGCCGTTTTGTCCTTGGTGCCCCTCCACACAGGACCAATGAATGTACCTGGGCGTGTGTGAATGGGCAAACAATTAACTATAGAATTATTCCTCAGGAACTGTCCTTTCATTGAGGTTTACTTAACTATACCCTGTTTTGCCTAAAAATACCCTGGTTGGATTGGAAGAGAAAGAAAAGAGTGGAGGGAGAAGATATCCTAATTAATCTTAGTTAGCTATTAATACAATAATGTTGCATAGCAAACTGTCCCAAATTCAGTGCTTTCAAAAACAATCTTTTGTTCTTATGTCCAAAGATATTTATGCCAACTGTGGTTTCTCCTTAACTGGGGGTCACCTGGGCTTGATTCCAAGCCAGGGACTGGGTTTAGGTCCACTCCACCTGTTTATTTTTAATTATTATTTTCTTTATATGAGCAGTAAAAATAAGAAGCATTATTTTCATGGACAATTACCTGAATCCAAGAGTCTAATATCACTGGGTTCAAAAGGTAACTCTGCCCACAGTAAGAACAGTAACCCAAAATTTCATCCAGCCTAAATCAGATAGTTCCACATGAGGCCCTTTCAACTGCAAAGCAAGCACAGATTCCCTCATATCAGAAACATTTCCCCTTACAGATAATGTGCCCTGGTCCTCAAGTACCCTTACATTTGAGTTTGAGAGGCAACTTGCAAAACCCAAGACCATAAAGGATTGGCATTGCATCCAATATTTATTAATCTCATCCTTGGCTTCTCACATCCTGGGTTTCTTTCAGGTATTCAAAATTGTTAGGTTGTTTTACAACCCATGACTTTGCTTGTAATGTGCCTTCTGCCAGGAGCACAATCCCTGCACCCACCTTTGTCATTCCCATAAATGCATTCTCATCTTTCAAAACTCAGATCAAGTGACTCTTTCTTTCACACGTTTCCAGTGTCTGGCAGTTAGTAAGTGGCTAATAGTTTTTGTTGTTGAATAAATAATCACATCTAAATCTTTCCTTCTACAACGAATTAAACTGAGACCCAGAAAATAAAAGTGACTTATTCTAAGTCACACAGTGTGCAGTCCCTTTAAAAATCTTTACCCAGAAGTAGTGACAGATGCAAACTGCAGGTTGCCAGTCCTCAGCAATATTAATCTGCTTGAATCATTTAAATGGCCAGCCCACAAAGACTTTCAGATTAGCACTTAGAAAATCAATTGAATTGCAAAGTCTTAATTTTCATATCATTTCTTAATAATTTAAGACCACGATAGATAACTTTAGAGTCACCTCTCTCCTTTTTGTGTCACTGACTTAGAGTGAAGTTTCTTCTTGGTCTTTAGTCTATCAAAAAACATTCTAAAGAAGCCTACATCTGAAATAAGGTCAAGAGAAAGAGTAGGGCAGAACCTGCTGCCAGATAAAGTTTGTGGCATATTTGGGACATTTGAATGGAATTGTCACAGTAGGAAATGAGTGACAGATGAGCAAAGCAAACCTGGTCTCATGAATATCTGTCGCTTTTGCCTCCCTGGGACACATTAATTCTATTCTGCCTTCATTACTCTATGTTTCCTTATGGTGACTCTCTTCCACCTCTTTTCGACCAAGTCATTTGAATGGGCTTTGTCCCATGTAACTCAGCCCCAGGAGGGGCATGGGACCCCAGTCTGGACAGTAAGCATGTCTACCCCCTGGCACCAAGGAAAGAACGCTTGACACAAAGCATTCTTGAAAGGATTCCATTTCACAGCGTTTCCTAGAGCACTTGAGATAGAAAATAATCCTTTCTGTAGATCCTAAATATAAAACTATATACTTTTACCAGTGTGAGTAGCTTCTCTTATGTCATCATATTAGTCCAGCAGGACGAATAGTTGCAGAACTAAATCCTTTAAAGCTATTGGATATAGTGATGTCTGAAGACAGGCCACTGGCAGGAATGCTCATGTACATGAGCTATCATTTTCCATATTCTCTCACACAAGTTTGCATTGGCTTTCGGACACTTTGGAGTGTGACTGAGGTCTCTCACTGTGCCTGGGAGCTCCCCAAGCAGCTCTCAGAGCTTATGATAGAGAGTCAGGCCAGCGGGTGGCTTATGTGTTGAGCCTGGCAACAGGCATATGGGGAGGGCCCAGCAGGCACTGGTGGAGGTCCAAACTGCCTGATGGAAAAGGGAGAGCTTCGGCGGGGAGCCCAGCAGGGAACGTGAGGCCCATTCTCCCCATCATTCTACAAAGCACTGTAACGTTGATGGCACATTCTCGCATGTATTGGATACAGCATCCAGTATCTACAGACAATACCCAGAGGAGTTGCGATTTTCTTTAGAACTTGGGGCCTGGAACTGGTAAATCCAGAAGTCTAGCCCACATCCCTTTGCTACTAATTGATGCATGTTCTTTACAACTTGAAAGACAAGAGATGAAAGGAAGCAGAGAGCAGTGAGTCTGGGGGGCAGATAGTGACACTTGACCCAGGGCTTGAACCTATAGAAACCACTAGCACTCAGTGGTACACTTATATTCAGGGATTAAGGCAGAAACCTAGTGATTGAAACTGAGAAACAAAGTGAGAAAGTCACAAAAAGATAGTAAATAAATTACATTTAAAAAATTGTTAGATTATAGGTACTTTGAGCCAATTTTTTCAAGTATTAAAACTTTTAAGATAAGGTAAAGTACCTGTACATATCTGTATAATGACACTCAATAAATTCCCATGGTATTTCCTGTAGAAAGAATGAAGAAATTAAAGGACTGCTCCATATAAAGTTTCAGAAGTAAAAGGTAATATGGCGAGGTTGGGAAAATGAGTAGTTTGGGTTTAATTAACGTAAAGCTCATGAGAAAGAATATAAAAAATAATGAAGAAATGCCAATTGAGGCTAGGTTGTGAAGGTACATGAATATCTTGTTGATTGGGATTTACTATATTCTTAAGGAAAATAAAAAACATTAGAGTTAATTTTATATATATTTTCTCATCTCTTCCCAAATTTAACTCAGGGCTTATCCATGTCAAATATAAATCATGTGGCATCCTAGGTCAAAATTCTGACATTTTGACAGGTAGGAAATAGAGAGTCATGTCATTTGGGCATCTTTTCTTTTAATCATTTGCTTGATATAATGGGTTTTAATCATTCATCAAAGGGAACAGTAGACGTCATTTTCTAATTTGGAGTCTATTTGAGACCTACTCAGGGAGATCTAATTGTCATTCTTCATGGGAGAATTTTGGAGCTAGTTTTCCCACACAGCATAGTTCAGATCTGCCACTAAGATGTTGGAGAGTCTTGGGAAAATCATTTTCTTTTTCTGGATTTGAGTCTCATTACACCTAAATTGATGGTCATGGATTCAAACTCAACTGTAATAAATGGTTCATTCCGTGTCCAATATTCTGAGTGCCATTGTAATTAAGAGAAATTGAATTTTTGTTCTTAATGTGCAAGCACTTTAAGGGCAAAGAGGCACAGAAACAGCCCCAAGTCCCCTGGGATTATAAGGGACAGCCATGTAGACTCCTCTCTGTGAAGCAGGTGTTACCACAGTTGCCTGCACCCCACCAATTGGCTCTTTATGACCAAGGCCTTTGACTTTACTCATCGTTGATTCTGAGTGAAGATATGTCTTTATTTAATTTTTTTGTTTGGTTGATTGTTTTGTTGACTGATGGGATATATTGTTCATCTATATGAACATAGATTTGTAGAAACAGGCCATCTGCCCAATGTCTCATTTCCTTTTGATTTACCTCTTCTGCTGTCCTGATTCCTAATGGTGGTTTCTTACAGCATCCCAAGGAAACTAATACACAACCTATTGAGAAAACATAGTCTAATGCACTTCCACACCTTAGAACCTTTCTAATTTCTTGTACTTAACTGTATCTTGCATAAATGGTACTGCTATGGACTTAATGTTTGTGTCTCCCCAAATTTATATGTTGAAATCCTAAGTCCCAAGATGATATTCTTAGTAGGTGGGGCCTTTGGGAGGTGATTAGGTCATGAGGGTGATGCTCTCATGAATGAGATTAGCATCCTTATAAAAGAGGCCCTGGAAATATCTGTCATCCCTTCAGCCATGTAAAGAAACAGCAAAAAGACCACTATCTACCAACTAGGAAGTTCCCACCAGACAAAAACTCTACCAGTGCCTTGACCATGAACTTCCCACACTCCAGAACTGTGAGAAATAAATTCCTGTTGTTCATAAGCAACCAGTTTATGCTATTTTGTTATTACGTTGTTATAGCAACCTACACAGTTTGAGACAGGTAGCTACTCTATCAAATCTTTTATTTCTCCCCCTGAATTCTTTTCAGGGAACATAGATAGTTTTGTTTGTTTTTTAATAGGTAATTTGCCTTGATTTATTTTATTAGTAACCACAGTCAGACAGCTTTTTAAAACTTTTATCAGTTTCCAGTGATAAATCTTTTCCCCCTTGCCTGATATTCCTCTAAGTCATCTTTAATTTGTTTGTTTTGGTTTCGTAGTGCCCATTCCTCTTCTGTTTCTCTTTGATTTTCTCTTGCTCTCCTGTGTCTCATGTTTGCAAACACACATGGGCCAACAGATTGACTGCTTGTAACCCCTTGATTTCAGCCTACTTAGACCAATTTTTTGTACAGTTTAGGATTTGTCTCAGATTTTTAAATGTTAAATGAGGTGCTAGTATTAATATTTGCATGAAATAAACTCAAATTGGTTTCTTACATGTACACATTGTATTATCTTTAGTTTCTGTCATAGCCTTTTCCACATGAGTGTGAGATGCATGTAAAAGAAGAGAGCTCAGTTAAACCAAACAGTCCTTGCCCTTCCTCAGCCTTTCCAGATGAAGCAAAATCCACACTTTCTTTTCCAGGATATTTTGCAGGGCACTTGGTGACAAATGCCTGGGGATGGTTCTCACTCCTTGCTGAGGTGTCAGGAGAAGTTTCCAAGGGGTGTCTTCTGCAACCACTTGGTGTAATGGGAAATGGTGATTGCCTTGGCCCTCCCTATTGGGTGAGAACATGAAGTTGTCAGGCCACAACCCCAGATCCTATAGAAAATGGGGATATTTTAGGGTTACCTGTCTGTGAAATATGTACAGAATTTCTGTCATAGAGTGCATAGAGCATATTTTGAATATTTTTTGCTACTATAGTAGTTTTGTTTATTATATAAATCTGAAAAGGTCAATCAATTAATGAATTAATTGATGGCACTTCTTTTAGATTTCAGTAAGCTGCTTTGGCAGCATGGAGAGAAAAAACAAAAGTCCATTTTTAATGAAAATTAATTTATCAACTTCCAATGAGCAGAGGGATGGGTATATTATTTCAAATTAGTGTTTTGGGTTTCTCTGGATAAATCCCTTGAAGTGGAATCTCTGGGTCATAAGTCAGTTCTATTTTCAGTTTTTCAGGAACCTCCACACAGTGACTGCCCCAGTCTGCATTCCCACCAAGAGCGCACAAGGGTGCCCTTACCCTCTCCATCACTTGTTGTTTGTTGACTTGTTGATGGAGCCATTCTGACAGTTGTGAGGTGATACCTCATTGTGGTCTTAATTTGCATCTCTCTGATGACTGGTGACATTGAGCATCTTTTTATATGTCTCTTGGCCGTCTGCGTGTCCTCTTTGGAGAAGTATCTATTTAGGTCCTTTATCCATTTTTTAATTGGATATTTTGTGGGAATTTTTTGCAGGATTATTTACAATAACCAAGATATAGAAGTGCCCATCAACAGACGAGTGGATAAAAAAGCTTGGTACATATGCATATAAGGGAATATTATTTAGCCATTTAAAAGAATGAAATCTTGTCATTTGCGACAGCCTGGATGGACCTAGAGAGCACTGAGCTTAGTGAAATAAGTCAGACAGAGAAAGACAAGTACCATGTGATTTCACTTATATATGGAATCGAGGAAACAAAATAAATGAACAAATAAAATTAAAACAGACTCACAGACACAGAGACGTCAAATAAAAACTCAGTTAACTATCTAATTCAATGAATGGGCTTCATCTGTCTCAGAAAATCAAGTGAAACTTTTGAAATATCTTTCTTCTGTTTAAGAAGAAACATTTGACAATTTATAAATGCTCTTATAAATATATTTAAAAATTCAATGATAAAATGAAATTATGTTTTTGCGGTGATGATACTAATATAAATTTTGGTAAGACACCACGTCATAGTAAAACACTGCTGTTATTTAACTCAGACACCTACGAAACAGAAATGCAGTTGGAACTGTCTGTGGTCAGCCTGTAAATTAGACTTCATTCTAGCAGCAACATTCTACCAAACAAAATTAAAGCTGTGCTTGTCAAAAGTGCAAATAGTCTTATATATACACAGTTAGAAGAGTTGTACTACAAAATTTTTGTTGTAAGACTGGTGTGGAATAAAACAAAGATATGCTTAAATATATTGCATATGGTCTCTCTCTGCTGCTTGGCATCAAGCTGATTCTAGAACAGTTGGAACCCACCTTATAAGTCTCTTAAGCTTTCTTAAACTCAAGAAACTTAAACTTACTTAAACTTTCTTTACATGTTTTTCAAAATCAATTAGAAATTTTTATCACAGTATTTAAGAATTGGAACCTAAAATGCAAACTTCAACTATTGGGGCCTTGAGCCCATTTTTACCTTGCAAACAAGAAAACCTTAAATTTATTTTTATAACAGCAAGGGAAGGACTGAACAAAATAACTAACAAGTTCAATATTTAATTTTATATTAAATAATTAATTGCATTTCGGATATTTCAACTCAGGGAAAAATGTTTAGATGAAGCTCCCCTATTATACTGGGTTAACTTATATTCTTTATCCAGTAGGATGACATTGAAGTAGCCTATGGTTTTGCTGCAGCTAAATTTAGTGAAAAAATAAAGATATAGGGACAATTTAGTTGACTAGTTTCTTATAAAAATATCTGTCAAGTAAATGAATTCTGACTGAGGGAGAAAAGACAGTACCATTGAAGAAATATTTAAATATAAAAATTTAGAAATGAGAATCTATTCAATTTAATAGTTATTTCCAATTTTACTAGGTATCTTTGCAGTTTGCTTAATTTTTAAAAAGTATGTTCCACAGAGAATAATTAATTGAAGTGTCAGCAATTTCAAATTCATTAACCATAAAATAAAACTTGAACATAATTACATGTGATTTTATGAAGTGTTAAAGTAAGACAATATTTTTCAAAAAACAACATTTTTCCAGAAAGAAATTACCAGTAACATGGTGTTAGAGGCAGATATGGACAAAAAACTGATTCAAGCAACAGATATGTATCAGTAATGGCCACTTTGTGTTCTTTTAAACCAAACAGTGAATATAAAAAATTATTTTATTCTGCTCTACTGTATGTGAATATTATAAATAGCTGTTATTTTGTTTCGAAAAAGGATTTCATATTCGAAAACATATCTTGAAAATAACTATGTTGAAAGTTCGCCTATGTAATCAGTCGGTCAAGAAAGACAGAAGGCTTTATTTTGCATTCACTGTCTCAACAGTGGCTCCTTCCTGACATAAGCCATGTGGTTGGTCACCACACACTTCCTCTCCCCAGGGCCACTGATGAAACCCTGCAGAGGAGGGTGGTGACTCTCCGTTGCCTGCCACGCGTTCATCCTGTCCTCTGCATGGAAGTAAGATTCATCTGGTGCTCAATCAGTCTTTCTTAAGGCATCGCGCAAGCAAACGCCTGCTGTCCAACATCTGAATTACGTGAGAAGCGAAAGGTGGCAGAGTCACAGGTACCTCTCCAGGTGTATAGAATCGGAATCCCGGAGGAGAGCAGAGGATTAGCATTTTTAGTGGCCTTCCAAGGGTCGTCTAAAATTTGAGACCTGCAAAGGACCTGACTCAAGCTCTAACTCTTGCCCACTGTCCAGGGGTGGTTTACTGCATGCAATACCCCACCACCTGCACCGCCCCAGGGCTCTAACCCTCGGCATTGAAAGGTTAACTCTCTTCAGGATATTGAATTCATCCTTGTAGCCCGGCTATTTTATGCATTGAGAACTGAGTGTATGACTGGGTGTCAAAGGACAGAACATGATAAAAAGAGAAAGGCACAGAGGGGGAAGGGGGCATGTGCATTGATGCCTTAGGTTAGAGCTTCATTCTTCATTCCCTCCCCCATGACAAGGTGGTTTTCCACTGTCTAGTCAGCACGGTTCCTCTGTCTCTAAACAAGGCGCAGGGGGTGACACTGAGCTGCGGCACTTTGGTGCCTCTGTCCTGAGAAGCCAGGGTTTCAGGCCAGGATGGAGTAGAGACTTAGCCCAGAGTTATGTTCAGCAGCCAAGCCCACCCCACCTATAGTTGGCAGAGTCTACCTGGGCTTTGGTTTATGCTGCTTGGTTACTATTAGTAGAAGTTTTACAAAAATATCATAGTTTACATGTTTTCATGAGCCTTAAAGTTAGGTGATTGTTAGTCTAAGAAGTGTTGACACACTGCTCTCTTACCCTGCGTTCTGTGAGCAGGTCTCTGTGATCGACACAATATACAAGGAAAGGGGGAGAAAAGAATCGGAGCTGATTTCATTAGATACATACATACATATATATTTGACCAAGAAAATATTGGTGCTGTTTCCTGAAGGGGAGAACTGGAATGGAGAAAACTGGACTACAAATGAAAACAACATGAATTTTTTTATTTTTTATTTATTTATTAAGCTTTAGACCATCAGATTTTTGGTATGTATTCAGGTGACATTCTCATGAAGTGCTTCATGGTAGACATCATGATCTTAAGAAATCCAAAGATAGAGAAAAGAAGACACAGTTGTGCCAAGTGAAATAAGTCAGACAAATACCTATGGTTTTACTTATATGTGGAATCTAAAGAGCAAAATAAACAAACAAAATGGAAACACTCATAAATACAGAGAACAGACTGATGGTTGTCCAAGGAAAGGAGGTTGGGGTCTGGGTGAAAAAAGAAGTGAAGGGATTGGGACGTACAGATGGGCAGTCACAAAACAGTCAGGGGCATATAAAGCACAGCGTAGGAAATACAGTCAATAGTATTGCGATAAGTATGTACGGTGCCAGGGGGGCACTGGAAAACCAACCGGGGGGATCATTTTGTAAAGTATATGGTGGTCTAGCCACTATGCTGTACACCTGAAACTGATATAAAATAATATCGAATATAAACTGTAATTGAACAATGAAATTAAAGAGATCACAGTGGAATGTGAACAAATGCACCTTCGTCGTAATTATCAAACTAACGGCAGTGATAATAGTCATGCATCATTTTACTATTTGAAGTAATTTAAAATAAGACAGTGGACTCTTTTCAATAAAACAAAGCAGATGGAACAATAAAAGGGAGGGACAGTGAGGAGGGTGACTGAGGGAGGGAGAGTCACTGAGGGAGAGACTCCAGTGGCCAAAGCCCGAAAATTTTCAAAGAGAGAGAACTGATGCAATGTCGTTCTGCGTGGTCCTTTGGGAGTTAGCATTATTTTCTAACCTAATTTTTACTGACGTCTCAAGTAAATAACGGGGTTGCAGGAGATTAAAAAGCCTCTGCTGGCCCCAGCCCTCGGGTCCCCTGCTCACTGCGGGTTTCTCAGAACACTGGCGACACTTCCCTTCCTCTGACCCGCCAAGCTCCACATGGGGCCTTGGGGACCAGGGGCCAAGATGGGCCCAGGGCCTCCCTCCTTTGTTATCGCATGGCAGTGGCCACCATGCAGAAAGGCTGGCCTTTCAAATTGCAGGTGACTTCAGGAGCCGAGGAGAAAAATCTCGAAATACCTATTTTATTTTATTATTTTATTATTTTATTTTATTATTTTATTTTATATTTTTTAAGAAGGTCTCCATGCAAGAGAAAGAAATAGATCCCCTGCCGTAAGCGTTTCACTGGGCAGTTTTTCAAATTAATGCAGTTTAACTATTACATTAACTTAATGGCTATTTTCCCCTGCTTTAACCATGTTAAATGTGCCAGCGATAATGAGCTTCTAATGCTGTCTCTTTTAAGTCTCAGAGGCGTCTTTAGAGCTGCTGCTTATCTCCTGGATCATAAAGCTGCATAATTTAGTATTCAAACAATTCATTTAAAACTGAAGCCCTCAGAGTTACCATAAAATTAATCAGAACAAAGTCATCTTAACCCCTCAGTTGGGTTTATCTCTAGTTAGCGAGTCCGCAAGTGAAAGTGAGATAAATAAGAACGCTGACTGAGCTACAATTGTGTTTTTCTGGATCGAGTCCTTGGTCCGAGAGATATCGATATAGGTTTTGAAAGGTCATGGGTCACAGTTCCAATGATTCCTTTGTAACTGTGATAAATCAGGACTATAATCTTGTTCCTTGTTGTTAATTCCAGAGTGACTTCTCAGCTATGTATTGTTTTACTCTCGCTTTATTATTTTATTTTTTATTAATTCATTTATTTATCAAATTTCAAATTTGACAACTGGGGAACATTTTGCCACAAATTGGAGTGATCAATACCTTCTGAACATCTAATTATTTTTTGAATTTCTAAAACAGATTTTAGAAAGTTTTCAAATTGCTTTGGGGAAGTTTTCTAATTATTAAGAACATAATGGAGACCCATGGACTTAAGTTTCCAGAATATTCAATGAATAAAAGGAACTGTAGTCATATTAGGATGTCCTGAAGCTCTGAGGATGCTTTAAACATCCTGGGAGTTGTCTTAATGAAATCCTCTCGTTTCTGTAGTTCATATTTAGTAACAGCTGAATTTTTCCACTGAATTTTAAGATTCTATTCTGGGATGTGAGAAACAACCCAGCTATGAGTTGTAACTACATCCTGGACAAGTAGGCTGCCCCCTTACTGTAAGTGCCACAGCTCAGAGTGGCATTTCCCCAGGTTTGACACGGGGAATCTCAGCAGATGTTTCCGAAATCAAGGGGACGTGCATGCACACATGTAGAAATGACGTGTTATTCGTATTTTTCCAAAAATACCATGGCCGAGTCAGATCCTTGAAGAGTCTAGAGCACAGGTTAACAAACTTTTATAAAAAGTAAAGGGTCAGATAGAAAATATTGTAGGCTTTGCAAGCAATTTGCTCTCTGTTGAAATTAAACTCTCTCAACTCTGCCATTGTAGTACTAAAGCCGCCATAGATGACAGAGGAAAGGGCATGGCTGTGTTCCAATAAAACTTTATATGTAAAAAACGTGGCAAATTGCCAGCCCTGTGTTAGGGAACATGAATCTCTAATAGAAAAAAAAAAATTAGGATTTAAACACTAAATTTACCATAAAAGTTTCTTTTGTTGGAGAATCATCTTGTAAATCCAGCGTGGGAAAGAATATCCGTGAGGGTATGGAAATAGAATGGGAAGGGTGGGCTTTGGGATCTAAGTGCCATATGCCAAAGCTTTAGGGCTTCAACTTCACAACTCTACGGCCACTGCCAAATCGCTTACGTGTTTCAGCCACACGGAATCCATCTGTGAACTAGGAATAAGCATTGATATTTTACACAGTTGGTGTGAGGGTTGAGGGGGGATGTATACATAAAGTTTACACCATGTGGTGGCCTCCAATAAATATCAGCCTCCTTCTGACGATTACTTAGCTCTTTTCAAAGACTAGTCCTAGGCTCTTTCACCTTTTGGGTACTAGACTTACTGGGGTGATCACTTAGTAAATTATATAAATGCCTAAACACTGTGTTGTACACCTGAAACTAATATGTTGTACGCCAACTGTAATGAAGAAATAACAAACAAAACTGAAGATTATTCTTATAGGACTTAGAGCATTTTATTTTTATTTGTGGCTCCTGGTCTTCCCCTTTAGTGCCCAACAAGTGAATGTGAAGTTTCTTAATGTATCTTTGTAAATGTCAGTGAGTGAATCGGTTCCTGTCGCCAGTTATGGGTCATTTGGTGTTTCTCAGTGTGGTTGGACTTCTCTGTGAGCCATTTGGCTGATTTTAAAGCTCAGGGGTTCCCTGTAAAGTAGTTTTGTAAATGAGAGCTGAATAAAGGATGCTGGAGGCTGAAGTCAGGGCTCATCATGTCATTCAGTCTTTCTTTGGCATTTTCATAATAGTATCGAACATTTATTGAGGGTTCACAGTATGCCAAGCCCTGTTCTCAGATCTTTCTGTGCATTGACTCACTGAATGCTCAAAATAATACAATGGAATAGTTACTAAATTAAACCCAAGGTTAGAAATAAAGAAACTGAGGCACAGAGTGAGTGCATAACTAGCCACCCAAGGCCACACGTCTGATGAAAGAGCCAGAATTCAGACCCAGGTGGCCTGCCTCAAAGCCAGCCCTCCCAACCGCCCACCACACTATTTCTACTTTGGAGAAAATTTTAGCATCTTCCTTCAGAAAATACTTCTGGAGCACTTGCTAAGATATTTCGGCTCTCTGAAGTGAGATCATCTGTGCTCTGAGGCAGTGTGTGCGGTGTCAAGGACCCAGGCTCTGAGGTCACATGAATCTCGATCGACTCTGGCTCCAGCACTCACTGCTTCAGTGACCTCCCACCACTTAGCATTTCGAAGCCTTAGTTTCTGTATCCAAAAATAGTGAACATAATTACACCACCTCATGCATCTATTTCGGGAATAAAATATTAGTTATACAATTACAGTCCCTGACACTGACAGGGTCTCATTAGTATCCTCTTCTTTCCACCTCTCTCCTCACTAATACCCAAGGGGTCTCAGATGGACCCGTGCAGGCCAATAATTGTTACTCAAAGATTGCACTCACTTCCTTGCATGTGATTAGTACTGGACTGTCAAATCCCTGTACTAATGTCATCTTATTTCAGCCACTCCCCAAAAAAATTCTGTGAAGGAAAGCTTTGCTCTCCCGTGTGTGAATAAGAAAGCTGTCCCTTACCATGTAAGCTGCTTACATGACCAACCACTAAGGAGAGGCGGCACCAGGGTCTGAATCTTCTTAATACACCAAAGGGCTCTGCGATGTTCCTGCCTCCTGGATCCTAGGGACGCTGCTAGGTGCTGGGGTGGACGCAGAGATGGAGCGGAGGCAGCCGTCCTTTATCAAGTTTAAGAAGCTTTTCTTCCCATTAACGTGAGAGTCCCCATTCCTCCCCGCCAGTCCTCCCCAGGTAGCTTTTGATCTTTGAGACCCTTTCCAATCTGCACAGAATAGAAAGAAAAAGAAAGAGGCACCTATTCACACACATGCAAGTGGAAAGTGATGCCAATGCGTATACAAACACAAAATAAAGAAAAGCCACACAAAACCCGACGACTTTTCTTTTTTTGTCACCTTTTACGAACATATTCACACGTGTCGATTGCTGGGGCCATACATAGCAACCTGGTCGGATGAGAAAAGTGCATGTCACCTGTTCACAGGGGAAGAAACAGAGGTTGAGCCACATACAGTCTACACAGCAAAACTGAAACTAGAAATGACAAAGGGAAAAACTCAGGACTGGCTCATTCCCCGGCCATTGCATCTTCTTTCAAGCTGGAGAGGTTGGAAAGCTCCTAACTCTGTTTGTGCAGCCTCCCTTGCCGCTAGGATTCTGGGTGAACTCGGGATAATTGGGAGGCGGGAGTGGGTCTCAGGCACCCTCCTGCGGTCCAGGCTGTGAGTGCTGCCAAGCAGGGCAGTGGGCCCCTGAGCTCTTTTCACAGTAGCTGTTCAGTCTTGGGGCTCCAGCTTCCTCAGCATTGGGAAACTGAAGCCCTGGGAGTTTTCTCATGTGACTTCCCGATTCCAGGACCTCCCTCCCAGTGACCAGCCAGTGCCCGGCTCCCTGGGGAGAGCCTCCTTCAGGGTGAGCCCCTGTGGTGCCCAGGGAGGCAGTGGCACCCCTAGTGACTGAGTCTGGTATAGCTCTGGAACGCCCCTCAAACTCGCTCCCCGTTTTGTAACCATCTAATTCCTTGCATTAAATCCTTTCCTGGTAAATACTTCAGTGGCTCTGTTTCCTGAACTGAAATCACATATACTCCCAGCTGAGAAACCTGTATTTTTGCCAGCACTTCTGGAGGCAATGCTTTAATGCATTTCAGACAAAAGGAAAACTAATACTTAACTACTCCGAGAAGCAACGACCTGCTTTGCACTTTCTTAAACTTAGTTCAGTTTCTATTTAACTTGTCTGAAGAACTTAAGGCCTTCTTAGGAAAATATATATAAAACACACACAAACCCCCAACAGTCAGAAAATAAAGAAAAATATACGGGATGTTCCTCTCTGCCCTTGGGTACAGTATACTCATAATAACCCTTTACGTTTATATATCATGTTATGTTTTATAAAGCATTTCCCATCTTTCATTCAGCTCATGCAGCAGACCCCTGCGGTGAGCATGGCAGTAATTACAAGTCACGTTCTACCCCTTGAAAAACAAGGACTTTTAGGGAGGCAGGGCCATGCTGTTATTTTCCCTCTCTGGGGCCGTATACTCAGCACCTGGTGGTGTCCTGCACAGAATAAGAGTTCCATGAATGAGTGAATCTGTGGGCTAAATGCTGGGAGGCTAGGCATCGCGCCACGATCCCAAAGAGAGCAAGTGGTAGAACCAAGGTTTCAGAATCCAAGCCTTAGGCTCATGCAGTTATTAGAGTAAGAGATTAGTTACATGTACATGCTTCCTTGCGAGCCTGCATAGGCTCGCAGACAGAAGACAACTGCTGAGGGGCCCTGTTCAACGATCCCACTCGATTCACTAGACTGCGGTTCAAGTCCTGGCTCTGTCACTTATCAGCTTGTGACAATTCCACTGAGCCTCAGTTTTAACGTGTATGAAATGAGAATGTCAAATTCTCCTTTATACTTACTAAACAAGAGACCATGCACAGTAGCCCTGCCTTACCCGTGGTTTTCCTTCTGTGGTTTCAGTTACCGTGGTCCAAAAATATTAAATGAAAAGTTTCAGAAATAAACAATTCATACGTTTTAAATTTCATGCTGTCTTAAGTAGCTCCATCCCCACAGGGATGTGAATTATCCCTTTGTCCAGCGTGTCCACTCTGTACACGCTCCCCACCCATTAGTTACTTAGTAACCATCTCAGTTACCAGATCAACTGTCCCAGTACCATAGTTCTTGCATTCAAGTTTCCCTTATTTTACTTAATAATGGCCCCAAAGCACAAGAGTGGTGACGCTGGCTATTTGGCTATGCCAAAGAGGAGACATAAGTGTATGTATGTAAAAAATATATATAGTATCTACAAGGTTCGGTGCTATCCTCAGTGTCAGGCACCCACTGGGGGCCTTGAATGTATTTCCTGAAGATAAGGGGGGCTACCATATAGGCTGGCTCACTGTTAGCCACAGACAAGTTTGTAATTCTTATAGTTTGCATTTTAAAACAGTGAAGGTCCAGAACAGAGGCTCTAAGGGGCTGAGTGCTGACTTTGATGCACTGACATTCTTCCAAAGCCTTCATTTACTGTTTGTAATTTATATAGAGCACACACTCCCACAGCATTTGAGGCTTATGCAAATGCAGTTTAAATGCATCCAGTATATTGAGGAGGTTGCTGGCTCCCACGTGTCTGTCTCACTGCAGCAGGCAAATCAGTCTTCCTTGCCAAGCTCCTGAGTTAGAGCCTCCTCTGAACGCCGTCCATATTACAGGAGAAAGTGAACTACAGGTCGAGGGAGGGGGCACTGGTGTCAGCCCTGGGGCAGATCTGCTTGGTGTCCCTGGCCATTGAAATGACTCACTGGACTGATGTTTCATTCTCTGTAATGAGGGAGTTGGAGATGATCTTTTAAGTTCCTGCTCTGCTCAGAGGTTCTCAGATTCCAGGTGTGTGTGTGCATTGTTTCTTTGTTTTTGCTTTTTTAGGTTTACCTCCTAGAGATCTTCATGCAAAATTTTTTTGCTTGGCAATCCCTCCCAACTTGAATCTTACAGCAAAGTGGACGTTCTCACCGACGGAGGAACTGGAAACACTCGGAAAATCACTGTGACAGAGGGGCAGTCTCCTTCTAAAGGTGCACACAGGTGAACCACCTTGCCTAGGCCGTCCGAGGTCTCAAACCCCTACGTTATTACCTAAAAAAATTGCTGGCAGGATGTAGCTCCTATAAGACTATACAGGTAAATGCTGATGTAGTCTTCCAGACTCAGTTACAACCATGAGCACCAAATCCCAAGTAAATGAGCAGGTGACACTGTCTGAGATGATCAAGCTCAGTGCTGTCAAAACCACAACTTTCTGATTAAAATTTCAGCTTGTTCTCTTTTTTCCAGGGGAGAGACTTAGTTCAAGAAAAAGTCAGTACTTGGTATCTTTCCTTCCCTGTTGTATCCAGGATTTCATCTAAACTTTCGAGGAGATGGGAGGAAGGAGTTAATTTATTTCATCTGAGTCCCCAGGTAGCACGGGGCAGGAGGAGCATGGAGCGCGGATGGGCCTGCAGCCGTCGGTTTCCTCACCTGGCGCCTGCCGAGGGGGCGGCACCCGCTGTCTGCTGCTCTCTCTGCTTCAGCTCCCGGTGCAGCCGTCACCGGGACTCTGTGTCCCCATCTGCTCCCCCATCCAATGCATGTCCACGCTCTCAGCGGGATCACCTTGTCCTGATCACAGAGCCCGGAAAGGCCACGGGCTCCTTCTCAGCTCAGGTTTGCTCCCTCCCCAAAGACGAGGACAGGCCCCCTGTCTGGAGCTTGCGCTCTGAGAGGGCAGGGTGCCGAGGACAGCTGTCTCCGCCTCAGCCTGCTCTGTCCCCGGGCTATGATGGTAAGGACACCTTGACAAGGACCACGGGTGACAAGATGGCATTGGGGCCGTCTGCCTTCAGATCCTTGGTCTATCTGGGGGTCTTAGCATCCTTTCCCACCCTTGGAGCTGCACCCTGGGGTAGAAACAACACCCACCTGCAGGTCCCCAGGAAAGCCTGGCCCCGTGGATCTCTGACCTGACTGTATTCAGCCCCCTCTTTCTGGAAAGGATTTATTTCTTCCTGGGCCAGGGAAGAAAAGCTTGCTCAGGAACGATTCCAATTCTATTGTGTGAGCCAGATGCCAGCTTCGGGGCACCGAGGCCAGTCATTGAACTGTTTTGTTCTTAGAGAACAAATCGCCCTGAGACAGTGGACACAGCAAATGGAAGTAAGGGGCTGGGGACAAAAGGGCGGTTCTATTCGGCGGCGCCCCACTATTCCAGACACTATACACCCTTTCTTCGGAAGCACTTGGAGTGGCTGGGATGGAAGGGTAGTTGTGAAAGTTCCTTCTCCTTCCTGAGCTAGTTTAGGGAAATCCCCCTAAAGAGAAGAAACACTGAATAAATAATACACTTTAGAGTTAGGGTGGGAGTGGGGGTGGGGTGGGGGGATGGAGAGAAGACAGAGAGAGAGAGAGAGTTACAGATTTCTCCAAATCTGGGGTCTCTATTTTGTAGAGACATAGATACATAGATAAGTAAAAGATATTAAGTCCTACCTTTTGAGAAGGTAATATGTATTATTTATTATTTATAAAAATAAGTAGTAAAATAAAAATAAATCACTTAAATTATATATAATCATTCTTTTATTATTGGATATTAATTAATTAAATAACAATTATAAAAGTAATGTAATTTGTTATCAATATTAAGTGCTATATAATTAATTATTTAATAAATTAAATAAAAGAATACATTAATAACAAAAAAAGAAATATTTATTATTTGCCAAACCCTCACAAACACACGCATCATACCTCGGAATTCTCACCACAACCCCTTGAAATAACTACAATTATTTGTATTTTAAAATGAAATACAATAAAAAACAGATAAACATAAAGTCTCAGAAACTTTAAATGGATCAGCCCAAATCACATGAGTAATATGAAGCTGATCAAGCTGGGGTTTGGGAACAAGGGCCTGTCTGATCCCAAGGCTGGGCCCTTTGGTGCCACCTCAGGTGCTGCTGACAGACTTGGGGGAAACCTGACCCACAAATTACAGCTGAGAAAGACGTTCATGAATAGCACTGCCTGCTGGTCCACGAGAAAGGGCCTTGCCACTGAGCTTGAACCATGATTTGCTGGTGAGATTTTACACCTACTTATAAATTTAAGCACCATATCCCACTGAGGGTGGGAAAGTGTTCTCCTGGACCGGCATGGCCCTGGGAACGCCCCTGGAGAGTGTTTTCAGGGTTCACCTCTACCTAAGTTCCCCCAGCTCCCAGAAGGGCATGGGAAGGGTCAATTTGGTGTGGGGTGGGGGGTCTCTTCCTTGACACATCCCAGTCTCTATACAGTCTCCAGCCTATTGTTGCAGTGAATTTGAGCTCAGTTCATGCTGGAGTCTCTTCCCCATGGTAGTTATTGTGAAAAAAGTGTGTCCTTGTCACTGTAGTGTCCAGCTTTATTTTTCTTTGACACAGAAGGAGGGAAAGGTATGATGCTGTTTAGGATCTCATATATGACAGTATTCACGACCACCTTGCCGTGCAGGTCTCACCCTCCACAGTTCATGCAAGAGGAGACTGAGGCAGAGTAAAGCTAAATTTCTACCCAAGCTTGCACCCTAGTAAGTGACAGCTGGGACGTGAGCCCTCACAGTTGGATTCACCGTCTGCGAGCATCCACCGCCCTTCCCTGTGCTTTAACCCAAATGCTCCTTCAGAACCACACGGTAATGTGAGGACTTTGAATTTGGTGCCAACCTCTCCACCTCGGAGGGCACTGGCTCCCAGGGAAAGCAGTCTCAAAGGAGGGGTACGCACGAGAGGGAGAGGGAAAGGCCCACAGCAGCTTTCCCGTACGGAGGATGCCAGGCCAAAGGAAGGCTAACGTATTTACTTACATTTAAGAAAATACACCATAGGACCCAGCAATTCCACTGGTGGGTGTTTATTGGAAGAAATTTAAGACACTCACCTGAAAAGATACATGCACCCTTAAGTGCATTGCAGGGTTATTTACAATCGCCAAAATATGGAAGCAGCCCAAGTGCCCATCGCTAGATGAGCGGATAAAAATGCTGTGGGACAGTCACACGATGGAATATTACTCAGCCATAAAAAAGAGTGAGATATTGCCATTTGCAACAATATGGATGGACCTAGAGGGTATTATGACAAATACCATATCATTTACTTTTAGGTAGAATCTAAAAAAATAAATAAATAAATAAATGAATGAACAAAACAGAAGCAAACTCAGAGACACAGAAAATAAATTGATGGCTGCTAGAGAGGGTTCGGGGCTGGCTGAAAAGGGGAAGGGGTGAAGACATACAAATTGGGAGTTGTAAAGCAGTCAGGGGATGTAAAGTGCAGGCTGGGGCGTCTAGTCAGTATTCCAACAGCTATGCCTGGTGTCAGACGGGTACTAGAGTAAGGTACATAAATGTCTAATTGCGTTGCACATCTCAAATTAACATAATGTTGTGTGTCAGCTATCACTGAATTTTTTTAAATGCAAAGGAAAAGAAAGGATAGCCCTGCTCTCAGGGAAAGACCTTTCCACCCAGCGTGCGTACCCGACGGAATCTAAGGGCGGAGCGGGGCCGGCCGGCCTGCAGGCGGTGGCCCAGGGCCGTCGGGGCCTGTGGGAGGTGAGGCTGTGCTCTGATTTACAGGAATCCGAAGCGGGAGGACAGAACCAGTAAACTGGTAAAGAACCAAGCTAACGAGAGGAAGGTAAAGCTAATGCACTGAAGAAAGGCGTCGAGGCTCGGCTTTGAGGGCTTCAGGCATGTCGCCCAGGTTTCAAGGCTTCCAGTGCACCTTCCCCGGTGCCGTGTCGCCCTGTTCTCTCCACCCTGTCTTAGTGTTTGTTATTCTTGATTTTGTAGGTCAACTGGTTGTATACCAGCAATTTCTTGTGCCGTTAGGGATTCTATTAAAAAATATATTAACCCTAGTATCTTTCCTGCCAATAAATTCTTGCTCACAAATCCATTCCATAAAGGAGGTAACAAAGGAAGCTCTTTTCTCTATTTGAGATGGGGATAGGTGGCAGGGGGTCCTGGGGTCCAGAGCCGTTTGTGGTCTGGCATGTTCCCCGTGCATCGGATTGTCCTTTCAGGGGGTCTAGCCTGGAGGGCCGCCGCTGTGGGGCGGGCGTGAGGACTCTGGCATGAGGAAGGGGTCCTCCCCTCTGGGCTCCACCCAATGACCAGGTGACCTGGAACAATTCCTTATTCCGAGGCTCAGTTTCCTTTGTATAAAATGACAAGTGTTATCAAGTAACTTCTAGGACTCTTTTCAGCTTCAACATGTGGTATCTTTAGAGCAAGCCCCAAGATGAAAGAGAACAGTGCCTTGGGTATGAGTATGCCTTCTTGTCCTGTTGGTTACCTTTGAAAATTTCTTCCTGTTTTTAATTTTTATTTTCAGTACATCATGTTTACTCATAAAAACATTCTAAAAATATATTTTTCCTTTGTAGCAAAGTATAATAAAACATTAAAAAAAAAACCACCGAACACTTGACATTTTCAATACAAAATCAGATTAGCAGAACTATATTTTTAAAAATATATTTATAAAGTTACATGCAATCTTGTAGACTTGACATAAAAGATGACTCCCAAGGAATGAGTCAGGTGACATTTAGATCCCTGGGTTCTGAAGAGGCTCAATTATTGAAAAGTTACAAGGTTGTGAAAGAAAGTACCTTTAATCAGCATTCGCCAAATGCATGCTGTTCTGCTGAGGCCAAAGGTGAGTGTGACTACACTGTTAACTCGGAGGGGAGTGCGGGGCCTGGGGCCTGGCCTCGCACGCCTGAGTTCCCTCACGCCAAAGACAAGGCTTGGGAACTGACACTGAAGGACCTCGATACTCAAGAATCTTCACAGCTTCAATTGCACATATATTTTTTTTAAGAATGAAGGATAATTCTTTCATTTTCGGGCCATTTTTTATGGCAAGTCAATCAATATTCCTTCTTATCCTGATTTGAAAAATCGCAAATGGGCAAGAACATCAAACCTTTGCCGAGACTAATTGCAAACCCAGGTGGGTGCACTTGGAGCCACCTGAGCCTGGAGACTTTGCTGACGTTGCGATTGCTCCTGCCCTCTGGAACTGGCGGAAAAGCTAATGGGAGAAATTTCTCCATATTTCTCCCAGCTTTGCAATCTCCTCATCCTGGATTCCTTTTCCCCAGCTCTCTCCAAACTCCTGTGCCTCCAAGCAGCGTTACTGTACCATTCACTTTGCTCTTAAATTCTCATAAAACAAACGGGCATTCGTGTGTTGTTGTTTTTGATCCTGGTTCATGAACATTTTCAACATCAATTATTGAAATACTTTTCTTTAAAAAGGAAAGGAAAAAAGAATCCCTCTTTGCTTTAACTTTTAACATGATACTTGGTGAAGGAAAACATGTTTTATAGGAGGAAAATCTTTGTCACTGATTTCAAATTAAATGTGGACCAGGTTAAAGCTGGACTCCCTCTCCCTACAAGCAGATTTGGGAGTGGGGAGGGATAGTGAATAATATGTACCTGAGACCCATTTTTAACTCTGGGCATAAAAACACTCAGTTGTACAAATGCGCATTTCCACACAGAGAACTCATAAGAATTGTTCTGCTCTATCAGTTATAGCAAATGTATGTTCTGAAAAATCCCCCAAATACCTAATTTTCTGGCAAGAGGGACTATCTTATTAAAAAGTCATTTTAATTTACTACGTATTGCTGGAAAAATAATGATTATTAAATAAGCAGCTTACTGCTCAGTTGAGAATTCCTGTCAACAGCACAATTAATAGGAAGGGAGGGCTGGAAAGTGGCCCAGAATCCCCAGGGTCACGCAGGGGCCCTTGCTGTACTCCTTGGAAGGACAGTGTCTAAAGGGCTCCCCTGTCGACTCAGGAGATCAGACAGACCTTCCTGGATTTTGACAGGTGACACCGAACAATTCAGGCCATCCTCTAAACCTGCATTTTCTCATGTTTTTGAAGGTGGTTGTTATTAGCATTATACTTCTTGGAGTTTTAATTTTAATTTTATTTTCTAGGTAATATATTTATAAGTTTCGAAAAGTCAAAATTGTGGTACAGTGTCTGACACATTGGGTGGCCAGCAGTTTCTTGCTAGCATGAGCTGTCCTGCTGTAAATATTTTTGCCTCTGTCTGTGGGTATATAAGAGTTCTCTACATGATATTTCTATAAATGGGACTGTGGTTTGTAGCAACCATTAAAGTTTATAACTCCCAATTGTTTGTCAAAAATGTTTGTATTAATTTCCAATCCCGCCAGCAGTGTGCGGAGGTTCCACTTAATGAATATTCACAGCTAATATTTGATATTATCAGACATTAATTTTTTGCCAATCTCATGGTGTAAAATGATATCTAATTGTGGTCTGAATTTAGATTTCCCTGCTTGCCAATGAAGTGGAGCATATTTCATATGTTGTTGTTTTTGACTGTGTATGTTTATTGCCCATTTGTCTTTCCTTTTCTGTGAAATTTTACTTAACTACTAATTTTATTTCTTTAATGGTTGTAGTGTTTTTAAGCTTGCTATTTTGTGTATGTGTATGTCAGTGATTTATCATTTCTAGGCTTTCTGCTAAATTCTAAACATGCTGGCAAATGGTAGTTCATAAATTATTTTTGTTTTTATTTTCTTGTTTTAATTTGCTAGATCTCTCTTCATGGTTTCCTTTTTAATTCCTAATATTGCTTATTTGCGCCTGACGTTTTTATTGAATCTTACCAAAGGATTACTTATTTATTTAGTCTTCATTTATTTATTTGTTTAACCAGGAGATGTGATTCGCCTCCTCTGGGCCTCACATGGCGACCTCAGCCGGGGGCTGCTTAGCCCCCTTCAGGTCCGCAGCTCAGCGGGGAGGCCTCAGGCTCGGCCCGCTTGGCCCGCAGTGGCCGGGACTCCCGAGGGCCCTGTCAGGTGCGTGTCTCTCTCCCTGTCCTTGTTTTTCCTGGTTACTGTTGTTGCCATTGTTTTGGGGTTTTTTTTGGTTTTTTTAATTTTTTCTGTCTCTTTCTTTCTTTTGTTCTTTCTTAAGTATTTTTTTATTTTTCCCTTTCTGATTCTCTTAAATTTCTAGTGAGCCAAGAAATACCCTAGAAATTACACTTTTATAATTTTTGCATGAACTAGGTGTATTTTAGCAAGGGTATTTCAGAGAATCCAGCCTAACATACTGTTAGACATCAAGTTACCCATGCATTTATTTTTGAAAGTTTGTGAATACTTAATTTATGTGTATCTGTTATAATCATTCTAAAGTTGAGTTTGGGTTTATTATAAAATATAAGTGTCTCTCTTAAAATTGAGTTTAGGTTATATTTATGGAATACATAGATACTAATGTTTAATGTGGTGAATTTATTATATTTTTTGTATACCCTTTAAAATAATCTTTCATTGTGAGATCTTCTTTCTTTTCTTTTTATTTTGTTGTTTACCTAATATTTTGGAAAGTTTGTATGTGAGTTATCTTAATAATTATAATATGTGTATGATATCTTTAAATTTATATGTTTATCTTAAGTTCCTATTTCTTAAAACATTTTATTTGTTTTCTATTTATTAACTTTAACAGAACATGAGTTTACAATATAAAATTGCCAAACACACAAATAAATTAGTCATAATGACTGACAGTAAGCAAAAATAATAAAAAACATATTTAAGCCTCCTTGAGGAGTTCGGATATTGGAATTATCAAATACAAAATATAGACTTACTGCTGTGTCTAAATGCTAAATAAATAAGTTGGAAGTGAAAAAAAAAAAAGAGCAAGTAAAAAGAAACTATCAAAAATGCAAGGCAAATATTACAAAAGATCCAAATGGAATATTTGTAAATAAAAAAATAAACTTATTGAAATACTAAATTCAATGTATGCTTAGCATCAGGTGAGACATAACTAAATAAAAAGATCAATTTTAATTTGTTTTGAAACTCAAAGTACAGCACTGAGAAACAAGTAGGCAGACTAAAGAAATAAAGATTAAGGGTAGAAAGTTTCGATAAGAAGGTGTAGCATGCCCATATTTAAAGTCACAAAGGAGAAAATTGAGAGAATGCAGTAAAGGAACTACTTGGCAAGATAATAGCTGAGAATTGTATAGATCTGATCAAAGATATTATTCTACATATTAAGAGGGATAATTATAAAAATAGTCTCTATATTGGTGCTTTGTGACAAAACTCGAGAATCCCAAAGACAATAAGAGGATATTAAAAGCATCTGTAAAGGGACAAATGTATCATATCCTCAAGAATGGCAATTATCCTGACAACAGATTTACAACAGGCGACACCATGCAATCTAGAGTTTGGGCTAATGTCTCCAAAATGCTGAGAGAGAATAACTGTGAACTTCAAAATGCTGGGAGAGAATAAATTAAAATCAGTCATTTGGAATTGTTAGGTTTGTTTTGAACACATTAAAGTCTTTGTGAAATTGTCCTTGGAGAAAAGCATGGGTGTCTTTCTTCATTGCTAGTGGGAGTGGGGTCCTTGGGGTACCATTGGAATAAGCATTTCTGGAGGCCCCTACTAGAGGATGAGATATGGTAAAGCTTTATTTTCAGTGACATTATGTCCCTGGGTTTCCAAAGTCCCATTCCAGTCATTAGAGAAGTGTAGCTGGGGTTTCAGTAGAGCTAGAAGCAACTACTAGTGCTGGTGTCCAGAGTTTCGTTTCCATGTTGGAGCCGGGTCCAGTCCAGCACCAGGCTAGTTACAGTCCATCAGTCCATTGTGTGTGGGCGCCACATGGCTGTGGGCCATGTGGGTGAATGCAGGAGAGCGCACCCCAAGCAATGAGAGTTCCAAGAGCATAAAACAAACCAAGAGAGCAAACTCCTTTGTTTATGGGATTAAATATCCCAAATTTCACACCCTTGCAGCAGCCACTGACATTCTGGCCAATGACCTGTTCCCAGGTGTGACCAACAGGCAAGTACTTTCTCAACATCACCCCAAATTTACTGGGCATGTGTCTATCTTGCCTTTGCTCCTTTCCTGTTATTACTAAATCGGTTAATTACAATGGTATCTAAATTGTTTTAAGAGGGATTTCTTAATTGTACAGATGATATACACTCTCGTGGTAAATAACCACTAATATAATACAAAGGTAGTATAGAAAATGAGTGAAAAGAACAGCGATCTTTTCTGTAGTGTTCATACTGCAAGTTGGCTCCCAGTGACCCCTGACTCCTGCTGTGTCCTTGTCGGTCCCGCTCCACGTGACGTTAGTCTGATGGGAACAGAATACAGCAAAAGCGATGCTATCAAAGGTTCTATTTCTCTTCTTTAAATTACTTTCTCTGGGGAATGTGAGACATCATGTTTGAGGAAGACTCCGGCCAACAGCCAGCGAAGAACAGAGGGTTCTCACACCGGAGACCTTGGAAACAAGTCCTTCACACACAGTCAAGGCTTCACATGACCTCAGACCCTGAGACCTCAATCTGAGCCAGAACCACTTAAGTGTCTTCTGAGTCCTTGAACCACAAAAACTCTGAGATAACAAAGTTTTGTTGTTTAAGCTACTAAGTTTGGGAGTAATTTGTCACATGGCAATACACAGCTAACTTGCTATTTAATATGTGTCCCAATCAGCTCAGGCTGCCATGCAAATACCAAAGACCAAGTGGCTTAAGTGATAAAAATTTATTTCTCACATTTTTGGAAGATTAGAAATCCAAGATCAAGGTGCCAGCCCATTGGGTCCCCAGTGAGGACTCTTCTTCTGTCCTGACGATGACCTTCTTGCTGTGTCCTCACGTGGTAGAGAGAGCAGGGAAGCAAGCTCTCTGGCATCTCTTTTTTAAGAGCACTAATTCCATCATGGGGCCCCAACCTCATGACCTCATCTAGACTTTATCACCTCTCAAAGTCCCCATTTCCAAATACCATCACATTAGAGGTAAGAGATTCAACAGATAACCATTGGGGGAGGGGCAACACAATCCAGTCCAAAGTAATGTGAGAAAAACATTAATATTATGATGGATATATTAGCAGTCACTGTTAACTGCAGAAACTCCTTCAAAGACAGAAAATTATGGATGACATATTGCAGGCTACCTGGGACATCAAACACAAATGTTCCCTTCCAGGCTCTGCTTGATATCTTTCTGGAACAGACTCTGGTTTGTATTTCTTTTCTCTCTCTACCTCTCTCTCTCTCTCTCTCTCTCTCTCTCTCTCTCTCTATATATATATATATATATATATATCTTACATACACCAGTAATTTTATTTAAGCAGATTACTCCATTGCTTCTTCACTCAAAAATATGTTATGGGATTCGTTCCAAGTCAATATAAAGAACAAAGACCCTTCAGATTGTGCACAGGCTGGAGAGGGCCGCATTAGTTGAATAGCCGTCATTTCTGGAACCTCTCCGACGTCGGCGCACATTTCGCTCATTTCCCTGCTGTGATTAACAAACTCGAGACGATCGTCTTCGCACATCCGTCTTTGCAGCGCAGCTGAACCACTGCCCCTGGAAAGGTTTCTGAAGTGCGAAAACTTCGCAGAATGATCAATTTTCCTTTTCTGTTTGAAATTATATGGGCACCCGTTTTGAAGTGATATGCGTGTCCCCTGCCAGAAAGGGGCGACCAAGCTCAACCCCTCCCAGGCCCCCGACCTACCAGGGAGCTCTGTTATTGTCTAATTAATATCATCGCTCACTCAGACACAGGAACAATATTTTCATTTTTCTTTATGGCACACGTTTTAAAACCAGCGTTAATTTAACAGAACAGTCAATTGATTCCTTCAACTTTATTAAATTTATTTTGAACTGCAGAAGTCATGCATCTCTTCTGCGATAGGGTTAGCTGTCAAAGAATGAAAACTGAAATGGGGCTGCAGGCGGCTAAAGAAGAGGGGAGCCCTCTTCTTCCCATCGGTTCTGTAAAGGCGGGGCCCCTGCCAGCCACCCCTCGCTTGCCTTTGCTTTTTCTTACCTGGGAGCATGTATGTCATTTACTATCTTCCTTCACGATGAGAATGTCAGCTCCAGGAGGGCAGGGACTGGGCTTTGTTCACTGTATTTGTGGTGTCCAGAAAAGCTCCAAAAAAGCTGAGCAAATATTTGTTGAATAAGTAAACACATCTGAGCCAGGGCTGCTTCGGATGCCAGTGTCTGAGTGTCATTAAACAGAGTGAGAACCCTGAGCAAATATGACATTTATTGCTGCAAAGCCTGGATGTTACGGCCCGTGAGACATATAACAGTTCACTTCTCAATCCCGTCTTGTCCTCAGGCCCAGATGCCCTTCCCTTCCCTTCAGCCAGTCAGAGCATCCTGATGGGACCTTAGACTCAGGGACCTCGGACCCGGAGCTCCTCTGGTCAGCAGCTCTGCCCCTCTTCTCTGAGCCCAGTGCATTCCCCTCCCTGCTTTCCTTCAGATACAAACACTGCAGTGTCGCTGCACAGAAGTGCAGTGTGGCTCTGCTGTAATATCAGTGTCCTATCAAAGCCAAGGTCACCTGGGGAAATGTCTCAGCCCTCGGCCATTAAGTGACCCTCTCTCCATATCTTGTGTTTAGACAGAGAGTTGCCTCAAATGCATTCCTACAGCTTTAGTTATTGGCTTTCTCATTTAACACTTTTGCTTTAATACAACGATTTCTCCAAAAAACCTCACTGAATACAACGGCCTAGAACCCAAGGTCTTCTTCCATGCTCAGCTCCTATAAAGGGTGACTCCTCACAGCAGGTGTCACCTGAAGAGACACCCCTCACCTTACACCCAAGCCACAGTTATTTGTGTTTCACTCTCCCCAGCACGGGAATTAAAATCATCTGATTAGTTTTCAGCGGATATTTTGCTATTGAATTCTTTTGTTCCCTCTGGGCGGCTGTCATTATTGTCCAGCATCGTGTGCATAATACACACGGTACTTATTTGCGGAGTGAAGCTTGAATGAGAGAACTTTCCTTTGACCTAATCCTACTTCTCACCTCTGCAAACATTGGGTGACCATGGACTACAAATTATACGCTCTGATAGGTCTGGCTAAAGAGATGTATACCCGACTTTACTTAATTAATATTCTTTGCCTCGGACAAAACTAAAATATTAGCCAAAAGTCTTTTAAAAAATAAACACAGAGCAGCAATGTATTGGTGGTGTATTATATTTCAACAGATGTTTACAACATGTGGTTATAAATGGTACAGAGCTTATAGGAAAAACAGAGAAGGGGCACCTGCCCCAGACGTCAGGACGGAGGCATTATCTTTATTTCTGAGCTCTTCCAGACTTCTAAAGTGGTAAATTATTATACTAGAATAACCAGACTCTGGAGCTCTTACGGTGCTTCTGGTTGCAGAACAGGCGCCTGCGTCATGAGGACAGAGGATTCGTGCCTCAGTCACAGTGGAGGCCAAGCAAGGCTTGGAAACCCGCAGTGGGCCACTGTGCCTCTTGACCCTGATACGAATTATGTCCCCTGATCTCCAGGAACCCCCTACTGTCAGCTGATCTCCAGAGGACAGCACCAGGGACACCTACACTACATCCACTCGAAGGGTGGTTATCATAAGTAGCTCCTTTCCTTTCTCTTGACCCCACACAGTCACCTTACCCGGGCCCGGGCCGCCTGTGCTGGGAATTATTGTCTCTCTGCCTCATGTTCCTCTTTCTGTCTAACTTTTGCCCTTTTCTAAATCATTAGAAATGTCACCTGGAAGGACAAAGAAAGGGAACCAAGATTGAAGAGATGAGTAGTCCATGACCCTTAGTAACAGCTCTAGTAGGGAAAATGCTAATATTTTAGATAACAACATCACAAGTTTTTAAATATCTGTAAGATATAACAGTAAAGTGAAATTTAAAAAATGCATTATACTAGTGTATAAGGTTTTCATCAACGCTATGTGTTATGTGTCTGAGTGTAGTGTTGACTAATAACTTATAATAATAATAATAATAATAATAATATAAGTAACCTGCTCTTCAGAATCTTACATTCTAATTGGGGAAAACAAAGACAAACATAAACAAATAAGCATACATTTTTAGATAATTATAGGTACTAAAACAGAATAGTAACATAGAGAGTGATATTACCAGGGAATTTATTTTTTTAAAATATGTTTTAATTGATTTTTTAGAGATAGAGAAGAGAGGGAGCGAGAGAGAAGCATAGATGCTGGAGAAACATCAGTCGGCTGCCTCCTGCATGCCCCGCAGTGGGGATAGAGCCCACAGCTCGGGCACGTGCCCTCACCAGGAATCTGACTGGCAGCCTCCTGGTGCACGCGGGGTGATGCTCAACCAACTGAGCCACACCGGCGGCAGGAATTTCTTTAACGTGGATAAATGTAATGTTCTATACTGTGGTGCAAATACTCACTAGAACAACTAAAGAATTAGTGTGACTCCACTCAGCAGCAGGTCGTATAAAAATTAAATGTAAAGCCACTGTTGCACCTGGCAACTTCATGTCTAGGTATAGACTCAAAATAATTGGAAACATTTACTCACACAAAAATGTGCACACATTTTTTTTAAATTTCCCAAATGGTTTATTAGCAGCACATATTTCACATTTCCAGTGCCAGCTTTCTCTTGGAAAACTATGAGTTATACCAATAATAATATAAAATTCCCCAGGTCACAGATGTTATTTATTTAGGCTATAACCATATAATATCTAACAACTTTTCTCCCAGATAAAGTTAATTTAATCCACTCATTTTCCATTTACTATTCTTTTCAGTTTCAATGGGGACAATAAAGGCAAAAGTGCAAAGTGAACTATTTTTGTTTTAAGATAATATATTGCCCTGGTGGGTGTGGCTCAGTTGGTTGGGCATAGTCCTGTGCATCAAAGAATTGCTGGCTCAATTCCTGGTGAGGGTACCACGCGCACACAAAGACAATTAATATAACTAAGAAAGTATGTCTTTCTAGGCCACTAATGATAAAGCCCCTGCCTGGCTCCAAGAACAGGTCCTATTTCAAAAACGTTACAGCATTTTTAGCACCAGTATTCACAGCCTAAAAGTAGAACCAAGTCAAATTTTCATTAACTGATAGACTGAAAATTGCTAAACATATACGGTGTGTCCACACAATGGAATATTATCAGCCATAAAAAAGGAAGGAACTACTCATGCATGCTACAACACGGATGAATGTTGAAAACACTTTGTTAAGCATAAAAGGACAGACACAGAATGTCACGTATTGTATGAAATGACCAGAAAAGGCAAACCCATAGACACAGAAGTCAGCCTAGAGTTAGCCAGCGGCCAGGAGGAAGGGAGTGGAGGGCGAGTGCACCGTATGGAATTTTCATGGTGACGAAAACATTCTGAAATTAGTGACAGTGGCAATGGCGGCACATCCTTGTGGATATGCTAAAAACTACTGGCTTAGACACCTTGAAAGAGTACATTTTATAATATGTGCATTATATCTCCATAAAAGAGATGGTTTCTGTGTCTGCCTGTTAACAAATAATCTCTTCAAAACCAAAATCTGATTATGGCACTCACTGGTTCGTTGTCATTATTATTATTATTATTATTTTAAATCTTCACCCAAGGATTTTTTAAATATACATTTTAGAGGGAGAGAAACATCGATGTGAGAAAGAAACATGATCGGTTGCCTCCCCTGCGTGCCCCGACCTGGAATCCAACCTGTATCCTTTCGGTGCAGGGGGGAGGCTCCAACCATCTGAGCCCCCCACCAGGGCAGCACTCACTAGACTAAAGTAACAGCACCTCTGGACCTACAGGGTAAAATCCAAGCACATGGGGTCAACACTCACGTCCTTTATTATTTGGCCTTTGCCTGCGCCTCCGGCCTCCCCTCCAGCCAGCTCTGTAAAGACTCCTTGCCTGTGGTTGCCCAGGCCAGGAGCTCGTCTGCACTTTCTACCCCCTCCACTCACACTGCTTGGAGTCATTTACCCTCTTCCTTCTTCAGCTGCCCTTGTCCCCCAGAAGAGAATGGAAATGTCACCACAGTGACCTCCTTTCAGAGCCCCCGCCCGACTCGGAAGTGCCCCCTGCGTGGCGAGAGCCCTCGGCAGGCCGCAGACGGCTCCCGGGCTGCATTCTGAGGGCCTCTCTGTCCACCCCCCCCCACGCCATACGCTCTCTGAGAGCGGGGCCGTGCTTGTTTCCTCTGCGACTCCTCAGCACTTGTCAGAGTGAGCGAGTGTTCAGAGAAATTGCTGAGACCTGCATGTGAATAATATGTTAGTTTTCAAGCTCAGCAAGAATGAAGTCATAAATGGAGAGAGTGCGGAAATAAAATGGAATGTCGCCTGAAACTCGGTAAAAGCCGAGATTTATAACAGGGCGGGGGCAGTCTAGGACACCAGGGTTACAAACTAAGGTTTGTCAGAAAGAAAGAGAGCTCCCAACCTTACTACACGTGAGTCAGTGTAGGAGGGATGCCCAGGAAGCACACTGCCAGCGCATTAAAGGACCGCAGGGTGCTGCTTTACCTATTCTGGGTCAATGGGTGTAAACCAGAACATTCTGGGCAAAGCAAAGTGAGGTGACCATACCAAGTTCTGGTTTAGCATTCTGTTACTGCTATTTGCTGCAGTGCTTTACAGGCCTGTGCTATTGTAAATGTTTCCTCCCAGGCATCTCATGAATCAATTCTACCTTTCATTCAGCCTCTGCTAAAGTGTGACCTCTTTGGAAAAGTCTCCCCTGATATCTAAAATATCTACCTCCCTCAGACTAGAAGTTATCACTAATCAGAGTCAGACGCCCTCGGTGGAATGTGGCCTATGAAAGAATGGATGTCTCTGAATCCTGGAAGGACGTCCAGCTCATAGTAGGTGCTCAATAAACACTCGTTGAGTAAATTAATAGGTGGTGCTGTGAGAAACTTTCTTGAATTAAAATACTGTTTTTATCCATTTTAAGAATTCATAGAAACTGGGTTAACAAATGAAAAGATACCAAGTGTGAAGATTCATTTCACCTTGCCACTTTTTTACAAAAGTTGACCCAATTTTCCAGCAATGAAATGTCATCTTCATTTCACCACATTGTCCGCAATATCTAGTAGATTAAGTGCAATGACATTTTTACACAGTGGTCAAATTGTTAGACATATAACAATAAAGCCAATCAAAACGCCGCCCTTCCTGATGTGCTGAGGTCACACTATGTTGATCACAAATAAGAAGATGATAATGTTTTTCAATTTGGAGGCTAATTTCACATACATTAACCTGTGAAGTCTATACATGCTTATGAAATGACCAGTTCAAGTGTGTACGTGGAAATGACTCTGTAGATGACAGTAGAGGGGCTAAGGAAAGGGTGAAGTGAAAACTATCAAGCTGAAATAAAAAGAATTACGTTGGTTAATTCTGGAGAATTGATTTGATCTGCCAGAACACGGGGAGATGGAATGAGGTTTATAATCAGTAGAGTGAGGTAAGCAAAATGTAACAGCAAGCATCACAAGAGTTAAGTCACTTTGTCAAAATTGCAAACAATGTCCTCAGTGTGCCCAGTAAAAGGGTCCCCATCTGCCTGGACTTACATTATTACTTTTTAATTATGTAAAAACATTGCACATAGTAAACAAATGGTAGAGCTCTTCGGAAAAGGCGGGCGGAGGGTTGGGGCTCTGAGAAAGGGCAAAGGTCATAAGGCCAAGGGCTTGAGTTGTGTACGCAGATGGCGGCTGAGCTTGTCCGTGAGAGAGCGTGTGCCAAGTGTGCCTTGGCAGGCTGTGACAGTAACAGCCCTCATCGTAGTAACAGCAAATACGAGAACAATAAATTAATTTAATAGACACACCTCCCTAACTTGCTTGTGTGTCCTGTGATGTGGGTGTGTGTGTGTGTGGACGCACCTGCACACGTGCTTTTCTGTGGTCAGTTTTGAAATATAAAATTTTCTCTCTCAAACTGAAGTCACCTCCCTCGTTAAGCCAGTAAACAATCAAGTGAGAAAACCTCTTACATTTAGTTCTCTCGCTTGTAGAATAAAACTGGAAAGCCGTAGCTCAGCTCTGTTGACCCTCCAGGATCCAGCCCCCCCTTACCTCCTACACTTACCTGTTCCTCTAAATAGCTCTCTGGCTTGAGGCGTCAGGTATTCTGCTTGCCTTCTCTACTCAAGGTACTTTAAGCTTAATAATCTGGATTTTTCCACTATCAAGCCCTTCATATTGCTCTCTCAGCCTTTCGGCTCCTTATAATCTTAGCCTCTGTAAAGTTGGCTCCAAAAATCTCTCTTCTACTGTTTCTTTCTAATTTTCTGATTCAAATTAATCGCACATACCTAGGCTCTTAACTCCGGCCTGCAACCCTCTCCTTGGAACGAGCTTCACAGACTCTCCAGGCGCATCTGCCTCGGACCCCCAGTGACCGAGCTCTGTGCAGCCAGAGGCAGGGCCTCGCTCACCCGGAGGCCACACACCAACCGGGGCTGCTCTGCAGTGATGCAAACACACTGTGAAGCTTATTTTATGGTAAAGAGAAAACCTAAAGCTTACCCAGCACATGTTTGTCAGGACTTTTATAATGTACTGTTTATCTCCCAGGAGGAGTTTCTAGTCCTTGTGTGCATGTGGAAAATCTAAATGATTCTTTTGGCATTTAAGTCGACTCCGAGTTCATGGTTCATCCCTTCCCTTCAGTCCCGTGCTCTCAGTTTTCCACCGTTAGCATGTCCGGCCTGGGCTCTGGAAGAACACGCATGTTCCTCAGAGCAGCCTGGCCTCACTCCGTTAGGAAGGCACCCACGCGTCATTTATCACTCCGGGGCGCGGGCTTTCCGAGGCCTTTCAGCAGACAGCACTGAAAAGTCCATTACTCTGCTGCCGGTGACTCATCTGCCACCAACCATTTCACTTCCAGGCAGAGTGAAGGGTAGAGTGTCCGAGCTGTGACCGTGTTTAAGTGCTGACTCAAGTCCATCAGGAGCAACTCAGCTGAAATCTGAAGCAAGAAGCAGACACATAGGAGGCAGGAGAGGGCGAGATGTGAACAGCTGTCTTCTCATTGCTGGCAGCACTTACCTTCGTGAGGAAATGACAAGGAGTCCGTGTCCTCCGGGTGGGACCTCTGTGCACCCCAGCGAGCAGGCCTGGAGGGAGGCTGCCGGCCCCTGGGGCCAGCGACAACTGGAATGACCTGCCGTCTCCCCGGGGCCTCTGCCTTCGCCCAGCGAGAATATCTGCAAGAGTGTCACATCGCAGACCTTGCTTTTTGTAATATTGGGATTTATTTTACCTAAAATAACGATGGACCTGGTATATGCTGATGTTTTCCATAGAAACAGGATGGAGCAAAAGACACACACAGCCCCGTGAAGACGGGTGAGACGGTGAACCCCTTTTTATGACAGGGGTGCCGGGGGTAGGCTGGTGGATGACTCCATGAAAAGCTAAAAACTAAAAATAAACAGGAAAACAGAAGGCCAGCGGTGTCATTGCCTGACGGTGAAAACCCTGACACGTTTTCTGTTTTACGACGGAGGGATCACGTGGCGTCGGTACTCGGTGTTCCTGCCAGAAGCATCGATCCAGATGGGAACATTAATTTATTTGACCAGATGTGTGACAATGTCACTCAGAAAGGTGGTTCCGGTAGGCTGAACTGACATATATCATCACAGAAACTGCCCTGCTAATAGAATCTATTGAATTAGCGGCTCTCTGGTGGAACCTCAATCATTTTGAACCATAAAGAGCCTAGGATTTCAGAGTTTAAAAAGACTTTAGGCCTCGTGTGTTCTAAAAGTCTCATTGTCTACAAGGGGAGGGGAGTGGGCACACGTCACATGAGCTGCCTCGCCTGTGTATGGCCAGATGGAGAATCGATTCTGGACCCAAGACACCTGACCAGGCTCCTGTACTCTATCAAAGTAGCCTAATTTTCCTATTTTCCCGTTCTTCCGTCTACAATCAAGCGTCGAGCACCCACCGTAAGGCAGGCACTGCCCTGGGCACTGGGTAAAGGGTGGTGAAGAGACAACCGCGATTCCGGCTTTGGAGGGAGAGCAACTTCCAGTGACGAGCCTCACACGTCAATAAAGTATGTTCGACGAGACATAAGGCCAAAGAAGAAAGTGCAACGGGTAGTGTCGGAGACCGCGCGCGACGTGGGGCAGGAGGTGTGGGTCGGGCGGGCAGGAGAGGAGCTGTCATCTCTGTCCGTAACTGGGAAGGCGAGAGAACAGAGCGAGGGAAGATGCTTTTAAGAGGCAGAAAGAGCAAGTGCGAGGCTCACATGCACTGGGCGAGGCGGCAGGTCGAGGCCAATGCGGCGCGGCGCTGACCGACGGGAGCTGAAGGCGGCCGGCTCGGGCAGGGCCTGGGAGCCGGCTTTCGTGCTGAGCACTGCGGGAGCCTCTGGAGGGTCTGCACAGAGGAGAAACAGGCTCCAGCTCTTAGGGCCTAATTGCACGTAGTCTGTCCCAGGAGGCGTAATGTTTTAGGCTGCAGAACACTCTCGTAGGAGTCACTCTGGAGAGCAACTCCTACCTAACCCTGTGTTCAATGAAGTATCACTCAGGTTCCCGTCAGAATGGATGGTAAAGTGAGACAGATGTAGGACAAAGCTCAATAAATCCACTTTTTAAAGAAATTAATAGACTCTATTGTTTTGAGCAGTTTTAGGCTTACAAAACTGAGCGAATAGTACAAAGAATCCTCCATGCGGGCCCCCAAACATCCCCCCGCCACGAGCGTCTTGCATGAGCGCGCCTTCGTTAGAACTGATGAGCCGGCCCCGAGCATAGAGTTCATAGTTCACATTAGGGCTCGCGCTCCGGGCAGTCACACGGGTTTTGACAAAGCACAGTGTCACGGAGCCACCCTTAGAGTACCACACAGAATAGTTTGCTGCCTTATAAATCCTCTGTGCTTCATTTATTTATTCTTAGTCCCCTGTCCCCAAATCCCTGGGAGCTGCTAAGCTTGCCACTGTCTCTGCAGTTTCGCCTTTTACACGGTGTCATCTCACTGGGATCATTTCGTGAGGCCTTTTCAGGCCGGCGCCTCTGGCTGTAATGTGCATTCAGGGCCCCTCCGTGGCTTTGCGTGGCTCAGTGGCTCACTTTTCATACGGCTGAGAAATCATTCCAGTGCATAGATGTACCTGCTCTTGTTTATTCCCCCATTCATCCTTTAAAGTGCGCCTCGGTTGCCTACGCTTCGGGCAATTATGAATAAAGGGCTATACATATTCCTGTGCGGGGCTTATGTGGACGTAAAATTTCAATACATTTGGAAAAATACCAAGGAGTATGATTCCTGGTCACGTGGTGGGAGGATGAGCCGCTTTGCAAGGGCCGCTAGACTGTCCCCCGTGGTGGCCGCCCGTCAGCGTCCCCGCCAGCGGTGAATGAGCGCTCCCGGCTCCGCACGCTCACCAGCGCTTCGTGCTTCCAGTGTCCTTCCTATTCTAGTACGTTTGTAGGGTGTCAGTTTGCAAGGCCCTAATGACACGGGATGTTGAATAATTTCTCATTTATTTGTTTTCAGGACTGCTTTATAAATGGCTCATTTCTATATGTTAATATCCATACATGTCTACATGTTTTCTGGAATTGTTTTACTTACACTATTATTAACATATTAATAAATGTGCATATCCTCTGGTATAGATAGCCAGATATTGATAAAAACTTTGTTTTTAAAAACAACTTCAGTGTGTGTGTGTGTATGTGTGTGTGTATACAGAGAGAGATGAGGACCCAAATGCAGGAACATTTGAATGCCATTTACAGTATACGTTTAATAACCCATTCTTTCCCCGTCATTTGAATTGCAGTCTTTATCACATTCTAAATCCACTAACGTGATTCGATTTCTGAGTTTCCTTTCCTACTGAATCATTTTGCCTGTTCATTTCTGTACTTTTATCATAACACTTTAATTTTTTAACTTTGTAAGTTTTAATAACAGTGAGGCAAGACATTATATATATGTGTGTGAGTATATGTGTATATGTTTATATATATATACATATATATATATATTATTTTGCATTTCTTCTGTTTATTCTTTCAGAGCAGCTTGAAAACATCTTGTAAAACTTGCCCAAAGCTTCATTGACACTTAAGGTTCTGTTTATTAAAAATTTTATTAATTTGAGTAAAATTAAACTTTGTAGCATAATTCCTCTCACTTAAAGTTGTAATATAAATATCTACTTGTTTACCTTAAAGATACCTTAAATATTTCTAGTCGAGTGGCTCTTTCATATTTTTAAATTACAGTCATATACATAGTCCCTGAACATTTCTCCATCAATTTATTCTTAATTAGTCATATTTTTGCTTCCACTGTCTCTAGAATCTACTCGTATTTGGTAACAAAGAAATATATAGCATAGCAAACAAAAGAAACATAAAAAAGGAACCATTGATTCTTGCTCTGAAAACTATTTCACTATTATTATTTATTAGCTCAATTTTTTTAAAGCTGAATCTATTGGGTTTTTCTAATAAGCATCCCTATCACTTCCAATAAATAACATTTTTCCAAATCATAAAGACGATCTTTTTAAAACTTATAATAATTGCACCATGTTACTTTTTTCTTCATACTTTTTCTAAAATTTCCAGACAAAAATGCTGAATAACACAGTTGATAGCTTCCTTTGTAATTGTTAGTGTAGTTTTATTTTTGCTCATTTTTAAAGAACTGTTTCTGGCCATAATTATACAGTAACATTTTATTATAGATTCATGTCCCTGATTATAAACACAGTTTGTTAAAATCTGCAGATTTTTTTGAGGACTGTAGAACTCTTTGCTCTTGCATTAAATGCCTCCAAATTGCCGTGTATATTTTCCCTTGTCTACCTTTAGGTCTTGTCAGTCTTTCATCCACCTAATATCATGTCGCAACCCTATTGTGATTTCTTTACGCTGCCTCTAAACCCTTTCAATAACTCTCTAGTAAAGACGTAGACCCAAGTGCATGAACATTTGAAAGCCATTAACAGCTTGTATCCATTTTAGAAATAAACTTAATTTGCTACTATGCTCTTGGTGGATGTTTCCCAGATGTGCAAACATCAGACAATCGGAGAGGTGACTATATGAGTAGAGGTGACTTAGTGATCCATGTCGATCACGGCTGAGAAGCATTGCTATAAAAGGCAGGCCCGGTACCAAAGTTCACCCTCTATTATAATAACCTAGTTAAAAGAAATAACTATTCTGCCTGTTCTGTTTCCTGTGATAGACTTGATAGCTTATAAAAAACTAAATATCAAAGTATGTGAAAAAGAGATTTAAGGGAATGAACATATCAATGAAAACAGTAGGTAAACCAATGAAGGAAAGAAAGAGAGACGGAGAGAGACTGAGGCGGGGGGGGGGAGGAGAGGGAGGAAGGAAAGATGGAAAGAAGAAAGGAAGGAAGGGCTAAGAGACAGAGGGGAAAATATCATATTTTTATTTGTTGCAGAAAATAAAAAGACCAGTGACTCCCTATTGAATCACCCTGATAAAAGTATCCTGAATAATCTTGAATTCATAAAAAATTAAATCAAGACAACAGTAAAAGGAGCTAAATGTCTGCAAACACACACACACACATGAGCAACCACTGGAAGTCAAGACTGTGTTCTTAGGGAGGGAGCTCTGGGTGTCCACTGCCAAACTAATTTATTAAAAATCTCCCATCAGCATCTCTGTTAACCTTCTCTCCAGGAAAGTGTTTCCAAAAAGCTCACAAAAGAGATCAATGCTAAATATGACGATTGCATCTTCTTACTTCTCTTTGAAATCGAACAAAATAGGTTTCTAAACAAAGAATGTACAGTAGGAACAATGCCAACAGATTTAAACAGCCATCTGGCATCATTACTCAGGCTCTCTAAAAATAGGCTGCTCGAGAACGTGCGAAGTTGCTTCCCGGCAGAGCTCAGCGGTCCCCAGGCGCACGCGGCAGGGCCGACCGAGGAGATGCTCCCCGGGGGAGCCTGGCCGCGCGCGTATATCATTTACATCGTCGCCTACGAAGCGCCTGACGCTGAGATCTCAGGGCCTTGCTGTAGGTCCCCACTTACCATCATCAAAGCTTGTCCACTGATGCCCTCCCCGCCCTCTGCTATTACTGCCGATGCAGATGGTGATTTAGAACAGAGCAGGCAGACCCCGGCCCCCTCTGACCTCCGTCGCCTACCCCTTCCCTCCCCACGTGGTTCTGCATCCACCCTTCACGTTTGCGTTCATTCAGCGACGCGCTGGGCTGTACGGATAACATGAATAATGCCATTTTTACAGGAACAATAATCCCTATTTTACAAAGGAGACAATTAAACATCACAGAGGGATTTGGCCCCAGTTTCTTAGCTAAATAATGGTAGAACCCCAAAGGGGAGGACAGGTCTCCTGGCAGTTGCCTGTCTATTTCTAAAGTCTCTTCTTTAGTTATTTCCATCTGGCTCTGACAGGATCCGAGTCGCTCTCCTTAAACTGAGGAAGCTGGACCCTCAACCAGCGGGTCCGATCTGACATCCAGCGTCCTGTTCGTTGGCTGATTCGTGTACCGTGGCCATCCACTGTTTCACTGCTTTTTCTAGTTCAGTGAGTTTGAGCAGAGTCGAGTCTGTGATGGAAATGAAGGCAGGCTCATGTTCTCGGGAAAGGCTAATCATTCCAAGCTCTTTCTTCCCTCCAGTGCAGGCTTGACTGGAGGCTCTTGCAGCCTGGAATAGAGATGGAAACACGATCCACGTGTTACCATAGCCCCTTTCTCCGCTTCCTGCACTTTGGAAAGGGAGGAAGAAGTCACCTTACAGGCCCAGAGACATGAAGGATGTGACAGGTGTCTGTGTCTCCCATGCGGACCTCCAGCACCTCTGGCTTTTTGCCTATTGAGTCAAGATAGACAAGTAGGAGCCTTGTTGGTGAGTGATTGAAGCACAGTCCTTTCTTCCAGGTACCCATGGTGTTAAAGAAAAAGTTATTCGTGACCCTCACTAAAGAATGGTGAAGCTGACCATCCAGACAGGCCATCAGGAGAGAAGAGGGACGTTGTTTCACATGATCGCCACGCTGCAGCCATGTAGGCATTGCTAGCCCATCAGGTCCTCTCCTTCTGAGCCAAGGGGGGTCTCCCGAATCCTGAGCTGACAGCACACCAGCCGGCCGCTGCCCACCCAGCAGGACTGCCTTGAAAGAAGGAAGCCCCCCTGGATACCGCTGGGCTCCAGAAGACGTCTGCTCTGCTGTCTAATGACATGTAAGACTCAATACACCCCAAAATGAACTACTGATCTGTCCTCAATGCCAGAACCCCAACTTGCTTCCAAAGTCCTTCCAAACTCAGCAAATGGCTCCGTTAAAGCAGGTTCAGAGCTAGTCATGTCACTTCTCTGCTCGTGACCCCCCGGTAGGTTCCTGTCTCACCAAACGCCTTGTGATGACTCACCTGGCCGGCCGGGTATGGGACGCTCCCCTTCTGACCTCAACTATACTTCCTTCCTATGCTCATGCCAATCAGCTGTCCTGTCCTTTCCTGCTCTCCCCTCTGCCTGGAAAATGCTTTCCCCCAGTTGGCATGGGGCTAAGCTCCCCCTGCCTGGCTCCATTCACCTCCAGACAGTACTTTCGCCATCTCCTCCCCACTTACCCCTCACACTGGCACCCTCTCATCCTCTTAACTCCCTTCATATGTTTCCTGCATCTATTACCACCTGACATGCTTTATATTCAGCATGTTCTCTGTTTATTGTCTGTCCTGTCTCCCCCAAAGTATATAATAAATTCTGTTCTAAGAGAGCAGAGATTTTAATCAATCGTCTGTTCCCAGCACCTAAAGGAGTCCTTGGCACATGGAAGGTTCTCAAAGAATAAATGAAAGGATAATTGAATTTGCAAGGCCTGATCTAAGCAATGTCCTTACCTGAGCACAATTACTTTTGAAAATGCAGTCTGCTTGTGGAGTTCGGCTTGATCCAGTTTGCAATCAACAGAGCTAGAGTTTCCCTTTGGAAGCAATTGTGTAAGCCAGCCGTCAGCTCCCTTGAGGGAGCTTTATCAGCCCTGAAGCGGATTTTGCCATTCATCAGCTGTTTGCAGGCCGAACTGGCCTCTCTGAGCTCAGCACTGGAACCCCTCCTGCCTCCTCCTGGGGGATTTGAAATTCCAGGAAATCCTCCTGCTTGCTGCAGAGTCCCCTGCAGTGACCTGTGCCATCTGCAGCAGGAAAGGTGGCCTTGGGTCACTTGTTATGTCAATAGGCATCCACTTCCTGCCTCTTTTTCTCCCTCACTTTTACTTCCCTTGACCTGGGTTAATCTCCTCATTATCTGTTTCCCACTTGAATCAAATTGCCCTCCAACTTCAGGTCTTATTCTGGCCCTGTGTTTGCCAGCCTCCCCAGAGAAGGAATTTAAAGACCACTCCCTGAGGCCCAGGCCCAGCTGGCGGCCAAGGAACATAAATGAGTGGATCACTTTCCAGGGAAACAGCCCACTGAGAGCCACCCTTCTGAGAAAGCTGCAGAGATCTCAGCCTAGGTGCTCAATAAGGGAAGGAGGGGGCAGGAACTAACATTTGTGGTATCTGTTTTGTGCCAGGAATGGGGTCTGGTGCATTTTTTTATAGTTTATCTCCAGTGAAGGTTGCAGGCAGCCCACAAATTAAATCTCAACCATCTCCATGTAAAATGTCACATTTAAAAAAGAAAATAAGAGCATGTCATGTTCCCATTCAAAATACTTAGGTGATTTCCCATAAGGCACTGAGAAAAGGCCAAGTTCTAACTATGACCACTTACTGGGCCTCACGGTCCAGTCTGCCTACCACCCCACAGCCGCCCCACTACCTAGTAATGGGACATTTGCAAAATCTCCAGCATTTGCATATTTACTGTTTATTCTGCCTGGTTTGCTCCCCCCTCCCCCCTCCCTCATATAATCACATGATTCACAGTTTCTGTTCATTCAAGACTCTGTCATCTTTCCAGAAAAATCTTAGCTGGCTACTCTACAGGGTGGGTTCCAAGCCTGGAAAGAGAGGCAGATGCGCACTCCATGGCTTACTGACACTCCATTTCAACACAATATAAAATCATAGCATTTCGGTTACATGTCTTTATGGCCACCTTATTTCCAAGTCCCATCCCCTCACTCATCCCCCTTCCCTGCTTTACTGTATCCATTTCCTACAGTTTAATGCATTTTTATTATTTATGTGCCGCATGAGAACATCTGTTCTCTGCGGGTCAGGCCCAGCGTTGTCTACCACCAGCTCTCTGGAAATGAGAAGATCCTGGTACAGAATCGGTACCAGAAAGATATGGTTGAAGAATGAACCGAGGAAGTGGAAGCACCAAAAACAGAACTAACTTGTTCATGTCACAAAGCCACTAAACGATTTAGACAAAATTTAAAGCACTTTTTTTTCAACACCTACACTTTTCCTACTGCTCCAGAGGGAGCTCCTTTTTTGAGATGTGATCATTTAAACTATAAAGGCCACAGGATTGAAAGGGGTAGTCAGTACGGGACCTGTGACCATTGGCAAAATAAAGAAAGTGGCCCTGGCAGGAGAGTAGGTGTCACTATGGGGTAGGGCCTTGGTCTCCAGCGTCCCCAGGAACCACATCTGTCGCTATCTCTCCGACTTCCCAGCTCTTTTGAACTTGGGGAATTTTTCAGAGCTTCTGTTTCTTGGTCACACAATGAAATTAACAGGCATCTGTAAAGTGAGCAGAGCATACATCCAGGCTCTGAGATTCACACAGCTGGCATCAAATCCTTGTATTCTGACTCCATCCCTGACCTCGGTCAAGTTACTTAAACTTGTTAACCTGGTAACTCAACTTGCTTTCCGCCCGTGTAAATCAGAGACATAAATCGTATAAAGTACTGGGAGTTTATCCATATAAATCCGTCAACACGTGCAAGTAATTGCTCACTGCTCCTAATTTTGTCCCTGCCTCTCCTTCCCTTCCTCTCCTTCGTCTTTGTATTATTATTACCATTATTGTTATTATCATTATTAGTAAGAGTGGTAGCAGTTGTTTTTGCATTAGAGGTAAATTGGTGACCCTTTCTCCCCATAATGTCAATGTTTCCTGAAGACCGAGACTGTGTTGGGTGCATCCTCTTTGTCAAGCACTCTAACAGGAGAGTTTACAAACAATACAACATTCATACAAACGAGTGTGTGGATTAACGGGAAACGATTAAATAATAAAATCAATGTAACTTTTGAACTACATTGATGGCTCCCTATCAGTTGTTATTCTGGCCCTGCTTTTGTCAGAATGCTTTTGCATACACTGGGAAATTCTAGCTGAGAAACTCCAGGAATTGTTGATGTTCAAACAGCAATGCAACTGATTTATAAGTTTTAAAATCTCTCATTCCCACTTATTTGATCTTTACAAAACACTGCCTGGTAGGTGGGTGAGGGCTCATAATTTTCTGTGTGGTCCACGTAGACTTTTTATGCACCTTACGTGTGACCCCTATCATGGTCTCCCTGAGTTCATAACACTCAGGGTAGTCCTGTTATCCGTCTGCTGTGTTTTAGTCAATACATATGCACATTCAATAAGACGTTTACTGAGCCCTTCTTAAGCGCCCAGCATGGTGGGTCTAGAGGGGATTAGCCCAAACCCTGAAGAAGGAACATCTGGCTTCAGGGGAGAGAGACACGCAAACAACAGAACAGAGCCCGAGATTCTTTCGGCTGCTCTTGCCTGTGGGTACAGTTGGATCAATATGACAGTAAGAGCAGAAAAATCTCCCTAGCCCAGGCCTCGTCGGCAGGCTCACCAGCAATCAGCCCCAGAGATTTTTAGTCCAGTAAATCAGGATGACAGGCTCCGTGCACCTGGCAGGGTGTTTTCACAAAAGGCAGAGCAGGGCATGGGCTGGGGCACCTGGTGGTGGTCCTTGACCTCTGTGGACAAGGATGGCTCCTGGAAGCAGCATCTCGGTAAAGTGCAAGGCTGCTGTCTGGGAGCAGGTTCATCAAACCAAATGGAAGCGGGACTATAGGGATAAAGAGAATTCCAAGCACGGTGATGTCATCGAGAGGGAAAAGTCAGAGGCAGAGATATTCTTCACCGAAAATGACACCTACCGTTAAATAGACTCCACCGCATAAAAACTAGGTTTCCCCACACATTCCCCCAGCACATCCTCACGTAGAGGAAGGCGCGTCTTTGCAGATGTCGAATCTGTAAACATTCCCTTTAATAGAATCGGATGGTGATACACGCTCTGGGTTTAAGAAAGGCATGCTATAGTACAAGTTCAGTTGTGTTTCCAAATCTTGAAAGATGATTCATGCACAGAGAATCCAGGAGCATCGATGTCTCTGATTCACTTGCCTTAAAATATGGGGCTATATGAGCAGGTGCATGTGAATGGTACATCTTTCCACCAATCAGTGGCCAATCCCAAATGCCTCGGCAGCTAACTGAAATGGGGGTTGAAGGAGGCCTCTGAGATGAAATAGGGGAGATGAGAAGGAATGGAGCCTCTTAAGGCATCCGTCATTCAGCAGCCAGTGCCCACGGCCAGGGCAGCTTTCTGCCCCCTCCGCCTGAGAATTCTGATGTGTACACACCAGGAGCCTGTAAGGAGTTTCAACAAGCAGATGCCTCTCTGTTGTTTTTTTGGTGTTTGCCTATGACAGCCCTCTGCCATACTGCACGGCATCAGGGTTGAAGATCATCGTTTGATTTCCCCAACACCCTTGTGGGATTTGTAGGGTTGTACTATTTTATAACAAAAAGCAAATAAACAAATAATTAAAAAAGGAAACCACATAGGTCTATGAATTTTTAAAAAATGACCCCAGTTTTCAGAAGCTAATTAGTGGCCTCATCATGATCCAAAGCCCAGGCTTACCTCACTATGAGCTATGAGAACAGAGAGCATGCATGTGCTATTTGTGGTAGGAGTCCCCGTGGGGCCTCGCTCCTGATAGGCACACTTGGAAACAGCCCCTTCACTTGAGCTTGGGTTGGACTTCGTGCCTCACTTTGTGTACAGGGTCTGGCGTAGGTGATGAGTCCCTCCTCAAAGATTAGATTGTAAAAGAAGGAGGCTTCTATTTCGGGTGCCCCTCTCTCAGATCCCTTGCTCTGGGGAAAGCCAGGTGCCCTGTTATAAGAAAGCCCTGTCGAGAGGCCCACAGGAGTCCATTCTGAAGATCCTCTGAGGCTTCTACCAGCTGAGGGAGCTGGAAGGACCTCCCAGGCCTGCCACCAGCTACAGAAGCAGAACCTCCTCCAGTCAGATGTATCTACTTGGCCCGGATAGATGGCTTGGGATGAGCGCAGGCTCATGAGAGATCCTGAGCCAGAAGCACCCAGCTAAGTCACCCTCCAATTTCTGATTCATAGATTGTGCTAAATAACAAATACTTGTTGCTCTCAGTGGCTGAGTTTGGAGGTAATTTGTAACACAGAGACAGATGATGGATGCAACATTCAGTATCACTCTAGAAACCAAGCTCGTTTTTGTTTCGTTGGGGTTTTTTTGGTTTTTGTTGTTGTTGTTGTTTTGGTAGAATTGCACTAGGATTAATTATATGTGCCATTTCCTGAGAACTTCATCATTATAATGTGTACAAAATCCCTGTGAAGGAAGCACATACCACTGGTTCACAGACAAAATGAGTCAGCAGGTTATACAACATAGCAGCACATGGTGGGATGTACATGAATCATAACATGTTAGCTCTGCCTTTTAAATTTCCCAGTAATGATGGCTTACCTATCTGGTGGTTAATTTTATGTGTGAACCTGACGAGGCTAAGCAACGCCTAGGTAGCTGGGGGGCATTATTCCTGGCTGTGTCCATGAGGGCCTTCCAGGAAGGCACTGGCACTTGCATCGGTGGGCGAAGGGAAGCCTGATGCCCTCACCACCACAGTGGCATCAGCCAACCCACTGCAAGTCCAAATGGAGCAAAAAGTGGAGGAAGGGCAGGTGATCTCTCCGAGGTGGGCCACCTGCGATCTCTCAGACATCAGCTGGCCCGGCCCCTGAGCCTTCGGACTTAGACTTAATTCCACCACCAGCCCTCCTGGTTCTCCAGCCTACAGACAGCAGATGCCCAGGCTTCCTGAGCTCCATAATCAAGGGAGCCAGCTCCTGTAACAAACCTCCTTACTTATTAAATCTCCTCAGATATGCACACATGTGTGAATCTATGTATAGCCCGCATGTAATTTCTTAGTGATTCTGCTTCTCTGGAGAATCCTCACTAATACAGCTATCATGTGGAATTAAAAAGATAAAAGTGAATGACAGATTCATTCAGAAAAATTTTAGAAATCCAGACCTCAGAATGGTTAATATGATGGAAAGGGGAGGGGATTCCAAAAAGAGGAGATTAAGGAGAATGTTCCAATTTTTATCCTAGGTACCAGGAAAAATAACTTTTAGAAACAATTTTAGCTAATTATGGTAAAGCTAACGTAAATAAGATGTAACAATCAACAGGGTGAGGCCGAGATTTTTTTTCTCTTTTTCTAAGTTGTGGTTTCTCCCCTCTGTTACTTGTTATCTCTGAGAAAACCCAGAGTTTAAGTATCCTTTTATGGATTTAATAAAGTATGTCCTTTCTAAGATCTTAGTCATTTTAAATATACCTCCAGTCCCTGTAAGGGAGTGACTATCTCCACTTTACAAACATTATGAGTTTATACATTTAGAAAAGATAACAATTGATGATCTCAATTATGTGGATAAAGACAGGCTTAGAGGTGACTTTTTAATGTCCAATTAAAGATTGTTTATCTCTCATGCATATTTATTTAGTGTGTAGGATGAGTAGTTCATTAATTTACATCAAACTGGGGATTTGGAGGTCTCCTGAATTGCGTTATAACTGATTTCTCTCTTGGAAATGATTACTTTGCTTCCAAGCTTTGAGTCGAGCTGACGACTTCAAACAAATTAGAATTGAAATGCTGTCTCCTGGCTCCCATACAAATTCACCTCACCATGCAGATTCAGCCAACCGAGGGACAGGTCCAAAATCCTAAAACAACCTCCATGGTAATGATTTTTGAACTAAAGAAACCCCAGGCTGGGACTCTGTCTAGACATGGCTCCCCAGCCAGACTTGGCTATTTCTGAGGTTTCTGCCGTCTTGACAGTTGCCCCGATCAAATCAACGGTGCAATGATCTATTTTAGAGAGCAAAGCCACTTGTATTCTCAGCTCATCCAGGTGTTAGGATGGCATCATTATTTTCAATAGGTGTCTTATTGAGGTAAAATTCTCACAACACTAACATTCTAAAGGGTACAATTCAGCAACATTGAGTGTGTTGTGTCACCACCACCTCTATCAGTTTGCAGAATGTTTTCTTTACTCCACAAAAACCTACCTATCCACTCAGTGGTCACCCTCCAGTCCTCATTCCACCTCAAACCTCTGGCTCCCACCAATATGATTTCCATTTCTAGGGATTTTCCTCTTCTGGACTCTTCCTATAAGAGAGATGATACAATCCGTGGCCTTCTGCTCCTAGCTTCTTTCACTTACAGTGTTGTCTAAGTCTCCACGTTGTAGCATGTGTCAGTGCTGTGTTCCTTATTAGGGATGAATAATATTCCATTGTGTAGATATACACTTGGTTTGTCCATTTATTTGTCAATGGACATTAGAGTTGGTTCTACCTTTTGAATATTTTGAATAAAGCTACTGTGAGCCTTTGTGGACAAGTGTTTGCATATCTGTTTTCAATTCACTGAAATGTACTATAGAATTTTTTTTTAAGGGGTGGAAGGGACTTGGGAAGAAGTAGTAATCAGAAGTACCTAGAGGATTTCGGCTGACTGTACTTTCATATGCTTCCTAACTGGCTTGTATTTTCATTTAACTTCTCACCATTGCATGATCAGGGTCTAGAGAGATCTTGACACATAGTAGGTGTTCTATAACTATTCTTACAATAAATGTCACTTGCTTTATGCTGCTTAGTGCTGCTACTATCACAGCCAATAAGTATTTCCCAAATTATTTTTTAAGATGAGAGGACACAAGTATGTTCAGAAAAATAATTTTCACTATTTGCTTTCTTCCCTCTCTCTTTCATGAGTCTGCACTCTTTATTAGATCACCTACCACCTACTTCTTTATGATTTGAAGCTTGCTTCTTTCCAAACTCTTGGTGTTATCTCCATACATCTCTTAATACTAAGTAAAGTGTCTTATCAGGCTTGAGAGAGAGATTTCTATGTTCCCTGTTACTGCCAGTGACTTCCCTGGTTATCAGCTTGTTTTATACCTCACTGTCAATTATGGGTCATGTGTTCTAAATTATGCAAGTAGGATTTCACAGCAGCAGGTAAAACAACAGGAGAGTTACACGTGCTGCTCTTATTCTGCAACATTTTTTTTTTTTTTTTGTATTTAAGCTGAGCACAGTGGAAATAAATAATTGGTATTTTTCCACTTAGCTTTATATTGCTTGTGCATTCTTCTGGCACCAAAAGATTTCTTTGGAAGGTAAGACTATTACTAGAGAACAGAAATAACCATAATATTTAAGGCATCGTGAAAATACTTCATTTCAAAGTTGTCTTGCAATAAGTATATTTTTTCACAATGGTAAAAATGGTGCTTGGAAATTCACTTGAGACAGCGGATAGTAACTGATAATCTTTCTACACCTTGAGCCCAAGGGTTTTATTTGTCCATTTCTCTCCTCTGGTTTGAATGTAAAGTCTAAAATTTGGAACAAAATGGGACTAAATCTTGTAACTTATGGTCTCAGGACTCAGGGAACAGGTGTTCATTAAGCTGGAAAAAAAAGATAAAATACTTTTTTTTTTTTTAAACACCTGCAGAAAAGCCAAGACTTGCATTGCAGACGTCTGTATGAGAATGATGGATTATGTCTCAAAACTCTTTGTTCATTTCTTGGGGAGAGAAAATAAAGGACAGAAAAGTTTAGATCTGTCTTTTTCGATTGGCCCTTTGCTGATGCTGGGATGGGCCGCCCGTTTTAACTATGGATGAGTCATGATTTGCATATTTCAATGGCCTTGCCAAGTACACTCTCCACAGACTTCGGTGATGAGTCTTTAATTAGCAGAATGGATATGTTCAGATGGTAAATCTTCTGGTCCACGACCATGCCTGTTTTCTCTGCTTTTCATGGCAAGTTCAAAAACGGCTTTGTGAAGAAACACTTTGTCTCCAAACCACAAAGGGCGCAAAGCTGAGCTTCCGTCTGCCAGCCTCTCCCTTCCACGGTGAGATGCAATCAGGGAATGGAGGGGCTTCACCAGCAGCGGCAGGGCCACCCGGGCCCCACACCAACCCTCTCCTGTGCATTAAGAGTGTTTAGAACCCAACGTACCCAACATGGGTTCTGGGACTTCGGGATTCTGGACACTCCTTTCACCCTCCCACTTTGGTTTAGAATGCTGATTGGGTTTGAGAATCTCCTGGGAGGTGCCAATCCAGCTCGGAGGACTTTCCAGAAGTGATGAGAAGGGCAATAGCTCAGCTTTTTAAACAGGCTGCATAGGTCCTTAGGCACTGTTTCTCACAGTATAAAACATCTGTCACCTTCAAATTTTCTTGTCAGCTGTCTGAAGGTTAAGTTCACCATAACCCTGTGGCTATGGCACAGATATGTGGGATTATGCTACCTTCCCGTGGGGGTCCCATGATCCCCTTTCCCACTACTCCAGTCATTGCCTGCTCATTCAGCTCTTGGCGTTTTCTCTTGTCAATGTCCCTGCTGTTTTCCAACTGATGTCACTAAATTTAAGGCACCTGATCCAGGTTTCCAGAGACACAGGAAACACCCCTGCAGGATTGTGCAGAAGAGCTCAGGGCTGTCATGGGCCCTGCTCCATGATCTCTTCAGAATATTCACTCTCCTCTGGCTTCCCCAGCCGTCAACGTGGCTTTAAGTACTTTTCTTTCTATGACAGTTTTGCTTGTCCAGTCGTTTTGATGGACCCTGCTTATTTGACTTGTTTCCCGATTGTTGCCTTTCACATCAAGCCCTCTATTCCAACCTCATATTCAGAACGTCAGCCTTTCCCAGGCCTCAGCCTAACTGAGGACCAAGACAGCTCTCTTGGCTAGTGCTTGGTGCCACAATGTCACATCTGAGAAGAAGACGGGTCATCTCCAGGGCAACTGTCTTTCCTTGCATTCAACTTTCTCTTCCTCTCTCCCTTCCCTCCTTTCTGTCTCCATCTATCTCTTTGGTGTATGTTGAGAGGCTTTTAAGTATCAAGCACTCTGAACGACACTGGATACATAAAAACAAACAAATAAGTGAAGGGATGTTTGCTATCATTGTGAGCTTCTTGGGGAACCCAAAGTCTAAGAGAGATCCCTTCAAGTAGAAAGGCAGTATAGGGCAATGTTTTAGAAAATTAAGTGTGGTTGCGACAGGTGCTCAATAAAGTAATCTTAATATGTTAAATAGGTTAAAAATGTTTTCTGAACAAGATAATATTTAAGCTTAACCTGGAAGAATACGTTGAACTTCATTCCCTGGACAAATAGAAGAATATCCCTGGCTTGTGATTTCACAATAGACAATATGTTGTGAGGTCAACTTATTTTAAGGTGTTTTCAATTTAATGACTCATTTTAAAAGAAATAAGCAGATAGTTCTATTGAATGGAGTAAAGAGAGAGTTTTGTTGAAGTTTATGGTTCAAAGACTATTTGTTAGCAAAGCCTTCGGTGATACCCAAAAGTCAACTAGCTGAAGGATAGGGGGATACCTGGAGGAAGTGAGCATGATTTGTGAGGGATCAAGGGAACTGGGCTGGTAAGGTTTTTATAAGAAGAATGGAAGCAGAGTATACTATCGGGGGAAGATAATAAAATCCCCTTGCTGCTCAACACTATGTGATTGCCTCTTTGACCACAGACTTACAGAGAAGATATTTTCATATCTAGTTCACAGATGAGAAAAGCAAAGCGAAAGAAGGTAAGTTATTTTGCTGAAAGTCGTAAAACTAGCCCAGAGCAAAGCTCGCTCGCATGGCAGTTCAGTTATTTCTAAACATAACCAATAGTTGAAACTTTCTTTTGTTTTTGTTTGTTTGGGGGGTTTGAGAAGTAGGTGTCTCTCTGCTTTGTTTACGGTTATCGCCGAGGTTCCTTGCGCCTCTCTCTTCACGTCCCCAGTGCTTCGTTTCTCTGCCATTCCCCTGTCCCCAGGTGACCACGGCTGCCTTCCTGCGCCTTGTCCAAGTTAATCCTCACAACAGCCCTGGGACGCACGGGGGGAAATACAGAGGGATTATCCCTGAGATGAGGCAAGTGATGTTTGAAAACATTCAATGACTTTGCCAAAGTCATCAGTCTTCTATGGTACAGGAAAGGAAAGTTGAATGTTTTTACTGCCAAACGCAGGACCCCTTCAGAGCATAATTCCCAGCATTCAGCCTCGATTATGTCTCGGAACCAACTGATAACTTTTTACCTTATATTTAGACAAGTTTTAAATGTACAAAAAAATTGGGAAGATAAAACGAAGGGCTCCTACATACCCTCCTATATACTTTATCCTATTATTAACATCTAACATTACTATGGAAGTTTATTACAATTAATAAACTAATATCAATATATTATTATTAACTAAAGTTCATAAGTTATTTGTATGTATTTACTGCGTACCTGGTGTAATTTTCTGGCCCAGGACGCCACATTGCATGTAGTGTTTTAGCTCCTCTCGGCCCTGGCCCTTTCCCAGGCTTCAGCACGATTTATCACTGTCGATGTTGACGTGGATCTCCTGGCTGAGGCGGTATCTGTCAGCCTCTCCACGGTAAAGTTACGCCTCCCCCCTTCCACACCATGAGCAGCTCCCACTTAAGGAGTGGGGACTTGGGCGTCACCTCCTAAGGGTGGAATGTCCCCGTAAGTTACTTGGAATTCTGCTGCCTGGGAGATTTGTCTCTTCCCCCCGTCTATTTATTCAGCCACCTGTTACTATTAGTGTGGACTCACAGACACTGATTTTATACTTTGGGTATTAATTCAGTATTACTTTATTTTGTTGTTCAAATTGTTTCAGATTTAGGCAGTGGTATTGGTGGTATCTTTTAAAATCAAATTTAAGTTAATCTCAAAATCATTCTTTCCTGGTTACAGGCAATCAACTGAATTGCGTATATTAACCTTGTACTGTGCAATCTTGCTAGACCCACCAATAAGTTTCAAGAGTGTTTTTCTCTTTTTTTTTTTTTTTGAATTCCTTACATAGATAATTATGTAATCTATGAATACTTTTTTTCTTGCTTATTTCTTTTAAATCCGTATATTTTATCTTATTTTATTACCGTGTTGCATTAGCTAGGACTTCCACAACAACATTGAGTGGGAGAACTTCTTGCCTTGTTTCCAATCTTGGGAAGCATATAGTTTTTCACCATCCAACAAGATGTTAGCTGTAAACTTTTTGTAGATGCTCTTTATCAAGGGGAGGAGGTTTGCCCCTGGGTTTAGTGTTCTGAGAGGTTTTTTCCGCCCACCATGAATTCTGTCAGTGTTTTTGATGCATCAATGGATATGATCATCTGACATTTCTCTTTTAGCCTATTGATGCAATTAATCACATTAACTGATTTTCAAATGTTGAAACGATCTCACATATCTGCAATATAGCTCACTAGGTCACAGTGTATAATAATTTTTATACACTCTTGAATTCTAGTTGCTAATATTTTGGGACAATTTTTGCATCTATGTTTATGAGAGATGTTGGTCTGTACTTTTTCTTTTGTGTAATTTCTTATTTGGTTTTGATATTAATGTAATACTGGTCTCATAAAAAGAGTAAGGAAATGTTCTTACTGATTCAATTTTCTTGAAAATGGTATAGAAAATTGGTAGATTTTCATCCTGAAATATTTAGTAACATTTACTAATGAAAAATCAGGGCCTGAATCTTTTTGCTGAAGGTTATTAATTATTTCTAATTATTAATTTCATTAAGATATTTAGGCTAATTCAGATTATCTCTATCTCCTTTTGTGGATTTTGGTAGTTTGTGTCTTCCAAGGAATCTATTCATTTCATATGTTTTCATGTTTGTAGGCATAGAATTGTTTAGAATATTCTGTTTGTATTATTTTAATGTCCATGAGACCAACAGCAATGATCTTCTCTTTCACTTCTGATACTGGTAATCAGTATTTTCCTTCTCTCTTGTTTTATCTTGGCTAGGCTTGCTAAAGTTTTATAAATTTTACTGATCTTTAGAAAGAAACAGATTTTGATTATGCTAATTTTCTCTATTGTTTTCCTGTTTTCAATTTCATTGATTTTTTTACCTAATTTTTATTCTTTTTTTAGTTTCTTTAACCTTAAATGGCTCTTTGTATGATTTTGTTTTTAAACTCCAGTTACAAATAAATTATATGTGGCACCGTAGATTCCATTAGAATGTGGGTCAGTGCTCAGTTTTCAACTAAATTATTCTTCCTTTGATAAAAGATGATTGTCAACCAGCCCCTACCACCAGTGACCAAAATCTGTGACCAAAACCTCTTCTGAATTTCCAGAGAATGTGTCATCTATCTTTCTTGGACACGGATCAAATGTCAAATCCAATTGCAGTTTTCTATTTGTATATCATATCCCTTCAATAAGATTGGTTATTTCTCGACTGTAAGAAATATTGTATTAAGGGGGTGAGGGGGAGTGAAGGGGGCCTAACATAGGGATGATTTGACTATGGTGGTGGACACACAGTGCAATATACAGATGCTGTATCATAGAAATCTACACCTGAAACTTATATGATCCTTTTAACCAATGTCACCCCAATAAATTTAATAAAAAAAGAAATATAGTAATAAAATGCGTGGCTTCAACCACACCCGGGACAGTGTTTGGAGTACAGGAGATACTCGGTAAATATTTATTTATCTATTCAATGAATCTGGGTTATGGATTCTGGTGACCTCAATACATAGTAAATCAAACCCTGAGCTCTCCCAGCTGGAAGTAGCATTCTGGTCCAGAGGGACCAAAGAATAAACAGGACTTGACAGTCGGTTCCATAGACGGCTTCCTCCTGTAGAGTCACAGGAAACCTGGAGCAGGTGATAAAGCCACCACACCTCCTTCCCACCCAGCGGGTAATAACGATTTTGATACGTAGCCCAGAGTTTGTTATGTTTCCTCCATCACGGTCAGGCCCACCCTTGACTATCTGAGCTAAATGTGGATCCAAAGCCCACATCCCTTCCCCTTGATGATAAAAGAGAAAACCCCCCAGGGAGGAAAATGAAGCCATGTACAAAGTCGGGGGCTTCTGGAGGGCACCACGACCTGTGTTTTTTTATTTTTTTTATTCTAAGTTAACAGTGTCCTGAACAGAAACACAGCATCTGTGCTAATCTCTCTAGGAGCAGGCCTCGCCGCACAAGAAGCGCAGCTGTAGGCCAGAGCGCCTGTGCGGCAGGGAGTCTCACACGATCATATTTGTGGTTAGTAATCTGGAGCATCGCTGAAACCCAGTCTTTCTTTCACGTGCTTCTTTATGAAAGAAACAGTTGCCGCTTACGCCAGAGCAGGAGCCCCATACACCTTGTATTCCTAGAATGCAGGCAGGAGCCATTCCTTTGAAATGTAATGATTAAGAAAGATGGTTCCTGTTCCCCAGTCTCTGGGGAGGGTGGGAGCCTAACTTCATCAAAGCCAGTGAGCGAACAGGTGGTCGGCTCACCCTGACCAGCCCCCTCCAAACGGCCACCTTCATAGTCCCCCCTCTGATTCCAACAGCCCTGACAAAAGAAGATCTACACACATTTACTGAGTCATCTCATAAACGAATTGCTTTGTGACCGAACGCTGCTTCTAGTTACGTAACTTGCTTTCTCTTCCAATTTGGCTTTCTTCTGATAATTAAAATTTGGCTTTGCAGATCAATATGTTGCCTCTGGTTGCTCTCACTTGATGGCAGTTATACAAACGTGAGCAGCTCTTGCCAGGCGGAAAGGCCCCGCCTCCTGCCCAGGGGCGTCCTGCACTTCAGGAGATCAAACAGGACAATTTTCACGTCAGTCACTGTGATGGTGCTCATTTGAATCCTGATTTCTCTCCTGATGTTGGAGGTGGTTCCATTAATAGGATCCAAGATGTGGAGGTGGTTCCATTAATAGGATCCAAGATGTGGAGGTGGTTCCATTAATAGGATCCAAGATGTGGAGGTGGTTCCATTAACAGGATCCAAGATGCTCTAGTAGAAGAGGGAAGTGAGCTGGGGTCAGAGGGTTACCTTTAGTTAAAACACACACTGGTTGCCCTTTTTGTTTGGGTTCATGTTCTTAGATTTTCTCCCGAAATGCCTGGATCTCTAGGCAGGGACACTTGGTGCCTGAGTCCTGGTGCACGTATGTATTTTAGGCCACGTGGTAAGAAGTACTTCAGAGCAGTCCTTACTCACCATGTGGCCCCTCAGCCCCGGGTCATCTAATCCATGCTGCAGATTCTTGCCATGCCAAGCACTCAGCTGGGCATTAGGGGTATGAAAGAAAGACACAAGCCCTGCCTGCAAGGACCCCACAGGTTGAGGAGAACCAAGCTCCACCAGAGAGCGGCGAGGACTGTGAAACAGAGGCTCACAGGAGACCCGCAGTCGCGACCACCCCGAGGGCCTCTGACCTCCTTAGCAGTTGCTGGATGGTCTCGAATCAACAGGGGCCTGCGCCTGGGATTCCCTCCTGGAGAGGCAATGTCTCCGGCCATGCACTCGGGGAAGACGGAGCTTTCCTCCAGCACAGGCCTCTTATTCCTACACAGCGCACCGCATCCCGCCTCCAGTCCCACGGAGGGAGGCGGGCCGCGCTCTCCTCTCATCCCCTGCTGAAAGCTTTCAGGGGAGACCCGCTGACAGGTGGGCTGCAGGGCGGGAGGGGTCCCTTCTTCAGGGTTTACACCTGCACCCAAGTAGACTTCGAGCTTTGTTACAGCCGACTGCAGATTCAGAAACCTAGAATTGAAAATAATAGAGATGTGGCACTCAGGGGGCCCTTTGCAATGATCTGAGGCCATTTTTAAAAAATTTTTTAAAGAAGTGGAAGCTGCTGTTATGAAGCATTGATGGCAGACCCAAGAACTGTTGAGAAACAGAACTGGCCCAGATCCAGCACTGGGCGCACTGGAGGGTTGGGAGGGTCCTTCCCTCTGTGACAGATAGTTCCTGCCAGGCGGAGGGGCTCCATCTGCAGAAGAGCCCGGGCGCCTGTTTGACCCCCGTTACCTTCCTCCCTTGGAAGATGGATTGTGTATCTGTCTGGTGCATGTGGAAGCGAGAGCCGGGGACTTGCAGACGGCAGGCCTCCCATCTTTTCCCTCGGAGCAGAGCTCCTGTGTGCAGCGGGAGCTGCGACAGCTCTAGCTCTGGGCTGTGCAGCGAGCTCACCGGGGCCCAGCCACCCTGGATGGGGCGCGGAGTCTGGGCCCAAAGTTAAGGCCTATGAAGCGCCTTTTACTAACACTGTCTCCGTCAGTAACAGCAGTAATATTTGGGTTTTTAAATAAGGATGTTCTGGTAAATGTTCAACAACTCGTCCTCCAAGGGAAATTAATAGACAAAAAAAAGCCCATATCTGTAGCATCTGCAGGGCTCTGTGGCATAAATGACCCCGCCCCGGCTGATTTCAGGCTAGTTGGGAAGGGATGCATATACTCTTGCCAACTGGCAGGGGATATCTCTGCCACCTAGTCTTTCACCTCATTTCTCCAGGGGCAGGGACTGGTTATACAGGATGGGCCTGTTTATCAGCTCCCTCAGACACCAGCATTCAGGTTTCCTGACTTCCAGGTGAATGTGTTTCACTAGGTCACTTGGAAAGTAGTCTTCTACTGCACATTGTATAACTAAATGCATAATGTAAACGAATCATATATGTGGAGTATACACACATTTTATATGTTATATGTTTAAACAATCATATATAAGCAATATGTAATGTATATATGTATATGTAAGTAATGATCTATATATAATGTCTATATGTATACGTGTAGCATGTGTAATTAAATATATGTGTATATATGGTGTGTTATGGTAATGGTTGCACAGGTATATACATCTGTCAAAACATAAGGAAAACTTAAAATGAGTACATTTAATTTCATGTAAATTTTGCCTCAATAAAGTTAAGTTTTAAAAAGTCAATTTATTCACTTGAACATAAAGTATTAGATCCAGGCACAGAAAACAAATAATATGGTAGTGACTGATTGTTTTACAGTATCCAAATCTTCACTTTCATTAATTCCATGTTTTTGTTACCTGGCTTGTTTTTTCTTTATGGATATTGAATACATATTTGCAATCCTTTAAAATAAAGGAAGTAAATAAATAAAAAAACAGCCTGGGCACATTCCTAGTAAAATTGTTATTTGAAAACATAAACCAAATAGCCAAATTGTGTCCTGTCTTTAGGCAGCATTCTTCGTTGAGCTAGAACGCACTCCTCTGATTCCTGAGCAGGTATGTCTCAATGGGACAAAATTATACACGGCTTGTCCTTGGCAGCAAATTTTAAACAGACGAAAGTTGCATTAGGTTTATAATTAAAATATTACTTTGACATTGAAAGCTCTTAGTAGGCTGGATCTCTATTAACGCCTTGAACTTCTGGCACTTTAATTGAGCATCTCACTTTCTATTTTAAACAGAAGTTTTTAAATAATTTTTCCCCAGAGCTGTGGCTTCCATTCACCTCCCTCCCTTGGGCTATAGTGTCAAATTAAGATATGTGACATAATATATCTCCATTGCTGAAATTATAGGAATTATATCCATTTGGCTCTTAGGTACATACACACATACACACACACACACACACACACACACACATTTCAAATTTTCAGCCTAACACACTGTATATGGTAAGATAATTTTATATAATCTGAAATATCTGTATTTATCTTCCTACCATTTTTGAATGCATGATATTTTTAGCATCTACATGCAAATGAATGTGATCCCTTTAGTAACTGTCCCTATATGGGGGGTTATACATTCTTACTAGCAGGGGTGTCATTGCCAAAACCATTTCTGAAGCTGTTCATTTTGAGAACTGCCTTTGGGGCTCACTCCTCCCTATACGACAAGTGAAAACTCCTGGTAAAACCTGGGTTCTTTGAGAGTTGACCGATCATCTCAAAACTGCCCAAGGCTTTTGCATCCAAGACTAACAAAGACAGCTGGTGGAGAAGGTGGGTACACTGTCCCTGATACCATTGTAATACGCTAGTTATTAATAATAGGAAAGGAGCAAAAGGGAGACCAGACATTATAAGTGTGCCATTTGGGCAGCTTCACCAGGAGGCTGCAATTTCACACTCTCCAGGGAACCACTAGCCCATTTCCCACAGATCACTGGGGGAAGGGGTCCAACAAAGGAGAGATGGGCGAAAGCCCAGTAAAGGTGGAGTGACACAGGGAAGGTACCTGTCTGTCAATCACACCTGAGAACAGAGATCATTGTCCAGAAAGGGCATGGCCACTGCAAATGTGTAAAAATTTGGAAATACATCCTCCCCTAAACAAAGGAGTTCTCTCTCATGTTGCTGTTGGCTCTTGCTGCTTTTGTGACTTGTGGCTCCCTCTCTTGGCTTCCTTGCATTTGCCCATGTGGCCCACAGCCATGTAAACCCCACATGCAATGGACTGATGTACTGCAGAGGGGAAAAACAAGCTAAGGTAGCCTGAAGAGGGACTGGACACTGCTCCAATATAGAATGGAAATTTTGGACACTGGCTCTGAATTTAGCTCTGCTAAAGCCCCAGCTACACCTCTATGTTGGGATAAAGGGAAATGGGACTTTGGAAACCCAGGGGTGTGATTCCACAGAAATAAAGCTTTCTATCCTATTTCATCCTCCGATGCAAGTCTCAGAAAATGCCTCTTCTTGGGATATCACAAGAAATCCACCCCCACTAGCAACCAAGGGAGACGAGGCCCTCTCCTATCTAGTAACACCTGGAATCAATGACGCAGTGTGACTAGAACATAATGAAGCTTTATTTTTCTCTGGCTTCTAACCTACGTCTGAAGTCAGGGCCAAATGGAGAGTTTACGACATGCTTTGAGCAAGCGCATATGAAATATTTGCCTGATTGCCCTCTGTGGCTACACAAAATGACATATCAATATTGTCAGCACATTCGCTCTTCTTCTGAATTGTTATTCCTCTCCTGGAAGGTCCCATTTAATGCCAGTGGAGCCCAATAATCCCCCACCTTGGCAAGATGTAGCTTAAACTTCCTATACCACTTCCATGGAATTTCAGGTTTAAGATCTTTTTTACCTTATCTGTGAAGTGGGCACATACCCCCTACGTCATGATGTTTTTGTGAGAATTAAATGATAAAGTATGTCAAGTGCCTGTTACTGTATCTGGGTAAAATATTTGTATATCAGATGTGAGTTATTTTTTCCCCACTCTCTGTCCCCTTCCCAACTAATAAAATGTTTGGGGTAATCTAACTTGTTAAATGATTTTTGTTAATGCAACAAATTGTAATGCTATAAAACCTAAAAAACAAAACAAACAAACAAAAAAACCCATAAAACACTGCAGCCAGTTTCTTCCCATCTTAAAGCAGAAATGCCAAGAGTTTTGGGGATATTTACCTACCTTACGTCACTCTTTTGTTCCAATACAGGAAACTCCTTATTCTTGTCTGATAAACTCCAACAAAACATCTCAACTTAAAGCAAAACATTTTTGGAACATTTTCATAGTTTACATTTTCTTAGCTGATAATAAAATACCAAAGAAGATAGGGGCATTTTAGACAAACTTAAATTTACAAAAACATATTTTGGATGAATTGTTTGAAAGAAGATCTTGTTTGTTTTCTTTTTTAATTTTAGAATTAAAAGCAAAGAAGACTGGCAACCAAAATATATACAAGGCCTTTCAAACGGTATTTATTTTTAGCTCCCAGAGAGCTCAACTGCCAAGAGAAGATGCTGAACTGGTAATGGTAGGAACTTGAACTGAGCGTGTGCCTGAGCAGACTGGCAGCCCCGAGGAGCACTTGTTTCAATGGTTCTCCATTCAGAGGGAAGGTGGGCTCACTGGGCCTGACCAACTGCCTCCCCACTGTGAACACAGAAGCAGAATGACTGCTCACTCGGATGCACCTGTCAGTCTAAATTGCATTTTCTCACACAGGGTACAAATTAGCCATGGAAAAATTCTTCATCCACAGAAAACAGACTGTCCCTCTCTTCTGGATGTAAACTCCCTCAAATGAATCATTTAATTGTATAGGTGTGTTGTTGTTTTTTAAGTGGAAGGTGTATTTTTGAGATATCTTTTAGAGAAAGTGGACCAGAACCTATCATTAACTAGGAAGCATTCAGAGAATTTCTTGGCAAATGCAGTATGTTTACATTATGATTTTCATTTATTGGGACAACTTAGAATGATCTCATTGGGCTCCTGTAGCGGAGGCCTCCACCGTCTATTTTTCGTTGCGTACCCTTCGTTGTAGGTGTGACAGGAGTCTCTGTTGATTTCAGCAGTCACAGGCATCCTTTATCTTCGAGGAGGCATCTATCTCTCTATTTTAGTTGGTATTGTACATTACATTTCTTCGAATTATTTCTGAGACGGTTGAAAAGTTTGCAAGAGATGAAATGTGGGCAGGAGAAATGGTCTGAGAGTCAAGTGCACCATTCCTCAGGGGGAATATAGCTGTGGCTTAGCAAAACTCATTGAGGAACACGTGGTGTGGAAAGGAAGTCTTCAGGCTCAGACCCAGATGACCTGGGCTTATGATAAAGAAAACTTGGTTACTTTGCATTAAAACCGGCTTTTTACAGGCAGGCAGTCAAGGAAGAAAGGAGTGAGAATTCTCAGAAATGAAGAGATGCAAGTGTTTGTAATAGAGTAAAAAGGCCAAGTTCAAGATAAGAGGCAGGGACTCTGGACGTGTAAAGCATCCAAAAGATAAATCTTTGAGCTGGATTGTTAGAGGCTATCTGACACCTAATTATTAGAAATTATTTGTTGATCAGCATTTGGCTGTTACCTACGTGGCATTAACTCCCCAAATCAGTTAAATTCTACCTGAAACAATGACCTTGTCAGACCACTGCTTTGAAAAAAACAAATACTAAAGATGTTTTTAAAAATATTTTCATCAACATTTGATACAAAAAAAGGGGGACAGCTACCAGAAACAAAGTAAGAGAAATAACAAGAATCAAAGCAGAATATTAAAATAAAGAGAGATTATAAAAAATTTTAGCTTTTATAAGGATGTCCCAAAATATTGGGAAGTTAGTGAATAATACAGGTTGTCCACAATTTGTATGTGAAGATTGGATTCATTTTTATTCAATTTCCATCATTCAGTAAAAACCCAAAGTCTTGAAGGCTTGGGAAATGCAGGACGCTGACACTTGGGTAGTAATCTCAATATTTCCACTCTGCATCTATCACAACTCCTTGCAGTCAGCTGGACTTCTCTGGATATGAGCTACACGTGAAGTCCCAACTCCTAAGCGTGTGTCTAAGACGTGTGGCCCAAACTATTGCCCACCCGCATTTCATGTGTTACTCTGTAAGACTTTTCAATACACCTATTGGCAAAATAGAATTGTCTCAAACTTGATCTGAGATGGAATCAACTTACAGGAGTCAGACATGATAGAATTTTTCTAGAAGAGAAAGGGCCCCATCCTCAAGATGTGAAATAATCTTTTTGAATGGTGTCCTTCATGCCCTCCTCCTTCTGGGGAGAAATTAGTATACCTAACAAAATGCTACATGATTTTCTGCTGAGCTTGAACAGAATTAAGCTTTATTCTGGAAACTTTACCCACCCACTTGACTGTCAGCTAATTGTCAGTCAAGAATCTAATGACCTTTAAGGAGATTTTCTTTTCTTTCAGGATCTAAAGTGATTGTCTGTCTTTATAGATCATCCAACAAGGTTACCTCTTCTTTCTTTTGACCTAGAAAATACCTACGAGTAAATTTTTGAATTGGCACATTAGGCCTTATTTTTCATCTCTCATGCAAGATTATAATAAAACTTTGACCCATCCTTGTAACCGAGTTGTCTGGAAAGTTCTCTTTAATACCCATAGGAGAACCTCAGAGCAACCAAATACAAACCTGGGGCCCAGATGGTGCTGACAGCTAGAATTATATTAAAACAAATAACCAAAGAACACAAAACACATATATAAAGGAAGATAATGCTAATGGTTTGGGTAAATATATCTTAGAATTACCAGTTGGAATAAATTACAGATCTGTGTTGTCTGTTATGGTAGCTCCTGGGTGCAAGTGGCTATTGAGCACTTGAGATGTTACTTGTTCAAATTGAGATGTGTTGCAAGTGTAAAATGCACCTTTGGTTTTAAAAACCATTTTAAAAAAACAGACTGCAAAGTATCTGATAATATTTAGATTGATTATACAGAAATGATAACATTTTGAATATTTTGGATTAAATTAAATATTTTCATAAAATTAATTTTACCTGGTTCCCTTTATTTTGTCAATATGACCTCAAAGAATTGAACAATACACATGCAGCTTGTATCTGCGGCACATTCTATGGTCATGCGCTGCGTAACTATGTCTGTCAATGACAGACTGCGTGTAGGAGGTGGTCCCAAAGATTATGAAGGAGCTGAATGCCCTGTAAGAAATGGGAGGATTCACAAGTCAGGAGGAATTTTTTTCCCTGACAGGAGCAGTATTTGTGGGGCTTGGCAATAGGTTCCTTCTCGCTCACAGCACCTCGATTCTGAGTGCACAGATTACATCCCAGTCCACCAGCCACTGGCCTGTTTTAGCGCCCAGCAGCCTGCCCCTCACTGCATATTCAGAGGGTACCACAAACGCCCCAGGCCCAGCTCCAAGGTCCTCAGAGCGCACCGCTGGAAGTTCTTTGTTGAGGACCTAAAGTCCTGCACAAGGACACAGGTCCACAGGAGCCACTTTAACAGGCACTAAGGGCCATGGCCGTGCTAGTGAAAGCTTTCTGTGGGAGTGCAGAGCAGCCTGTGTCTGAACTTTGAAAATATTTTCAGGTTGTAATGATGTAAAGTACAGATAAATTTTATTTCTTTCATCAATTCAATGCCAAGAGAGCCCTTTGTGCCAGACAGGGTCAATGGGGACAAAAGCCAGTTTTTAAAGTCAGAATATTCAGTCCTGACTTCACATTAAGCACCCTCTTTTCTAAATGACTACCACAAACTTTCCTAATCTGAAACTGTTCCAACAACGCAGTAGCCAAAACCACATTGCCATGGTAACCCCTGTGTTCCTTTATCTCTCCATCCTGATTCAGGTTCCTGCTGACCCTCGGGCCACCTTTCCCTCCCTCCCATCAGTCACTGCCATGGTGATCCACGCCTCGCCCAGCCGGTTTCTCTAGATATTTCCAATCAGTGCAGCTCTCACCCCGTCCATGGAGCAGCACTGCCAGCCTCCGTGTTCTGTTTCTGGCCCTGTCCAAGGAAGCAGGGGGGGCTTGTGGGGCAGGGTTCACACAGTCCACAGTGGCGAACAGCGTGTCCAAGGCCCTCGAACCAGTCCCCACTCACTCACTGGCTCACCCAGAGCAACTTCAGGGCCTGTGAGCTCCATTTGTGGTGACTGTCCTATACAAGTGTATTATTTTTTATCTTTTAAAATGGATTTTACTGTCCCTCTTTTGCTGAGACGTGTTTACATTCACAAAGACTTCCTGTATTCCTGCTGCCCACAGTATTCAGGGCCGTGACATGTCATAAAGCTCGTAGCTTAGAGCAACAGGCTTCCCCTGTGGCCTCGGTGTGTGGTCGGCTGTGCCACCCAGGCTTGTGTTAGCGGACGCTGTGCATTTTGCACACTGACGAAACTGCTTAAGAACTCATTTCCCAGATCCTACCCCCATCAACAAGTGACGCCTGAGCGTATTTGCTTTGGTCAGTTGTACTCTAGATATCGAAGGGTTGTTTTGTTTTGTTTATGCTGGTCACTTTGTTTTTCCTGTGATTTCTTAGGTCTGCTGTACACATTTTGAATGGCTTTTTAACCGAACTTAGAAGGGGACAGCAGTGAATAAAGCCTTTCATCTGAGGGCAGACCAGCCAAGCAAATAGTTCCCGAGTTAAAAGGACAGCGATGATCCTGTGGCTCCGTTTGTCTAACAAATACTCACTGAATGCCTGATGCCTGCTGAGCATGGTGCTACATCCTGGGAGCCCAGCGATGCGCAGTGCAGGTGCGTTTCTCCCGTTTTCAGGGTAAACGGGTGATAGTCATCGCAGCTACGACAGCCAGCATGGGGCAACGTATAAAGAATTTTAGGTCACGGCGCTGGTAAAGAACCTGTAACTATTGATTCATAATTATAAGACATAACTAGTCTAGAAAGTTTTTAAATGGGCTCTCTGATGTAGTGGTTTTTAACCTAATAGCAAAAAAAAAAAAAAGAAGAAAAGAAACAGCTTATCTATCAGCTAAGTACAGAGGAATAGCAGGTGGGGGTGCTCTCCCCTGAGGTCCATTCCCAGGCGGGGATTCAGCCGAGAGCCACCAGGTGCTGGGAGTGAGTGGCTGGGTCCTGAAGGATGCCTGTGGGTAGAAAACCAGGGCCTACTGCAGACTGGGTGAAGTTTCAGGTGCTCTAAGACATCCAACTGTAGCTGCATACCAGGCCCACAGGCAGATTAACTATGGACTAATAAAAACCAAGCTTCAAGAGCTCCCTGGCCTGGTGTCCTGCTAAGACTCTGAGAAGAATACAAACAGTGAGTTCATATGGTCTTGTTTTTGTAAATTTGCAAAAGTAAGATATTTTATCTACTATTTCTTTCCTCTGCAACTCTAACTTTCTTCAGGGTGAGTGGCACTGGTGTAGACACAGGTGTTTTTGGATCTGGCTATAAGAGAGTTAAAGTAGGGATTTATTGCCTTGGATCTTAGCAAATTATACTTTCAAAATTCATAGTAACTTCAAGCCTAGTTACTTTTTAGTTTTCTCAGTATAGAAAAGACTTTCAGGAATAAGTCTGGTGCATATAATGATGCAAAGGTGCAGTGCCAGGGGTCATACAATGACATAAACGTATCTCTTGAAGCCTAGCACAAGATGCAAGTAGAGAGTGGAGGAGAAATGAGGCTTGAAATGTAAGGAACTGGCATCTCATCTCTAGAAATTTATTCTCATACTTGAATGTGTTCAACTGCAAACAAAAGAATCATCACTCATCAACACCTCCTCAAAGCAGAAGGTGTTCCAGGGCAAGGATATACCTGAGCAGGAAACGGTCTAGAAGACAGAACTATTCTGAAGAGCACCATTGCTGTGCTCTGTGCCCATCACTGATCTCTGCCAGGGAAGCGGTAGTTACAAAGGACCTTCCCAGAGAGCTTGACATGGGTATTTTGGGTTGGTTCTGGCTAGAAAATGTCTAAAAGTGAGAGAAAGCTCAGGACCTGTCCATCTCTGATATGAGATCAAAGGGGGGAGAGCAATGCAACCAAGATGCTCTCTTGGCTCAAAGAAACGTCTAGAAAAGCAACACCCAAATCAGGAAACTGCAGTTGAGTTCCAAGAAGAGGACCCCTGAGACACCCACCAAAGTATTCAATGGTTGAAAGAGCCAGTAGAAGGACCTTTGACACCTGAGGGCAGTAACGCTCTCTGACAACCTTGCCAGCCATTTCTCTCCAATTACTTATCCCTTTGGTACCACAAGAAGCAGCAGCTGAAAATTATGAGATGAACGAGAAAAGACGAGACAACTCCTACCCACTGTCCACTGCCAGCATCCCAGCCTGAATCAGATCCAGGCTTGCCACTGGCTGAGAGTTTATTAAATGTTTATTAACCTAAACGAGTTATTTGATTAAACCAGAGTGGATCTTTAATGCCAAAAGGTGATGGAAAGATGGGATAGTACCTCAGAACCATCAGCAAAGCTATGAAATCTTTCTAAAATGTCAAACATACATAGAGAAAGCATCCTCCCCGAGAGTGGGTGGGAAAGAGCAGTGGAAGGCGCAGTAAGACGTGTTATTTTTTTACTTTCCCAAGCCCAGATTGGACAAAGAAGCCATTTTCACACATTTGGTCTCACATATGCTTCTCACATTTGGACTCATTCAGATCTTAATGTTTTATCTTTGTGTATTGAAAACTTAGTTCAATATTGGGTACATACTGGTCACATAATACATTGTTAATAATTGAATAAATGCTTTGTGAATATGTGCGTGTGTGTGTGTGCGTGTGTGTGCATGTGTAATTTAGTGTTTTAAAGAGAGAACCACCCCCCTCAAAATACGCTTTCCGAGTCTGGATCAGGTGAAATGCATGAACTTCCCAGTTGAGAGTCTGGAAAGGTAATTTCTTACAGCTTCTCAGCCTGGCGAAGTGCTAACAGCAGGTAGAGTTCAGAGGCCTAAGAGGATGAAAGTTCTTACACTCTGTCAATGCTGGTGAGTGGATATTTAACACCCACGCTAATCACAAAGGGTTTACATCATCAGGATTAACGAGGAATTAACACTTGACTGAATCAAGGGAAAGTTTTCAGTTGTCTGCCAGGGACTGCTGGTCCCTTATGAAACACCTGAAGCAAACGTCACCTGAGCAGACAGGGCGGCGGATGGGAGTGCAGGGGACAGACTTTCAGCCCCAGCAAAGGTCCTGTCCATCGGGTGTCCTGTCTGTCTCTCCCCTTCACCACACCCCCGCCAGGCCTCTTGTCCCACTTTTGTTGTTGCTTATTTCCTAGTCGTTTCTATCTCCTTAGAAGGTCCCTAGTGATGGATGAAGTCAGATAAACAGAAGAGGTTTAGAAATCCTCTAACTTGATGGCTCCATTTCCTAAAGCAATATTCGATCAGGGACCAAGCTGTGCTTTTCAGAAACCAAGTAGGGATTATTTTCCTAGCTCACCTGCCTGCGCCCCGCACGCCCTCATGAGAGCCAGAGCAAGTCACGGCTCGTGCGGGATCACTCGCAGGCACCCTCCTCAGAGCTGTGTGTTCACAGCTGCTCATCGTATAATAGAGGAGCCTCTTGAAGTACCTGGAAATGTGAAAGGAAAGGGAAAACGAACCTTAAGCAAGAGTCAAAACCAAATGTCATTTTTGAAAGTTGATGAAAAAAATAAAAATCATCTAATAATTTTTCAAATATAAAAGACCCAATTAGACATCAAATCTCCTAAATAGTGGTTATTAAGAGATACGTGGAAGATGATAGATTTATATTTATAATTAACTTCCCCCTTTTCCCCTGGATCATTCACCTATTTAACGTGTGTGTGTGTGTGTGTGTATTCGTCACCCACCCCATCAGAAAGCATGCTATATAACTGAGGTAAGAGGACCAATAGAAGTCAGGTCATGACTTGAGAGATCACAGTCCTCAGGACATGACCAGTGAACACAGAATCCCAACTCAGGTGAACCGAGCTTTGAGAGAGGCACTCATTTGCTTGACAAGAGTCTCAGGAGAAGGGACCTCACCAAGGTTGAAGGTGTTATGGGCTGACGTGTGTCGCCCTCCCCCCCAATCCATATGTTGAAACCCTAACCCTCAGTAACCTCAGAATGTGACTGTATTTGGAGAGCGGTTCTTAATAGACAGAATTAAGTTAAAATAAGGTCAGTAGAGTGTGACCTAGTCTAATGTGACTGGTGTCCTTGTAGGAAGAGGGGATTAGGACACAGGCGCACACAGAAGGGAGATCATGTGAAAACACAGAAAAATGCCATCGGCGAGCCAAGGAGAGAGGTCTAAGAAGGCACCAACCCCAAGAACACCCTGATTTCGGACTTCAAGCCCAAGGACTGTGACACAGTACACTTGTTGTTTAAGCCCCCTAGTCTGTGTGGTGCTTTGTTACAACAGCCCTGGCAAACCAATACAGAGGGGAGTGTCTATGAAGGCTTGACAAGGGGATGGAGTCATCAAAGGAGACAGGTTAGGGGAGGAAAGTGTTTCGAGTGCAGAGAAGAGCACATTAAAAATCAGGGCAGTCAGAGGGCATGGGCACTCAAGATTTTCCACAAGGGCCGAACGGGAGCAGGGGTCTCGGGATGAGTGTGGGGTCTGAGCGGGTTCTGATCTTAGCAGTAGCAAGTGGTTGGTTAACAGGACCCACTGATTTCCCAGCCCGAGAAGAAAGAGTCCAACACTATTGAGGATGAGCCACCATCAAAGATGAACTTGGCGTTTTCGACCATTCTCTGCTTTGTGACCCGTCACTGCAGTGTATTTTCCTCTGTGATGGGGGTGCTCCATGGCAGAACCCAGGGGTAAAGCCACCTCTACAAAAGGACATTCAGTTATTGGCAGAGATTCTGAGGGACTGATGACAACAGATGGAGACAAGTCGCTGGAGGAAATGAACAGCTGCATTGGCCTGTGTTTCTTTTCCATGATTTTAAATTTGTCACAGAATAGATACAACTCCACACCACAGATCGATGGTATTTCACAAGCAATGAACAACCACATGAGCCAAACATTTTACTCTATATTTATATATATATATATAGTGTAATTATCATATGTAGTAAAATATTTATATGACTATATATAGTAAAATATTATATATCTATACCTATATCTATGAAACATACATCTATATAAAGCATTAGTTAAAACAAGAGATATGCTTAAAAGTATGGGGTAGATGGCTGATTAAATCAATAGAATTCAGTCATTGACAAATATTATTTGATAATACAATTGAGATTTTCATATTTTGTAAAGCAAGATTTGTTCATACTAAGGTAGAAAACTAAGTCATATCATATTTAAAGAGGAAGCATTGACTAGTAATTAAATGCATGATTTACAAAACCATACTTCCTTGGTTCAAATCCTACCTCTACCATTTAGCTGTTTAATCGTGAGAAAGCCACACAACCTCTCTGTGCTTCGGTTTCCTCATATTAAAATCATTTTAAGAATAATAACAGCTAGCATTATGGAATAAGCTGGCCACTATAATAAGTGCTTTCCATGCATTGCCTTATTTAGTCCTCAGAGCAACCTTATTTTGTAAGTATTATCATTAAACCCCCTTTTACTGATCAGAGAGTAGTTAAGTAACTGTCCCAAGACCTCAGAGCGAGCAAGTGACAAAGCTGACACGGGAACCCAGGCAATACTTATATTGTAGAAGTATCCGACACGCAGGCACCAGATGGCAAGGCGTATACGACCATGAATTCTTCCTGCTCACGACCCGCAGAGGCTCCTTATCGCCTCCCAGACGGGTGTCCTTCTTGAGGACAAGGCCTGGTCCCTTTAATCGCAGCCTTCCACTGCGGCCCCACGCTCACGCTCCACGGCAGGTTCCCTGCTCTTCCTCGGGAAAGCCCGCACCTTTGCCTTTGCCTTTGAGCCCTGGGACCCCCACCCGCCGTCTCCCTGCCTGGAACAGTCTGTGGACTTGGCCACGAAGCTCAGGTGAGGCCCCCCGGCCTTCGCCAGCGCCCGGCCAAGCAGAGTGGGCGCCCGCTCTGTGCCACCTGCGGGCCTGGAAGAGACGAGTGTCTCGCTGGTCCTGAGAAGTGTACGTTTGTGATCTGTTTACCACCTGAGGTCTCGCTGAGATTCTGAGTTCTTAACCCATTAACCAGTGTGTCCTTGGGACCTAAGAAAAACTCTCCCTTAGTAGGGGCCCAAGCTTTGATGGGCAAGAGACAAATAACAGTAAATAAGAACATTTTTGAAAGTGCTCTCTGCTGAATTCCGAGAGTGGCTACCAGAGATCTCAGATAGAAATCTTTCTGTATTTTCGGGTATTTGATAAAAGGTTTCTGTGTTAACTCATCTGTAGGTTGAGTAATATTGCCTGTTAAACAGTGTTTGATCTTCACGTAACCAGCCTCGATTTCCCTTCTATAAAGTGTGATGATTGGCATGAGTCGTAGTCAGTGTCTCTTCCCAGCCTATTGCAGCCAGAGGGGGCCGCGCCCCGAGGGGGAGCAGGTGCTTCGGCCCCACGCTGCCTGCCGCTGGTGGGCTCCGGGGGCCTATCGCCCCTGGTGCGGGTTCCCTCCATCTTTAAATAGGGTTAGGAATCCCAATCTGTAAGACTGTTTAAACGTATAATAGTATACACTAATGTGCAGAATAAAGTAAGCACTGAATACATAGAAAATATAAGTACTATTAAAGTAATTAGTGATCATTAACTAAAGGAGTACTATTGTGACAGATGATATAGATAGACATAGATATAGATAGATAGATGATAGATAGATAGATAATAGATAGATAAGACTAAAAGACAAGTTATTACTGATGAATAAATGACATTTGTTAGACATAGAAGCATTTAAATTAGCAAATTTTGGAAAAACAGATCAACGGACATTTATAAGAAACAGAAAAAAATAAGGAGCCAGGACGGCTTACTGTTCAATTCCATTGATGACAAGAGTTAGTTGACAATATAGTTGAAGTGCGAGCAAACCATCTAGTTGAGTTGTGGCAAAAGCCCAGGGTCCCCATGGTGATAAGGATGTAGTAATAGCCCAGCCGGGTGTGGCTCAGCGGTTGAGCGTCGACCTAGGATCCTGGCGATCAAGGTTCGATTCCCGGTCAGGGCACAGGCCCGGGTTGCGGGCTTGATCAATGACTCTCCCATCATTGATGTTTCTATCTCTCTCTCTCCCTCTCCTTTCCTCTCTCTGAAATCAATAAAGATATAAAAAAAAAGAAAAAAAAGAATGTAGTAATAATAATGAGTCACTGCTGAGAGCACGCTGGCTCGCGGTATGCTCGTGAGAGGAGCTGACCCCAGGACACGGCACCTTCCCTGTGCCCTCCTGCTGTGACTTCCTGGAGCCTGCGTGCATGTCGGGGGACCTGCGGCTGGATCGGCCCATGTGGCTAATCCCCACGTGTGCCCACAGGTGCAAACCTTGTCCTCTCCTAGTCTTTATTATTAATCACAGGAATGCTTTGGCTCCCCTTTGCTATGTATTTCTCAGTTACTTCATGACTCGGGTCATAGCAAAGAGGAATGTTTTTTATTTAGCTCCTTTCAAGGAACTGATGTGTGAGCCGTGGACCTTGACAAATACGCAAGGTACAAACTTTGTTGGGACAATGATTTCATGGAACGGCCTGGCCTTTGAAAAGATGCCCGCAAGTTTGCCAGTGGTTTCCTAAGCGCTTTTTTAATGTTAGCGAGTTGCAACCTGCGTTGCACGATGCAAATGATTTTTCAGCTGTAAAACTAACTTTACAAATGTGTGACTTTGCAGTATTTTGACCTTAGCAGGTTACTGCAGCTCATGGTGACAGAAGCTGTAATTCTGTGGTTGTTTATCTAAAAGGATGGCTCAACAGTCGTCCCGGGGTCTTCTCAAACCCTGACAAATTTGTGGACTCCTCGGGGCACAGGTTCCAGCGCCTTGCCCTTGCCCTGGGCTTAGCTTATATGCTTGAAGAGCAGGGGCCATGGCTCATAAGGGCTCTCCTCAGAGGCTTAGGTAAAAAGCAAGAACTGAAAGAATTTGATTGGTGACAAAAATTTGTCATCTACAAGAGTTTCAGGCATCAAGGGTTGAAGAATATGTGCTGTGCTTGGTCTGAAGGGAGTCAATGGCGATGTGCGGCAGAGCACAGCGGGAGTTCTAGCTTTAAGAGGTTAGCACAGCCTAGGGAGGAGACCCAAATGTCTGCCCCCAATTTCAATAAGGGACCAAGGCCAAGGGGGGATATTCCAGGGCTAGAACTAGCTTTTCCAAAGGGTCAGTATCAAGCCACTCACCTCCCAGGTCTCCTACCATCTGGCTCTGTATTGCTTATATATAAGGAAAGAAATCCTCTCTAAGAAGTAATATTTTTTGTCTTAAAGATTCAAAAGATAAGTGAAAGAGAAACAGCTTTAATATTGGGACTGAAAATGCCTTCTCATAGAGAGTGTGGTGGATTCCCTGTTACTTTCAGAGCCTTCCCCACCCCAACCCCCCAATCAATGAAGCACTATTTGGATCATGATGCTCAATGCCAACGTGGGAAAGCAAGAAAAATACCATTCTGACCCACCAGGCAGTTTTCATAAGTGGATTTTACTGATACAGTAAATAGTGCCAAAATTAACCTCTTGCTGAGAAAGTTTCCCATCTGAGTTTAAATTCCTAGTCTTAGATATCAGAAAATTGGCATAAATTGCCATGTGTCCCAGCAAGGTCCCAACCAAGATAGCCATCACTTTTCAGTGTAATAATGATTCTCTGCTGTGGGCTTTGGCAACACAAAGGATTGGCTTGGAAATAATTTTGTCTGAGATAACTCTTTTACGAGCAGAATTGCTCCAATTCTAGGGGTCTGATGCCAGTGCTGTGTTAATCTTGCTTTTCATAGTAACTCCTGGGAATCGTTAAAATAGTGAGGAACATCAGACTCGGTGTTTATATGCTTGAAGAGCAGGGACCATGGCTCTGCAAATACAATACTGAGGCCATGAAGTAGGAAATAGATTCCTTTCAATGACAAAGGACCCAATCTTCAAATGCTAAAAGAACATTTTCTCTACACACCCAGTGAGAATCCTTCCAACTGAGCCTGAATGCACTAAAAGTGGAGAATACTTTATAATCTTTGGAGTTTAAACTCAAAGGCATAAGAAAAATTGAGTTTGGGCCTAATTTTCCATAGAAATTTAATATATTTGGACTTTAACTTGCAAAACAATTTATCTCCCTATTTTAATAATCACCTGGCAATGTTACAGTAACAGAGTGTTTATTTTCAAATATGGGCCATCTCTCTATTGACATTTTGTTATTGGAGTATAATTATAGTATCAATCAAGCTCCAAACAGATTTCATAACAGGCTTTGTTGGGCAATGTTTTCGGGAGGAAAATATGGACTGGAAAATCAACTAGAGATTAAATTTTCAGGCTTGGACTTGATGTAACTAATATGCTCTTCTGAGCCATTTCAGAGTCTTTGGGTGGGGTTCAGGGAAAACAAGACCACTCACAGGGTCCTCCAAGAAACAGTGTCAGCCATGGGAGAGGGGCCCCATCTGGGGCTGGGGTGGAAGAACTGGCTGGTTAAAGGTTTGCTCTCCTCCCTGGGTGGGGAGCAGGCGATGCTAAGAGTACACGCTGCGGAGGGAGGTGGAAGGGAAATGCTTTCCCTTCTTCCCCATGTTTCCTTCCTTGCTGAGTGACATCAGTCCATGAAACACTCCTAGCGTCTCCCTGGTCCATTGCTCACTGCATTGTGGAGAAGTTAATGACTAATCTGGGAGTCATTTGAAAAATAATAAACTGTATATACTTGGCACAACTTCCTTTTGAAACAATCTGAGTTCTCTTCTGTCCCTTTATCATGTGTTATATAGTTTCCTCTTTCATTGGCAGAGGATCCTAGGCATCTAGTGACACCTGTAGATGAAAAAGTAAGTCTTTCTAATGTGGGGAGGGGACCAAGAGTAGGGAGCCTACCTGCCAGGACAAATGAGCTACATTCTCCAGGCTGTGATTTGTCCTTAATAAAGGAGAAGTTTGCTTCCATCTAATGATTACCTAGTTTGTTTTTGAGAATTATTTTCTTTGTACCTATCTGCATAGATAAAGGGTAGGGGAATTTCAGGAACTTTCCGGGAAGGAGAAGGGCCCAAAGCGCGTGGAGCCTTGTCACCTGTCATAGGTGTCCTCTATTCACGGGATGGTAAGGAGAGAGACTGGAGTGGCATGAGGCCAGCGTGGTGTGGGATGTGCTCTTTCCATCTGGAAATAGCTCTGAGTCAGCGTCCATTGTCCCTACGTGTCAGGCTCAATTGAAGCAATGCTGGGAATGGAAGTGAATTAATTTAATTTCTGTGTTTGACACCAACTCAAGCTCTTTTCAGTGACAAATCCTGAGTCCATTTCATCAACACTCCCTATATGGGCAGGCTTGCTCTGGAGCACCTCCACCCCTTGCTTCCCTCTCAGGTGTGCAGATTTACTTTTCTCTCTTGAAACCATCAGAGCCCCCATGAGACTCGAAGCCAGGGGAGCAGCGGGCAACAGCAGCTCGTCCTGGACTTACGCCATGAACCTGTCTCTAAGGCCCCCTTTTATTCTGATTTTTCAATACACTAACAGCAGCCCTGCCTGTGGCTCACTTCTTTCCTATAACATTTCTAGGGAGCCAAAGCAGAGCACCACCTAGGCTCTCTCCTGTTGCTCCCTCTATCCTAAGTTTTTCCTTGTAGCCTTAAATTAAAAATATATGTATTCTCTATATGCACTTCCCTGTAGATCAAGTCCTGGAGGAGGTAAAGCCGGTTCCCAGGAGGGTGCTCATGGCAGGAGGCTTTGTGACTGCACAGCCTCACATACCATGCACACCAAGAGCATGGAACCGTCGGCACCATCGTTATCCACGATGCCTTTCTGCCCAAGTCTGAACTCACTCGAAGCAACAACTGCTTCTACCTTTAAGCACATTACCCTCAGGCTCCAGGTAATGTATTTTGAGAGTGAGACAAAACTAAACTTTGGCACCTCTCTCTCCTGGTCTGACCAGTTCAAAAGAAAGCAACACTATCACCACTTGTAGTGTAAACATATTTTTCTTAATTCTGTCAAGCACACCCTCCAAAACTTCTGATTATCACAATACTGACACACCCTCCCTGTGTGGCAGAAGAGCCCTGGGCCTGCAGTCTTATGGAGTCTAGTCTAGGCTTTGACACAGACCAGAGTAGCTTCCAATGAGTTTCCTACCATCAATAAGCCCTGATTCTTCCTGCTTTGTTTTTTCACATATAAGAAGCACCACGTTAGCCTCACATTGTAGTTGCAGGTGGGTGATACTGCAGACTCGGAAGCCAGAGTACCTGGGTTGAAATCCTGTCTCTGCCTCTTATGAGCTCTGAGTCTCTATCCAAGTTAAATAATCACCCAGTGTCACAGTTTCCTCATCAGAAAAATGCAGATAACACATACATCCCTATGTCCTTAGGTTGCTCCAATAATTAACAAACAGTAAATAAATCAAAGTCCTTAGAATCCTGCCTGGCACACGATTAGTCTCAAAAGTGTTATTGGTAATGTCAAGATCATTGTAATCTCTATTGTATTTTACACATAATCATGGTGTCTAGAGAACATATATATGGAGTTAGTGAATTAATTCATACCACGCACAGCCAACCTGTTCCCTCTCCCGGTCAGAGAATCCAGATTCGGCGGCTTTACATCCATGAATCCTACTTTTTGTCCAACATAAATTTTATCTTTTGTTCAAGGTCTTTCAAAGGTCATCTGTTTCATGAAACTGATAAGGTAACAAGACACTTTAGTTGGAACAGGCATCATTGTTCTGAAGTGAGAGAAAAAAATCAGCATCAGAAATGTAACAAGTTTTGTTGGGATGGAGCCCAGAAATCCTGAGACAGTTTTGTTGGGATTTTCCCCTGGAGCAGTAGCTGCGGGGGCAAAGGGTTTGTGGTTCTGAGGAAGGCCTTGGGCTTTAGCCAGGGCCCGCAAATCCCCTTGACTGCATCCAGCAACTTCCTTTGATGTGTTTATGCTTTGATAAGAAGAACTGACAATTTCTTAATTATGAGTAGACTCTGTAGAGCAATGATTAGAACACTTGGCTATGTTTTTATCTCTGACTCCCACTCGGAGTTACAACAATGACCCTGATAAGCAAATAGAGCTTCATTCAAGACAAGCTCCCCCGATCTTGATCCAGCAGCAGGCCTCCTCTCTCTCAGCTCCCCCTGTAAAGTAGTTTTGGGACCACCATTGCTTGAGGATCAGCAAAAAACATTCTTTTAACATGAGACCCAGAACTATAATTGAAGAAAAGGCATGCTGCTCTCATGTTACTCCTTTGAGTTAGGTAGGAAAATATTGAAACCCTCATTGTAACAGCAGCAAAAACACCTCCTTGTATGAATGAGAACATGGCATCGCAGATAAAGGAAATGTCGAGTGTAGGGCAACGCGTGAAACCTGCCCTAATTAGTCCAAACTTAGTCTCTTATTTGTGCTATCTTACCACTAAAGGAAAGTAGTGTTTTTTAAATTTCATGGCCAAGATAATTTAGATAAAAGCATTGCAAATCTCCATTATTAATACCCACTCATGAATACTATGACAATTATTAGTGTTTCGCCCTGCAGTATAGCTGTATTTCTAGATCCAAGCTGGCTTTTAATTTCTTAAACCTTTTGTTGGCCGTGGAGGGAAATATCAGAATAAAAATACAGCTTTGAAAAAAAAATTAATAACTATAGTATTATCCCATCAGAAGGCTTTGGGCTATTAATCTGAAACCGGGCCTTTAGCTCACATTCCCATCATATAAATATCGTTTTTATACAGATGAAAAGTTCGAGGAGCTGAAGCCTGGAAAAGTCAATTGTGCCTAAGGATCTTCCAAAGGAGAGAGTTGAGCCAATGCTCACAGCAAAAGGGAACTATTAGATGAGCTGGAAATGGGAAACTTCTTTCACTGTTTAAGCTCTAGATGGTATCAGTGATAATGGCCCTTTCAAATTCATTTCTATACTGAGTGCATATCATGTGCCAGCTACCATTTCAATTACATGGTGTAGAATTCTCAGTGCCCATGTCTTTGCGATATGATCCAAGCCCTACTGACCATACTCATTGGCACAGGGTGGACATCTGATCGTCTGTCCAAAAGACCTCTCAGGGATTTTCAAAGTGGAACCAAGGACAGAGAATCAAGGAGTTATAGCTGCACGGATTTGGCTTGGGAGTTAGCAGCTCTTTACATGGCGTTTCTGGGAGAGGAGAGCACGAAACAGACGTGCAAACCCAGCAGGGAGAGGTCTCAGGTAGTTCCGGAGTTCCTGGGATCCTCCCAACATTTTTTTCTTTTCTAATAGGACACTTCAAGTTTCAGTTCTGCCATTTTTAATTAAAATATCTATGATTTATACAAGAGTCTAGGAGGGCCAGGGAAGAAAGCGTACTCTATGGTGGGGTAAGTATAATCATAAAGAGGATTCTAGGTTGCTGGCGGAGCTCAGAAGAGAATAGAGAATTCTGGCATTAGTGGAAACAATATTAACAAGAAGGATGTGCCAGTTTTGTTGTTGCTATTGTTTTTAAGTTGCTATTTTTTCAATTTATTTTTTATTGTTGACAGTATTACAGATGTCCCCCATGTCCCCCCTTCTTGGCTGCCTTCCACCCAGCCCCTTCCCCGCCCTAGGCCTTCACGACACTCTTGTCTGTGTCCATGGGCTATGCATACATGTATATAACTTGTTTGGTTTTTAAATTTTATTTGTTTTAACTCTTTTTTTGTGGAGTCAGTCTGGAGATGTGGGTGCAGGATGTAAGGCAGGCACAAGACAGGTTTTAGAAAGAAGTTTTAAATACAAGCAGGGATGATAAAGTAGGAGACACAAGGTTGGTAGAAATTATTCACAGTGGCTAAAGCAGAGATTCATGTTGAAGATGAGACAAGATAATCCTCCAGGACACTATCAGATCTTTTCTTTGTAAGCAATGGAGCTAGATTTGTGTGCTGAATCAAACAAATGGCTCACTTACTTGAAGTATCAGGAAACATAACCACGTTAAGCTGTATTAATGGTTGAGTTGTGTGGTTTCATATAATTTTTTTTCCACCAGTGGGCCCTGATAGTTGCGTTGCTGGTCTAGACTATCATGGAACATTGTCCACACAGCCAGAGTGATTGCTTTAGGGACTGGGTTCCAAGTCAGGTCAATCTAAGTTCAGCCTGGGGCTGTCTTAACAGCACTTCTAAAAGCCTCTTGCCTTGAGGTTCAGTGAGATGGGCAACTGGGGCAGCATTTAAGCACATTCCCCATCATATAGAGAATATCAACCTGCAGCAAGGTGAGAGAGAGCTCAGAGAAAAGGGTAGAGCTAGGGAAGACACAGCCACAGCACAACCTTCTTTGGAATCTATGTACCAAATCTTTGATTAATCCAGTTGAATAAATTTTCTGTCACTTGTACCTGAGATAATATCAATTACATGCTGAACACTAAAGAATGTATTGATATATTTCTCCCATCGGATATGTGTGTCTTTAACTTTGCAAATCATGTTGTAGATACATTTAAAAGCTAAGAGACAGGTAGATACCATGTACACCAGATTCCATGTTTCACAGATGAGAAAATTGAGGAGTAACTCAGGCGTGTTGTTTGTCCCAAATCAAAATGTGAATTGCTGGCAGAGCAATCCCTCGATTAGCAATTGAAGGCTATTATATTTTAAAATGTATGTGTGTGTCATCGATTGTATGATATATATACACACACACACACACACACACACACACACACACACACACACATACATATACATATATACATACACACATGTATACTGTCAAATCTAATGTAATTTGTTCTGTCTACTGATGAGGGCTCCACTTGACTTTGGAGTGGTTACTTTGCTTGGTGAGAACACACTATGTGAGATCTTTGGGATCACCTCATTGTGGTTTGTTGGCCTGACCTGACACTGGAGCAGAGAGGTGTCTAAGGGGGGGTTTGAAGACCTATAAACACACCTCATATCATTTTATCTATTTCTCTTTTCAGCAATTTAAGATTGTTTTTCCTATTTCTCTCTTCCAGTTGACTCACCAAGGCACAAGTGATTACCTGGGCTCATTATGTCAGACACCATGTCACTGCTGGATAGAACTTTTTTTTTTTTGAGAAGTGTCATTTCCATGTCCCCTCACTTTAAATAGCAAATTTGGTTCCAATTTGGAAGAACCGGGGTTCCGCCCATACATAAGTTTCTTAACATCAGGCAGGCTGGCAAGAACTTGACATTAATAGCCTCTGGCAGTGAGAACAGAAATTCTTAATGCTCAGCAGTTAACACCAAAAACATCAGCACTTAACATAGGATCAAAATTTCCTTTGACACTAAGAGGTCACAATGATAACCTACCTGTTCTTTCTCCCCTGAAGATTCAAGGGGCTACTTTTCTGACTCAATTTCATGAAGAGAACACAAAGAACTTCAAAATCATATCATATCTCATTCTTCCACTAGGAAATATTTTAAAAGGGAAGCTCAACTAAAATTTAAGAATCTCAAAATCAAACTTAAAGAATTTAGAAAAGTTGTATTTTCTAAAAGTCGTAGAGATTGTGATGCACTGGAAAGACTTGTGATTTTTGAATGAAATAGTCCTAGAAGTAAAATATAAATAAACAATATCTCAGTTTTATTTTTTTCTAATTTGTAGAATGTTACTTAATTTTCTGAGCACCGTTCTCTATATTTAATTAAGATACTCAGAAATCAAAATTTGAGGCAAAGCTTATAGCAATGATTTTATAAAGGCACGCAACATCAGGGGAACATAGTGAACTAACGAGAGAGTGACGTGGAAGGAAGGAGTGTCATCAAGCTTGTCACTAGCTGGTGTTAAACATAACCAAAAGCTCTCATTTATGGGGCCAGCTTCCAGGAGATCATATGAACGTCTTTTTCTTAGAATAGTGCATCTGTTGAGAGGTAGAAGTTCTACATAGAAGAACAAATTTTCCAGTTTCCCACTGGTCAAGTTAACTCCAGAGAGTGTGAACTCAAGTGAACTTCTGGGCTGCACTTGTGTGGGCACAGAGTGAAGCTATCACATCTCAGTGACAACATGGCCACCAGCACGAGTGGGGCCTATTACATTGATTCCATGAAAAGCTCATTAATACTCATGGAGTTTGATGCCTAAGTAGGAACTGAGATGAAACCAGGATCCAAATGGCCAAGGAGACAGATGAAGGCAGAAATATCTGGTAGATATTCATCTATCTGATCTTAAAGAGTTGTTCTGAAAATTAAATAGAATAAATTATGCAAAGGACTTGGTGGTTTAGCAGATATTTTATTCATGTCATGTAGCCAGAATGTTTTGCTTCACCAAATTAAGATGAGTTCTAGTGTGTCCAATTTATAAGAAGTCTTCCTCTCATACTCCAACGCAAATGATTTCTGGGCGTCTGAGGAAAAGAAAGTCTTCTCACCCGCTCTTATGCTTCCTTCCATTTGCAGTGAGACTGAGAGAAAAGGGCCTGAAGCAGATCAGAGAGAAAGCAAAGAGTAGATAGCACAAAGCTGGGGCAGAGCCAGACATCCAGGTTTGAAACAAGTCTGGGGTGAAGGGAGCACATGTGCTTAGGAAACTTCCTGAATGTTCTTTGACGTTATGGAGCAATAGAAAATGAACAATTGGGAAGGATAATTTTGTCTCATTCCAGTATACTGTTGAAAGTAAAAAAGGGCCAAAATATGATTTATCTAGAAAAATGGTATGTTCTGTTTTTGAGCTGTTTCTATAGAAAATCATGCTTAAATGTTGAGTATTTATCATTTTAAGTTTGGGAGACATACTTCATCTGAAAAACCAAAAAAAGAATTTATTATGCAAACATTTTTTGAATTATAAAGAATTATAGCTTTAAATAAAGATGTTAAAATTAAAAAACAAGTGATTAAGTGAATGTGAACATAATGTACTTAGCTATTCTGTCCCGTTTTCTCATCTCTAAACATGTATAATAAAACTTCATTCTCAAATTTGTTTTGAGGGTTAAAGAAATTTATACTTGGAATAAGATTGCCACTGGGTTAGCAATAAAAAGTTGTTAGCCTCTTCATTTCTATGTCAATTTTGAAAAGGAAAGATGGTTCTGATCTTTTTATGTGCATATAAATCATTCACATTTCACTTTTGTATAGAATTACCTCCAATTTGGCCAAATAAAGACCATTTTGGGAAATAGACTTACAGTTGTGGCTTAGTTATGACGTGGGCAAGAGGAGTTGTGCCAAGGAAATGCCCTCCTGGAGTCACCCCTCCCTCACCAGGAAAGGGGGGTTTAGAAGAGTCTCTTCTTGGGGGTCTCTTGTTTTCTTCCTTGAAAATGTTTTGCAAGATTTTTAAAAAGGAGAAACCATTTATTTTTACAACAATCATAATTTCATGAAGTTACTCCTTTAAATTCTTCTGTTTTTCTTGCACAGTGTCTTCTATTAAACTATCTGTTGGAGCTAAAACACCAACCAGTTACTCACACATCTGGATTTTATTACTGATTGAAAAGGTGACCTTGGGTAAAAGTAGGCCTTGTCATAGTTTGTCCCTCTATCTGAAAAATAAGAGTTCGAAATACCTGCCATCAAGTAATCTGGCCAGGGAAATATGAATTTTGTATCTAATTCTATTCCACTTGATCATTAAGAGAAATGAAGCCCCTTCTGTAACACTCACCCGCCCATGCACATGGAGTTTCAATAAGCAGAAGGAATGTTCGATGAGTTAATTGTCTGATTCACAAACTCTGATTTGAAGGTAACAGTCACTTTTTTTTTTTTTTTTTTAATATATCTTTATTGATTTCAGGGAGAGGAAGGGAGAGGAAGAGAGAGAGAAACATCAATGATGAGAGTCATTGATCTGCTGCCTCCTGCACGCCCCCTGCTGGGGATTGAGCTGCAACTGGGGCACGTGCCCTGACGGGAAATCAAACCGCGATCTCCTGGATCATGGGTCAATGTTCAACCGCTGAGCCACGTCGGCTGGGCAACAGTCACTCTTTACATAGTGGTGTGTTTGATGTTTCAGGGGGAAAAGTGAAGGATGGAGAATCAAATTTTACCCTGGGAAATCTCTGGCAAAATTTCCATTACTCTACTTCTAACGATTAATTCTGAAAAACTTAAAAGAAAAGAAAATGTGTAAAAATAGTTTTTAAAAATGAAAAGATGGAAAAATATAAAGGTGGTAAAATATTTTAACTATATCCAGAGTATAAGAAGATATTTCTGAGTATAGAAGAAAATATTAGAATTCCCATTTATATATTTGTTTTCTCATTGTGTTTATTTCTATTTTGTTTTGCTTTTATTGTAGGCCATACATAATATATTGGCATAATAGTCTATCTGTATAAGTTATAAAAAAGTAAAAAAAACATATAGTAAAATATTTTGGTAAACATGATCTAGATTTAATAATTAAGCATGGTCAATAGAAGTTTGGTGGCCACTGGGCCACTGGGTTACATTTAAAACATTGTAGAAAAAAACAGCTATCAATATTTATTGACTCTCCCTGCAGGAGAGTGGTGTTGTCAAGGTCCTACCTCAAGGTCTCCATTCTTTTTTTTTCTTTTTTTTAAATATATCTTTATTGATTTCAGAGAGAGGAAAGGAGAGAGAGAGAGATAGAAACATCAATGATGAGAGAGTCATTGATAGAGCCCGCAACCCAGGCATGTGCCCTGACCGGGAATCGAACCCCGATCGCCTGGATCCCAGGTCGATGCTCAACCCCTGAGCCACACCCGGCTGGGCAAGGTCTCCATTCTTGTTATTCCAACTGCCTAAAGTATTCTTTCTCCCCAGATCTGTCTAGCTCATTGCCAGTCCTCTAGGTCTCTTCAAATATTACTTTTCTCAGAAGTCTATCCTGTATATCCTATCTAAAATGTAATATCCCTTGTCCCAAGATTTGACTTAGCCTACTACTCTATTTTACTTCTTAGCACTTGTCACTACCTACTGATCTATTATCTCTTTTAGTTATTTTTTATACCTCACTGTAGGTTTTGTACTCTCGGCCTTCTTACAAGAAAGTAAGTTCACAGAAGCAGCACATTTGTGTATTTAGTTTATTGTTGTACCCCTGGTTTCAAGACTAATGTCTGGCATGCAATAGTTGCTAATATATGTTAAATGGTATATATTATTTTATTTATTCATCACTATCAAGAAAAGTGATATTATTTCCTGTACTTCTAGCTGAATAAACTGAGAGTCCAATAGTAGTAAATTACTAGCTCCAAACCTCAGAGCAAAAAATAGGTTTCCTCTGAGGGGCAAAGATGAAGGAGGGGAGCGGGCCAGCTGGCGCAGGAAGGCTGACGTAGGAAAAGAGACCAGACTTGCTAGGTGGGCCCCCAAGGAGTCAGGGTGAAGTCGGGGCACAGAAACTAAGGGAGCATGATTTCAGATCTTAGCAGAGGCCAATATACTTAAAATACACAGTCTACAGAGAGAGAGTTCCTGGAAAATAGAGATATTCAAGAAAAATGTATATGATCAGGTAAGTTGCAGGGCCATGGCAACAATGATTTAAGTGCAACATGGAATGAGTTGTTTTTCAAATAACCTGCATGATTTTCAAATATAAATTTTTAATAAACTGTGGCTTCCAATAATACCAATTATGAAGCTTCTATGGGGAAATAAAGGCTGGAATATTCAATAAAAGTAACAAAACATCATCATTCTGTTTGGAGTGGATAAATCATAGCTCCAAGAAGGAAAGGCTCAGGGTGATGGAAGTAACCTTCATAGAGCATCAACTGTACCAACACTGGAAGACACATTTTCTATTTTTTCTGCAAGTGGCATTTTCAAATGAGGACACTAAGATTCAGAGAAGTCATATGACTTCTCAAAGTCAACACAGTGAGGAGGTCACAGACTTAGGACATGAGGCTGGACTTTCAAACTCCCTGCTAGCCCTGTATTTTGCCAACTATATTACAATTAGATGTTTTAAAGACAGGAAATAAATTAGTTAAAAAATATACGTAAATTAATAAGGAAAGTCCAAAATCATTTCTGTGGCTCAAATGAAGACATCTGAGGCTTCATTTAGTTTTTCTTACCCTAAAAGAACAATTTAAGATAAAAACCACTTGTGATTATGAGTTCTGAAATTCAGGTCAGCACACTTGAAACAAACCTACCCCAAAAAAATTAAAAAGAAAATTAAAAAAAATAGTGTCTTAAAGGTTCCAGAGTAAAATATTTCTGCGAACATATTCTAATATATTCACTAAAAATATTCACTCATAACCTACTGCAGTACATTTAAGCAAGATAGGTAACTTATTTAACTCATTCATTCCTCATAACTGTTTAAATACATCACCCTGTTTTATAGGGTTTTTTTATCTTTTGAATTATTTCTGATTATAAAAAAATTCCCTTTTATGAACTTTGACAAACACAGAAAATCTTTTTAAAAATCACTACTGTTAAAAGACTTTCTCCTATCATGAAGTGCGTTCTCAGGCATGCCAGCATAAATTTATTGGTCAGCTAATATAACAACAAATAATGTAATTCTTATTCTATGGCTACACTTTACCTATATATTTATTTAGTCTTCAGCACAAATACAATATGCTGTTGAATTTCCATTTAGTAACAGTGGAAACTGAGGCAAAGGTCCTATTAAACACCTTGCCCAAATTTACATCATTTATGTGAGTACTTAGCACTGGACTAGGAATTTGGGGGAATTAATAATCATATGCCAGATGCATCACCTATCCTTAAAAATTAAACCTCTGAAATATTTGATTATTAGATAAATGAATGAATGAATGGATCATCAATGGAATAATAAATAAAAGAGCTAAAGAACAATGCATGCTATAAAATCAAATGCTATCTTCATGGCTATTGAACTGAAGTGCTTTGCAAGTTGCAGAAAAAAATATAAAGAGTTGAATTAGTATTTGAGCTTTAGGAAAGAGAAAAGAATCCAATTAATTCAACACATATATATTATTCACATAATGCTTGAGAGCCATTAGACTAGATCCTAAGGATATAGAAAAAAATGTGATATGTTTGCTGTCCTCACATCTTTCTAGTGGGAGAGAAAGATCTGTAGACAAATAATTGCAAAAGGTTTCGGTTTAGGCAATAATAGAATACAAATGAGATAGACAAGTGTTACAGAAGAGAAAGACAAGAGTGTTTTTCCGAACGTTGCTAGAAAATTCATATGGATGTCATTTATAATTCAAGCAAAATTGCCCTTTGGGACGAAGAGCGCCGCGCCAGTGCCTTCGTTCTTTCTATCTGTTCGGATTCTTTCAGGAAAGGGCATGAGCTCTGCGGCTGAGCGCTGGACGGCGCCTCCCGTAAATAAGCGATAGGCCTCAGCGAGGATCCTGTTTTTCTGAAGCCAAATGATGTCTATGCCATTAGAGTAAATTAGCACTCTAGGATTATTTCTTTAGCTAGAAAAATACGCAGATGCCAAATTGTCACGGACGTTGTCAACCAGAACTGCTGATCTCTCTTCACAGTATGTATGCATTTCTGCAAATCCCCACCTCCCGCACAAGTAGGCCCTCTCTTCTAGAATTCGTGTTTTTGTCACCCTCTGCACCCCCCTGCGGGCCTGTTCATGCATATTTAAATATTATTCATCCTCTAAGAGGTTGGGAGATTACTTGAAATGTACCATATTAAGTTAAGAGGTGTCTAAAGGACCCAGAACAAATGTTAAGTGTAACACAATCTAAAAGCACAATTACTTGCTTAATGACTCAGAATTTGTGTCCAGCAACGCATGCGGTGATGGATGGAAGTGTTCAAGGCTTACAGCGTGGTTTTCAGATGATACCATTACAACAGGAAGTGTTTAGACAGGCCCAGCAATCAAGGGATTTTATAAGTCATCAAAAATTGAAGTGAAGTTTGCTGAAGTGAGGCTTCTGCAGGTCCGGGAATTAGGTCCCAGATTCCCTGACAGTAGAAGGCCAGGGACAGGCAGAGAGGCACAGAATAGAACCAGCCCTGGCAACCTATCTCGTCAAGGGCTGTGCTAGGGGTCCTATTCTGATTTTAAAATAATTTGGTCCCCCTTTGACTCCATGATGCTCATTTGGAAGTAAATTATGTACTGTGTAGGACAGGGGGAAACACAGAAGGAAAATGACCCATAAAATTCTAGACTCCTGACAATACAGTGAGTAAGATGCGGGCACTGTTCTCAAGAGAAAGAACACATTTGAAGATGTTGTTATTTTGTGCACATAGAGTGACCATGTTCAATATTATCTACAACTTGTACATGTTTGTTATGTATGTTGACATAATATAGATAAATTATGCCAGACAAATCATAATTATATTATCACTGCTGAACAAATTCAGCAAGGGGATCTTGTTTTCCAGACACGCTGAGCTTCTCCTTAGCATGAGAAACAACCCATAAATAAATCAGGACAAACTAGTTAACTGACGGTTTGCCCCTCAAGATAGCAGGACCAGCTAGAAATTTTATTTCATGTTAAAGGAATATGCCATATCTTGGAATATATACACTTTTAGGATATGTTGACTCCAGCCTTATTTCTTCTTGATAGAGTCTGGAATTAGGTCATAGCCCACTCGTCCCACTTTGGAAAGAGTTCTTTCACTAACTATACCTGATGACATTGGTCAGTTTGTTTAATTTCACTGCCTCATGGAATGGCTTTAAAAAAAATAAAGGTTCAGACCAACAATGTGCCCAGAAATAAGGTGAGTTCAACTCTTGGAACACTAGGGAGCTCTCTCAACTACTGATCACCAAACATAAACTGTGCCAACGGCTTGCACCCTTTCTTACTTTCCCCTGTGACTATGGAGAGATTTGCTCTCTGTACTTAGGAGACACTCTGAACCCCAGCTCTTCTTCTGTCTCCCCCTCCTCTCCTCCCTCTACTCTCCCCTGCCCCCATCTTTTCCAGGACACTTAAGGACACGTGCTTCTTCTCTGACACCATTATTTCAACTGCATCCTGAAAATTGTGATATGCTGTGTTTTCATGGTAATTCTGATCAATATATTTTGTCATTTTCATTGCTATTTTGTCTTTATCTCATTATATTTTTAAATAATATATTTTAGTTTTCTTTTAATTTCTAATTTAATTTTCATTATGCTTAGAAAACATGATCCATGAGATTTGTATTTTTAGAACATAAAAGAGGCTGACTTTATAGTGTAGCTTGTGACCAATATTTATAAATATGCCTAAAAACAAATATCCTTTATTCTTTGAGTGAAATTTTTCCCCCTTTATCTTTCTCATTCCCATTCTGTCAATATCAGCTCTAGTTCTTGGATTTTATCATTCAAATTTTTATAATTATTTTTTTTTGTTTCACCTAACCATTTATAATAAAGTTGTATTTTAAAATTGTGATCTAAAACCTGTCTTTGTGATCTTGAAAATATTTCTTTGTAAATTATCTGTACATGTACTTTTAACTTTTTTAGAATGAAAATGTGACAAAAGAGGAAAAATGTTTTTTAAGGGACTATTTTTAAATTTAAACTGTAAAGTATTGTGTGAATCCAACACCAAATGCCTAGGTCTTCTCCAGTTTGATAACAAAGACATAAACTTCTGTGTTTATTCCAGGTTAAGAGAAAGAACACTGGAGTCGAATATTCTGGAGTCTCAACCCCAGCTCATCCATTTCCTATGAGACTTGGTCATATTACCTCACCCTTGGGCTTCTTAGTGTTTTCATCTATAAAATAAGTAGAAAAACATTTGCTTCATACATTTGTTATGGAGATTAATATGTTAATTTATGAACAATTCCTAATACACTTGCTGGCCCATAATAAGTGCTATTTAAAGTACTGCTATTATTGTGATTTCAGTAATAGTTATAATGGGGAAACAAGTTACCAGCAATTTCATGGTATCTTGTTTTCATAGCTATTGTCCATTTTACTCACATGGGAGATCTAGGGAAGTGGGAAGAATCCAGTTCCTATCCTGACTCCCAGGCGGGAAGCCTGGGATACTTCTAGGTAAAGTCATCTGCTCAAGGTCACTTGAATAGTCAGTGAGCACTCAGGCCTTGAACTGGGATCACTTGACTGCAAACTTAGTGTTTTTACTCCAACTTACCATCTTTTAAGTTCATGAGGATAATGTCTGTTGCATCAGCGCCCTAAAGACACTTGGGGGAAAAGCCACAGATGAAGGGCGTGGCGACACTAAAAGTGTAGTTGAAAAGCTGTCAAGGGGACAAGCTCTGACAGGCGACACACCGATTGGGAGAGAGGAAGGGGCAGGCGGAGACCGCTCTGCTCCGGCAGAGGACTTGCAAGGAGGCCCCGGAGGCCAAGCTTAAAATAGCGAGTGGCCTGGCGGCTGGGGCTTCATCGTTACTGTTACTCAAGCAAAGACCACAGCTGTTGCCTGGGCCTTTGGCCCGACCGCGTACTTCTCTACAAGTCTGCTGTGAATTTCGCTAAAAGGCTGCTGTTGAGTAGCATTTTGAAAGGTAAAATGTGGGGAGAAAACAACGTTGACCACAGCTCGTGTTTCTTCATAAATTTGCTGGATTTGTAACTCAATGTCTTCACTTCTCTACTTTTTCTCCCATAGTATTAAAATTAAAAGAAAACGACCTCAAAAAATTCTCATTACAGATATGAAATATCACCTACAGTGTTCCATTTTGTAAGGGCCTCCCTGCTGTGTTCACTCAAAAATAATTGGGAAGGAAGAGGGAAGAAATGAGTTCTAATTTTTACCATCAGCTCCTCTATCAAGCACTGCACACACCTTAGTCAATGCAATCCTTACAACAACCACGTGAAGCAGATCTTTCCCCCTATAAAAGGGTTGGTAAACTATGGCCCATGAACCAAATCCAGCCTGCCACTTCTTTTCATAAATAAAATTTATTAAAACACAGCCACCCTCGTGCACTTAAACCTGGATTATGACTGCTTTTGAGCTGCAGTGGCTGAGTTGAATAGTCACTTGCACAAGGAAGAAATGGCCAGCAAAGCCCAACAGTAAGATTGCTGAGCCCTGAATGAGGAAACTGAGGCTCATTGAGAACAAAGGTCACGTTCAACGTTAAACAGCTCTCAGACTTTTGAAGGTAGAGGCCGATCTCAGATTTTTCCCAGTGCAACGTGAGATGAAATCCAAAGACTTCTCTGGGGCAAGCAGGATGCACTTATCTTCACAAAGCACCATATCACACACACTTGGGAACGTAATGGGGAAAGTCTGCAGAAGTAATGTGATAACCAGCTTCCCTGGTCCTCGATGCCAGTGCCCCTCACTTGCAGAGTGACATCTAAATGAAGGAATGTTAGTAGTTATGTCCTGTGAACCAGGAAAGAAACATAGATACTTGTTCGTAATATCTCTCAGTGCCAACTCAAAGTTTTGTTTTCTGGCTAAAAAAAATATGTGTTCCTCTCATAGGATGTCCTTTTCAACATAATACCCCTTTGAGGATTTTTTTAAATTTCCTATCGCCCTGCCCTGGCAGAGATGGTGAAGAGAAGTTGCTGACTTCAGCCTCCAGGCCAGTAAGCAGGAAGAGGGCACGGAAGCAAGAGGAAACATCTGGGCATAGAGATGGGAATTTGTGAACAAGGGCGGGCCTCCTAAAATGTTCCTGTTACTATTTGCCTTGAGTCGCCAGATAACCTCCCACTGGTTTCAAGTTTTTGAATTTTTACCCCATCAGATCATAAAGTCAAAAAGTCATGAGATTACCAAGTTAACAAAGCAACATGATGTTGTGAGCAAAGCTCAGAGCTGGGCCCTCAGCATCATGGATTCAAGCCCTGCTTCCCTCCTGAGTATCCACGTGGCTGAGCAGCTACCGAAACCCCAGTTTCTCTATTTAAAAATGGGAGCAAAATTCCCCCCATTTGCCCCACAGGATTACTCTAGGGATCAAAGTAGATAAAACATGTGAAAATGCTTTTAAACTATTAGAGACTATATAAAGTAAAAATGATCAGTATCACAAAGATGATGGTGATGATGGGTGGTGGTAACGGCAAAGATGAACAACCAAGAACATTTTTATTTTTTCAAACAGCAAATGAGTGCTGGCCCCAATTGTGCGAGGACACAGAATGATGCCCCCCTTAAGCTTGCAGCTTAGCCTGTTTCGTTTCTGCGCACCGTGCCTCAGTGTGCGACAGAAGAGGCAGGACTTGTATCATCCCAGCTGCGTGACTGATGCAACAAAGTTCTAGCTCGGAGAGAGCAGAAGAAGGCAAGAGGAGGGACCAGTCCTAAAGTCTTCCCATCCATGGTCTCTTACCAGAGAGTCATTTCTCTTTAGCTCTACCCATGTGTCCCCCAGGCATCTCAAAGTCAATTGTTTCAGAAACCCAGATTCCCTTTCCCACAGACTCCTGTCTCTTTTAAACACCTCTGACTTACTTAGGAAGTCATACCAAAGTACCCTTTTCCATTAATTGCTCCCTATTTTATCTGGCAGAAAATGTGTTGCTTTTATCGTCGAAAACTCATTCCAATCTGCCCCCACTTTTCCAAGCCCACTCCCGCCAGTTCTGCCCAGAGCCTCACCACATCTCACTTACTACAGGGGTCTTTGGCAGGTTTCTCTGCGGCCAGCCTTTCCCCTCCCGCCTGCCCTGACGTCTCCTTCACCCACGTTTCCCACAGAGCTCTGGAGCGTAATGACTCCCAGCACTTTCCCTTCCTGCTTGCGCAGGATGGCATAGGCGATGCTGGTATGGAAGGAGCTGGAACCGAGTGTTAGCTGCCCCTTCACCCTCTACGCTGGGCCACGAGCGGCTGCGAACTGCACAGGATGGGGCACAGAATACAGATCCAGTAAGTCCCTTGGGTCAGGGTCCACATTTTTATGAGCGTTGACAATGTAGCTAGCCACATGCTGGGTGCCCCACCGTTTGCAAACAAAGGACACTCTTCAGGGGCCACTTTCCCTCCTCTCAAGTTCTGCTGTGCTGCAAATCCCCTGGGGGTCCTTAATCTTTAACATTTTTAATTTGTGCACATGGGGATCACCACAACTGACAGTCCTTAGGTCAGCCCCGCTTCCACAAAGCGCGTTGCACAGCATAAGCCACCACTGCCCAGGGAGAGTTTTAATCTCTCGTTCAGTGAGTCGCTAACTCACTCATGAGATAACGCTCTTGGCAATGAGGGTCTCCACTGTGATATCGTGATTTTATCATATATTGAAATTCATCCTATGAAAAAGTGTTTACTATCAGAAAATGTGCTTATGACACAGGAAGGCAATGTGAAAATCATATTGTCATAACAGGATCTAGGGAGGAGGTAGTGGGAGGGCATCTTTTCAGTGAAGTTTTCTACTATTTTTGTTCTTGTTGGTGTCTGCTTGCTTACTCTCTGCACACTCAGCTCGTTGATAGGTCATGAGAGCTCACCTTATTAGAAAGTTGTGAGGGGAGAAAATCTCAACATTGAGAAAATGTAAAATTTAACTTAGCTTTCTCCATAAATTTGGAAAATATTTATTGAACTGAGTATCTTGCCCCTATGTTCCCTGAGAATATTATTTATCATTTGTGGGACCAAGATCTTTATTTTTAAAAGATAAAGATTTTTTTTTTTTTAAATAAGACTCATTTCATGATTACCATAGAGTAAGAACTAAAAGTTGAAATTTATGTTACACTTAGAGCAAAAGTCCTGCTTTTTTTTTTTCTCTCCAAACTTGTAAATACCAGAGACGACACTTAGGGGCTTTGGGAAAATAACAGCATGTTATCCAGACACAGAGCTGGGCATTGGTGGCCAGCCACAGGGAGCAGCACTAGAGCTAGAATGAGTTAAGTCACTGGCACAGGACGGGATGACTAAGGCTACCGAAGGATATGGCACAGGGAGGGGCTCTACATTTCTGGAAGTATATTTAGCGTGAAAAGGAAAACTGACAAGAAAGGTCATGGGTAGGTTACCTCGTACTGGGATAAAATCCTGATATGCCTGGAACAAGCTGCCCCATAACTCTGAAGGCCTGGGGATGCGGAGAGAGAGGGGCGGGGTTGAATTCCATCTCCGCTGTTTACAAGCCCAGTTATATTAGGCAGTGTGATTAACCATTGCCAGTCTCTGTTATATTTGCTTATGTGAGAATAATAATAATAATTGATAATAATAGGTGGCTTTTTATGTACATGCATATATATGAATTTTTAGGATCAAGTATCTAAAAATGGCTTTATATCTAAAAAATGTTGATAACTACTAAAATTTGACATCAACAAACATGGGAACTACAAAAGTGACGAGTTACATGGTTGCTCTTGTTTTTTGCATGATAATGCTTTACACCTAGACATTCTGCAAACAAGTTCAGCGCTTACATATGTGATTAACCCACTGAAGAGATCAGACCCTGGTGACGTCAACTAGACTGATGTAAGCACTAGGATGCTGCGGGTCTGCCCTCGGGTATGGAAAAACCACAGCTAGTACTATTGCTTTCATGAGTCTTAATTTTATGTCCATTACATGCCACAGTCTTTTCTTTAAGGAGTCTGAAGTGTTACTTGAAAGTTAGGGTGACACAGCTATTGTGTTTTCTCCCAATATCCTTCTTCTGCGTGCTTTCCAGTCTCCACCAGCTCAGGAGATCCTCAGCCATGGAGAACGCCTCCTGCACGCTGAGGTGTCCTGCCCACCGCTGCCCTTGGGGGTCCTGCATCTGTTACTTGTGTTGCTTCAAGTCCAATGTTCTCCTTTCACAATGATGTCTGTCCGGCAACAAGTGCAAGTGTCTAACAGGGAGGAAACAACCATATTTTCTGTCCTAACTATGTGGTGATTTCTCTGGTGTTTTTTCCTCCTCAAGTTTAAAAATACTCAATGAATCAAGAATAAACTTTTTTTAACAAATTCTTATTTTTAAAAAATTTTATTCAATTTATTGGGGTGACATTGAGAGTAAAATTATATAGGTTTCGAGTTTATAGCTGTATCTTTCTATTGCGTTGTGTACTCACCACTCAAAGTCAAGTCTCCTTCCATCACCCTATATTTGATACCCTTTAAACAAACAAAGAAACAAAAACTCATAGATATAGACAATAGAAAGTATGGTGGTTACCAGAGGGAAAGAGGGGAGGGGGTAGAAATGGGTAGAAAAAGAATAAACATCCTTGAGGGTTCTAGCCCCCTGAGTAGGAAGGAAAAACTGGATTTGCCCCATAAGAAGGAGGTACAGGATTATCTAAATCACGTTCAGTGGGTACAGTGGGCTTGCTGTGATGAGCAAAGGTTTGAAAGACACAAGACCTGGCCTAACACCTTGGCTCCAGCTGGTGGAAGACACATCACTCTCCTCAGATGACTTGAACTCTATGAACCACAGCTGCGTTGTTGTTTTTTTAAAATGTTTTTATTATTGATTTGAGAGAGAGAGGAAGGGAGAGGGAGAGAAACATTGATATGAGAGTGAAACATCGATCAACTGCCTCCTGCACGCCCCCTACTGAGGACTGAGCTCACAACCCAAGCATGTGCCCTAACCTGGAATTGAACAGGTGACCTCTCAGTACACGGGACCACGTTCAACTAACCGAGCCACACCAGCCGGGGCCACAGCTGCATTATTAGTACTAGCTGCTCTATAAGTGTCTAAGATTTGGAATATTCCTAAACCATCAAGCACTATGCAAACATTAGTTACTACTGTGAAGACTTTTTTATAACTTCTATAGGGAAAAGAGTGCTGGAAGTTATAGCTAAGAATTTAGGTCCTTTACAATTCCATAGACAATATCTTGGAAACCCTTCAATGCTAAGATTAAAGATCATACATATTCAGGAGGGTTAATATGCATGTCTTATATACAAAAATATTTTTATTAAGAGCAAATAATATGGTCAGTAAAATGGGGCACAATTTTAAACAAAAGACCATTAATGCAAAAAATAGATAGCATGTAAAAGAACTGTATTGAATAAAATATTTCTAGCACACATACACACGTGTGCATGCACACACACACACACACACACACAAGAAATAGCATTAAGAAGAAAAGGAAATGAAAACGTTAATGAGTTCAGAGGCAGGTGAAATTTTCCCTAACATGGGGTTGGTTGGGCACTAGGGAGCCTGGGAACTTCTTAGGTCTATAGCCCCGAGGTCGGGTACAGTCTCAGAGGGTCTCCTTAATCGAAGAGAAATTTTAGTGTAACAGACCAGATGCCAGGTCCATGTTTCACTCTATGGTTGGAAGATTTTCAGATCAATCTACTCTCCCATCTTCTTCTCCAGTGCAGATAACAAAGTTTGTTTCTGAAATCTCCCAGGACCCGGTTAGACTGGCTCTGGGTCCCGGTGTCGAGTGTGGCACTAGCCAAATCAGTGACAGCTGCCCCCCCACCATAGACTGTGAGGTCTAACATTCCTCAGGACTGTATGTGCATGAGAAGGGGGACGATTCCTCCTTACATGGAGTGTTCTGTGTATGGAGGGTCATTTCACTTCTCTTTCTCATACTGTCCAATTTTAGAATTAATTTTAAAAATAAAAAGTTATCACACATTCCCAGTGCTTCCTGGAGGGAATTACCACCCATGCTGAGAAGCTCTGGGCTTCGAGCCAGTTGCTGCTGAGGTTGGACTTTTAAGAGGAATCTGAAAACCCCTTTCTCTTCTCTAAACTCTTCTCACCAGAAGAAAAATAAGGTTTCCGGGGCCCAAAGATGAAGAGCTGTGTCCTGGACATCTGGCATTTGATTGGTTGCCAGAAACATAAAGCCCTTGCTTGTGTTGACATAATCCCTGCCTGTCATTAGAGGTTAGTAGGGCCCCAGGTTTAACTTTCCGAACTCCCAGGTAAATGAGGGTGGAGGCCTGCAAACCCACTCCTCAGCCCAGATTATCTGTGTCTGAGATTAGTGATGGGAGTCAAGAATTTTATTTTCTGGTGGGCAGCAGGCTAAACAGGACCATCAAATGGCCAAGGGTAGCCCACAGTGCAGTGGGGGTCCTGCTGCAATTCGGGCAGCAGGGCCTACTGTACCTAGGTTCCCCCTAGACTAGTTCCTTAGCTCTACCTGCTCTGCAGCTCTAGTCAATGCACCTCCCCTCATTTCTACCATTTTCTGAGTCTTGTTCTTCATTTTAATTCTTCTGTTGACATTCCTTCCACATTGTGTCCCTTTTAGGCATATCTATTTCATATAGTTGTCTGAACTGATCCTGTCCCAACTTGCTTTCTTAAAGAAGTTTTAAGGACTCTAGAGAATGGAGCATGTCAGAGTTAAGGAAATAGCCTTCAATATTCCAGGGCGCTGAAGGCGCCAGGCCTACTAAAAACACCCACCATCCGATTCCTGAGTCCCTCGGGGGAATGTAAGCTCTCTCCTGAAAATCATTTGCCAACCATTAAGAGAGCATTCGCTATGTGCTGAGCCGAGAACCGGGAGCCCGGGGAGTAAAACAAGGTCCACACCCTCCGCCCTCCCCCACGAGGTTTTAGTCTTTTTAGGAGGTGGAAATTCTATAAGCCAATAATCAGAGGCATGAGATAAATGTGCAGATAAGACCCAAGGAGTCAAGAGGAGGTAAGATCTGAGTTCCTGGGGATTAGAGAGGGTCATTGTGGAGCCAGCTCGTTCCTCAAGGTCTCGGAGGAGCAACTGTCTGCCCAGGAGTCTCTTTTAACAGTGAAAGTCTGTAAAACTGGAAACTTCTCAGTCCCTGGCAAACCATGTCAGCTGGTGGCCCCATTTAGAGCTTTAATTAGCTGACATATGACCTGAATAAGCGTAACTAGTAGATTTTCACTGGGCAGAGGGAGCGGAGATGGTGAGGCAGTCAAAGGAAAGGGTGCGAGCAGGCCCAGGAGGGCATGGCCGTGGTTTGGAGTTCCCAGGCATTCTGTGTCCTGGAGGGAACAGTGCACACTGGGGAGGGGTGGGAGATCAGATTGCTGGAGCAGACAAGGGTCACATAGAAAATGTCCTGCTGAGGAAGTCGGCTTAGCTCACCCTTGCTCAGTGTGAAATGATTAATAAGGAGGCGTTAAGACAGTTGGAACCTTGAAACCTATAGGAGGAAGGGTATAAAACCTCTTGAACCCCCACCAGCCCGTGCTCAGATTAGCTGGGTGCCTGCTTGTGTTTCAAGCCAACTGTATCTCTAATAAATTTGGTTGCCTTGCTTCCTTAATAAATTCTCTTACTTTGCTTCTGCACTGCTATCTCTCATGTGTTTGAAATATTTCTTATGAGACTGACAAGAACCAAGGAGGGGACAGCTCTCTCCCTCCTGCTCAGGGGACTGTGTAATAACATCTTTTCTGTGTCTGATAACATCATCTCCCCTTAAAAGAGAAACAGTGACTCTGGCAGTGTGACTCAGTTGGTTGGAATGAACGTTGTTCCATGCACTGAAAGGTGGCAAGTTCGAGTCCAAGTCAGGTTGTGGGTTCAATCCCAGTCTAGGCACAGGTGTAAGGCAATGGATCTATGTTTCTCTCTCACACTGATCTCTCTCTCTCTCTCCCTCTTCCCCTATCTCTAAAATCAATAAGAAACATATCCTTGGGTGAGGGTTAAAATAGAAACAAAACAAAACAAAAAGAGCGTACATCAGCCCAGCGTAATAGCAGAGAAAAGAGACAGTAGGAAGTTAGAACTGTGTGGGCATGAAAACCAGAAAGCTGAGTTGAAATCTCAGATCCTCCATCTATTAAAGGAAGTCTCAACTCTGGCCGAACATTAGAATCACCCAGGAAATTAAAAAAGAGAGAGAGAAACAGTGATACTAACTCTGTTGCTTTCCTGGAGAACCAGAGAGATAATTCCTGTGGGCAGGTAACCAACTGCATTTTTCCCATGGCCTTCAGGCTAACAGCTCCCTTACAGATATGTTAATTATTGGAGGAATTCTCCTTGAGGCTTGAGATTTTGGAAGGACTGCCCTTTGCCAGAATGCACCTGTAAGAAAGAGGTGGGGAAATATGTATAAAATAATGACTATTTATGAAAGATTTGCAGGAGTCTCAAGATTGGACTCATATTAGCAGTGGCCATGGGTGTGGAAACAAAGAGATTTAGATATTTTGTGCTCTTCCTTGGGTCCGCATTTGCTCCCAGACGTATGCAGTCCTCCGTCACCTCTTGCCCCTCCCATTCTCCCGTCCCTGACATAAAAGAAGCCTGAACTCTGGACTCTCAAAAGATGGATTTGAGGAACCTCTAAGGGCCCCACTTTCTCAAGTTGGCATCTTCTTGATCAATAAAACTTTCCTTACTCCAAAGTCTGACATTTTTAATATTGGCCTTTTGAAACATCGGGCATGAGGATTTGGAACTAGTAACAGGCAGGCTCTAGAAAATGTCAGGCAACCAGCAGTTCTAGGTTTGGGATTTGTAGTTGGAATGATCAGATGGCTAATGATGTAAGAGAAAGCTGACTGAAAAGAAAAAAAAAAATAACTGAATTCATTAGCAATTGAAGTTACCCTTAAATTGTCTGCACAACTTTAGCAAGGCTACATAATAGGTCTTAAATGTGAAATAACTTGGCAATAACGTAGCCTGGCAGAGTTAATGTTAACTATATATAATTTGCATGTGAAATGGATCAGCCTGTAATCTCAATGCAAAAGAGAGCTATATTTAGTCTCACCTACAAGGGGAGCTAACTTACAAAAAAGTTAACTGCCCATGAGGTTAATATAACATTTTTAATTAAATGGCACCTATTAAGACCTTTCTCAGTTAATTCCAATAAGAGACTGCACAGCTCCTTGTGTGGCCCTGAATACCCTTGGCTGCCAGCACTGTGGACACCCCATGGTTTCTATTTGCTTTGAAATTCCAACTCATTTGCCCATCTGACTGCAAGTGCCTTTCCAAGCTACCTTTCCTCTCCTACCTTCTCTGCCACAAAGACATAGCGATCCACACAGTTCTAGAACATATGCCATGCTCTTTCCAAGCCATGCAGTAGGTCATGCTCTTCCTTGCTCCTGAAGTCTTCACTCTACCTCTGCCAGCAAATTACCATTTACTCTAATGGCCAGCGCTCACACACCTGCTCGCCTTGTCCGCCCCAGGCAGGGGTTCATCACCTTGTCCCCCCAAGCATCCACCACACCCCATAGAAGGATCTGTTTAGCTGTGAGTGTTCTCATGGCAGAGAACATACTTGTCTCTTATCTCCAGCACCCACCAACCTGCTCGGAAACAGAGAATATGCTCAAAATGTGTTCAGCACAGAAATAGAAGAAAAGATTTTGCCTTTTCCAGGTGTAGCCCAGATGCCCATGGAGGGGGTCCTAGGAAGGCATTTCCATGGATCTCCACAATGATACCTGTGAAGAAGGAAAGAAAGAAGCACTAATATTTTGAACTTCTCAAATTGGCCCAGCCCTCAAGAGTTCATTTCCTATGCAACTTTGACTCTGGAACTGAATTGGATTTTATCAAACAGTAATTTGTCACTCGTGTGGTAGGTGGAGGTGGGTGACTGATGTGGAATCTTGGACAATCACTCTAACCTGTCAGAAGGACAAATGGATTAGTGAGAATTATTATTCATAGTGGTAGACGTGGCTTTGCATCAGCCTAGCCAAATCAAAAGCCTATTTAAAGGGAAGCTACCTCATACCTGACCCCTTTCCTAACTAAATATTATTGCCAGTAAGGCCAGTGTAGTCAAAACAGCTCACTTGAGTTCAATTTCAGGCTATTACATCTGCTTCCTTTGATTAATACTTCAGAATATTTTTTATTATACTTGTTTATAAAAATGTGACCCTGAATATTATGAAGTCTTTATATCACTAGAAATAAAAATTTCCAAAGAAAATAAATATAACTTTCCCGGTCTTATTTCTTTTTTTAAAAGTCTATAAGTTATTGTTGTGGCCTGAATTGCAGCCCCTTCCCCACTGATATGTTGAAGCCCTGACACCCCCAATGTGACCAATGTGATTGTGTTTGGAGAGAGGGCCTATGAGGGGGTAATTACAGTTACATGAGATCATAAGGGTGGGCCCCTAATTTAATAGTACCCCTGTCCTTATAAAAAGAGAAAGAGGTGCCGACACTCTCTAAATGCACACAGAAGAAAGGTCATGAGAAGACACAGAGAGAAGGCAGATGTCTACAAACCAGGGAGAGAGCCCTCACCAGACACCAGCTCTGATGGTCCCTTGATCTTGGACTTCTAACCTCCAGAAATGTGAGGGGAAAGTTTCTGTTGCTTAAGCCACACAGTCTGTGGTAATTCTGGTTTGGCAGCCTGAGCGGACTAATACAATTACATACAGTGACATACACAAGGCTTAAATGGATATTGCTGTATGTTTTCACATATGTATATGTTCACACAACCCCCTCCCTGATCAGGATAGAGAACATTTGCAACAACCCAGAAAGATCCCCAGCAACCTCCCAGGAAAGTCCAACCTGCACCTTCCCTGAGAGGCAACCACTGTTCTGATTCCTACCAGCACAGATTAAGTTTTACCTCTAGTAGAATGAAACCTTAGAGTGTGTACCCTTTCTTTTCATTCTGAATGTATTGGCTCAACATAATGTGTTTTTTATATTTATTCACATAATTTCATGTATCAGTAGCTGTTTCTATATATTTCTGAGTGATACTGTATCGTATAAATGTATTGCAATTTATTTATACACTATCCTGTTAATGAATATTGGAGTTATTTGGGGTTTTTTTTCTATTATGAATGATCAGCTATTCTGATCATTCTTTTAAAAGTATTACTGTAACATGTTTTTTATTTATCTTGGGTATATACATAGGAGAGGAATACTTCAATCATTGGTTAGTTAGATATTTAACTTAGTGAGAAAGTATTAAAAAGTTTTCCGAAATGGTTACAGTGCAATTTTATACTCTCAAAAGCCATATTAAGAATTCGGATTGCTCCACAGCATGGCCGACACTGGTGCAGTGGTTTTAGCTAATCCTGTGGACATGTGTGGTATCTTATTGTGTTTTAATGTGCATTTCTTTGATGACTAACAATTTTGTTTACAGACTAATTTACACCTCCTTTTTAATTTTTTTTTATTTGTAGAAATTCTTTATTCTGGAAAATAATCCTTTCTCAGATATCTGTGCAAATGATACTGTCTTTCAGTCTGTGGCCTGCCTTTACATTTTTTTAAGATAGCCCTCTGATGAACTGAGGAGTTTAAGTTTTATAAAATTCAATTTGTTATTTTTCACTATATCCTGTGTCTGTCCTCAAAAAATATTTCTTGCTGCTCAGTCACAAAGATGTTTCTCCTATGTTTTCTTCTAGAAACTTTATATTATTAGCTTTTATTTCAGGTGTGTGGTGCACAAAAATTAATTTTTGTATACAGTGTAAGGTAGCAGTTGAGATTCATTTTATTCCATAAAGATATCCAATTGCTTTTCATAATGCATTTAAAATAATTAATTTTTATTTAATTGATTTGTTGCCTTTTGTTAAGAATTAATTGAAGATAATATGACTGTATTTGTGGAAACTTAATTTGTTACAATGATCTATTTATTTATCTTTATGCGAAGTTCACACCTTCTTGATTACTGAAGACTTATATCGAATTCAACTTCATTCTTTTTCAAAATCACTTAGGTAATTCTAAGTGATGGCAAGTCTAAGTTTTGGCATGAGAATTTGATTCGCAAATTATTGCAACAATATACTATTTCTATTCATTTAATATTGTGTGGAATCTCTTGGTCAAGCTGAGAAACACCCACACAATAAAATATTGACTCTTCAAAAACATGATACTGGTGGGAATGCAGGCTGGTGCAGCCATCATGAAAGATAGCATTGAGGGGACTCAAAAAATTAAAATTTTGACCCAGCAATTCCATTTATGGAAACATATATGAAAAAAATCCAAACACTAATTCAAAAGAATATATGCACCCCTAGTTTATAGCAGTGTTATTTACAGTAGCCAAGATCTGGAAGCAGCCCAAGTGGCCATCAGCAGATGAGTGGATGAAAGAAGCTGTGGGACATTTACACCATGGCACAGCACTCGGCCATAAAAAAGAAGGAAATCTTACCTTTTGCGACAGCATGGAATGGACCTGGAGATCATTATGCTGAGTGAATAAGCCAGCCAGGGAAAGAGAAAGACAAATACTGTCTGATCTCACTTATATGTGGAGTCTAATGAACAAAATAGAAACCAGAGGCATGGATGCGTGGAGCAGACTGACAGCTGTCACAGGGCAGGGGTTTTGGGGGCTGGGTGAAAAAAGGCGATGGGTTTAAATAAACATACAAATAAACTATATATAACACATAGACACAGATAACAGTATGGTGATAGCTAGAGGGAAAGGGGGGGCGAAAAGGGCAAAGGGGGTAAATGAGGACAGAAAACACTTTACTTTGGGTGATGGACACACGATGCCATGTGCAGACAATGTTTTGTTGAGTTGTACACTTAAAAAGCATATGGTTTTGTTAACCAATGCCACTCCAATAAACTCAATAAAAACAAAACAAAATATGATTCTAGTGTATTTCTGCATTTATTTAGATGTTTAAACTTATTTCAGCAACGTTTCATAATTTTTACTAAGGCCTTAAAAATCTTCCATGTTTACTTCCAAGTATTTTTTATGCCATTGCAAATCTATATATGGCATTTTGTTTGTTTGTTTTTTGCCTTATTGCAGCAGCCAGGAGCTCCAGTCCATTAGCAGTGAGTGTGGTGATGTGAATGGACATCGTTGTATTGATTTGATTATATTTTCACCGTTAAATATGGTGTTCGCTGTAGATTATTCATAGATGGCCTTTATTAGGTTGAAGAAGCCCTTTGATTCTACATTTGCTTAGAGTTTGTGTCATTTTTTATTTTTTTTTGCATTTATGGAGATGACTAAGTAGATTTTTTCTTTGTCAATAATAATGAAGTATATTGATTTATTTGGTAACATTTAACAAACCTTGCTGCTTTGAATAAATCTGACTTGATCAAAGTATATTATCATTTTTATACATTGTAAGAAATAATTTTAATAATTATTTTGTTAAATATTTTAGTGCCTGTTCATTAGAGATATCAGTCTTGAGTTTTTGTTTCTTGTCATGTGTTTATCTGGTTTGGTGTCTTACTGATAATGCCTCATAGAATGAGTTGGAAAGTGCTTCCTTCTCAATTTTCTGAAGGAATATATACAGTGCTTTAAATGCTTGCTAGGGCTCACCAATGAAGCCATTTATGCCTAGAATTTCCTTTGTGGAAAATTAAATACGACTCAACTTTTTCCAATAAATATAGGGCTATTCAGATCTTCTGTTTCTTCTTGAGACAGTTTTGCTAATAAATGTCTTGAAGGGAATCTTCCATTTTATTTTAACTGAAGAATTTATTAGCATCAAGAGTTTCATAATCATCTCTTAGGATTCTCTTCATGTTGCTCAGATTCTGAGTGACATCCTCTCCTGCATTCCTGATATTGGTAATTTATGTTTTATATCTTCTCTTTTTTCCTTGATCAGTCTGATTAAGGGGGTACTGATCTTGTCTTTTAAAAGAACCTTTTTTTTTACTTTGTTGACTTTATTGTTTGTTCTTTTTTATGTATCTCTGCTTTATCTGTTTTGTTTCTTCTACTTAGTTTGCATTTAGTTTACTCTTATTTTTCGAGCCTCTCAATGCTTAAGCTTAGATTATTAATTTTAAACATATGTTCTTCTTTTATAAAATTATTTGAAGCAATAGATTTCTTTCTAACCAGTGCTAAGCTGCATCCCACAAATTTTCTCTATTTTATTATAAACATTCATTGTGTAATATTAGCAACTATTTGTATTTCTTATTTTAATTTTTTATGTTTCATTATTTTGTACTTAGTATCAATTTAATACTAAATAATACTAAATATTACAAATTATTTCTTTAGTCCATAGGTGATTTAGAAGACTTTTCTAATTACTAAGTATTTGACTCTATTTTCCAGATATTTTAAGTTTGTTTTTATTACAATTTTATATGGACAGACTCGGTATAATTTACTTTGTTAAAATGTTGTTGACTTGTTTTATGGTTCAGGATATGGACTATCTTGGTGAGTTTTTATAACACTTGAAAACACTATGCATTCTACACTTTGGGGTAGTCTATAAATATCAGTTAGGTTAAGTTATTTGATGATGTTTTTCAGTTCTTCTAGATGCTTAGTGATGTGTTGTCTACTCTTTCTGTCAGTTCCTGGAAGAGAAATGTTAAAATCTCAAACTGTAATTGTTAAATTTCTTAAATTGTTTTTAGTTCTATTAGTATTTATCCGTGTATTTTAAAGATCTATTATAAGATGTGTGTAAGATTTCTTATATCACTGCTAACATCCTTGAATTAAAGTCAACATTGTTTGATATTACTATAGCCACTCACACTATCTTACAATTAGTGCTTTCAAGATATATCTTTTTCCATCCTTAAGCCATTTATGTCTTTCTATTTAAAGTTTGTTTCATGTAAACAGCACAGTCTCAGGTCTTGTTTATTTATTTAATCTGATAATGCTTGCCTTTTATTGGCATGTTTACTCTATTTACATATAATGTACATATTTTTTCTGGATTTAAGTCTATCATGTTGCTAATTTTTTATTATTTGTCTCATCTGTTTTGTTTCTTGCTTGTGTTTTACTGCCCTTATGGGCCACAGCCCTGCTGCAATCTCTGTTTCCAAGTCCTGAAAACATTTTCCTATATTTCATCCAGTTTTTGAAATTGTTGTTGCTTTTCCAGACAAAGAATAAGTCCAATATCCATGATCCATCATAACCCAAAGGGAAGTGCTTTCCAATGTGTTTTGACATTTAATACTAAATCATCCACATTTCCCATGACTAACAAGTGCCTCGTAATCCCTGGGCTCTGATCCCAGGCAGAGATGCTCTTTCCATGCTGAGCTATCAGCAACATGAGTAGATGTGGAAGAGAAACGTGGGTGATGGGCCAGCACTAGAGGAAGCCGCCCTGAGGGAAAGCAAGTCAGCGGTCAGAACAAGCAGTGCATCTGGAATCCCAATTTCAGGCCAGCTTTCAACCAAAATCAACAGTCCCATGTGCTTTAGTTAGCTGACTTAGCTACCCAGTGCCAGGAACAAAAAGTATGATTGATAATGGAAAACACGTAACAACCATTCAAGGATTCTTATCAGTGAGGAGGGAGGGAGCCTGGCATGTAAGCCACAGCTGCCTGGGATTGGGGTACCAAGGCAGGTTCCCCAAGCACCACCTAGGTTCGTGCTTCCAAGGCAGAAAGCCATCAAGGGTGCTTGGGAATGTACTGGTTATCCATTGCTTTGTAACAAATTATGCCAAAAACTTACCAGTTTATGGCAACAAACATTTATTATCTTATTTTGCTTTGGTGGGTCAGGAATCCCAGAGGGAACTAGCTGGGTGGTTCTGGCTCAAGGTCTCTAATGAGATTACATCAGGCTGTTGGCTAGAGCTGCAGTCTTCTGAGTCCTTGGAGGTCTCAGAGTCTCCATGGCTGTTGACCAGGGACCTCAGTTCCTCACCCTCTAGGCCTCCCCTTAGACTACCAAGTGTTTTCATGACATGGCAGCTGGCTTCCCCCAAGGGGGGAGGGTGGACAGAAAGAGAGAAAAAGTGATCACATGCTATGACCAACCCTCTGCCTCCCAGGCATCGCTTTGGCTGCATTCTGTTCATTAGAAGTGAGTAGCCAAGTCCAGCCTATGCTCAGTGGGCCAGGTTTATACAAGGACATGACTACAAGGAAGCAAGGGGCTCTGATGATCACCTTTGAGGTGCCATCTGCAAGAACTCTGGTGTTAGGGTTTAGGGCCTCCTGACTTTTTCTTGGCTGGGGGTATGGTTGGCTATGAAAACTGGAACTACAGAAAGGCTCAGTGCTGTTGGGAGAAAGTGTTCTAGTTGTGTTGAGGCTCTAGCTACTTACTATTTTATGTTCCTCTTTCATCATCTGCATATAGGTTCTTCCAACCTCCGAGACTATTGTTTAAGAGATATTCCTTTTGTAAACCATACCTTTTATGCTTTTATTAAAAGAAAGTATATGTATTGCTTAAAAATTAGAAAAAAAATAAAAGTCCTTTTACTTGTTTCTTCTTTTTTTTATTTTTATTTTTTTTATTGGAGAGAGAGGAAGGGAGAAGGGAAGAGAAATAGAAACATCCATGAGAGAGAAACACAGATCAGCCACCTCCTGCATGTCCCCTACTGAGGATCAAGCTGGAAAACCCAGGCATGTGCCCTGACCAGGAATCAAACCAGTGACTTCTTGGCGCATGGGATGACACTCAGTCCACTGAGCCACACTGGCCGGAAAGAATTAAAAGTCCTTTTAAGTCACCTACCCAGAAATAACCACTATTAATAATTTGATGAACATTTCAGACATTTTCATATCTACATAAACACACAAACTATATATTATATAATTTTACATAATTTGACAATATTACACCTGCCTCTCAGCAACTGCAATTTTTCACTTGATAATATGTTCTGAGCAATTTTTCATGTCACTAAACACAGCTCTATACCATCATTTTTGGTGACTGCACTGTGTCCCACTGTATGGATGCCTTATAATTTACTCCACCAGTATTTAGTAGACTATTAAGGTTGTCTCAGGTCTGTGTTTTTAGAGGAACTGAATGTGCAGCTGTGGGGATGCCAGTTTAACCCAAATCCAAAATGCAGGCCACGCATTATTGTGGCTTTACTTCCTTTCTGTATGCTTTCAGATTTTAGTGGAAATGTTAACATTTCACAATTATCTGTGAAAGATGTAAAAAAAAAAAGATAAATGTAAGGATTTCAAGAGGCCAGAGGTTGCTACAACACGTATGATTCAGGAGGACTTTACTATTTTCTAGGCAAAATTCACTTTACAAATTTTATGAGAAGATCCACAACTCATACCCTCTCCATTCATTCTTAACATAGAACGTGGAAGACAGAAAAAGACATTAATCAGAGCCATTGACAAGATGAGCCCTAAACAGAAAGTGTTTGTATAAAAGCCCACAAAGCGAGAACCAATCACCCAAATCATGCTGCAACACTATTGTCCTATGCTCATTTAATTCTCCCCATAAAAGTTATACAAACAAATAAACAAACAAACACATTGACTTTAGATCATGTAACTCAGGCTACCATGTCAATTGCAGCCCTAATGGGCACTTTAGGGAGTGAATTAAGATGTTATTAACAGTTCCCTAACAACTGACATCAACCAAAACTTTTCCAGGCAAACCTGGACATGTGGTCAACCCAAGTTAAGGAAACTGAGGCACAGATTACTGAAACAACTCGTCAGCATCTACAGCAAGTGAATTAGCTGAGAATAAAATTCAGGCCTCTACTGCTCCAGATCCTTTGCTTTTTTGTAGACTTCCAGGTCCCTAAATATCTCTGCAGGTTTGCTCTCTACTTGGTGCCACTTCTCCTAAGGTAAGATCTTATAGATACAATTTTTGAACGGTTGGAACTGCTCACTTGGAGATACATTCCTACAGCACTGATGCATTTATTCTTACAAGATTCAGTGGTCATTAAATACTTGTTTAAGTACCGGGTTCCTTCATGTGCACAGTCTTACTCATGTTCTCACAACTTAGGACACTGCAGAGGGGTAGATCGTAGGTTCGCCACTAGAGAGAGTCTAGAGAGATTTTGGGGTGTACAGCTTGCAAGTTCAGTGCTTTGTGAAGACGAAGCCAAGGGCGGTGGGGAGTTGATCCTTTATCTCCACAAGACAGTGATTTTCAAGCCGGGTGCTGCAAGAATTTTTAAAAGATGCAACACCTACCCATTTAGTCAGAGGCACTGACCTCTTTTCCTTTAGACTGTAGAATAAAAATTGACAGCAGCCAACACAACAATAGCCATCCTGTGTGAATGAATAAAAATTATGTAAATTTATTTTTTGTCAGATTGGCAAAAATATATATATATTTTGGTGTGCCACAGAATTTTAGTAATTAGTTTATGTGCTGTGAGATGAAAAAGGTTGAACATCACTGCTCCAAGAGAATGGAATTTTTTTATGCAACCACAAAATTACTTTCCCTAATTCTGCCTCTAATTTTTACAGCTTTGTTCTGTGTTTTAAGTTTTTCACTTAGTTTTAACATGTATCAGAAATTTTGCTGTCCCATGTGTGGCTTTTTCCCCAGACTCTTCTACTCCCTCTTTTTCCTCATAACTCCCATGTTTATCTCTAGTATTTAACTCATGATATTGTATTATAATTACTTACGAATGTTTCTGAGTACCCACCCTTTCAGTTATTATCTTATGAAAGGCAAGAACTACCTTATTAATTTCACTCTTTCTAGCACAAAGTTGGCACTTGGTTAATCATTGAAGAGATGAATAAGTGGACAGAATAAAGGCATATAATATGATCCAAGAGAAATCTGTATTTTAAGATGGCAATCTTGAGATGGGGATGCTTCTGAGATATTAATGCAGATTTTAATATGTCAAGGAAAAAAGGCCTTGCCAGAGAAAATATAGCAAACAGCTGACTTCTTAAGTTATCTCCAACTTTTAATCAAACAAGAGAGAGAGAAAGGGCTTAAGAAATCGTCAGTGTGAGCCAAAAAAGCAGTCAATTGGGGCAGATCATATTTTAATAATTAACAAAAAGTATGCATAGGCCTAATTATCACTTACATTCATGCTGCTGTATTTCTCAGACCTCTGAGATAAATAAGATGCAGGAGAGTGAGGGAGCCCAGCAAGGCCTCATGAATTCTTATTTTCAATTAAAAAGTGATTAGGCATAAGATTTCTCTCCCTTCCTTTCTTCCATCCTTCCTTCCTTTCATAACTACCAGACATTGTCAAGATCTTGGAGAATCTTGATTCTATTATCATCTACAACTATCCTGGTATCTGTAATCAGATCAGCATTTAATTAAAATGTGGGATAAAACAGGGTTAAAGACAAGACCCTCAGATGCACCACTAAGAACCTCTGTCAAGTTTGACATTGGTTCATTCACTCTTTCTCTATGATTTATGCAATCACCTATGAATTAAATTATTGTGCTCTCATATAATTCACATTTCTAGTCCTTGAATATGATGGGACTATGAGATTTTTGCCAAATGCCATATTCGGGTAAGAAATGCGTACCTATTTCTCTTTTAAAATGGTAATAAGTCACCCCGCCAGTGACTTGAGCATCCATCTATGATGCAGGAGATTGAGGTTTGATTCCCGGTCAGGGCACATGTTCAGGTTGTGGGCTCGATCCCCAGTAGGGGGCGTGCAGGAGGCAGCCGATCAATGACACTCTTTCCTCATTGATGTTTCTACCTCTCTCTCTCCCTCTCCTTTCCTCTCTCTGAAATCAATAAGAAAATATTTTTTAAAAAGGTAATAAGTCTAGTTTGCCCTGACTCATCTTTGAACCAGTGCTTTTTTTGTTATTGATTCTTGCCTTTTACTTAAATATCAATTTATTTAGTCACTCAACAATTATTTTTCAGATGAATTCTGAGATAAGCATTATGCTAAATACTTGTGTCAAATCACTAGCTTTTAATATTTTTCATCTACCTTTGGTCTTATTTTTAAAAGCTAAACAATATTTGCCTGACTTCAGTCCTCAGGGACCTAGTTTCTTACTTCAGAATTTAAGCTAATCACTGACAATGTGTGTTTTTTTCTGATATCAAATTCAAGACTTTAAAAAAAACAGTGTCAAATATCTAATTTTTCTGGCACAGGCTAGACAACTGAACTCAAGATCATCTGAAACATTTTTCTGTTTTCAATTCTTTTCTGATGAGTTTCTCTTCCTTGAGGCCTCGTTTTTCCTGCACTTCCTCCATTGAGGACCGTCTACTACTTCTTTGACCATTGTGTGACCTGCCAATTCCTTCTATAACAGGTCCTTGGTTCTTTGTTCCAGGTTGTTTCTTTCATTCTATAACCCACACTTGACATTTGGCATTCTTTAAAACAGGACAAGAGAAGAAAATCTTAGTGCCTTTGATATTGTCATATTTCTATCTTCCTCAATGTCAATGACATTGTGCCCCTCTCTCTGACTTTTTATGGGAAGAGCCACCTTTGTTCATTGTGTCATTTGGGGAACAATATTTCTAATGAGCTACAGTTATTTGTGTTTTGTATCTCAACCCTATGTCTTACTCTCAGTTACAGTTGTCTTAGTTTCCTGTGGCATCTTATTTCATACCTAGTGTGCTAATATTGATGGTCCTGCCGGAGTAGAAGGTGATAGTATCATAAGAATGTTAAGGGATGAGACTATGTATATGAATCTTCAAAACCATTGTGTCATTTAGTCTTAATTAGGACCAAATAATGACCAGAAATCCTATGTATTTCTCTAATGCCAAACCCCATGATTTGGAATTCTTTCTATATGATTTTTGTCATTGTTCCTTAGTTAAATTATCTCTTTTGCTCCAAAATCCTGCCTTTAGTTACATGACAATGGTTTATTTCTAAAAAAAAAAAAAAAAAAATTTGCAAAATTACTGTGCAAGAAAGCTTGGAGCCACATGCTCTGTAGTGAATATTGATTGAGTGCCTGCATTGTCAAAAGCTGCGTCTTTTCCCAGAAAACTTGCTGTGAAAAAAAAAAAAGAAATAAAACAAAAAACAATTAAGATAAAACAGAGCCAAGAATGAGGACATACCTCAGAGCCCCAAGGTAATTTTGTTTTCTGTTATTTCCTCCTTTTATTTTTCTTTTCACATCCTTCTTGGTAACCTTGTCTCCCCAGGAGAAAAAGTCCTCATTGTTGCAAGATCACTGAAAGATTAACAGAAGAAATAGGCTCTTTTGTTTTCATTCTTCATTTATCTTCTTCCCTTTTGTCCAAACAAAGACATTTGCATTCTGAAATCCATAATCTCAGCCCACTGTGCTTGCCATAGACGTTACCTCTGCAAAACCTTTCTTTGAACCTTTTGGTGACTTTGATGGGAAACTGAAAAATCCAAGCTATCTTCCTTCATCCTATTTGGAATTGCTTGAGAAATTGCGTAGCTGGAGTTAATGCATATCAGTTAATCTTTTTTGGCTTATTGGCTTCACGTCAACTTCATCAGTGGTTGAATTTGTCTTAGTCTTTTAAGTGAGACCTGCTCCATTACAGGAAGGAACACGTTTCCTCTGCTAAACCTATCAGTGTAATCACCTGCCCAGGGCAATAATTCCAAGATTGGACAAAAAGTCTAAGTCAAACCTATCAAGGTGAGAATTTTCAACTCTCAAATTATTTTTATTTAAGCTCCATGGCAAGTAGACTCTTTTTTTCCTTCCATTCCCATTTCCAAGGTGCTTCACTGGCAAATATACCAAATATTTTAATATTACCAATTCTAGTCTGATAAAAATCATCTACAAAAAAAACCCTATTGTTAATATAATTTTTCATGGTGAAAAACTGAATGCCTTCCTAGTAAGACTGAAACAAGGCAAGGGTGTCTGCTTTCTCAATTTCTATTCAACACCCTATGGGTGGTTCTACCAAATGCAATAAATCAGAAATATAAAATAAAGCCATACCAATCGGAAAAAAATTACTAAACCTATCTCTTTTGGCATACAACATAACTATCTACATAGAAAACCCAAAGCATTTGCAAAAAGCTACTTTAACTAATAAGTGGTTTTAGCAAGGTCATAGGATACAAGATAAATATAGAAAAAAGCAATCTTATTTCTCTATTCAGTCTTTGATTTATAATTTTTCAGATTTACAATGGTTAGAAAACGATATATATTCAGTATAAGCCATACCTTGAATTTTTAATTTTGATCTTTTCCTGAGCTAGTGATATGCAATATACTGGTCTCTTCTGGTGCTGGGCAGTAGCAGCGAGACTCAGCTCCTGGTCAGCCATCTGATCCCTACTCTACAGTGTATGGTGTCAGCACTGGGTTTTTGAACATTGTGTTTTCACACCCGCCCCATGATATCTACAAAATACCTATTTGTGTCTCTGGCTTCTGGTGAGAAGACTAAGAGGAAGGCAACTACTCTTGAGGTGAAATTCAAGATAATCACCCAACTGTAACATAATGGAAGTTTTATGAGCACGCTCAAAGTAGGCAAGACTAAGCTCTGATGTTTGGTACATTAGATGTATTAAATTCATTTTCGACTTATGCTATTTTAAACTTACAATGGGTTTACAGGGAGATAAATATAAATATAATAATTTGTATATATTATAAATACATTATTTATATGTAACAATACTATTTACAATAGCATCAAAGCAGAGGTACAAGGTCTAATTATTTAACTGTTTAGAGACCAGAGAGATGAAAAAGAACTAGCAGAGAAAAGCGAGGAGAAGGGAATAAAGTAGGAACAGAATTGAGATGAGAACCTTGAAGACCAAATATAGAAAACAATCTAATGTGAGACAGATCATTGTGCTACTGATACGGCATTTGAGAAGGGAACTGAGTATCCACAGATGAACTTAGCAATAAGGAGGTCTTTGGGCAGAGACTGACATTGCATAATCTGGTGGGTTAATAGAGGGTTCGAGGAACAAATAAAAAAATGAAAATAGGGAGGGAGCAAAGACAACATTTTAAAAGAATTTTACTATAAACAAGCCCGGAGAAATGGGACAGAAGCCAGAAATGAAGAGATCAAAGATTTAGCCTTGCTGCTTTGCAATAGTTACTGCATGCCTTCAAGTTGATGTAAATGACCTACCAGAGAGGAAAAACAGTGATGACGCTGGAAAGGGAAACATTTCTGGAGCTGTAACAGCGGGGAATTGTCACCCACCCCACCATCCCTTTGACATTGTTTCTATAAATGCTGACTCTGAATAATATGTAGGTTGTAGATAAACAGCATTTTCCCTTAAGAATTCTAGGAACTAACTTCAGAAGATGCAGACTCCAACCTTCAGTCCTCCCAGTTCAAAGAGATTTACTGACCTTCAACCATAGAATCATGATGATAAAGACCAGGATGACACACAACAGACCGTCACTTGAGCAGTTTTGAGATCCTTATCAGATAGACAGTCCTGGTCTGCAGGTAGAGAACTTTTTAACCTCCTCCCTTTGATTCCTTTGTTCTGTGTCCCCTCTCCCTCCTTATAAAACCTCTGTCTGCACTGAGGTGGGAAGATGGACTTTGGACAAGAGTCCCCCATGTCCTGAGGTGACAGGCATTTGAATAAAACTCTTTCCTTTTTTACCAGCACCTGTCTCACGATTTTGGCTTTCGTGTTGGCAGGCAGCCGAACCTTGGTCTCAGTTACAAAGCCACTGAAACCATAAACGTAAGTGAGAGGAGATGGGAACCAGTGCAGTTATAGTCAAGAATGTGAAAAAAGTTCAAATTAAGAAAAGTGCCTGGAGAGTTCAATTATCAAGATAAGGCTGGGTCCTGCTCAAAATGGCATGTCTAATTTAGACGATGGTTCCTTATCGAAGGGATGTCAGGGTTATAAGAAGTGGTATAAATCCCAGAAAAAGGGGAATCTGAGACCTAATTTGGAGGTTTAAATCATAGCCACGTTTATATTCAAGCAAAACTTGAAAAGTAAATCAGAACTACCATGAACTTCTAAAAATAGCACTCACAGAATCCAGCAATTCCATTATTGGTTATTTGTCCCAATGAAACAAAATCACCATGTTGAGGAGATATCTGCATCCCTATGTTCATTGAAGCATTATTTACAACAGCCAAGACATGGAAACAACCTAAGTGTCCATTGATAGATGAATGGATAAATAAATATATACACATATATACACAATGGAATATCATTCAGCCATAAGAAATAAGGAAATCCTGTCATTTGCTACCATATGGATAAAACTTGGGGCATTATATTAAGTGAAAAAAGTCTGACAAATGTTTTGTGATCTCATTTACATGTGGAATCTAAAAAGATGCAAACTCATATACAAGCAGAGAACAGATTAGTGGCTGTCAGAGGTGGGGAGTAAGGATGGAAGAAATGAGTGAAGGGGGTTAAAAGATACAAACTTCTAGTTATATGATAAATAAGTTCTGGGGATATAGCCTACAGTACAGCATGGTAACTATAGTTGACATTACCCTAGTGTATACAGTATTTGAAAGTTCCTAAGAGAGTAGACGTTAAACGTTCTCATCACAAGAAAAAAAGTTATAACTATGTGAGATGATGGATGTTAACTGAACTTATTGTAGTTATCAGCTCATAGTATATACAGATGTAAAATCATCATATCGTACACTTCAAACTAATATAATGTTATATGTAAATCATATCGCACTAAAACTAAAAAAGATAAATAAGGTAAGTCAAGAAAACCTAGGGACAGGAGTAGTACGTCTGGAGGGAGATGGACTCAGGGAGGTAGGACTTACCCTGGGAATGTGGAGCCATAATCATAAAAATTCACACACATCTATGGACTTAGGGCAGATAATTCCAGACTCCGCCTGGCCAAGGCCCCTGCTGTCACACCAGCCTTATCAAGCCTGACTCAGGAAACTCTGACGGTTAAACGTGACTACAGTTAATGAGGCTGCAGTTGGCAGCAGCGTTAAGAAAAAATATTTGTTGACTTGATTTTATTTGTTTGGATGGGTATTTCAAATATGTGCAAAGTCCATTGATTAGATTGATTTTGAATGTGGTAATTCTTTTTTAAAGTACAAAGGGAGAATGGCAGACATAGAAGCTATGGAACCATAACAGATCTTGTCAAATCCAGAATCAAATCAATTCATTCTTTTTTCTTTTTTTCTTTTAAGAATAGTTTCTTGATTTTGAGAGAGAGAGAGGAAGGGAGAAGGGAGAAACATCGGTGCGAGAATGTAGCGTGGATCAGCTGCCTCCTGCACACCCTTCCCTGGAGCTGAGCCTGCAACCCAGGCAAGTGTCCTGACCAGGAAGGGGAGCAGCAACGTTCTGGCGCTCGGGGTGACACCCAACCAACGGAGCGCACCGGCCCGGTCAGAATCAACCCATTCTTAAATGTAATTCTTACTCCATATGTAAGCCAAGATTTTTAGTTTTTCTCATTTGGAACAGTTTCTTGAAATGGCAGACGTGACTGGAGGAAAAAAGTGTGATCCAATGAGCAAAAGTAAGTCTGACCGTTGAGGAATGCTAACCACTATCATTCGTACTTTATCAGAGGTTGTAAAACACTTTAAGAAATTTGATCTCATGTCATCCTTACAACTAAATGATTTTTGTTGTCCTCACAAATTTAGAAGCAAGACCTGGAGAGATTAACCATCTCCCTAAAGAACTCACACGCAGCTAGCGACGGAGCCCGAGCAAAAGCCCTGGCCGCCTGGCTTCCGCTGTCAGTGCACCACACCCTGCAGCATTCGTCTTCTTTGGTGTGTGGGCACCGATTCCCATCCCCAGACTGTCCCCCATAAATCCTGATTTGGCCTAATGGGGCTGGACGTCTATGTTAACCTCCTCTGCGGCCCTGACGATTCCACTCATCGAGGGTGTTTTTTTTAACTCTGCTCTGCCGTAGGCACACCAGGGCCATTGGCAGCCTCCACCAGGGGCGCCTGAATGCAGGCTGTCCAGAACCACAGAGCCCCGCGGAGCTGCACCAGCCTTGAAACAAAGAAGCGTGGGTCCTGATGTCCCCTTTTGCCAAGTGGCCTTCAGTAAAATACGTCACTTCTGTGAGCCTCCGTTTTCTAATCTCTCTGAAATGGAGCTAACCTACAGAATTGCTACAAGGATGGGAACATAGTGTGCTCAATCGGCGCGTCCTTTATAATGACTAAAAATAAAGCTGTAGAAAGTCAAGTTTGGCAAAAACATAACCCAAAAATGCATAGGGTAAAAAAAAATCACCATCAAAAAGTCACCGGCAGAAGGAATGGGTGAAAAGCGAATGAGCACAGCTGCTCGTCTGTAAGTTCTTTCTGGTTTAAAGTTCCATTTTAATTCTGGCACAAAAGAAGCAATCCATTGAAAAAATCTGTCAATACCTCACATTCAGAGTTACTAAGAAGGTTGGTGAGTTTCTCTTTCTCTCCCTCAGACAGACAGACACACCCACAGACACACACACACACACACACACCTGCAAGTTGTCCTTTTTCTTAACAGATCTAAATGTAAACTTCTGGAACCCTAACTAACTCCAAGTAGGTAATATCTAAAATTAGCACCAGCATGTTACCATCTGCAAAAGGGAACTGGGAGAGTCTGTTCCAAAGACAATGACAGTGCCTCAAATCCAGCTTGGGATCCAGGCCTTCTGTGGGAAACAGAAGCTGACAGTAACACGGGGTGCTCTCCCGACAATACAAAGCCGGGGTGTCACTCCAGCGGAAGCTCCTTCATTCTCTCGGCCCCCGCGCCTGAAGCCGGTCCAGGCCTCTTTCCCAGGCAGCTTTACGGGGGCCCCATGCCGCGTCCCCGCTGTGCACTCTTACTCGCCCCAGACACTCGTGTTCTGCAAGTGGGCGGGAGAGCACCTGCTGATGAATGATGCAATAACACGGGTGGCACATGGCCCGCCTGGCAGGCGGGGTCCTGGAACAGCACCCTGTGAGGATCCTGCATGCGGGGGGGGGAGCGTGCCAGGAGCCAGGTTCGTGCTTAGGCAATTATGCGCAATTGCTGTCAGTCAAGTTCTTGGGTCCTCATGGGTGCCATGGATGGCAGTAAGCAGGGCTGTTCTTTTGTTTAAGGGCAGCCTCGTACTCGGGGAGGCGGAGGCACCAGCCCAGGACTCATAGCCCGGTCCTTGCCCTGCAGAGACAAACAAACTCCTTAGGAAGGCTTCCATAACGCCCCCAGACACACCCTTGCCTGCCTCTCAAAACCCAGTTATTTCCTGCAGCTTCTGCACCCCATGCATTGCATGCCTCAGCAATTCTAGGTGAGTCTTATGGGTTGGATTTTGTCCCCCCGAAATTCATATGTTGAAGTGCTAAGCCCGTGCCTCAGACTATGACTGTACTTAGAATTAGGATCATTACAGATGTCACTTAGTTAAGATGAGGTCATACTGGAGCAAGGTGGGCTCCAAGCCAATATGACTGGTCCTTGGAAAAAGGGAAATTTGGACACGGAGCACACAGGGTGAATGCCATGTGAAGATGAAGGCGGAGATGGGGGGATGTATCTACAAGCCAAAAAAATGCCAAAAAGTGCCAGCCACCCACCAGAGGATGGGGCCGGGCCTGGCGCAGATTCTTCCTCGTAGCTCTCCAAGGGAGCCAGCCCTGCCAGCGCCTCGATCTCAGACGCCCAGCCTCCAGAACTCGAGACAGTGCATTTCTGTGGTTAAAACCACCCACCTTATAGTCCTTTGTTACTACAGACCCAGAAGGATAATAGAATGATGTCCAGAGGCTGGCTCTTAAATTACAGCACCTGCAGATGTTTCCAGAGCAAGAGAGGAATTACAGGCACGAGGTTCAGAAGCAGATAGAACTGGTGCGATTTTCAGCTTGAACACTTTCCAACTGTTTGATTCTAAACAAAATGCTACCAGAGGCTCTCTTGGACCTTTTGGTCCGTAGTGGTAACTGCATGGCCCTGGGCTCCAGGTGGACCAGGTACACATCCTGGCCTTTCACCAACCCAGTGATCAGGCAAAATCACTTTACCTGACTGGCCTCTGTTCTATTTCCTGTAAACCATGGGTGCTTCCTGGAGAGAATTCAATGTCATTGAGCACAGAATATGCCTGCGTGTTGCCGAGGCGAAGTCACTAATCATAGAGGCAGCAGGACCTGGTTCTCCTGGGAATAAGTCCCCTTGCTCTACCTGGACTATTCTATTCTGCCTGCAGACCCCACGGGTGGGCGGCCTCTCGGGAAAGCCTTGCTAGTTTGGTTAGCTCGGTCCTATCATCCTACAGGAGCTGTTCTTAAGAAGTGCACGCTGAGTTCCTCCGGCCAAGCCAAGACTCAAGGTGATTACGTCTTTGTGATATCAGAATTAGACTGTGATCTGTTTGGCTCCTTCTATACCGCTCCCACCTTGGGGTGCTAGAGCTTTGGTGGGTAAGGGTGGGAATGGGGGACATACTAATCAGAGGCCAGACCAAGAACGGCACTGGGCCCTGCTCAAAGCCACCCGGATAGGGTCTCCCCAGAACCTGATCTCTGTCCCCAGTACCTTCATAGGATCTCTGTTCCCTATTTCAGTTGCTCTGGTTGGAAGTAGCAGGTTCTGGAATCTTCTTGCTTTTCATCTCGGCATGCTCCAACTCATCCCTCACATTAGAGCCAGAAGTAGCTTTTTTTTTTTAATATATCTTTATTGATTTCAGAGAGAGGAAGGGAGAGGGGGAGAGAGAAAGATCGAACATCAGTGATGAGAGAGTCATTGATCTGCTGCAGCCCGCCACCCGGGCATGTGCCCTGACTGGGAATCGAACCCCGATCTCCTGATCCTAGGTCAATGCTCAACCGCTGAGCCACGCCCGGCTGGGCCAGAGGTAGCTTTTCAATTGTAAATTTGACAAAGTAATTTACTGCCTGAAATGGGTCACTGACTACCAGTTACCCTTCAAGGCAGCATTCAAAATCTTAAGGTTTTCAAATCACTTGGCAAGCCGGCCCAAACACACTCCAGGCTTCATTTCTTACCGCACCTTCAGAGCGTGTCGCCAGATTAATTCAAGGACAGGGGCAGGAGGGAAAATAGCGCATAGAAGACAGACAAAACACTTTTCATTGCATCCTCTAGGTCCATGGAGTTCATGGATAATCAGATTCAAACTAGGCTGCTTTCCACCACAGTCCTGCTAAATAAGAAGCCCCGAAAAGTTTGACTTCCCACTGGATCATCATTTAAAGATGGAAAGGACGCTAAGGGGATTGTCTCCATGTTTGTGAAGCTCGCTACCTACTCAGCCCTTAGGAATCCAGCTTTTTTAAGCAAAATTCTTATTTAAAACCGCCCCCGACGGTGCCTCTTGCAGCTCTCCTGTGTTACATAATAAAGCCGCGTTGGGGTCAGGGAGCGAGTAATGAGCACTGGGGCCCAGGTGCCTGCGCCCCCTGGTGCTGAGACGGACCCCGGGTAAAATCCCGGCCTGCTTCACCCAGAGTGGGTGTTGGGGGGGTGACGCCCTGCTGCGGGGTCTGTGCTTCTCCGCAAAAGGCGATGTGCTTTCAGCGTGAACTCGATTTGGCAAGTGTGTGTCCAATAAAAAAGAGTGGTCCTTGAACCTCAGTGCCACCCTCAGGCAGCGTCATGGCAGAGGACTGGCAACCGCGGTACCAAGCAGCCGGTCGGTGGCGAGCAGAGCGTTTGGTGGACGAGCTCTGCGGGCAGGCCCAGGCCACGGGCTCCTGTGAAGTGGCCCCGGTCACCCAGCAGGCGGAGATGGGGCGCCTCCTGCAGAGAGTGCGGCTTAAGGCCCCGATAGGCAGCTGCCCCCTGAGGCAGGGAGAAGCCCGGGGCACAGGGACATGAGCAAAGGTGCCTGGGCTGGTGAAGGAGGAATAGCTGGCGGATCCTCACCTCTTCTGCCGTCTCCGTAAAATCCACATATTGTAATAGATCCCCGTACTTTGCTGAATGATATAAAAGTTAAACTTCTAACCCAGGTCCTGACAACCAGAGTGGTCAGACCAGGTACACAGCAGCGCTCTGCACACAGGGTGAGACACTATTGTGCATTTCATTAATTCCTTCCACTCAACAAACGTGCATTGAATTCATAACGTAGGGCAAGCCCATTCTTAAATGCTGAGGAGATACTACTAAACGCATCAGAAACTACATACATTCATATCATAATGGAGCTGACAGGTAATTATGAGGTAAATATATTTAAAAAACAAGATAGTTTCAGATTGTGATAAGTTCCTTAAAAAGGGGAAGCAGAGTATATCGCAGGCAGTGGTGACAGCTAGTTTAGGTAGCAGGGTCAGGGCAGGACACCTTGTGAAATACCATGAGCCACAGAGCGAAGGTGACCGTTCGGCACGTGGAGACCCAGAGGCCCCGGCCCACTTCTCTCCAGCCCCCCGTGGGAAGGAGTAACTGCAGCTTCTCAGGAAAAGCACAGAGGAGAGCTGAGAGGACAGAGCCAGGAGACGCGGGAAAAATATAATCACGGCACCTAACTTAACATCTCTACAGCACATTAGAGATTTCAAGGAAGCCCACAGGTACTTTCTCTAGCTTCTCCTCGCACTGGCCAGGTCAGGGAGGCTGCTACCTTTATCCCCACTTTATAGATAAGCAAAAGGAAGCTCATCGCTGCCACGTGACTTACCCTTGGGTCCCACAGCCAACCGATCACAGCTCAAGGTCTAGAACAAGGGTCAGCGGACGACATCCAGCAGATGGAATCCAGATGACTCCCTGCTTTTGCTCATGAAGTTTGAATGGAACATGCATGGCCCATTCATTCATATTGTCTTTGGTTGCTTTCAAGCTACAACAGCAGAGCTGAGTAGTTAGTTGCAAAAGACACTATATGGCCTGTAAAGCCTAAATCATTTACTATCTGACTTATCACAGAAAAAAAGGTGCCAACCTATGATCTAGAAAACAGTTTCCTATTCATGGTCCAAAACACCTTCCTGTGCATGGCACTCTATGAACCTATTTCATGTTTGCTTATTTGATCCCTAAATATAAGATTGAGTCCTTGAAGGAGGGACTATATTTATTTTTTAAATGTTCTTATTGATTTCAGAGAGAGGAACAGAGAGATAGAAACATCAATAATGAGAGAGAATCGTTCATCAGCTGCGTCCTGCACACCCCCAACTGAGGATCAAGCCCGCAACCTGAGCATGTGCCCTGAGCAGGAATCGAACTGTGACCTCTTGGTTCATAGGTTGACGTTCAACCGCTGAGCCACACAGGTCAAGCAATGCACCATATTTTAAGTGTTGTATCCTGGAACAGGAGCTGAAAAAGACATTCATTGCCCTGCCTTGGTTTAAAGTAAAAAGAAAAAAAATGGGAATGAGCCATATAAATTATTTTTATATCTATTAACCTAATGGTTATTCTATAAATCCAGCTACTTACTCACGTAATTTGTTTTCTGCCGCATCCAAATTGCATGATCAGCATTGTAAGTAAAGGACAAGTCTGTATTGCTGTGGCGATAATGACATGAAGTCCCGAACCAGCGCCTCGTTCCATAGTGAGTGCCACTTCTCAATGATGCAGCAGAGAGAAGATGGAAATGGAAAACCCAAGAAGGGAACTTTGCTCTGCGTCCCAGAAAAATGCTTCCTTGAACCCTTGAGAACTCACATTCCTCACTAGGACATTACTTCAAACATCCGAACACTTCCCAAAATGGGATTAGTGAGCAAACTTTTCCCAGGTTTATCTTTCATTTCATTAATTAGTTCATTCATGCATCAACCATTGCTAAATGCTATTTCAGCTATCTACGGTAATAAATCTTCCCAGAACTTAAGACTTAAAACAACAATCTTTTTTTTTTCATTCTCTCTTGGAATTCGGGGGGCTTGACTAGGCTCAGCTTTGTGGTTCTTGCTTCTCATGTGGTTACAGCTAGACAGTGGTAGGGCAGGAATTCTGCCAAAGGCGTCCTCACTCATATGTCTGGCGGTTGACGCTGGCCACTGGCTGGGAGCCCAGCTGGGCTGTCTGCTGGAGCACCTACCTGTGACCTTGCTGTGTCATCTGGGCTCCCTCCCAGCAGGCTGCCTGGGTTACAGGAGCAACCCTCTCAAAAGCAGGAAGGGGAAGTGGCCTGTTTCTCACAGCCTGGACCTGTAAACTGGCAAAGTACCCCTTTCCTGCAAACTGTTGGAGCAGTCACAGAGCTTAGTTCAGGGGGAAGAGTTGTCAACCCCACCTGTCAACGAGAAGAGCATTAAAGAATGTTGGGGTTGCCTTCAAATACCTCTACAGCCTAGTATTCAACCTCAATTACGGACATTACTCCAAAATTCAAAATACACTTATTTACTACCAAGATTCCACAAGAATTTTATCACTTCATAGTTTAGAACCATTTTTTGTTACCCCTCAGAATTCTGTATAAGTGTAGTTAGTGGGGAAATTCCAAGTCACTGCCAAGGCCTCCACACTCACGTGTCTCACAATTGATGCCGGCTGTCAGCTGCTCCTGTACATGGTCCCACCACATAGCTTGGGCTTCCTCACAGCATGGCTGGGTTCTAAGAGCAAATGTTCTGATAAGCAGGGGTTGGAAGGTGCCTTTTCCTTAGGCCCTGAGCCCAGAAACTGGCAGTGTTGCTTATGCCATACTCTATTTGTCAAGCAGAAATAGATCCCAGATTCAAGCAGAGGGTATGTAGGCACCACTGTGTGTCAAATAATTTGGGGATTAATTATTCTTTTAACATTTACAAGTTCCTACTCTGTTCCAGACACAAGGTTATGCACTTCTAGGTCTTATAAAAATGAAAAAGACATGCAGGATCTCCTGAGGGAGATCACAGTCTAAGACGGCTTTATGCTATATCTACTGAATTAAGTTGGACCTTTCCAGGTTAGAGTTTGACACAAGAAAAATGAAGCATGATTTGGAATGTGGAAGTGAAACCTCAGCTATTATTTCCAATGTTGGGTTAAGGAGACAAAAACCATGGCAACTTTTGCACATGTTGCTGATATGCTGACATAATTGCTAGCATTGGGACAGAAGCAGAGCCTTAATGTTGCACAAAAATTACAGCTCCTCTGCCTCCTCCTGGATTTTCTCCTTTAGCTTCTCCAAGTCTTGAACCAGGTGAACCCCTAACCTTATGGCAAAGACATTAGTTTCTTCTGCAGTCCCCTGCCTTGTCGAGGTTGCAGCTAGTGACAGGTGTGGGTTTCCATGTGTCCCATGTGTTCTGATTTTCTTTATAGATTCCAGTTTTTCCCTGATGCCCTTGATTTTACTTCTAGCTCTTTTCTCCAACCGCTGGCCTTGTTGACCTTCGGCAACTTTCGCTCTACGGCCAATACTGAGGCAACAATCTTCCCTAGACATCTTCACCATCGGCATTGTGCGCAGTTTCACCCCTAGAATCCATCCTCTCCCTCACATCACTCACAGAGGGCCTGTTTCCCTGACAGAATCCGAACACAGAGTATGAGAAATTAATTATCGTACTTACACTACAGAGTAATATGTATTCTTGTGGGAAGGCATGCAAAAAAGTAGCTAACTAGGGATTGAGTAAAGCTTGCACATTTCACCTTGGTCCTTTAATTAATAAATATATTTTCACAATGCAGAAAAGACGGTGATGACACTCCAGATAGAGCAAACAGTGTGGATTCCACTGACCTTGAAGTAACTGATTTTGAATAAATCACCCTTATTGACCACAGTTAGTACTTCCTCCCACCACCGGCTTGGTAGCCACTGGGCTTTCTCTGTCTACCCTGCTCATGAACTTCCCATCTGGTCAGAACAGTGTTGGGATTCAGGACACCTCCTTACTCATGGACCCGTCTTCTGGTTGTTTTCGGAGGTCACTACAGAAAGTTCTTTCCTGTTCCAGGCCACAGCAAGGTCAGGATGGAGAATCTGAATAACTTCCTTGCTTCCCCTGAGCTGGCTCCTCGAGGCTCCGCTTAATGACCCTATTTCTAGTGCATTCCCAGAACTGCAGGCACACCCGGGAACAAACGTGTGCATCTTTAAAAAGCATTTTCTCAAAGGGAACATCAATCATTTCTCAAGCCAAATATAGTCTTGCTGTTATGGAAAGACTTATATAGGAAACTGCCGTCCCTGAGTTTTAGACCCCATTATGTCATGAGTAACCTCTTCGACTCTGAACACCTCATATCATTTCCATGGACCTCAATTTCCACGACTATAAAACAAGTAATGCCATAGTTATGAGTTTTTCTTGGGGTTGTCATTGGTAGTGTTGGTTGAATGATATATAAAATTTGTTATTTTGTTCAGTGCCCCCTTTGTTTTCATCTATTAGTGTCAGAAAGTAAGAAGACGAGAGTCTAATGACCTAGGATTTTACTCTTTATCTCAGACTTTATTTTTTTTGCAGGGTCGTTGGATACTAGAAGGATTGTGTATACCACAGCTCGAAGAGTATCTGGTGCATTATAGGTTTTCCTTGTTGGGGATCCTTTTGGGGGTTCAATGTAAGCTTGGCATCCTGTTGAGATGGTGGAAAATTTTTGTCCACAGGATCCAGGGATACTAATATCCTGACTTGCCAGCTACTTCTGCTCTCTGCTGGACCATCAGGTAAAATAAGAAGGCAGATAAAGGCAAAGTAACCCTTTACCAATAGCTGGGTCTTTGTCTCAAGCAGCAGGTGGTTAGGATGAGCTTGGAGGAAACCTGTGGAGTCGCGGTCTTGTCTCATTTGGCTAGAGTAGCTTTCTTCTCTAACCTCACACCTATGTCTTGGAACGCCCCATTCAAATGATGGCGAAAGTCTCATTGAGCAGGGATGGAAAAGAAGGAATAAAGAGAGAGATACAGCCTAAGAGTGTGTTTGCAGCATTGATAGATGCAGGCTGGTCCACGCCTTCCCATAATGCGACAGAAACCTAAGTTGGGCATTTGCTTAGAAGAACAGAGAATGTCTATAAAAAAGAAGCACCTAACATGACTGGAACTCATGTACTATTACTTCTCTGTCCACATGGAAACAAAACTTCAAAGCAACCCCATACTTACATATATTCCAACTTATATCTACTATAAAGCAGATTAAAGCACGTGGGGGCTCATCTCAGTTCTGACTGTAGGTGGCTGTCTGACCTTGAGCATTGCTTCTGTCTGGTGATCAGTCTCCATGCCCCTCAGTAGAAGAGTTGGATGAGACCATTTGTTAAGTCTCACTCTCAGATCGAACATTCCAGTAGATACTTACTCATCTAAGTTCCTTTAAACTACTTAAGGAGAAATTAAAAATGCAATGTTCTATTCTTCAGGAATGATCTTTGCATTTCATTTTTTAGTCAAAAAAAAAAAATCTCTGCTGCATGAATTTAACAGACGCAAAATTTTGGTGATTTTGCTAATGCTAAAAATAGAGTCTCTTTGGAGAAAAGGAGAGTCAAGTTGTTTATAAATAGCAAGGCTTCAAGTCTGGGGTTTGTTCAGTTAGAAGAGCAGCCTTTCAACTGAAATGCAGAATCAAAGTAAACGGATTTAACTGGCTTGGCAAGAACCCAGGTGCAAGATTTGGAGCTCTTAGGTCACTAGAAGAATGGTACAGAGATAAAGAATTAAGAACCACCCAATGTGCTATGAGCAGGATGCTGTGCCTGCTTTAATAAATACCCATTTTATAGAAGAGGAGACTGAGGCTTGGGGGGTTAGCTGTCTGGCCCACAATCACAGAGATAGGAGAAGATAGATTCGGATTCTACTTGACTTGCTCTTTCGGCTCTATTGTCCCCACTTTTTGCAGCCGTCCTGAGATAATCACGAAGCTTTCTTTATCCAGCCACTTCTTTTTCACTCAGCTGATCTGAAGCCCCAATGTGGGTGAGAGGAAGCGAGCATAGAAGCTTGCCTAGTTAGAGGCACCCCATTGATTGATGAATCAGTCAGTAGAATAATTTGTGTAACAGAGACCACATGCAGGATGCTATGACATGAACTGCTGGAGAAACGCAGTCCTTGGTGTCAAGACACCTACACTCCAGTAAGTAAGACAAGATCCTACTTAGTCAATGAATGGCGCCTGAGAAATAGACAATATGCTTTTATTGGACATGGGCTGAAGGCCATGGTACTTATGTGTGGAGAGTGGTATTTCATGAGAATTTTAATTTCTTCTTTGCTTTCCTAAACTTCTAAGACTTTTATAAATGATATGAAAATTCTCCAAAGGCCATTCAAACTGCAGACCATCATGGCACGACTGATTTATTGTCTTGTTTTTGGTGAATTATTTGGTAGGATTTGATGAACAGAACTGGTTTTCTCAGAGGAATTTTAGATTTATAGAAAAACTGAACAGAAAGCACAGAGCTCTCCTATAACCCCTCACCTCGGCTGCTGCTAACAAGGTTTTCGATTATTAGCATGTTATAAAAGTGTGGTGCATTTATTACAACTGGTGAGCCAATATTGAAATATTATTATTAACTAAAGTCCATAGTTCACAGTAGGATTCACTTATCATGTTCTACATTCTGTGGATTTCGATCAATATATAATAATGTATATCTACCATTATAGTATCACATAGGATAGTTTTTCTGCCCTAAAAGTGTCCTGTGCTCCACCTATTCACCCCTCTTACCCCGCCTCCAAGCCCTGGTAACCACTGATCCTTTTATTTCCTCTATAATTGTGCCTGTTCCGGAATGTCAGATTATTGGAATTATGTAGACTGGAAGGAACCTTGTTTGATTGGCTTCCTTCACTTAGAATTATGTACTTAAGGTCTCTCCGTGTCTTTTTGGGGCTTGATAGCTCATTTTTCTTATGCCTGAATGCTGGTCCAGGGTCACGTGGCTCTTTATCAGCGGACCTGGGAATCCAAGTCCGCTTACACTATGGCTTCAAGCCCATTCTCCTGGTCCTCGACGCTGCCTCCCCGAAGGGGCTGGGCATCCAGGCAGAGCGTCCTGTTGAGTTTGTAACACAAAGCACATTGCGACACGTCCTACTGGTGCTCTGCCCACCTGCCCTTGGCACTCATCATTCCAGAACCTGCCAACTGTGCCTGCTTCGGGCATCTCGGAGTGTCTACCTGCAGACATTCATCAGCCTCTCTGCAGCCAGGAGCACTGAAAGCTAATCCTCCACCACTGCAGACGGGAATTAGAGGAGGAGAAGCCACCCCCTGAGTCCCAGGGACGGGGACTATGGAGTGCTCCACAGTGTATCTCGGGCTCCCCAGCAGGCCGAGCTCAGGTGGCCCACGGTGAGAATCTGCTCGACAACACGCCTTTTGCTTGCTTTCTCCCTGCCTTGTCTAAGGCTCCCTCTCTGTGACTAGGGCCTCCTGGAATCACCTCCCAACTTTAAAATAAACTCTCTCCCTGAAAGCCTAGTTTCCAGAACTACTTTTGGGTGAACCTCATTTAAAACACATTTTCACTTTAAACATAACAAATAGGGGGAGATGCTGTGAATGGCCTTTAAAATGACAGGTGAGCTTCTCATGTTGTTTTGTGCTTTCATTTCTTTGGTTTTCCTCAGGACTAGTGTCTTTTGACAACATTGCCGCTTGCCTTATTTGTATAGAAGAAAATAAAATGAAAAAAAAAGTTCAAGGAAGTGCTAAGATCAGGCATCAGGGAGCTGAAGGATAATGGTGTCCCCAAAAGCCTCCAGGGTCTGATCCTGAGTCAGGCTGGACTGACAGAATGGACCCAACAGGGGAGGGCCCAGGCGACAGGGACCGGGGGTGCTGGACTCAGCACCATGCTTCTACCATGTCCTGGTTTAAACCTGGGAGCACCCGAGAGATCCAAGACTGTGCTTCTCACTACGTCTCTACAGATGAGGTCATCGTCGGAAACTGCCACCCTGGGGGGTTTGGCCTGCAGCTTCAGTAATGCATAGTTCCACCTTGTCAGTGGTAATTCTACTCTGAGCCTTTTCAGAGAAATAGTTAATGAAGGGTGGGAGGGGGGCTATCAGTCACGGTAAATCAGCTGCCACCTTAACCTGGAAAATTAGTGATACGTAGAAGGCCAGGGTGCCAGTTGTTCTGACAAATCTGTCCATAGGAACTGAGCCCCTGTGTCCAGGCAGGGAGTTCAAGGTAAGGACTCAACACTTAGAAAGTAAAAGGGCAGCAAGTTGAAAACAAGGCCCTGAACCGCCTTCATCAATGGAAGGGGGTGGTAAAAATAACAGGACTTGCCCCATGGGAGGAACAGGAGCAGGAGAAGCACCTCTTCTGTTTCTACAGCACCTAAGTCAGAGTGTCCATAACTGTGGGGTCAGGAGCCCAAAGGCAGAACAGAATGTGTGGGGTGACCAACAGGCGGCAGGGGAGGGAGCTGACATGCGCAGGGCCAACGGGGGCACCTGTGTCCATTGCCTGGGATGAGTCTCAGCGTCTATGCCCGAAGGCAGAGGGCTTAAAGCCATTGAGCCAGGGCATCAACCCTTTTCTGGAAGGGATTTTAATTTGGGCTCTGTGCACGCAAAAGATATTTCCTAACCTCTGTGGCCCTGCATTTCCTAAGCTATGAAATGAAGGTCTTAGCATATGACACATTTATTATGGGAATTAAAATGAGATATTGGGCAAATTGATTAAGAAAATGAGCCAAAGACCTTAAAAGACACCTGCTAAAAGAAATATATACAAAAATAATATTAATATGACTATGTGTCTGGAATACACAATATATGAAAATATTAATACTCATATACATGTATATACATATGTACGTATATATGTAAGTGGAGTACACACATATTCAAAAATATAATATGTATATATACATGGTCTATATATTGTCGACGTAAGAAATATCCAAACCTGTAGAGAACTTTAATAAGAGTTTATCTGAGCCAAAATTGATGACAACCGGTTGGAAGCAAGATCTCAGGTGCTCTGTAGAATGACAGTTTTGAGCTTCTTTTATGAATTTAAAAGTAAGGAGGAACCATGATGAAAATTAAATGCAGGTGGGGTAAATCAAGGCAGGGACTGGATTATAGGATAGTTAACAAGATAATGTGCTCTCTTGAGGGTGGTTAGGCCTTCAAGGTGCAATACTTCTGGGATTTCAAAGGTGTTCTAACCTAGATCCTCAAGAACGGTGGGCAGAGCTGGCTTAAAAATCTTTCAGGAAACAAGTTACAGGCCTGGGGAGTGACTGTGGACCATGACTTGCCCAGTTAGGAATTTATGATTTATCACAGCACCCCTTTCTCATCCATACTATACACTGCCGATGTATATATACATGGTGATGCAGATATAATTATATGTATTATATTACAAATAAGCATATAAAAAGATGCTCCACACCATATGTCATCATGGAAATACAAATTAAAACAACAATTAGGTGCCACTACTCATTTTTCAGAATGTCCAAAATCCAGAACCCTGACACCACCAAATGTTGGTGAGAATGTGGAGAAATAGGAACTCTCGTTCACTGGAGGTGGGAATGCAAAATGCTGCAAACACTTTGTTAGAAATTTTGGTATTTATTTTACAAAATTAAACATAATCTTACCATATGATTCAGCAATCACACTCCTAGTATTTACCCTAAGAGGTGAAAACTTATATCCACACAAAAGCTCTCACACGTGTTTATAGTAACTTTATAATTACTAAAATTGGGAGGCAACTAAGACATCCTCAGTAAGTGGATAGATCAGCTATTGTACATCCAAACAATGGGATATGATTCCGAGATAAAAAGAAATGAGCTGTCAAGCCATGAAGAGACATGGAGAAACCCTAGATGCACATATTAAGTGAAAGAAGTCAATCTGAGAATTATCCTCTATAATTACTACTATTTGATAATCTGGAAAAGACAAACTATGGAGACAGAAGAAGGTCAGTAGTTGCCAGGATCTGGGGCTGAGAGAGATGAAAAGGAAAAGCACAGAGGACTTTCAAGGCCGTGAAAACACTCTGCATAATTTATAATGACAGATACATGCCATTATACATTTGAATATTACATCAAATGCAATATTTGAAGTGTTTACTAACATAACAGCATTATTTTATTCTATTAAATATGCGAAGCTCACGTGGGTTTGCTCAGCCATTAAATGGCAAAGCTGAATTTAAAACTGGTATCTTCAGTTCTAAGTTAAATTATATAACTTCTTAGACGGGGTTCCCTTATAAGTGGACATAATAGGATAAAATAGATATAAATTTCCTGACATTTGGAACATATATAGCAGATGTTTTCTGTACATCATCATCAAGAGTGAGCCCTAGAAAAACTGTGAACTCTGGGTGATCACTACGTGTCCATGTAGGTACATCCTGAGTAACAGATGTAACTCACCGGTGGCGTGGCTCAGTGGCTGAGTGTCCACCCATGAACCGGGAGGTCAAGGTTCAGTTTGGGTCACGCCACATGCCCAGGCCACAGGCTCCATGCCCAGCAGGGGGCGTGCAGGAGGCAGCCAGTCAGTGATTCTCATCACTGATGTTTCTACCCCTTCCTCTCTCTCCCTCACCCTCCCTCTCTCTGAAATCAATAAAAACACATTTTTAAAAATGTACCCCCCTGGGGAGAGGTGTTGATCATCGGGGAGTCTGTGCACGTGTGGGGAAGAGGGCATATGGGAAATCTTTGTACCTTCTGATCAATTTTAGTACAAACCTACAACTGCTCCAAAAATAGTCTTATAAAATACGCAACACTGCGGACAACAAATGGCAGTCCCCTCGCACCGTTCACTATAACCATTTGAAGAGAACCGCATAAAATCTTTCTTCAGTAAGTTGATGAAAAGATCCACTTCTGGGCTTGTACACAAAATACCTTCGGTAAGGAGTTTTAGAAAGCCGGGGTGTCAAGGCCGCCCTCGTTTTGCTCAGGAGCGATGAAGGCACGCACTTGACCGCGTGAGACAAAGCCGTGTGCCCCGCGGCGCTGATCACCGCAGGAGGATGCATCCGTCGGAGAGGCGCGAGCTCAGGTAAGGGCAGAGTGTCTCATTTTTAAAAATTGCATAATTTGACAAAGTGCTTTTTAGCGACGGGTGTGGACCTGAGTTGCCTGTGGTGCCACAGGTTTATAGAAAGAGAGTCACGAGAGGAGTCAGCCGGCAGCTTGCAGGTGGGCTCGGGAGGTGCTGGATGGACAGGCAGCCTGCAAGCCGGCGGGCTGTCGGGAGGAGGCAGCGCTCCTCTCTGCGGACGCAGGCACAGGGCTGCATCCCTCACAGGGCGCCAGCCACGTTCATTCTGCCCTCCTGCTTCTTTTCAGCCCTGTGTCAACACCAGGTAGCTGGTGAATTCCTCATTATGTTCCCTAATTTCAATAAGAATGCATTTAGCCCAACTCCTTAGAGCATCTGAATTCTTTGCACGCTTGGGAAATTAGAAGTCAGTCTTTCTATTTATCTCCCTGAAAATGAAGCGTGCATTTAGAAGCCCCTTTTCCCCCCTCTGGCAAAAATAATTTTATGAATATAACTCGCAGCTGGAATTGCTAAAAGAATGAGGGTCTAGAATCAGTTTTCCAACGCAATGGTTGTTACTGAGACTACAACGTCCCCCCCCCAACACAAAGTAATTACAGAAATAATTGTACTGAGAAATAAAGGTGCCTGGTGCAGGTAAGGGGGTGCCTCTTTCACTGAATGCCAGTCACTCAATTTGCTTCTTTTTTGGACAGAGTCAAAAAACAAAGAAAAGACATGGAAAGAGAAAAGCCATCCTACGGCACTTGGCGCGGTTCCTTTAGGAAAAGGCCTTCAGGAAGGCTCTCGATTGAAGTTCATTGAAAGTTTAATTGAAGTTATTAAATGACTGCTTTCGGGGGGAAAAGATAGCAGTAGTTTTTCAGTAGCATGTATAGGCAAAATTATTTTCTCTCTATTTACTAGCTTTATGATCTCTGTTGCCAGATTCATGAAAGAATGTAGAAATGCTCCTTCGAAAAGAACGGGTAGATTTTTGTTTGTTACTTGTTTGTTTTAAAAAAAGGTACATAGAGGATGTTAACTGGCCAAAGTTATTAAAATATATACAGTATGCATTTAGTATACATTTTAATGTATATGAGATATATACATGCATATAGGCATATATATATTCACACACAGGCACATATATAGATCAACTGCTATGGGAAATAGTCAATTTTATATTCTTCAAACTGAGGCAGAGATGCCATCTTCACTGATTGATAGCAGAAATCTAAACTCTTTCTTCTTCCACAGTGATTTTGTAGGTATGTACCATTTTTTCACGTTGATTCTTGGACTGCGAGAGCATTCCTCCCTATTGGCCCATGCTAAGCACTCACAGTCACTGAGTCCTGAGCATCCGCTTGCGTATAAATAATTCAATGTACCTGTGGAGAAGCGCTCACGGATGGTTACTGGGCAAGAACATGTCTGTGCGGGGTACGCGTGAAAGAGGGGGTGCAGGACTATCTGTTCACACCCAGGCTCGAATCCAGCGTGAATCAGAAATCAATGTGAAGAAAGCCATATGGTCTACTTGTGAGGTAACCCTCTTCCATTCACCCACTTTGGTTTGTGGAGTAAAAAACCCAAAAACATGTGATTAAACAAACATGTGCATATTTCCCAGCTCAGTCCTTGACCCATTAGCAAGTGTCTGGATAGAAGTCTTGCCTTAAAGGAATGCAGAATTAGAAACCTACTGTGGGATATTTAATGGAAAGTACTCTAGACCAAGAACTGAAAAACTGATGTTTCATTTTATTGAAAAACAACACTTTTTTATTATAGAAGTCCCATTAATTCGAAAGCCAACTTCCAGAGCATGTAACTCATTGGTGACCCCAATGTATGGCAGACCTTATGCTCCCAAAAGGTTCTTACAGTTGCACTTGGAGCTAAAAATTAGTAGCACATTCCTTTTTTTCTTTTACTTTTCTCCTTGTTTCTCTCGAATAAGAAAATGACTGAGCTGATTATAAACTCTACAGATGATAAACTCTATAGGTCTCCGCAGTTTCCTGCTGAGCCACAGACTCTCAGGACTGGAAGTGTCCTTACTCATGACCTTACAGAGTTTTCTCACACACATTATCTCACTTCAGGGCTTACACTAATATTACAGCCATGTTTGCAGTATTAACATAACTGCTCTTTCAGAGAGTAAATTTGTGAAGCTCACATAGGTTTGCTCAGACATTAATTGGTAAAGCTGTCTTAGATTTTAAAACAGTTGATATATCTTCTTAGATGTAGTTTCCCTGTAAGTGGACTTAATAAGAATAAAGCACTTATTAACTTCCTGGCATTTATAAAATATATAGCAGTTGTTTTTTTTTGTCTTATAGCAATACAGAGTGAGGTTCTGGTTAAGGAGTTGTGTAAAGTAGGATTCCAGAGTAATCAAGAAAGTATCATAATTAAAAATATAACCCTTGTTTAGAGGTTGTTACTTTAACGTTATTATTAGAGAATCAGAGAAGTTTTTAACTCCAACTCTAAGGCGGTACCTACGTGAGCGTCAGTCAGTAAAATCACAGAATCACAGTGAGACAGACAGCAGACAGGTTATAATTCCTGTTATGATATTTGGCAGGAAATGGGATGAAGGGGCAGGGGCACTGGAGGGGACCACAGGAAACAAATGTTTTCTGGATAATGAGGGTGAGATTTCCCATCAACACTAAGCCCTGAAAGTGCTCTTTTTGTGACTAAAGCCAGAGGGGTTTACAGAAGGCATTTTGAAGGAAGCAATCTCTACATTTCTATAGAAAGCATGTTTACATGAAAGCATTATCACAACTTTATTATTTCCAGAATGTGTGAAATAGCAAATAAAACAAGAACAGCAGGTCATGATTGTGATGGATCGCGTCCCTCGCCCCAAATCCCCCCGTGCAGAGCGCAGGCCACCTTGCTGCGCGCGAGTGGAGTGCGCTTCTCCACCCCACGGAACTGAGCTGGCCACGTGACTTGCTTTGGCAGATGCCGTAATAGCCAAATGCCTCAAGCAGACGTTTAAAGCACTCATGAGCTGGGGTTTAGCCACTTACCATTCTGGAAATCCTAAGTCTGTCATAAGAAAGAGCCCAGCCGGCTTCTGGAGCAGGGGGAGCCATGTGGAAGGGAGCCAGCGCGCCCCAGCTGCCAGGAGGCCAACTGAGGCCACCCCAGCTCCAGGCTCCAGCTCGGCTCCCAGCTAAGCTCCGATGCATGAGGGTCCTGCAGCCGTCTGACAAGGAGCATCTACCCAGCCCACGACGCTGTAAATCAATCAAATCACTGCTGTTCCGCACCCCTCGTTTTGGGGTGGTTGCAGCATCGGCTGACTGAGGGCCCTGCAAGTACAGTCTGTGAAGCCTGAGCCAGCAGAGCAGACTCTCTCCATCCTTTAAAACGCATCTCAGAGAAATCGCAGGCGGAACGACTGAGAGAGTGTCCCGCTGGACTAGGAACGACTGAGAGAGTGTCCCGCTGGACTAGGAGACTGTAGGGCGGGGTCCTGCAGATCCCTCCTCATGATGAGGAGCGGTGTTAAAATGCCGGCAAGGCCTGGAAGCAAAGCCAGGCCGCCGCGGTGTACGGTCGGCTCCCTGACCTTCCCGGAGGAAAGTCTTAATTCTTAAGTGGTGATAACACGCGCATACATTAATGATACTGTCCTTCCTAAGGATTCCATATTATAAAATATTGCATAACCTTTTTAAAAAAAAATGGATTTGAAAGGCACACAGAGGTTTTACTGCATTCCTACTAGGCCTTTAAATGAAAGGCCCGGGTCCTCAGCTCTGTCTTTTCGGAGCCACACACCCTGCCTAGGTGGTGTCTCTGCGTCAGCGCCTCACCTGCCATCTACAGCACAGGGAATTCCAAAGCTTCATTCCCACCCAGCGTGTCCAGGAAATCTCAGCATCTTCTCTGGCCCCTATTTGTCCCCTCCCTCGGAGCTCCAACTGATGTCTAACTGCAGCACTCCCAGGGGGAGCGCTTGACTGTTTCCCCTCAAGGGCTTGGTAACCCATCGTCTCCCCTTCGGACAGCCCACCAGCCGGTCGTGCCCTTCTCACATCCAGGAGCTGCATACATTTTACAGTCGATTTTCCTGCTTGCTCTCCACCCACCAAGCCTCCAGCAGTCCTGCTTAGTGCGAGCCGCAAAGCATGTCCCACACCCACCCACTTCTCTGTCCCCACTCTCATCACTAAACCAACCAAAGCACCATCCTCTCCTGCCTGGACCAGCACAATAGCTCCCAACTACTCTCCCATTCTTCCGAAAACAGCCCAAGGGACTGTTTGAAAGGTAAATCAGACGATGTCTTTTTTTTTTCAATTGCACTTTACATTTAATGTTATTTTGTATTAGTTTCAGGTGTACAGCATAGTGGTTAGACAATCACATGCTTTACAAAGTGATCCCCCCAATTTTCCAGTATCCACCTGGCACCAAATATAGCTGTTATAATATTATTGACTATATTCCCTTTGCTGTACTTCACATCCCCGTGACTATTCTGTGACTATCAACCTGTACTTCTCATTCCATTTACCTTTTCCACCCAGTCCCCCAACCCTCTTCCTGTTCAATAAATGCTGTTGGAAAAATTGGACAGATATATGCAAACAAACGAAACTAGACCAGCTTCTTGCACCAATTACAAGGTTAACTCAAAATGGATCAAAGATTTCAGTGTAAGACTCAAAACCATAAAACTCTTAGAAGAAAACATAAGCAGTAAAATCTTTGACATTACTCTTAAAAATATAATGTCACGTCTTGGCGAAAACCCCCACGATAGCATTGAAGGGTGGCCAAATATGTCACCCCAAAACATGCCACTTTGACAGAAGGATTACTTTGAGCTTATGGCACTTGAGGCATGACAAGTGTCAGAAGGGCACTCTCACCTCCCCTCCTTCTTCCTGGAGGAGATAAAAAGCAGGAGACAAACACCCCTGGCTACATGCCTAGTGCTGTTCAAGACGTCCACGTGTGTTTATTCAGCCACTCGGCACAGCCGATATGGCAAGCACTGTAATCATCCCCATTATCCAGGCGAGGAGACCGAGGCACAGAGAGACGAAGCTACCTACCGGAGATCCCACAGGCAGGACGGACCCCAGCCAAGGTGAACATGGACAGGCCGGCCCCAGAAGCAACCGGCTTCACCCCTCCACTCCCCTGCCACGGCCGCGTGCAGAATCACCCATGCCTGCGTTTCCTTCTGTTTTCTCTCCACCCAGCCACTTAGAACAGGGCTTGACACAGGGTGGCTGCTTTAAAAAATGTTGAATGAATGTGTTTTTAAGAAAACATGTGTTTATATTGCTCATTTCATACACACAAAAGACAGAAAGCAGAATGCTGTGTACCTTGAGCAACTTAAATTTAACTTCTCTGTATTTCAGTTTTTTATATATAAAATGAGAATAAGGGTAGAACCTGTAAGGTAGGATGGTAAGGGTTAAATAATTTAATATACAGAAAGTATTTAGAACAGGGGCTGCCCATGCATATCTACATAAATAACTTCATCATATATTTTACATAGGATTTTACTACATACTTTCATACATATTTAATTATATAGAGCTTACATGACTTCTCAATAAATGTTAGGTATGGTAATAAAGAAGATAAACCCAAATGGCTGGAAAACAGTTTTTTTCTTTGTGCTTTTTCCACTTACTAAATTTACAAATGCATAAATATGTTATGTTTATTATACTTATCTATACATCTAATATACGTGTTCAGATTGCTTGCAATCGTCTTAGAATAAACCCCTAGATATGTAGCTAGTGGGTGAAAAAGTGTGCTCACCTGTACAGCCTCGGCGCGCATTGCCCAGCGCATCGCTGAAGGGTTGAACCGATTTAACCTGGAGCAGACATTTGTGGGAGCTCCTGTTTTCTTTCACTTCTGCTAAAATGGAGAATTATAATTTTTAAAAGTAGCTCATTTAAAAGTGCCTCTTTATTTCAGTTTGCAGTTTGCAAAACGTAATAGCATGGTTCGACCTCTTTTACAATGTACCTATTGCCACGGAGGTGCTTGTCCTGTCGACAGTATTGTCAGGAATCCAGACCACATTCCCCACTGTCTGTGGGGGTTTCCACCTGGCTGTAGCTTAAGTCAGGCGAGGTCATTGTCCCAGAAACATCCTTGAATCTCCCCTGGTCCTGCCCTAGGCCTTTCCTCCTGGTTCCTTCCCTGGATAATGACACCCGAGTGTTAGCCTAGGCAACCAAACTTTTGTGTGCTCACGCCTCTAAGCCAGCACTGAATCTCCACCATTCTAGGCCTTAACCATCCCTCACATCTGTCCATTCTGGGTCCACGCCCACTATACTCTTAGACCAACACTCAGGGGCCTGTTCAGTAGCAGCTTAAAAGGAATCGCAGCCTCAGACTCATTCCAGCAGACTGTCCCCCTCGCGTGGCAGGGATGGTTTCAAAGTGCAGAGGAGCTAGCGATGGAGCGCCAGCCCTTTCTTCTTGCGTGGCTATGGAACCTTCTTTGTGCATCTTTGATATTAATTTTTCAATGACTTTAGCATGCCCGTCACTTGTTTAGGTGACAGAATTTTAGGTAAAGAATGGATGTACCCTATTTTTATTTCACTACTCATTTATATTTACTTGAATGAAATAGAAATAATAAAATGTGTCCAATGAATGATATTGTCATATTTACAAATATCTTATGATTAAATTGATGTAAAAAATTAACAAGCAAATAATAATAAAGATCAGACATGCGAATATGTCCAAAAATATCTGTAATTAGACATATTGGTGATGTAAGTGTGTGGAGCACCCTTACACATAGTTGGTACATCATGTTCTAGCCACTCTCAGGGCTGAAGTCCCCACCATGGAAGGACCCCCGAGGGACAGGGACTCCTTTGTTGCTCACTTTATTCCTGGAATATATTAAAAACCCAATAAATTTTACATGAATTTAAAAAAAAATAATGAGCGGACATATTCACCTTTTTCTTATTTTAAAACTAAACATTTATTCTGTGCCTGGCATTGACTAAGTTCTGGGTAGATGACGAAAAGTGAAGAAGGTAAATTTGTGAGGCATCTCTGTCTTCTCTAAAATCTTAAAAGTATTTGAGGGTCCACCTTGAATACCTTGTGTTTCTGTATCTTTTTACCTGTATACCTGTGGACCACAATGTGAGACTTTTCAAGGCATCTATTTTATAATAGTCAAGTATGCGATTACCAGTTAAGTTTGATTTATAATTATACGTATTTACACATTGTTTTTAGAGAGGACGGCATTTACTATCTTGATGGAAATACCAATGCGCTCCTTGTCTTGGAGATTTCATTAACAAAAGAGACAGACTCTACCTCTGACCATTTGTGATCCCCCCACTGCATTTAAACAGTGGGAACTCCAGGGGCTAATATTTAAAGCATATATTCGTGTATGTGCCGGGGAAGAGCACCTTTACTGCTTCGAACCCCAAATATACGATAAAATGTAAAATAAAACGCATCTAGAGCCTGAGGCTTTTCGATGTCTGCGACTCCACAGCCCCTTGAGCAGTGGTTTCTGTATTTCACGAAGCGCACTCAACTCTGGAAGGACAAACACACTCAATGGCCGGCGAGGTTCCCACACCAATATTTCTGTCCCAGGGTCAAGATTCTTTCCGTTGTGACAGAAAAGAAACACAGCTCAGACTGGTCAAAGCCCCCAGGAGGATGTGGCCTCGTTCACCGAAGAGCCCGCCGGTCCCTTTGGCCCAGCGGGGGCTGAGTCCAGGTGCTCGGGTGATGCCCATGGGAACCAGTCATTCCTCTGTCTTCCTAGGACATAGGCTTCTGAAAACGGCCCTGTGTTGGTTGGAGCTTTGCTCCCATGTAGCCTGTAAATGCCGATTCCGCAGCTCTGGGCTTATGTCATTGTTACCAGGAACACCCAGGGGAAAAACCCTGACTCCAACAACTGCAGGTGCTCAGGCGGGGCGGGGGCCTTCGAGTGGAGGGTGCATTTGAAATCGGGTCCAGCTGGCACAAGCGAACCTCTCGCTGCATATTTATTCTGCTGTTTCTTTCCTCAGCACCCATCACGGAGCACCGATGTGCTCGGGCACCCGTCGGGAACATTCTTACACGCGGCTCCTGTGCTCCAGTGTGCGGGGTACAGGCCAGGGCGTGAGCGCGAGGTCATAATACGAGGCGTTAAGTTGCATCACAGCTGCGGGTGCAGGAAGGCAGGGCATCTAAGCCCGTCTCCGAAGCTCAGGAGAAGCTGAAGGGCGGGTTGGAATCACCCAGATAAAGGGACTTCAGGACATGACAGGTCCTTGTAGTTACCGTGTGGAATTTGTCCTCAAGCTGCCGCGTTGGTTTCATTGAAATGAGGGACGGCTCCGTGGGCAACTTCCCTGGAGGAGGCCTGGGTCTGCCCACCAGGCCCATTTGTACCTGAATGGGAACCGGCATCTGGAACTTAAATCATTTAAATCATTTTTCCAAATACTTCCCTAATATATGTGACTCTGTTTTGAGTTGTATTCATTATTTATTTTTTGTTAATGAATCTTCTGATTATTTCCCTTGGTGAGCAGAATTTTCCAGCAGTCGCAGAGCTGAATAATGCAGAGGTAGCTAATTGTATTACTTTTCTGCAGTATGCACATTTCCGATGCAGAAAATGTCTTATCAGGAAAAGGGGAAAAACAAACATTTAAATTGTCATTGTTTAGAAAATATGGTGAGAAAGTATTCTCGATTCTTTTGAAAATAAATGACGAGGCTTGAGGGGAAAGGGGAAACAAAGCCTCACCTCCCTGCTCAGCCAGCAGCGAACGGCGACCGGCCCTCCAGAACCGGCCACCCCACCGTTTAGCGTGGGAGCTGGGAGGTCGGGCTCTTAGTTTCTCTGCCCCATCCCTTCATTTTTTTAAACAAGGCCCTTTCATGGCTGACAATTGAGAGGTCTATGAATCCCTGAAATTAATTTCAAATAAGAACAGACAAGTTGCATTTCATGAGAATAAATACCTCTGTGACTTTTAATCTCTAATCCAAGGCACTTAATGAAATCAACCAAGGAACATGCTCTGAGTCCAAAAGCCACACAGAAAACTGATTTATGCCCCGTTGTAACAGGGGAAAAAAACAAGGCTGAAAGAAAGGAAAACTAGGAATAACAACCCTTGGAAGGCGGCACAATGTTTTTCCACTCACATGCATGTTTCCACACTTTATAATTCCCTGTTTGGACTAAGGGTTTCTATCTGAGGCCCATGCTCGGCAGCGTCTGCCCTGCTCGGTCAGGTCTGTGCCATGTCAACGTGGCCCCTGCAGTGGGAAATTGATAGGACTTCCCTCTTAACCGGAACAGCCAAGATTTATGGCCTCCTTTGCCCTGGCTTAGGTTTCCTTAACCCATATCATATTTGATAACTTATGATATTGTACAATGTGATGCAGGTAGAGAAACAGCATAAAATAATCATGCATTCTGATCAATAAAGATAAAGTGAGCTCCCACGCACCCAGGCAGCTATGACCCAGTAGACATGGCCAGCATCCCGAAGCCCCGGGGCCTTCTTTCCACCACCTCCTCTCTCCCCAAAGTGAGCACTATTTTAGTATCTATGATAATCCCTTCCTGCTTTTTAAATAATGTTATTACCTATCTGCTCCCTAAAAATGTAATTTAGCTGGGTCTCTTTCCTAACTTTATATAAGTACAATAGCACTGTGATATGATTGTGTTTTTTCTGTCTTGTCTTTACTTCTCAAAATTACGTTTGTGAGAATCATGTTGTTGTAACATTTTTTATTTTTTTTTGCTCTATAGCATTGCATGAAATAAATGCACCCAGGTTATATATGCTTCCCACCATCCATGGGCATCTGTTGCCAGTTTTAATCTCTTATGAGCAACGTCGCCGATATAGACGTTGTCACATCTGTTTCCTGGTGCTCAGGTGTCTGGGTTCCTGCTGAGTCAGAGGCTGAGGGAAGGAGGTGGCTGGGGACTCCGGGAGGTCTGCTTTCTCCAGGAGGGGAAAGTGAGGGAGCAGAGACTGTGGATGGGGTCAGGAGGACACAGGGCACTACACAGGCCACAGGACAGAACCTGTCATTGTTCAGGGACTGCAAAGTTCAGGAGCAGAGTGGCTCCCCAGCTCGCTTAGCTCACTGGGGTCCCGTTTTCCCTCGAGGTGAAGCTGGTGGTGCAGTAATATCTTGTCAGCTTGCAGGTGGCTTTAACACGCTTATGAAATACTTCAGCTTTATTAGTTGTGTGGGCGGTAAGCTTGTTTTAATAACAAGAAATCCGCTCCTTGTATTTTAACTTGCTTCATAATAGTATTTCTCCCAGTTGTGCCTTTATTCAGAAACAGGTGCAGCCACTGTCATAACAGAGTGGGATAAAAAATAATGTATATGTGACATACATGTGTCTGTATATATATTAAATAATGACGTCATAGTATTCTGCTTTTTTCCCCCTTAAAGTACAATGATCTCTACTTGGGCATCACTCTTATTGGGCTTGAAAATATTGGAGACCATCTCTGTAACCTGGATGAGCTCAGTGTGACCACTCGCTCTGCGTGTGCATCCTTAGACACACATACAGTAGTTTAAGAAGCTGAAAATGAAGATGTTACAATGCATCTCTGATTGAGCTTCTGCGTAAGTACCACCATGGCAAATAGAAACAATAAAATCAAATATTTCTTTTCAAAAGAAAGTGCTCAATGATAGTATGACATCACACTTTAAAACTGAGTTGAGTTTTCAGGCTGTTAGCAGCATCCCAAATGGACACTCTGGCTGACGTAGAAGACTGGGCCTTAGTATGCTGACCCTCAGCGCTGGCTGCAGCCAGATTCCAAGTGCTGAGGGTTATAAAGCGATCACTATAAGCCCAGCAAATAGCTCCATGGACTGAATGCATATGCTCTTGGACAATGAATGTTGTACCCTCTCCCCACCTCCAGTTGTTGACCTTTCGGGACACCTGAAAGAACTGATGCATCAGGATGAGTCAGCCAACTTCCTCGTGAGATGAAAAGAGCTCATCAAAATCCAGTAGATGGCCTTTATTCTGCATTATCGTCTGTAGAGACTCCGTAAGCCAGAACTTCGAAACTACCAGTTTTGTTCTTCCATATTGAACACCGCTATGCTCTGACAAGCTTATCCTTTCCTGTGTCCGCACATATTCCCCACAGTGCACTCCCCATGGGGCCACCGCAGCAGTATTTTTACAGTGTCCATGTTACTTCCCTGCTGCAAACACCCACGAGGCTCATAATCACACGCTCAAAACCTGCAGTCCTTGCTGAGTTCACCGGGCTCTGCAAAGGCTCACACCTCCTGCCCCTCTCTCGTTCCCTTCATGGTTCAAGCTTGCTGATCTTCTTTCCCTCACATACACCACCCGTGGCCTTTGTATTTGTGGATGTATTATATTGTAAAATCTGATGCATTATCTTGTAAAATATTCCCTCTTCCTGGCATGCTCTTTCCCTGCTTCCTCCATGGGTGGCTCCTCTCTACCCTTCAGGTTTCATGTCACGTCTCCAGAGAAAGGGTCCTCACGGTGCTTTTTCTAAAGTACCCTTTCCCCATCACCTGCCAGCTTCTTGGCATCGCCCTATTTATTCCTTCATGGTATCAATCACAATCTCAAAATATTTACGGTGTCTAGGTTTACCTTTCACTACCTGTCTCCTTCCATTCTAATGTAAGCTCCAAGACAGAGCTCGTCTGCCACACTCACTGCTGGGTCCTCAATCTCTTCTAGAGAGTCTGGCACATAGTAGGAACCCAGTACACACTGGGGAACACAAGGGCCCTTACAACCCAGTCCAGACTACCTCTTCCGTATCACTAACCACTCCACCCACCCCTCTAGATTCCAACATCACCAACACAACTCATCACTTTGCCTTTGAACATTTGTTTTTGTCTCAGGAGAAAATGTCTTTGCATTGCCCAATCTTTCATGGTCATCTTTGGAGACATGCTCTGTCAGCACCTTCTCTGAGAAGGCTCTGTGACCTGCTTAAGTTGGGGAAGCTCTCCTTTCCCATGGCCAAGTTAACCGAGGCATATTTGTATTATTTGCTTACCAAGTGCAGTTAGAGTGCTTGTGTATGGTTCGGTTTCTCCTCCACAATTCCACACTCTGCCAAAGGAAAGAGATGGGCTTGTTTATCTCTTTATAAACAATACCCAACATCACCCTGACACATAGTAGGTGTTAACAGAAAATGAGTGACAAATGAAGAGCTAAATAAGAGGCTAGCCAAGGTCATGTAAAACAGCTTGAAATAAGTCAAAGAATTAAATATATGAAAGTCAAAAGAAAATAGACTTCTTTGGGCATTTTTCTAGACATTCATCCCTCCTGAACTTTATAATGTGAAGATCTGTCCTGTATAAGGAATGAGGGGTTGGGGAAAATATGAGCACATTCATGATGCTCGATTCACTCTACAGATTTTCCTTCATTTTTTCCTTAGGAGAGCCCCATGAGTTTGAGTTATAGCTGAGTTATAGATGAGTTTAGGTGATATAAACAAGCTACAGTCCATTGATCAAGGTAAAAAAGAGAAATTTAAAAAGTGGAATTTGCACCCAAGATTTTTAATGTAAAGCATATATCTGTGTATGACTATATTGTAACCCCTTCCCCAGCCTGGAAAGGAAATATGGTGTATTGAATATATACAGGCTCTAAGCTGATGCATAGGTGCATTAAACCTTTTACTTGTTGGTTGGGTGGCCAGTTACATTTATTCACCAGAATTTTGAAAAATAAGTCCAGAAAGTCTAATATTTGTTAGTACCAATCCCTCTGCTGAAATTATAGAAGTCACAACACAACTCTCAAATGGTAAAAATAAGAATGCCTAATGAAAACCAGAAGTGAATTATTCACATCATGGTTAATGCTTGAGGGGACATCACGAATTATCTGGTTCAGTGCGTCTTTGTGTGTGTGTGTGTGTGTGTGTGTTACAGAACATCTTGATTTAAGATGTTTTCTTCAGAACACTATGAAACATGAAACTTAATTAAATGCCGATCATGTATAGTCAAGTAGTAGCATATGACAATTGCTTAAGACGACTCTGTATGTGCGTGTGTGTGTGTGTGTGTGTGTGTGTCTCCAGAGAAATGAGAGGTCATTTACTTTGCCTGCAAAAGACTGACCTGCCAGTGCAGCCTTCCCTCAGATATATGCTACGCTAGGTGCAGGAGGAGGTCTCCATTAAGGGCGCTCTAGCACCCTTTCTCTGAAGCAATAACATGCGCCCCTGGCAGCAATGCTCAGCCTAAGGTTCCCTACCTTCCCATCCCATTTCCGAGACGCCGTGGGGCTATAGGACAGAGTCTGCTGCGTTCTCACAGAAGCTGTGGGTGGGGGAGGTCTCTGAGTCCACACAGTGTAGCCTCTACACCCTTGGTGACTTGTCTACAATGACTGCCTCGGTTTCTGTCACGGATTCGTGTCCACTGTGATGCACTGTCCCTGCCCAGCTTTTGGGAAGTACTGTCTGAGCATCCCCAAGAGCCCATGATCCTGAAGACCCCGTCCTTAAGGTCCCATGAGTCTTGATGCTTTGTTCTCAGGGACACCAGGCCTCCTTTCAGGCACAGGGGAGCACCAGGGTCTCCTGGTCGCTGCTGCTGCTCACTGTCCCGCTGCCCCGTACTGATGCTGGCACCTTAGACATGTGCCATCCCACGCAGCCTGCGGGGAGCTGAGACGGCCATAGCGGATCTTCTGCTAGAACTCGTGGTCCACGTCGCCTGTGCCAGAGGAAGCATGTCGCTGGCCACTTTGTTGTCTGGCTTCCCCAGGCCCATTTAGATTTTTGAAAGTCTTTGCCAAAGACTTAGGCCCCTTGGTGAAGGTGGAGGAAAGAAAAGCACGGACTCTGGGACCTGATTGACTTATTTTCCCCCAGTTCTTCTCTTTCTTCTCTTTACGGCAGTGGTAAATTCAAATTTTAAAACCACGTGCATTAGCACTTTTTCTATGTTTAGAAAAGCCCATCATTATTTCTTTTCAGTAAAAAACCTCATTTCATCTCATAAAATTTTAAATTTCTCTAATATTACAATTTGGAAACACACGGATCTAGTCCATCAACGTCACTCCAGAGAAGAGATCCAAGGAGAACATGTGACTTTTCTAAAGTCTCAGCTCTGATTCTTACCAGCTGTCCCTCTCGGCAATGCTAGGAGCACTATCTTTTCACCCCTAAGTGCAGAGTAGATGGTCACATAAACAGTGAGAGTTAAGTGGTTGGAAAAACCATAGGCCAATACAATTTCTAAGAGTAGCTGGGGTCCCTGATAGTCTCTACCTTATGACTCTAGGTAACTGAGTTTGTATAACTAAAGGCCAAACCCAGGAACAAAAGTGCATTCCATTATTTATTCATAAATTTATCCAACCAGCCATCTATCCATTGACTCACTCGCTCATTCAACAGAAATGTGCTTATTACCCACCTCCTACGTTTTGGGCACAGTGCCAATAAATATTCTGAGTTGTTAACATGCAAATTTCATAAAACGAGGCTCCTTCCAGCCAAGGGAAGTAGGGGAGATAGACTATGCAACAGGTATCTGTGAGTTCTCTAGTGGAGATATTTAGAGGATGCTGTGGAATCATGGAAAAGAAAGATTAGCCGGAACACCAGCAAAGGGGTCATGTCGGAGGTGACTTTTGAAATGGACCCAAAAGAAACGTTTACTAAATACTGAAAGCCATACCAGTCAGAGCATGAGCTAAGGCACAGAGACATGAAAGAGGTGGCACTTTGTGTGGAGATGTTCTATTTCTTGCAGTTCCTCACAATAGCCAATGTCAGCGGGTTGCTTTATACAGCAACTTACTATTCAACGCAAATAAATGGCATATTGTTCTGGGAATCAGGAGTAGATTAGGTGACAGAAGTCCTGAGTTCACTTGCTTGTTGTGCCATTGATTAGTTATAACCTTGGGTCAATTAGCCCCTCTGAGAATATTTTCCTCAGATAAATAAAAGATTTCAAATCATAAGGGATGAGCAGTAATGACAATAACAAGGGTTACCATTACAGCGTGCTCTAAGTTACTGGCATGCATTTTTAAGCAATTCATCCTCACAGCAATGCCACCATGTAGATACTCTTATATTCTCTATCTTAGAAATAATAATCAGGGCCGGTTCACCTCAAATATTTTAGACATATAAAATACTTGCGGGTTGCTTGTCAAAATGATGTTCCATGGACTGTCCCCGCCCACTTCTAAGAAGTTTGATTCACTGTCTCAGTGGCTGGCCCCCTTGCCTGCTCATGAAAGTTCCTGGCAAGCTTTTCAAATGACTAAGGCAGGACCACCGCCCAGATCAACCCAATCAGCATACCTGGCCGCGGCCGTCCTGGGTCCCCCGTCTCCCCGAGGGGTGCGGATGTGCAGCCCCGGTGGAGAGGGTCGACATCTGCTCCCCCAGCTCCCCCGGGGGTTTGAGCCCTGGTGGGACCTGAAGGGGAGAGGGGAGGGACTGTGGAGGCAAAGACCATGACAGCCGAGGAGCAAAGGGGGAAACAGATCGTGGAGAGAGAAATAGAAACAGGCCGCGTGTTTAGCAGATGAAGGCAATTTAAGGAGTGATGCAGTTTTAGGTTATTTACGTCAGCAATTTTGAGCCAGTGTTGCAAATTTAGGACAGATTTCTCTTCCCATTTTCCATAAATAAAATTCAATTTTGGAACCAAGACCTGACAAAGAGGTTGAACAAAATCCTTGATAAAAACTGGAAATTCCCCCACCTTTAGCTATAGGCAGTGGAATTTGGGGGAGAACCAAGGGTGGAGCTTAGGGTGCTGAGTAATAAAGCAATATGAGGTCAGCATTGGGTTGGATCTTAAGTAACATTTTCATTAAAAATCATGGAGAAGAATTTAAACAGAAATGAAAACCATGGAAGAAAAACCTGCTGTTTATACTGAATGGTAAAGTGCTAAGCACGCAGGTTTGGGGAGCAGAAATAATGCAAATGTAACTAAAAAGGTTAAAATGCAAAAATGGCATGATTAGTCATTTCATTAAACCGTGAAAAACAAAACAAGGGGGTCCATCTGTAGAGTGACCGGTCTTGGTAATAAAGAGAAGTCCATATTTGCCTTGGGAATGCAAAATTTAAGAAGATTAGCATCTTAGTTCCCTTCTCCTAAATTATCTCCATTTCTTCTCGCCTTGGCTACTTTGAGAAGGGAGGAACCAGATTCACATCTGGGTTTTATCCTAGTATGTAGCTTACCTGGATTTGCACAGATCATCCTGTTTAATGCTCACAAAGCAACCTTGTGAGATGCACATCATTCAAGCCTTTGACGGCTGAAAACACTGAAGCTCAGAGCACAGAAGATGTCACTGCTGAAGATCACACAATACAGACAATATAAGGACGGGACTGGGACATGGACCAGCTCCAGCGTCAGAACTTACTCTACTCCAGCAACCTAATGATTTGGACCGTGTGCTGGGAAACTTCCACCCAACTGCCCTGTCCCAATAGACTGGTCACACCTGCTACCACACGCACCACCTATTTGAGCCTCAGTTTCCCCTAGAAGGACATGAGGGAGATAATGGCCAGCTCCCAAGAATGCAGAGGTAACTCACGGGGTCAAGTCTGTGAGATCACGTTTTCCCAACATTTTATTGTGAAAATTTCAAACACGCAGCAAAGCTGAAAGAAATTGATGGCAAATACCCATAGACCTGTATCGTGGAAGCCTGTGGTTAGTTAGTATGTGGACGACACTGGCCTGATTACATATACCATCTATCCATCACTCTGTTCACTAGTCCATCTTATTTTTAGATGCATTTCAAGCAATTTACAGATATCCATATATATCTGAATTTTGTTTTAAATTGCCAAAGAACTTTATAAATGCACAGATTGTTATTAAAGTTATGCTTTGTATTTTAATAGCTTCCTGCTGTTACATCTGTCACACTGAGTGGTAACCTAGACCAGCTGCCTGTTTTCAGTTGTGATGGGATTGGCGATTCAGCTTTGTTACTGAGCTGCACTTGCTAACAGTTAAAAACAAAAGACAAAAAAGCTACAGCTCATTCTGCCCCCTCTTGGCCTGCTCAGGGGCCATCTCTCCTGGGAGGAGATCTCCAAATCCAGTCTGCCTCCCCTTCACTCCAGTTACTTTTCCCAAATCTGACCACTTCTCCAAACATGGTGAAAAAGATGTGTGCCTCACGTGGAGAATTTATTAAAATGCCTTTTTAAGTGGTTGGGAGAAAAAGGAGAACCAATATCTGCCATGCACTGGGTTAGTTGTTTTATATTTTACCCTATAATATATAAATAAATAATGTATTTACATATTTCTATATATAATGTGTAATATAATTTTTATAATTTATTTATGTTGTAGAAAAGTATAATTATATGTACTTATATATTATATTTCTATTGCAAAGGATAAATAGAGTATGTAATGTTTATATATTATAAAATGAATATATAATTATATATAATAAATATTCTACAAATAAATGTATGCACCACTGATTTATATGTAAATATATGTCTTTATATGGAGTCAATAAGTCCAGAGGCTACCTTTATCTCAGGGAAATGTTGAAAAATTAAAAATAAAGAAAAAAGGACCCAGAGAGAATTGTGAAGCCCTGCAAACAGCAGGGTAGAGCAGATCAGTGTCTGGATTCCCTGGAAAGTTGAAAGTCCTGCCTTCGGGAAGGTGGGAGAAGCTCCTGGGCGTGAAGGGGCAAAGGGGCGTTGCACGGGGGTCTCCCTGCAGGTGGGGAAGGAAAGGAGTCTGAGACTACCCTCCTCGTGCTCGCGCCACAGGGGACCATCACCAGACCCAGGGCAGGAAAGCAAGTGTCTTTCCCTTCAAGCGTCTTTCCCTCCTAATGGATGCATTCCAGCTCCAGCGGGGTCCCTAAAGAATAAGTGAGAAGCCCCGAGTCACACATTGACATGGGCCCAGCTCAGTGCAGGCCTCACAAAGTGTCCAGCGAACTCCCTCAGAGCTCTCCTGGTGTTTGCAGTGGCCCCCGGTGCCACACAAGGAGCAAAACAGTAACATTTCTGAAGTGCCTCTGCTTCCCCAGAGCCTGCGCCCAGGACAGAGCTCCTCACACAGCTCACTGCCAACGCCCCGATGGCTTCCCCCAGAAGAAGGCATTGACTTTTGTTGGCATTGAAAAGATGCTCAACCCATCAAGATAATGAGATCAAGGGGTGACAGTCTCCACAGGATCGAAATGCTGCTGCTCAGTGACACCTGAACCGGCTGCATGGAGAAGGGGTTTCCCCAGGGACACCCCTGTGTGAGGGTTGCCTTTGGCTGGCCGGAAGGGGCATGACGCCTGAGGCAGAGGAGGTGTTAGTGCAACATGTGCCAGATCACAAGGAAGCTACGTCTCTCCAAAGAAAGGGGGGTGGTTCAGGAAACCTCAGAGGCCTCCCCTCAAGGATATTGACTCATTCAGGGTGAGCACCTGAGCCCTCCAGCTCCCCAGGTCACAAAGAGCCTCCTCCTGGGGGGAATTTACAAATAAAAGTCCTTGGCACCCTTCGACATCCCTGACTCCCCTGGAAAATCTGATTTCTTTTTCTACAGTGATGAACCAATCAGAAACGAAGGGCCAGAATGGGCATTGTTAGCAAAGCAGAATCACAGGCATTTTTTGAGTAGCTGATATATGCCTATTGGTTTACATGCATCATCTCTAGTCTTCTTCTAGAGTCATGTACCTTGAATACTATCCTCTCTCCTTTACAGGCTAGGAGACCAAGGTGTCACAAGGTAAGTCATCTAGTTTGGGGTCATGCCATGTTACATAACTGCATGGTGGATATGGGATCAAAACTCAGATCTGTCAAACTCTAAAGCTTGGGGTTTTCCAATATCGCATGTCTTGGTTGAAGGAGTGCTTACTAATTACTGCATTATTTTGTGTTCTAGGAATATGACTGTATACGACATGGATTTTAGAGCAGTTCTCAGAGTTTGGCACACATACAAGTCACCTGGCAATCTTGTCAAGTGCACACTCTGACGCCGAATGACTGGGCTGGGGCCTGGGATTCTGCATTTTTAGCAAGTGCCCTAAGGACATGGATGCTGGAGACCAGAGGACCACACTTACAGTATCAGTAAATACGCTCTTCAGACCTTGAAGACGCACTACTTGTGAGTATTTGCATAAAATATCCTTCACTAGTTGGTGGCCCTTTTCAGGATCAGTGTTTTTCCTGTCGTCATTAATGACAGTGCCTAAACATATTTCACACCAGGCACATTTAATTTCCCTTTATCCAACCCAGCAACAGAGACCTGTGGGCTGTCCACAAAACTGGTCATAGATAACACTTGTCAGGCGCTTTACAGCTTGAAAGTCTTTTAAGTGTGATCCTATTCAATACACAAACACACACACACACACACACACAGTATTCACTATGACTCATACAATTTTAAGGTAATGATATTAAGGTCCAGAGAGATGAGGTGACATGCACTGACTTGCGTCACAGATTTTATTAGAATATTCAGTTTCTCTGCATCCCAATAACATAACGAGGCATAATTTGCAAGACCTTGATGGTAATTTATTCCTTTGCGAGGGCTACAGTCACAAAGTCCTGCAAACTGAGGGGCTTAAACAACAGACATGTATTGTCCTTCAGCTCTGGGGGCCAGAAGTTTGAGATCGTGACATCAACAACCCTGTTTCCCAATAAGGATATATTCTGAGGTACTGGAGGTTAAGACTTCAACATTAGACTTTGGAGGGGGGTGGGGAATGCAGTTCAACCCTTAACAGTAGGTGTAGCTTGGACCCGATTAGGGCAGACAACTGTGCACATGTCCAAGTCGTTACAGATGAAAGGTAGGAAACGACAGGCTTCCAGGCCATCTCGAAGAGTGCAGAGGTGGAGGAGATCATGTTCTCCTGGGCAGACTGAGGCAGCTTTCGAAAGTTGGAGACCCAGGGTACCCTTGGCATACGAGTAAGATGCAGAAAGACGGAGAGGCAAAGAGGGTTTCAGGCATCAAAGGCAGTGTTCGCTAAAGACAGAACGAAAGTCAGTCCCCAAATGTGTTCTGAGGACAGGAAGTAGAAGCATTTGTTCCAATCTACAAGACAAATAACTGAATAAGAATTCAGTAACATTGATTTTATCTTTGTCTTTGAAGGTAGAGATACAACACCTCCAAAAGCCCAGCCTTAGTCTGAAAAATGGGAATATTAACTCCACTATCACAAGGATTGGCCTTTTTCATTTTTTAAAAACATAAAAAAAAAAAAAAAATGCTTGTCAAAGCATGTGGTATGCTCCAGTACCCTGTCAGTAGTATGTGGTATGCTGCTAAAAAAGAACAAGCTACTGTCTGAAGCAAAACAAAAAAACCCCACAATTCTTATAATCTAGAGTCTAGGTGACTTTTACACTGGGACAGGATGGCTAATGTTTCTTAAAATTAAAGCAAACCCGGCCCTTGTTCACAGGCTGGTGGATTTAAGAGAACAGGCCCTCGTCTTAATGGACGGAGGATTCTGATTTATTTAAACGCTTCTGGACGGGCTCTGAACTTACAGTCCCATGTGTGAAAACAACTCCTCAGTTCAGAGAATGACATCTGTGGGGAGTTGTCCCTGAAAGGATGTAGTCACCAACATTCACAAATAAAGACTTGTCCGGGCCCTGGACAGAGATTATCTCACAAGATAAACAGCCAGCCCTGAACCAGACCGAAATGCATTTTGACAAGGTCAGAGACTCGTCTCATTTCTCAGGCCGGGTGCCCTGGGACACGGAGGATCCTCGTGTGAGTGAAGCTAAGGGGCTGGTGGGAAGAGAGCTCATTAACTCTGTCAATACGCATCCGTCCCCTCTTAGCTTCCAAAGACTGTCTACGGTAAAAGATGAGCTTTGCTCCCCTTCTTACTCAGTGCACAGAGAGATTTAAAAATGGACCTTTCTATTTTCAGCTAATATCATCCCCTTCGTCTAATATTTACAGGCCCCATAAATCTACCCTTCCCCATGCCTCTCAGTATATAATCAGTTTCTCCCCAGCATGCAGCCTCTCCGAAATCAAGTTGGTTGTGGATCTCTCATTATTTTGAATACAATATGCTTTTTTGACTTTTCACAATTGTTTTTAAATTCTCTTCAACTGACTTATCTTCATGACCTCTCTCCCCACTTCCCTTCATATACTTCTCACCCTAGTCTGTGGTTGGCCAAAGTCTTGCACAAGCTCCACTGAACCTACAGCAGGCCAGTGACAGGCATCACCAAAGGATCTCAGCTTTCTACCCTGCCAAGCTTGGATAGGTGCCAACAGGATTTTTTTTTTTTTATTAACACAATTCTGTAGCTCCACCCACCCCACCCCCCAAAATGGAAAGATTCTTAAGTTGACAGAAAAATACAAGTGAAGGGATGCTGAGGGTGGGGGTGAGATTAGGATGATTAATGGGAATATGACTTTGTAGGACATTGAAGGAGAAGGGAAGGCATCCTGTGTAGAGTGAGCACATATGTCAGGTTCATGAGAAACACAATGAAGGTGACAATGAAGGACAGGAATTTGACACTCAAATCCTGAAGCAGTACTCACTAGCATTTTTATTCCTTAAGTACCAGGTGGTTTACCTCACCTATCCCACCCTGTAACCAGATAGGCTATCATTGTCCCATTTTCCATATGAGAAGCCTGTGTCCCACATCATTAATTACCTTGTCCCATTAATAAGTAAATAAAATGCATTATTCTTTACACTATGCCACTGTAGGACAGGATACTGTCAACAATTAAGTATACATTCTCCAAGTTTCTTACAACAGCTTGCTAACCTTCTGGCTACCATTTGAGACCTTAATTTGGTCATATTCTCCTAAATTGTTTACAGAAATATTTAGTCAAACTAAGTAAATTGAACCATGTACTTGAAAGAAGGGAGAGTGAAGAGTGATAATTTATGATAAGATTTTACTATTATGAACCTGAAGTTGTCTAAACCAGAGAAACTATTTTAGTGCTGGTCAAATCTCAGAGTGTAAAAGACACCATTTGTACAGAATAGAATGTGCTCGCTCACTTATAGGCAAGTCTACCCAAGTCATGTCTGATTAATTATCGACTATTTAAGTTAAGCTTCTTCCAATAGGCTTTGAGAATTGTAGGCATTTGTTATTTTACTCAACAGAGCAGAGAAGTTTGACATAAATTTTATCACATTCTTTTTAGTCATCTGGTTGAGCATCGGTTTCTACAAGGAGAGCCATAAATTTGAAAGAAGAAAAAAGCCACTACTTAGCTCAGTAAGAAACTGGTCCGGAGCTCTAGATATGTCATTCAGTCATTGAACAAATACTTTTTGTCTGCTTGTTATGTGTCAGGCATTATTATATACTCTTGGAATACAAAAGTGAACCTTGCCCTCATGACATTATATCCCAACAGAAGACAAAAATTGACATAATAAATATATAAAAGTATATTATATAGTAAAAGGCAGTTAATGCAATGGGAGAAAGGAGATTTAGACCAGGACAAAGGTGATCAGGAGTACTGGGGTGGGAAAATAGTTGCAATTTAAACCAGGTGGTCTGGGTAGACCCATCAAGAAGATGACATTGGAATGGTGTCTTAAAGCTCATTGAGGTTAACCATGCCTGCAGGAAATATTGTTAAAGTTTCTCTATAGGCTAGGTTGGACTGGGTTGAATCTATCAGGAAGACATCTGGATTTGGAGATGGATTAGAGAGGAATTCAATTAAGGTATAGTGAACAGAGTGCCCTGGCTGGGGAGAGTGAGCTAGGCCTCTAGAGTAACCTATAAGGGTATAAAAAAGCACAATCAGGTAGCAAAAATTGAATTGTGGTCAAGAAGAAAATCTAAAGTCAGGACTGGAGAAGCAGTGTCAACATGAGGCCTGAAAGGCCACCTGGTTTTAAACATTGACAAGTGACCTGAGATCAGAAGCCAAAAGAATTAAGAGCAGATCATGAATTAAAATTTATAATGAACCAGAGTGTTCAAAGAGCCTGATTTTTACCTGAAATTTCTGGGTTGGCAAAGGTGGATTGATGAGATTAATCTATGGCAAAAGGAACCCGAGATGCCCTAGACGACTCCCTGCCTTTCATTTGTCCACAGTAGCAGGATGTGTGGGAAGGGAACGTTGATGGACGAAAGTTGGCATCTCCAAAGGACTCAAAGTAAGGAGTGGTATGCCGAGCTGAGTAATGTGCTAGGCAAATGGCACAGGAGTAGATGTCTATGATTAGAATTTCCACCCTTATAAAGGTGCTATAAGATGTAGTCATACACCAGAGAGAGAGAAAGAGAGAGAGGGGGATTTTAATACAGGGGGCCAGGCCACGAAAAAGCAGGAGCTGAACTAGGCACAGGGTTTAGGTAAAGGTTTAGGATGGCTGATAGATAGGAACATACAGATGAACAGGGCGGTATCCTCAAATGAAGTTCTGCAATATGAAAAGAGTTAGAAGATAGCCTTGGTCAGGTGTCTCAGTGGGTTGGACCATCGCCCTATGCACCGAAGGATTGTGGATTTGATTCCCTCTCAGGGCACCTGCCTAGGTTGTGGGTTCAGTCCCTGGTTGGGGCGTGTACAGGAGTCAACTGATTGATTTTTCTCTCTCATATTGATCTGTCTCTCTCTCTCTTTACCTTTCCCTTACTCTCTCTCTAAAAATCAATTTAAAAATATGTCTTCAGGTGAAGATTAAAAAAAAAAAGAGTTAGAAGATAAAACAAGCATCACAGAGCACCTGAGAAGTAGATAATTTTGACATTTTTATATTTTTATAAGAAGCCCTTCACAGTGTAAATCTCACCACCTCCTAAGACAGATTTTTTCCTACTCCTGCATTTCCTCATCTCCCCTCAGTCTCTCTGATAAGAGCCATAGTACCACCCTATAGTGAGTTATTGTGGCAGCAACTTCACAAATCAGCAGCTTCTTGATTCAGGCAAGTGCAGCCCTCTCCTCTGTGGGCCAGTCCTGCGCAACGGCCCTGGAGGCACTCCTGGGAGCTCAGCCTGGGGCCTCCTTCTTCACCTTCCTTAATAATTCAGTGAGCTACCCATATTCCTTTATAGACAATTCTACTGTTTAAACAAACTAGAGTGAATTTTGTTTTCTGCAACCAAGCACTCTAACTGCTACAATGGTCATAGAATCTCAGAGAAGACAGGATTGGGCAAGGCAACGTTGACGCAATTTTATTTCACCTGCCCTTGGTCCCTGTGCAGCAGTGTTAGTTTAATAATAAGTAATTTGATTTATGACCAAGTCAGGACATAGGTCTCTGCCAGGAATAAAATTCTTGCATGGGTGGGTGCCTTAATATTTTTAAACTGGTAATCAGGTGATATACAGGATTCAGAAGGAAAGAACAACAAAATTTTCTGCTTTTGTGAGGTTGGTGAGGTTAGGCTACTGGTTGAAAAAGGTGAACAGATTAAGAAGTACAAATTTTTAGTCACAAAATAATCATGGGAATGTAAAGTACAGCATAGGCAGTTTAGTCAATAGCAATGTAATAACTATGTACCGTGCCAGGTGCGTACTAGATTTATCAGGGGACCACGTCATAAATTATATAAATGTCTAACTGCTATGTGATACACCTGAAACTAATATGAAATGCTATTGAATGTCAACTGTACTTATAAAAATAAATAAAGTACTATTTAGTAAGTATCAAAAAATTACTTCTCAGTCTCATAATTCCAAATCACAAATATTCTTATAAGCACCCTGTGGATTTCTGAGTCAGTCATGTCGCTCAGATGAGATCACTCTTTGGCTAGTGCACCTGTTGGAGCTTTAGGATAAGAATGAAGAGAAACAGAAGAAGAGAAAGAGGAGTTGGGGGAAAAAAGCAGCAGCCATATGTAGTCAGCTCCCAGAGCCAGAAGATGGGCCCGACCATTCTTCTCAGGAAACACATTTCAATTTTCATTTCTATGTACAAGGCAAGCAAAGCCCAAAGCACACAGTTAAGTAGAGGTAAAAGAGAGTATAATTTTTAGGGGAGAAAACAGTTTCTCTTCAGTTCAAAAACTCTTTACCAAGCACCTAGTCAATACTTGTCACCATGTGGGGTGCCAGGAAAACACCTCTGAAGAACTTGCAGGTGCTGGAATATGGGTGTCTATACAGCGGGCCATTCTGGGGTATAACTGGGTTCTTGAGATAGTGACAGACATCAGATTAAGGTGGCAACATCCTGGTTAGCTAGAAACAGTCCTGTTTTGTGCCAGTTTCCCAAGCTTTATTAACAACAGTGATGTTTTATTCTCAAAGTGTTTTGATGTGAAGAATACATGACGTCTCACCTTAGATCACACATGTCCCATAGGCAAAAGAAATCATGACCACTCTGCTGACTCAGGAGATAGAGGGAAGAGTAGCCATGGTCCTTGTATTCTCCACGCCCACCCTAGCTACTTGCACTGGACGAGCAAGTTCAACGTTGACATTCTCCAAGTTACACTTGATGAGTGAGGAGAGGAGAGTCATGGCATTGTCTGTGATATGTCAGGGGGCATGTTCTTTTGTATGGCTACAGGCAAACCAAGGAAGGCGCTGCTCTTCATGGCCAGCATGGCATCCTCTCATTCTCTTTATTCACTTCCTAGACTTATGCAGGAAGGATTGCGCTCTGCCTGGGTTAAGTCCAAAGTGTGCCTTACAGATGAAGGTCTGACCACTGGAGAGGCAGGGTAGAAAGAAGTTAGGGAAAACTCCCAACAAGTGGAATGAGGAAGTAGGAGTGGACATCAAAGGGGGATAAACTGATAGTCCTCTCACCAGAGCCCCCACCTCCATGCATAATCATAGTGAAATAGTTTATGGCAGAAATCCCCTGTGGTGGTCACAGAAGTCAACAAGGACTGGCTGAAGACAGATCAATTGCAGAAAAAATTGACCAGAGAATGACCTCAAAGTTCATTATACCATTATTATAATGAAAACTGACACCATAATTAGAAGGGAGACTGAGGGCGATGAGAGCCATGACACATCCTGAATGGACCATATTAGGAACAAGACTCCCTCCAACCAGAAGGGGAAGTTAGAATTTGGTACTGCAAAGTTCAGAAACAACTCACCCTTGGAAACATATATAATCCCAAAAACTGACTGGGGAGTTCACCCATGTCCATTCCAGGGTGTATTTTCAGTTATTTCGCAGAGAAGCCCCCTGAGAATTGCAACCAGGGATCAGAGGGCAGTGGAAACCAGTCCTGGACTAAACCTCTGATTCTGTCTCTAGGGATCCACATCCTAGTTCTCTCAACCCAAATAAAACCTGCTTTTGTTCTCACTCAGACTTGTTCCTGAATTCTTTCTTGTGCAAGTCAAGAGCCTGGAGGTTCTGGACTGTGCCAGGGTGGGGCCAGCCTCCTGTACAGAACCAGTGCAGTCACACTGAGACAATCTCTTAGTTTCAGATTTTCTCTGAGTTCTAGAGGCCTTTCGCAACATCATCGCAGCTCTTTGCTGCACAGACCTGGACAACCATTTCTTTGCAAATCACTTGAGTGCACAGGTCCAAATGTTTATATTTGGGCTGAGAATAAAGAGTGACATTTTTACCTCAGTCATGAGCCATGTTATCCATTCTATTTTTTTCCAAAACTTGTCTAAATGGGTGCAAATTTCTAGTCATTGCACTTATTAAAATTACCTCTTTGTCCCTATGGACTGACTTTAAAATAAGCAAACATGAATTTTATTGAATTAATGTTACTGGTAAAATACTAGTTCTCTCATTTTATTCATTGGGTTCCACTTCTCATTCAAAAAGAAAGGGTTTCTGCTGCTATACTTTGAACATAGCTAGCACGCCCTTATAATTTTGCTATTAAAAGAAGTAAAACTAAAACCACCAGAGCTGAAATGACTTCTACAATGTTATACAAGATATATTTCAAATTGGTTCCCAGGTTGTTTTTGTTCCCCCCCCCCTTTTTAAATTTCTTTTTTTTTTGTAAAAAAGAAAAATAATAATAATCTGTGCTTATTTACACTTCATGGGAAAAGCACCATTAGCACTTTGTATCTTTGTAGGCTTCTCTTCTTCCCTGGGGATTATTCTACATCTGAAAGGGCCTAATTCACCAATGAGTAATGAGAAAGTTTTCAGGAAACCTTTCTGCCACAGCCCTGTTCCCAGCCTGTCCCCTTCCCCAACCCATATATGCACAGTGTGTGATCCAAGCCAGGGAGTAACTGTGCGCTTTGTCAGCTTTTGTTACTGGCCTCAGAGTCATGTATGCCCCGATAATGACAGCCCTTCCTGCCTGCCATGGCTGCAAGAGGTGGTTGTCACCATGGACTCCCAAAGCCTAACGTGGCGAACTATATTGAAGAATGCCCTTTGAATAGATGCCATTGAACATGAAAATTGGATTTACACACTCCTAGTTCAGGAATAGTGACTGTAAACACAGCATAAGACTCCCATTCATAAAACTACACTGGACTCCCCATACCAATCAGCCCCTATTGAGTCCTTGACAATGGGATCACATTTCTTCCAGATTTACCACACACCCCACCCTGGATAAGTGAGGCTCAGCTGAAAATATGTGAAATACTCACAATGGTCATTTCCTCTCCCTCCTCTTGAGGGGCTTGGCAGGTAATGTATTGACAGAGTGTTTCAAATGCAGTACCAGCAAGGTCCCAGATTTTCTTCCCATTGGTGGTGTAGTGGGGATAAATCACACCCTTTGGCATTTGCATTGAAACAAGAGCATACCATGGAGCACAAATAATCTCATTTCCATAAAACACCCTTTTTAAAATTAGAAAGTGTGGAATTCATTTGGGCTACTAATTACCACTTTTGGACAGGAGGGATTTAAACTTGTATTTAAATGCAAATAACTATTTCCCCCCCCAGTTACTCATAGGAAGCAACAAAACTTAAGCACTCTGAGATTCATCTTTATCCTTAACGATAAATTCAGAATAACAATGCCGATGACAAAAGATATTTGCAAGACCCATTCCAATTTGCACCAAGCTTTCACATCCTAAATGTATTTTTCCACGCTCCATGAGAGTGACTTCCCATTTTTCACTTAAGAAAACTGAGGCCCAGAGAGTTAGAGGCTTCTCAGGATCACATAGGAAGTGGCAGGTCCAGTACTTAAACCCTGATAGGCCATCAGAATGGACAAAGAGATTCAAGAACAGAAACAAAATAGCCAGAAAAAAATTAGAGGTAAGAGAGAGAGCAGAGGAAGAGAAAATTTTAAAAGAGCAAAAAATGCCCAGATGAAAAGGTATCAGGCAAACGTGGGTAAGGGAACGCCCTGCTTGACCACCTCCACCTCTGGCTCTCTCTGTGTGATGCTTAGCTCCCAGGTATTCAAAGAGCAAAGGGGGAGGGACACTGTGGAGATTCACAACCAAGCTTCCCGACCCGGCCCCCGGCTCCATCTATTACACCACTCCACCCTGTCTCCTTGGTCCAGGAGGCTGCTGATCGTGCAGTCAGTTGGACCGGCAAAGTATGCCAATTCCCCTCCAGAAACATGTGGCCCTCCCTTCAGGTATTAAAGCTGTAGCTCCCCAAAGAGCCTAGTTTCAGGCTTCTGGGCCTTTGCATATCCTAAGTTCTCACGCCTTCCCTGTGCCATGACCTCACCATCCTTGTTGCTTCTCCTCTAACACATTTCCACTTTCTTCAGGTCTAAGCTAGTGTAGGAATCCTCCAAGAAAACTTCCCTGAAGTCTCCTTCCACCACGAAACAGTTTAGACGACACCCCTGCTTTCTCAGACCCCACAGTTTAGTGAGATCCCTCAACCTACACTCAAAATATCTGCCTCATAACAGCCTTCTCCACGGGTCTGAGGGCCTCAAAAGCAAGAGTCTTTCCTGTTTATCTGTATATCCCCACCCTGGTGAGGCTCACTGGTGGGAGGAGGTATGGGAGAAGCGGCCCTGGCAGGTGGCTAAGTTGGTTGGAGCTCATTCCATACACCGAAAAGGTTGTGGATTCAGTTCTAGGTCAGAGCACATACCCAGGATGCGGATTCAATCCTTGATCCGGTGTGTATGGGAGGCAACCAATGTTTCTCTTTCACATCTCTCTCTCTCCCTTTCTCTCTAAACATAAATAAACAAATAAATAAAATGTCTTTCTGTGAAGAATAGGGGAAAAAAGAATGAGAGAAGTGAAGAAAGCTGCTACAGATGGGTCTAAGGTCAATGATGGGTTGGGGGTGGATTGGCTACAAGATGTCTACTAGGTACAGTAGTAATTATTATTTTTGAAACTCCAAATGTCCAATGGTTTGTTTCTTAGGATAAGTCACAGTGTTTTATTATTATTGTGGCAATATGAAAATCCTGTTCTGTTCTCTTTCCTCTGTTTGGGCATTCCATTTGGTGGCTACTTGCTTGGATGACCCTGTCTTTCTCACTCACACTCTGGTTGCAGTACTGTCAAGCTGACCTGCCAATTTAGGAAACAAACCCTAAAAATATCATTTGAAAGTCTTCCTTTCACCAGATAGCTAAGGCCGAAACTGTTCCCATGAGTAGTGACTTATAGCTCTCAAGGTCCTTTTCTCACACACACCCTTGTGCAGGAAGATGGTTCACTTAAACCAGGGTGTTGTCTTTGGGTTGTAGGAAGAAAGCAATGACTGACTAACAAGCCAGATACTTCCCACTAATGAAGCCACTTCCTGGCTCACTGCAGCTCTCAAACCCTGCAGAAAATGCTACAGGCACCAGTGAGAAGTGGTGAGCTCCTGCTTTCAGGATTTCTGCAATAAGCCTAATCCCATTAAACAGAATTAACTCTTCTCATCTGTTCCTTAACCACATTTCATATCTCTTCTTGCCTCACCCATATCTGCCCTACAACCATCTGATTTGGCAGCACCCAGGAACAATGTCAAAAGCCAGGTTTCTGGACAGACCTTGGATGTTATCAAGTTGAGCTTTATTACGGGCTATAGGATTAGGGCACATCCCAGAGGCTTTCTAAGTATCAGTTTCCTCTTTTGTAAAATGATATTAACTTCACCTACTCCACAGGGGATTGGAGTGTTAGATGAGATAATGCAGGCCTAGGCCTTAGGTAATTTTTCTGAGCATATGACTATGGCTCCAGGATGAGAAATATGAGCCATCAGCCCAAAATGACTACCAAGAGACCTAATGTAACATTAGGCCACATTAACAGAAATGAAGGGACCCGGAAAAAGGCAATGAGAGTTATGTTTAATGCAAGATGCTCAGATTAAGCCTGGACCCTCGTGTCATCCCCAAGAATCACACATCAGAAATGATGTTGGCAGGGAGACAAATGGTCAGAGGCGGGTGTCCAAATGTGTGGAGAGTCTCAAAATGCAAATAAATAAAGAGCATTTGGGGAAATGCAGATGGTTTATCTGAAGCAGACAATACTTGAGAGCCCATGAAAGTCATCATAAATCATGAGACCTATGAAGGAAGATCTGAGCTCAGGGGGTAATTAATACAGATAAACAGATTATAGCTCAAAATGTGAAAGAGTTTCCTAATTTCATGATTCTAGTCAACCCAGAACAAAGCCTCCTAGCCCGGAGAATTTCCCTATGAGTCATGGATCTGCATATTTAATTTGTATCCTCTTAGGCAAATGAATGCATACATCTTTTTTACTCAGCAGAAATATTCCTGAATAGCTGTACGTATATCATAAGTGGATATGAATCATCTTATATCATTGACCTACTTTAATCTGCTGAGAAGGCTCTAAATAATTCAATTCTGGTTTTCCTGGGACCAAGTTCAATGAGCCAGGTGCTCTATTGCCTACTGTGAATGTCCACTCTTTTTGTCTACTCAAGAAGATAACTGGGAATTGTTCCCTTTCTTTTCTGTATTATTAATTTCCCCTTTATTCTAGGTCAGTCTGATTAAAATTATATATGATAGATTTTTTCCATTCAACAAATAAAACCCTCAGTCCATTCTACATCTTAACCTCCAGTTAGCACCCACGTCTTAGTCTCATTTATAGTTAAATTTTCAATGAGTGGCCAGCGTTCCCGCACTCCAAATTCTTTTCTCCTGTTCCCTCTTGAACTCAACCCATTATTTTAATCAGCCCACTACTCCACAGATACTGTTTCTGCTTCACTCTTTCAGGGCCTCCATTTAATGCTCAATTCTCAGTCCCTCTAGCTTGAATCATCAGCACTTAAAACACAAAATTTCTCACGCCTCTTGGTCACACTTTCTTCAGTTGGCGTCCTGGACACCACATTCTCCTAGTTTCCTTCTGGGACTTGTTCCTCTCTATTCTCAAGACATCTAAACAAGCTTCATGCCTTGTGCTTTCTTTATCTGGACGTGATTTCCAGGGGGTGACATCCAGATGTATGGCTTCATACACCATACCTGCTCTGTCAAACCTCAAATGGGCATCTCTAGCCAGGATCACTCCATTGAACCCTAGCTCGTAGGTCCAACTGTCTACTTGACATTGTCACTAGGAGGCTGAGGAGACATGTCTAATTGGACATAACTAAAACTTACTTCCTGCTCTTTCCCACCCTCATCCATTTGTGCCTAAATCTTCTTTGTTTCAATTAGTAGTAACTTTATTTCTCCAATTGGCCAGCTCAAAATTTTAAAAGCCATTCTTAACTCTTTTGTTTCACCCTTTAGATACTCTCTGCCTGACTGTTTTTGAGCTAGGACATCAGTCTTCTCCTGCACTTGGACAGGAACTTACATCATCTGCTCTTCTGGTTGTCAGGCCTTTGGACTTGAACTGGAGCTTTGACCATTGGTTCTCCTGACTCTCAGGCCTCCAGGGTCAGATTGGAATTGTACCCTGTGCTCTCCTGGGCCCCCAACTTGCAGATGGCAGATCATGGGACTCCTTAGCCTCCATAATCACATGAGCTAATTCCTCATAATAACTCTTTTGAAGATACATAGATAGGTGGGTAGATGAGATAGATGATAGATGATATATAGATGATAGACAGACAGATGATTAGATAGATAGATGATGATAGATAGATAGATAGATGATATAGATCGATAGATAATACATATGGATAGATTAGATAGATAGATAGATGATAGATAGAGTAGATGATGATAGATGATAGATAGATAGATAGATAGATAGATAGATAGATAGATAGATAGATAGATGATAGATAGATAGATGATAGATAGATAGATAGATAGATAGATAGATAGATAGATAGATAGATAGATGATGATGATAGATGATAGATAGATAGATAGATAGATAGATAGATAGATAGATAGATAGATAGATAGATGATAGATAGATAGATGATAGAAAATAGAAGAAATTTGTTCTGTTTCTCTGAAGAACCTTGATTAATATAGAAAATTATGTTGGTGATTTCTTCTTTAAAATTCCAGATTCTAACCATTTTTCACTTCCAATCCTTGACCCAAACCATCTTGGTCTCTCTCTGGATTATTGCAATAACTTCTGTTTGTCTTTCTTTACAAATGAGCAAGAATGCTCTGTAGATAAAAGTGAGAGTGATTATTTTAGAAAGTAAATCATGTCACACAACTTCTCAGAATAAATTCTCCAAGAGGTTCCCATCTTTCAAAATAAACAGACAAATTGTTTAGAACGATCTCTAAGTCCCTACATGAGCTGCCCCCAATAACTTTCTGACCTCCACTCTCCCCTCCTTCACACTTCTGCAGCCACACTAACCTCTCACTGTTTTATGGAGACCCCAAGAATGCTCCTGTCTGTGTTTTTTGTATGTTCTTCTTCCCACCAGGACTACCACTGGCTCCCATAGTTTTATGGCTGCTTCCTCACACCCTTCAAGGCTTTACTCAAATGTCATTCATGCCGTTCCTGACACCTTTTGAAAATAGGCACACCTTCCCTGCCCCAGCATTCACTACTCTTGCTTTGTTTTAATGCATAACATTGGTCACCAAATGGCACATTTTATTTTTAACTTATCTTCTGTCTCTTTCCCATTAGATTATGAACTCAGTGAGTGAGGGATTGGTTTTCTTCTTTTGTTCTCTGTTTCATCCAAATAACCCTCAGCGATAAAAATGGGTGGGTCAGGCCCCACCTGGTGGGAGAAGAAGGACAACTATGGAAACCAGAGAAAGCTGAAACCATAGGAGAGGGCCTCCCGCAGGAGCTACTGCATCACACAGAGAAACATGGTCATTACCAACCTGCTGCTGGACAGAGAGGGAACCGCAGCAATACTCCCACCTCTCTTTCCTTTCACCTCCATTTGCTTGCTGCTACATCTCATTGACCAAATCCAATGAGAAGCCAAAATATAAGAAGCCTATTTGATGCAGAATACACAAGACGGATCCCCAGGATGCTAACCAGAGTGGACAAGGGTGGAGAGTGAATCCAGTGGGGCGAATGGAATGTACCCAAGACAGTCAGGCAATAAGCAATACAGCAGAAAGAGAAGCCACCTTAGCTTGAACTATAGAACTCATTACTCATTGGGTTTTCTTTCCCTAAGTGTATTCCAGGTTCTCCTATGGTAATAAAAAAGACTTATTGTTGAGACACTGATCCAGTGTTTCTGCTTCATTTTCTTTTCATTGGTATCTTTCCAACAAAAGTGACTTTGGAGAGTATGCCTTTGACTTGGAACACCTGTCCTGAAGAGGGTTTTAATGGCTTGCCTAAATGCACACAGCGCAATAAGTAGAAACGTAAATAGGCACTGGAGATGCATCTTGCAATTACACAGAGACGTGCTGGGAACAGAAGTCCTTTATTGAACTTCTGGGTGCTTCTGAAGAGCAAAGATTAGGTTAATATTGGATTTTGGCCTTAGTGTCTTTCCAAACAGCACCAACCCCCCTGAACAGAAATCTCACTACCCCTAAGCATTCTTATTGACCCCACAATCACCTGGGACCTCAAAGGCCACACCTGGATCCTTAAGTATCTGAGGATATGGCTGAGTTTTCTGTGGCCCTGCCTCATTTGTAGCTCAGACTCATGGAGTCCCACATAATGATAGTCTGATAACTAAACCCAATCCTAAACCAAATTAAATGTTTAAATACTTTTTTCTGAAATACTACCTCACATCTGTTACAATGACTATTATCAACAAGACAGGCAATAACAAATGTTGGACAAGTTGTGGAGAAAAGGGAGCCCTCATTCAGTGCTGGTAGGAATGGAGACAGGTACAGCCACTATGGGAAACAGTCTGGCAAGTCCTCAAAAAGTTAAGACTAGAGCTACCATGTGACCCAGCAACCCCTCTCCTGGGCATATGCCCAAAAAACTCGAAAACATGTATTTGCAAAGATATATGCACCCCTATGCTCATTGCAGCATTATACGCGGTGGCCAAGACATGGACACAACCAAAGTGTCCTGTGATAGAGGACTGGATAAAGATGTTGTACATGTATACGAGGGAATGCTGCTCAGCCATAAGAAAAGATGAAATATTGTCATTTGTGACAACAGGGGTGGATCTTGAGAGTATCATGCTAAGTGAAATAAGTCAGACAGAAAAAGCCCAAGACCGTATGATTTCCTTCATATGTGGGATATAAAACTTAAAGCAGAAAATGGACAAACAAGACAAACAAACAAAGAAAAACTCATAGACACAGACAAAAGTGTGGTGGTTACCAGAGGGCAAGGTTTGTTGGGGGGTCGTGAAATGTATGGTGACAGAAAGGGGTTTCACTTTGGGTGGTGGGCACACAATACAATGTACAGATGATGTGTCATAGGATTGTACACTTGAAACCTATGTAATTTTATTAACCAATGTCACCCCAAGAAATTTAATAAAAAATTAAAAAATAATTTTAAAGAAATGTTTAATTAAACTGACTCAACATTTCTTCAGCTTCACATTTCCCTTAATAAATTATCTTTAAGAAATAGCTACTGATACTCGAGTTCATATTTTTTCAAAATAAAGGCTGTAGAAATTTTTAAATGTTATCCTATAGTTAGGTATTCATTGAGTCCTGTTCACTTTCTCCTGGATGCAGTGAGTGTAACAAAATCTCGAAGGACAGAAGAATGTCTGAAATGTTGTTTTGTGGATTCGGCCCCCCACTTTCTATTGGCTAAACTTGGGTAAGTTATAAACTTCTCTGGACCTCATTTCTCATCTGTAAAATGGGAATAATAATACTATCATTTAATTTATTGGGCTGTTACATGAGAATTAAGCGAGTTAACATTTTTGAAGTACTTAGAACAGCACCTGGCACAGGGTAAGCACTATATAAGTGTGTGTTGACTAGAATAAATCTCCATCTTTTCAGCTTTCACTTTAAATATTTTCCCACTGATTGTGCTAAAAAACATAAAAAAGGTTAATGACAACTTTTGGACATATAGTATATTATATAAGGATATTTATTTACATTATCCTATATAAGATTACCTTTGCTTTCAGAGAATTAATTTTTTTAATCTAATTCACACAAAAAATAAACTAGGAGGTGTAATAGACAGAAAAACACCCCTCACAAAGATATATTTGTGTTCTAACGTCCAGACCCTGTGAATACATTTCTTTTCAGGGCAAAAAGGTCTTTGAAGATGTGAATAAATTAGGATCTTCAGGTAAGGAGAGTATTTTGATTATCCAGGCAAATCAAATCTAATCCTTGAGAGGGGAGAACCTCCCATAGCTGTGGTCAGAGGAAGATGTGACTACAGCAGAAGGGTCAGAGAGACGCACCCTTGCTGTTCTGAAGATGGATAAAGGAGGCCATGAGCCCAGAACTGGGGGCGCGCAGGCTCTAGGAACTGGAAAGGTCAAGGCAACAGGTTCTCCCCTAGACCCCTGACGCCTTGACTTTACCTCAGTGACACCCATGTTGGACGTCTGTCCCAGAACTGTAAGATAGTAAGTGTGTCTTGTTTTAAGCTACTAAATTCAAGATAATTTTTTATAGCCACAGATAGAAAATGAATGCAGGAGGCAAGGCTTGACTTCTCAAGGGACTCTCACTTTGTGTAATGCTTCCGGCAGTATTTGTGTATCTATATCAATTTACTTTGTTGGGAGGCATGTGTGGATGATGTTTTCAGCAATAAGTTTTCCCTGTCCCAATTCTGCTAATCCTTCAAAGCTGAGAAAGGGAAATACCACAATATAAAAGGCACTGGGCTTTGGTGTTAGAAACACCAACTCTTGACTTAAGGGCTTCCAGATTTGCCAAATAATTTTTTCAGGATGAATACTTTCAATGCATAAGTACAACAGATAGTTTAAAAATATATTCATTTTTTATCTGAAATTCAAATTAAACTGAGTGTCTGCATTTTCTCTGTCAACCTTAGCTGCACTGGAATAATAACTCTCAAAAATATAAGTGGACTCTGGGTGTGGGTTTCACACTGAGCCGAATATTGGAATGTCCTGTCAAGCATTTACAAAACTCAATGCCCACCCCACCGCACCCCCGTGATTTAATTACAATTTAATCATTACCTCTGGGGTAGGACAGAGGCATGAGTATGATTCAAGGTCCTCGGGTGATTCCCAGTGTGCAGGTAATAACTCCAACAGTGGGTCTCTAACCATACTGTGTATAAGAGTCAACAAAGGAACTTATAAAGGTGCAAATTTCCTGGTTTTCTCCCCCCCAGAAACAATGAAATGATTCAGTTGGACTGAAGGGAGATTCAAGATCCCCTGTCAAGAAGCAATTCAGGTGGTTTTGATGAACGCTCTGTGACTCACACTGTAAGAAACCTAGATTTTACCTCTCTGAACCTGTGGCACCAACGTTAAGTAGAGCAAAACTCACCAAACAAGTTTTATAAGGATTATATGACTTATGTATAGATACTGTAGAAATTTACTTAACATAAATTGTTGGGAATACAGTCATTTAATTCTTTCTTTTCTCCCTTCAGTTCCACCATTGCCCTGAAGTTTTTCTTAATCTCTTTTGCTGTTCTGAGTCCCACCTTCCACCTCTATTTCCCTATAGGATCAGGAGTTTAAGCCACGTAGCTAACTCCAAATTAAACATCTTTTTTTTTTTCTTCTAAATATATGTTTTTATTAATTTTAGAGAGAAGGGAAGGGAGAGAGAGAGAGAGAAACATCAATGTGAGAGGGAAATATCGGTCGGCTGCCTCCTGTACGCATCACCACCAGGGGTCAAAGGCAAAACCTGGGTAAGTGCCCTGACCCTGAATCGAACCGAAACCTTGCAGTGCACAGGGGGACACTCAACCGACTGGGCCACACTGCCCAGGGCTAAGCATCTCCTTAAGTTGTTCTTTCTGATTTAAGGGGTGTTGATCTTATCTTTCCAATGCTTTTCTGAGTTTTCTGTTTACAGGTAACAAGGATCAGCTACTTGGTTTTCTGCTTAATCATCCAATGAGCCTGAAAGGTTGGTATTTTTATCTCCATTGTCCAAGACAATGCCACGTCTCCATCAGTCCCATTGGGAATTCATAGCTCAAAGAGTTTGTGCAGTGGAGGCAAACACACGAAACTCTGTGCCCGTCTCACTCCAGGCCAGATAGCTCTCCACAGCCACATCTCCTGAAAGCAAGCCTGAGGCAGATCCTGTTTCTCTAAACCTTCGGTGCCCTCCCCACTCTCTTCTCAGTACACGGGCTGGGCCAACGCATTCCCATGGACTGAATGACCAACACGATATTGAAAACACACCGAGCAGGAAGAAAGACCTTTCTTCCTCTTTCTTAATTCTTGGCGCCAGCACCCTCACAATTCCTGCTTGGAAGGACATGAATCCCAGCAAGCAGGCATCCACCATTCTATACCGAGGCCACCTCGGGGCTCGCCTGAATGGATCAGGCCTAGGGGGGTTAAGACTCAGGAAATTACTGGCTGCAGGGTCAATGAGGTCCTTAGAAAAATAACCAACATTGTTCTGAACACTGGGAATGATATCTGCACATGTGCTAAGGCTGTTCTGGGAAGAACAACAGCAACCCTTCTAGTCCCCTCCCCCCACCCCACCCAAACAGTTATGGTTTTTCAGTAAATATAAATAATATTTAATAAGTAAAACAGCCTGGACTCTATGTGTGGTTTTCATATCCCAAAAGCTCTCAGGTTAATGTGCACTGTGTATGGGCAAAAACAGTGATTTTAGAGTTGGAAAGATCTGGGTTCCAACCCAGCCCTGCCCTTAATAAATACAAGACTGTGGGTAAGTGTCTTAAATTTCTTGAATTTCTACATCAGGAAGCTCTGTCGAGGATGCATTAGCTGGTCTCTAGTTTCTGCCCAGAAACCAGGATTCTGAGGAATGTATTTCTAGTGCTCATCATGAAGAGCTCACCCAGGGCGTCACCATTGGCAAGGTGAGAATTGTTGGCACAGGCACCAGCCCTCCCGAAACACCTAACCTCATGGTTCATGATTCATTCTCATGAGCCACCACCTAAGTCATCTCGAGAGCTGGGGAATGTCACCGTCACACTTCATCTACATCTGAGATCACCTCCATGTCTCCAGGACACACCTTTGCAACAAGAATGTAGTGATCAGGACCTGGGTGGCTGCCTATTGAAGGGCGATGGCAGAGATAGGCCTTGAGTCATGGAAACACAAGGGGAGCAGCTTGGCAAGTTATCACTCAAAGTTGAAGCTGAGAAATGGCCAATCTACGCAACTCTCGTATCCTATCTGTCCCTCAATTTTATTAAGTAATTAAACAATATTTGCCTCAACAGACAGTTGTCATAAAAGGGGGTAGAACATTTTATTATAATCTCTAGTCCAAATCTTTCTGCCCTAGGAATATCATGGGCTGATCGTGAATGCAGACAGAATTCCCACCAAGGCTGGTGGGAAGACATCTTACTCTCCCTTTTTCTTATCTCTAAACTGGTAATGAAATTACAATATTCATAGTAAATATTAAGTAAGGTTGGTTGTAGAAAACTGCTTTGTACTCTCTAAAGGACATAAGAATATTAGTTTTTCTGTTATTACTTTTGTTGCCTCTGTTCTGTCTTCTGTCCTAATACTCAGAGACTAGGACAGAGGAACCGGGGCAGGGAGGGCAATGACTGGCTGTCAGAAGCCCAGTCGGGCAGGCAGGTGGAGTTCATTAGAATCAGCACTGGATAATGGAAACACTTACCCACAAGCGGGTCTCGTATTAAGCATCAGGGAACTTTCCTAGCAAGCAGGGCATTGAAGGACTCAGTTTGTGTTATGTCAGCACAACACAGGGGTTTTGTAATTTAAAAAATCAACTCGGTGCATGGTCGTAATTGATTGAATTGACTCATTTTGAAATATTTGTTAAGTTCCCAGCGTGTGTCAGGCAGTGAGCTAGGCACTGGCAGGAGAGGGGTAAGCAAGAGCACCAGTCCTTCCTTCACAGGACTAACAGAGAAAACGTTAGGGAGACAGACATAAAACAAAAGAGCAACACAAATGTGGGATAACTGTATTCTGGGCATATATCCTAACTCAGCATTTCATTCCTGCAACCGTTCCCATTGCATGGAATTTGGATGGGTCTGATCCAGCCCTGCTCCCAGGGTTCATGCTCATACATGAACAGCAGGAACCGGAATATCTTTGGCTTGTGCGCATATGCATTGCTCCCTTCCTGGATCTATTAACATTCCTCTAGGATTATGAATAAGTTGCAGAGGGGAAAAAAAGACTGAGGTTCTCTTTCCTCCCACAGGGGGAGAACCTGTTGGATAATGGAGCCGATACACAGAGAGAAGCATTGTTACAGGAGAGACTAGGGGAAACCTTGCACTGTCATCATCTGAGTTTCTGGATCCAGCAATGCCTGAAGCCAGAAGAACCCTAGGCCCTTTCTCCTAAACTAGTTGGAATTGGACTTTTGTATTTTTCAACACAAAGAGATCTGACTTATAGAGTTATAACAGCAGAAATGCAAGGCTCTGTGGGAACAGAGACTGTAGGCAGAGATGGTGCAGGGAAAGCAAGCTTTAAGAAAAGGCTGGTTTCTTAGGAGGGGAGGTGGAGATGCAGATCCAAGCAGGGCAAGGGGAGTTAGGTTGCCATTCTGGCCTGAACAATGTTTGTACATAGTGTGCTCATGTGTGTGCATGCTGAGGGCAGGGAGAGATCAGGCTGGGACCATACGTGAGGGTTGACTCCCACCACTGTCATTTCTGACCTTGAGCCTGGTACAGTTTCTTCCATCTGTGAATTAGAAATGCTCGTACCTCATTCTCAAGACTGATGTGAGGTTCAAATGAAACTAATAAGTCAATAGATGTGGAAACACCTGTCCACTGAGGGCACAGGTTAGCAAAGGGTCTGAAACCACTTCTATGCTGTCATGCGCACTTGCTGGCAAATGACATACAAATGGGACATAGACCCCTAAATGTGGGTCCCAGCTCCCTGAGCTGCCTCTGAGACTGGGAGAGACCCCGGGAAGGACCTCCCATGTCCCACCAGCGTGGGAAAAGAGTATCTGAGCTAACCACCTGGCTCAGGCCAAGCAACAGCGACCTGGGCTGCCAACTAGTGGCCCAGCATCAGCAGAGAATATGCCAATCACTCAGCTCCTTGGGGTAGACAAACAGAGCCCTTAATGCCAGGCTGGCCAGGGAAGGCTCCAGAGGGCTGTTCTGTGTCAACAACGCCAGGTGGAGACAGTAACGCGTCACACCATTCCCATGTCCTTTCAACAGGGTGTGTCACTTGTTTCCGGAATAAAAACCCCACATAAGAGATCACGCTGATTAACATCCTTAGCACAATGCCAGACATACAATAAGCAGGTAATACAGGTTAACTATTACCATTATACAACAGTCATGTGAAAGAGCACCTTAGACACTTCAGAGGCAAATGCAAAAACAAGAACTCAGTGCGAAACCTTCATTAATGCAACTAATATTCATTGAGTGTCTAACATAAGTCAGCTCCATTTCTAAGCACCGGCCAAATAGCCATACACACAATTATATGAAGTATGTATAAATAGAAAGAATAAATGAGCCAATTAAAACGATATTCCTGTTCTTGGAAACCTTACCTCCTACTGGCAGAGAGAGACAACAGAAAATAAATACATAAACCAACAAACTAACTAATCACATAATTTCAGACAGGGGAAAGTGTTTTGAAGAAAAATTAACCAGAGTAAAGTGACTGAGCGTGATGAGGCCACACTGGGGGACACGGTTTTGAAATGGCTGTCAACGAAGGTCTTTAAGGACGTGGAATCTCTGAATGAGGCCAGGGTATAAGATCTATGGAGGCTGGCAGGACGGGAAGTTACAGGACCAAGAGAAAATGCAAAGATCTGGAATAATCATACCCTAGTAGAGGGACTTGAGTGGCAGCAAAAGGGGTGGTGAAAGGTGCCCAGATTTGCTCTTTATTTTTGAACCAACAAAACTTGCAAATAGATTGATAGTATAATGTGAAGGAAAGAGAAGAGAGAGTAAGTGAATGATGTTGGCATTTACCAAGATGAGGAGGTAATTAGAGGAGAGAAAGTCTGAAATGTAAGAGTCAGGAGCTTCACTTTAAACATGTCACAAGCTCCATAGATAGAGGTCAAGGGGAGACATTACACCTAGAGCCCAATGGAAGGGCCAGAGTTCAAGTCATTGGCCCATAGTAGGTCTGTAGAGCGATGGGTCGGATGAGAGCCCCACCGAAGAAAGCCGATGTAGAAAGGAGGGCTGGCCACAGAGCCCTGTAGACTTTCGTGTCTCAAGGGAGGAAAGACACAGAACCAAGCTAAGGATCCTGAGAAGTGGCCGCTGAAGGAGGGGGAAGGACAGTGGGATTCTGAAGACCGAGCCGAGAGAGATTTCGAGAACGACCGGCTGAGTGTGTCGCGTGCTGCTGAGGGCAGACTACAAAGGGAGCAGGGGAACTGACCTTTAGACTCGGCAAGATGGAGATTATTAATGCCCTTTCCAAGAGCAGCTGCAGACAACAGTGGTGGTGAGGGAAAGAGAGCCCAGGAAGGGAGAAAATGAATTCAGCAGATAATGTACTGAAGGCCTTTGCTATAAAACAAAGCAGAAAAATAGGCAGTGGTTGGAGGAAACTGAGGCAAAGATTATCCTCTTGATTTTTAAGATGAAGAAACAAAGCATATTAATAATTCGGAAAGCAAGCCTAAGTCAAGGGTGCGGAGTGCGGGCGACTTCAGGTGGGTGGACTTACTCCAGCGCCGAGATCTGAGCAGCACCTGTGTGCGTCGGCTTCCTCCTATTGTCCAAGTGTAAGGAGAACCTCTTGAGTGCTCCAGCTCTGCCCCCAGAATGCACAACAAAAGGCTGGAATTAGAAACGTGTCCAGGAACCGAAGAATTAGTACTTAGAATATCTTTGCTTTACAAAAGAGTTTTCCATGAGCTCTTTGTCTGTGACAAGTATACTTTATTTTAGCTGGTTCCTTTGCTCTTGTTGAAAATAAAATAATGACAGTTTGTCGATCCCACCTCCCATTTGGAGTCTATCAAAGATCCTATCAAAAGCATGGTGAGATGACTAGCTGGAGCTCAGTGAGGAGCTCTAAAGATCCCCTGGTTGAAGGGGTAACAAGGAGAGCAGCGTAAGAAACCAGTATTTATGTGTGCTCTTCCTCGAAACCCAGGTGTTTGTAGCTGGCTTGGCCATTACTAAGTATATTCTTCTGCAAAGAGCTAGGGCTTTAGAGAGAAAGACCAGTATCTGGATCCCAGTTCCACTCCTGTGACCTGTATGCCAATGACAACCTCTCTGAGATTCCAAGCCTCTATGGGTAAAATGCTACTGATTAGCCCCCTCAGGAGGAGGCTGTGATAGGTTTACAGTGCCCATAAGGAGAAGTCTGGGCCTACAGCAGGTGCTCAATTAAGGTCTATTACTTTTTAATTCATCTTTTAATTTTTAGATTAATTAAGTATATTGACTCATTGTTTAATGGATCAATAAACTGAGCTTCAACAGGTACTTTTTGAACTTCAGGCAGTTTCAAGATACTATTTGGGATACAAAATTGGCCCTGCCCTCCAAGGCATCTATGTATGCATAAATTATATGTTATGCTATGTTATGTTATGCTAATAAAACTAATGTACTCACACAGCATTTACCTGAATGGCAGATGTTTGAGACTGATCATTGTGGCAGCGGGCTAAAGGAAACAGTATTCATTCCACAATTAGCTAATTTGCGTGGAGAGTTTTTGTGAAAGTCTCTATTAAGGTGCCATGGGGACAGGTAGATAATGCAGTCCCTCTTTCCTTGCAGGAATAGTAATGCAATTAAGAATCTCAATCACACATAATTATTAAGTCATTCAAAACTCTTCTGAGCATTGGGGGTCCAGCAGTACATAAGGGAAGCAAGGCCGTTCCCTATGAATCTCACATGCCAGTGGGAAAGATGGGTAATGTAAACAGCTAAATATGTAAAATTCATATGCTTAACTGTGTCATAAAACAGAGCAAGAATAACAGAAACGGGCTTCAGGCATATTTTGTGCAACTCCAAAATCCACGGGCTTCCCATGATACCAGGGTTGGGAAACTCTTGTCTTCAGGCCATACGCAGCCCAGGCCTTGTTTTGTAAATAGTTCATTGGAACAGTCGTGTCTACTTATTTGCATGTTATCTATGGTTGCTTTCCACCTATAACACCAGAGTTGAGCACCTGTGAGACAGTCCTTAAGAGCCACAAAGCCAAAGTATTCACGATGTGTCCCTTCATAGAAAAAGGTTCCTGAACCCTGTTATACTCTACCGTGCACAACACAGACAGAGCTCTATACCCCGAGGCTTTGGTGAGGTCAGTTTCAGCTGTAAGCAGCAGAAAGCCAGCTAAAAAGTGGAGAAAAGCAAGGATCTTCCAAAACAAGCAGTTGGCAATATGGCAGCCCCAGGGTGAGTACATTTAGCAGCCCAATGTCATCACCAAGAATATAGATTCTTTCCTTCTCTTCTGATATCTTCAGGGAGGCTTGTCCTTATTGTCCTAGGACAGCTGTTCCAGTTTCAGATGTCACATGGAATGACAATGTCTAGATGGGAAAAAACAAGCATCCATGTCTTGTGTCCCATTTTAAGAATAAAACAAGCCCTCCCAGACCCCCCACTCCCCCTGGTAGACCTCTCTTTATTGTGTCATTGACCAGAATTGTGTAACATGCCCATTTCCAAACCCAGCACTCACCAGGAACATAAGACCAACAACAGGTTGAGCCCAATCCCCATTTACTCCCCGGGGCTAAGGAGGGGCTCACTTTCTCTTGAAACAGAAGACTACCCCTACCTGATGAACATCGGGACATTATGTTATTGAAATGAAAACAGGAGGAGCAAAGAACACCAGTGATATCTGTTCCATCAACGTCAACCGAAATAATAAACCATAGACATTTTTACAAACTATTTCAAATTTAACTAAGCGCTAAAACATAAGCTCCGTGAAGCCAAGGAGCCTCATTCACTGCCCTAGCACCGGCGTTAGAATAGTGCCGAGCACATAGTAGGTACTCAGTAAATGTTTGCTGAATTCACTATTGATTAAACATGGGAGCGTGTCGGCAGAGTTGGGTAAGAAACCAAGGGACATGTAGAGGAGAGGCCGTTGAACAATGAGAAGACAACTCTTTGGTCTGAGTGATCTCAGCTGTCCTCACAAGAGGTAGTGAGGAAACGGAGCGCAGAACAAAGAAAAGTCCTAGGCGATGAGAGATGATAACCCAGCCGTGGAGCCGGAGCTCAAGTCCAGGCAAGTCTGGTTAAGTCAGGAAAGGCCTCCCTGCTTTCGTCACCAGTCCAGAGTGGCACCATGGGGCTGGACTACATCGCCAGCGCTCGCCTCTGTTCTCTATCAGCTTCGACTCTGGCAGCAGCATAGGAAAAGCAGGAGAGGCCCCAGGTAAAGCAATAGCTGCAGAACAGCTCCCTTGCAACAGCACTCGGGGCGGCTGTGCGTGCGCAGAGCTCATAACTGCACCTCGACGGCCCCCTGCCCACCTTCCTGCCTCACACGTTGGGGGAAAGGGAAGGGAAGGGAATGGACAAGGCCCCTGCGTGGGAAGCACGTGAGCGAGACTGAGGAAAGGTGCGTCCTGGAAAAGGCCACGGCCCCACTGAGGCCTGCAGCATGACTAGGAGGAGGCCCAAGCCGTGAGGGTGGGAGTGACTCATGCAGACGGAGCTGTGCCCGCTGAACCCTCGCCAGTGCCCTCCAGACATTCAGAGTCTCGATTAGGACTCAGGTACGAAGCTTGGCTCTGAGCGTGGGACCAGCTCACTTCATGCATCCACTCACTAAAGAGATCCCCGAGGTTGGGAGACACCCAAACCACCTTCTTTTTTTGATGTTTTTTAAAGTATTAAAAATGAAACAAATCCTCAAAAATATTTCCATGGAATATTGACTCATCTTACAAAAGAAAATATTGCTGGAATAATTACCTCAGGGCCAAGTTTATAAAAATAATTTACTAGGTCCCTATAGCAGGAATGGTCAGAAAATAGGACATTACATTTCTAAGAGGTACTTTTTTCTCCAATTCTGTAAATTTCTATGTAAATGCAGGTGTAATTTTATTTGGAGGCAATAACACACGTCTCAATTTAAAGGACATTGTTTATCATCGTAAGACCCAAGTCTAATGCTCTTTATTAGAGTGTCAAATCTATTCACTAATTTAATAAATACTTACTATGGGCCAAGAACCTTCTAGAGGTGATTCACAGAGACATTGGTGAGAACACAAGTAGGGCACTGCCTTTGTGGTCCTGGTCGCCCAATGGGGAAGAGGAATATTGAAGACATATAAATAATTCTATTATACTATATTATGTTAAGTGCTCTGAAGGAAAAACAATCTTTCTCTAGGTCTCATTCTACATCTGTAAAATACGAGGCTGAGAAAATTATATTTCTTAGCCGACCGTGACATTCCAAGTTCTCCCAGCTAATCTTTCTATAGAGACAAACTTGCTCAGAACAAGTTCAATAAAAGGCAGAAGGTGATGATCATGAAAGACTTCATTCTTTCCAAACATTCCTGGTAGATATTCATCCAAACACACACACACACACACACACACACACACATGTTTTGACTATATACTGTCTATTTCTTGTCTTGCCTTTGCACCATTCCAGTTTATACCAATAACAAATCTAGATAAATTCTGCACTCCCTAACATTTTCCAAATTCCCCTTTTGAGAAAAGGCCGGATTCTGTCATGACAGTTTTTCCCCACAAGTCATAGGGTGTGGCCACAGGCTGCCCTGAAATCTATCTATGCTCTTTTGAAATAAACTTGTGCAACACCTATTAAAGAGCAAAGCGTTTCTTAGCAGTTTAGAGCTCTCGAGTGGCACTCAGACCCATGATTGCACCTCACTCGCTGCACAGCTCTGGAATCTAGCAAGTGCTGCACCGTTTACTTCTGAGTAATCGGAGGCCCCAACTTTCTGATGACTTGGGAGATCGAGTCACAAAGTATCGCAACCATTTGTTCAAGGCCACATGTCTCCTAAGCGTCAAGACGGGCGGGCTGTCACTCAGGATGGTGAAGACCATGCTGTACATTACACTGGACCTTGTTAGGAAGGAAGAAAGAAACCTGTAAATAAATAAATGGGTAAATAAAAACAGACTCAGGAACTACCATTTGAATACCTTCCCTGATTACAAAGAATAATCACATGTCTCATTTCAACCTGACAAAATTCCAAAGAACTGATAAAAAGAGGGGAAAAAGCACTTAATTTCAAGAGGACAGAATTCAGAATCCAAAGTGAGTGTGCGCTGAACATTGAGTACTGTAGTTAATATGACCTGTGTCGTTCTCCTCAGTTAGGCCACGTGTTTCTTGATGTAAAAGATTGTTATTTACTTCCGTTAATAGCAATCAATTAAGTGAATGAATTAGAGGATTGATTTAGAACAAGGAAAATGATTAGTATTTTGAGACTACAGGAGAGACTGGCCATGGCTTCATTCTTTAAGGACCTGATTCTGACATCATGTCAAGTCAGAGAGAAATGCAGGAGATTGGGGTCCAGAAAGACCCAAAGCTAAATCCCAGCTCGGCAACTTGCTTATTGACTATATACATTTCTTAACAGAAACAAGTACTCCGGCTCTTCATGTTCTTAAATGGAGATAACAGTAGCGCCTCATGGAAATGTTATAAGAATTAGAGATAACATATTTAATGCAACTGGCTAAGTGACAATATGTCACACACCCTGCCCCTACCGTGGAATCACAGGTTTAATCCCAGCACAACAGTCGCACCTGATTTCTTTCCAGAATGGAAATCCACTGGGTCCTGACTCCTGCTGGAGACGGGACCCACCTGATTTCCTCCCCGGGCTTATGAGATTTTGGTCCTTCAAGGCCTTCTGGGGCTCAGGTTTCCTTGCTAAGTAGCAAGAAAAAATCAACTGAAAGGAAGGAATTTTATGACCTCAGCTACCTCTTTCAGCTCCTGACATTCATTACTATGTAATTTTGGTGCCGGCATTATTTTCACATATGAATGTGTTGGGTGGAGCAAGCTTTCCTAGTTATGTGCACTAGGCTTTGGGGACGGCCTGGGGGGCGGGCAGGGACGGAGGAGGGGTCAACAGGGGGAAAAGGGGGACCTCTGCAATACTTTCAACAATGAAGATAAATTTTTAAGAAACACTAATTAGAAAATAAAATAAATAAATAACTGAATCCAAACCCTCTATATTGAAGAAATGGATGCTTAGGGGAGGGAACAGATTTTTTCCAAGATAACAAAACATAAATGTCAAAACATGTTCTCAAATGCAATATAGTGACTTCCCAATATGTTACGCCAAACTAGACTATCATTTAACTGTGAGCAGAATTTTGGAGTTTTGCTTTGTTTACACTTACTGTTATTTAATTCTTATTTAATATTGTTATTTCCTTTTATTGGCAAAATCCATGTGTCACGAATTGCCAGGCACATTCTAAGATCCTGTCTCCTTTGCGATGCTATGAGTCTAATGTGGGGAATGCATTTGAAAGCTGCATGACTGAAAAAATATTCTTAAAATATGAAGATGAAATCGAAAGAGTTATCAAAATGAACTAAGTTCATAAACACCCCCCTCACTCCCTGGCAGTCAAATGGGGAAAAACAAGGACAGAAGAAAAGCAATGTAATGGCCCTAAAGGGAACTGAATTCCTGTGAATCAAAAGAATACAAGATTTTTTTTTTCTTAGCAAGCTCTATTGATTTAAAAAAGAGAGTGTACAATGCCATATGTGCGAGGGCTCAGGGAGACGGATGTTCTAGTAACTGGAGATCTGTATCAGCCGCTTGCTTTGTTTTTATTTTTCCCTTTGACTTAATTTTATCTCTAGATTTTATCTTAAGGAACTAGTCATGACTGAGTAATATGTACCTCCAGAACTTTCCATTTATATATAATATTGCATATATTTTTATAAAAGTTAATGTATATTATATAAATATATATTTGAGAGAAATATATGATATATAATTATACACTACATATTATATGTAATACTATATAATAAAGCTATGAAGACTATGCCATATACCAGCACATGCAATAATTTCCATGGTATATTTTGAATAGTCTATGGGAAACATTTTGAAAAGGTGCTTCAAAAGAGCTCAATCTAACGACAGTGGGAGCGGAGGCTCCGGGCTTCAGGAAATACAGCACCTTGGCTGTAATCCTATTTAGACGGAGCCTTAAGGACTTGGGCAACGCTAAGCTCTATGAGACAGAGCCCTGGGGTGACTAATAAGGAGAGAGAGCAAAAGCTTTTCAACAAGAACTTAACAGTGCAGAGCACCAGGAAGGAAATGTGAAATTACAGAGAAGGGAGTTACAGCGGGTGAAAGAGTGAGGTCATTCCCCTGGGCCTCCGATTCCCATCTAAAACATGACCATGGCTGGCATTTTCCAATGATATGTGATCTTAGGAAACTTTTAAAATTATACTTCATTCCAAGAGCACAGAAAAGCATTCATACAAAACAATGCATACTTTTTATTTAAATTCTCTTGTAGCTACAGTAACAAAGGAACAAATTTCCCCAGTATTAAAATTTAATCTGCAATCAGCATTGAATAATATTATAAATGTAAAGTGAGACTATAAGTGAGATGAGTGATTCTGATCAGAAACCCTTGGATGGATTCAACACGCTGGGCTTGGTGAAATGTCCAACGCTGACGCTGTGTGCTCATGTACCAGGAGACCCATGTGACCTTTTTTTAAAAAAATAATAGGTTTTAATGATTTCAGAGAGAGAAACATCAAAGTGAGAGAGAAATATAGAGAGGCCGGCTCCTGCAAGCCCCTTACTGGGGATCGAGCCCACAACCTGGGCATGTACCTTGACCAGGAATGGAACCAGTGACCTTTTGGTGCCTGGAAAGATGCTCAACCAACTGAGCCACACTGGCCAGGGCCCTACATCACCTTTGGATTTCTTAGGTATGGCCCAACCTTTGTTCAAGACAGATTATCATGTATAGTAAGAATTACTCTCTTACTATGTTTAATGTATTTTCTTACATTTAGAAAAGCTATATTTTTAAGAAGAAAGTACTACCACTGATTATTTTTTTCCCCTAAGATCTATTAACATCTCTTGGAAGTCAGGTGACCCACATTGATCAGAAACAGCATGACCAGGCCTTTTCAAACTTATATCACATACAAGGTGACACGTTTAGTGAGTCTGAGAAACATGAGGTCCAGCATCTGAGTGCTCAAGGAAGCTCTGGTGAGGAATTCATGCACAAAGCCCCATCATTTCACAAATGTGAAGCTCATAGTGCTGAAGAAAGCAATGCACATTAAACGAATGAAAAATGGTTATAGCTCTTTTTTAAAATCTTGAGATATCTAGAAAGTGCTCTCCTCTTATTGTTTTAATCTCTAGTCTTCCTTCAGCCTGTCGCTCATGATGACGCAGAAACAATGACATGCTCCATTTATTCAGTCTCATGCTTCCAAATTCCCACGTAGTCTCAGGACTGGAGCGCGGATCAGAAGTTCTTCCTCTTTTACTGTAAGTCGCATTCGTGGTAATACCTTAGAATTTTCCCATGAAGAAGAAGCGCTTTTCTTGTTTTGAGTCTGATGAGTGCTCAGTTGTGGATATACTAGGGGTAATATTGCAAAGCCTTCTATGCCCTTCAGGATAAAATGTGTTTCATGGTGTCCAATAATAAAGCACACCAGGATCCTTCTGGTCTAGACAGACTACTTAGAATTTCCTACTTTTCTCATTTCTCCTTGTTATCATAATTGTCTGTTATTCTAGTTTCCCGGGGACCCTTCTGCTTTAACCACAGCAAGTCTCATGTCTCAGGAAAACCACTGGACCCTGGCACACTGGGTCTGCTGATCACCCTTCTAAGTTACTCCACCTTCCTCCTTTTGTGAGATGCACAAAACAACTAAGAGTAACATTTATTTTTGCCTGGCATGTGGCTGGCATAAAGTTTTACTAAGTGGATAGATTAATGACTGAATAAGCCATCATGACATAGAGGAGTGTTGGGGCCTGAAAGATGTGGAGTGATACCCCAGCTCAGTCATGCATTAGTGTGGATCCTGAATCTATGCCTTTCACCTCTGAGAGCCTCGGTTCCATCAAGAGCAAAAGGGCAGCTTGAGAGGGGTGATAAGAGCCATATCTGGAGACTTGTGATAAATACAAGACCAGAACATCAGTTCTCCACGAGCCTTTAAAATTATTGCGTGAAGATGCCATGCTGTGTTAATTATGACAAACTCAGTGTCTTAGTCAGCCCAGGCTGCTGTAACAAAAATACCATAGACTGTGTGGCTTAAGTAACATGCATTTCTCACGCTTCTGGAGGCTGGGAAATCCCAGATCAAGATGTAAGCCAATTTGGTTCCTGGTGATGACTCTCTCTCTGGTTTGTAGACAGCTGCCTTCTTGCTGTATCCTCACAAGGTAGAGGGAGTAATCATTTCTATAGCATCTGTTCTTATGAGGACACTAAACCCACTTATGGGAGCTCCACCTATGTAACCTAATCCCCCCCAATAAAGGCCCCACCTCCAAACACCATCACATTGAGAATTAGGGCTTCAACATAAGAAACTGGGGGGAAGGGTACAAACACTCGGTCTATAGCACTCAGTATCTGAGACATGATAGGTACTCAATGAATATTTGTATAATTAACTTGTATAATATATGCAAAATACCCAAAGCATAGATGTTTGCCAAATGGCTTTTATTGTTAATTTCGTTATTGTTACCATTAAAATGAATAGGAAGAAATGTACAAGCTTCTGCAATGAGTCTTGGGAGAGATGAACCTGGAGGAAATAAATTATATTCTGGTTATAGGATGGAAGTCCTGAACTCCTAACTATAATGCAAAGCACTGTATGTTCAGTCTTAGTGAGAGCAGGGAGTCCCATGTATTCAACAGGAGAAACTTGAGTTCATGGGAAAGTACTTAGTGAACATAGGAAACCTGGAACTGGTGCAATGACATAAACACACGGGAAAGGTGGAAGGGCCACAAGTCCTGAGTCCCCATTCACTCCAGCTATGCCAGGACGTGCTGAGTGGCCTCTCAGGAGGTTGGCTGGTTTGCTTGTTTTCGAACCCTCTCTGACCTCCATTGCTTTATTTTTGAAACTTAGGTACTAATCTCACTTTATTATTTTCTTACAGTTATTAATAGAAACCAAATTTTTCAGACACTACATTTCCCAGCTAACGAGTTCTCCCCTTGTCACTCATCTCTAAGGCTGCTCAGCATGGCTAAGTGTGTAGTCCTTAGGAGAACAGCCTATGCGAGCCAGAATTGACAGCTTCTGAAGTTTAGACAGAAAGATAAGACAGAAGGAAACCTCAAGCCACAGCTCAGCACATTAAGGAGGTTTGGGAAAAAATCAGATCAAAACAAAACTCCTTCCTTGTTAATGAACAAACCTCCTGTTGCTAATGCCAAGTCATTTAACTTTTCTCTGAGGAGTCACAGAGAGGGCTATTGAATTAACTCTGCGCTCCCCGGAATTTACTCTCAATGGCTCAACCGCCTTGAAGCCGGTATGTTATAGAAATCCTTAGAGAAGAAGAAGGCCGGTGTGAGCCTCCACGCCCTCTGACTGTGAGATGAGAGGTGACAGCGCTGTGGGGAAATCCCGATTCCCCGGAAACATTTCGTAACTGTGGTTATTGGTCCCGATTCAGGCTGTGTTGTTAGCCAAACATTTTCATGGCTAAAAAGCAAAGACAGAAGTCTGTTGCCATGAGAGTGGGTGAAAAAGAAAGTCTAGATGATAGATAATGTTTCAGAGTTCTCCAGAAAACAGTGATTCCTTCTCCTTTCATTGACCATTCTATTCTCTTACACATTTACCACTTTTAATTTATTAAAATTATTATTAGTTTCAGGTGTACAGCATTGTGGTTAGACAATTATATATTTTACAAAGTGCCCCCCCAATATTTCCAGTACCCACTTGCCACCAGACATGGTTGCTAAAACATTATTGATTATATTCCCTATGTTGTATTTTACAACCTCATGAATTATAACTACCAATCTGCACTTCTCAGTCCCTTCACCTTTTTCACCCAGTTTTCCAAACCACCTCTGATCTGGCAGCCATCAGTCTGTTCTCTGTATCTATGAGTCTGTTTCTATTTTGTCTGTCTGTTTAGATTGTCCAGAGATATTTATTCAGCATCCCCCACATGTAGGACATTAGGTTTACTTTCTAGACCTTATGCTGTGAAGTAGGTTCTCATCAAATAATCATCCAGCCTAGTGTAAAAGAGCCAATGGGGCAAATGCTACAGAGAAAAGTACACCGTTCCTGAGGAGTTTTTACAACACATGTGTTCTGACCTGGTCCAAAAGTTTACAAAAGATTTCCAGGCAAAGAGTAGCTTGGGCTGAGTCCATAAACATGAAGGGAAATTAGGTCAATAAAGAGGAGACCGGGGAGACTTCTGGCCCAATGACATAGCATCAGGAGTAGGGAAGCACAGAGAGTTAAAGGAAGCCCATGGGCTACAGTTAGGACTAAGGTATAAAAGGGGCCGGCAGAGAGGGTGGATGGCAGAGTGAGGACCGAGAGGGCCAGGGCAAGGAGTCTGGCACTTATCCTACAAGGCTTGGAAGACAATGTAAGGTTTTGAACAGAAGGAGCCACACAATTAGATTTACAGTTTAGAAGTTTGCTCGGGCTGTATTGAGTTGCTTAGCCAAAGACCCAACGAGGTGACAGTAGACCGGTTAAGACGTCATTGTCACAGTTGGTCGGACTAGTGAAGGGACGATAGAAATGGAGAAGGGTGGGTGGAATTGAGACTCCTAGAAAGAAATTTTGTGGGGGTGAATTTTAGCAAATGCATGCCTTGCAAGATTACATAATGTTTGTAGGCTGTGCTAGCACCTCACCATACACAATAAAGTCTCCATTCATTTCACAAACAAATCACATGACATCGGCATATCTGTAGGTCAAGGAAACGGTTGGATATTGACACTTCCATTGGGTTCCCTTTCTCTCGACAGGCCTGCTCTGCTAGACACCTTGGTGATTCAATCCCCGTGGACATAAAATGCTGAAGTAGGTGTGGACATAGGCTTTTCCTGCTTTAATGCTTGTGATAGGATTTCTCTTGCTATAGAAGTTTAGGCCTCTAGGGTCACAACAGATCATCAGAAAACCTGGGTGGACACTTTTCTTTCATGGATTAAAAATTAAGTTTTGGAAAGTTTTAAAAGACTTGAAAATTAAATAAAATTAAATAATATAATGTAACATAATAATTATATAATAAAACAAAATAGATGCCCCATTACCCTAGTTAATACCAAACCCAGGAATATTGGAGAATGTCTCCACACAAAAATTCAAGTAGCCTACAGTGACTGCTAGGAAAGTGGCTGCAAATCTCAGAATGGCAAGGACAGAGTTAAATGTCTCCCAATCACCAGAGTGGAGCCCTCAGAAGGATCAGGGGGACTAAGGAGCTGAAGTGGCTGTCACTGTGCCTAGTGGCTGCTTTGAGGTTTCGTCAGTTCATTCTTATTTTGGGGACAGAGCATCCTGACATAGTACTTTTGTTTTCGGAACACCGTTGCCACCCATCCATTTAAATAAATTAACAGCCCCATCTCCACTGACCCATTTGTCAGAAATGCCAACACGTGGACTGACCCATGTGGCCTTTTCACTGAAAAGTGAATATGAAGAGTGTCATTGGGCCTCACACTGACAAGCCAGGAGTCACGGTTATCTTTTCTCTGTTTGTCATAATAACACAAACTGAACCACTCCTGACATTCTGAAGCATAGACTTTGTTCCGAGAAAAGGAAGGATGCTCAGAGCGGACGTTTCTGATCCTTCAACCAACAATCGTTACTAAGACAAAATCCTGGTAAGAGAAGAAAAGTGAAATTTATTGGAAACTTGTTTTGCACTAAATTTGGAACATAAGCAATTTTGTGCAACACTCATAACTTTCCTTTAAGCAAATGAACCTCAAAGCAATGAACATGCCCCATCTCACAAGCTGAGGACCCCAACCCAGGCCCTTCAAGCTCAGGGAACTGTCACTTCTCATTCTACTGTGTCGCCAGAGGAACTAGCCAGTCTCCTTCCCTGGAGATCAGTCGCTTGTCTCCAGGAGCTCACCCTTTTTATGATCTTTTAGACTTAGCAACAATGTGGCTGCCTTGGTGGAGACTTTGGTTAGGTGTCTTGGAGGACACACACACACACACACACGGACACACGCACAGAAAGAAGGCATCGTTCACTTAAATAATTAAGCAGGAGCTAAAGATTCTGCTCAAAGCGTGACATTTGGATGTCAGGCCAACACAGTTAAAAGGGGCTGGTTGCAAAGGGCTTGTAAACACAACCAGGAAACTGAACCACCACAAGGCCTCTGTGAAATCGTCCCGTATTGACACCAAGCACCCAGGCCGTGAAACACGCAGGAGAGGCAGGGTTGAATCAGAGTGCATGCCTTAATTTGCACCACGCCAACTGAGCAGTAAAATGTGATTTAATTTACTATATAATTTGCTTGTTCAACAAAGCTGAAAGATAACTCACTTAGTGCCACTTTGCTTAGAAGTAAGCTGGTAACTGGCGGTGTTCTTTCCCCGAGTGGCTCTGTTCCCGGTGCCAGAGAAAGCCGCCTGGGTGGAAACGGCGCAGAATTAAGGGTCTGCTCTGTCGCATTTGCAGTGCAGTCCTTTCGGCCTTATCAAGTTTATTTCTGCAGAGAGGCAATAACGGCCCTTTGTTTCCCTAACGCGATGGCGTCGCTACGTCTTGCTCGGCGGCACACGGCTTGGGAAAAATACATCCAGCCAAATTTAGAACCATTTGGAGCTCACGAGCTGTGAATTTTGAACCAAACTTGAATCCTTGAGAAGCTCATCTGTTCCGCAGAGCGAGCCAGCTCGGCTCACAGCCCTGCAGGGGGCCGTCCTCAGGGGCTGAGCCAGGGTCCTCGAGGCCCCCGCGCCTCTCCCAATAGTTCCATCGGGATGTTACACGATGTGAAAGCTCAGAAGCAATGAGACGGGTGTATTACAAAGCCCTGAACCTCCATCATGGGAGGAGAGCTTTCCCACGGGTGAAATAAGGGGTTTCTCGTGTTTTGCCAACTTTTAAACTATTTTCATTATGTCTCTTGAATCCATCTGCCGTTTTAGTCCACTTATACCATCCTAGGGCTGACCAGTATTAACCCATGGCCACCAGAACCTCAAACGGGCCTCACCCCCACAGGGCTGGCCCGAGTGCATTAATTGGGCACATTAACCTAATCGGATTAATCTCTGGAGTCTCCCTGTCCTGCCTCGTCCCGGGATGCACAGCCCCCTGCGCACAGACGTGTCCTCTCACTCCTCACCTCAGCAGCCTCCCCGGAGCACCTCCGGCACGTGGGGTCCCCAGGCTGCTCTCCGGGGCGGGAAGCCCTGAGTGGACACAGGAGCAAGAGCAGCTCTGGCTCTGCAGGTTGGCTGTGAGTGTAACTCGGTAGTTCTCCGGGCACGCTCTGTGCCTTGGAGAGTTAGGGGTGCAGGGAGGTCTGATGCAGGATGCCCATGGCATGGATCCCTTGGGTGTGGGTGATCTCAGGGAGATCCTGGAGCTCAGGGGAGGCCGGGGAGCTCAGGGGAGCTCAGCAGAAGCAGCAGCCTGCACCAAGGCGGGCAGAATGGGAGGGCAGGAGTGCTCACACAGCTGCGCCTGAGTCACAGACTCATCCACAGGGCGCGTGGCAGTGTGGGTGGCAACAAAGAGGAAAGTGTGTGGCTGATAAAGAGCCACAAGAAGAGTGAAAGTGATGCCAGAGAGAAAAGCAGGTGCCAGCTCCGGAAGGACTGGGCACAACCTGCTAATGCTATCAGGCCTTGGCCTGCAGGCAAGAAGCCCTTTCACCTGGTGACTCACCCTCTTCTACAGAACACAGTGCAGGTGCCTCTGCCCATAATTTGTTTCCAGCCTCCCTTGAAAATCCAATCCCTGTTTCCCTGAGCAAACGTCCGTCTAGCAAGTGTGTGTTGAGGGCATCACAACCCCCGCCTCCTGGTATCTGTACATTTGATCACCCGGGACCCTGCCGGCCTCCTTTCGGCGGAGATGCGTGGCCCTCATTTGCTTCCTGTATTAATTCATTAAACAGATACTGTGCGTCTAGCTGGGCACGGGGCTAGGGGTTGAGAATTAATTTACTCATTTACTAACTAATCAGTTCGTACAGGATGGAAACTGTCCTTGGTGCTGAAGTGACAGTGATGAATAAGCTAGACAAGGCCGCTGGCCTCATGATGCATTTGGGGGAAGACAAACACTTATAAACAATTCAAACAGAGCCCAACAGATAATAATGTGATGGGAGAGGTGGAGGGAGCTATGACCCAACCTAGGGGAGAAACCTAATTTGTACCTGACCCGTCAAGGAAGACTTCCTGGAGGAAATAGTATCTGAGCTGAAGCCTAAAGGATTAGTATGCTTTATTGAAGAAAGGGGGAAGGAAGGAGCATCCTAAGCTGAGTGCAAACCACAGGGACTAGAGAGATGATGGGACCCTCAGGCAATAGAGCCAACTCAATATGGCAGGAGTGTGGCTGGCAGAGAGGAGGTGGGAGGGGTATAAAAGGAGAGGAAGGAGCAGAGGGCTGGTTATAAAACTGCCATGGAAGAGAGGCTGCTGACATGGGGTCCAATTGGAGACGAGATGACTGTCCAAGGACAAGACAGCTCAGGCCTCAGCAATGGTGGGGGCTGTGATCACAGAAAGGAGGTGACAGATTGGAGAGACATCTGGGAGAACTCGCTCACTTCCTATCATGGTGGCGTGGAGCCCCCCTCCCGTCCAGGATAATATTATGGGCATGAGGGAGATAATAATAATGTAGTGAGAGCCATGCCAGTGGCCTAATGAACCTGCTCCGACGTGCCCAGGAAATCAATTTCCTCGGAGTAACTCGCACGAAGCGAGACACGCAAAGGGTTAGGCGCTAAGTACGCAATTATAGTTTTCTGAGTTTAAAATTGTGTTTGGCTATGTGGTGCACAATCTCTAAAATATAATTACTGAGGAACATAGTCTAATTTGTATCAGTCACAATTTACAGCTTGTCGATGTTTATAGAAATGATTACGGTTTGAAGCTTCTTGCGCCTTCCTTGATGCATAAAAAAATGATTATCAAGCCTTCAGCAGCAGCCGCCTTCCCTGAGAATTTTCAACAAAGGGCCCTTTAATCAGGAACAAGATCCGACAGAGCCAACGTATGCAAATCTGCAATCTCAGAACAACAGTTGACTTTTCCCAAGGAGAGCACTGGGACCGAAGGCAGTGAGCCCGGGCAGGAAGGGCCCACGGAGCAGAAGGCGGTGCTCAGCGGTTCCCGGGCCCAGGAGGCGGAGCTCCCTTCCGCTTCATTTCGCACATTTTGCAATCAGAGCCCAGGCCGGTTTCTGCCACCCTCTTATTCTAACACTGCCATTGTTTCAAAAAGACAATCATCGGATTCATTGCCAGCTTTTGTTCAAAGACCTGGCGACAAGGGACCTTAAAAGGCTTCCATGCTGAAGAGACAGGCAACGATGGGCCATCAAAGCTGACGTTCACTCATTGCATGACCTTAGGCAAGTCATGTAACTGCTCTGGGTTTCAGGTTTTTGCATTTTAGTAATAAGGCCGTTGGACGAAATGGCTTCAGAGATGCCACTGGCTCCCAAAGATGATGAATCTGTCTGAGGGAAAATATGGCAGTTCTTTGAAAAGCCATTCAGTGTGGACACATACACACAGACACTATTTATTGGCTGTGAAATTTTAAATGACATACAATTTCCTTCATGTATCAGAAAAAAAAGAATGCAGACAACGACTTCACATTTAATAGATTGTTCTCACTGAAGTTTGGTTATGGAAAACGACAAAAACTTTGGCAAGAGGAAACCTGGTAGAAAGAACATAGGTCTTAGATGTCTAAATATCACAGAGTGGGAGAGGTCCCCACCCCCTGAAAGCAATCTGTCTGGTCAACCAAACGTCTACATGCCCTGTTCCTTGGTGGGTAGTTAATGTTTTACTGTTCACAAGGGTCAGGAGAGACAGGAGAGGGGTGTAACTGCTCTTCCAAGGACACAAGCTCTGAACATCATTATCATGAGGCATTTGGACAGCACTGCACAGGTCCAAGGTGCTCCCCAGTCATCCCACAACCTCTGCTTGAGGTGAACGCTGTTGACTTTGTCACCCTATACCCTAAAGTGGGTTTGAAGACAGCAAACAGCAAAGACTTCTTGCAGAAACATTGTGTATGGAGCCACTTCTGTGTGAGTCCCTGAATAATTTGCCTGCGTATGAGTCCTGCATATTATTATTTTATAAGTTCCTAACTATTAATCACTAATATTGATGGTTCTTGCAGTTGGCTCTGTGAAAGAAGTAAGGCCTGACACCTGCAGGCTTCCCTCATGCGTGGTGAATTAACCTTTCTCCTACGCACCTAAAATGGAGCTTTTCATGGAGCATCCTTAGCAGAAATTGGGAAAGAAAGTACCCACTTGAGGCAAGCTGGGAGATTTGCAAAATTGACCTAGTTCTTTAAAAGTCTGTTCATGCTGGAGTTTCTAGCCTGTGCCCTATCTTTTAAAAATTTTTAGAAGTAATTTGTAGTATTTTTAAATCTGGAAATTAAGGGGAAAGGACATATCGATGTTTGTTAGATATCAGGAATGGGGGAGAGTGTGAGCATATAAGGCTAATAGAGGGAGTTTTTCAGGTGATGGTGCTATTCTGAATCCCAACTTTGGCGATGGCTAAATGATATGTATGTATTAAAATCTATACATCAAACCGTACATCAAAATAAGTCAATGACATCACATGAAATTTTTGAAAATGGGAGAAGTAGAGTGATGAACAAAAAAAGGGGGGCGGTGGAGGGGATTTTGTGCAGAAAGATTAGGCACATGTTTTTCTGCTATTTCAATGCCATAATTTGGAACAATGTGCATTTCAGATCTTTCATCTGATTCCTTAGATTTGGGTTTCAACCTCATTTACAACCTAACAAAAATTATGAATGCACTTTATAAAAGATTTCTCTAAACAAGCACACTGTCCTAGTAAAAAGATAGATCTTTTCTACATTGAGTATTTTCAAGTGAGGATTTATTTACATTTTCCATATTCATTTGCTAAACTTTTTCTGCATTTATGCTCAGATGAAATCTTCTAACTAAATATTAAATTATACAAAGACATAGTCATCAAGATTGCATAAGAAATTTCAGCATCATGTTAAAAAAAAATAGAAACTCGGTAGAAATGTTAATGTTACCTTAATGCAAAGTATGAGTTCTCCATTTTATTTTATTTTATGCTTATGGTTGGCAGAGACTGAAAGTCAACGGGGCCTTGGTTTAGACTCAGGACATCTGATCCCTTCACCGGCCGTGACCATGCTCTTGCGGAGATTGAGGACTAGGCTGCTACAAAAGGACCTGGCCAATGCCGATGACCTCTAGCGACCTTCCGAATGCGGCATTCACCGCCTAAAGCGGTCCTCGCCCGCTCCCCAGTGAGGCTGCTAGCCCGGGTTCTGTGTTCCCATTCACATGAGCTCTTTTCTATCTCCATTGTGGACAAAGAATTTTTGCAGTTGTTTCCAACTCCTGAGGGTTTTGAACTCTGTGAGATCATGAAACTAATGCTTACGGTTCTTATGATTTACAATAAAGAGAGAGCGTGTCCCCTTCAAGCCACTCCATTTACCCTTTGGAAACACTGCCCATTCAGATTTCTTTTGGTGAGAAGAGAAGATAGATCAGCATGAGACTAAGAGGCCAAGTTTGCTTTAAGAAGACCTTTCAAGGGCTAGAAAGACCCTTCTGTGAGTCATCTCTGCCTCCATCTCTGCTGGGGTCCGAGCCCAGCCATCTTTCAGAAATCACCTCTCCGGACTGTCCACCCCCTCCAGCCACCTGGATAAGGTATCTCTAGGAGACGTGTGAGTCACGTGGGCAAAGGCAAGGCCCAGGCAGAAAGCTGGCCCTGGAAAGGCAGTGTCTAGGTCTGACTTAGAAGAGGGACCGCATGGAACCTTAAGTGTCTTCCAGCAGGTGGGAGCCAAGACATCCTTGGCACAAAAAAAGCCAGCGAGATGGTAGCCTAAGATCCCAAGCAGAAGCCATGTAGGTGTTTGTTAAACCCCAGTTACTGATGCAAGGACATTGTGTTGATGCCTATTTGACATTCCCTGATGCTGTAATAAAGTCCAGTGGAGGCTCAGGAACCCACAACTAACACCCTGCTTCCCTCTTGAGTTTGGAAGGAAGTGTAAGAAAGACACAAGGAACCATCAGCTTTATTGCTGATTCAACCAAGGTTAGAGGACAGGAGCTCTGATCTGTGGCCAGGTGAGCTTGCTATCGCTTCCCCTTGAATTAGACAGACAGACACATATACAGGCACAGATGGGCCACTCTGGGAGCAGACCAGAACACGTATGTCCAAAATGCAGAGGAGACGGGGCTGTGCACGGGGCTCAGCTCCTTCTCCTGAACTCCCCAGTCAGAAAGCGGGGCCCCCTCCCCTGGGGAGAATGACTGAGGGACAGAAAAGAAGCCGGAGTGCGGCTTGAGCTAAAGTCCCCCACAGCTACCACTACAAGAAAGAAATGTACCTTCATCCCCTCCTGCTTAGCCACCCGGCTGAGCCAAGGTCCTTTTAGGCAAGAGACACACACAAGACAACACTGAGGCACTCTGGCTAGTGTGGCTCAGTGGTCAGAGGGTCTGCCCGGACACCAAGGGCCTCTGGTTCAATTCCTAGTCAAGGGCACATACCTGGGTTGCAGGTTCGATCCTGGCCCTGATTGGGGTGTGTGGGGGAGGCAACTGATCTCTCTCTCTCCCCCCTTTTTCCTTTCCACTCTCTCTCTAAAAATCTATAAAAACATTATCCTCAAGTAAGGATTCACAAAAAAAAAAAAAGATAACTTTGGGGCTAAAACAGAGCATTACTTCTGGAGGGCAGCTTGGCAGTGCCAAGAGGGGTGGCAAAGCCCTCAAGGAGAAAGTGAGAATGTTGAGAATTTAATTGCTAATCTTGAGGATTCAGGGTTTCATATCGTGACATCATGGTGGGAATGTTAGTGTCTTAGCAGAAAAGTAGAAACTGACTCTCTATCCCACCACACCCCAAAGGAAGAGAGGCTCTGGCCAGTGTTGTCTGAATAAGCCCTTGGAGCATGGGGTACCTGGGGCAGGGAGCCAGGACCCCACGGGGTGCCTGCCCTCAGCGGGCTCCGTCGTGTGAGGACGGTGGGAGCTCTGTCTGAGTAGTTCCAGGCAAACTTTTCCACCCGCGTGTAGAAGGGGACAGCTGGTGGCCCAGGAGTGATGGAGTGAGAGGCTGAGAGCACAGCCTTGAAGTCTACGGCAAGGAAGACATTCCTTTGAAGTCCCTTGTTTGTTCCGTCTGCAAAATTCATGAGACTTTAACAGTCTGTCCCACAATACTTTCATTTTCACTTTGATATAAAAATGGAGTATAAATTACCTACCATTAAGGCCAGTGGATGCTTTCTGGGAAGAGGCGGCATGTTTGCCCTCGCACCTGCACATCCCCCGCAGCTCGCTGAGCCCCCCCCCCCCCCCCGCGGCCCACCCCCTCGCACGCACCCTCGGGCCTGAGCGGCTCTGTGCACGTGCCGTATCCATTGATCCGCCCAGCCAGCTAACATTTACGAGGCAGTAGCTGTTTGCAGGGCTTCCGGGTCATAAGTTTAGTCTAAGTCTCAGGGAGTTGTGACTTCTGAGAGAGGAGTTTACACTTTTCATTTATAATAAATGTTAAATGCCTATCCCAGGTATTAGTGCCTAGCAGGGATGTTTTAACAAGGTATTTTGTATCATTATAATATATTTTTTATTTTATTTTAAGAATATGTTGACAAGAAAGGCAAAAACATTGGCTTTCTGCTTAGAAAGGGGAATTTCAAAGCCTTGACCCAAAAACCAAACCAAACGAAACCACATGTACTGATCTTAATTAGGTTGAAGATGTATTTTAATTAAAAAGCAAAACAAACAAACAGAAAACAAAGCTTGCCCAGTCTCCAATAATAATCCGTGCTTTAGAGTGTGGCAATGCATGGCAATACTCACTAACCTTTGGATATATTGAATATTGGTACCCCAGCAGGACTGGACTTTCCTTAAAACAACCATTGGTCTAGACCAGCACCATCCCATAGAAATCTAAGCCAAGACACAGACGTAGTTTTAAACTTTCTAGTAGCCACATTATAATAAGCAAAATGAAACAAGCGGATTTTTAAAATCTAATATATTCATAACGTTGCCATTTCAGCATGTAATTAATAAAAAAAAGTATGCAGAAAATGTTACTGTGGATATGAAAAGTGCACATAAGAGTGATGTGTTCTTGGAGAGAGGAACTGGAATATTCATCCATAAATAAAAATGCTTTTATTCGCTTACTGTTCTCTTGACTAACTTCAAGACAGTGGCTGCTCGGAGATATATGAAGTCTTCCAAGTTGAGGAATTACTGTATTCGTTTATTCTATCTTTCCCTTATTTTGGTGCATGATATTTAAAAATACTAAGACCGTGGTCTGAAAACCTAGTGCTATAAAAAGTCATTTGACTAATAGAAACTTAATTATTTCTCCAAGTATTAATTACTTTTGGATGCAGAAAAGACCTGGGGATATTTAGAAAGCTTGTTTTCTTTAATAAAAGACCCATGGAGGTATCTAGTTTTCCTCTGAGCGTTTTAAAGTATCATTTGTATAAGCACAGATTTATCAGTCGCTGCAAAGAAAATTCCAAGGAATACAGTGGCCACCCACTGCACCGCTCACAATCAAGTTAAGCAAAACTGTACAATATCAAGAATGGAAATACACCTCACATAACAGTAACAATATCATAATAGCATAGGATAATATAATTTTACTTATTCGTGATTTTATTAACAATACGTTAATCACTTAGTCTATTTCATGTATAATGCTATAAGTTCATGCTTTTCATTTATAATAAATGTTAACTGTTTATTCCAGTTATTGGTTTATAGCAGACATTTTTTAACAAGGTATTTTGTATCGTTATAATTTTTTCATTATTTATTATGTCTCCTAATGCTGCCTTCTGAGGAATAGACGTCTATTCTACAGGTAAGGAAACTGAGGCACAGAGAGTGATGGTCCTGAAGTCCTGCAGTGACAGAGCTGAGATTAAAGAAAACATCTGTCTCTAACAGTTATGTCACACTACCTCATTATGCCAAATCTCATTTTCTAGAGATGCCAACTGAGACCGGAGAAACAAAGTGCCTTTTCAAGGTCACAAAGCTAATCGGCATCATAGCCAGAACCAGAACCCACGCCTCCCCACTCTGGGCCGGGAGTGCTCAAGAATGCTGGCGAGAACCCACCCATGGTCGGAGAAGGGCTCTGATGGACCCACTGTTCCGCAGCAACGAAGCTCCTCGGGGTCGTCATTCACACGAGACCCCAGTCACCCAGGTCCTGGGTAGGCTCGATGGACTCCGAGGACGGGCCCCGGCAGGACGTTCCGGAGCCTTCCTCCAGGCTGCCCTCCCAGCCTCCCTCGTGTGGACCATCCCAGGTCGTGGAGGGTTAGGGCCAGCCCAATCAAAGGTAGGCAGCACGGGGTTCCCTCTCCAACCCTTTCTCATCGATTCTCCTGCCGCACAGCCTGTCATTGTCCCGTGGCCTTCTTGAGGGCACAGATCATGGGGGATAACTCGGGGCACTATCACACGGGCAGCAAATCCAGGCTAAATGCCACCTGCGGGCTGATTGAACGCGACAAAGGAGCACGGCCGGAAGCAGCTTTTGGTTCTGACCTGGGCACACTTTCAGCAACCCCCCTGCAGTCATTCCTTTTACACCGATTATGTCCAGGTGCCAGGCCACTGGAACATGAATGCCAGAGCGCCGACCCCGAGGAATCCCGAGCGGCCGAGGGCGTACAGTGCACAGCCCTGCTCCCAGTGTCCACTGCCCTGGAAGGCGGCCCGCCTCCGAGACATCCCTGCGCGGAAGCGGGCCCGTCACTCTCTTGCAGAACCTCGGTCACAGTGCCTGGGAAGCGTAGGCAGACGGATGGCACGAGAGCTTTATCGACTGCAAACACTAGCTCACGGGTCAGCAAACGACAGCCCAGAGGACAAATCGGACCAGCCACCCATTTTCATAAAGGAAATGGATGATCATGAAGACATGCGGCCAGGCCTGTCCATCAGCATTTCACCCTTGGCTGCCTTGGTACCACAAGGGCAGAACCGAGTAGCTGTGACAGAGACCATATGGCTCCAAAGCCTTAAATACTCGCCACCTGGCCTTTTGTACATAAAAAAGCTGATCCCTGCTCTGTATAAAGGACAGGCATCATTGTGATCATGAGTACCGATCTCATTACCACTTACGGAGAGATGACATGATAGATGGCAGCGGCCTGGGTTTGCGGCCCATAGTCTGGGTTCCACGCCCTCCCTGCCCTTCGGGAGGCAGATGACTCCTGGCACGGCCCTGACCTCTCGGGGCTGGATGCGAGCATGCGCATCCTTGACTGCCAGCCGGACATGAGGAGAAGCGAGGCCCTGTTAGGCGTCTGATGCATAAGGGCAACTTCTCAACATCGTTATATTTTCTCTCCTTTGAATTCAAAGGCCACCTTTAGCATTTCTTTCTCATTTTCCTTCATCTTCACTCCTGCCAGCGCCTCACCCCTGTCCTAACAGAGACCCTCCATTCTTCTCTGTTGACTTGGCAGCTGATTCTCATAACAGCAGCGACCAAGACACACCCTGGATGTGTGGGTAACGCCGGGTTACAGGTCCTGGTGTGTGTTCGCAGGAAAACGTGTCAGAGCCTTTAGCTCTGGGACGAAGCGCATTCTGACTCTAATCGGTTTGGCCTGCGATCGTTTTCGGTGAAGACCTGGTAGCATCTCCAGGGACTGGCTCCCCGTTTCATAGGACAGGTGCAGGAAATGCTAATCGTACAGGTGCGGCATTTACCGAATTGCTGAGGGGCAGGAGCTGTCCTCATGCTCCCTAGTAAGGGACTGAAGACTACAGCCCAGATCTCTCCACTCCCGGTTTGGCTTCGTGGTTTATCTGGTACCGATCCACTCAGGCGGTGAGAAGGCTAAGGCCTGGCTCTCAGTTGGAATTACTGAGTCTCAAGCCCAGGTCAACAGTGAACTCCTTGCATGACTTTGGGCAAGACAAGTGGTTCTTCTGTGTCTGCTTCTTCACCTGTAAAATCAGAACACTAGCAGTGCCTACCATGGGCCTGGTGCTAAAAGTAAACCTGTCCAGCCCTGGCCATGTGGCTCATTTGGATGGAGCATGTCCCCTACACCGAAGGGCTGCATGTTTGATTCCTGGTCAGGGGACATACCTAGGCTGCAGGTTCCACCTCAGTTGGGGTGCTACAGGTGGGGGAGGCAACAGATGGGTGTTTCTCTCTCTCTCCCTCTCTCTCTAAAAATCAATGAAAACATATCCTCAGGTGAAGATTAAAATAAAGAAACGTGTCAATGTGCACAGGTAAGCCAGGGCCTTGCATATGCGCTCCATTGATAGTCACTAATTTACTCATTTATCAAAAAGCATTTAGTTAGTATCTAGTATTTATAGATACAAGTAATAAAAGATAATAGTTTATGGTTGCAAAGTTTTCTCATATAGTTTCCTAAGTTGTGTTTATAGGCCTCTTGTTTACCTGAGCAGCTGCATCTCCTGTATTTTATTCCTCATTTGTTTTTTATTGTAATTAATTCTCTACATGTTAAGCTGCTGATGGTCCTAAATGCTGTCTGCAGTCTCCTAGCCCTGAGTTTATTCATGTACTTTTCTTTTCATGAAAGGATCCTTCCCTGCCCTCTGCCTGACAAGCCTCTATTCATCCTTCAACATTCACTTCAAGTATCACCTCCTCCAAGATGCCCTCCCTGGCTGTCCCTGCTACATGGGCTTTTTGCCCATTGAACTGGGCTTCCCTTGCAGATTTCTTTCTTTCCCCTCACAGCCCATGCACTGCAGGGCGTGAATGAGGGATAGAGGTTCTCCCTGCTGCTTCAGGACACCATTCCTCTTGTCTGTCATAACAGCCACCACTCTCCATGAAATGCATGTCATCAGATTCTATCTCCCTTAGCTCTCTTGTGAAGCTTGTCAACCACCATCTAGCCATCCGTCTTCACTCACTGAGTAACCTGACACCTGGTCGCCATCATTGCACATCACCAGGTCACCATCTTTCCCTCCACATCTTACTTCATCACCATTTCTGTTCATTTCAATATAGCTGATGAGGAATCCAGTGACCCAAGGCATAAAATTACATGTCTGTCTTGACTTTCACTTCCTCGCCTTCTCTTCTGTCCTGGACCCACTTCAGTGAGGATTGTGTTACTACCACTACAATAAGACAGCACTTGTCAGAGTGACAGGTAACCCCCAGGCTAGCAGGGCCAGAATTCAATTTCAATCTGCATCTTAGACTCTCTGGACAAAGTGACACAACTGATCACTCCATCCTTCTTGACACACTGCACTCAGCTGAAGACTTACTCACCTACGTAAGACAAAATTGGGACCCTGGAAGGTAACGCTCATTGTCAGAAGGGGTCTCCTGTGGCTCTCAGACAGAATCTCAACACACAGCCTCTTCACGCGGTTCCTCTCTGCCCCCCGGGTGGAGACTGAGCTCCAAGAGTGAGCATCCCAAACCCAGGAAGAAGCTGCATTGCCTTTGGTGACTTGACCTTGGAAGACGCGCAGCATCAACTCCTCCATGGTCACAGGCCCGCATATCAAGGGGAGAGAACGCAGGTCTCACCTCCAGTAGGAAGACAGCCAACCACGCAGTGTAAGAGCAGCGCGGGGTTGGAGGCCTTTATGGGGTCGTCTTGGAGACCTCAGCCTGCTCCAGATACACTGAGAAGAGCCCATCTCACCTTTGAGATATGTTCCTGCTAAAGAGGTGTCATGTGAATCTAAACATGAGGCAACATTAGATACAGATTGAGGCGCGTTGTGGAAATGACTGGCCTGCGACCTTAAAGAATGTCACGAGCATGAACTTTAAGAAGAGGGTGACGAATGTTCCAGCGTGAAACTGGTTGAAGAGATGTGACCAACAGAGGCAGCATGTGATTCTGGGTTATACCCTTTCACTATAAGAGCACTATGGGGACAGTTAGAGCACCTTAACGGAATTTGGAAATTAGATGGTAATAAAGCATCAAGGCTGCCTTCGTGATTTTGAGGAGGTGATTGTGGTCATGTAGAACTTCTTATTCAGAGGAGATGAACACCACAATATCCAGGGGAGATAGTGCGTCAGGTCAACCTCGCACCCCTTGAGTTCTTTCTCCTACATTCACAATTTCCACAAGTTCCAGGCTGCTTGATAAAAAGTTCATCTGCTGTTTGATCAGCCAAAGCCACAGCTGGACGCCCAAAGTCGTTCACACTGAAACCATCAAGGCCATCGAGTCTGCCTTCATACCGAGGAAATGTGTACGCAGCTCTCTACTGCCCTTTGAGTATGCAAAGGCCAAATAAAAGGGGGGAATTCAATCAAACCTTAATGCGTACTTTTCTATAAGGTTCTTTTGTGGATTTTTGTTTGTTTATTATTGTTTTTTAACTCAGAACAGAACTCATGGTTGCCCTGTGCGCCTGTAAGGGAAAACAAAACCTGTTTCCTAAATAATTCGCACTTTGTATTGACTAAGGTCAGAGCAGGTAGTTTAGAATAATCAGTCCATAATGAGTCATGTCGATGCCGGGCTGACGGACGCGCACAGAGTCAGGAATTTTTGGCTGTCTCCCTATCTGTGTGACTCTGTTAGAAGTTCTGCTATTCAAGTCAAGATTATGCTCCAGCGTTTTCAACTCCTGAAAAATCACCTTGTTGCTATGGATAATTCTGTCTCTTAATTGCTCATTAAATTATTTGTTCTTATAAAGCCATGAAATCTTTTAATCTTTAAAAAAAAAGAAAACATGATTAAGAATTAAAGACAGTATGAAAAAATAATAAAGAATGATTTTTAAAGGCTCCACTCTAACACTCATTTATATGTAAGGTAACAATATAGAACCACGGACAGGGAGAACCAGTAAGAAATTCACACTACTGCTTCTGCCACTGCCGGCCACGGTGAGAGGGAGAGCGATTAAGGGCCGCAAATGGTATTTGTTAAGTCATCTTCAGTACTATTTGTATTGAAATTTTTAATATGAAGTGGCTATGACAAATGCTATTATTTGTTAATTGCGGGTGGTGAGCCTTGAGGTGCCCCTTAGGTGATTCCCTAAGGCACCTGCCTGTGCCTGACCTCCTTACTTCCAGGCTGTCTTCGCCCTTCTCACATCCAAGAAGGGGAGACTGTGGATTGCCAACTCTATCCTAAAATTCACATGAAACCTCAAGATGCCAAGAACAGCCAAAAGAAACTTAAAGAACAAAGCTGGAGGGTCAACACTTTCTGATTTTAAAACTTACTACAGTCCTAAAGTAATCTGGACAGTGCAATGAAGTGGAGGGTTAACACTGGTAACAAAGTGCAATCGAGTGCCCAGAAATAGATCCTTACAGTCATACTCAACTGACTTTCAACAAGGGCGCAGAGAACCCCAATGGAGAAAGAGCCGTATTCTCAACAGATGGTTCTGAGGCGCACTCAGAAGCATGAAGTTACACTCCTACCCACAACATACACCGAGATGAACTCAAAATTTACTACAGGTCCGAATGGCAAAGCAACACCCATAAAATCATTAAACTAAAACATAGGTGTAAATCTTCATTATCTTAAATTCAGCTATGGTTTCTTAGGTATTACACTAAAAGCAAGAGCCACAAATGAAAAAATAGATAAATTGCAAATCATCAAGTTAAAAAAAAACTTTTGTGATAAAAACAACACCATCAAGAAGTGAAAAGGCAATCCACAGAAGGGGAACAAACATTTACAAACCACATGCCTGATAAGAAACTTTCAAGTAGACTATATAAAGAACTCCTACAACTCAATAATAACCAGCGAAAGACTTCAAAACTGGAAATGGATTTAAATAGAAGTACCTAGATAAAAATATTCTTTACATCATAAGTTATTCAAATGCAAAGCAAAACAATAAAAAGATCCTTCTTCCTACCAACTGGCTGACTGTAGTCATAAAGACATGTGTTAAATGTCGGTGAGCTTGGGGAAGATCGGGAGCCCTCAGACCCTGGTGCTGGGAATTAAAGTGGTGCAGCCACTTCGAAAACCTGCTGGGGCTTCGCAGGTCATCAAAACGTTAAACGTAATTACCATGTGACCCAACAATTCCTCTTTAGGTATATATCCAACACAAGGGAAACAAAGACCTACATAAAAACAAGTGTCCGTAGCAGCATTATTCATAATAGTAAAAAAGTGGTATATTCAGAAGGGGGAAAACAAGATGGCGGCGTAGGTAACAGCTGCACCCGCCGCCTCCCGCAACCGCATCAAAATCACAACTAAAATACAGAACCACCGTCACTCAGGGCCTCCTGAGATCCGGCTGCACAGAAGCCCCACAGCCAGGGAGCTGAAGCAGCACCGAGACTGGGGGGAGGGGCGGAGACACGGGCGGATCCGGGCTGGATCCAGGAGACGCGGCCGCGGGCCCACCCCCGGTGCCGCTGGTAAACCCGGGAGGGAATCTCCCTGGCAGCGGTTTCCCGGAGGAGGGAGGGGTCCCAGCCCCACAGCAGCCCCCAGCCCAGGGCTCCAGGCCGGGAAGAGACGTCCCCACACTCCGGGCTGTGAACCCAGCAGGACTGTCCCTGAGGGTCGCGGAGGCTGCGGGAGCCCCAGCAGCTCCTCTAAAGGGCCCGGCGCGGACTCACTCGGACGCTCCCTCTGAGCCCAGCGCCGGGAGCAGCCTGAAAGGACCCGGGACACTCGGGGAGGAACTAACCTGCCTGAGATCCGGGAGAGACGTGGACGGGCGGCTTCCTCCCAGGGAGAAGGGCCGGCGGAGGCCGTGGCTCCTGTGGCGAGTCCTCCCTGCACAGCCGGCAGGCAGGCGCCATGTTTGAATCGCCAGCACCTGACCCACGCCCTTGGCCCCGCCCCGTGATTCCCGGAGGCCACGCCCCTCCCCACCTGCAGCTCATCCAGGCCATTTCCAGGGGCTTTTCATGCAAGTGGCCTCTCGAGCCTCATGCTTAGGACTTTCCTAAAATCTCTCAAACAAGCAGCAGCTGCCCCATACGGCTTGATAAGGGGCCCCAGGCCTGGCACTAGCGGCAGCTGCATTGGCTCATAGCTTGGCCTCTCCTGGGCACCTCCAAGCCCAGCACAAGGAGCAGCCAAATACGGTTTGCTGTGTAGCTCATGCTGGGGGGCCCTGGGCAAGGCGCTGGCACAGGCTGACTGTGCACCTCCTGGGAGGCCCCAGACACAGTGCACCCAGTGGTCAGACTCGGCCACGCTGGATTACAACCCTACCACAGCCACGAGTGATACACTCAAGGGGTGCACTTGGTGAACACCAAAGCCCCACTGAAGTAAATCCTGCTCCACAGGGGTGTCCCCAGCACAGCAGCTCTTTGGCTGTGGTTGCAGTTGGTCCTCACAGCTGATTGGCCTGGGGGTCAGTTCCTCCCAGTGACACCAACAGCAACCAAGGCTCAACTACAACAGGACAGTGCACACAGCCCACACAGGGGAGCACCTAGAAGGCCCAGCTCAGGTGACAGGGGAGGCTGAGCCACTGGGCCCTACAGAACCCCTACTACACAAAGCCACTCTACCAATTCCAGGAGACACAGCAGCTCTACCTAATACATAGAAACAAACACCTGGAAGCAGCCAAAATGCGGAGGCAAAGAAACGTGTCACAAAGGAAAGAACAGAAGAAATCTCTAGAAGAGGAACTAAATGAAATAGATCCAAGCAAGCTAACAGATAGAGAGTTCAGAATTTTGGTTATAAGGATGTTTAAGCAGATGGTTAGGGAAATAACTGAGAAAATCGATAACATAATAAAGTACCAATTTGAAATGAAGGCTACAGGAACTGAAATGAAGAATAATTTACAGGGAATCAACAATAGAGTAGAGGATGCTGAGAATCAAATCAGCAATTTGGAACATGAGGAAACAAAAAACACCCAACCAGAAGAGCAAAAAGAAAAAAGAATCCAGAAATATGAAAATAGTATAAGGAGCCTCTGGGAAAACTTCAAGAGGCCCAACATTCGTATTATTGGGGTGCCAGAAGAGGCAGAAAGAGACCAAGGAATGGAAAACCTATTTGAAAAAATAATTACAGAAAACTGCCCCCACCTGGGGAAAGAAATCAACTTTCAAGTCCAGGAAGCACAGAGGGTCTCAAACAAGAGGAACCCAAAGAGGCCCACAGCAAGACACATCATCATTAAAATGCCAAAGGTTAAAGACAAAGAGAGAATCTTAAAAGCAGCAAGAGAAAAGCAGTTAGTTACCTACAAGGGAGCCCCCATACGACTGTCAGCTGATTTCTCCACAGAAACTTTGCAGGCCAGAAGGGAGTGGCAAGAAACATTCAAAGTGATGAAAAACCTGGAATTACAACCAAGATTGCTCTACCCAGCAAAGCTATCATTTAGAATTGAAGGTCAGATAAAGAGCTTCACAGATAAGAAAAAGCTGAAGGAGTTCATCACCACCAGACCAGCACTACAGGATATGTTGAAGGGTCTTCTTTAAGAAGAAGCTAGTGAAGTAAAGAATCTGATGAACTAAATAGATCCAGAGACATTGAGCAGGCAACAGACAATCATATTTCCGAGGAAAGAGGGAAGGGGGGTGGAGGGTGGGAAGAGATTAACCAAAGAAGTTATATGCATATATGCATAACCCATGGACACAGTTAATAACAGGGTGAAGGCCTGGGGAGGGGGTGGGAGCGAAGTGGAGGGGGTCATTTGTGGGGGAAAATGGTATACCTGTAATGCTCTCAACAATAAAGATAAATTTAAAAAGTAAAAAAAAAAAAAAAGTGGTATATTCATTCAGTGAAATATTATTTGGCAATAAAAAGAAATAATGTACTAATACGTGCCATAACATGGATGAACGTTGAAAAACTTACATTAAGTGAAAGTAGTCACAAAGACCAGGTGCTGTCGGGTTCCATTTCTTAGAAACGCACAAATCTGTGAAGCAGAAGATAGAGCAGAGGATGCCCGGGCTGGCGAGGGGGAAGGGAAAACGACTGTTAGCGGGTATGGGCTTGGTTTTAGGGGAGACTAAGATGTTCTGAAATTACACTGTGGTAACGGTTGCGCAAGCTGGTGAATATGCTGAAACAGAGTGAATAATATACGCTAAAAAGGTGAATTGTGCCCTATATTATATTTCAGTGAAACTGCTTAAAAGCCTTTGTAGTGAGCGGCTGGAATGGATCAGAGGTGTTAATAAAACACGACAGAGAACGAGTCCACCCTCACTAACAGTGGATTAGTGCGGTGTAGTCATCAGACTAACTTAGCCAGACGGAACAGTTTGGCAGACGTCAAACCCCGGGGCGCGACGCTCCTTCAGGCCTCAGGCCTGGTTTAACTCCAGCCCACCTCTTTGGGTTCTCCGGGACGTCCAGAGAAATTCCCCCGGGAAACGGGCTGTTTCTGAGGCCGTGCCCCTCTCATAACCCCCGTCCTCCAAGGTGACTCGCCCCTTTCTGCCTCTGCCTGTCATTCAGCCCCTCGTGCAGGGAGAGGTGCGATGCCATCAGGCACGGCTCCAAGGGCCGTCTGCACACCCGCGCCTAGCTGCGCGCCTGCCCCGGGCTTCAGAGGCGCCTGCGCTGGGGCACCCATGGGACGCCTTGGCCGTGGGCGTGAGACACCCAGGCGTCCCCACGCGGCCTCTCGGCCTCGGCAGCGGCCACCCCACTCTGCCAGCCCCTCAGCAAGCTTGCCGGCCGCCCTGGGCTCCTCTCCTGCGCTCACCCCGCCTTTACTCACTGGCAGATCCTACTCACTTCATCTGCGAAACAGACTCAGATCGAGTCACATCCCCCATCTCCCACCCGGCGCCTGGGCCAGCCAGCCTCACCCGCCACCCGAAACACGGACAGCGCCCCAGGGCCTTCCCCCCGCGTGCCTTTCAGCGCGTTCTCCACGCAGCAACCCGAGCGGCTTCCCACATTTGTCACATCTCACGCCCCATGTGCTGGCTTCCCCTTGCCCTTCAAACTATAAGCCAGCAACCCTCAAGTGGCCTTCGAGGCCACGGGTGGCCCAGGCTCCTGCCCCTCTGGTCTCTTGCCCTGTCAGCCCCCTCTCTGCCCCCCTGCGCCCTGTGAAAGCCGGGGCGGCGTCTCTCCTGGCGCCCGCGTAGCAGCGCCCTCCCTTCCTTCGCCTCCTGACTCAGGCTTCTCTAAGAGGCGGCCACGCGCCCCCCTTAAAACTGTGCCCCCAGCACTTCTGGCCCTCCCGACTTTATTTATTTTTCACTTAGCAGCCATCACCACCTTTACATTTTGTAACACATTCAATTGTAAGTAAGACTGTTCAGGTACATATGCACACATATACATAATATATGCACATATACATATATGGTTCTACTTCTACTTAGCAAGTTATATATAAACGTTGGTATTTTAGTTATACTTAGTGTATTATATAGAAATGATATCTGGGCCATTTTATATAGTTTACTTACTCCTGTATTTTACTATTCATTTAAGTTGTTCACGTCTCATGTCTGCCCCACCCCCAGAATATATAAGCCCAGTGAGGGCAGAAATGTACGTTGGTTGTGTTTCCTGCTGGATCTCCTAGGCTGAGGACAGGAGCTGGAACCCAAGATGTCCAAGGAAACTAAGCAGTCACTTCCGTGCACTCCCTACTGGGCAGAGCCCAGTGACATGGGCCCCCTAACTGCAGGGGGATCTGGGGATACAGAGGAGCAGACAGGCCCTGACCTGCAGCCACCCCCGCCGCATCCAGGATGTAAGGGGAGGAGTGCTGGGCCTGCTTTCCCTCCAGGCACAGCCTGTCCTGCACATGGCACCTGTGGGCTGTGCTGTGACGCTCTGTGTGTTCTGGTTCACCCTCCCAGGAGCGCGCACTTTCCCACCCTCTCCCCCTACCTGGGAGGTTCTCTAAGGCAACTCCTGCACCTGTCACTCCCAACCCTCCCCTCTACCTTCCAGTCAGAGAGGCTGTGCCCGTAACAAAGCCAGGGGCACGGCCTTCCCCTCCTCTATTGTGAGGAAAGTCCCATTTCCTTCTTTAAATAAAGGCAAATTCATTTCTTATCAGAAATTTGGCAGCTCCCCAAACGTTCCCACAAAAGAGCCCTCTTTGCAGTGTGCCCTGTGCTCCCTCCCAGCTCAGGGCTTCCTCAAGCGGGAAGCTCCCTGGGCCAGCTGCCCGGTTTACAGCGTCCCACCTGCCTGAGGCTCATGGAACTCTAGTCACCTGGGGCCGGGGACAGACATGAGGGGCCAAAGCCCCCACAAGTTATAGAGCACAAAGTGATGAAAGGAAATGTGCTTTTTGTGGGTTTGGGTCTTTGGGCCTTGATGTCACTGTGGCCTCTGCCAAGCTCATGTTAAGCACTGTGTATGATCTTGATATTATTTTTCTGCCCTAAGATATACATAGTTTATCTTTGTTTACCTTTATTACCTTTGTTTACCTTTATTACATTCTGGTAATTCCAGTTTCCAAGAGAGCTGGGTATCTCTTCTCTGCTCTTTCCCCAAGAGACTAGAGCAGTGCCTGGCACACAGTAGGAGCATAATACATATGTGTGTTGCGTGATTGAAGTGAATGAGGGTCTTTGCCACGGGTTCTATAAATGCCCGGTCATATTTATCTGTGACTAAGCTTCGCAGACCAATATCACCCGCCTACCTTGCAGACAAGAACACAGGAATTCACAGAGGTAAGATCACTGGCCCAAAGCCCCACTCACAGTAAGCGACAGAGCTGGAAATGGGACCAGGTCATTCTGGAGTTGATTTTCTTACCCTTTCCGTGACATCCTATGGACTAGGCTGTGCGCGTGCCCTCCTGGCCAGTGCCAGGAGCCCGGCTCTCCCTGCTGCAGCCGCTCGGTGTGGGCAGATGCTGCACACGGGACAAGGAGAGGCGGGCCCGCATGTCCTCCCGCATCTTCCAGGAGAGGTAGCAGCCCCATGGGTGCCCCACACAGCCATGCGAAGCCCACAGTCACAGACCCAGGCGGCTCATCCCCAGAGAGACTAGCAGTGAATGCGGTCAGCACGGTGATCGGCGTGGACCTAGCCTTCAGCGCGCCCCGACCAGTGACAGTCAGTTTGTGTCTCAGTCCTCAAATCCAGCCCCCGAGAAGGGCCTCCCCTTCCTCTCTATTATTCAGTTGCAGTTAAATAGCTTCCTCTGGGCCAAACAGATAAAGGTGTCCAACGGGAAATTCAGTCCAGGCCTGTGTAACCGCAGAGGCCGGGGCCGTGACGCTGACGCTGGACCTCCTGTCACAGGGACGCGCATAAAGATCCGCGCACAGGGACACCCGCCGAGAGCCCCGCAGCTCCCACCTCGGGGCTGCCCAGCCCCCTTCCAGGTTCAGTTCCTCAGCTGATAATAAAGCACCACAGAGGCCCCGGTTACATGACTGAGTCAACGGCAATGCCGATAAGAAATACCATTGGTTTGAATGTTTTTAAATACTACTTGCTTGTCCCAGCTGGTTTTGCTCAATGGTTACAGCATCAGCAGGCAGAATGAAGGGTCCCAGGTTCGATTCTGGTCAAGGGCATGTACCTCGGTTGTAGGCTCTATGCCCGGCCCAGGCCAGGGCTCGTGCAGGAGGCAGCCAATGGATGTGCCTCTCTCACATGGGTGTTTCTCTCTCTGTCTCCCTTCCACTCTCTCTGAAAAACAATGGAAAAAAAATATCCTCTGGTGAAGATTAAAAAATAATAAGAATAAATAAAAAATACTACTCACTTTACTGACTTCAAAGAGCTCAGTGGTTCCAAGCACTGGGCCTGGAAGGAAACGTCCAGGCGATAGTTCCATTGGCCGTGTGCCTTCTGTGTGACCTTGGGAGACTAACTCTTCTGTTCTGAGCCCCAGGTTTTCACTCCGAAAAGCCAGGACATAAGTGTCTACATCAGAGACCTGGGTAAAGAATAAAACACATCAGGAGATATACAGGCTAAGTGCCCAGCATGGTGTCTGACGTGTGAAGCCTTGAATAAATGATAAGAGTTCTGCATATTAAGTAACCAGCTTTGAAAATATCACTACAGGCGCCTTGTCACTGTTGTCATTGATGACAATGATGTTTGGCTTGTGTGTTTCCTTCATTCCAATATTGGCATAAAACTATGTATATTTTAGGGCAGAAAAAAATATCAAAATTAAACACAGTGCTTACTATGAGTTCAGAAGGGTCCACAGTGATGTTGCAGCCCAAAGAGCCAAACCCATGAAAAAAATCATCAGAATCGTCCTCAAAAGATAGAAGCCCCCTAAACAAGCCCATGCCTGAGGATGAATATCTGTCTCGTGGAACAAGAGAAGGTTCACTTACATATCACTCTATATAAAGCATGGTGTTTCAGAAATTATAATAACTACTTTCCTTGTCACCTTTGATTTTTAAACCTTGCACAATTATGTAGTCACATAAAGGGTGGCCTCTTTTTACAAATGGGTTGAGTCACTTTGGACTGTGTTGTGAAATTGCTAAATGAAGCCAAAGTAAACCTTAAGCACCAAGGGAAAGGCCACAATTCTGCCACAGTGATTGAGCAAAAAATTGGGGTCTGAGCTTCCTGGTGGCCAGGGCAAAATATTACATGATCAGTTAAGTGAGTTTCATTTCTGGAAACGAAAGAGATATGGAGTCATTGTTTAAAATGATTTTGTACATGGGAATTTGCACTGGGCACAGAGAACTATTAAGTGGGTCTTGAAGAACAGTGGCCCTTATGAGGCATTTTGAATGAGATTCGAGCTAATTACAGAAAAATCAACATTGTATAATAATGCTTGTATAAAATTTTAAAAACTTCAGCATATGGTTTATGGATTCAGGGGTATAAATATTTGACTGATAAACTGCACATCAAATTCATCCTAATAGTTGTCTCTGGGAAGGAGGGGGTGATACAGAATGGAATTAAGCAGGAAACTTCAACCTCATGGTAATAGTATATTATTAACAACAAAGTATGAAGCAAATACTATAAAATGTTAATACCCATTAATTAGGAAAGGCAGATACACAGATAGTTGTTAAATTATTCTTTTTGCTTCTGTATATTTCAATATTTGCATTTGCAAAGCATAAAAGCATACCTGTCCGATAAGTTCACGTTGAGAGCCAAGCACAACTGCCCCAGGACATGTGTTACATCCTAAAGCCCAGATCACGGAGGCCTCCTCCACCTGCCGCAGGCCTCACAGCTGTGGCCACCCTCAGGTGTGGAGAAGTCCCAGAGGGGACCTCAGGCCCTGGGAGAGTTTAGGGGGACGCCACGGAAGTGAAGGTCTTCTGAGAGCTTTTGTCATCGAAAAGCCCAGAAGTATTTCAAAGCTATTCTGAAGTACCCTGGCTTCCTATTGTAACTGCATCATAGATCAAGAATTTTTCTAGAAACTTCCTTTTGTAGAACCTATAGAATGATGGGTAAGAGTTGGTTAAACCCATACGTTGGACCCTTGGCAAGTACTTGGTAAATTCTTCAAAGCAATGATTGTTAACAACACCCATGTTTCCCTGATTCTGAACCCAAATTACCTGCTGAAGAACATATATATGTTGAGAGACTAACACCACCAGGCTGTCATTTGCTTTTTTGAGAAAAACAGAGACGTAGGATCGGTATTCCCATTTCGAACATGTAGGTGTGTATCTTACAATAATATGAGTGCATTGGAACTTGTCATCTTCTCCCCAGGAAGGACCACTGTACTATTGTCAAATTGGTTAACACGGTGATATGATCACCTCCAGAAAGCTCCACCCTCTCCTACCCAGTCCCCAGGTTCGGTGAGAGAATCCGTAACACCTTGTAAATGCCTCTTTAATAGTCCTCAGATGGCCCTTTCCTGCTGGCTGTGGATGTGTGAGGGCAAACAGAAGGGTTTTTTTCTTAATTTTTTGAATATTAATGGATTTTTTCAAAGTCATTTAACAGTCATCGGTGCTTTTTATATATTGATTTTATTACATTATCTTTTATCTTTATGTCAAGTTGAAGGCAGTGAAAATTTCACAATTCCTTGGGTAGATATAGCTACAGAAAGCCTGGCCTGCTGACACCTGTCTCAGGGAATGACCCATGGCCTCTGCTGCGCAGTGGCTGTGACTGATAGGCCAAGGGTGGACACATGGCAAAAAGACAACCCATTCTTAGGGTGACCTCTGGTCTATGGCCAGAGTGACACTAGAAGTAGTTAGCATTTCTTTATGGCTCAGTATACCAGGGACTAGACTGAGCACTCGCCCCAGACACTGTCCAATTCATTCCTGACTGCATTACAACGGGGGTGAGGAACTATAGTTTTACACATACAGCTAGGAGAAAATTGGGATTCTCAGAGTTTAGCAAGTTGCTGAGGGTCACAGAGTTAATAAATGCTGGAGCTGGATTTTTATCTGAGGTCTACTGGACTCCAGCACTAGATTCATATGTCCCTGTGTGAAAAAGATGAGCCTTGACATCAGATGTCTCTCTCACTAATGTGGGATTTGGCAACATGGAGAGACCATAACCATCATCATGGGGTCGGAAGCTGAGAGGATGCCCGTAGGTAAAGCCAGGTCTAGTGAGACCATGAGAACTCGGCAGCAAATGAGGATGAGCCAAGGAAGTCCCAGGCTGGAGAGGTGAGAACTGAGAGGATGCGCAGGGAGAGGAGCCATGCTAGTCATGAATCAGCATTAAGAGGATCCAAGAGTTTCCGCAGCCCAGGGTATTGGGGTGCTTTTGAATGACTGCTGTCCCTGCTCTGGTCTTCGTGAGGACCCCTCCTGACTTTTCTAAGATTTCTATGTCTTTTACTGTTTTCATATATGCATTATTCTTTTAAAAAAACGCCTTCAAATAGACCAAAGGGCATAGAGAAAACTCCTACATCATTGCACATAAGGCTTTCATGCCCACGAGGAGTCTTCACTATCTCCATCTTACAGTCAAGGAAACTGAGGCTCAGGTAGATCAAAGCGCTGGCCCAAGGTCATGATTCAATTCTAAGCATGACTGACTTTGTTCTTTTATTTTTTTTGGTTTATTTTTAAATATGTTTTTGATTTCAGAGAGAGGAAGAGAGATAGAAACATCAATGATGAGAGTCATTGATCGGCTGCCTCCTACACGCCCCAGACTGGGGATCGAGCCCGCAACCCGGGCATGTGCCTGACTGAGAACTGAACTGTGATCACCTGGATCCTAGGTCGATGCTCAACCACTGAGCCACACCAGCCTGGGGAGGGACTGACTTTGAAAGCTATTGTTGTGGCTCCCAAAATGTTTCCTAAGAATGACTTAGAAAATAGGGCGCCAGGTGTCCCTGGGGGAGATAAATACTATGAGGTGGGCCATCAGGACACATTCGCCTCTTAGTCGTAAAGCAGGCTGGAAACTGGCCACGAGACTCAGGTCGCTATGGCGAATGGGAACTGGGTCCATTCAAGAGTGAGCAGGGAGTGTGTGTGTAGGTTTTTGATGCACGTGTAAGGACATATTCGTGTGTGTCTCTGTGGAGGGCCCAGATGCCTCTGTGGGTGAATGTATGTATGAATGTATGTGTGCACACATATGATAAATGTGGGGGTTTTCATCTATCAAAGAAACTTTGTGATTAACGGGGGGAAAAATAAAAATCTCCCATTGGTCAGAGATCTAGACTAACTCTCTCTAAGGCTTTGTTTCTAATGGATACATCAACTTGGCATGTGCCAAGGTATCAGCCGAGATTCGATGCAGGAATCCTTGTTTCACTGACCTTGAGCTTTCTAGGGCTTTTTATGCTCCCGCTGAGATGTTCAATCGCAAAGAATTAGACAAACTTCCAGGGCCCCTTGATGAACATCTAAGAAAATAAAGTACAGCAGCGTCGCTATCACACACCGGGCCTTGTGGCTCACAAGTACTTTCATGTCTGCAATGTTATTTGACCCACAGTACAAAGCTGTGGAGCAGGCATTTTAAAACCGAAGAAACTGAGGCTTAGGAACACAAAGCCATGCAGCCAGGGGGGCCTGCTGACCAACAGGGGGTAGAAACAGAATTTTTAAACCCCGCCAGGATCGCATTCTTGAAAATGGGGCCCTTAATTTTCTGATTCCCTGCCCAGGAAACCCCCCTCTCCCCGTTACTTTAAATGAGCTTCTTCCCAAGAGTTCCACGGTAATTGCTGCTCTTCATCCTTGGTGGGCAGGAAGCCTCTCTTATCTCTCTATGTGGTCGCTGTCGCTGCAGAGACGCCCCTGAGGCTCCCCGAGAGCGTCGCCTGGCTTCTGTGGCCAGGGCAGCGTTTCTCAAACGAGTAGCACACAGGCCCCATCTGCGCCAAAAGGGGTCTCACTCGACCCCCTAGTGTTGGCTGGAAGGGTTTCTTATGCTGGAACTTAAACACGGACACAGATGAACTCATGATAATCGCCTTATGCTTACAGCTCTTATACCAGGATAAAACCTAGAAAATATTTACAAAGTGATCATGAACAAAACTATAAAACCATTATAATCCAAAGGATCAGGGTCAGGCTCACGTATCAGCTGGTATCATTTTGCTGAAACTGAAAGTGATGTTTGAATTGTGAATATAGTAAAGGCTACTTTGGCAAAGGGTGTGTGTGCCTGTGTGTGTGCCTGTGTGTGCGTGTGTTTGACAGTGTGTGTGCATGTGCGCTTGTGTGTGTGTGAGCCTGTGTGTGTGTGTGCATGCATTCTGTCTTATCACCTTGGTGTGATTTAATAATTCAGTTCTTCCAACAGTTTTCTCTATTCAACTTACAAGTATGCGTTGTGATAGTATTTGGGTTTTATTTCAAATAAATGCATCTTTTCCATATGAAGCTCTGCTTTGGTTCTTTTTTCTCAGTTAAGGTGATAGTCGTTGATGTCAACACAACAAAAATACAAACATGTGGAAGGAAACTGCTTGGAGATTGTCCTCATAAAGTAGTTCTCCAAATGACCTACAATGGGCTGAAATTATTTAAAAATTGTCTTTAAACTTATCGCAAAAGGTACTCTTTAAAAACTGATAAAACTGATACCAGTCTTTGGAGAGAACGCAAGAACCGCAGTTGAAGGAAAACCGCTCTAGCAGCATGAATTTGGAGGTGCGCGGATCCCCCCAGCAGAGGATAATCTGGCTCAATGACATGGAGACTAGGGACGGGGAGGTGCTTTCCAATGAATTATCATATGTAATACCCAAATAGCCCCATGACACTATTTTATCACTAGTTGGCTATCAGTTCCTGAGAAGGGCGAGAACATGACTAACATCAAAAAGCTAGCTGATATCAGATCCAGGACGAGAGCCAGATGGTCTGGCTCAAAGAGCACAGTGCAGATAAAGGAGAGGCCAGAGGTCAAGCGTAGCTGCTCGGCAGAAAGGGCGGGAGCGTGCTGGGGACTCTGAGGGCCCACCTGAGGCCCAAGACCAGGGATTTGAACGGGTTCTTCAAAAGGGGCTCATGTGCCTGCCCACCCAGGGCCCCATCACCCAGAGGCCAGTGAGGCCCAGGTGTGGCCAGGGAAGGGCTGTGTCATTTGGGCTGTAGGCTCAGGGGGAGGAAGCAGTGTCAGGGCCAGAAGAGCCAGAACTAAATATGACCTGGGCAAGACTCCTGGAAACAGGGGCTAGCAGTAGGCTAGTCACCTCCACCTTGAGAAAAACATATGCTTGAAGGGGCAGGACTTGGGTCCCATTTCCTTTTTTTCTTTTTTTTTTTCAATATGATTTTGTATTTATCTCGAGTGTACAGCATAGTGGTTAGACAGGCATATACTTTACAAAGCATTCCCCCAGGTATTTCAGTACCTACCTGGCACCGTACATAGTTGTACAATATTATTGACCATATTTCCTATGCTGTACTTTCCACCCCCGTGACTATTCTGTAACTACCAACCTGTACCTCTCAACCCCTTCACCTTTTTCATCCATCCCCCAACCCCCAGCCCCTCTGACAACCATGAGTTTCTTCTGTCTATGAGTCTGTTTCTGTTTTGTTTCCTTGTTTCTATTGTTTAGATTCCACATATAAGTGAAATTATATGGTATCTGTCTTCCTCTGACTGACTTATTTCACTTAGCCTAATATTGGATTCCATTCTGGATCCGCCCAAGTCTCCAGAGTAAAAATCCAGGAAAAGGAGAGCTCAGCTTCCAGAATAGAAAGGCCTTGAAGATCTCCTCTAGAAAGAAATGAGAACACTGGCAAAAACTGGCAAATCTACCTTTTTAAAACATGGGCTTTTAATAATAAAAAGTGTTTATTCAAGACAAAGGCTGAATCTGTTGAGAACAGAGAGCCTCTGCCATCTCAAGTTGTCTAAACACATGACCCTGCCCCCAGCTCTTGAGGACCAGCAGCCTTACAGCTACAGTAGCCATGAAGACCAGCATCCTTCAGGCCATGGGAAGGGGTGGGGGACAAGCAGGTTTGGACATCCTGAAGAGTTATCCCTTTCGATCTGTCTGGAAGGTCTCTGAGGAGCTCCATTCTCAGCACTTGTCTCTACTTGACCTGCTTCTGAGGGAGCAAACCCTACCCAGAAGGAACTTGGCCTGAACAAAAAGCCACAGTCACTTGTCATCACAGCTGCCCCAGGGTGTCACCAGTTGCTGCTAAAAAGAGACTAACCAAAGCACGTACAACTCAGGGGCTTAACACAGCTCACGCTGATATCTTGCTGTCCTGGAGACTGAAGCCTGACACCAGTCTCCCTGTGCTGGAGCCAAGGTCTGGGCAGGGCTGCGTTTCTCCTGGAGGCTCTAGGGAGAATCCATTTCCTGGCCTTTCCCTGCTTCTAGGGCCCCTTAGCTTATGGTCCCTCTTCTCCATCCTCAGAGGCAGCCACCCTGCGTGTCTTTGTCTGACCTTCCATATCACGTCTTCCCTGGACACTCTCACTCCACCGCCCTGTTCCTCTTTTAAGGAGCTTTGCCATTACAGCGGTCTCTTTCCAGGAATCCAGCGTAACCTCCCTACCTTAAAGTCAGCTGATTAGCAACCTTAATTCTATCTGCAAGCTTAATTTTTCTTTGCCTCATAACTTATTCACAGGTTCCAAGCATTAAGGCATGAGTGGATATCTGTGTGGGGCCACTATTCTTATTACCACACCCTATGGCCCAGCAATGCCACTCTTAGATATAGCCAAGATACTTGAAAATGTATGTCTGTAAAAAAAATGTGTACAGGAATGTCCATAGCAGCATTATTTATAATAGCCAAACAGGAGAAATACGCAAAACTTCATAAACTGATGATTGGATAAATTAAATGTGGTATATTCACACAGTAGAATATTATCTGGCCATAAAAAGGAATGGAATTTTAATAAACGACATAAATTGGATGAACTTTGAAATATTATGCTAATAAAAAAAGCCAGACACAACAATCCACTTATCGTATAATTCCATTTATATGAAACACCCAAAATAGATAGACAAACCCAAAGAGATAGAAAGTAGATTAATGATTGTCAAGTAATGAGGAGGGGAGGGGGGAATGTGGACTGACCGCTAAGGGGCTTAGGGTTCCTTTACAGAGTGATAAAAATGTGAAATCAGTGGCGATCAACGTATGACTCTGTGACTATTTAAAAATCACTTAACTGTACATTCCAAAAAAATAAACTCTATGGTATGTGACTTATATGAATAAACATTTAAGAAATACAGATACAGCCCGGCCGGGCATGGCTCAATGGTTGAGTGTCCACCTAGGATCCAGGCAATCGGGGTTCGATTCCCGCTGAGGGCACATGCCCGGGTTTCGGGCTCAATCCCTTGTTGGGGGCGTGCAGGAGGCAGCCGATCAATGACTCTCTCATCATTGATGTTTCTCTCTCTCTCTCTCCTTTCGCTCTCTGAAATCAATAAAGATATATTAAATTAAAAAAAAAAAAAAACAAAGAAATACAGATACAGATTTGGAACCTAAGCCTAAATGGGCAGTAAAGAGAGTGACTTTCTCTGTGGGTTGGGAAGGGGCTTTCTCAAAACGTTTCTCCCTCCGGAGCCTGTGACAGAGCTGAGCTTGGGGACGGCGGCCACATGAGCTCTCTCCTGGCCGCCCTCTCACCTCCCCCTCCGCCTCTAACCCTTGCGCTGTTCTCCTGTCTTGCAGGAGGAGGGGCCAGGCCATTTGCCCCCGGCCACCCTGCCGACCAGCAGGATCCGGGTCTGAACGCAGACTTTCCAGGCTCCACAGGCCGTGCGGTGGCCTCTGGAGTAAGCAGCGCCCGAGCCCTGAGCAACGGCCACGGCTTTCCAGGCGCCCACCCAAACCAGCACAGCAGCAGCGACGGCCCAAGGCAAATTTGCCACGAAAAGAGCACCTCCCTCAGCCGCAGGTCGCTGGGGAGAGGCTCATAATACACACCTGATGAGAATGGAAGTTAACCACATGCAACTCCGTGCTGAGTTTAAACTAAAGTCTTTTATTTCGTTCACACTTCCATGAGGATTATGCTCATTGAAGAGGCTTCTGAGGGCTCTCGGAGACCAAGGCAGCGCTAGGCAATGCTCTTGACAACTTCTTCCACATCTCCCTTTATTATCAATTAATAGTTATGAGTGCCTAGAAGGTTCGCAGCCCAGTATGTTAGCAATGCTTTATGAAGTGACTTGCGGAGAAGGCAGTAAATATGTGTGCAGGCATGCAACTTTTATATCTGAAGGTAGTTTCTAAATTTATTTGATTCCCATTTCATTAACCCGTTGGCAGAACGTTATAGGTGTGCGACCTGGGCCCTCGAATCCAAGCTCTGAGATATTAGCATTCGTTATTATGCGGGTCGGTCGCCCGGGGGGACTGATTCTGAGCCGTTCTGTTGTGAGCATGACAGGCAATAAATGACTAAAATACAGTCTTTTGAGAGAGTCCAAAAAGGCTAAAGTCTCTCCCCCAGGCAGTGAAAGGAACTTGCTCACCTTGGGCAAACAGATGTTATCAACACTTTGGGCATTCCTCCAAAGTTTTGGGGACATGGGCATTCTGTAATGACTTCTACTTCCAAACCAGCCCCCCCCAGTGTGATCAGCCATTGGCTGGGCCCTGGAATGTGTGCTTAGCCTTCTCAGCACGCGAGCCAAGGAGGCAGTCACCCTAATGTAGTGGCCAGAGTTTGGGCTTCAAATGGCCGTCCGAGATGACCTGCTCAGAAAACAGTAGGGATCCTAACAGGCTCCCAAATGCCGGCATCCTAATTGAACGGGTGAGGTCCAGAGAGATTTGCCCACTTGTCTGAGGGCCAGATCTGGTTAAGGGCAGAGCCATCTAAGAGTCTGTTTATACGTTTATTTCCCAAACATCACTGAGCATCCGCTGAACTCTAGAAGCTGGAGACACTGGCTGGCTTCCAGGACCTTACCGTGAACTGGAGACACAGCAGGTGAATGATTCCCATGGTACAACACCACCCAGGCTCTGAACCAAATTGCCTGGGTTCAAGTCTCAGCCAGTCCACTTAGGAGGAATGGTACCTGAGTTCCATGATCTGTAAAACGGGATGAACACTGCACCTACATATTAAAATTGTTTATGAATCAATTGGTATGATGTCTGTGAAATTCTTAGAGCAGCGTCCAGCATACTGTAGGCAACTGATGTCTTAGCTCTTATTAACCTCAACATCATCATCATCATCACTATCATCGTCATATGTACCATCATAAAGTTAAATACAAGGTTTTAAATAAATACTACGATAAGAGCTTTATAATCTAGCCTGGGAAGCAGAGCTCGAGTTGGAGAAAAAGAACAAGGGAGGTATATCAGGCTAAATAACTGCCCCTGAAATACCCCAGGTCCTAAGGCCTGGAACCTATAAATGTTACTTTATTTTGCTACAGGGGCTTTGCAGATTTGAGTAAGTCAGGAGCGTTAGACGGGGAGATTATTCTTTATGATCCAAGTGTGTCCTAAATATAATCACAGGTATCGTTATAAGAAGCAGAGGAAGGTTTGACATGAAGACACATAAGAGGAGGTTATGTAAAATGGGCCAAAGAGAGACATTTGGAGACGCTGGCCTTTAAGACTGGAGCCACGTAGGCACAGGCCACGGAATGCTGGCGGCCACCAGCAGCTGAGACAAGGAGCACACTCTCCTCTGCAACCTCCGGGGGGCGCGAGGCCTCCTAACACCTTGACTTGGGCTCAGTGACAGAGATGTCAGACTCCTGGCCTCCAGAACTGTAAGAGAATCAACGTGTTGTTTGAAGCCACAGAGTTGGAATATTTGTTACAGCAGTCACGGGAAACTAATAACGAAGGTTCCCAAGAAGAGAGGATTTTGCGTTGGACACCCCAGAATGAGTAAAAATTAGCTGGCAAATAGGAGAGGAAAGGTTTGAGCTCACAACTTTGAAAAGCCGGGGTGAAGATCATCTCTGGAAGAGCTGCGAAGATGAGATGAGATGAGAGAGGAAGTTAAAGAAAGGTTATCAAACCCTTGAGATAAGTTTACTCTAACTATACGGTGCCGGAGCAGGCTCATTTAAGGAGGAATGGGGAAGCCACAAGCCCAGTTCTCCCTGGAGAGCCCAGTGTTCTCCTTACAAAGAAGGCAGCCCTGGCCCGTAGCTCAGTCCCTTAGAGGTCCTCGCAATATGCCAAGGTTAGGGGTTTGATCCCAGGTCAGAGCACGTACAAGAATCAACCATTAACCAAAGAACTTATATGCATATATGCATAGCCCATGGACACAGACAGCAGGGCGGTGACGGCCTGGGGCGGGGCAGGCACGGGGGAGGAGGTCAATGGGGAAAAGGGGGTCATCTGTACTACTTTCAACAATAAAGATAAATTTTTAAAAGTATAGCACATACGATTAGGTATAGTACATAGTACCTGGTAATAATCAACTATGTTACTGGTCTGAACAGAAGAATCAACCAATGAATGCATGAATAAATAAATGGAACAACAAATCCATGCCTCTCTCTCTCTCTCCCCGCCTCCCCCCCTCCTCTCTCTAAAATCAATTTTTAAAAAAGGGAAACAAATAACACCCAGCCTTATAAAGGGGCATGGACAGGGGTGGGCAAATCTCAGGCATGAAAACATTCACTCCCCAAATTGCTGTCGCTGAGAAGTTTCTTTCTTAGGAAATGGGGCCTGTGAGCCTCGGCAATAACAACAGCTACAGAAATAATGCAGTTTCCTAAAAATAGCTTCTTTCGGAGGCAGGTCTGAGAATAACATCCATCTTGGTGATGCCAAGTTAATAGAAACGGCGTCCGGAGCGCAGGTAAAGGAGGACCGCCGCCGGGCGAGCACAGCAAAGCTCGGGGTAACGAGGAGAGGGGCAATCCTTTCCTCCGAGGCTCTATTTCAAACTTCAGCAGAAAGCACGCGCCCTTTCTGAGCTCTTCTTATTTATTTATGTTTTAAATTTTCAGTCCGATTAAGAAAGAATGATACTGACGACATTAGAAAAGCCCAGGGGGGTTTTTTGTGCTGTTTCTAATTTTACGCTGCTCTCTGGGAACCCTCCCTGCGCTGCTGTTTTGCTTTGTTTTCAGTCATTTCAACAACAGCATTGATTTTCTCGAGGTTGTAATCCCTTTTAATTTGATAGAAACCAAGTTCATCTCCAAAATGGCCTTTATTGGAGTTCAGGATGTATTGTCAAAAGCAGGGATAGGTACATACGTTTCCAATAAAAATCCTGCGACCGGAAATCACGTGGGCAGTCACTTGTCAAGTGGTTGCTTTTTTTAATAACTAGTTTGACTCCCAAGAATCTACGTATTGCTTAGGGCTCTGCTGAAAGTGAGGCAGGGAAAGATCACCCCACCTATGCCAAGCCCTGCGCCGTGCTCAGGCACAGCGCCTCTAATGCACCCAGCAACCCCAGACCACACTCCTTTCGTCACTTTAGATTATAGGATCCCCAGGCTTAATGGAGCTTGCCAGTGTTCACAGAGATATGGGTAGAGCTGGAATTCAAAAGCAGGTGTTGTATTTAGACTCTTACCGGTTGAAAGGGAGTTATAGTGCTAGGTTTCTTGTGTAGGGAGTTAATTAAAAGGACATAGAGAGCTGCAAAAAGGTGCCGGAGGTAGTCCTTGAGCTCCCATCACTTCTAAGAGTGCAGTAAACTCCCACATTCATGGCAAGAGAATATAGTAGTGCATCACTCTTTAAAACATAGGAGCAACACCAGAGGTCCAGCATTATTCATTCTTTTAAGATTTATTAGGAAATATTTAAACACATACAAAAGTAAAGTGAATTGCCTGATAAATCTACATATCTACTGCCCGGATACAACAATTTTCAGTTGTTTTCCAAAATTGAGTAATCTGTCTTTTTTAAAAAATTGTTGTTGTACTATAGTCAAGCAAATCCAAGGCTCCCTTTCACTCTTACATTTTTAGTGCATCTCTCTAATAAATATGGACATAATCTCACAAACCAAATGCCATTATAACACCTGATGAAGTTATCCCTAAGTCCTTGGTATGATCGTTTACCAGGTCATAATCGAAGTTCTCTGCTTGTCCCTGTCATGCCTTTTTGCACTTTTTCTTTGCAAAACACTTCTACCAGATACATCCACAAAACCAGAAATCAAGATCCATTCCTTATATGTATCTATTAAGCCCCTCCTTTCAAGAAAATGCTCTGGCGAATGGCAGTTTGACAGTTTATTTTTTACATTAGTATCCAAGGAGGAGACATAAAGAGGGTTCATGAGACCCACTGCATTAGATGAAGGGTGTGGGAAAAAGCAAAGTGGCGAAATCTCCAGGGGGGAGGGAACAAACAATGGAGAGACACATACTTCTTTCTTGTACACATTGGATGTGTACAAGACAGTTAATAATTAACATCTGCAGCACGTAGAGATGGGGTTCCGGGACAGGTAACAAGGGGGGCCTGTGGTCTGTGTTCCGCGGCGGTGGGTGTGCCCTGCGGAGCCGGGGGAGAACAGGTTTTGGCCCTCTGACATTTCCCAGGTATGTTATCTTAGATGCAACGACAACGGGCTCACTTGAGATAAAGATTGAACTTTGTCAAGGATGCTAGAGGCTTAGGATATGACTGCTCACTGTGACCTGCTTTTACTTAGCAATTTTTATTTTCAAACCATCCTACGTGGTTCCTTTCGGTCTCTGAGTTTGTAAGGCCCTCCACGCAGGCTTCCACTAAGCTTCTCGGGTTTAGTAAGTGGCCTCTTTTTTGTCCATATTGTGATATTTAACTGGTTTTTTTAAATCATTTTCATATAAATGTAAGTTATTTCTGGACTCTGATTAGATTAAAATTCAACTTCTCTAGGCAAAAAACATCTCACAGGTGGCGCTGTGCGGCTCCTACTGCCCACACTAATGAGATGAGCCAAGCTCAGTGTTGCTAAACTTGACCCACGGGTTCAGGGGCAATCATTGATTCCTTCAATGTGAAGTTCCCCATTAGCTTTTCATTCAATGGTATTATCCTGAATCAATTATTTTATTATAGTTTGCAAATACTAATTTTATAAATTTATATTTTCACTCACCTTTTAGCTTGACTTGTTATCTGAAAGTCCTTTCTTAGCCATATAGGGTTATTTGAATATAATTAAATATAGTAAAGATGAGAAAAATATATAATTATTTTTAAATTGCCAAATTTCTAAATAATGGCTTGGTGACCTGGTTTCTTTCAATAGTCTACCATGAGTTTTGGGCTTTTTATGGAGGGGAGAGATATGTCGTAGTAGGAAAATGGTTTTGGGTTTTTTTGGAATGGGAAAAATTATATATTTTGAGAGCCAAATGTGGACAGCTCCTAACGTTGGCTGACACAAAAGTACCTCCCAGGAGGCCTGAAAACAGTGAGCCTCACACAACGTAATCTGCCTAGACCATCTTCACCTGGCTGGCTTTTGCTGTTGTTGTTGCTCTTTTTTTCCAGTATTTTCTTCTATGTCTCTTTGGAACTCTTGTTATGTTCCTGTTTTTTCCTGTTTTGTTTTGCTTTGCTTTGCTTTGCCCCGTCGGCGCCTGTACAGCAGCTCAGAGGATGTGGCTGTGGCTGAGCCTTACAGTTAGCCAGCTGAGAGGAGAGCCCACCCACAAACGGGGAAGCAACAGTCAAGGCCGAATCCCAGCAGCAGAGCCCAAATAGCCCGCAAAGGCTCACTCCTAGAGTGCAGAGCTCAGCAGCACAAGGAGACCGCACCGCTGGGCCCCACAGGACCCTCACTACCAAGGCCCACCCCAGGAAGACTGGGAGCCAGAGCAAGTACGTCTAACACACAGAAACAAACACAAGGAGACAACAGAAATGGAGGGACAGAGAAACAACTCCAAAATTAAAGAACAGAAGGAATCCCCAGAAGGAGACCTACATGAGATATGAGATGGAGGTTAGCAAGTTGTCAGACTGAGTACAAAGAGATGGTTATAAAGATGCTCAGGAAACTTAGTGAGAACTACAAGAAACTCAATGGGAACTACCAGGAACTTAGTGAGAACTACCAGGAACTCAGTGGGAACTACAAGGAAGTTAGTGAGAACTACCAGGAACTCAATGAGAACTACAAGGAACTTAGTGAGAACTACAAGAAACTCAATGGGAACTACCAGGAACTTAGTAAGAACTACAAGAAACTCCATGGCAACTACAAGGAACTTAGTGGGAACTACCAGGAACTTAGTGGCAATTGCCATGAACTTAGTGGGAACTACATCAGCATGAAAAACCACATAGAAATTATGAATAAGAACCCGGCAGAAATGAAGATTACTCCATCTGACATCAAGAATACACTAGAAGGAATTAAAAGGAGGTTCGATGAAGCAGAGGATTGAATAAGTGAATTAGGAGAAAAGGTAGAAAAAATATACCTGGAAAAACAAAGGTGTGTTATGCCTAGACAGGCCAGGAAACATGGCCAGGTGTCCCTTTAAGTGAAAGTCATCTCTCATCACAGGAAAGAAAATTGTATGCAAATACACTAATCGACTCAGGAGCTTGTGGGAACCCCAAAGAACTCTGGGGAAGAGATGGCAAGCCATGAATCATTTGGGGGGCTTTGGAGAGTCAGGGAAGGGCAACACACTGACAGCCAGAATAAGACGGATAGAAAACACAGAAATTACTTCAGCCGTGCTAAGCAGTTTACACCCACAGAGTTTGGGGGGACAACAATAGTAATAGCTATTCACTGGCTCTCAGTTGTGCTTGGCTTTGGCCAAAATCTTCACGGACTTTAGACTTAAATCTTCATCCTCAAATCTTGGCGTGTGCTGTAGCATTAATTCCCCCAATGAGGTTACGTGAGGGGCTAATGAGGTCCTGTACTGAGCTAGAGACAAATGTGTGTAAAGTGAAAAGTGCCTTAAGAACACTAACACAAGCAAACAAAAGAAGTTAATTGCTCAAAGGGGAAGGTGGATCCCCTAGGGAGCCACCAAGAAGGACCCTCTGGTTGTCCGGTGGTGGGTGGGACCACCTCCTTTCCTGGCACCTGCTCACATCTTTGGTACCACCTGGCTGTCACCTCGTTTTTACTCTGTGTCTACTAGTTCTGCCCTGAGCTCCTCTTCAGGATCCCCTGCTGACTGATACCTTCAGAAAGCTAATTAAACCCCATATCTCAGCTTCTTTGATTGGCTTAAATACCAGTTAATTGATCAGAGGTTTCCAGAGATTAAAGAAACCTGTGCATTAGTCACAAGGTAAAGGTTCTGCAATTAGTCTGATGGAAGGAGGCTTTCTACATGGCAGGCAAGACTGAAGTCCTGGACGGACCCCCTGGCTGTCAAAGCCAGGAAGCTGCCAAAGCCAGCCTGTCGCCTCCAGCAGACCGCCTGAGCTCTGATTTGTGCTGACAGCTCCACATGGAAACAGGTTGAGCAGGGAAGTATCTCTGAGCATCATTCCAAATACAAGGTCTCTCTTTTCATGACTAATTACTTCACCATGAAAATTTGGTTCAAAGGAAATCCATCCCTTCCTTCCTAGCTAGTGCCCCATCCCTCCCCCTTTTTTCCCTTAAGAATCCCTTGCTGGCATCATTTCAGGATTTGTCACATTTGTGGTGTTCCTAGAACACACTGACTACATCATGTCATGGACTCTTGGCCACTTAAAGTCAGATCCCCTAATCCCTAAGGGCTATGGCTCTAAGAAGGAGAGCTTCCAAGATAAGACACAAGGCTTCTCAGAAAACAAACAAAGAAAATTTCCATAAAATAGGATTTAGCAAAAAACGTGTCATGTGTCAGAGGCCTAGGTTATGAACCCAGAACCAGCATCACAGAAAACTCACAAGCTTTAAGTTGAATAACCTGTCTCTGCTCCTGTCTCCCTAGTTATCTTGATGGGAGAGAATGAACATTAAGCAAATGTCTCTGTTCCAGGTCTTGGGCCACAAATTTTATGTCTATATTTTAAGGTGACTTAATTCTCCCAACAAACCCTCAGCAGGCCTCTCCGTGAGCCCATGAGGTAAGTTTCATTGCCTCTGCTTTGCATCTGCGAGACTGTGCTTTAGACAAGTTAAGTCAGTCGCAGTCATATCCCTGAGGGGAAGCAGATTTGGGAACCATAACTGTCTGGTGCTGGAGTCTGGCCCTTTCTACAGCATCGGATTGCCTCGAAAATACTGTGGAAGTCTGGCATCAGAGTTGCCTGGGGCTTCAAAAGAGGGCACTTGCCCAGGCCAGAAACCACGGGAGAAAGCTAACTCATTCTCATGAAAGATCCCAGGTAATCCTCAGACCCTAAGTGCCGAAGTTAGCAACCTCTAATTTTCGAAAGGAGGAAGCTGAGGCTCAGAGGAGTTAGTTCATTTGCAGGAACAGGTGGGAAGAAAGAGCGAATGCTGGGAATTACCAGACCCGAAACCTGTTCCCCTCTTTGGAGTTTTCTGTCACTCTTCACCCTGGGCACAGCCAAGACAGTCACCGAGATTTGCCGCCCTCCCCTCCGCACACCAGCTCCCCACCCCTGCTCCTCCAGGCTTTCCCTGCGCCCCGCTGCATCACGCCTCTGTTGAACTCCATGGTCCATAGGGGTGAAATCATATGGTTCTCGACTTTTCTGTCTGACTTATTTCACTTAGCATGACATTCTCAAGTCCATCCATGTTGTCGCAAAGGGCAGTGGTTCATCTTTCCTGTGGCTGAGTAGTATCCATTGTGCACATGTCCCTCGTCTTCTTTACCCAGTCCTCTATCGCAGGACACTTCGGTTGTTTCTATGTCTTGGCCCCCGTGAATTATGGTGCAGTGAACATAGGGTGCAATTAACCAGTGTCACCCCAATAAATTAATTCAACACTTTTAAAAGGAGATAAACTCCATGGCAGCGATGGGCAGCGCGGGAAAGATGACTGCTATCAATGAGTAAGTCGGTCGATGAAAACTGAAAGGTCCCTTTGAAGTCTGGCCACAGTGACATAGAAGAGAGCTGAGTGCCCCACTTGAATTCATGGGAGCAGTCTAGTAGAGTTTTGTTATTACCTATTCTTCAAAAACCTTTTTTTCCCCCAGCTTTTTAAGGTTGTTAACTTTGTCTCTGATCAGCATTCTGTTTCCTTGAGAAAGAATGCGTGTCGCACAGAGAGAACAGTGTGGTTGGGGAGATAGAATTGTGGGCCCGGAGTCAGGGCCAGGGGTTTTCCTTCCTGCCTTCACCCCTAACTCCCACTGTGCCCTTGTGCAAATCACTTAAATTATCTGTGCTTCCAAGTCCTCCCTGTGCAAAGCAGAGAAACCTTAGCTTATGTTATCAGCAACGTGAAGGAAAAGGAGATAAGACTGTAAGGACTTTAGGTTTAGAGGGGAGAAAATACTGCAGGAAGGAAATTACCACATGTATACACACAAGTGTAATTTATGGTTAAGCCTGAGAATGCTGGTGAAGTTCCCTTGATCTTATACAAACTGGAAGATTCTTAACCCAATTCAGGACTTCTTTCTAGATTTGCTTTAGCCAAAAATGTGATTGAAATGCATTTTCACTCAGCCTTATATAATAACCCAACCACAAAAACAGGAGAGCTGAAATCTCTCCTTTCTTCCTCTCTTGGGAGCTAAGAAATGTCGAGGTCAGACTGTACCCTTAGGTCCCAGTTTCCCTAAGCAGAGGGGAAAACACCCATTGGCCCATCTTCCCGTGTTCATTCTCTCAGTGTGCATTTGCTGAACACCCATAGCGTGGCAAATATGGCACCAGGGAGTGTACCCGAGAAGCCCATAGCCTGGCCACTCAAAGAGCGGTGCCTGGACCAGCGACATCAGCATCATGCGGGCGTTATGGAGAAATGCAGACTTCAAGCCCGGCCTTAGACCTGCTGAGTCATCTGTGTCTTGCTAACCAGAACACCAATGTTTGTTTGACTCTAAGCCTATATTTTAAGCCAGTGCTTAAATCATTCGAGGCTTGGAGTCAAGAAATCTCAGTTCAGTTTGTAAACTGCCTACTAACTTGCTTCATTGCATGGCACCTAATGAAGAGGCAACCCTCCATTAATGCTAATTGTGTTATCATTTATATTATTGTATTATTAGTATGTCTCCTACCCTATGAGAAACCAATAGTCTAGAAGAGGGAGATATATGTGGACAAAGAAGCTGTATCAACCTATTACAGGCACCATAGAACATTTTGTTCCAGATTTTTCTGCCAGAGATCTGTGACCTCTCACCTATGATATATTACCTCTCTCTTCGGACACCAGGGTTGGATAGACCCTAAGAGTAATACCACAGCTCCTAATTGCCCCAACATACACATGGAGATTATCTGTTGAATGGAAAAATGAATGACTAGAACCATGAAATTTTCAATTTTCATAAAAAGTGTTTTGTTTTTCTCATTCTGTATTTAAAAGCCTGTGATTTGAGACCTGACAATGTATCTTAAACTCACAGACCTCCAAAGTGAGTATCTAAGAAGCAGATCCCAAGTCAGAGCAGGACCCAGAAGTTTGTAAGACTATCAATGAAGATGGAAACGGGCCGCAGGTAGAGACCTGGACGTGCTGGACTCAAGTAGCCAAGACCGGAGCAGCGACAGCGAGGGGTATGTCCAGCCAGCTACCAAGGGGACAAATAAGAACATAGGATTTTATAAGGAACAGTTGGGAAGGAACTCTGTGAAAGAATATTTCTCCTCCATGGCTGTTCTCCTAGATTACCCTTCTTTTTTAGCTTTTTGTGCTCTCTTCTCCTTCTGCCAGATCCTTAAGTTCTGGAGTGCCTAGGGTTCCGTCCCCCAAATTCTTGCCTTCTCTAGCTACGCTTTTCTTAGGTGAGCGCATGCAGTATTCTTCTTTAAATGCCGTAGCTACAGGAAGGTTCTCAGACTCGCCTGTCTAGCCCTGATCGCTTCCCTGAGATCGACTTAGCAATCTGACGGGACCTAACACAGCTTGGCCCAGAACAGACCACGTGCTTCCTCACATCCCGCCCCCCACCAGACCTCCTCTCCCCTAAGCCTGCGCACCTCAGCAATGGCACCAGCGAGGAGCAAGTCCGGAGCTTCTCTCCCTTTCCCTTACCCCAGTCTGATCCACCAGCAAGCTTGGCCAGCTCATCTCCCACAGTGCTCCCCAAGTCCTATCTTTTCTCATCAACTTTACCACTGAACCCTGAATCCAGGTCAGCACCGTACATTACCCAGACCCAGGGTCATCGTCTTCATTGATGCCCCTACCTCCAAGGGCATCCCCTACATGCCCTACAGGCTGCTACCCACAGAGAAGCAGAGAGCTTTCTAGAGGGTCAGAGCGGCCTCCCCTGCAGGACGCCATGCCCGAGCTCTTTGCTATGCCCCACAAGGCCTTTCATGACCTGTCCCTGCCTCCCCCTGAGCTTCATCTCTGGCCACACTCACTCACCTCTAGGCTCCTACCTCGGGGCCTGCTTGCCGCTCACCAACTGCATGTATTTCTGCTCCTTTGTATCTGCTGCTCCTTTTACTTGGAGCATTTTCCCTCAGATCTTCACATGACTGTTTTCTACCCATCACTCAGGTCCCAAAACAAATGTCTTCCCTGACCACCCACCTCCAGCTAAGGGAACACCCTTGGTCACTCTTTAGCACACAGGTCAATTTTCTCTTTGTCAGAGCACTTTTCAGGACTTAATGTTATCTTTAGAATTTATTTTTGGTTTCATGTTCATTTTCTGTTTTTTCTATAAATTACCATCTCTCTGAGGGCAAAGATCAGGTCTCTCTTGTTTGCACCCATACCTAGAGCATTTTCTTGCACGTAGTAGGTACCTGTCTTACGTCCGTTGACCAACCCATCTCTTTTGAATGTATAGACCCAGCTCACCTGTATTCACTCTGCCTTAGATCTTAAGGCAGCTGCCCTGTGTGGTGAACTCAAGAGATAGCACTTGACGGTAATTAGGGAGCCTTCCAGCTTCTCTGACAAGAGCTAAGTGTTTTTATGAACCATTTGAAATATGAAAACAAAGCTTCCTATGTACATGCCTTAGCTGCTCTTTTCTTTAAAACATTCTACAAAAAAAAAAAAAAAGCACAAAATAAAAGATGTCGTCTCCAAAAATAGATTTTAAAAATTTGTTATGTACAATAGCCATCAAAAGAAAGAAACCATGTGTTTCGTCTCATTGGGTGCGTGAGAATTATCTCTGTTCAGTGACAATGGAAGGCCAGATATTGGAATCAAAACTGTTGTTGAAATAAAAGCAGTGAACTGAGAACTGTTCAATTAGGCATCCTCATTTTCTGTTTCCCAGAGACTGTGTGGAGAAACCAGCATCTGAAACCACCCATGTTGTGCTAATTTGGGGTAAAGTATAAGCTTTATGAAGGCAGGGCACCTGGCTATTACCACCATCCCACCCCCGGCTATCGCTCAGGGCTCAGGAAATATTAAGAGTCCAGTAAATCTTTGTTGGCTGAATGAAGTAGAGCCCATTGTAAAGGGTTGAAGTTGGAAGCATGGATCATTCATTTCACAGCATCTACTGTGTACCAAGCACTGCGTGAGCGACTTGTGATAGATAAAGCAATAAAAGAGCAATGACTTAGGATAGACCAAGAACTGGAGGGGATTCTGTAGACCTTGACTTTTATACGAGTTCTGTGTGACCTTGGGCAAGTTTATAACCCCTTAGAGGCTTAGCTCTTCATGGAGAAGAGGAGAGTGCGGGGTTATGCAACAGCAGCAGCCACAGTGCACTCGGCATGAACCGGGAGGCTGACGCTCCCCCGGGAGCAGGATTTGATTAATTCTCACCACAGGTGTGCAAAGTACGTGTTATATCGTCATTTCTAATGAAGCCCTGGAAAGGTTATGATATTTGCCCGCTGTCTCAAGTTCAAGGAGTCTGGGACTGAATCCTGATCTTCCTGACTATCAAGCCCATGCTTTTGGCTTTTCACCTTATGCCTCTCCACCTAGAATGACCATGTATTTGCTGGAAACAGTGCAGCCCTACCTGGTCACCATGAGTCACCTTGTGCCCTGAGGTCTTTCACTTTGGGACTCAGTGGTCCCTCTTCATTATGGACAGTCATCATGCAGGCTCTGCTCCCCCTCGGATCCCTGCCGTAGCCTAGAGAGAATGAGGGGTCAGAGGCCAGGGAGGAGCTCAAGTCGGCATAACCACGTGCCTTTGGTTAAAGGAATTTGAGTGATATCAGTTCTTACAGAGTCAGACATCCTTGAAACGAACAAATCCAAATTCACTTGTCAAACTGAGAGTGAGTGATGAAGCGGGGACAGTGACGATGATGATGATGATAATAAAACAATAAACACAACAAGCAGAAGATTAAACATAGTTTTCCAACCTGGATTATGTAATCAATTGAGTGTTCATTTAGTTATTTATTTTAAAATATATTTTTATTGGTTTCAGAGAGAGGAAGGGAGAGGGAGAGAGGGAGAAGCATCGATGATGAGGGAGAGTCATTGATCGGCTGCCTCCTGCACGCCCCCGGCTGGGGATCGAGCTTGAAACCCCAACAACGTGTCCTGACCGGGAATCGAACCGTGACCTCCTGGTTCATAGGTCCGACGCTCAACCACTGAGCCACGCCGGCCAGGCAAGTGTTCATTAAACAAGCTCTTACTGCACATTGACTGTAAGAGAAACTCAGGTGCTTTGTGTGCCATCCTTTTGCCTGAACATCCTAACAGCCGAGCCCCTTTCGTTTTCTCTCAGCTGTAAAGGAGGAATCACATCTGCAGCCTGATGGGGAGAACAGGTTATCATCCAAAGAGAACATTCGTGGGACCGGCCCCGGCTCACTAAATGTTTGCCCCATGCCCTGTCCAAGTACCATGACAGCGTTCTTTCCAAAGATCAGTATGGTTCTGCATGCTTTCATTCATCAAATATTTAAAAAGAGCTCACTGTGGGTCGGGCGCTTCTCTGGGGCTGGGATATAGAGCCAAGCAAAACAGAGGAAGTCCTTCCCATTGTCTTGCTCCTGTTCTCGTGGGACAAACCAGGCAAAAGGTGTGGCTAATATACAACGCAGCCGAAAAGGCTGTGAGGACACACAGAACAGACTGTGGGAGGTGGGGAGCAACAGATGGGGCTTGCTGCTCAAACAGAGCGATGAGGAAAGGGGGTGGCCCCGGGGAAGATGGGAAGCTGGTAAAAGCACAAGCTATGCAGACGCGAAGGTGAGTTCCCAGCAGGGAGAGGGCAAGCTCAGTGGGCTGAGGTGGGAGGGGCCTGGGTGGGGCAGGGAACCGCAGGAAGAGTCGGATGAAAAATGGGAAGGGAAGTGGCAAGAGCAAAGAGAGCAGAGAGCCTTGTCGGGGCTGACGTGCATGGGGCCTGTGGGCCGTGGCAAGACTCTAGGGGTGATTTGAATGCTCTTCCAAGGGCCGTGGAGATTGTTCCAAGTATAATGGACTGTTCCACTGAAGGTCAATTCATAGATAAAGAGCATTAAGCAGGAACAAAGGGTTGGGTGGATGTTGGATACCAGAGAGCAAGGACTCAGCCACAAAGGTTGCTCCCTAAACAAAGTGGATTAGGATGGACCAGAATGAGAGCCCGGGACATCACAATGGGAGATGCTAAACCCAAAAGTGTAATTTTGGCCCAGCCAGGGTGGTTCAGTGGTTGAGCATCGACCTATGAACCAGGAGGTCACAGTTGAATTCCAGATCATGGCACATGCTGGGGTTACAGGCTCGATCCCCAGCAGGGGCCGTGCAGGAGGCAGCCAGTCCATGACCGTCTCATCACTGGTGTTTCTCTCTCTCTCTCTCTCCCTCTCCCTTCCTCTTTCTGAAATCAATAAAAAACATATTTGGGGGAAAAAACACACAAAAGTGTACTTTTGGAAATGAGTTTTTGTGGGCCAGATATGAAGCCCCAGTTTGCAGACCCACCCACGACCTAAGGGCAGGGACATGAGGTGTGACGTGATCACAGCCGAATCCAGCTGTTACCGTGGAGGAGCCTCGCCGGGCAGATTTCTTGAGGTAGAAGAAGCCAGCGGCTGAGTGCTGTGGGCCAGGCGTCGCCTAGCATCCCACAGGCACGATTTCATTGAATCCCACAGCAGCCCTGTGGGGCAGAGGATCCAGTTTGCACTTTACAAGTGAGGAGCCTGGGTGGGAGGGAGTGCAGGTGATTCTGCCCAAGGTCAAAGGAAGCCTTGGCTCCCAGACATGAGATCCCCACCTTCCTCCCACATAGTCCCCACGGAGTGACTTTTCCAATAAGAACCCCCCACCCCACCGACAGGGGCCTCTGCAGAGAGCCCGGCCCTTTCCCAGGCATTATCTTGCGCTTCCTACGGACAAGTTCACACCCCCGCTGCCTCTATTTTCACAGGCACTGCAAGTGCAGGATGTGATAAATGCTCCAAACAAGGAAGCGCTTAGCCCAAGCCAACCTTTATCGGCAGCATCGATGACGAATGACTTCATGGAGCACTGAAAAGCCCAATGTGATGAGTCATTTGCGGTTAAAGGTAGTTGGAAATTTACTTTGCAAAACATTACAGGGAAGTAACTTGATTAACTGAATTAACTGCCGGGGGGGGGGGGGAGGGGGGCGGGGGGGCAATGAAAAACACACACACACATAATGATTTACTTCTCCTGGCAGGTGTGGCCATAAAGATAAGAATTACAACCCCAAGAGCAGTTAGACGGGGAATGAACATGTTTCATTTTGCAAACAGGACTCGAGAACTATATCGGCGCGGGCTGGGCAAATAGGAAAGCTCTGGGCTCCGTGAACCCAAACAGATCCACCCTCATCCATCAAGTCTGATCCGATCAGTGAGAGGCACATGGAGGGGTGTCTGATTCGGGGTCCACGGAGTGAGGATCGGAGAACATGATGCCTTCTCTGGGCCTCCTGCTGGCTCTACAAATGCTGATTCTGTGTTGCCAGGGCTCTCCCTGACCTCAGCCTCCAGCCCCTCTGCCCTTAATAAAATGCAGCCCGGCCAGAGTGGCTCAGTTGCAGCCGGTTGAACTTCGCCCAGTGCCCCTAAGGGTTTCCTGTTCGATTCCTAGGCAGGGCATGTACCTGGGTTGTGGGTGTGACCCCTGGTTGGGGCGTGGGGAAGGCTATGTATCTATCCCTCCCTCCCTCCCTGCCTCCCTCCCTCTCTCCCCCCTCCCTCCCTCTCCCCTCTCTAAGCATATCCTCCAGTGAGGATTTAAAAGAAGGAAACGCAGCCTCCAAACCACAGCCTTCGCGTGCCTGGCAGCTGTCCCCAGCCTCCTCCGGGCTCTGGCCCCTCTCTCCTTTCTGTCCCATGATCGCATCATGACCTCTCCCGCTCAGGACGTTCGTCAATTCTGTCACTTCCTCCTAGAATGTCTTCACCAGAACTATTACTTTCACCCTGCAGGTGTCTGCTCAAATGTCACCTCCGTAGGGGACCTTCCCCCTGAATATCTCATTCCAAGCAGTGCCTCCCTCCCACCCCTTCCTGCATCACTTCCCCGGAATCGGCTCTTAAGCACAACTTCACGAAGACCTGTGCAGATGTCGCCGTTTATTTACTGGCTTATTTGTTGTCCCCCTCCCCCCCAACTAGAGTGGAGGCTCAGAGGCTGTGTTACTTTCCCAGGGCTGTTGTAACAAATTCCCACAAGCTGGGGGGCTGTAAATAACAGGAATGTACTGTCTCACAGGTCCCGAAGCCAACAGCCTGGTATCGCGGTGCCAGCAAAGTGGGCCTGATGGCTCTGTCCAGCTGCGGGTGACCGCGGGCCATCCCAAGCTCCTGGGCTTACAGGTGCATCACTTTGGTCTCTGCCCGTCTTCACAGGGCCGTCTCTGTGTCTATGTGCCCGTGTCTCAGATCTTCCTCTCTGTTCTCTTACAAGGATACTGGTCACTGGGTTCTGAGCCGACCCTAAATCCAGGAGGATCTCATCCCAAGATTTTTAACTGCATTTTATCTAAATAACTTCACCTCACAGGTACCAGGGGCAGCCTCTGTTGGAAGAAGAGGCGTAATGCAACCCACTGCAGAAAGCAGACACCTCTCTTTCAGGGACCACCCGAGTCCAGGAGCCTGGCAGAGGCTTGTCGCTAGCAGACTTTCATTAAATGTGTGCCCACTGAATGAACAACGTCACTTTAAGACTTTCCCTATCTGATCCGGATTCCTGGCCAGCTGGCCCTCCACCCCCGAGAGCCGCAGTGTCCCCACTGCCTGAGCTTCCCACTGGCTCTGCCGTCGTGGAAACTGCACAGGAGGTCAGCCCCTGGGAGGAGCAGGACTGCGAGGCTGTCCCCAGACGGGCCGCGGGGCTCGGTGCCACCCACGCTGCTCTGAGAGGCTGCCGCTCCGCATCTGCTGGGCTTCCCAATGACCAATGCCAGGGCTCTTGCATCTCGGGTGGCCTTCCTTCCCGCAGGGACGCTGGACAGGGTGGGTTCGTGGTTCCGACTGCCTTCTCCCGCCCCCGCCCTGGCTTTGCTTACTGCTTTTCCCTCTCTTCTGAACCTTTGCTTCTCCCCCTCCTGCAGCTCCTTTGTCACAATCAGCAAATCTATCCCCATTCTACAATCCCTCCCCTAGTAATTACTTCCCAAACTAGGGCCCCATCTGCTTCCTGCCTGATTATATACTTTCATAACATTTATTTCTCCTTCTGAAGACTTAATACAATAGCAAATAATTATTGGTGTAGTTGCTTGTCTAATATCCAACTTCTTTAGCTTAGTATATGGCACCAATATGCATCGTTTCCCGAGTAAAAAAATATATGACAGGAACCTATTATAAATATAAAATACGTTAAAATTATCCCAAAATCCAGCTTCTCTCCCACATCTCAAACCCAAGTGTGTTTGCATCCCAAGTCATTCCTCTGCTTAAACTCCTTCCAGTGGTGTCCTACAGAATACACACCTGTGTGTTTGGCCTGACACACAGGGGACTCCGTGAACTGAGACCCGCCCGTTTCTCTAGTCTAATTTCTTACTAATCTTCTCTATTTTTCTGCATATCCTCACTTCACTAAATTCCTCACTTATTCTGAACAGGCAAGACTCCTGCATGCCTCTGTGTGAACCTCTCAGGCCTCACTGCAAAAAAAAATGTTCATTGGTAGAAAAAGCCCTTAATCATTACCTTTCATTGGGACTGTTCAGCTGCAGAACAGGGCCTTGCCCAAGGTCACACCTCCCTCCACAGGGCAGCCTTCTTTCATTTCTGATTAGCACAAGGGTATAAAGAGCCAACTCCCGCATCCCAACTCAAGGCATCTCTGATGAACCACCTCAGCTCCAGAGCTTCCCTTGGTGCTGACTGAAGACATTGTTGAGGACGAATCACAGTTCGTCTTCTCCCTCTGCAGAGTCCTGCTTCCTCTCCCCCTTCCACCGGTGTAGATCCCAAGAACACTCCTGGAAAAAATTCCTGTACACCAATCGCCATCCCCAAGTCTGCGTCCCAGGGAACAAATCTGTGATACTGGCTATTTGCAGATGTTGTCTTCTCTGCCTGTACAGCATTTCTATTCTATCTTCGGCTGCCAAACTCCTATGCATACTTCAATCCCAAGTCAAATGTCACCCAGTCAGGTGCCCCAGGCAAAGTGAGCCCCACTATCCTCTGTATTTTTACAGGACATGTTGTTTTTTCTCAATATTAATACATATCACATAAGCATTATAATGATTATTTAGGAATTTTCCCTTCCTGCTAATCTAACTCTGTGCTCTGCAAGAATATCGTAGCAGTTATCTACTGCTGTGTAACAAATTGTCACAATTCTAGAGGCTTAAAATAGCACCTATTTATTATCTCACAGTTCTGTAGATCAAAAGTCCCTGTGAGTACAACTAGGTTCCCTGCTTAGAGTCTCCTAAGATTTAAATTAAGATGTCAGCCAGCCCAGCTCTTAACCGGAGGCTTTGGAGGAAATCTAGTGCCTTGTGGTTGTAGGACTGCGTTCCCTGTCTCCTTGCTGGGTGTCAGCTGAGGTCCACTCTCTGCTCCTAGAAACTGCCCACATGCCTTCTAATGTGGCTTCCTCCACCTTCAAAGCCCAAAATTCTGCATCAACTCAACTCCTTCTTATGCTTTGAAACTCTCTGACTCCACCTCTGTTTTCTTCTGCCAGGCAGAGAAAGTTCCTTGCTTTTAGGGACTCATAGGATTAATCAGGTCCAGCAAGATATTATCATTTATTTAGGGTGAACTCTGTCTTAATTGTATGAATAATTAAAAAAATATCTCAAATAGCAAATAAGGAAATAAAATAACAATAAAGAAATGGGCTGTCATCCTTAGTTATATGATGAACATTGATCTACAGGAAAAGAGATTTGAAATGGAAGAGAAATGTCACAAAAGAAGAAAGAAAAAAAGAAAGAAAAACCTCTGTAAACTGAAAATGTAGCTTTGCAGTGTTGCATATTTTGCATAGTGGAAACTTTCAAGCTCAGCAAGTAAATGATAGTTATAAGTTACCAAGGTTACTCTACTACTAAAGGGCCTGGATTAGATTAAAGGCAACAGGTTTTCTAAACCTGACTCTGCTTCAACTGCAAGTAGGAATCTGGTTTGGAGCTAGAGGAAAGGGGTGCATCCCCGCTGGCCCCTAGAGTAGGCTGGGATGAAGTCCTGGTTTCCATTTGCAGCTGAGGTTATTTTCGCGCATGTGTTTGTGTGTTTGTTTATGTAAATCATTGCAGTGTTTTCAGGGTCTCTCTACATATAAACCAAGATTCTAATGCTGTTTGGTGACTGTAGCCCATTCCCTTCTGCTGATCACAGCTTTTGCTTCCTTTTGTGCTTAGGCATATGAAGTGATGATAAAGGTGGACAATTGTTTCTGGCTACAGCTCACCCGAAAAAAAAAAAAAAAAAAATTGTTTCAATTGATCCAGAGCGCTGATGTCAGCCAAGACCCTGTACTTCTTGACGCTGCATTTTCCCCAGTAAATGATAAGCTACCGTGTTTCCACCCACAGTCCCCCTGCCACTGCCTTTCTGTTTTCTTCACCATTAGTCATGCTGGTCTAGCTCACCACCTGTCACTTGGCAAGCTTCTGCAAAGACTTTTACCCACGGAGAGGTGAACTCAGTTTCACTGAAGTTGGGAGCACACCTGTGCTTACTTGGGTCTGCAACTTACCAGCTGTAGCCCTTTCAAAAGTGTTTTTTGAGTCATTTGTATGTATTACAATCTGCTATTTCTGGGGGTGGATTTTTCAAACATTTCTATTATTAGAATTTTGAACTTCAGGTAATGAAAACATGCTTTAGAACAAAATGTATAAGTAGTTAAGTACATAGTGAGTAATCTCGAAAGAGGATTGATGTTACCTCGTTAACTTGTGTATGATTCATATACCATAGCTCCTTTAACCCCCCCCCCCCCCGAACAACTATAAGGACAGGAAATTCTGTATTATCCTCATTAAACAGGAGAGAAAGTTACACTCAGGAGAGGCAACTTGCCTAAATGACTTGCCAACTGAGAGAAAGATCCTGGACTCCAAATCAGGAGCGTCTGATTGCAAAGCCCTTGTAATTTACCTTTAGATGTTGCATTTCCTGCTTGAATATGCTGCTTCCTTTCACCTATTCATTCAACATTCAGAGAATCCCTATGACACTGTGCTAGGAGTTATGCAGGGAAACGCAGTCCTGTTCCCCAGGTGCTAGTAAACCAGCAGAATGAATGTCCATATAAATGAATCATGATGCAGTTTTTTTAAAGGCTGTAACAAAAGTAGGGTTCATGGTAGGTCTATCCAGAGCTGCTCTTCCAATGCAATAATCACTGCTCATGGATGGGCATTTAAATCATTAAAATTGCTTTCTAAATGAAATGAAGACCTCAATTCCTCAATTGCACTAGTCTCATTCCAAGGGCTTCACAGTCGCATGTAGCTCATGTCTCCTGGACTGGAGAGAGTAGGTCACAGAACATTTCCATCAGAGCACAGCGTCCTACTGGACAGTGATGGTCTAGAGGATCAGAAAGGCATCCCTGAAAGCAGTTCTGAGTTCAGGCTTGAAGACAAAAATAGAATTTCCAGGCAAATCAGTGGAGGCAGCACATTTCAGGCAAAGAAACCCAAATGTGTAATGCAGGGAGATGGCACGAGAGGACCCAGAGTGCCCAGTGAGCGGTGAGTGAGTGGGGAAGATTCCCAACATCTAGAGGGAGACCTGGCATTGGGAGCATTGCACAGATTGGCTGGAAGGCAGGGCCCTTCACTGGGCGCCCACCCTGTCACTGTATGGCCTGGTATACACACAGGATGTTTTCAAATCCTACATGTGGGCCAGCAGTTTTCAGATCTTTTCAGTTACAGGCCATGCATACTTTTCAAAGAAATATTGCTATTCAGAATCCTTATACAGGAAGCAGGTAGCAGAACTGCTCCTTTAAAGGCTGGGAGGAAGGCTTCCCTCGCAGGCCCCCCGGGCCCCTGAGGCACCCGCACTGAACCTGGGGCTCCGCAAAGCTGCGGGCCGGAGAGACAGCAGGGAACCTGGCCTGAAGCTACGCACTGGGGACCCCACTGTCCAGTGTGGAGGAAGGGCGGGCGGAGGCAGGCGGAGCAGGGGTGGCTAACTGCGAAGACAGTGGAAATGCGGGAAGAAACAACGGTAGGCGCATTTTTAACTGGGGGTGGGGGGGTGGGAAACTATCTCAGGATCTGAAGGCATCTGGTATACCCTCCTTTTGTGTTTTTTTGTGGGGGTTTTATGGGCAATTTGGTGGCTGGTGATACCATTTTTCATGATGTGAAGTTCTAGAGGGATATTTTACTTATTGGCTGATTGGTTTAAATTCTTTCTTCTCCAAAAAGCATCGGGATGGGGAGAGCAGTGGTTTACGTTTCCACCTTGAGCGAGGGCTCGGTCTTCCTGCCAAAGCCAGGGGGGATCCCGAAGGCCTCAGTTCACGTCGAGGAACAGCGGGCATCTCGCGTCCTATTTCTTTATCTTCTGACAGCAAACATCAGTCAGGAGCACCGCAGGCGAACAGGCCACGGGGACTCCAGTCAAAACCAGCATTTCGTCAGCTGATTAGACAGCAGTTAGTTTAACGGCGACATTAATCAAGGTCTGATTGCTCCATTGTGAGGCAGGAGAGCCGCGTGCGAAGATTAATATGCGAGATCTGGTTCCGAATGTCTCTGCAGAAACCCCCACGCGGTAATTAAGAGGAACACAAAATGAAGGTTATTGATCCGTTGTGTTATTGAGAAACAACATAATTGATATTTTGGATCTTAATTGCTGGTTCCAAAGTAAAAGTGACAGTTTGTGCAGATCATTAGCGACAGAGTTGTTTGTTTCTACCATTTAAAACAAAATATTGAGTTCAAAGGTTATCTTGCTTCCAATAAACATTGATTTAGTTATCAAGAAGTCTTTATTTGTAAGTGTTTGAAATTATTATTCTTTGGACAAATCTGACGCAATATGCTGTTAGTTCTGGAGTCAGACAGTTCCCTCTCATGAGCTCTGTGGAACGAGATTGGTCATTGAACTTGTCTGGGTCTTGAAATTCTTTTGTGAAGTGACATTGACAATGTCCAGCTCACAGATCTGTTGGAAGGATTCGGGGAGAAAGTCTGTGCCTGAGAGCCGAGGGTGCACTGTTCAGGAGCAAAGACACTGAATCCAAACTGCTGTTTTAAACACAGCTCTGTCACTTCTGAGCTGTGCAAACTTGGGCAAATCAGTTAACCTCTCTGTTCCTCAATGCTCCCATTTCTAAACAGAAGTAATAGCACTAGGCCTCCCTGACAGTGTTGTCATGGAATTAAATGAATACATAGAAAGTTCCAAGAGGGCCAGGCAGATTGTAAACACTGTGTAAGTGTTCACTTTTTATCGTTATAATTAGAAAGTGGTTAGACACATCATTAATTCTTAATATACATTGACGGCATCCTTTCCCCTTCTACAGCAACGAGCAGGAGAGGAGAAACGTGAAGAAAAGGCTGCTGATCCCACGCAGTACCCATTTGTGCATAGAGCTTCCAGAAAACATTCTTTTGCCTAACTCCTGGCTATGACTAGACAACACAGAAACACCTGACATGTGAAGAAATCATGATGGGGAAAGGCCAAGATTAACTAATTGTGAAAAAAAGACCCTAGGAGAAATAGATTGTTCTAGGCAGGAAACAGAGGCTAATTAGTACTCAGACAGAAATCTAAGGACACATTGCTTTCAAAAAACAAGAATCAGCTGCCAGGCAAAAGATGCCTGAAGATAAGAAAGCATTCTTGAGAGTTAAAAAAAAATACGGCAGGTAAAATTAAAGGGAAAAAGTACACGTGGGTTGTAGGCAAAGTGAAATAAATGGCACAGAGACAAGAGCTAAAAAGATAAAGAGGAATTTGAGAGAAGAGATGAGAGACCACCTAGTGGGCCAGAATCAGACTAAAAGGAATCCTGGAAAGGAGTTACAGTGATGAGAGGGGAGGGCATTGCCAAAGAAATAATACAGTTTTCCTGAACCGCAGGAAGCGTGAATCCTCAAAAGGGAAGGGTCCAAATCACAAGATACAACTACACATGCCCTAGAATGGCTAACACTAGACTACACATGAATGAAAATGAAAATACTAAGGGCTGGTGAAGATGCAGGCCAACTGGCACGCTCATACATGGCTGGTGGGAAAACACAAAGGTCCATCCACTTTGGCAAACAAGTTGGCAAAATCATAGGAAGTTTAACATGCAATTGCCATGTGACCCACGAGAAATTTACACAAAAACCTGTACATCAGTGTTCACGGTAGCTTTATTTCTAGGATATCGAAAGTAGCCCAAACAACCATCAAGTCCTGTTAAGTGTTCTTACCACAATAAAATAAAAATTTAAAAAAAGAAACTTCAGCACACTAATGACTAAACAAAGGGCCTACAATCTTATGGACACAAAATAGGTTATCTACAAAGGAATAAAGGCCCGAGCATCTCCAAGAAACAAAGGAAAAAGGATTTCAAAGTTATGAAGGGGAAATAATTTTCCAACCCAAAGTTATATACACGGCCGCTTTGCAGCATCGCGCCTGGTGCTCAATAATTAATCATCACATGCCTGACAAATGGCTCAACAGGTGAACAAAAGCCTTTCAAACAAATTTAACTTTCATTTTCCTTACCCGAGGTGACAATTGCGATATATACTATTCAAGGGGGTTGAGAAACATATCCGTGATCTAGACCCATGTGAAAAGTACCATCGATCAATAGGGCTACTTAATGCAGTAAGAATTTCATTTTCTAATAGAATAGATCTCTCTTAAAGAATTTAATAAAGAAAAAAGAACCTTCCTCTGGTCTTCATTCTGGAGAACCAATGTGATACCTTGAGACCCAGCTAGAGGTTTGTGAAAAAAAGAATATGAGTACTCAGAGATTCAGCGGCTACAGGCAATAAAGTCAGCAACTGAAGGTCACGTTGAGGCGAGCGCCTCAGACTGGGCTACACCGAGGCCCGGCGCTGTGTGCCCAGGCAGGAGGAAAGGGAACAGGGTGGATTAGGCTCGGGGTGAAGTCGGCACCTCTTCCTGAGAAACAATTTAACCTGAATGATGGGGCGCGCGGGGGAAACCTGTCATGGTTCTGCTTTCTAAAGTGTGTAGCACATGCACCAAATCCTCGATTTAATTCTATGGAATTTCTCGTTTATTTTATGTGCTTTGTTTACCGTGTGACGATAAAAGAACAAAGCACTAATCCTGCGCATCAGACCAATTTCCTACAGCAATTAGTCAAATTTGATTTCTGCTTTACCAACATGTAATTCTCCTAAGTTTCATTTCCTGTGTCGGTGAGTTTTCTGAGGGAGTGAATGTGGGCCGTTGTGTTCTGCGATTTCGGCATCGTTCTTCGTTTACCCTTTTAAGCCGAAGCGTCTGCAGCCCTGCCCCGTTTCGCACCCTGTGTGTGGGTGCCTGTGGGGAGGTGTGTTTGGAACCCACCGGAATGTGCATCTTGAATTCGACGGAGTTTCTGTTCCAATGTTATAATATCTGCTTCAGATATGGATCCCGGCGGCCTTACTCACACAGTGTTGTTTTTCTGAAACATTTCAACGGGCTAGACTATGCTGTCGTCACAAATGAACTCCCAAGTCTCAGGGAAAGGGGGTGGGGGAGGTAGCAGAGGGTAAAAGGGGGATGAACACTGATGGCAGGAGACTTGAGCTGGGGTGGTGAGCACACGACACAACATACAGATGATGCCTTGTAGAGACGTACCCCTGAATCCTATATAAATAACCAAGGTCACCCCAATACATCCAATTAAAAAGCTTTACAAAATTAAAATACAATTTTAAAAAGAAGAGAAGAAGATTAATAAACATCTCAGAGTTCTTTCCAGGTGGAAAACAAAGATTTTTTTTTAATTCCCCTTCACTTGTCGCTATTTGGCAGAAACGGTCAAAGCCAGAGCCCCGGCTTCAGAAGAGCGGGGCGTGGAGAGCAGAGAGCCGCACGCGGGCCCCGTCTCCGCAGACGGCTGCGGCGGGAGCAGAGCGCGGGCGGAGGGCGGCCACTCGTGATAATGCATCACATCATTTCTTTGACCTCAAGATAAAAGCAGACGAGAGGCAAGATGTGCCACTCATCAGGCTATAGAAATGAAGCCTTCCTCACGGCTCTGAGCTGTCGCAGGGATTTTTTTTTTTTTTAATTCTCACCCGAGGACGTTATTCCCATTGCTTTTCAGAGACAGTGGAAGGGGGAGAGAGATAGAAACATCGATGTGAGAGAGACACACCGATTGGTCGCCTCCCGCACGCACCCCAACCAGGGCCGGGGCTCGAGCCTGCACATGGCAGGAATTGAACCCGGGACCCTTCAGTCTGCAGGCCAACGCCCTAATCACTGAGCCAACCAGCCAGGTCTGTCGCAGGGACTCTGTCTTCACCAGAGAGATGGAAGATTTCCGTCAGAGCACCAGCTGTGCCTTGCCCCGTATGCTTTTGGAAGGTTAAAAAATGAAATTAAAGAATTGGAAAGAGGGTTTTCCATTTAATTTGATTTAGCTAATCCAGCAAGGCTCACCCACCAAGCTGTTCCAATCTGCCGAAAGGTGCAGAAAACTGAGCACTTACCCAGCTCCCACCGCCACCAGCTTTGTGTGTGTCCCGTAGCTACGGCTCCCAGCAGCCCCGAGAGGATGAGGGGACCGTCCTCACTTGCAGCCGAGGACAGCAGAGCTCGGCGAGGTCATGTCGCTGAGCACGGCCCCGTAGCTAGGCTTTAGGAGAGCTGGAATCTAAATCCAAATCTGATTCCGAGGCCACCTAATTCTCTGGCCCTCACTCCTCAGGGCAGGAGTCCGCTTAGCTGCGGTTTCTTCCTGTGGTTTTAGTTACCCACCATCGACTGGAGTTGGCACCTATTAAATGGAAAATTTTAGAAGTAAACCATTCATAAGTTTCAAATTGCCGCTGCTCTAAGTGATGTGACGAAATCTCATGCACTCTAGCCCTGGATGTCAATCATCCCTTGTCCAGCGTCCCCACACCGTCAAAGCCCCCCACCCATCGTTCACTCAGTAGCCTGCTGGGTTATCACATCAACTGTCCTGCTATCGCAGGGCTTGTGTTCCAGTCACCTTAATTTTACTCCATAATTGCCCCAGAGTGGAAGAGTCGTGATGCCCACTATTTGCTTTTGCCAAGAGAAGCCACAGAGCTTCCTTTCAAAAGAGGTGCAAGTTCTCCATGAGGAAACACACACAGCCACCTGCTGAGCTTGCGAAGACCTGCTGGGGCAACAAATCTACCCGTGAAGTCCTGAAGAAGGGAAAAAATTCCTGTTCTGCTGTTGCACCTCAAACTGTGGATACTGCAGAGAGATCTGAGATCCCCACCGTCGCCCTGCTTGCCACCCACTCCCTTTTCCTGGGCCAGGTCGCGGACAGGGCTGCATGCCACCCGGCGTGCCCAGAATTCAGGCCCCTGCCCCAGCCTGGCCAGAGCCCCAGCCTGACAGAGGCTGCCCGGCCTCAGAGGCAGAGCTCCGACCCCCAGACAGGTGCGCTCCGGTGGGAAGTCAAATTCTGCCGCCCCAGCTGCTGCTTTGCATTGTGAGACTCGGGTCACAATAAAACGCGGCAGGTTCAGAAACTCGGTGCTCCCTGACCATTAGCATCAGGGCCTGACCAGACAGGCCACTTCATTAGCTGTCTGGGAAAGCGGGAGAAACAATTTTATCAAGTCGGAAATGGTCAACGGTGGAAGATGCCTGTCACCCGACGCCATGGTAGGCCGTGAACACATCCTTTCCAGGGCTGCTCCCAAAATGAAAGGTCTTTGTTTGATGTGGTATCATGACCACTATTTATTACCCAAACTAAATATCCAGATCATCGGAAGACAGAGCAATCAGCTAATGAGGAGAGGCTAGAAAGCTAAAAGGAAGGACAATTGCGGCATGGGACACCTCTGCTTGATCAAATATATTAGCTGTTTAGAGGGAAGGACACTTTAAATATTAGGAGACTGTGTCATGGTTTTTACAAGGAACGAGGGGTCAGAAGAACAGTATTGAGTTGATTACTTTATGTCAAAAACTGTGCTGCGTTTACATTTATGATCTCATTTAATCTTCCCAACAAAGCTGTGTTGATTTTATAGGTGAAAATGTTGAGGAATCATCAAGCAGGACATCACTAAGTAGAACGACTGACCCAAGCCCTCCCGGGGTGAGGTCGCGGTGGAGTTGAGCGCAGAGCTGCAGCCATAACCACAAGTCGCTGTGCACCAGACCACGTGCTTGTCTGGGACTTTTTGACAAGTCATGTGTGTCATTTGGGACTTTTGTTTCTCGGTGACGAAAACTTACGTCAAATGAGCAGAAGTAAGAGGAACGCACATTTTGGGGCATTTTACCAAAGGGCTATAACTTGGTGGGAGAAATATAGGGACCTATTGGTCTTTCAAAAACCTGGAACCGGAGGCTCAGGATGCTGCCAGGATGCTCTCGCCCCATCTCTGCCCCTGCTGGTTTCCACGGTCTCTGCATTGTCCTCACGCTCTTGCTATAAACTCTCTTCCTCCACGTAGCAGGAGACATGTCTCCCAACCCCTGAAGACACACTGACTTGCGCTCATTCCAGTCACAAGTGTAGCAATTAGCTCACCTCGTGCTGGGGGAGCCCATCCTTGGACCACCACCTACAGCAGAGAAGTAGCCCTGTAGGATCATGGTAGCCTCTGTGCCAACAACTGAAATGAAGTAGAGAAAGAGAACTTTCCAGAGCAAGGAGGCTAGTGGGCTGACAAAACCACTGACACCCAGGACAGAGGGAGGTGCACAGCCATGAGGCAAGGCAGAGGCTCCTGGGAAGTGTCGTGTGAACATGTCAATGTCCCGGGGACTCTGTTACATTGGCAAACTCCAAGTAGGTGGCTGTCAGGACTTCAGTGCAGACAAGTACTCACTGATCCATTCTTCAGATAGTTCCTGCTTCTAAAATAGGGAAAAAAGAGAAGAGGGAGACTCTGAATCCGCACATTCCCCCCAATAGGAGGCCCCCTCAAACCTATGTAGCAGTTCTGTGAGTTCGAGGTATGATGCCAAATAAAATTGAATTTACTATTTTACACTCTCAAATACACACAGTGGAGTGAGGCGTCTGGCCTTGCAGTTAAGAGGTCGCCAGGGTTCACATCCCCCTACTTGCTGTGTGACTTTGGTCTAGTTACCTAATCGTTCTGTGCTGCAGCATTCTCATGGGTAAAACTAATATCTGTGGCAGCCAAGGCAGAGTGCTCCTCGGACTTTCTTCTAGAAAAAATGTCATGTTCAGCTGAGAGCGGTGTTGTTGGCTATGAGCCTTCAGCAGTGGCACCGCTGGGGTCTGCTGCAGAACTCGAGCGGAGGTCATGCTCTCCCCAGGAGCCCCCAGGCAATGACGGAGCAGGGGGAGTGCCGTGTGGGGTCTTCCCAAGGCAAGCCTTGCTCTGGATCTCCGCCTTGGATTGGCCACAACTTTGTCAAAGCGGCAGGTGTCAGAGGCTCACGCCACCCAGCCCTGCTTCCTCCAGACTCTTCCCCTTGGGAGATGTCAGATCTCCTTTGTGGCCTGAAGTCTCCCTTCCCCAGTCCCGCCTCCTTTCTCTTCATTTTTCACAGCCTCCCGTGGGGTCTGAGCATCTATTTCCATGAACGGACATGGTACCTAAATGCCGAGCTGCCCCAGGTCTCAGCCCTTGAATCTCTGCTTTCTACACTCATCTCTGGATAAGCCCACTTCGTTTCTGGAGTCTTAATGTCATTTCATGTGGAGGACTCAGGTCTGTGACTCGAGTTCTCAGCGGTCTTAAACTCCAGACACATGTGCCCAGTCCCTACCCAACACCCCCAGTGGCTATTCAACAGGAACTTAGGGCTTAATGTGCCCAGTCCCTACCCAACACCCCCAGTGGCTATTCAACAGGAACTTAAGGCTTAATGTGTCCAGTCCCTACTCAATACCCCCAGTGGCTATTCAACAGGAACTTAAGGCTTAATGTGTCCAGTCCCTACTCAACACCCCCAGTGGCTTTTCAACAGGAACTTAAGGCTTAATGTGTCCAGTCCCTCCTCTGACCTTCCTCCTAACCCGCCCCTTTTCCTGTCTCCGTCTCAGCAGCGACTGTGCATAATTGCTAACAGCAAGCATGTCGGTGCCATCCCTGAGGTCTCCCATTCTCTCATAGCCCGCAGCCAAGGCGGCAGCAAACCCTGTGGATTCCGCCTAAAAATGCACCCAGACCTCACCAGTTCTCGTCAGCGGCAGCAGGACAACACTGTTTCAAGCCGCCAACCACGTCCCTCGTCTCTATCTACATCATTGCGACAGCCGCCTATTTGGTTTTCCTCCCTCTACCCTTGGCCTATTCAAACGATTTTCAACACAGCAGCCGGAGAACCCTTTAGAAAGACGAATGCCGCGTGATATCATTTATATGTGAAATCTACAAAAGCCAGACTCATAAAAGCAGAGCAGAATGCTGGTTACAGGGATGAGGGGACATGTTGTTTAAAGGCACAAACTTACAGCTAATAGTAAATAAGCCCTAGAGCTCTAATGCATGGGTTAGTAAATAGAGACAACGGTGTTGTATTATATCCTCAAACATGCTAAGAGTTTAGATCTTGTTACTCCAACCACACACACACACAAATGATTATGTCACGAGATAGAGGCGCTATCTCTACAATGGCAATCACATCACAGCATATAAATGGTGAGCGCTTTAAATTTACACAATGTTGTATGTCACATATATTTCAATACATATTTTAAAATAAGGCCTTAATCCTCAAAATAACCCATAAGACCCCGTGTTACCTGGTGCGAGCTTCACAGTTTTCCCCTTGTCCACTCACTTCTTGTCTTCCAACCACATGGACTTCCCTGCTGACCCCCAAACACTCCAAATGTCCCTACCTTGGGATTTCACGTGTGACATTCCTTTGCCTGGACTGTTCTTCCCCGGATATGTGAAGGGCTCCCTCTCTTACCTTCTTCACGTCCCTTGTCAATGACTCAGTGACATCTTTCCTGAGCTCTGTATGCAAAACTGTACACCCAGCACCCCCGTCTTCCTTTCCCTGCTATGCTTCTTTATAGCTCTTAAATTCTAACAGAAGTGATTATTTCTCTCTTATTTCTCTCTTCTTTCCAGGAGGGCCAAATTTATACTTATTGTATTCCCTACTGTAACCCTAATGCCTATTTCAACATCTTGTATGTGGCAGGAACCCAATAAATGTCTTGTGTATAAATTAATGAATTAAGATAATTATAGTGTTGACCGCATAAAGAGGCCGTGATCTCCAATAATTAATGCAAATTGCTTAGTCCAGTTGCTGGCACACAGTAAGTACTCAACAACATTAAGTTTGTGTTAATAACATTAGCAATGTTTAAGCATCGCTGACTCAGGAAAGGTGGACACTTAAACAGCAATCTCCGTTCTGGGGACAAAATTGGACAGCAATGATCAGGTGTGGGCCACAGCAGCTGAACATCTCTCTATAAACCTATTTGTTCAGATTGTTGAACAAAAACCTTTAGGATAGCGCACCCTGTGTTAGCCAAAAGGATTACGATTCACTTACAAATGAGAACCCTAGTTTACTATCTCTTTAATAAATTCATTGCACTATAAATACTGCACAGCAGATTTCTAGTGTAAATCGGAGCCCCTTAGTAGTGCGATCAACTTCAGCCAGGTGTAACTGAAGGATGAGACTCTGGTTTGATTTGCCTGGATTTTTCCTCTTTGCTGCCTAAATTTTGGGGACCGTTTGTCTTTTTGCAACAAATATTGTTGGAGTGCCTGCTGTGTCAAGGCTCTATGCTAGGCAAGAGGGGACTGGGCTTGGCTCCTGTCTCCAGAGAGCTGAGGCTCCACGAGGGAAGAGGGATAGTCAAATAAGGAATTGCAGCAGGGAGGTGTCGGCAGAGGCGCAGGAAGCCCAGGACGCATGTGGCCGCAGTTACTCAGCTGGGGTTGGGGAAGGAAGACAAGGAAAGGTCACCCCTTGCTTCTCACAGAGGCCATGTTTAAGGAGAGGTGTGAAGTTCTCCTGGTGGAGATGAAGCTGTCCCGGCCGAGGGAGGGGTGGTTCCAGGAGGAGGGGCGTTATGTGAAATGTCTCAGAGCCTGGAGAGGACAGGAAGCCTCCACGTCTGGAAAGTTCTGAGGGCGTTTCGAAGGCAAAGTAAGGCTCACCTGCTGTGCCCCGTGAACGGCTTGTCCACAATGAGTGCAATTTCTTAGAGTCTCCGTAACTGCAGGGAATCCTTAATCTTTCTTCCATACATGCTCAAAGTTAACTCTACAGAGGAATAAAGATGTTGTTTTTCTACAGGACACTCTGAAAATGTCTCCTGCTCACTTGGAAACTCCGGCTAGGACTCTCCCTGCCAACAAGTTCCTTCGGTTCCCTGTCTCTCTCGATTCCAAGAGCCTGCGGCTGGCCTTGGCCTTGGCCTTGGAGCACTGCCTTTGTTGCTGGGCTGGAGCACATGTTTGCTCCCCCCTCATGGAAAGAGCAACGTCCTATGGAGACAGGGCCGAGCGTAGATCTTGCGTGTAGGCAGGACGGGGGAGGTTTGCTCATTCCTTCCGCTACCAGGCCCAAACTAGGCACCAGGCAGGCTTCGTGATCCCAGGAGGCGTACAATATAAAGGAAGAGATGAGACGTAGGGACACACACAACTGATTCACAATACAATAAAAAATGCAAGCCGAGTGGGTTTCCTAAAGAATATAATGGAAAATCAAAAATGGAGAGGCCTCGCAATCAGCAGGGCAGCCCATGTCCAGAAGGGTTTGGACTCGATCGGCAGAATGAGTAGGGTCCTGACAGCTGGGTGACAGCTGGAAAATGCAACAGAGGGAGGGGAGGTGGCGGGGTGGGGGCCCGAGGGGCAGGGGACAGGCTGTCGAACCTGCAGGGAGTGTTCTGGGGACAGGAACAGCCCCTCTCTGCTTGCAAACTTAGACTCATTCGTTCACTCAAACGGGGGCGTGGTTGTTGAACACCTAGAATTCTGCAAACTTTTAGGATACGATTTTAAATCAAGCCAAGGAAAGAAAAGGAGGGAAAAAAACAAAAACAACACCATTTAAAGAGTTAAATCATGAATCATAATCGTCAGCTATTTTACACTTTATGCTATTTAACTCTGAAGCTCAAGAAACTGCAGGCGGAAGTGCTTAAGTGGTCTTCGGTTGACTTTTAATTAACCTCTTTTGCCATTTCTCATCCAGGGAAATTGAAAAATATTTTCATAGTCTAACAAAAACTTACTTCAGAAAAGAATCACACAAATTTGAAAGTCACTTATAATAATCTTTCAAAACATGTGCCGTTTGCAGCTGAATCGGGCCAGGCCGCATTTATGCCTTATCAGCCCTCGTTATCGCGGAGTCCCTCTATTCTTCATAAGATCCCGACAAAGCCCAGCCTCCTGGTGATTTAAAAACCCATGGCGATTTAAAAATTATTTTCTCCAATCGGGCCACATCTCACTAGCTGTGACTCCTTTCCGTTGATTCTGATGTTTGCAGATGTTTTGGTGGGAACATTATTTAAAACGTGCTCCTGAGGAGCACCCGCCTCTCGTTCAGGTCATCCTTCCTTGGTCCTTCTGAGTTGGAGAAGAGAATTTGTTTATTTAGCTTAACTTAAATCTCAAAAAAAGTAAAAGAAGAGATTCTTTCCCTTTTATCTCCACACTACCCCCGCCCCAAAAGAACAAGAGGATGCTAGATTTGCCTAAACACAATTACAGAAGCAATGCCATTACATTTTCATTTTAATGATGGTAGGTGACACCACCTAGCCTCCTTGGCACCCAACAGAATGAGGTTTGTATACCTCCCATGATAACTGGTCAGCAAAAAGGATTCACTATTGTATCGGTCAGGGTGGGCTAGGTTGTGCTGCAGTAACAAATAAATTTTACAATCCTGGTGGCTTCACACAACAGAAGTCAGTTTCTTCCATACACAGAGTCTAACATGGTTTGCCTTGGATGCTTCTCCATCCAGTGACTCAGGGATCTAAGCTCTCTTCATCTTATAATATAGCCGCCTTAATATGTCACTTCTGAAGTCACTTGACACCGGGAGAGAGAGCGGGAAGAAACACAATGGCTGGCAACTGCGTCTGCCTGGAAGTAACACGTGTCGTTCTGCGTCTGCTTCTTTTACCAGCAAGAGTGACCTAACTGCAAGGCAGAGTGGGAAATGTGCACGGGGAAGGGGTGGAATATTTGGTGAGCAATAATTGCCTCTGCCTCAATTACATGATTGATTACATTCAGTTCTATGCTAGGCCAAGTTCAGAAGAGGCACGTGGACAGCACAGAATTTTCAGCATACTGAAATCATTGTCCAGGAGGGACCTGGAGGGACAGTGTACACAGTCTGGAAGCAGTGTAGTTACTGCCTGGGCTGCCACTTTTCAGCCATAAGACCTTTGGCAGGTCTCACAGACACTGACCATCAGCGCCGTCGTCTGTAAAGTTGCCATGGAGAGCAAACCAACAGAGCAAGGAGGTTGGGGGGGTTACAGACCATGATGGTAAAGCACCTAGAAAAGCGCCCAGCAAATGCTGCGTATTCAAAGTAGCAATTATTATTATTGTATTTTAGTGATGGTAATAAAATGGCGATATCATTATCATCACACAAAATAATTAAATAGTTACACTTAATTTACCAAAAATAGCGGAAACAATTTTGAAATGTAAGTGTCTCGGAAACTTCCTGGTTGAGTTCAGAATCTGCCTGAACCCTGCATTTAATTTACTTTTAGCAGAAAATGTAATATATCATTACCTTTAGAATTTCTCAGTTCAGATGAAAAACACTGAGCTTTTAGAGTAATTGCAAATTTTTTAAAGGGACCTCAGTGAAAGCAGGAAGGTGAGTTTCCATGGCAATATCTGAACAACAGGAAGGGAAGGGGTGGGGAGGGGACATTTAATGAGCACTTACATTACGTTAAGCAGCCTGCCTGGCACTTTGCATCCAACATCTGTCTAAAACCCAGGAAAATGCCATGAGATCAGTATGTTGGCCCTGGTTTTATGGGAGAACAGACAGGCACAAAGGGAACAAGACTTTGCTCAGTCGGCCATGTAGAATGTGGCAGGAATGGGACAGGACCCCGCCTTTGCCAGCCGCGTGTGCCCGGGCTCTCTCTATACCAGGGAGGCTTCACAATTCCAAGTCTTGTCGCTTCTCATGCTCAATGCCCAGTGTCTCCCTGGCCTTTCTCCAGGCTCCTCTGGGGTTAACACACCAGCCCCCTTCTCCAGCCTGAGTTCTCACCAGAAATCAGGCTCCTCTCCCCTTCCGACAATAGAGTAAATTTCCTTAGTGCACGGCCTTGCCTACTCAAAGAGAGCTTTTCCTGGAGGTAGAAAGCCCACGATAGGAAACAGGGAGCATGGTGGAATGGCGAAGTCACCATGCCGACCCATCCTGCGGGGACCCGCTGGGCGAGAGTCGTTAACGGAGGCCATGTCTAGGGGAGCATTGGACAAGGGACGAGATATGCACACGGTCTCGAGGGGCCTCCCCAAGATTGCTGATTAGCTAAAAGGGGAAAAACAGTAACAGTGGTGGAAAGAGATGACATTTTGCATGACCAGAGTTAGCCTCAGCCCTGAGGAGCGGTGGATGTCACAGCCCTCTGGATGTGACGCATGCGAAGGAAACACTGTCAGGTCCCAGCATGGCCCCAGGGAGGCATTTCACCTGAATCTAATCCTGAGGAAGCTTAGACGAACCCACCCTGAAGAACAGACTGCAAAGGGCCTGCATTCTTTTCTGTTGTTGTTAATTCTCACCAAGGATATTTTTTCCTTTGATGTTTTTAGAGAGTGGAAGAGAGGGAAGGAGGGAGAGAGAGAGAAACATCAATGTGAGAGAGACACATCGATCGGTTGCCTCCTGCATGCTCCCCGACTGGGGCCAGGACGGAACCTGCAACCTGGGTACGTGCCCTTGACTGGAATCAAACCCGAAAGCCTTCAGTCCTTGGGCCTATGCTCTAACCATGGAGCCAAGAGGCCAGGGCGGGGCCCGCATTCCTTAAAAAAGTCGGTGTGAGGAAGTAGGAAAGATGGAGGAACATTCCAGATTAAAAGAGATTAAACAGATTTGGCCACTGAACAAATCAGATTCTGTAAAGAACACTGTTCGGGCAATTGGCAACTATGGAATATCGGAAGGTGGATTAGATAAAAGTACTGTAACAATGTTAAATTCCCTAAATGTAGCAGTATTGTGGTCAAGAGAATATACTTTTCTTTTTAAAAAAATTGTTTTCAAGCACAGTTGACCTTCAATACTAGTTTCAGGTGCACAGCACAGTGGTTAGTCATTTATACAACTCACAAAGTGATCCTCCCAATAAGTCTAGCACCCACCTGGCACCCAGCAGGGTTATGACAATATTATTGGCAATAGAGAATATTTCTATTCTCAGGAATTGAAATATTAACAAGTAAAAGGTCAGAATGATGCCACCTACTTTCAAATGGTTCAAAAAACAAATAATCATTTTAAAATTTAGAATTTGCACACACATATAATATGCAGATATATGTGTCCATATAAAATGTGTGTCTATATGTATATATATAAAGAGAGAGAAGACATAAAACAAACATGGCAAATGTTAAAATTGCTGAACCTGGAAAAAGTCTACCCAGAGAAGGAGCACCCACTTGCAGCAATTCCATGAGCTCCAGACCTTTCAACAAATCGACGTGTCTTCGAACAGCGAGCAATGACCGCGGGCCCGTCGTTGGCTGTGGATTGTCTCGGGCGGGTCACCTGGATTCTCTCTCTACCTTCTTACCAGCTGTGGGTGTGAAATCACGTCTCCGTTTTCGTGTTTGGATGCGAGGAAGTTGAAACAGGGTACACTCCCTGCGGGACATGGCAGGGTCCTGGATGTGAAATCAGATCGGGCTCACTTCCTTCTGGGACAAGAAGGGACATGTCATCCATGGATGTCGGACAGGGAAAGAGGAGGACCCAGCCCTCAGGAGCAGGAAGACAGATGAGTAACTGGAGACCACAGTGTGGTGTGCTGAGAGCCATTAAGCCCTTCCAGCCGGTCCTTACGGGGCACCCAGGTGCCAGGTGCTATGCTAAGCGCTCTGGGGCCCGAGCTGTGGACAGCAGAGCCCCGGGATCTGTCCCCTGGAAGTCCCACTGCAGGGAACGTGGCTGTCACTAGTGAGCACAGAGCTATGGAAGCAGGCAGCCAGGACCTGGGACCCAGACCTGGGTGTAAGACAAGCTTCGAGGGGACAGGACTGCCACCTTGATGGATGTCCAGAGATGGAAGCACCTGTGAAATCTGGCTCAGCCCAGTGGGAACTCAGTAGGTGGCGAATCTGGACTGGGGAGAGCACAGGCTCTCCAGAGGGTGCAGCCGGGGCCGCCCTGGCTGGGTGGGGGGCGAGTGTGCGAATCCCACCAGTGGGCCGACCTTGCCTAGGAGGTTCACTCCCCTGTCATCCTTCCAGGTCAGCAGAGGGAGCTGGCAGGTCCCAGCAAGCCAACCGTAAGAAGAATGTGGGGTGGCAGCCTGGAGACTGACGGCAGCCTTGAGGGTGCCCTGACCACAGTCGTGGGGGTGCCTTGACCACAGCCATGGGGATGTCCTGACCACAGCCGTGGGGGTGCCCTGGCTCCTGTGTCTAATGCTTTAGTAAGAAAAGCCATTCAGATCACAATCTCCCCCCCTCCCCTGGGCTGCTCAACACCTTCTCAGACCTCTATTCCCACGGAACTGCGCCTGGGTTTCGCTCTGCCCGGTGCCAGCCAGGCCTGCAGCGCACGTGCCCTTTGGTCAGGATCAAGGGCCCTCCCCTGGTCCAAAGATCACAGTTGTCACAGTCACAAAACCATGTGCTTTCTCTTCTGCTCGGTGCTTACCTTGCATGGTCTCCTTTCACTTACAGGGGTGACTTGCAGAATGTTAGAGACCCTTGTGGATAAAATGCCCGGGCATTTGCACACTGCTTTGGGGGATGTCCCAGGAGGCTGTAGCGATGCCCTGACCAGCCTCTGGCAGGGGCGGGGTGGGCCCTGCTCCGGGCAGGAAGCCCAAGCCAGCCACGCCAACTAGAGCAGCTTCCTTGTTCTGGCCCCACATGCTGGAGCCCCACGTCAGATGTCACTTGAAAAACAGATCTCAGAGCTGGGGGGGGGGGGGGCTTTGGGGACTGCTGATCAGTTTCAATACCTTTATAAAAATTAAAAGAAAGAGAAAGGCCCAGAAGGGGAAGTCATTTGCCTAAAACCGCAAAGCTAACTCGTGGCCGGGTGGGAACTAAGCTTCCTCCTGGGTAGTCTTTTGGTTTCTCTTCTAGGGCCTGTGACTGCCGGATTTGGCTAAACCATCCAAGTGATGGAAAAGCCCAATGATTTGGTCCGAGGGGGGGGTTAATATTTTTTTTAAATCCCTAAAAGGTGAAATATCTGCCATGCCCCCCTCCTGCCCCACCCATGTCTCTGTGGGACCCCAGCTCCCTGACACTGAGGGAGGAGAAGGTCCGGTGCCCCTGCCCTCCTCCCAGAGCCTCGCTTTCCCCTGCAGGAACTGACCTGGGTACTTTAGGTAGCTCCCCACATCCCACCTGGCTCCTGAATGTCCTTCTATTCACTCCCCCCGCCCCCCAACTAAGAGCTAGAATGTGAGGCTCAATGGAAAGCGTGGATGGGACACAGTCTCCTCTAATGTGAAATGTGAAGGTCCTGTAATGTCCCAGTTTCTCCAAGGTGCCCCTGGGACCACCCAGAGGCAGTCAGCTTCCTGTGAAGGGAATGAGCCTCCTCCAGCTTTCAAATATCGCAGCAGGGAGGACGTTCCCAAGCTGCGAGGAGGTCCTCTGAGAAGGCGCACTTGGGTCTCTTAGCTCCTTCCTGTGAAGGCATGGTGGCCTGGAGACGGTCTCCGAGAGCAGGGTCACCAGAGCCACATTGTGCTTGTCATCCAGAGACCTGGGGCAGGAGGGGGAGCCTGGGGCAGGAGGGGGAGGCTGGGGCAGAGGCTGGGGCAGGAGGGGGAGGCTGGTGCAGGAGGGAGAGGCTGGGGCAGGAGGGGGAGGCTGGGGCAGGAGGGAGAGGCTGGTGCAGGAGGGGGAGGCTGGTGCAGGAGGGGGAGGCTGGGGCAGGAGGGAGAGGCTGGGGCAGGAGGGAGAGGCTGGGGCAGGAGGGGGAGGCTGGGGCAGGAGGGAGAGGCTGGTGCAGGAGGGGGAGGCTGGTGCAGGAGGGGGAGGCTGGGGCAGGAGGGAGAGGCTGGGGCAGGAGGGGGAGGCTGGGGCAGGAGGGGGAGGCCTGGGGCAGGAGGGGGAGGCTGGGGCAGGAGGGGGAGGCTGGGGCAGGAGGGGGAGGCTGGGGCAGGAGGGGGAGGCTGGGCAGAGGCTGCAGTGCAATCAGCAGCTCCAGGAGGGTGAGGGACAGTTATTCCCATGTATCCAGCAGGCCCGACACACATTCAAACACACTTCATTCTTCTGTAGAGAAAGGTGTCTTACAGCTTCCTCACCTGCAACTTCTTGGATGGTTTTTTCTTCCTCCCTCCCTCCCTCCCTCCCTCCCTCCCTCCCTCCCTCCCTCCCTCCCTCCCTCCCTTCCTTCCTTCCTTCCTTCCTTCCTTCCTCCCTTCCTTCCTTCCTTCCTTCCTTCTTTCCTCCCTTCCCAGTAATTCCCCCTCTCTCTCTCCCTCTCTTGCTCTCAGTCTCTCGATCTCTCTCTCCCTCCCTCTCTGTCTTCCTCTCTCTGACCAAAACAACATCACTTCTTGTTCAGTCCTTGCACAGAGCACCAATTATATTTATTTTTAAAATGATGACAATGGTCAAATTACTGAGAACCATAAAAAGCAGTTATGAACTAAAAGCTTGAAGGGCTGATGCTCCGTGAAATGAGGCTGATTTGATAGATTCTAGAGTCGGGCAGGGCCTTCCTCTCTCCCTCGTGTAAACTATAGTCTTTTTGTGTTTTGTTTTTTTTAAAGTCACTCAGTCAGTGCTTCTTTGATGACGCCTGTGGGTCGTCTCCTTTCTATAGAGGCCGATGGTCATTTTCACAGTCACGAAAGAAAGCAAGTGGTGTCTACTCGATGCTCACTGCTCAGGGCCTGTACTAATCGTCTCGGTTTCTTTTCCGCTCTGACTGCTTGGAGGAGCCGATAAATTTCATTGTTTGTCACATTGCAAGATGATAATATCGTCCAGATAAACAAATGGGGTGACCTGTCAAATTTTCCACATATGCCATAGGTTAGAGTTGACCAAACGCTCCCATTCACCTCATGCATATGTGTGTGTGTGTGTATGTGTACGTATATATGTATATGTGGGGGGGGTTGGTAAACAAGCACACATTCAGGTCCCATAGAGTGGTCTTTCTTAAGCTTACGGTCTAATCGCCCAAGTCTGTAATTTTCAGGCTGAGTAACCTCTACCCACTCTCTTCCCCTCTCTGGACCTCACTCAACTCATCTAAAGTGTATATTTTTTAAACTCAAAAAAGAAAAAGGCCATGTCTCAAATTCTGTGACTCAGCAATGAGTTAGGTCCAGGGTCAAATCTGCTTCGTGGACTGAGGGTCTTTACGGTAGCAATGTGGAGGGAAAGACAGAGGGCCCAGAGCTCCCCAGTCCTAGAAGACAGTCCAGAGGACCCCAGTCCTGGAAACCAAACACTGACCCCACTCAGCCAGCCTTTCCATCTGAACCTGGAGATTAAAACGGTGACTTTGTGAAGACATGTGTAAATTGCATTTTATTACCAATTACCAACCACGGTAACGATTGAGTTAATTCAGGCATTAGGCTGCTAAGGCGCTCACCCAAGGCAGCAAAGTCCTTGCAAAGTCCGAGCCACCTGGATTTCCAACTCGGTGCTCCCTCCGCCAGAGCACGCAGCATTCCAAATATGGAAATGAATCCCAGGAGGAGAAGCAGTCACCCACCCTGGGCCAGGCTCTCATCTGTCCCTGCGCACCCGTCGGGAAGAGATCGGGCCTGAAAGGCCCCCTTACCTGAGACGAAGGCCGAGCGCTGAGGGCTGTGACGCCGGGTGCCCTGCGTGTGCACCGAGGGCTGTGACACTTGGTGCCCTGTCTGTGCACCGAGGGCTGTGACGCCGGGCGCCCTGCGTGTGCACCGAGGGCTGTGACGCCGGGTGCCCTGCCCTCAGGCCCCCTCACTCCGGCTCCCAGGGATAACCCTCCAAACTCTGAACTGGAGGCGCACCTTTGCTTCCATCCCAGTACAACCAAAGCAGGCTTGGGGTGCAGCAGTGTAACCAGAGTGCGCCCATCACTGCTCCGTTTCGCTGCTGTGTCACGGGTCCTGCCTCATGTCAGGAGAGGAGAGCGCAGCTCGGAAAAGGGGGGACAAGCACAAACAAAGCAATCAACCTGTGCTCCTCCACCACGATGTGGGGGAAGGGTGGTGAGGGGCGAAGGCCACCAGCTTGCTGCCCTAGCGGCCATCATGGGACACCGTTTGCCCTGCCGCCTTGGGAGATGCCTCTGGCTGAGCCGTGTCTCTTTGGAACGGCAGAAAAGTGAAGCACATACATTGCAAACAGTACATTATTTTTGTAAATTTATTTTTAATATGTCTACATTAAAGAACCCTTTTTTATGTACTCCTTTATGACATGTGACAGATGCCTGGAGTGGCCTAACCCCCGCCACAATCAGGGTAGGAAAACAGCTCGCGCCACACACAAGTGCTTCCCGTTCGTGGCCTCCGCCTACCCTGTCACCATGGTCACCACGATGGCATGTGCCCCCCACAGCTTCATTCGTCTGCATGACGTCCCATGTTTAGGTGGGGCAGGCACGTGTCCCATTCTACAGGTGCACCTGTGTGTTCGGCTGTAGGACGCTGGGCTGGGGCCAGGCTTTGGCGATTACTAATGAAACTGCTGTAAAGATTTACATGCAAGTGTTTGTGGGACGCAGCTTTATTTCCTTCCTTGGGCAAATTCCTAAGAAGAGGACTGTTATGAATCGTAGGATGAGTGCACCTTTAACTTTCTAAGGCACTGCCGAACTGTCACTCAAAGTGACGGAGCAGCTTGCAGTCCCCACTGCAATGTCTGAGAGCGTAGTGAGTCCACAGCCTCGCCAGCTTAGCACCGTCGGGGATTATGACGACGGTCGCTTCTATTGCAGTTCTGACGGGCGGGCCCTGGCACACAGCATTCTTCTCATGACCGCGGGCGCTGAGCATCTTTTCATGTGCTTCCTCGCCAGAGTTTTCTTCAGGGTAATGTATCTTTGAACCTTTTGCCCAATTTTAAATGAATTGTTTTCTTATTCCTGAGTCCACTAAATGATTTCCTAAGCTTAAAATTTTTATTAAGTAATTTTTTATTAAGTAAAAGGCAAATAGCCAAGATTATTATCAGCAGGATTTGGATTAATAATAGCAACAGGAAGCTATGTTTTAAGGAAGCCAAATACTCACAGTTCTAGAACAATGCTTCTCAAAGTTGAGTGTCTAAATGAGCAGTCAGGGGTCTTGTTGACAGTGTAGATTGTGTCCAGTAGGTCTGGGCGGAGCCTGAGAATCTGTATTTCTAATGAGCTCCCAGGAGATGCTGCTGCTGCTGGTTCCTGCATCACATTTTGACTAACAAGAGTCTAAAAGATCCTGGCCCAGATTCCCTTGTATAACCCCAAAGCTGACCAACACTCATCCTGTAAGCAGAGCTTTGTTTTCTTTTGGAAGAAAACAAACATGAAATTAATAAATACATCAAGACAATTGCACCTCTCCCTTAAGACGTAATGCACACTGGTAGACCTTGAACAGGGTTGTCTCGAGTCTCTGTACCAAATATTTGTCCAAAAATTATGCTCTCACGTCATTTAATTTTGCTAAGGAACACAGAAAAAATTTCCCACTGATGTTATCCCGGTGAAGAAATAGTTATATATGCCCCTTGTTGGAATTCAATGTTTTTTGCCCTCCAAGTACTTTGACGTAGTCACTGAATGAAGTCAAAACTTTCTGCTTTTCTCCACACAAGCAATGATGTGGGAGTGGGCGGGTTGTGTCCAGGTATCTTAGGACCTTATTTTAAAAGTGCCCTCCACAGAGGGGAGGAATTAAGTGGGTTCTATCTAAATGTTACTTAACATTGCATCAGATATAAACATTGCATCAGATACAAGCATTGTATTGTCCAGGTCTCGTTGAAGCCAGGAATTTCTGTTGCATTTCTGATTTTTCTTTTTGTTTAAACTCAGAATCCTACCAGCCCAGAGAAGGCATCATCTGTGATTTTGGCAAATTCAAACACTTGATATTAAGGGACCTGTATATACTTTAGAGGGGAACCAAGATGAGCCATTGAGATTCAGGGGAAAAAATATTAGAACTGCTATTTCTATTCATTGTTAATTTAAAAAAATAAGAAAATTTCATCTGACCAATGTTGACTCTATCAATTGACACAATCAATCTGATCTTCATTCAGTCTCTACGCCATAGAGTAGATAATAAAGAATTCCACTTGGAACATACATTTGAAATACCTGAGAGATACTTTAAAAGAGATGCCCAGGAAGTAGTTAGACTGTGGATCCCAACCACAAAGGAAGGAGGACTGGACCCCGAAAGCAACATGATGTCAGACCAGAGAGAAGGGCACGGGATCACTTCGATAACAAAGACGTGAGTGGGAGGGATTTCCAGCACTTAGAATTTTGCAGAAGACGAAGAACAGTTAAAGAAAACTGAGCAGATGACAAAAGAGTCAAGAATGTCAAGAGAAGCAGGTGTGTGTCCAGGAGAAAATGGTGTTTCGGAAAAAAGTAGACAAGGGTGTCCAGAAAGACTGAGTAACCACATTAAATGCTGCAAGAGAGTTTAGTCGAATGAGGCAGAAGATGCCTTCTAGACTTGGTTACAGGGACAGACATCATTGGTGACCTCAGCTAGACAGTGGTAATCTCAAAAGACCACAAAGAAAGTGCAAGTACGTGGCATTCGTGCCCAAGGAAGGCCACCTTGTAGTTTGCTAAACTTTATTTGGTGTAAAGAAATACATGCATGGTTCAAGTGAAATTTTTGAAAATTCAAGAAATGCAAAAGCTGACGAACAAAAGTGTGGTTTAAATGTGTCACCAGCCCATCCTGTGTGGTTCAGTGGTTGAATGTTGACCTATAAACCAGGAGATCATGCATGGTTCAATAAAAGCATATTAAAAAAATATAAATAAATGTGTCACCAATAATCCCATCACCTAAAGACAAGTCCTGCAATAATGTTGTGTGTCTAACTCATCTATTTTCTCACTTGGTAGGATTTTTTATTTTAATTTCTTTCATGACATTGCAATTATATTTTATGCACTGTTGTTTTTTTTCACTTCGCTTTTGAGCACACGTTTTAAGTGCTTTGGAAACTTGGTGCACCATACAGTGAGCATGCCAAGTAGATATTTATCCCATCACAATTGTCTCCAACTAGAAGGTTCTTATAAATAAAGCTGAAATGAGCATCTTTCTTTTTAAACCTGCTTCCCAATTATTTTAGATTATTTCTTACAGAGGAATATCCAAGGGGCAAGTTCCAGGTTAAATGCTAGAGGCACCTTCACACTCCGAGGATCTACATTAAATGAGCACTGGGTTGCTGTGGAATGAAGGGAAGGACCCCGAGGAGACTCCAAAACAAGATCAAAAACTCTTGGCAGCTTTGATTAGGCAACTTCAATGGACACAGCTTCTAATTTCCTTTCTTACAATTCAGAATATTCTTTTTCCACCTCTTTCTCCAAGGACCTATGACTTTGCTAATATCGAGCAGTAGAACATCACTGCCAGTAAGAGGAGAGAGGTGTTGAGGGGGGAGAGAGAGAAACTAGAAGGGGAGGGGAGGGAAGGGGAAGGGAGGGGAGGGGAAGGGAGGGGAGGGGAAGGGGAGAGGAGAAGAAGAGGAGGGGAGGGGAAGGAGTGGGGTGGGTGGGAAGAGAGGAGAGGGAAGAAAGGAGAGGATACCATTTGCTACTACTAATTTCAAAAAAGCTTTTGAATCTTGCCTTATGTTTTTCTTCAAATATTTGCATCGTCACAAGCTGCAGAATCGGCGTAGCAGACACATCAATTTTAGCTCGCTGACGACCAGCCTCCCCTCCTGCTGTCCCAGTCGCCCTCCTGGAAACCCCTGTTAGCGGGCGCCCAGCTGAGGAACACCTGCCCCTCGCGTGAGACAGAAAAGCAGCCATGGTCCTTCTCACCCTGTGGTGGGTCAACAGGAGGATGGCACGTGGACTGGGCTCAGCGAGCTGACAGCCAGTTCTGGGGTTTGGATCTTGAGAGGGTGATGCACTCATGTGGGAACAAAGATCACTGTCATCGCCATGGTGGCCCGAGCAGAGCAGTCCACGCCTCTGCTGTGACCTCCGCTCTGACCTCCGCTGTGACCCGATGCAGCCTTTGATGGTCAGCTCTTCCTGGTGACCATCTGGCCCTCTTGCCTCCCTGAGCCCTGCTAACCACAGCTCGCCTTTCACCTAAGTCAGCAGGAGCCGGTCTTCGGTGTTTGTAGAGAGTCCTCCGCCTGGGCCCAGTGGGCAGGGCCAGGCTATATTTACAGTTTTGGACCTTATCTTAGAGCAAAGGGAAAATTACTAATGGGTAGGAGTTGTTTCAGCACAGGACTCATTACCCAGGGGCTGATGAGGGCCCGGAGACTGAATGGGCCTTAAGGGGGAAAAGCGGCCCGAGAACACGAGGGCACGTGTGAGTGAGTGTCGCCCCCCGCCCCCCCAAAGGTCAGGAGCAGAAAGACGGCTGCTTGGAGTGGCTGACACACCAGGGCTGAGCGTATTCTCACTTTCGCTTCGGAAGAGGCTCTGGATACCAGGGACGTAAAGATGGGGTGGAGAGGCTGCCACTGTGCGGTCTGGAAGTGATTGCAAGGACAGATGCGGGCGCCAGGAGAGATGCGTCATGCGGCTCCTCTGTAGACGCCACGGCTGTGCTTTGTCCAGTTCATAGGGACACAAAGAATGAATAATCTGATAGCACTCTGTTCTTCCGACGGCTCCCCACCCCTCCTGCTCATCTCTAACGTGCTAGGTAGAAAGAGGCCACCGCAGTCTAGGGCCACCTCTCCCAACTTCAACAAGGTTCCTCAACTTCACTGATGAGCTTCTCCTGCAACTCTGGTTAAACACCTAGTTCCCCAGCTCTGCCCCCAGAGACCCTGACTCAGAGGGTCAGGGTGGAACCCAAGAATGAAGTTCTGTCCTATGATTTTTGTCATCACATGGGTTTGAAGAACACCACTGTAAAGGTTCGGACCTGCTGAAGGTGCGAATAGACACCTAGTAGGGACCTTCCTGGTCATCGATGGTACCACCCAGAAGAGGTGCGTGAAGGCCAGAGTGGTGATTCTTGACCTCACACGCACCAGCAGCTCCCAGGGGGCCTTGAAAAATGCAGATTGCCGGTCCCAGCTCCAGAGGTTCTTATTTAGAAGGTCTTGGGGTCTGAGAATTTGGATATCTAACAAGTTCTCAGATGATGCAGAAGTTGCTGGTCCTGGACCACACTTTCAGAATGAATTATCTTGAAAAAGAAACATGTCCACAAGCTTTCAACACATTGGACTCAGGCCTTGGTGATTATCAGTCACCAGGCCTCCAAAGAAACCCCCCTCCCAGTCAACCGCCTGCCAGAGCAAGAGGATCCTCTATCACAACTGCACACCCCAAGGCATCAGGGACCAAGCCCCTGCCCAACATATTAGAAAATAAAATCTGGAATTCTCAGGGCAGTCATCAAGTGATAGAGATAGAGTCCAAATCCTAAGCCTCTTCGGATTGAGTAAAGAAGGCAGTGGGAGGCTGAAGGGGGGTGGATGCCTGTTCCAGGTGATGGTTTTACAGTAGGGCTGTGGGAGACTTGTGGCGGAGTCAAAGCAGGGAAACTGAGGCAAAAACACCGGGACCCCGGGACACCCCCTCCTACATGTTAGGGAAAGGGGGGCTGAGATGTGGGGTTCATCATGCTGGAGGTGGTGTCAGGATGGGGACCAGGGATTGTGGACAGAGCCAGGCCAGAGCTTTAGGCTCCACTCTGCCATGCTCTGGGGGACGCCAACATGCTGAGATAGGACCACGGGGCACAGTGCGTGTGATCTCCCTCCCCAGGGGCCTCTTAAAGGCCAGACCTGCAGATGCCAAGTTCCCAGCGCTGTTCATGAAGTGCCTCTTCGTACTCATTCCACCCCATGAGTAGGCACCACAGACTAAGCTTGTCCTTTCCCGGACAGGAATCCGGGCGCAGAAAAGCCAGGGATCCTGACAGCGTGACAGGGTGAGCACTCGGTGGGGCCACCTTTCAGAGCCGGGCCATCGGACCACAGAGGCGACACAGAGGCCTAACCTCAATGTGCCCCTCATTTCCTTAGCAAAATATGTGTTTCTTGACCATCTGCTGCCTTCAAGTCACTATTTTAGCCACTTGGGGCAGGAACGAGAGAAGAGGGTGATATACAATAAGACAGACAATCTCCCTGCCGTGACAAAGACCATAAGCTGTAGGGTGGCGGCCCACCCACAGCCGACTCTGACACGGGGCGGGTTACGAGGACGGGTGTCTATTCCAGCTGAAGGCTATGGGGACACAGAAGAGAGAACTGTGAGAGCAGATGGCAAGTCTTGGAGAAGGTGATAGAGGAGGCCTTAGTCTCGGCCCTAAATGGACTGCAAGCAAAATAGGTAAGTACACAAACAAATACATGAATAGTCCTTCCAAGGCTGGCACTTGAAAGACATTCTCTTGGGGGAAGACGCAGCTGATTCTGAGGCCCTGGCCTCATTTTCTCAGATTCCCTTCGCTCTGCAGCCCCTCTGGTTCCCACCATCACCACCCCGCTGGCCTCACAGGGTAGTAATCTTCACACACTGCAGCGCAGGCAGAAAAGTCCTCTCCATTAACTCCTCCGCTGTACAGCCGAGGCGAGGCTGGAGTTAGAAATAATGAAAATCAATAGGCCTTTTACTAGCTGCTCAGGAGCAGAAACAAGAAAATAAACAGTCCTGTAATATCAGAACGTGGTCTGAGAGGCTGCGCCGTCCGACACGGAGCCCCTGGGGACAGGGCTCCACGCCTGACTTCTCCCAGGCCCTGGTCTCCCCGGGCTCAGCAGGTACTATTTTCAACCCTACCTGTTGTCCAGACTCCTCACAGTCTAGACGCAGCGATGGAGAATGTCCGTGCTTGGCTCTGGTGCCTGCCCTCTCAGGGCCAGCCTCCTGTGCTCCATGTCACCTCGCCTCCAAGTACTTGGAAGTGATTGGCTTTCCTCTCTGGCCTTTCATCTCTTTATGGACTTTCACAGAACAGCATGGCCACCTCGTCTGAAATCAAGTCTGGAAGCTGCCATTGGTTAACAGCATAAATTAGATCTAGCATTTAACCCTTCTGGGTTTCTGTTTTTCTGTTGGTAAAATTGGGGGTCTGAATGAGTAGTTAGCTTAGTCCCATTTCTGATCTCTCCATAATTCTAGGGCCTCCCATGGGCGTGATCCAAGTTGCTTGTAGCATATGTTTTGCCTCAGCAATAATACATTAAGGGAAATGGCCTGAACCGAAAAGGTCAAGTCTAAGAGGAGGGCCCATGTCCCTAAACTCAAAGGTCCTTTTGATTTTAACGAACCAACCTGAGTGAGTGGGACCTAAGCTCCTGGATTCTCTATATGTTTATGCATAGCATTTAAAGTACATTAAGATGAAGGGAATCTAGGAGCCCTTTCGGTCTCTGGCCAGCTCAGCTGCATGTAAAAATAGCATGACTGTAAAACACAAAGGCCGAGTCATCAGCTTCTCCCTCAGGCACCAGCGTCCAATCTCTGACATCGGAAATGACAAGCAGGATTGACGCTAGTCTCATGACATCAAGCACTTTCCCGGGAACTACAAACCATGGCCTGGGGTCATCCACCAATGGGCCATCAGTACATGTATGCAGGTGACTCTTAGTCACTGGTACTTACAAGTTTCTTTTTATATGTGCAGATGAGCACAGAATTTTAATATGATGATGGCAAGGCTGGTGCTAGGAAAGGAAAAGAACCCTAGTGGAAAAAACCTAATGCCTGGGGTGACCCCACTGACATCACCAATATCTATTATTGTGTTGAAGGTCACACTACTGGCTGCAGGTCTCCATTAAGGGGCCTAGGACATTAGATGCTTCTCCTTTGGCGGGAGGTCTGGGAGAACCAGGCCTGGAAGATACAGGTGTAACAGAACCAAGGCGGAAATGCCTCCCAATGAAAGTGAGGGAGAGATCAAGACTTGGAACCCTGATCAATAGAGAATCAGAGTTCGGACACTGGGAGGGCAGGAACCAAACACTCAGGCCTGGTTACAGAACCAAGGGAGCCAAAGGGTAGGTAAAGAAGAGACCCGGACCATTGAATGAGGTAGGTGAGAAGGTCATGCTGCGCAAATACTAGAGAAAAATCTCTATTGTCTGAGGTTGGATATTAGGTGGCCTTTCACATCCTGGTATTGTGGTACATGGGATTCATCTAAGGTTCTATAAGTTGACTCAACCTGCCAAAAAGAGACAATGGGTGTGTTTTCTGGGCTTCATGATGTCATGGGCTTCCAGCTGAATTTGGTTTCTATCACCTGATTTCATGGAATATTAGTTTCATATTGCTGAGTAACAATCTGCAACAAACTTAGCTGCTTATGAAACACACATTTATCATAACACAGTTTCCGTGGATTAGGAGTCCAGGCCTGAATTGTTGGGCTCTTTGCTTCAGAGTCTCATCTGAAAACTGCAATCAAGGGGTTGGCCAGGGCTGCAGTCTCACTTCAAGGTTCAACTGGGGAAGGACCCCCCTCCAGGCCCATGTGACTGTTGGCAGCATCCACTCTCTCAGGCTGTTAGACTGAGGACCTCAGTGTCTTGCTGACTGTCACTTAGAAACTGCCCTCAGTTCCTTTCTTTCCTCCACAGGGCTACTCCCAACACACATCCTTCTTCATAGCCAGCGAGGGAGAGTCTCCTAGCCCAACAATGTTACAGCCTCATGTGATGTAATCATGGACATGCAATCACATCTATCACTTTTGCCATATTCTAGGAGTTTGATGCAAGTTAGAGGACACAGCCACACTCAAGCAAAGGAACTTAGCAACAGCATGAATACTAGGAGGTGGAGATCATGGGAGCCAAGTGTCACACATAAATAAAAGATGCTTGTTGGTGCTAGATCTCAATGCTACCCTTCTGTTCTCCTGAATATAAATAAAGACACCGTAGTAGGTGATTCAGTCAAGTACAGGCTCCTGGACCAGATGATGGGGTCCCTAGTCATGCCAGAGTTGATGGGACCTGGTAATTCTCCTGTGTGGTGGCTCGTAGCTGAATGCCCACTCTCAGAAATAAAGCCTTTCTTTTCCCAAACAGACAGGACCTATGAACCAAGTAAAATGAGGCGGAAAATTTAATAAAGAAAAGTGTTAGGATGTACATTTGGGTTCCCTAAACCCACTGCACAAGTTGAGGCAGAGCTTGGCAATAAAGGCTTGTAAATAAGGCTTAAGGGATTGGGTTGACTCCATATGAGTCAGCAGCGAGAAGTGGCTGCCAAATACAGCAAAGGCTCTGTTAGCCTGTGTAATTAGTCCAGATAGAGGACTGGCCCAGAGGAGGTGACCCTTTCTCACTTGTGGTGCTCTGACTCCACATGGGGGCTGAGGCTAATTCCATACCCCACATCCTAGGAGAGACATGGGTAGGTTAGAGCACCTGCCAAGGGGCGTCCCCAGGAGGTGGAGGGGGCTGGACTCGTGGAAGACAATGAAACAATGATGACAGAAATAGTCCATCGGTAACGAAAACTCCCGAAGTGGGCAGTAGCATTGTCTTAAAACTCCAGAAGGCTGTACTACAGATGAGGCGTTGGGAGTTTTACATGAACCCAAGGAACAGGGCCAGTGCCCGTAATGGAAGGCCCGGAGGATCGGATTTCTGCTCAGGGTGATAATCTCCCAGCGGGCAGAGCTGCCACAGTGAAGGACAGATACTCATCCCTGGAGGTCTTCACTGAGTCCTTTGTCACCCAACAAACATTTATCAGTTCCGCCGCCTGCCAAGCACCTAACTAGACAGATGCTCACCAAAGAAGGTGCCTTCCCTGTCTTCAAGAAACGTCCCTTCAACAAGACGGGTGAACAAAACAGTTTCAAGGAAAGACTGGACGTGACAGCAGGTCCCCAGCCTCAGACACTTGGTTCTTGCTGGTGTCCCACGAAGCCTCCTTTCCAGCTGAGTCCCCGTGGCTCCACGTGGTCTCATCCTGGGAACCGGGGTGAAGGAACTTGAAATGGAAGAAGAGAAACAAAGCTGGAAATGGTTTGCCTTAGAAAGCTCCCCCGCAGGCGAGTTAACCTGCTCACGTCTTACGGAAGCACGTCACGTCGCCGGCCCCCAACACCAGTGGGCAGCGAGGCGCCGTCTCGCCAGGGGGTAGAGACACACAGCAGGCGCCGGTGCATAACCCCCACAGCGAGGCCAGAGCAAACAGCAGAAAGACACAGTAGTTTCCTACGAGACCCTGGGAGACATTCCGTGGGGGCCGAGAGGACAAGAGTTTGTGAAAGACACGACTCTTTCAAAGGAGCCTCCATCAAGGATGGGGGAGACCATTTTGGGGACACTCTTGGGCCAACCACTCTCCCTCTCTCAAATCACTCTAATCACACACTCAGGGGTGGGCAAAAGAAGGTTGGCAGCTGTAATACACATAAATAATACAATAATAAAGAATAATACAAGAATAAACGCTGCGTTTTGCGTGCTCACAGCGCTAAACCTTGTGTCCACGCCTGGACACTCTTAATAGTGTCGCACGTTCCGGGGCGCAGGTTGGTGGGCCAGTGAGCTCTGATCTGCCTGGGCCGCTTTTCTTGCCCAGAGAGACAAGTGAAAAAATATAGAAACTTTGCACTGCGGGAGGGAACTCTACAGCCATTGAAATGAGGCGAAGGGAATTTAACAGCTGAGAGGCTGCCTCTGGGAAGGGCCAGGTCATCGGGGGGGGGGGGGGGGGGGGGTGAGTCCAGAGAGAAGCGCGAGACAAGACGCTGAATTTCATTGGGGGCCAGGGGGACGGTGACAGCAGCTATTCTCCTTGAGAAACAACAAACGGAAGGTTGTCATTTTGGGTTGTAAAAGACGAAATTATGGTTCTCCTCACGCTCCCCTCCTCAAAAGAGAATTTATTTAATGTATTTGTGAAAATTTCACACATGGAGGCAGAAAAGCAGGCTGATTAGAGTTTGTTTGTTTGCCATTAAGAAATGCTCTCTGCCTTGGCCGCGGGAGCAGAGCCCTTCCCTTCCCGACGGGGAACAAGAGGAATTGTCCCCATTTCCCCGAGCGCGGCTGCTGGGCAGAGGGGAGCTGGATGGGGCAGAGAGGGACACGTAGCCTAAAAGGCTTCACTGATCACACTGCACATCCTTTAATTTTTAATGCACTTTATGTCTGAGTTCGGGGAGGCGTTGTGTTTGTTCACCTACTGGTTCAACATCATTCGGCTGAAACTTTGGGAATTAATATGCCAAACGCCAGCTGCACTGTGCAGTGCGTGAGGTGAATGCGGCTTCGGTAATTTTCAACTTGAATCGCACCTTGCTCTCCTCAGAGGAAAAGAACAGGGTTTTTGTTTGGTTTGGTTTTTTAATAGTTTTAAATTGATTTTAGAGAGGAGAGGAAGAGAGCGGGGTAGAGAAACAGAAGCATAGATGAGAGAGAACATGGACTGGCTGCTTCCTGCACGCCCTTACTGGGCATTGAGCCCTCAGCCTGGGCATGTGCCCTGACCTCTTGCTTCATGGGTTGACACTCAACCACTGAGCCACACCGGCCAGACACAAACAGGTTTAATACCTTAAAAGTAGCGTGGGGATTGTAAGAAAATGACAGCAGCGATTCTTTGTAAAGCTACCCCTGGAGCCCCAGGTGGACACCATTAAGGGTGACTGTGGTGAGTTCCTGTCCTTCTGGAAGGGTAAAGTCACTTTGTCCTAGACGAAGGCAGGTGAATGGAAGTTAGAAGGCCTCTTGCGAGTCCTGTGTCCACAACCTGCCAGCACTGTGATCTTGGCAATCACCACAGTAAACGTCTGTTGAGCACTTAACCTACGCACCCAATGGTTCTAAGCTTTTATGTGTATTGACTCATATGATCCTTATAACAACATTATGTGAGATAGGCATTATTAGTCTTCCCATTTCATAGATAAGAAAATGGAGATACAGGGACTTGCCCTAATATATAAAGGTCTTCTATAAATCAATAACAAAAAGATAAACAACACAATACAAAAATGGGCAAAAGACATAAACAGGCACTTCATAAAACAGGATATCCCAGTAGTCATCAAACATAGGAAACTGTGCTCAACTTCATTTGCACAAAAGTCCAAATTAAAACCAAATGACACAGTACTGCATACTTAACAGAATAACTAAAATTAAACACAATGCTTCCCAGGGCTGGGAGGAAGCAGAGTGATGGAAACTCACATGCTACTGCTGGGAGTGAGTGGGTTTAACTTCTTTGGAAAACATTCTGGCATCAACCACTCAAACTGGGCAGTTAACAAGCCACTCCCAGGTGTAGAGTGAGAGCAAATATCTCCACCTGTGAACCAAAAACCATGCACAAGGGTGATCGCGGGAGCCCGACTTGGGAAAGTCCTAAGCTGGAAACAACCCAAATGGGTTCCCATCCACAGTGGGAAGCCTGAGGGCATTCAGGGAACTCATAGAACATCATGCCACTCGGAACAAGGCACTCGGGCTCCATGCAGTGAGTGACTGGATTTCATACACAATACTGAATGAAAGGACGGAGCACAGAGTGTACTGATTGGTTGCATTTAAATAAAGTACCAGAGTTGGCGAAACTAAACAAGCTAGCCATCTTTACATTAGTTTACAATAATGTAAAGTTTACAATAGTGATACTTGATCACTTTAAATATAAAATGCTATTATTTTTTCATTTACGGGCTACGTTGTCTGAGCACCAGTGCATTCTGTGAAATACGTATTACTACCATAAAGTAGAAAAGCTACATACGGCTAGCTCCTGTGAGTGTCATTGCAAACCCTTGCATAAGAAACGTGTATTAAAAATGAGGAAAGAGAGACTTCTCAGAGCTTTGGCTTTATTTTAAATCTGGAATTGAATCAAGGCTTAGAAAGGGGGAGGAAGCACTGTCGATTGTCAAGGACAACAGTGAGTGCCACACTCTAGAGGACTTCAGTGGGGACTCCAAGAAAAGTCACATGTGGCTTGAAGCTGAGAGTTCAGGGTAGACGTGAGAGTGTGAAAACCACAGTACAGATGCTCCTCAGACCTTCTGAGTGTGCAGAGGGCAAGGAGCTCATGGTGGTTATTAGACTGAATGGTAACTTATCTGTTCTTGCATGTCTGTGAGCTCCTTCAGGTAAGGGATTACATTTTCTTAAATTTAATAAAGTAAATAGCTTTATATATTCAATTTATTTTTATAAATCTTTGCCCATATACCTACCACAGGGCTGCTACATAAGACACACCCAGTGTTTCAACAAAAGTGACCGGACTGGAGCTGGAGAGAGAAAAAGCTCTCTCTCTCCTCTCTCTCTCTCTTAATTCTGCAAAGAGTTTGAACCTCCCAGTATCCTTGAAAAATGCCTAAAAGAGAAAGGCATCAAGACCTGCTCATCAAAGCATCAGTCAGCTTTAGTCCCAGCAAACCTAGAATCAAAGAGTGCGCCCAATTTCCCATGGTCCTGAGGAATTCCAGGGGGGCAGGGTCCAATGCCGTGCACAAGGGGGCCACTTCGGGCCTGCAGTATTGCAATTCTTTGGGCAAACTCAGGCACGGGATCAGAAATCAAAGCCGTGTGTTGTCTAGAGTTGTTTATCCAACACAAGAAAGGGGCTGTGAGGCTGGGTGTGAAACTGCATTTTTATCATCTCGCCTCACCTGATTCAATGAGACATTCATCCTCTGCAACGTCTCACCTACGAGGGGCCGACCTCGCCATCAGATGACACGGGAGCCCAAGGTCCCTTCAGGGCCTTTCCAAAATGCTTTCATTTCTTTTGAAATCAGAAGAAAAATTAGCTTCTAGGTCGCCGAAAATATTTAAATAAATAAGAATAATATGCTCATCTTTACACCAATGCAGTCATAATATGTAATTTTTAGCTAATTTATTTATTTTGTTGAAGGATAGGTCCCACAAGGACAAAAGTTATCATTCCACCCAGTAACCACATGTGCCAGGAGTAGATGGGTGTCATAAAAGGGAGAAAAATCCTGTGTTCAGAAAAAACATCAATCTGTTAATCATAGGTGGCCGGATTGTTCTCAAGGACATACAGGTAAAGGCGGGGGAGTGGGGCGGGGCTGGAGGGGGGAGTCATGTGATGGCTGAGCTGAGTTGGGAGGAACCAGAATCCTTCACAAACCCCATGTTTGGGGGATATGACCCTCATTTCTCTCTTGCAAGCCCACTGCTCTGGCTAATTAGCAAGTAAAAGAAATAGAACTCTAGACCTCAGCACCATCAAATTAGAGGAGTTATTTGAAGGTGCTACTTTTACACAGTGTAGTCACACCCTCTTTGTGTTGGTCAAAAGAGAGAAAAATATCTTTCAAACCCAACGCCCTCCTCTCTACCCAACAGCCCCAGGACAGTGGCGTTTCATAGCCGCTCTCATCTATTCTACACACCATCTCTTTTGTGCAGACAGGGACACACAATTACCACTGGACAACACACATCAAGCTTTCTATACAACAAGGACCTTTTAAAAACGCACTTGACTTTCAGGTGATTCAGCAGGAAGAGCCATTAGTGCACCATCTAAATCAGGACTTGGAAAGTTTCTTAAAATCGGATTTTTAACCTGATCCCAATCTCCTCTGCTTATAAAGAATCCCACTGGACTGCTTAATATTCGAGCTATTAACCTGAAAGATTGAAATGGCCATTATGGGAGGAAAGGCTTTACAGGGGCGCCCCACGGACAGGAGTTACAGATAAAATCACATGGAGCCCAGGCAAGTAGGGGGGCTATGGATGCTGGCATCTGCCCCGGAGCAAGCTCTTCCCTCCCCCATCCCAGCGCCCCTCCTCCTGGCCTCCTCCGTCACACACCTGGGGAGAAGACAACCAAACATAAAAGAAAACAAGCAAACCACTCAATTAGTTTTCATGGGAAGGGCATCTACCTTGGATGAATCTCCTCCTTTGCTGGTGCCCTAATTACTCCCACTCACTGACGCCATGACTTTAAACTTCTGTGCTTTGTTTTTGTAAAATGAATAAATCATAGTTTCTAAGAAGGTTGGTGCAAAGACAAAATGGGCAACTCATGTAACCCGTCTGGCACAGTGCCTGGCACAAAAGCCTTGGATCCCTCTCAGCTGGTCTTATGACTGATTGTTGACCAGACTCACAGGTGAGTTGCTTTGTTTCCATTTCACTCCTTCAGCCTTCATCTTCTGCAGAACACAATTTGCAACTTAGCTGATGTCAGCGAGTTTGGGTAGTAATAGGTCATGGGTGTTAGTCTTATCTCTCCTTGAGATATGATTTTCTGCTCCCTCAGGGCAGTGGCGATGTCTTAACTTTCCATAGTGCCTGGCCTAGTGTAGAACGTATACCAGGTGCTCAATAAAGACTTTGGTATGTTCTAATATAAACATCTACTAACACCCTCTGATTTTCCAGTTGGTGACACTGAGGAAGAGGGTCTCCAGCCATACATTGAAGAGTGATGGCGACTTTTCCAGTTGACCACCACTATGTCTCACATGAGCCCCAATTTGGACACTGACAGCTTTGAATTGAAATGGAGACATGTCTGACCTAAACCATGACTCCTTGAGGGAAGTTAAGTTTAGAAGCCCATCTCCACCCCCATTTTTTTGAGACTACACTGTTTCACACACCATGCAAGATTTTGGGAGAGATAATTAAGTTATGGTCTCCATGCTCAAAGCCCTTCTAATCTAGTGGGGAAGACAGATCTCTAAGCAGATACTTTCACTAAAATGTTGATGTTATAGTGATATTCATATGCCTGTTAGGAAATCTAATTCGTGCCCAGAAGAGGTCAAGAAAGGGGGCTTAGGAGAAATGACAAATGTATTGGCAGAGACATAAAACTAAATGAAAACAAAAGAGCCAATTAAAACTGTCTTATTTATCAAAACATAAGAACAGCGATCATTGATCAATGAATGTTGGCTGAAATGAAAAAATGAGACAAGTTAAATTCCAGTCCTCAAATTGTTGTCACTTGCTAGATCTGCTTGGAGTCACTTCTTGCAAATGAAACTTCTAACAGAGACTCAGGGCTGGGACCTGCGTCCTAGTTCCTTTTGGGGACTTGCAGTGGGAGACTAAGCAGATCCCTTAACCCGCCTATGGCTCCCTGGGTGCAAATCACACTGCCAGCCTCCCTTTGCACCTGGCAAATGAGCTATGAGATTCAGACTCTGGGCACAAAAGCACTTTGAACTCTCATGGAAAAGTAATCTTAGCAACTTAGAACATCAAAGCCGCTCCTTATTTTGAAGAACTCATGATCTGCACTGGGCTTAGCTGCTGGTAGGAGCTTAAGGACACCAGTAATTGGGAAAGGTTTATCTTACACTACCTACCATTTGACCCACACAACCTCATGCATGGTTTTATACAGCTTCATAGAATGGGGGAAAAAGCACTTCTTTTAAAGCTAATGTAAATTTAAATGCTAAGGCTCTTCCGAGTGGAGCTTTAAATTGACTTTTTAAAAATTCATATAAATATATAAATATGTATATTTTATTTATTAAATATATATTTTAGACATGTCAACATTAGTCTAGCTCAAAGAAGTAGCCAAAGGCATTAAAACCCCTAAAAGCTTATTTTCCAAAATAAAGCTTGGCACTGGCCTCAGATGTTTCTGGCCTTGGCTTTATCAGATGGCCAGAAAATGCTGGTCATTGCTTTGATTTTTGAAAGGGCAGCCAGCAGCATTAGGAGTAAAGAGGTCAATCTCCTATGGGAACCATTCCTAAGATGGGAGTGTTTTTAAACCCAGCAAAGTTAATGAAAGATTGGCAAAACTCAAGCGACCTATCTGAATTCTTCCAAATATTTATCTTCCAAATATCTAAGATGTGGAAGATCTGCTGAAATCTCATCTTAAAGAATTAATGCACTTGGATGTTTCTTTGGCATTTATTAAAAACCAGTGTGCTGGCCTGCCGTCGAGGTGACCTGCTTTGGCTGGGGTAGGCGGGTAAGCAGGCAGCCCAGCTTCTTAAGGCGACTCCAAACCCACGGCCCTACACATCTTAAACTTGAAGTCGCACTGCCTAAAGCTGGTGGGTTCTCACGCAAAACCTCCCGCCTACCCGACCTCGGGGAGGCGCAGGGAGACCCCGCGTGGTTTCAGGGCTGGCGTTTGCAGTCCGTGCGCCCGCAAAGCACAGCTGATTCCCCGCGCTCGCGGGTAGCTCGGCGCCCGGCGCCGGGCGCGCAGCCGAAGGGAGAGGGCGTGCGCATGGCGACCCGCAGCGCCGGGGCGCGGGCTCCGCGCGCGCCCCCGGGCCTCCCGCGCCCCCGCCCGGCCCCGCCGCCTCCCCCTGCTTCCCGGCAGGTGCGGCTCCGGAGCATCCGAGGCTAAGGCGGGTCGCCTGCTGGGAACGCAACGCGGGGTGGGTGCGGACGCCCGAAGGAGGGGCGCAGGTCCCGAGGACCCTGAGGGACTGGAGAGCGGGGAAGGGGTGGCCTCGGGGTTCGGACCTGCCTTTTCCCAGCGGGAAGGGAGTGGACGCGACGCGCCTGGTCTGCGGCGGAGGCACAGTCACCTTTCCCGGACCGGCCCCGCCCTCCCTGCCGCGCTGGTCCCGCCCCCTTGTCCTGTCACCGAGGGGTGGCGGCTCCTGTGGGCGGGGCGACCCCTCCCGTACCTGCGGGCGGTCCCGCGCCCGGCGGGCGGCGCGCAGCGGCGAGCGGAGCTCCCAGGGCCCCGGCGCAGCAGCGGAGCGCGCGGGCGGCAGTGGGCGCTCGCGGTCTTCCTGCGCCCGACGCGCTCCCCGCGGGCGGCCCCGCGCCCCGCCTCCCGCCCCGCCTCCCGCCCCTCCCTCCGCGGGGCTGGTCTCCCCGCCTCCCGCCTGCAAAGTCGCTGGCGCGCTGGCAGCCACGAGCCGACGCCGCTCTCAGGGCTCTGGCTGCCCGCGCCCCTTCTCTGCCACCTGTCCCGGGGTGCCCCGAACCTCGCTCCGCCGGCCGCCGGGGCTCGACGGCGCTGCCCATGGCCCGGCCCGAGAGCCGACTCCTGGCGCCGGACCGGCTGGAGCGCAGCGCAGCTCAGGTGAGTGCGGAGCTGCCCGGCTGGGGCCGCCCGGCTGCGGAGTGGCAAGACTTGGGGCGCTCGGGGGTGCCCCGACCTGGAGTCCGGGACTTAGGGCAAGCGCAGGGCCCAAGGTGAGTCGGGGCTGGAGCGAGTGTAGTGGGTGCAGGTTTCCCACCCGCCTCACCTCCTGCCTTGCGCCCCCCCCAGCTCTGCGAGTCCGGAGGGACTGTTTCATTTTTGCCGGCAGGTGTCCGGGTTCCTGACTCTTCTGTTCTGGGTTTTTTGCCCTGGCTGAGTGGGAGGCTCGATCCCGCCCGCCTCTGCTCCCCAGCACTGTCGGGGAAAGCGGGAGCGCAGGGCGCCGCGGAGCCCGGGTACCCCTTGAGCTGGGAGCTGGGGCGCGGATGCCGTCAGCAGAAAGTCCTTCGGTCGGGGGAGCATCCAGGGTGGGGAACCGGGGTCTGGTTTGCTTCTGCCTTCGGTTGGAGTGGAGCAGATACGGGGCATCTCCCGAAGGGCGGGGATGCTCGTGAGCATAGAGATTGAGGCGACGGCCTGACAGCAAATAGCCCCCCCCCATGGCACTCGTGCACGGTCCTGATTATTCCAGTTACTTTTTACCGCCCCCCCCCCCGCACCCTTTCCTGCCTCTGTTTCTATTTCGAGCACCCTGGGTGGCGGCCGCGGCTGAGGGTGGGGGAGGCTGGGCGCCAGCCTGCGGTGGGCGCCGGGAGCCCCGCTCAGAGCGGAGGGCGCCCCGAGGAGCCCGACGGCCCCGGTGCGCTCGCGGGCGGGGCGGCGGACCGCGCGCTGCTCCCCGCCGGCCCCCCTGCTCCGAGACCTCGGGCAGAGCCCGTGCGGGGTGGGAAGCTGCGGATCGGGAGCCGGGGTGCGGGCGCCGGTGCGTGTGCTGGTCGCCGGTTTTGGGTGGCGCTGTAGGTCTCACCGCTCAAGGACTCGCGTCCGCGCTTCTGGCACACATGGGCCCCTCTCCCGAGGGGGCGCATCCCTCCTCCGCTCGCCCCCTACTTTGCCAGACCAGTGGCTCCCTCGCTTCGCCCTGCGCAGGTCTCGCTCCTCCCCCAGCGTTATCCGCCGGCTATTTTTATCCAGTACTTGTACCAAGACGCTTTGAGGGGGGTTTTGGGGAGCGGAATCCAAATCCACTGTCTTTTGAGTTGCGCTCCCAGAAGCGGTCCCCCTGCGTGCCGGGGACCTCGGAGCCCAGTGCGCCCGCTCCTCTGGCAGCCAGAGCGCTGGGAACCTGGTACCACCGGCTCCGCTGCGCCGCCCGCCGGGGAGCCGGCCCCGGACGCGTCCCCTGCGCCTGGGCGCCGGTGCCCTGGGGGGCACGAAGGATGCTTCAGGTCTGACTTTTGCGTTCTCGCTTTGTAGCCAAATCTCACCTTAATTTGTTCAAATGCAATTACCAACTTCCACTCAAAGGTTAATTTCAGGAATTCCATCTTAAAAAAAAAAAAAATGGGGGGGAGACAACCCAACTTCTGCCTCCCTGCGTTTGTCAAGCCCACCCTTCCGCGTTGGGGATTCTCACTCTGCTTTCTGCTCTCCTAACGATTGGGAACAATTTACAAGAAGCCTGACCTGGTGAAATTCCAGATGAGCGCTTCAGTGGCCAGCCCCCGCCTTAAGCTCTGTATTTCCAGGGCTTAGATGCTTTCCTCCCTTAGGACTGCGGAAATAGTATATTGAAATGGACCATTCTGTTACATAAGGTTTCCCCAGGCTCTGGGCTGAGAAAGACCAACTTCGAAAGGAGCCTTCTGGAGTCAGTGGGTCCCTCTGACTCTATCAGCAGTTTGACAGAGGTGACAACTTTGTGACTAAGCACTCTCAAGTCAGCGGGTAATCATGACAGCAGTGTGAATGAGGATCCCTTACCGATGATTCTTGAGCGTTTTTCCTCTGCTGCACATCCAGGCCAAGGCTGCCTGGTGAACAAGGCACTGTAGCTTTAAGATGGGAGGTTTTTTTTGTTTTGGCATGGAAAACGGGTGAGAAAGTGGTACCGTGAACTTGCAGATGGAATCAGGAACACCCCAAGGCCCTTAGCTGTGTTGGTGCGCCTGGTGTGAAGCCTCAGGTCCCACGGTCTGAAGCAGTGCTTTGCACAGTGTGGATGTCCAGGACCCTTCACTAGGCCTCTGCAGTCTAGTTGGGGCTTGTCCTTTCTTTGTCAAAAGAAGTTCTCTTTCTGGAAAAGTCCCCAGAGCTCTTTGAAAGGAAAGGCCATGTGAAAGCTCCTTTTGAATTAAAATGTGATGGTGACTAGAGAGGGGCCAGGAAGATGGACTGGCTGGTGTAAAACTGCTTAATCAGTGCCCACTGCCTTTCCCAGACCGCAGCATCCGCTCCAAGTGGCACATACGCGCGTGAGCACTGAGTTCCCCCTGTTGGGGCTAGAGTTTGAGTTTGGAGGGCGGAACAGTCACATGTATTGATGTCCTGCTGGAACTGAGCCTGTACCCAGGGTCATAGCTCAGACACCAGGCTCCAGGCTGTGCCTCTCAGCTAGGGCCCCTGCATGAGACACAGTCCTGTCCTAGAAGAGTGAGGAGTTACAGCATTCTAGCTGCCGGGTGGGAAGAGCAGTAACTTTCCAGCCATTGTGGAGAGCCTCCATTTTCCCACTGGTATCGGAAAAGACCTGGGTGGTTCCCCATCACTCTGGCGTGAGTATTTTTCTTTCTTCAAATCCCACTAGTGACCCAGTGCTTTCTAGCCTGGCTGCCCTTTTCCAGTGGGGGGATGCAAGGATGAGCTGGATTTGGAGGCAGCTTCTTTCCCCAGCACACCAGGCAAAAGATTTCTCTCTCTCTGAGCCTTGGGTTCTTCCTCTGCAACACAGACGGAAAGATTAGTATAAGGAAGTGAGAAAATGCATATGGAAAGCATTTGGGTAGTTCTGAAGCACTGATGGGAATGTACAGGGTTACTTCACTAGCCTTTCCTACAAACTTTATTTTGTCTGGGTCATTGCTGATTGGAGTCTGTGTGGTGTCTGTATGAATTACACAGGCTGAACGTTAAAGGAAGCAGATTTCATACAATAGGCCAGCGTCTCCTTGTGCACACTCGACCTGAAACCCACCAGCACCAGGCCTCACTGCTTCTCAGACCACTTGTTTCTTGTTTTAGGTTCAGAGTAAAATGTTTTAAAGGAGTTTTTGTTTTGTTGTGTTCTTTTTAGCTTAATGCACTTCACATGTCTTAAGATAATATATTTTTGGAGGAAGGGGCCTGCTTGCTATTGATTAATCAAAAAAAGAAGGAAAGTTGCAGATGAGTGTATCCGTTTGGGGAAAGGTGACACAGAATCAGTTTCGGGCGATGACCTGGGTCTCCCTTGTCTAAATCTGTCATCAGCATAAAGTACTGGCTCTCGATTGCAATTTCAGCGTTGTTCAGAGTCTGTGCCCAGGACAGAGCTAAGTGCCTGGCACCTAATAGATATCTGATGAGTATTTCTGAAATTGCGAACGGATCCCTGAACGGCGTCGTCACAGCCACCCTGGGCTGTGCTCAGGCAGATGGCATCCTTTCTATTTTAAAGATCTGGGATCTGTGGATGAGAAACGTTAATTAACTTTCTGAAGGTACAAGGGATTCTAGAGTGGTTCAGGTTGGTCCGTCATTCCGCTCCCTGTGCTGGCTTGCCTTCTCCCGCCCGCCTCCACCTAGAGTCCTCGAACCCACGTGGGCTTCTGAGTTTTGGAAGGTGGCCAGCAACCAAACAGCGCTCTTAGGCAGGGGGCACTGCCGTCCTCTTGTGGAGAGACTTTTCAGTGGGAGGTGGGCTCTTGCTCCTAGTCTGTATCTCCAGGCCCTGAGCTGGGGCTTCATAGGGCTCCCGGGGGTCTTGAGGGACTAAAGAACACAAGGACAGTTGAGTGCTCACTGACCACCGTGGGCCATGAACGAAGTGGCACGTGCAGCCACGTGGATGTCCCAGGATATCCCAGGGGTGCAGTCCCCGTGGCATGATCTTGGCATGTTCCTTGGTGCCAAGGTTCCCTCCATCCTTGCCCCTTTCCAAGCCTGGCCTTTCATCTTCTCATTGATCCCTGGAGGTAATTGGACTCCCAGTAAACTCACTTTCTCTCTGAGTCAGCCTGATGTGCCGCCAGCAGACGCACAGCCTCTCACGATTCACCTCCAGGCCTGCCTCCCGCATGAGGCCTCCTCTGCTTCCTCTGCCTGCAGGGAATCCGCTCCCAGCTTTCTCAGGCCGTTAGAGTAATGCTTACTGGGCCATACTTTGTCAATAGTTATGTGGAACTGTGAGAGCTCTAGAAAAATGAATGCATTCTTCCAGGGAATGGCCTGAATGTAACGGAAATAGATCCCAGTGGGCATCTTTTACTTTTTTTCCCTCCACGTTGCATGTTTTTTGGTAGCTTTCCAGCAGGGGTCGCAGACTCTAGTGCATTTCAGCAGCACAAGTGTAACAGCCTTGGAAACAGGCTTGGGCCTGGGCCTGGGCCTGGGTGAGGGGGGTACTGTGGCTCAGACCCAGCTCAGGGGGCCCCAGGGGGGCCTCAGGCTCAGTATTACCAGATCTATTTTGTGTGTTTTTGTTTTTGATTTCAGGATAGGCTGTAAGTTCACAATTTTATATAGAATCTACTGACTTTTAAGTACCAGCAGCTAATTCAATATTTTTAAAATAATACCACATGGGTCAAACAAAACGTCTCTGTAGGTAGGCCTCCTATTTGCCCACAGGCCCCCAACCTCTGGCCTCTGGTTTGGGGGGATAGAGAAGAAATTGGCTGCAATGTGTGACTTAGTGAAATCAGTTACGGAGAATGTCAAGGCCAGGATGTGTACCCAGAGTGCAGTGTAAGACTGTTCCCGTGAGTAGCCTTCACATTTACAGATGTTTGTGGTGTTCCTTTCCCTGCCCCAGTCAGTGGTTACAACGATCAACTTTATTCTTTTAACACGTGTTTATTGGGCTGCAACCATGTACCAAGTGATGTTCTACTCGCTGATGACACTACAGGGAGTAAAACAGATGGGAATCCGTGCCCTGGTGCTTATCTTCTAGTGGAGGAGACAGATACAAGCGAGATTAAGGAGTAAAATCTACCCCGTGTTAGGTAGTGATGTGCTAAGGATAATTACAAATCGCTAGAGGGCCATATGGTGTCAGGGAGCCGGGGTAAAACCAAGGATCTCAAAGTTTAGTCTCTGACTCACTATAACCAAAGTCAAGTTTCATGGTCCCACAGGCAAGACTTTTAGGTGTGGGAGTTTGGACCCTTGATTATATTCTGGGAGTTGCTATTGTGGGTAAACCCGTGATAACAGACTATATTCTTAATTTTAATGAAATTGACAATTGAGCACATTTATCAAGACCCCACCGTGTGCCACTGGGTTAAGTCTGGAAAACATGAATGAACAAAGGTGGGCGAGGAGTGTGGGAAGGAGTCTTTACTGTTGAGTTTTGATGCTCTGAGCTCTGACGTTCAGTGTCTTCTCAGTCGAGCACCTGACTTGGGCCAGGAGCAGTTCAGGTCTGTGCTCCTCACCTAGAAGCCGGCACCCGATCGTTAGCGAGGAATGTTTGAAGCCTTAATCCCTTTACCCGGGAAAGACATTTTGTATTACGAATTTTCCTTTTTGTATCACCAAAAAAAACGAAGTATTTAAAAAATGTGTTGTATGTGTGAAATGTACTTGTGCCCCTGAATTCTGATAGCCCCGTCTCGGACCTGCCCGGCGCTGCTGTTCAGTGCTGTTGCCAGGGAGGTGGTGCCCAAGGTGAAATGAGTTCTGGTTCTTGAAGACCCTGCAGCCTGGCGTGGCGGGCAGACACGGTAGCGGGTTTTACTAGGAGGGTAAAGGCATCGTGTCTGGGCCTCTGCCGGTGTCCTTCGCAGGCCCTCCCTGAGAACCCATCCCCTTGTCGCCCGTGGATTGCCTTCACTGCAATGCTTCCTTCCACTGCGGGCCTCTGTTACAGTTCTGTTTATCTCTCACTTCATGGGCTCCCCGCTCACTGCCTCCCCTTCAGAGTAGCGCCCCCTGAGAGCAGGATGTGGACGGGATGTTTCTCCCGCAGCTTCTGCAGCACTGGCTGTGCTCTCGGTAGTTAGTTGCTGAGAAAATGACCAGGAGGGAGCATCCTGTCTGGGGGAATTTGGGAAGCTTGCAAGGGGGGAGGAATGTTTAAGGAAAGAGAGGCAAGGAGAGAAAAGCCAAAGGAGGGTGACCACAGAGTCAAAGTCGATGGAGCCCCGAGCCCTTATTGACACTCACTTGTCCATTTGGGGGACTCCCAGTGTGGTCGGCCCAGGTGAATAGCTGCCCCTGAGCGCAGGCCTTCGCTGAGCCCGTTCTGGCCGGCCGTGCGAGAGCACTCTGCTATGAAAAGAGTGAAACCAAGTAAAGATCGATGGAAAAGATGAAACAAAAGAATAAGAAATATGTAAGTGGTAATTCTTTACTATTATATAGTGTGATGATACCCACCGCCTCCTTCGTCTCCTGTACCCAGCCCTTCAGGGGAGATGGAAGCGCGTAGCATCTTCATTTCATGCTAAAGGTAGCTGAGGTTTGGAAGTCAAGCACCTATTCTCAGACCTTCAGAAAGAAAGGCTGCAGACCCTGGACCCCGGGCCGGGACTTCCCACCTGCCGCGAGTGGACGGCTCAAGGTGGAGACTCCTGAGGTCCCCGGAGGACCGAGTGGCCCACGTTTTCTATAAGGCAGAGAAATATATTTAGATTTAAAACATTTCCCTCCGTCTCCTTTATTCATCAGGAACTTCCATTTCAGCACTTTCCGGGCTGCATTTTGAGAATTGTTGCATCTCCCCTAGAATTCCCGCAGATTAGGTTCACCGTGCAGCGGATGGTTTTATGTAAATGCCCTCACTCTGTGCTTTGGGAGAGTAAATCGGAGCCCTGTCTCAGCAGTTAGAAGACAGTGGAGGAAGGTGGATTGCGGAGGCAGCTGAAATGAAAAGGCGAGCTCGCCTGGCTGTGCTCAGAAAAAGAAATACTTCAGTGGCCCGGAGGGGAGGCGCGCCGGGTGCTTCCCCTAAAAAACTTGCTTGCACTTGACTTAAGTTATGTCTTAAACCAGATTCTCTCCAGTGTCCTGGGTGGGAAAGGGAGAAGGTGTCAATGGCAGAGTTCCAGATTAGGTTTGGGAGCTATTCTTTCTGGGAAAGAGCATAGCTTTTGAAGGCACATCTGTCTGAATTTCTCATCTCCTGCTTACTCTGACTATCATCCTGAGAAGTAGACAGTTTTTCTGGGCCCCATTTTTTTCTATATTCTAATGAGGATTAAAGGAGACCTCCAATATAAAATGGCTAGCATGATGCTCAAGAAAACTTATATTCTTCTTGTGTGGAGTTGCCAGAATTACCCAATAAATATAGGGGACACCCAGTAAAATCTCAATTTCAGATAAATGACATAGAGTGTTAGTATAGTTATATCCCAGACATTAAATATTAAGGAATTACTGTTTTTCTGTAATTTAAATTTAATAGGAAGTCCTGTATTTTATTAAATATCCCTATTCTTGTGGCGATAGTTCTGAGGGATTCCTGTGGTGAAAGCTCTAGAACCCTAAGAAGTTAAGAGAGGGGAGAGACCAGGAATCTTGAAGGGGAAGTGACTCAGCCAGGGTCTGGTCCAAGGAGAAAGGAAAGGAAGGGGCCTTTGCTCTGATGAGCTAAGGAACGGATCCGACCAAGGCAACCTTATCTTTCCCTGAAAGAAGCGAAAGACCTGTGGACCGAATCAGAATCTTCAGTGCTTTTCATAAGTGAGCCAGACTCTCTCCCATGTGAGGAAGGCAAGCACGGGTTACTCCCAGCGCCCTTTGGGAAAAAGTATTTCAAACCCGTGAGGCCACCGGAGCAGCAGCGTTCAGCCCACTAAGGCAGCGCCCGTTCAACACAAACATTGCTGTGGGGCCGGGCGTGGGAGGACCGGGCACACACAAGGGCCCCACTGACTTCACTGAAGGGGTACTTTGTGCTTTGCAAACTCACACCTGCAACTGCTCCCTCCTCGGTGAACCCAAAGCTAATAAAACTGTTAGCAGGCCTTTCAGACCAGCTCCTCCCAGGGCGGGGACCTCAGGCTGTAAATTGAGTCCCAGATCTCCCCTAAGATGGCAGAAGTATGTTGTTCTGAGGGTGGCTGCGAAAATGGCATGTTTCCATTCCAGGTACTAACCTGCGAACTAAGTTAACGAGACTTCTGTTGCCTGTGGACTTTTCCAAAGAAGAATTCTGTGCTTTCTTCAGTAGTGAGATGCGGCTCATGCTGAAATAATCAGATTCTGTGGGGTATAATAGTACTAACTCCTCGCACAACCTGAGCTGCTTCCTAGCGGTGTATTCATGAGGGATACGGACCAGAAAGAAGGCGGAGCTGCCCAGTGGTTAGCACACGGGCCTCACCAGCCAAAGAGACCCGGTTAGAGTCCACTGTGCTACTTCTCAGCCACGTACTAGGAGGTGAGTCACTTCTCATCTCTGAGCCTCAGGTTCCACATCTGCAATGGACATAATTAAAATTATAGCACAGGGTCGCTTAGTGCGCATTAAACCAAATAAGTTTTGCCAAACATTTGCACAGTGTCTGGCTCATAGTCAGCATTTTTAAAAAAAGACGCTATTAATGAGATGACGAAAGCAACGTGGGCCTCTAAGTTGCCCACTTGATGTCACGTCTCAAAGACCACAGGCTGAATCTCAGGCATGGCATTCATCGAATTCCTGGAGAGTGTCTGAGTCCTTTGCCCTTTGTTTCTTTAGTCTTAATTTATATAATTCAAGCAAACCTCATGATTTTATTTCCTGGGCCAACAGAGTGGAAGCAGCAATATAGGAAAGGTGTGAGGCGTGAAAGACATAAAGTCCAGAGAGAGGGAAGGAGGGCGGGCGAGCCTGAGAAGAGAACAGGAGGGAAGACGGGGCAGAAGGCCGTCGCAAGCAGGCCAAAGCATCTGAGAGCGTGGAAATCAGCGACATTTGGTAGCAGGGCAGTTTTCTGAAGTCCTTGATTAAATCCCCAGACATAAGCCCACAGCCTCTCCCCTTCCCAAGGCTTCTCAGGACCCTGTCTTAATGCCCGTGACCTTGAGGGAAGGACACGAAGACTGGCGGTGAACTGGGAAGAATGCGGAATGCGATATAAGCAGTGTTCTTCGATGGCATAAAATCACAGTAAAAACCCAAGACAAGGGACCCGAGTGCCATCTTGTGGAGGGATCGGCCATGGTGGCCCTGTTGTGCTCCTCTGACTTCCAGAGGGTTGTTTCTTTTGGTTTGGTTTTAAATTTGCGTTTACGCATCAGCAGCTCTTACGAGGGAGAGTTTCAGGCTGGCATCTCTCCTGCCCCGACTCCTCCTGTGAAATGCTGACCCCCCTCCTCACCCCTAAGCCCCATCTTCACACGCATCCCAGGAAAGGACCGCATCTGGGAGGCTGGAGCACGCGTGGGGCAGGAGCAGAGCGGGGTTCCTGGTGACTCAGCGCGGGAGAAACCCCCAGCCCCGCTCCCCAAGGGCGTGCGTGTGGCATTTGAGGTATTGGACACGGGGGAAGTGATTTTGTTTTCCTGACTCTTGGTTCCTTGTCTGCTGAATGGAATTATACTTCCCCGTGGACTTCTGCCGGGAGAACCACATTTTATAATGTATGTCAAACACCCATTCGAGAGCCTGGTAGCGAGTTTCCATTACGCAGCCCTTAGGCCTCATGAGCTTTTCTCTCTGATAAGCCTGATTTCATTTGAAAAGCAGATAAAGAATGTCATCAAGGATCTAGCTGTGGAGCATCTTCCAGGCCCTCGGTCCATCTGGCTGATCTCTGTCCAGCCAGAGAGAGGGCCATGGTGGCCCCAGGCAGCCCCCCTCCTCTCTGTTCCAATGTGGGAAGAGAGTGAGGTTGGGGGGGCTCTCTTCTTTCAATCAGGGGAGGAAATCTTCCTCAAAAGCCTGCAGAAGATTCCCCTGTAGGTCCCATTACCCAAAACTTGGTCACATGCCCGCAAGCCAAAATCACAGAAGGGGAAACTGAGGCACACAGACATTTGAGGCAGTGGAAGAGCACTGTTAGTGGAACACAGCAACCCTGTATTGTTCCCTCTTGCCTTTGAGCAACGGTTGACATGCTTGTATGTTGCAATGTGGCTGCTCCTGCCCAGCTCTGTAAGGTCTGTTTTAGCACCATCCTCAGCTGAAATACAAACCTCGTGTTCTCTAGGCTTCGAATTTTTCCCCTCCCTGGCTCTGTAACTTCTGCAACCCTTTGCGATCTACAGTTCAGGGGTGGGCGAAAAGTAGGTTTACAGTTGTTCGTATGGAAAATAATACGATAATTGATCAATAAAAATGCAAGTATAAACTATGTTTCATGAACTCACGACAGTAAACCTACTTTCGCTCACCCTTATATTTCTGTTAATTTCTCCCCCTGACCTGAGCAAACTTTGCAAACTCTAATCAGGCCCCTGCCCTGTCCCCTGAAGCAGACTGTCCCACACCACGAACCCCCATTATTTACAGAATCAGGGCTCTTGGCCGCGAGAAGAGGCCTGAGCCCGGATACACCACTTCGCCGTATCCCCTTGGGAAAGGTTAGTCACCTGAACGTCAGGCATTCCTCATGACTTTTCCTTGTGCATGTTTATACACTTGCTAATTTAATGTTTAATCTGTTCAGTAGATTAAACTGTAGGAGAATGGGGGTGGATGCGAGAGCACCAAACCTGGGTGAGACCTGAACCCGGGCCCGGCACCAAGAAAGAACCGTTGGCTGGAAAAACGAAGGGCCCGGTGCCCTCCTTTCCAGAGTCCCCAGGACCCACCTCGGCGATTCCCGCAGCGCGCTGACCTGACCGCGGGCGGGTGCTCAGAGCAGGCCCTTCTTCGGCTGCTTTGTTTTTCAGGGTAAAAGTGATGGGATTCAAGCCCCCGCCCGGCAGCCACCTTCTCACAGTTCAGGCGTCATCTCTTCCCATCTGCTCCATACACACACCTCCTGTCCTGACCTCAGGGCCGCGCCCGTCGTTCCCAGATAAGTCAGGAATGTGGACTTTCCACCCCATCCTCACGCGGCTCCTGCGCCTCGAACCCCTGCACCTGTGCCCTCTCTCATCCCCTGCACCTGTGCCCTCTCTTGTCCCCTGCACCTGTGCCCTCTCTCGTCCCCTGCACCTGTGCCCTCTCTCGTCCCCTGCACCTGTGCCCTCTCTCGTCCCCTGCACCTGTGCCCTCTCTCGTCCCCTGCACCTGTGCCCTCTCTCGTCCCCTGCACCTGTGCCCTCTCTCGTCCCCTGCACCTGTGCCCTCTCTCGTCCCCTGCACCTGTGCCCTCTCGTCCCCTGCACCTGTGCCTCTCTCGTCCCCTGCACCTGTGCCCTCTCTCGTCCCCTGCACCTGTGCCCTCTCTCGTCCCCTGCACCTGTGCCCTCTCGTCCCCTGCACCTGTGCCTCTCTCGTCCCCTGCACCTGTGCCCTCTCTCATCCCCTGCACCTGTGCCTCTCTCGTCCCCTGCACCTGTGCCCTCTCTCATCCCCTGCACCTGTGCCTCTCTCGTCCCCTGCACCTGTGCCCTCTCTCATCCCCTGCACCTGTGCCTCTCTCGTCCCCTGCACCTGTGCCCTCTCTCATCCCCTGCACCTGTGCCTCTCTCGTCCCCTGCACCTGTGCCCTCTCTCATCCCCTGCACCTGTGCCTCTCTCGTCCGGCCCGACGTGGCCTGGACCTTACCACACACGTGCTTTCCTGATCCACCCGGCCCCGCCCCACAATAAGTAATGGTGTGCGCCCTGGCACTGGGACCTCTCCTCTGGGCGTGGCATGGGGCACTCTCCTTCCTGTCTGAAGGTCAGCGTGGCCCTGTGACTCGCCCTGGGCCGTGGAAGCTCCGTGTCCCATCCAGCCTGGGGCTCTAGGAGTCCCTCCTGCTTTGTACAGGTTCTCGGCCCCTCCGGCCCGGTGACCCGCACCCTCCGCGTCAGCAGGTGCGCTGTGTGTCCGGGTCTCTGAGAGACTGGAGTGAGCAGAGTCCCGCCACCAACCCTTGAGGGACCAGCAGCCTAGGGCGGAGGCGCTGCGCTGTGGGTGTTTATCTCAGCTTAGCCTGGCACTGCGTTTTCCATGGTCCTGGAAGGCTACTTACTGCACAGGTGACATTGTCAGGACTGCAGGTAGGATTGGTTGTGTCCCTCGGGAAACAGCTCCCACTCCAAAGCAGGAAGGAGGGTCAGGATCTCAACTTTATCTCTAATTCTCCAAAGGAAAAACCAGGACAAATCCGCATGATTGCCAAGTGAAATGTGGGTTTATGTGGTGGGAGGGGTGAAGGGCCTCGGGTCCTGGGAGTTCGGAAGTGAAAATACCATCATTATAGAGAGAAACACCCGTCTTCCATGACACGAGGAGGGTTTGGCTCAGGTTCCTTGAGCTCAGATGGGAAGCCATCCTTTGCCCCCCACACAGGAGTCAGAGTGACCCGAGAAACTGTTCTCTGGGCAAAGTCATTGTCAGCTGGTGTCTGTCCTTTCCACAACAGTCAGGGTGGCTGTGTGTGCATCTTCCCTAGGCCTGCAGGCCCCTTTCCAGGGACATGTCTGCCCTTGTCATCTTTTTTTTTTAAATATACTTTTATTGATTTGAGAGAGAGAGGAAGGGAGAGGGAGATGATTGATAGATAGGTAGGTGATAGATAGACACATAGATACATAGAAACATCAATCAGTTGCTTCAGGTACCCACCCTGACCCAGTACCGAACCCACAGCCTGGACATGTGTCCTGGCCAGGAATCGAACCGATGACCTTTAAGTGCAGGTGATGATGCTCCAACAAGCTGGGCCACACCAGCCAGGGCTGTAGTTGTCATCTTGAAGGAGGCACCACCTTTACCTGTCTCTGACCCCCACCACTGTGCCTTCATGGCCCAGTGGGCTCTGGTTGGCATTGAGCCACTTGTTGGGACTCTGGTTCCACAGGCACCAGGCCCTGCCAAGTTGAACAGTCCCGAGTGTTTGGAATGGCCCTCACCTTCTGCCTTTTCTTACTCAAATGTTCTCTATGGGCCTCTACTAAAGAGGGTGCAAAGGCTTGTGCTCTCCTAATAGTTGTCCTTTGAAAACATTGGACTCAGATCCACTTTATGCTTCCAGTCTGCTTTTTTTTTTTTTGGTCATCTCTCTCTCTCTCTCTCTGTCTCTCTCTCTCTCTGCATAACTCTTAAAACTCAATTTTTTCTCTTTTTCTTGAAGAGTGCTTTTTTTCTTACTTGTCAGCCACAGCAGTGAAAGATGGAGATCTGACATTGATGATGATGACATTTGGTGGCAGTTTTCTATATGCCAGGCTCTCTTCTTAGCACTTTACGTAGTAATATCTCCTTTAATTCTCACAATAATTCTAGGAAACGAACACTGTTACCATCCCTACATTTCAGGTGAGAAAACAAGGCACGCAGAGGTCATGTGACTTGCCCTTGGCCATTCAGAGGGAATAAGGGATGGAGCCAAGATTCAAATCCATGTTTTTAACCACCAGCCTCTCCCTTCTGAGCTCTTATCATTCATCTTGATGACCCTTCATGCCAGCTTGTTCCAAATAGTTTGTTATAATAAGTAAGTAATAGTTTAAAGTGTAAAATATAAATCATTCGGAAAGAGTAAATGATCATTCTGGAGATGATTTAACTTAACATACAGTACTATGTTTAATCCGAAGGCATGAAAACTATACGAGGAGTTAACGAGATCTCAGGGATGGTTGTGTCAAGGGCAATGTTCAGGTGTCTGAACAGATCGAATGGCATTTAAAGATTTCAAGACCAGTAAGGTAAAAAGGCAGGCAGTCCCTGTGTAACGTTAATCCATTCGAGGTTCGTCCAAGTTTGAGTCAGAGGGAAATGAAATACAATTCGTTTTGCAGAACCTAGCACTTAAGAATTTAGGAATATTCAACTTAAATACTGGTTTTAAGATTTTTCAAGTAAGGGACAAATAGAAATCACAGTCGCGTGTGTACGTGTGGGGCGTAGAGGAAAAAGCCATGTTCTGTGGCTTTATCCAGGACTACGGCACGAACAGCAACGTTTTAACTCAGAAAAGGCAAGATTACTGGCAACGTGAAACCAGAGCCAGCTATGGCCCGCGTTTCCGTTGCTCCCACACCTTTTTCATCAGCTCCTGGCAGTCAGGGGTGTGTCAGTCACTGTTCCATCCCCAGGCCGTCCTCAGTGCCAGTCAATACCGAGGGCTCACGGAAATGTCTGTTTTTAAATGATCAGGTTAAACAAGGACATGCATGTCCAAAAGGAAAGACAAAAGCAAGCCCTTGGGCCAAACCTGTGGTTTCATTTTCTGTTAACTTGCCCCAACTTGCAGCCTGTATGTGTGGCATTGCTGGGCGCCAGGCTCAGGACTTTGTGCTTGGTCCCTTTGCCAGGGTGTGTTTCCCTCCACTGTTTCTTTCCTTTTCACCCTGTTACTCAACTCCCCTTTGGCAGCCATGGGCTTGTTCTCTGTATCTATGGATCTGTTTCTCTTTTGTTTACTTTTTTCGTGTGTTTTGTTTGGTTAGATTCTGCATATAAGTGAAATCAGATGGTGCTTAAGTTTCTCCATCTGACTTATTTCGCTTAGCATAATACCCTCCAGGTCTATTCATGTTGTCGAAAGTGGCAAGATTTTTTTCCTTTCTGATGGCTGAGTAATATTCCACTGGGTGAAATATTACATCTTTATCTGTTCACCTATAGATAGACACCTCGGTTGCTTCTGTGTGGGGGCTGTTGTAAATATTGTTGCATTGAACATCAGGGTGCATATATCTTTTTGAATTAGTGTTTTTGTTTTTTTCGGATAAATACCCAGAAGTACAACTGCTAGAAGTTCAATTTTTAGTTTGTTGAGGAAGTTTCATACTGTTTGCCATAGTGGTTACCCCAGTTGATAGTCCCACTTGACACTACAAGGGCTCCCTTTTCCGTCTCTTCCCTGGCACTGTTGTTTGATGACTTTTTGTGGCAGCCACTCTGACAGTCTGCTGTGTACCTAGACGTCGGGTTGTGGGCCTGCTGGCTGGTGCAGCGCATATCCCCACTGCCTCCCAGAAACTGTACCCAGTGCCAACCCCAGCACAGGCCGAGTGCCCCCACCCGCCCAGCCCTGCTCTTGCTGCAAACCTACTCAAATGCATGTCCCTGTGGGGCTTCCTGCCCAGCAGACCCCAAATCTCCTCCCAAATTGTGCCTGAAGGTTGATGACCTTTTCTGGGGAATCGCACCAGACAGGCCCGCTGCTCCTCCACCAGCTCAGTCTCTCTCCTCTGGGCTCTCGCGCACCTGTGGCCAGATCTATGCTCACACTAACCTGGTGGTTGGTTTCCTTGCATGAGTATCTTCTACTTGACGGGCTAGATTATTTCTATATCCCCTGCAACTCTGTACAATCTCAGAAACATCCTAGGAGCTTTGTAAAAGTGTGAGCAATCACCTGTGGGCAAAGTAGAGACTTCAGGCATCAATCTCTGCAGACTTGCCCTCCAGTCTATTTGTTTTTCTCAAGTTCACCTTATGTGGCAACTAATATCCATTTATTCCATTCATAAAAATCAGGAGTTTTCACAAAAATATCCATGGTTGAATCTTGTAAAAGCAAAAGAGCAGACCGTTCTGGTCCCTCACCTCCAACATCTGCAGAACTGTCAGCAGCTGGCTTTTTAGACAGACCGCTCACGCGGCCTCTGGCTGCAGTCCCTCTTGGTACACCTGCTTCATAGGTTGATGTCACCTGCCTGAATCCAGGAGACAGGTGAGCACTACTCCTAGGAAGATTTACACAGCAGAAACTTAATATTTCTTCTAAGGGCTATGTGTTAGTCTTCTCAGCAGCTGTAACAAAACACCATAGACCCAGTGGCTTAAACAACAGCTGCATTTATTTCTCACAGTTCTGCAGGCTGGGAAGTCTAAGACCAAGATGCCAACAGATTCAGCTCCTGCTGGGAGCTCTTGCCTGGCTCACAAGTGGTTGTCATCTCCTCGTGTGCTCCTGTGACAGAGAGAGCTCTCGTTTCTCTTTCTCTCCTTAGAAGGACACTAATCCCATCGTGGGGCCCCACCCTCATGTCCTCATCTAACCCTACTTCCCTCCCAAAGCCCCCACCTCCAAATACCATGTCACTGGGCATTAGGGTTTCAACGCATGCATTTTGGGGAACACAAACATTCAGCCCCTACAGGCTGGCTCAAGAAATGAGGCCACTGCTCCCCCATCTTTGCCAGCCCAGGGGAAGATCACTTTTGTTTGTACATATTTCTTTTCAGCTGCAAACTCCTTAATGTTTTCTAGCCCAACACAAAAGCAGCACAGCTTTCTATGCCTTGGGGTCCAGAGGGATGGGCATCCAGGGACCCTGGTTTCTGATTCAGCTCAGCCCCTCCGTTCTTGACTTTCGGGTTCCTGTTCTCTGCCTACCTCAGTTTTCCCTTCCGCTGGGATGGGGACAGGACGAGATGATGGCTCATGGCCCTTTGGCCTCCGATGCCCCGTGTGTCTTTCCTGGTTATTTCTGGGGAAATACATGGGGTTCAGGGTTGCTCACCACCCACGGAGTGGTGTCCACCGTCCACGCCGTCCAGGAGGCTGCCGTAGCCAGGGCACCTGTGTGGAGGTCGGGTCTCACCAGGAGCTGGGCCTGAAGCCCGCGCACTGGCATGCACCGAGGCAGCCGCCCGTCCCGTCTGCCGCCCCAGCCCCCCTTTCCACTCAGCTGCACCCGGTAATGAGAGAGGCCCGCCGCCCGCCTGTCACGGAGCTCCACGTGCGCTGCCTCCAATGAAGGATTTATTTAGGTCACCGCTGCCTCCTGCGCACAGCGGCGCGGATTAAACACGCTGGCAAGAGGCAGCTCCTCCCCGTGTTCCCTCCCAGACCACGCACCTGGCCGTCCATCACTCACGCGGGGGCAGTCACGAAGCGTGTCCCTTCTAAACAGAGAGCCTGGATGCTGTCCAGGTGTCACTGTCCTTTCTTCCCCGAGCCTCGGTCTGGTTGAGTCACTGCAGTACTTTGGATCGTGAACAAATGAGTCTGACTAATTATCCCTGGATCCCATTTATACCACACGGTCTTCTTTTTTAGGGACAGAAATAGCTCCGTGATTTGAGGGCTTGCCACGGGCCAGGCAATATGCTAATGTCCTCAGCATCCACACAGGCTGTGTTATTTATCCTCGCGGTTGGGCTGTGGGGCCAGCACATTCGACCCAAGGCTCCGAGTTTCCATGCTGCCTGCAGGATTGTAAGCCCTAGAGCTGAGGCTTGAGCCAGGCTGGGGACTCTAAGTCCTCTCTGAAATCCGTCAGCCCCCTTTGAGGATAACACCAACTCTGAGGCCAGGCCCATCCCTCTCTATTTTGCCTTCCACAGTTGTTTTCATCCTGCAGTTGAACACAAACTGCCCACGCCCAGCCTGCGTGCTCAGTGGTTCAACGTCAATCTATGAACCTGGAAGTCACGGTTCGATTCCTGTTCAGGGCACATGCCCGGGTTGTGGGTTCAGTTCCCAGTAGGGAGGGTGCAGGAGGCAGCCGATCAATGACTCTCATCACTGATGTTTCTATCTCTCTCCTTCTCCCTTCCTCTCTCTGAAATCAATTAAAAATATATATTAAAAAAAACAACTGCCCAGCAACAGTAAGAAACAAAAACCAAAAGAAAATCGGCCTCCCCAGCTCAAGGCCAAGGTGATTAGAATGCAAATCCAAATGGGCACAGGCATTCCAAGCTCATGGGACCCTCACCGTCCAAGGGCCCAGGGTGGGCAGCCCGTTTCCCTGGGAGCTTGTTAGGAACAGACACGCAAGCCTCTCCCGACCTCTCGGCTCAGAATCAGCACTTGGAAGTAGATCACTAGGGGACTGGAGTGCACGGCAGAGTTTGGAAAGCTCTGGGCTGGGCCATCATAATGAGGCAGCCAGAGCTCCTGGGAGGGAAGCTTCAGTTACCTGCCACCTGCAGCTCCTAATCCAGATCCTTCTGCCCTAATCCATCACCTGGCTGCCTGAGTTGACTTCAGACTTCCTGTGGGACAGGCTGCCTTGTTCATCCCCATGGCATCCTGGAGTCTCAGAGGCTCAGAAACAACATTGCGATTTATTTCTTGTGGCCCCGAATCCCTGCTCCTGTCCCCGCACCATGCCACCTTCCCTGGCTTGCCTGGGTACCTCCTTCCTTCAATCCTGGAATCCTGTTCATTGTCCAGTCACCCTTTTGTTACATGGAACCTCCCAGCATTGCGGGGACTCAGGGAGCATGGACAGGCTGGAGGAGGGAGCGTCTGGAGACCCCACCCCTTTTCCAAGGAGAAAATAGGCCAGTTCCACTTCTTTGTCCCAGAGAGTAAATGTGGCCCAGGGAAACTTGTCAGCGTTACATGGACTGACCTTGGGTCCTCTCTACCCCGAACTGTCCACCCAACCTCCTCACAGCAATCGCCATAGTAAATCCAAACAAAGCGAGTGTCAACATTTGTTGAAGGGTATTATGTATAGGCCATTTCTAGAAAATAAATATTTATGTCTAGATTGACAGGCACAGGCTTAATCTGTTTCTTCTTTCTTGGTTCCCAAGATGACCTGCAGGAGGGACATTTGACATGACTGTAAAGTGTTCATAGTAGTTGTGCAAGGATGAGAGTGAAGACATGTGAGACTCTTACAGCCGAACAGATAACCTTATCCTGTTGATAGGTCCCAAATCGGTCAGATAGGGAATGACAGGTCTGTTGTTCAACTGTCTTTAATCAGGTTTCAGTACATTCTAGAAAATGAAGTCACTCAACACCCTGGGCAGCTGGGAGAGAGGCAGGCCCTGCTGAAAGTAGAAGGAAGCTCTGGCCCTCTCTGCCAGCGTATCCTGCTCTCGCTAAGCACCCCGTCTGGGACGCACTCCCACTGCCCAGGGGAGGCCTCACAGGCACAGGAGAAGAGCAGCGGGCTTTCGGTGGCCTGCAGAAGTTTCCTTTTCACACTTCCTGGGTCTGTGACCTTGAGAAGGTCATTCAACTTGAATGGCGTGGTTTCCTCTTTGTCACGGGGAGAAAGGCACTGCACTGTCCATCGCGTGGGGAGTCTTGTTTAACCACCGTGGCATCCGTAGGAAGTAGGTTTTAGCCCATTTGGCAGAATTGTATGTTGAACCCAGACAGGTACGAAGCTTATCGGAGGTCAGGTAGCGATAAGAATTCTAGCTTGGATCTGTCCAATTGCAAAAACTTCTCTGTTTTTCCACTAACTGCATTCTACCTTCTTGTTGCTTAAAAATGTAAAATAAAATGAGACTCACCGCCTCTTGGTGGTGAGCAAGTATCCGAAGGGGTCATTTAAACCTGAGTGCTTACCGCCTGGCACAGTGGGCACTCAGTCAGTAACCTCTCCCTTTCCCACCTGTTGTTAAACCCCTTCAAGGATGTGTGGTCATGTTTTAATCACCCCTGTTCTCTGGGGGACATGCTTGCCGGGGACAGCTGTATGTCTCTCGTGTCCCGGGCTGGGGAGCTGTCCGGCAGAGGAATCAGACACCACTGTTCCCGACGCACTGACTGTCCCTCCCTCCCATGAAATACTCTTGGTATTCCTTTCTATCCATGAAACTTCCAAGAGTGGCACTCGGAGAATATATTGTAGTTAATTACATTTGAAATCTAGGTCATGATGTAAATCATGGAATGAGAAGACTTAAGGACAAAATTAAAATATTTTTGAAGGGTTGTTTCACTGCTTCCCCTTCTTTTTTAATTAAAATATTTTCTAGACTCTCAGGTGACCCTGTCCAACTACCATTAGAAACGCTGAGCCCCTGGTTCAACATCTGGTTCCTGCTTGACTCTCTAGGCATGAAAAACTCACTGCCCCGATGCAGTCTTTCTCATAGATGAGCTGTTGAGTTTCCCTGTTTTTAAAGTTGGTTTTTTTCCCTCCAAATATGTTTTTTATTGATTTCAGAGAGAGGAAGGGAGATGGAGAGAGAGAAACATCAATGATGAGAGTCATTAATCTGCTTGACCCTTGCACGCCCCCTACTGGGGGTCGAGCCCGAAACCCAGGCCTGTGCCCTGATTGGAAATCGAACAGTGACCTCCAAGCTCATAGGTCAATGTTCAACCACTGAGCCACACCAGTGGGATCCCTTTTTATTGAATTAAAAGTCTTTCTCAGGCCCTTCGGACATGTGCCTCACTTTCCACTGCAGTTGACACATCCATTCAGCAAGTAGCATCTCCAGCACCCACTTGTCTCGGAAATCCCCCGGCCCTAGGGGGTGTCCGGGGGCCGGGACCCTCACAAGGAGCCGGCTCTGAAGCGGCATCGTCAGCTGGAGAGGCGGACAGCAACGAGCAGATAGGATTTCGGATAGTCTATGAGGAATGTAACGGATGGTGGGAAAGAAAGTGATTAAAAGAAAGCGGGGGGGGGGGGGGGGGCTCCTGTGGCAGGGAAGCCAGTGTTTGAAATCAAATATGAGTCACAAGGAAGAGCCAGCCTCAGAAACCTGGGGCCCAGCGCCCTGGAATGAGGGTGGGGTAGTGAATGCCGAGCCCAGGGCTGGAGAGAGCTCCTTGTGTCGAGAGGAACAGAAAGGCCAGGGGGGCTGCAGCTGGGTCGGAAGGAGCAGCGTGAGGCCGAGGGGCGGGCAAGTCCCATCCTAGGGCCTCCAGGGCCAGGAGAGGAGTTTGGATTTCATTCCACAGGAGGAAGCCGGCTCTTGATGGCCACTGTGTGTGTGATATATTTTATGTATACATTTAGATGTACATATGTGTGTGCATGTATACATACACACATGATATATATGTGCATATAACTTGGCTAAAGTTTCATATATGCATATGCTGTGCACATAGATCTCTCTCTGTGCAGCTCAGACATATATGGACTTCTCTCTCTCTCTGTTTCCCTCTCTGTCGCTGTATGTTTATGAGACTTTAGCTAAGCACTTATTTTCCATATAGCTCAAATATTAAATATCTTTGGAATGTAGGAGGCTTACAATAAGTAAATACATTTTTAGAAAGTTTAAAGTAGAAATGAGGAGCTTTTAAACTACTAACTGCCCAGTTTTTGTTTGTTTTTTTCTATTTTTGAAAGGACAAGCTATTAGTTAGTCTCTTCACTCTATGACTACTGGTCATTCCCCTTTAAAAGAAAGATCTCAGATGTGCCCTATGCTAACCAGGATGCCACATAGCAGGGTGGAGAGAAGAGTCAGACACTGACATTCGGATCTGGTCTCTGACTGTCACTCAGGTGTGGAAGGCTTGGGACCTGGAGTTAAGACCTGAGCCTGAAAACAGAGCAGTGAGATGGAGATAGCACCACCTGCCAAACAGAGGGTAGGATCTAGTAGCTGCTCTCTCCCTCACTTCACCCACCCACCCCCTGCACAGGTGCACACATGCACAGACTCCTGCAAGCACACACATGCACGTGTGCACACACACAAAAATAGCATGTAACAGGCAAGCGCAGCTGGTCCATCCTGTTGACCCAAATGAGCAGTTGAGAAGGAAATGGAATTTGCCTGAAACATACTGAAATATTCAATTGACTAAGCCAAATGGCCCATTAAATTGAGCTTATCCAATCAGCAGAACCAACCTGAACCACATCTTGTTTCGCCAGCCATCCTTAAAAATTTCTCTTTTTTCCCCAAAACAATTATGCCACCCGCTCTTGCAAGTCTGTCCTCCAGCATTCTGAGCGTCTGAAGGTTTCCAGCTAGTTAACTGCCTGCTCTTTAATATACATTTTTTTCCCAAACAGTTAATACAGTTGATATCTGAGGAAAGTAGATCAATTGGTTTGTCATAAAAATGGAAGCCCTGGTTGTGATTCTCTGTTTATAAATTCCAGACAAGTTTTTAACTAATTAAGTGAATTTTAAACCTGGTCTAGAGAAGTGATGGGCCCTCTTGATGGGGGACTTCTTGCTAGCTCTGGAAATCCCACGGCCCCCGAGCCTGGCCTGCCCCTACGCCATCCCTGTGTTTAGACAGGGATTACTAAAAGTTTGCAGTCTCTTCTTTCTGAGAGAGGGTCAGACATGGATCATTGCTTGTCACATCCAGAAAACACGAACCACGACTCGTCTGCCTTTGGGACCCCCATGCCATCCTGCCCAGCAGTGTCTGTGTGCTTGAGGGGCTTTAATGCCCAACTGTGATAAATCCCAGATGGGTAGAGAGAAGGCGTAAAGGAGGCAGTTTGTGGGAAGAGAGCCCTGAGTTTAGAGTTTTGCATTTGGACTCTGAATTTTGAAATGGACTGAATGTTGGTGTCCTTGGGCAAGACTCTCATCTGTAACTGCCCTGCCTCCCTACCTTACACTGTAGGGTTGTGATGACAAGTCACCTGAGCAGGCTGCAAGACCACTTTATAAACAGTAAGGCTTTGCCCGCATGAAGCTTTCTGCTCTTTCACCTGTTTATCCCTCTAACCCAACTTCAAACATTTCCTCCGCCATGAAGCCCTCCCCAGCTGCTTCAGGCAGAATGAATGAGCACATGCCTCTTGGTACCCTGCCTAAAATGTAATCATAATGTGTATCGTGTCGATGCCTGCAGTCGGGTTGTATCAGCTCACCTTTCCCACGTGCCTGCTGCTACACAAGCCTCCCCAAAACTCAGTGGCTGAAAACCACCCTGAGCCGGGGTGGCCCTGCTGCACCTGTCTCTCCTCTTCATCCTGGGACGAGGGGTTGGCCAGGGCACATTCTACTCATGGCAAGAGGGCAAGTGGGGACCCATGAGGCCTCTTGCTGCCTGGGCTGGGGACTGGCGCGTTATCATTTCTATCCACACTCCACTGGCCAAATTAAAATCAAATTGTTGGAGAGCACATCCCCCTCGCAATGAGGCCATAGCAAAAATTAGGTGCTGGGCACGGTGAAGAATTGGAAACTAAACAATCAGTCTTTCATATCAGGAGCCCCTGGTGGACGGGTGGCAGGACCGTCTACTCCTATATTACCTGCCCCTTGGCCTGGGGCTGGCAGGTAGATAGTTCACTGATGTTTGTCGAGGTTCCAAAGAACTTCCCAACCCTTTCCTTTATAGCAGAGTTTGGCAAACTGTGGCTGCAGAGCCAAATCTCTCTCTCTCTCTCCCTCTCTCTCTCTCTGTCAGCAAACATAGAACTAAGCATGTAAATTGTTGGAAAACAAGAGAAAAATAATATTTAATGACACACGGAAATTATATGAAATTCAGATTTCAGTGTCCATAAATAAAGTTTTATTGGGACACAGCCACACCCATTCCTTTGTGTATTGTCTATGAGCGCTTTAGAGCAAAGCAGCACACTTGGGAGTTGGCACAGGGACTGTATGTCCCAAAGCCTAAACCATTCCTACGTGGCCCTGCACAGAAGCTTTGCCACCCCCCTGCTTTATAAGATCAAGACCCTGAGAGACACCCAAGGAGGTGGGTGCCCTGCCCAGGACTACAGAGTGGTTCAGCTCCATTAAGCCTATGGATTTGGGGTTAATATTTTCCCTTCTTTGTTTCCTAGTAATTGGCTGCAGGCGACACCCATGTGTCACTGATCAGGAGGCATTTCCCGCGGCAGAGAGCTTCATGACCCAGCGACGCGGGGCCCAGTGAAGCCACCGTGGGGTCCAGCATGGCCACGCTGCTCCTGGGCGCAGTGCTGCTGGTGGCGCAGCTCCAGCTAGCGCCTTCCCGCCCTGGAGCACCTCGGGCAGAGCCGGGCCAGCAGGAGCTCGTGGGGAAAGCGGCCACCCCGCAGGACCAGGCCCTGGACGGCGCGCCGGCCCCCAACGGCTCGGCCAGGCAGCTGCCGCAGACCATCATCATCGGCGTGCGCAAGGGCGGCACCCGCGCCCTGCTGGAGATGCTCAGCCTGCACCCCGACGTGGCGGCCGCGGAGAACGAGGTGCACTTCTTCGACTGGGAGGAACACTACAGCCAAGGCCTGGGCTGGTACCTCAGCCAGATGCCCCTCTCCGCCCCGCACCAGCTCACCGTGGAGAAGACCCCCGCGTACTTCACGTCCCCCAAAGTGCCTGAGCGCGTCCACGGCATGAACCCCGCCATCCGGCTGCTGCTCATCCTGCGGGACCCGTCGGAGCGCGTGCTGTCCGACTACACGCAGGTGCTGTACAACCACGTGCAGAAGCGCAAGCCCTACCCGGCCATCGAGGAGTTCCTGGTGCGGGGCGGCCGCCTCAACGTGGACTACAAGGCGCTCAACCGCAGCCTCTACCACGTGCACCTGCGCAACTGGCTGCGCTTCTTCCCGCGGCGCCGCCTGCACGTCGTGGACGGCGACCGCCTCATCAGGGACCCCTTCCCCGAGATCCAGAAGGTCGAGAGGTTTCTGAAGCTGGCGCCGCGGATCAACGCCTCGAACTTCTACTTCAACAAAACCAAGGGCTTTTACTGCCTGCGGGACGGCGGCCGGGACCGCTGCTTACACGAGTCCAAAGGCCGGGCGCACCCCCAGGTGGACCCCAAGCTCCTCAGTAAACTGCACGAGTATTTCCACGAGCCAAATAAGAAATTCTTTGAGCTCGTGGGCAGAACATTTGACTGGCACTGATTGGCAGGCCATAAGCTAGGCTCGGAACCTTTCCTACTGTAAGTTCGGGGCGTGCCCCCCCGGGGGGGGAAGAGTTTTAAAAAAGGCGTTTAAGCTATAATTTATTTGTAAAATCCATAAATTACTTCTGTACAGTATTAGATTCACAATTGCCATATATACTAGTTATATTTTTCTACTTGTTAAAGCGAGGGCATTTTGTATTGTATTTCATGGTTGTTAACATTGTGTAATACGTCTCTATATGAAGGAACTAAAATATTTCACTGCAGAAAAGAAAAGAAAAACATTCTGGAGATGCTGTCTTCTTTGAATATAGTTAACTTGCCCCTGACTCAAAATAGCTGTCTATGTTGCACTCGTTGGAGAACCCGTAACCCTTTGTTACTTCAGAAAAAAAAGGTTTTGCTGGCTACTGCGTTCGCCTTTCCTCCTCTCTTTCCTTCATTGCTCTTTTTAATTTTTAGCGTCTCGCTGTGTTCATCGTGCTTGTTTCTTTACTTGCCCTGGAAGGTTTATGTTCCCTGACACCCCCCGCTAGTCTTGGAGGAGGCAGTTTCCCCCGCTCCGGCTCCAGCGGGAACCCGAGGGGGGATGTTAACCCCGTGGAAACGCAAGGTGGACAAAGCGATGCTCAGACGGGAGACTCAGTTAATGCCCAGCAAGAAGCCCCCCGTGGTGCACCTGTGATCCAGAGAGTGCTCGCATTTACTCCCCATCTCAGCAAAGGGCAAAACCCACAGTAGAGGGGTTTCAAGCAATGACCTTCAGAACGACCTTGGGACTGTGTGCTGCCCCAGGTGGCAGTGGGCCTTGGCAGAGCCGCTTAGAATAGAAAAGAGGGATTGTGAAATCTGCGTGTCCCTGTCTTGTAGATTCTGGAAAAAAAGCTGACTAAAGGGAAAGCCTTTTGCTTAGGTTGGTGTCTGTTGATCTATTTCTGAAAGCTCAGGATGCATTTATAGACATGTATGCCATCTGCTTTGAGACGTAGATATGTGCATGCTTAAAAATCACCTTTTAACTTGGAGTCCTGAAGGTGGAAGAAATGTAAACTCCCAAGGGTTCAGAGCTAAAAAGAGAAAAGCACAAAGCAGAGGGTGGCGCAGAAGGAGCCCCGTATCCCTGTGGCGAGAAGTGACAGCCCCGTTTCAGTTTGGCTTCTGCCCCCGAACAGCTGGGTCATTGAAAGAGCCTCAGTTTTCTCATTCTGTCTCCCTTCAACCAGCCTTTTACAGGATTAAATAAAATAGATTTTTTTTTTCTCATGAAAGCAAAACATACTCATTACAGTAAAGTGAAAAATATGAGCAGGCCAAATAAAGCCATTTCCTGACATGGTTTATACTGAAGGCAGAGGAGTGAGATGGACATTATTGATATTGTTTTCTACATCCAAGAACTCACTGAAATGTTTCCCCAAGCTACCTCGGGAAGTGCAGGAATCACTATGGCAAGTTCAAAACAGAGGAAACGGCACAAAAGAGATGAGGAACGTGCCCAAGTTCACTTTGTGAATAAGCCAGGGCCTGGAGTCCTCCTATAGCTAAACCCACCTTTTGTTTCTCTCAACACTTCTCTTTCTGAACTCAAAATAAAAGGTCCGGACTGAGAGGCAGTCCTTCCCTGCTTAGCCTGGCAGATTCTTTCTCTTTGCCAAAGGTCTTCCATCCCAGGAGGTGCGTGTGAGTCACAGGGAAGGGTAGCAAGAGCCCGCGAGCTCAGCAGTGCTCGCAGGAAGTGAGTCACCTTGGTTCAGGTTCAGCATCTGTGGCTGGGCCTGACCTTACCATGGCCCACGCCCCCCCACCCCGGGCGCTGCCTGGATCTCAGAGGGAAGCCCTCTTCTTCAGAACCCACTGAGGTCATTGGCCACCAGCTCCCCCGAGGGCGTGGCCGAAATCCTTGCAGCAGGCTCCCCCCTTATGCTGCAGTCCCCGGGGTGCTTCCCACTGCAGCAGGTCACCGGATCTTGTTTTCATCAACCCGGTGTAAGAGCTGAAGCAATGAGGGGCCCAGAAAACTTAAATCAAGTTTCCAAGGCTGCCCAGGAATTTGCTGACAGCGGAGACCCCAGCATGATTTTTCCAACTCCCAAGAGGATGGCCTTTTTAAAATACCTATGAATGCCTGTGTCCTCATGGGGATGGTAGGCTTGAGGCATGGAGTGTTGGGCTCAGAGGTGGTGGGTAGGAACGGAGGAAGGAAGGCCACACACCAGGAACATGAGCTAGCTGCTGTGCTGGCACAGTCGATGGTGGGGGTGGTCCAGTGCAAAATGATCAGTGGGAGTGAATTCAATACTTGCTGATTTGTGGATGCGGGGTCTTGACTGAGAATGTGTTCGTAGGGGTCAACCATCGACAATGCGTTGGGGCCTCCTAGTGGCTACATCTGTTTGGAAGGTTCAAGGAGTAAGAGCCATGGCTCCAGACCTAGCCCTGGAACTTGGATATAATCTGAAAATTCAGATTCAGAAGATGCCCTGCATTTGACCTTCATAGGGGCCCTAATGCCATGACTCAGGAACCAGATGAGCACCTGGTCCCTCCCCAAACACACCTAATACCCATTCTATTAACAAAGAGAGAGATGCCAACTGGACAGAGTGAGTTTCCTGCCCAAACCAGTCCAGGCCCAGGGGGCTGCTAGGTGAAGTCTTTTGGAAGAGGCAGCTAAGAGCAGCTGAGTGGATCCTCAGCTATTATATTTAGAATATTCATGGCACTTGAAGCTTCTGAGTCAAGACAGCCCCTGCCCCCCTTCTCTCCAGGAATCAGATAGCACTGAAATTCACTGCTAACACTGGTTATCAGCTCACAGCCTGCATATGTGCTAGTTCAGCAAAAATACTGTGCCTCCAAGCTCAGGGTGCTGGCTCTTTCTATACCAGGAGACGAACGGGAGGAGCAGAAAGAAGAGGCCGAGGCCAGGGTGCCTGCTACTTATGGGAAAAATCAGAGATCACGACCAAGACTTCCAATGTTCATTAAAATTGTATATTTCTTTTGAGCCCCCGCTCTGTGCTTAATATGTTTTAAGTCCTTGGGATATAAAAGAAAATGCAACAACAGGAACTAACACGTATGAACTATTCTGGGTTTAAATTTAAAAACACACGGAAGGGCCAGGAAGGCTGGGAAAATGACACTGTGAACTGGCCAGTGCTTTCTCATTTAATTTAGGAACAAGTACTGAATTAAAGAGAGGAGGAAACTGAGGTAAGAAATGGACCTGCCCTCATTGCTCTCAAAGAAAGAGAGGACTGCTACTCATGCCAGCGGAGTAGTTATCCCGGAAATAGGGAGTTTTGGCATTGAGGATCATAAACAGAGGGTGAGAAATGACAGGGACGTCACTCACAATGCCATTACTCAGAAGTAGTAAGAGATGAACAGTCTTCCCAAAGGTCGCATGGCAGAGCTATGACCAGATCCCTTAGAACCGATGGGCCACAGGGACCCTGCTGTTTCCAAGGGAAAGCTTCTTGGAGGATGTGCTGCGGAGCCGGGGCACGGAGGGCGATGGGTGCAACCAGAGCAGGGCATTCTGGACAAGGGCAGCTGGAGGAATCAAGACAGTGGTGAGGGGGAGGAGAAGGGAGGTAGGGGACCTGCAGGCAGACACCTGTCTATCTGGCATGCAGAGGGGTTAAACGCACTGAGAACTCACTGTGCCCCAGACCTGCGGCCTTGACATCTGCTTTCCAACTGGTGGCAGCTTACTTAGCAGGCACCCATGCGTCTCTGTCTCCTGTGCAGGTGTGTCTGTCACATAAAAATAACTATCACTTATTGGGCACCAGCTATGTGCTTGGTATTTTAAATATGTTGCTGCTAATCCTCATGACAGTTCTAAATAGGAAATGGCACGGTACTAATTTTACAGAGGCAGAAGCTCCAAATCTGAGATTAAAGGCTTTGCCCATGATGGCAGAGACACTGATTGTTAAAACGGGAATTTAGTCTCCAGCATCCTCGTTTTGCTACAATAAAGTCTATGCAGTCATGGGGAGGGGGGGAAGACGTATTGCGTGAGCATCTGTCTATTAGGCAGAGCCCATGGGGGAAATGATGGCATCCAGGATGTGGGGGTGCACAGAATGGGTTATACCACATCAGATCTTCTTCAAGCAAAAGACTGGCTGGGCCTGGATACGACTGGTGCATGACAAAGCATGCTCCCTCCTCCGAGGAGTTCATTGAGGAAGCCTGAACTTGAGCTGGAGACCAGAGCAACGCAAGAGCTCTCCAAATGGCCAGCAAGCAGCAGGAAGCTACGGACACTCTGGATGACTTGCCTTTACTGAAGTCTTGATATAGGAAATGGTCTTGGTTCATCACCCTGATATCATCATCCATTTTCCCTCAATCTCTCAATTAGGTGACCTGAGCGACAAAGCAACTAGAGCCAGCAGACCTGGGGGTGAATCCCCGCTCTACTGATTGATTAGACCATGTGGCCTTAGGTTCACATTCTCAGAATTTCAATTTCCTTGTCAATCTCAATGGGCTGATGTTTAACTTAACTCTGCTATGGGGGAAATTAAATAAATTCAAGTAGGTGGAAACTATAAACTTGGCGGGTATGTGGCTTAGTGGTTAAAGGGCTTAGGACTTTGGTAGACAAACCCAGGCTGGTTTTGAACCTGAGAGCAGGCACCCACTGCCTTTGTTTCCCCATCCACTTCCACTATGGGGCTGCAGCCGTTGCTAGGAGTTCCCCATCCATTTCCCATTTAGCAGGGAAGTGCTCCCACCCTGCCACCAGAGGAGTTGGCAGCTAATGGCTCACCCTTTAGTTGGCAGGAGCTGCCTTAGCTGGAGGGGTCTGGGAAGTTATGACTACTCTGTTCTCCACTTTCCTTGGGGCTGCCTGTGACTAATGCCTGACCGATGTGAGATGAGGGGTTGCCGATGCAGGGTAGCAGCCCAGCATCCTGGTCTCTGGGCAGGAAAACCTCTGCGGTACAAATCATCAACCCATCTTCCAGAGCTCCTCATGGATCAGGCTGAGGCCAGACCTCGCCTTTATCCTATGTCTTTATTGCTTTACCCACATCTTCTGTAATCCCCTTCCCAGCAAATGACTTGCACAAGAGTATAGAAATCTGCATCTCGTGCTTTGCTTCTAGGGCATCCAATCTGAGGTAGTCAGCTTGCAAAAATGTCTATTCTCCCTGAATTTCAGAGATGAGACCTCAGAGCTTATTCCTAATACTTTCTACGCTGTATCTTTGTTGTGTAATTACTGTCCAACTCCCCACCGGACACTTTGCTACCCAGGTGGAAGCCAGCGGTTCACCGTTCTTTGCACGTGGAAGATACCAGCCAGTAGTGTTGATCAATGTCATATTCCCCATTTACTAGTGTTTTGGGTGCAGTGGGGAAAATGATAAAGGCTAGGTAGACTTGGTTTCCAGTTACTTGTGGCTGTGTAAGAAACCACCCCACAGCTTAGTGATTTAATGTAACAATCAAGTATCTCTCGTAGTTCTGTGCAGGGCTGGGAATAGCTGGGCAGCTCTTATTTGGGTGCTTACCTGGTTGTAACCAAACACTGACTAGGACTGAAGTTGTCTGAAGGTTGGACTGGGTTGGGTGTCCAACTTGGCTTCGTTAATTACATGTTTCAGGCCTCAGGTGGGGTGACTGGAACACCTGGGAGCCGCCTAGGCATCATCCTCTCTTACTCTCCAGGTGGCCATTTGGGCTTCCTCACAGCATGGCAGGCTTGGTGTCACTGGTGGGACTTTGGATATGGCAGCTGTCTTTCCTCAGAGTGAATGCCCAAAGGACTCAAGTGGAAGTCACAAGTGTTACATAGTGAGACTACTGCCATGTTCTGTTGTTTCGATGGGGCCAGCCCAGATTCAGTGTGAGGAAAGGACCCCACAAGGAGCTGAAAAATAGGAGGCGTGGTTCACTGCAGGCCCTCTTTGGAGACTAGGTCCTACACCTGGTTGCTCCTTGACAAACAAGTGGACAGAACACCTACCGAATGGATCTCTGGTCATACTTAAATACAAGTGGAAGCTCTCATGAGTCCATTATACTAATGCAAGCTGTCATTATTATAAGTCCTTGGGCCTGCTATGTAATTTTAACTATTTTCACCTAAGGCATTTAACTATGTTCAGCCCAATCATTTGATCATATGTGACAGTGAGTAAGTGATTTTGCAAACACCTTTTGTCCCATAAGTAGGATACAGGCATGGACACTGTGATGCTTTCCTGAATTTTATTATAGCGCAACCAAACCATATGAGAAAAAGGTATACTTTGCACACTGCAGACTGGGGTCACTTTGGCGGACTTTGTCTTGTGTAGGCACAACCCTGGTAGACCTACAGACCTCTTAGGTAATTTGTCAAACATGAATGAGTGTTGCTGAGGCTTTTAATACCGCATGTTGAAAGCTGAACACAGAGCTCAAAAAAGAAAGCCTGGCAGATTCCATTTCCACTTTCCACAATTTGGAAGTTCTATCTTTAGTAGCAATTTACATTTTCCACACAATTAAAGACTGTACCTACTTCTAATTTACACTTCAAGTATCCAATCCAGCTGTGATTTGCATTTTTTTCTCTATCTGTTTATCTTCTTCCCAGTATGAAAGCCGGGCTTTGAATCTTGACATAACACTGGACACATTCAATTAACCATTTCAGAGGGTCAGTTGGCTCATGAGTGAACTGGGAATAAGACTTCATTTAAGGAGTTATGGTGCATCTTAAAGGCTGTGGACAGCCAGGCACACAGGCATGCAATGCATGTGCATTCATTGCTCTTCCAAAGCACTTTCCGCGGACACATCCGAAGGGTCTCAGAATAGGAATTCACTGCTGTTATCAGAACAGCCCTTCAGCCACCACTGCCCATTGTGAATGTCAAGGCCAACACATTCAAAGTCAATGGATTTTTTTGTGTGCCTCTAAACATAAACTTTCATATAAATCCAAGCCACTGACAAACACAATTTTTGAGACAGTTGTCTGGATGATAAAGATCTTTATGTTTTTCCAAAATATTCAAATAATGAAGAAGAAAAAAAGAGGCTGCGTGGTCTCTTTGTTCCTTCCTTCTCTACACATGACAGATGCAGAATAGAGGCAATTTGAATAGAAAATTTTTTCTCCTAATCATTTGGAAATGTACTCATTTCAGCAAGTAAGGCTCCCAGCTGTTTTCTAAGGACATAAAATGACTATTTTTCAATTAGCTGTCATTTCTCTCATTTTTCACAAAATTACTCCTTTAAAATTCAGTTTATCCCTTCTCCCAATGTATGTCCTACTTAGTTACCCTTGGCCCCGAGGGGTTATAACAACTTAAAAAAAAAAAAAGAAACTTGCCGAGCTGGCGTGGCTCAGCGGTTGAGCATTGGCCTAAGGTCCAGGAGATCACAGTTCGACTTCTGGTCAGGGCACATGCCTGGGTTGAGGGCTCGATCCCCAGTAGGGGGCGTGCAGGAGGCAGCCGATCAATGACTCTCATCATTGATGTTTCTATCTCTCTCTTTTCCTCTCCCTTCCTCTCTCTGAAATCAATAAAGACATTTTTTTAAAAAGAAGAAACTTAAAGGAGTTTTCAAACTGAAGAGATATTTAGCCACGCCCATCTATTTATTAAAATTCACTTATTCTTACTCACAATCACCAAAAGGCAGAAGCAACTCAAGTGTCCTCCAACAGATGACCCAGTAAACAAATGTAGTCTCTCCATGCAATGAAGTGCTAATCACCACGAAAGGGAGTGTTGTTCTGATGCATGCGGGGACATGGAAGGGCCTTAAAACATCACTCTAACTGAAATAAACCAGACACGAAAGGTGGCTATCATATGATTCCAACCACATGGCATTTCTAGTGTGGGGAAATCATAGAGACAAAAGGCAAATTGGAGGTTATCAGGGGCCGGAGAGGGAGAGAGTGATGAAGAGTGCCGGTGAGTCAGCGCAAAGTTTCTGAGAGATGGGGCTGGTCAAGTCGGGCTTGTCTTACTCAGTTCTCTCCCCAGGTCACTCTGTCCTGTCTTCCCTTTTCATTGTTTGTGTCTTTTGTTCTGCACCCTAAAATCCTAGCATGTGCACTCCTGCACCTTCTTTCAGTATGTTCCATGAGGCCTCTCATGTATGGAAAATGGGGACAAGGGGCTCAGACAAAGTCCCTGTCCTAGAGTAGCCCACGGCCCAGTGGAGGAGACAGAGGTGCTCATCCTGCAAGCCCTGTTAGAGTGGTCAACAGAGAGAGGTGGCACAAAGGTGGCCTCGTGGTCACCTAGGCTGGGGAAGGCATCACAAGACAGGGCCATTCGACCAGAGTTCGCCTCCATGCCGCCACTGGCCACAGCCCCTATTCTTCAGGGGAGTCTTGAATATATACTCTCCTTCCCATCCCTCCCCCACCAGTGTTCTCAGTGATGGCTGCGTATACAAGTCCTCGGCAGGGGAGCTTTTAGAAAGCACAACCGGACTCCATCTCCCGAAGATTCTGGTTCACGGGGTGAAGCTGAGTCTCAGGAATCAGAATTTGTTTTAGGTGCCACAGCTTTTTCTGAAGCACACAGAATGACTGAACCTTTGTTCTGCCATTTGGATCTGAGGAGTCCAAGCTTGGGAAGTGTCCCCATGTGATGGGATAGAGGCAGTGTCCCATCGTGGTTGAAGACACAGATCAGTGTCAGGCTGCTGGATTCAAATCTCCACCTCCCTTCTTTCTACCTGTGTGACTGTGGACAAGGTCACCTAACTCCCAGAGCCTCATGTCATCAGCATTAAAATGGCAGTGATAATGCTACCTCTTCAATGTGCAATTTGAGAGCTGAATAACTGAACACATGGAACACTCTAAGAACTGGGCTTTTCAAAATATATATATCTGTATTAATTTCAGAGAGAAGTGATCGGTTGCCTCCTGCATGCCTCCCACCGGGGATGGAGCTCGCAACCTGGGTGTGTGCCCTGACCGGGAATCCAACTTTGATCTCCTGGATGCTAGGCCGACTCTCAACCTCTGAGCCACGCTGGCTGGGCAGCGCTGGGCTTCTTAATTCAGTGCTTAGTAAGTGTTCACCATGATTGCTCCCTCACTTTTACCCAGAGCTCTACTCAAATATCACCTCCCTCGCAGGGGCTTCCCCTACCCTATAACTTTCTATTTCTTTTAGTCTCCTTTATTTTTCTTCAAATAACTGATTATTATCAATGATATATATATTTGTAGATTAAATGTGGTTTTTAAATTTTCTCCCTTATTCCAATTTTATTGTGCCAAATGTAAATTGTTCAATTATTCTATAGGTATTAACTGAGAACCTACTATGTGCCAGCCACTGTTCATGGGACTGATAATGAAGCAGTAAATAAATGGACTATGGACTAAGTTCTTTCCATCACGAAGCTTTTTTATGTGGCGTTGACTTTTTGACCTTCCCCACTAGAATCCCATTTTCATGAGGGCAGTGACACTCTGTCTTCAGTTCATTCCTGAATCCCCAGGGCCTGGAACAGTGCCTGCACAGGAGGGCAAGCCTCGAAGATCTCTTACGGACAGAGAACTGGTGATGGGATGCATCTCGCATTTCACCCTCAGGATCCCCCGTGGTCAGCTGTGGAAAGTGAGACCCAGAGACATCAGATAACATCCTCAAGGACACACAGCCAGAGAAAGACAGAGTCTGAATCCGAACCCGGGTCTTTTAACCAGCAGCTCCATGCTCTATCTACTGCATCTGTTGAGTACTGCACAGGCTTACCGATCGGGGACTAGAAGAAATAAGAAAGGATGGGCAGTTAGTGTCACAAAGTCTCTACGCTGTGGGCTCCGCCACATACTCCATGTAAAATAGATGCTGGGATTTCTAATCACCGAGGGGTTTAGATACCTGAAAAAACAAATCACCTTAGGGCTTTTGGAAGAAAGAGAAGGTTTGGGGGAGAAGAGACAAAGTAGGGCACTTCTTTGGCTTTTGGCTCACCTCGCATGTTATCCTGGGCCAGCCCCTGGGCACTTGCTGTTTCTGACCATCCTGGAGGGATTTCTCAATAGTTTCTTGTGCAAGGTTCTTACACATTCCTCAGTGGGGAGCCAAGATCCTCCCCACCTCCCAGCGGGGAGCCTCCCTCCCGTTCACTGCCATCCCCCCAAACCCCTTGAAGAGGCCCAGTTCTCTGGAAGGTGGCCAGATGCTCAAAGAAACGCTGTGCTCTCTTCACAGAAATGCAGTGACTCTACACAGCCGGGCAGCCGGACCCCCTGGTTTAACCTGGGAGGGCTCCCCTGGCACCTGAGCTGCTGTCTATCGAGACAGCAGGGGCTTGTGAACCTGCCAGACAGCGTTTCGGTTCCTCTGTTTGCTGGCTCTGTGGTTTTAGACAAATTCATGCACCTCTCTGAGCCTCAGGTTCCCTGTTCTGAAGAAGGTCACAGAACTAGACGGCCTTTAAGTTCCTGGCAAGTTCGAAAATGCTTTAACTCTGCTAAGGTAAAACCCAGGAGAAGGAAGCGTTGTCTTTTCTCCTTCCCATTTTTCTCTGTCCCCCCCCCTCCACTTTCCTTTCTGTCCTTTTACTCTTTCTGTCTTCTCCTTCGCCTCTTTTTCCTGTGCCAAAATTTTAGGTAACTGGCTGTTCTCACTGAAATGAATACCTTAAATGTTTGAAGTCGCTCTGGGCGGGAGCCAGAAAAATCATCTCTTCTGAGCTGTAACTGTTTCGTGACGTTCTTGGACCAGAAAACTGAGGGCTCCTCTGTGGCCAGGTTTCCTCCGTCCCGAGAGCCCTCTGTCCGCCGCTCTCACACCCTGGACGGTCTGCCCGGCACCCCCCCGGCTTGGGCAGAGGGGTTCTGCGAGGTACACGTGTTTTCCACTCCACACGAGACACTGGTCTGCGATGTGTGTGTGTGTGTGTGTGTGAGGGGGGTGGCTAAGTCAGGTTGGGGTGGTCCAGGACTGGGGCCTGGCAAGGGACTGCCGTGACCACACAGATTTAGAATGTTCTGAAAACTGTGCCTTGTCATCGGAGGTGGCGTCTGGAATTTGTTTCCTGAGATTGTGCATAGGAGAGAAGTCATGGAAGGCGGGAGCTGAGGGAGCTGGTTTCGGGAGGGATTTTGCGGAATTCCGGGTGGAGCAGCCACACAGACAGCGGGAGCAAGTGGCATGGGGGACAAACAAATTTGGGGGTTCAAGGCCTTTGAGATTCTGGGGTGTTGCTACGGTAGAAACCTTAGGTGGTAGAAAGCAACCTAAACTTAACCAGATTAACAGCCCACAGGTGGTGACAACGAGTTGGTAATTGTGGGCACGTGATCTATGCCTTTTGAAGACCCAAGAAAGAACTGGAACTGAGAGCATTAGAGAAAAGGAAACCCTGCCATCAGGCTAGGAGGGTTCCAGGGCACTATCATTCTTTATTAACTGTGCATGTGACCTTGCGTGGACATAGAGTTAATGTCTTTGTCTTTGGTGTATTCTGTCTCCTTGAACCCTGACAATGATCCCTTAGAGGAGGGGAAACTGAAGCTGGGGTTTGAGCCCAGGGCATCTCCGGCTATGGCCAGTGTTCTCCCCATCACGCAGCACTGACTCCGTCTCCAGTTTGCTCTGCTCTGGTCCCTGTGCCCCCTCCTGTGTAGTCCTTTAACACACGCACACACACACACACACACACGACCCTGTCACGTCTGTGCTTGGTTCCCACTACACGAGAGCTAGTGGGTCTTCCCTGCTGAAAACCTTGGCACATCCATCGTGCACAAAGCAACAACTATTTGGACTCCTTCTGCTTGGTTCCTTTCCCTGTGGAGAACGCTTAGGGGTTGGAAACCTTGCGCTCTTGCGTGGAATCCGTGGGGGCTGGTACCCTGGAAAGGGTTTCAAAGGCAGGGAAATTTTTTGTGTCTCTGGCAATCTTGTATTTCAACAGCCTCAAGTTTTGCAATGTGCTATAGACAGTCATTAATAAACAAGAGTAGTTTTGAGGACAAGATACACGCCTGCTGCTACGGGATGGGAACTCCCACGCGACGGCAGGTGACGCGCGGGGCCCCGCTTCCCCAGCCGGGCGGCCTGCGCGCCGAGGTCACCCTGCTGCTGGCTGCGGCCTTCACGGGCTCGGATGGCCGCCCACGGGCAGAAGGCAAGGCTGCCTTTCGGTTCTGGGTTTTTGCAAGCTGGCCCAGCTCTACTTTCCTGCCCTCTTTCTCTGCTTCTCTACATTTCTGACCGCATCTTAAGCCACGGATGTGCGGGACACACTAGCCTGGATCCCAACCCTGCCCTCGTTTTTTGTGCCTCCACAAGTTGCTCAGCACACTGGCCTCCCTTTGCTTTCCAGCAGTGGCAGATGCAGCTCTCAGCCCCCCGATGTGCCACCTCTGGGACGTGACTCCCCCCGGTTCTCCCAGGCAGAGCCGAGGCACTTTATAAGATATGGTCTGTGGGCCGGGCCTCAGCAACCCGTGTCCTGCTCCCTCCGGGCCGAGTCCCCAACCAGACGTGCAGCCTGCCCCTCACCCGGACTGGCCTCTAGCACGCGCCCAACAAATGTGGCTTGGAAGCCTCTTTGCAGTTAATAGATGCTGGTGCTCATACTGAACAGGCAGTGATGGATGTCGGTGTCCCCCCCCCCATTGAACGCTTCCTCTGGCCACATGGAGGGGGGGCGTGCTTCTGAACCCAGGGGCATAGCGAGGACTGTTTCTGAAGGGCTTGCTCCGGGGTCCGTTGGCTGCCTCACCCCTCAGTCACCCGGCGAACAGTATACAGTGAGCACCACTCGGCAGGCATCAGAGCACAAGGAAGACCGAAGAGAGCTCCCCACGTCTCGGGCTTGGATTCCAGCTGGAGGGGCAAAGGGGAAAAGCGGGACACACACGCACAGGTTTCAGGGGTGGCACCGCTCTCGGGGCAGCATCCCGGGACGCTGCGATCGCGGTGGGGAGGGCGCCCCTGGCCGGGATAGCAGCAGCGGCGATGGTGGCTGGGGGGGGGTGCCCGGCGAGCCGGGGTCTGGGAGAGGAGAAGGGGCCAGAGCAGGAAGGGTGGGGAAGATGCTTCATAGCAGAGAGCAGAGAGAGGGTGAAGCCCCGAGCTGGGAAGATGTGACAGTTCAGACGGCACCTGCAAGGCCCTAGTAAGGGCACGGCTGTCACTGTTACCCGTCTCCTAAATCCCCTCCTCGGGCCTATCTCTGCAGCCCAGCTGTGCTCAGCACACACTCCTCACTTTTTAAAAATCTGGGCACAGAGCACAGCCTGGCAGAGAAATAGAGTGTGTTTTGTCCAAGGGCCATTCTCTGTGGCTCGTTCTGTGGGTGGGAGAACTGGGGATGGGAACCCGGCAGAGGGCTCAGGGTCTCCCCCTCCCTCAGCATCATCTCCTACTGTCCGCCCTATGACCCAGATGAACAAATGATGCGGGTGCCACCCCTCCTCTCCCCTCTGGTCTGTGCCGCACTCCTGAGTTATGGTTTGTGTATTTTGACTCCTTTCAGTCACAGAGCTCACCAGCGTCATCTCATCAGGCTCCTTAATTTAACATAACGCAGTGAAAGCTCAGAGAGGTTGAGCTACTTACTTGTGGTCACACAGTCATTGAGTAGCAATGCTTGGGCTAATGCATGGAACAGGTGCTAAACAGTGGGAAAGTCACTTCTCGTCGACTGTCTTCCTCAACGGTCCTAGGTGCTAAAGAGCTGAGCTGAGGGAAGGTAATTAAGTGGCTTTGAACAGAAATTTTTAGGGGAAAATCTCTTTCTCCTTTCCGCATCTCATGTTGTCTCTAGATGCATATGCCTTTCAGAATATACACCCCCCCCCCCCCGTCATAGGCACTTTTAGGGACCCTGGTTGATGGGTGTTGGATTTTGCTTGAATATTTTGCGAGCATCAGACTCACCTGCATGATATCTCGCACAGTGGCCTGCACTTCACAGCTGGAGTCTCTGGGCCAGTAACCATTTCTGTAACTGACTGAGCATGAGAAAAACCACACACAGAGCCAGAGGGGCTGGAACTGGGGCTCAGAACTGGGGCTCCCGCAGCTGGGCTTCATACCAAGGACCAGACGCAAGCTGGGTGTCCTCCCTCCCTGGCCCGTGACATTTGATCTCCACATTTTGGAAAATAAGAAACTGAGGGGTGCTGTGGTCAACTTTAAGAGATGTACAAGCAGAGCAAGGAGACTTTTCATCAAGGCCCATAATTCCGGGAGCGAGAGAGAAATGCATACTACCCAAAGGTAAAAAATAATTACTACTCAAAAATATAGCTAATGCTCAGACACTCTAAGAATATTTTAAGTTAACTGTAATAAAATGAATGGCCGCTTCACCTAGCAAATTATGAAATATTTATGTGTATAATCTGTGTGAGTAATGTTTAACACTGATAAGATCTGTCAATGGAACATGATCATACAACTTCAAGTGCAAATGGTAAAAACATTCTAGAAAGGAACTGAACAATATGTGCCAAGGTCCTTAACAATGACTAGTCTTTCCCTGACTGATTCTGCCGCAATGAATATATTTTAAGGAAATTACAATACCTGAAGCAAAGGCTTAAGAACAAATGTTGCATTAACGTGATATTGTAGTAGTTACATCATAAAAGCGATATTGAAAGCAACAAAAGTGTCTATGAAGATATATATATACTATATGTTTATACATATAAAATAAAAGATGATTACTATAAAATATAGAGAATGAGAGAGATTGCTTCATATTTCACAAGCATCAGCCCCTCTGGCATAAAGTCAGGAAGGAAATCCTTGTCTGGGGGCTACACTCTCTGATGGTTGGTGGTGTAAGTCCCTGGGTCAGTAATCATTTCCCTAACTGCTCGGCACTAAATGGGACCACAAACAATGCCAGCAAGGTTGGAACTGAAACACGAGCAGGGCTGACATTGATGACAACCTCTTGCTGGCCAAGATGTGGTTCTGTGGAAGTTCTTACACATGTCACAGTACCGGGTATGGGTGACTGTTCAAATATTTTCACATCTCAGCTTAATTCTGAGAATGAAACCTAAGAAGGGAAATTTTACAAAAGTCAACACGGTAAGTCTGAACTTCCAAAGACATTCGCTGTAATAGTATTTATAATAGCCGAAGCTTGTACACAAATCAAATAGGACCAGCCTACATATCCAGGGACAGGCTGTGGGAGGTAACCGGTGGCACAGACGCACCATGGCGCATAATGGTATATCTCGCAGCCTTAACGTAGGATTTGTCAGAAAGCCACATGAAAATATGAGAAAATGCTTATAATGTTAATTGGAAAATGTGGGATAAAGAAAGAATATATAATTACCATATGTGGAAAACAACACTCTGTTCACTGAAAGGACTATTATTATTAAATTATTCAGAAAACGGTTACTTGGGGGGGTTGTGAGCTTTAGGATCCATGCTCCCTTTTCCCGTTTTCTCCCCTCCGCCTCCTGCTCCCCAGCTCTTTCACTGGCCGTCTACAATAAAATACAATAGCATGACAGATGTCCAGCGTGTCTTCCGGGGAAGCTTGAGCACAGTCAACTGAGGACAAAGTAAAGGCTGTGACACTTCACTCAACACCCTCAGAGCGACTGTCCCGCGTCATAGGGGGAGGCACGCAGGGAGCGTGTTTTTCTAGGAAGTGGTGACTAAACGTGGAAGCAGATTATTGAAGGACTTGGAGAGTTTTTGGAAAGTGTACAAAGGGTTGTCGAGTTCAGTAGACTATGTAGGGACAACAGCTTTTAAATTTGATGTTTCACAAAATATCTCAGGGTTTTTGTCACAACAGCTTCATCCGTGGAAGTGGCAGTGTCCAGATATTGGGGGTTCTGTGAAGATCCACCTTGTGGATTTGAAGGGCTTCTATTTGGAGAGATGTGTGGGACCCTTTCTGTCTGACTCCAGAGGATGGGACAAAGGGCCCCTTTGCATCCATCAGGAAGATCGTTCAGTTGGTTAGAAGCAGCCTGCAGCAGTCAGGGCCTGGGCGAGAAACAGAAGGGAAACTGATAGTGGGGGAACTTAAGGTGGGCTTCTCGGTGGGACCAACTCAAAAGGTATGGGCCACCTGCAGGGGAAGGACAAGGGCAGTGTAGTCACCTGGGCTAATAAAATGAACAAGATGCGACAAATGCCAGCTTCCATGTGCTTGAGAGAAGTAGTGACTTCCATCAGGGACCCACCTGTCTTACAGGACCCTTAGGGCAGGACCCAAGGAAATAATCAACCTAACTTCTCTCTTCCCATCCCCTCATATCCTGTTGGATGTTGGCTAACTCTATTGACCAAATCCAACAGGCAGCAGGAACATAGTTTACAGTGATCATCCTCAGGGAGGAAAGTGTAGGGAGGAGACGAATGGAGTGTGGATCCCGGGTGAGAAAGAAGAGGAGAGGAGAGGAATGGCTGACCCATAAGACAGTGTGGTTTTCATCATGACTATTGGTAGAGAGGCTGAAGTATTAATTCTTAGGGAAATCCAAGTAGAGCACAGTGTGTGGCCCAGATGGCTTAACATTTTCCATTTAATTCAGAGACTTTGTAATGTTAAGGTATCTTAACGGAACTAGAAACATGAATAGCCAAAGTAATGCAATTGTGTACGGTGGTCACCAGCCTGGAGCCAGGAAAATTGAACCTCTCTCTCTCTTACAGAGCAATAACTTTTCCAAGTGTCCACAGTGAGTATCTTTGGAAGGTTTTGACAAAGCAATAAAACCAACAGTATATTTCATTGAAGTAAGGGTGCTCACACTCAGCAAACACAACCTGAGATGAATAGGTAATCAGAGTTCTTTACATTTGTCCCCCCAAGACCAGGTGTGGGAGGAGCACATTTTAATAAGAACCCATGTGCACTAACTGTTCACATGTGCCAGGCACTGAGCCAGGCAGTTTATATGAACTCACTTAATCCTGCCAACGGTCTTCTGAGCTCTGCGCTATTGCCGGCATCCTCTTGTCTATCACAGAGGCAGCCAGGGACACGACTGCTCGTATCTCTTACTGTGGCAGCACAGTTTGCTGATGGTCCCAGCGGCTGCCCCTTTGCACCCATTACCATGTTTGCTAAGACCACACTTCCCTTGGGCTGCTCCCAGCCCAACGACAGAGCATGGCAGGCCCTCCACCCCCACCCTGAGAGAGGCAGGACTCCTCTAACAGTTGGCTGGCTCAGGAACCCCTGAGCTGAATCTTCCTTAAAGTGGGCCGGTCACAGATCCTTCCCGCTCAGCTCTTCTGCCGCCCTGGTCCCCTTTCCCAGACACCAGGCCCGCTTGGGCTCTGAAGGCTCCCTCTCTGCTCTCCTGCTCTGCGCCCTGCCTGCCCCTCCTCTTCATTCATATGTTGAAGCTCTAAACCCCATGTGGCTCTATCTGGAAATAGGGCCTTTAGGAGGTGAATAAACTTAAATATGGTCCCCAGTGGGGAGATCTAATCTTAGCAAACGGTGGCCTTATAAAAAGAGGGAGATTCATTCTCTCCCCTCTCTCTCTTTCTGTCTCTGTCTCGGAGAAAGCTACCATCTGAGAGCCAGTAGGCAGACTCTCACCAGAAATCTAACTGCCTGGTACCTTGACCTTGGACTTCCCAGCCTCCAGAACTTTGAGAAAACAAGGTTTTGTTCTTCAAGCCGCCCACTCTGTGGCCTTTTGTCATGGCATCTCAAACTGATATAATTCACGTCCCCAATAAATGTCTTCTTACAGGTCTAATCCCATCTTGGCACGTGGTTCTCAGTGGACCAAACTAACTCCTGCACCGTGAGGAGTTTCAGGTTCAGGTGTCTGCCTAAGTTCACAGACTCAGGACGTGGCAAAGTGGGGTGAACCCAGCAGCTGGGCTCCCGGTCCCCCAGCTTATTCACGGAGCGACGCTGCTGCTGGCCTTACTGACTGGCCGAACTTGCCCGGCAGCACTGTTTGGACGCCTCTCCTCACTCAACAAAGCGTCTGTGCTCTTATCTGTGCGCCTGACTTGAAGTCAGGCATCTGTTGTGTCCTGAGACTTCACTCCAGTGAAACATCTCTGGTACTTTCATTCCTCGCGATGGCACAGGGCTCAGATGCCTCCTCGCTCTCAACTCTCCCTCTCCCGAGACAAGTCAGACAGATGTGAGTGGAAATGGGTTTCAGCATTTCCCAGCTGTGAAACGTCAGATGCAGCGACTGCCCTGAGACTTCGTTTAATTACATAAAACAAGGAGAATATCCATTCCTGACGCAGGGGTCACTCAGAGGACTGAGTTAACATTTAGGGCCTAGGCCATCAGATGATACCTAGAGCCTTTTATAAATAGTATTCCCACCCTATTTGGACTCATCTTTTGATTTATTTGTAGAGGCTATTCATGAACCTGTTGCCTCAAAAGTGCATGAAATATTCTCGCTTGCCAGGGTCGCCTTTCTGGTCCTCCCCTGTCATGAGATTTCTAATGGACAGAATCAGCACATTCTGTTTAGAAACCATGCCTAGATTTGACCCCATATAGCCCGGTGAGCAAGAGAAAACATTGTGATTTCCCAGCTTGGTTGCCTCATTCCCAGAATTTCTCATGAACTTGGTCGTCGAGTTCCGACTGGAACCTGAGTTACTGTCATAGCCTCTTTCAGAAGCTGCTTTTTCCAAGAAAAAAATGAGTCAAGGACGCTCTGGTCTGGTTTCTCATTACAATCTGGTCTTCAACAAAGCGCACCTCACTCTCAACTATTTGATAGTTCTGTGTTTCAACCCATCTATAAAAGTTAAGAACAAAATTTAAAGCCATCTTTTTCATTGAAAATGAGAAGTGTGTGTTTTCCTGGGAATACAGTGCCCTTTAGAGTAACATAGGTGGGGATTTCTGCTGCTAACAAGCTGTGTCACCTTAGACAGTTTCCTTAACTTCTCTGCATCTGCTTTCTGCAGCTGGGGAATGAATGTGACTTTCCCTTTCCCGTTGAGAGGATTGAAAGAAATGATGACGTGAAGTGCTTGCCTGAAGACACGCAGAAGCACCTCAACAAATGGTATGGATGGGTGGGTGTTGGGCAGGTGCGAGCCGATATGTCATCAGTCCGTCACCCACGGCCACTTTCCTCTGCCCAGAATGGTAAGTGCTCCGAGCTCTTTGGTCTTTCAAGAACTTCTAGTAGAGACTTTTCACTGTTTCATTTCCAAGGAGGTCTGGGATGGCCTGTGGAACTTGGAAGTTCCCTTCATGATTAATACCATTAGTAGACGCTGCTTTGAGTTTTTGGTCTATTTGTTTATTTGCATTGTTTTAAGAATTTAAAAGAATTATTATCTCCATCACATACAGGTTTTGTGGAAAAATCAAATTTTAGGTCACACATAATATTCCTCGGACTATTTATTGCCTTGCTCATCTGGTCTCCAACGGTCTTTGTTGGAACATGCCAAAACATGCCAGAACACCTGGACAGGCCCACTGGATTGTCCCTCAGTTGTGAACCTGCATGTGAAATACGACTGCAGGTACTGGTCACTCTTACTCTTAGTTCTGGAAGAATCATACTATTCTCTGAAGGACAGTGTGCCTTACTGAATTATCGTCTTAATAGCAATGTTGTTGAATATGTCATCATTTCTGAAGATACTTTAATTTTTGTTCTCTGGCTCACTTCCCTTTTTATTGAATTTATTGGAGTGACATTAGTTAATAAATCTATATAGGCTTTAGGTGTACAATTCTACAATACATCATCTGTATATTGTATTGCGTGTTCACCGCCCCAAGTGTCTCCTTCCATCACCACTTATCCCCCCTTTACCCTCACCTACCTCCCCCACCCCCTTTCCCTCTGAGTTTTGTATTTTTGGCTTAATGCCTTTACCTTTTTGACCCAGCCCCCACCCCTCCCCTCCCCTTTGACTGTTGTCAGTCTGGTCTCTGTCTCTATGAGTCTGTTTCTATTTTGTTTGTTAGTTCACTTTGTTTGTTTGATTCCACGTGTAAGTGAGATCATATGGTACTTGTCTTTCTCTGGCTGGCTTACTTCACTTAGCATAATACTCCCCAGGTCAAGATTTGGAAGCAGCCCAAGTGCTGCTGTAAACAACAAAAACAAAAACGAAGGAAATCTTACTTTTTGTGACAGCATGGATGAGTCTAGCTCACTCCTGAATGTGTCTCTTGGAGTGACGAGCTCTGACGTTGACAAGCGTGTGCCTGTGACTCCCCTTGGATCCTTCATGCTCCTAAGCTGGGGGTCGGCCCCTGAGCAGGTGGCTGCATCACAGTGAGATGAGTTCTCGGCTGGGGTGGAGTGCCCAGGACTGTGCTATGGATACAGTTAGTGGCTTTCATGAGCCATGACATTTCTACATACAGTGGTATGTAGACTTCCTTTCCACAAGGTTCTTCCTCCAAAAAATTAACTAGAAGGTAAATATGACACTTATTTCAGGCTCCTGAGAAGAATCCACAAGTGTCAGCCTCCGGCTGCCTTTCTGACACCCCAGATCCTGAAGGGACCCCAGGACATCTTTTTGGAACAAACCCTGTCCCTGCGTCTGAGCCACTTCTGCTCAGGGCAGGAATGTGTCAGGACCTCAGCCCCCATGCCAATGGGAGTCTAGCTGAGTGGCAGTGATCCTGGGATTCTGGCTCCATCACTTATTAGCTCTTTGAACATGGGCAAGTTACTTAATATCTCTGTTTCTCAGTTTCCTCATCTGAAAAAGGAGAAATAATATCTATTTTAAGAGCTTCTTTTGAGGAAAAAACAGGGTATTACATGTAAAGTGCCTGACACATAATGAACTCTCATTGCTATTATTTTTTCTCTCCTTCCAGGTGTCTGAGTCAAAACCCATGGACTCTGCCCCAAGCCTGTCCCCATTCTTGTACAAAGAACAAGGACCTGCATACTGGATTGGACTTCACGGGGCCATGCTGGGCCTCCTCACTGCTTAGTGAATTTGGAAATTTATTTCATCTGCAACTTATGATTCTCTTTTGTAAAAGGGCTCCCATGCCACCACTAGCAGTGTAAAGATTGCATGAGCTGATTCAGGTTAAGCGTTTAATAAAATCCATGGGCAGTATTGACACTCAATAATTTCCATCAAAATACATGCAAACGGAGTGAAACAGAAAAGTTTGTAAACAACAATACGCTGAGTCTGCCTTTTAAGAACCCCACCTCTGTGTGCACCTGCGAATGTCATTCTTTCACCCCTGCGGCAGTGAGCTTACTGATTCATTCACTGGCAGGGGTTTGGTTTCCTGCCTGTGTTTACGGGCCGTGAATCTGAGAAGCCGAGCCCTCACTTTCCCTTGGAGTCTGGAGAGAGCAGACATCGCCCCCTCGGCTCTTACGGGTTTCCATAGAACATCACAATTCACAGGGGCACGAAATACACTGAGATGTGGAAAAGCGAACCTCTGCTAAATAAATATCCATAAAGTGGAGTTTACTCAATGAATGTCTGTGCTAAGTGAACACGCGTAACATAAAACCTCATTGAACAGGCACAGAATTGAACCAGCCTCTAAATTCATTAACCAGTGAGTACACTCATCCAGTGACAAATTCAGCTTCCCGGAGTTAAAAATGAATTCACAAATGGCTTATTATAGTGATCTTTCCTCATCGCAGGCTCTTCACGTAGGAACGTCGAGTGTGGGGGAAGGAAGCATTTTCTGCTTTCCCCTTTCTCTGCCTCAGTGATACACGGAGGCTTCAGTGAAGACTCGCGTGTAAATGGTACAGTAGGGAAAGGACACGCATGATTTTGTTTTGCTGGATTTTTGTTTGTTTTTAACATTTACTGAACGTCAGTGACCGCATTTACTTTGCATAGGAATCCTCAGAGCTCATTTTAATTGGCTCGAGTAAGGTCCCAGGCCGCAGTTGCTCTGAGCTCAAGGACTTGACCGAGGCCCTGTTTCCGAGGCTGGGCTGCCCGCTCTGCACCCAGTGGCGCGGGGACCTCAACAGTGGGAGCGGGCAGCTGAGCAGTGGGGGGGGCAGCTGAGCAGTGGGGGCGGGCAGCTGAGCAGTGGGGGGGGCAGCTGAGCAGTGGGGGCGGGCAGCTGAGCAGTGGGGGCGGGCAGCTGAGCAGTGGGGGGGGCAGCTGAGCAGTGGGAGCAATGGGAGCGGGCAGCTGAGCAGTGGGGGGGGCAGCTGAGCAGTGGGGGGGGCAGCTGAGCAGTGGGGGCGGGCAGCTGAGCAGTGGGGGGGGCAGCTGAGCAGTGGGAGCAATGGGAGCGGGCAGCTGAGCAGTGGGGGGGGCAGCTGAGCAGTGGGGGCGGGCAGCTGAGCAGTGGGAGCAGTGGGGGCGGGCAGCTGAGCAGTGGGGGCGGGCAGCTGAGCAGTGGGGGCGGGCAGCTGAGCAGTGGGAGCAATGGGGGCGGGCAGCTGAGCAGTGGGGGCGGGCAGCTGAGCAGTGGGAGCAGTGGGGGCGGGCAGCTGAGCAGTGGGAGCAGTGGGGGCGGGCAGCTGAGCAGTGGGGGCGGGCAGCTGAGCAGTGGGAGCAATGGGGGCGGGCAGCTGAGCAGTGGGGGCGGGCAGCTGAGCAGTGGGGGCGGGCAGCTGAGCAGTGGGAGCAATGGGGGCGGGCAGCTGAGCAGTGGGGGCGGGCAGCTGAGCAGTGGGAGCAGTGGGGGCGGGCAGCTGAGCAGTGGGAGCAATGGGGGCGGGCAGCTGAGCAGTGGGGGCGGGCAGCTGAGCAGTGGGAGCGGGCAGCTGAGCAGTGGGGGGGCAGCTGAGCAGTGGGGGGGCAGCTGAGCAATGGGAGCAGTGGGGGCGGGCAGCTGAGCAGTGGGGGCAGTGGGGGCGGGCAGCTGAGCAGTGGGAGCAGTGGGGGCGGGCAGCTGAGCAGTGGGGGCGGGCAGCTGAGCAGTGGGAGCAATGGGGGCGGGCAGCTGAGCAGTGGGAGCAATGGGGGCGGGCAGCTGAGCAGTGGGGGCAGTGGGGGCGGGCAGCTGAGCAGTGGGGGGGGCAGCTGAGCAATGGGAGCAGTGGGGGCGGGCAGCTGAGCAGTGGGGGGGGCAGCTGAGCAATGGGAGCAGTGGGGGCGGGCAGCTGAGCAGTGGGGGCGGGCAGGGCTGCTGGGCCAGAGCCGGGCTCAGGTCAGGAACCCCTCCTGCAGGCCTTGGCCTAGGTGCACAGACTCGCTGCCCAAACCTGCTTCCCGTGATGCCCTTCCTGTCGTCCTCATGTCACGAGCAAGAAGGCTGAGAGTGGCCCACAGCAAAGCACCAATATGAACACGATTTACCGCTGGAACCACTCGAAGCTGACGTTAAGGGGGCCTGAGGCCTTCTCTCTCAACGCGAGCTGGAAGCGACGGGGTTGGTTTCCTAGATCAGAAACAAGCGAGCATTCAAGGGGAGGAAAGGTGAGTGTGGGCCAGACACTCGGGGCTCTGTCTCTGTGTGTTCACTCCCCTCGACCCTCATACATAAGGAGAGGAAAACCCTCCCTCCTGCGATTTTTATTGACCAATTGGAGTCGCCTGGAACAAGGAGTCACAAGGAGCCTAAAGCTGAGATAACAACTGTCACTGGTTGAATCAGGTGTGACACCCAAGTACATGCCTTATGTCCTAACGCCTGGACTTCAGAACAAGGCCTTATTTGGAGATGGGCTCTGTGTGGAGGTGATCAGGTGAAAGCGAAGCCATCAGGGTGGACCTGGATACTGTATGACTAGTGACCTCGTAGAAAGGGAACATTTAACATAGAGACAGACACAAAGAGAGGGGAAATGATGTGAACAGAAAAGGGGAGACGATGACAAGTTAGTTTGCCAGGGCCACCACAGCAAAGCGCCACGGACTGGGGGCTTAAACAGCAGCGGTTCACTTCCTCGCATTCTGGAGGCTGGAAGGCTGAGATCGGGGCTCCGGCAGGGTTCATTTCTCTTCAGGCCTCTCTCCGTGACTTGTGGGTGACCGTCTTCTCCCCGTGTCTTCGCATGGTCTTCCCTAATCTCCTCCTTCAGTCATACTGGATCAGGGTCAACCATATGGCCTCATCTCTAAAGACCTCACTCCACATAGCCCCATTCTGAGGTGCTGGGGTTAGGACTTCAACATATGAATTCTGGTGATCAGGTGACCCCCAAGCAAGTCATCTATAAACAAAAGAAAGAGAGGCCTGTGACAGATACTTCCCTTACAGCCAAGAGAAGGAATCCACAGGCTGACTCCTTGCCCTTGGATCTCTAGCCTCCAGATCTGTAACAAAACACATTTCTGCATGTAAACCGTGGGGTCAGTGGTACTTTGGTAGAGAAGCCACAGAGAACTAATGCAGCAGCGTCCACCTGGAAGTGCCTGGGTGGGATTTTCAGCCGCCAGGTACAAAGGTATATAAATTGAGTTATAGAAAAGGAAGTTGCCTATTTTTGCACCCCAGTTTGTGTCCTGTAAAAAATTGTTCCTATCTCATGATTTAACTCTGGTCTTTCTTCAATTCTCTCTACTTAGTTTTGAGTATTCTATAAATTTCTCAATTATTGTGAGAGATACTAACATGCATAACCACAGTGTGATAAGTACCCAGACAAAATTGATGGGAATTCAAAAATTTTTTAAATGCTACAAACAAAAGTATCACAAATGCTTCTAAATAGAGCACATTTCTCCATCCCCTTAAACATGCCTCCCATCTCCCTGCACACCCTCCGGTCCCCTACACTCCTCCACCTGAGCGACAGATACGTTGTCCTGCACTAGGGACATTTCGTGTGTCCCTGCTAAGTCCTTACTAGGTGCTATGGGTTGAACTGTGTGTCCCCCAAATCAGTATGTCAAAGTCCTAAGCCCTGGTACCTCAGAATGAGACTTTATTTGGAGGTTGGGTTCTTACAGAGGAAATCAATTTAAAATGAGGTGACTTGGGGAGCCTAATATGACTGGAAAATAAAGGGGAAATTTGGATTCATACAAGCGTGGAGGGAAGATTATGAGAAGAGACACAGGTAGAAGACGGCCATCTACTAGCCTGGGAGAGAGGCCTGGAGTGGGTCCTTCCCTCACAGTCCTCAGAAGGAGTTGACCCTGCCAAGACCTGATTTTGGATTTCTGGTCTCCAGAACCGTGAGACCAAAGATTTATATTGTTTAAGCTGCTCAGCTTGTGTCATTTTGTTGAAATGGCCCCAGCAAAAACGAATACAGCAGGGCTCCTGCGCCTTGTCCCAATCTGCCCATACCTGCCCTAATCCAGACGCCTCCTCTGCCTTCCAAACTCCAGGTTCATCTGGCCTCAGCATTGTCATTGCCTCCAACTGTCAGCCACTCCCAGAACGGTGCGTGCCCTGGAGCAGGCCGGCAATAAACACTTGGAATGGATTTCACAGGGATTTCACTTGCAAAGAGCACAGGTTGGAGCAAGAAATCTTCAAGAAAGTCATGGAAAGTTCTACTGGTCCTGCCTAGGTCCCTCATCAAAACAATGTGTGTGCTAATAGGAGCACAGGTAAGGTTGTTCTGAATCTTCCAAACAGAATCAAGAAATAGCTCTAGGAAAAGAGACCAGCATGGTCTTTGCTGTTTCATTTTGCATTTACCGTTGGTTCCTGACAACTCATCAAATAAGAAACGTTTGTAAAAGATAATTACAGGGATTATGTTTTATTTCTAAATAGCACAGTGGACGGGAAGACCTGCCCTTTCTGGTATCTTGGAGGCCTTGGAGCATGAGACGTTGCTGAGAACACTGAATCATTACAACTTATGTTTCCTTACATTATTCTCCCGGTGCCTGTGCCTAAGTAATATCGCAGGAGTGAACATGGCCAGGTAAGCTCGCACAGTGTTTACCTTCCCGAATCCCAGTTAATTATATTTCCCAGAGTAACTAAATATGTTGGAATTGGTAAAACCTGGCTCATTTAAGCTTTTTTAAAAAAAAATTATTTGATGTTAGAGGGGGGAAGGAAGAGAGAGTGAGTGAGAGAGAAACATGGATCGGTTGCCACCCACACGCACCCAGATCAGGGACTGAACCCTCAGCCTGGGTATGTGCCCTGACTGGAACTGAACCCACTACCTTTTGGTGCACTGGACGACTCTCCAACTGACTGAGCCATCCGTCCAAGGCAGCTCATTTAAGCTTTTTAGAATTATAACATCTTTTTAACTATATCTTTATTGATTTCAGAGAGAGGAAAGGAGAGTGAGAGAGAGAGATAGAAACTTCGATGATGAGAGAATCATCGATCGATCGGCTGCCTCCTGCACGCCCCCAACTGGGGATCAGGCCTGAAACCCAGGCATGTGCCCCGACCAGGAATCGAGCCGAGACCTGGATCCTAGGCCGATGCTCAACCACTGAGCCATGCCCAGCCATTTTTGATGGATTTTTTTGTAACAGTAAAGCATCTTTTCCTGTGTTCTAAGACAGGTTCTTGGAAAATCATTTTCATGTTCACTTTCATGTCCTGGGGGATCGTCACATGCACTGTTTGCAGCCCTGAAGCCAGGAGGACCCCAGGGACATATTTAGGTAAATGAGACCTTACCTCTGACCACTCTGGGCTTCTACTCTGTTTGGAATTCCAGAGTTTTTCTCAGAGGCAGGTTACTTACAACAGTGGAGAGCTCGTGCATGTCGAAATGCACATTATATTTCACAGGAGTGTGTCAGAGGGAAATGGTTTATTGTCACCGTAAATCGTAAGCACGGTACCTGGCACGTGTTAGTTCCCCTTCCCTTTAATCTCTTCCCGAACTGATCAGAAAGTAGATTGTCCGACTGGTTGGAACCGTGAATAAAAATATAACTTAATACGTGCTCAGTGCCAGCCTGACTGGTAGTCCTTTGAGGGTTGTAAGTGAACTATAGTTTCTGAAATTTCTTGGCAATTTAGAGGGTGTGGACGTGTGTGTGTCCCCTCCTCAATTCTCAGCCTGCTGGAAGGTGGGTGCTGAGCTCTGTGCTTCAGGCCAGAGCTGGGATTGGATCCCGCTGTATGAGTTTGCTGGGGCCACCAGAACAAAGGACCAAAACTGAGTCACTTTAACAAGAAAGCTGTTCATCATCTCACAGCTCTGGAGACCAGAAGTCCAAGGTCCGGGTGTCATCGGGGTGGGGGTGGGGTGGGGTGGGGGTGGGGTTGCTTCCTTGCCAGGACCGTGGGACAGAGCCTGCTCCAGGCCCCCTACGAATGTCTGGTGGGGTGCTGGCAGCCTCCCGCTCCCCGGCTCCCACGGCCTCGCCGGACCCCGACGGCTGTCCCCGTGTCCTCATGGCTTACCTTGCTCCACCAGCCCGCGCCTTTTCTCTGGCTTCGGTCTCCTTTGTCTTTCTGGCATTCACACAGGCTCATTTCCCTTTATTTTAACCGAAGACCCCAGCAGCTCACACGCCACCTGTTACACCCCCTGCTCGTCAGGAGGCTTCCCCCAGGGTTCCCGCTCGGCCGCCTCTGTTCCCATCTCCAGCGCCCGCCTGCCCCCGCCCAGGGCCTCTGCCTTTCGGCTCTTCCTGCGCGGAGGTCCCGCGGTCTTTGGTCTCACCCACGGCCTTCTCTCCACTGCGAATGTCCCCTTTCTTCACCGCCTGTCCAGGGGCCTGGCTCCCCCTCGGTCCCCTCCGGAGCCAGGCAGGGGGGACCCCGCTCCTTCATCGTCCAAGCACTGGGCAGCGTCGGGACCACAGCGCGCCCTCGGGGAAGGAGCTAACCGACCCCCATTCTTCCAGCCGGGGGCCCGGCTTCTGCTGTCTGACGTGCGGGGCCCTTTCAAACAGGGGCATGGGCCCTGGAGCCTTAAGCCCCCTGGGCGGCACCCAAGCCCGGGGGCTGTTCCTTGGAAAGCTCCATGGGCTCCGTAAAAGGCTGGTCCTGACTCTGGATCTCCTGAGTCATTGGAGGCAGGTTTCTTCAGTTCTGGGAGCACCTCGGCCAAGAGCCATGCTTGGGAATCTAACCCATGGAGGCTTTTAATTTAATTTAATTTAATTAATTTAATTTAATTTAATTTAATTTAAAATTTATCTTAATTGTTGAAAGCATTACAGATGTCCTCTCCTCCCCCACCATTGACCCTCCCTAGGCCTTCCCCGCACTATTGTATGTGTCCATGGGTTATGCATTTATGCATGTAAATCTGAGGTTTTCATTTCAGCTCCACCCTGTAGTAGATGGTGACACAGATCAACCAGAGTTGCGGTTCCATGTCTGTAAATCGGTGAGCATGACAGCCACGTAGTAAATACCGACGCGATGCGCTTCTGCCACTATTAAGCTAAATGAAATGAGATTACGGACAGCCAACTCTGCTGTAATGTGACAGTTGAGTGGCTAAAAGTCATCACACTAGGCACGACCGGGCTCAAGGGGAAAATGGAGCTATTGGCACAACACGTAAAAACTTCATCGCTGACGCATTTTAACAAAACAGAGACTTCATAAGGCCAGCAGTTTTAAGAGCATAAAAAATAGAGTACGGCCCTTGACCTTGCCAAGGACCTGCAGTTTGTAGCTTGTGAGCGATTGTGAAGTGGTAGAAGGAGTGACATGAAACTGGACGGAGAGTTGTGACTCGGATGTGGGTGGGAGGGTGACTCCTGCCACCGGCAGCGGCCTGGGCAGCTGGGGGACTGTGAGGTGTTGCGTGTGAGCATTTTGCATTTTCCTACCTGGCTCTGTTCATGTGGACACAATGTTCTTTCTTTATGTAGTGTTTCTGGTGGACAAAACTCAGCTAAGCAAGCACAACATATGCGACCAGCTCAGATTGTTCCCTGATGTATCCATTGAGTTGAAACACAACTGTGTCATAAACATGGGCCTTGTACCCTAGCCGGCTGTGAGTAGGTGTGAGCTGCACCTCTGGCCTGCAGTGAACACCCCGTGAGTGGTTGCTGTTTCTCCTTTCCATCTCACGAGAGCCTGGATTCAAAGTCCTAAGCTCCAGTTGGGCTCTGCCCTGAGTAGCTGTGAACTGGGGCAGGTGACTTTATCTCCTGAGCTCCAGGAATCTCTGGACCTGTTTCTTCATCTATAAAGAGGAGACCACCACCAATCATCATCATCACCATCATCGTCGTCAATGATTGTCATCAGTCATTACCATCATGATTATAACCGTCGTAATGAAAAGTCCCCCTTCATTGGGTTGTTCTGAGAATTAATTGTGTCAGCATCCCAAGTCTAGGAAAGAGTGCACATACAGCAGGCAGACACTCAGAATGTGGTTTTCATTTCTTTTCTTTCTTTTTTAAAACAATATGTTTTTATTTATTTCAGAGAGAGGAAGGGAGAGGGAGAGAGAGAGAGAGAAACATCAATGATGAGAGAGTCATGGATCGGCTGCCTCCTGCACGTCCCCTGCTGGGGATCGAGCCTGAAACCCGGGCATGTGCCCCGACCAGGAATCACACCATGATCTCCTGGATCCTAGGTAAATGCTCAGCCACTGAACCACACAGGCCGGGCTTCTTTTCTTTTCTAGGGGGTCCCAGTACCTATGCTCAGCCATGTGGGAAACACAGAGTCAGGGACATCCCTGTCCTCATGGAGCTCATTGTCTGGCAGGCACAGGAGCCCAGTCCTCACTCTCCAGCGGCTCCTCAGAAAATAGTCCCCTTTGGCATGTGACGAGCCCCTTTTAAGGTTGTAGCTGTTCTGCATCCACCACAGGACCGGCCCTTGCCATCTTGGTGTGCATGTTTATCTTCCTCAATGGGCCAAAAAGGCCTGGAAAGAGACTCATAGGTACAGAGAACAGGCTGACCCTGTCAGAGGGGAAGGGAGTTGGCGGGCTGTTTTGAAAAAGGTGAAGGGATTAAGCAAAGAAGAAACTCACAGACACAGACACCAGTGTGGTGATTACCAGAGAGAAAGGGGGTGGGGGCAGTAGGAGAGGGTAAGGGGGATACATGGTGGCGGAAGGAGGCTTGGCTTGGCTTGGCTAGCACACAATGCAACATACAGAGGATCTATCATAGCATCGTACACCTGAAACCGGTACCATTTTATTAATCAGTGTCACTGATATAAATTTAATAATTTTTTAGAAGATAAAGAATTAAATGAGATGATGAAAAGCACATTCCTCATAGATATTTAACCTCTCTCAGCACTACAGTCGTTAGGGAGCTGAGTGGAGCACACTGCTGGCGGGGCTGGCCGACTCTGAAAGGGAAGGAGGCCTTTCAGGGCTGTAATTCTGCCCTGAGGAGGAAGTGACTGGGGTCCAAGAAAATGAAGGACTGCACCGGCCACCAACATTTTATTCACAATGTCCCCAAAATGATGCTTTTTGAACTGTTGAGCTTCTAGCAAACCTGCCTTCTGTTTTAACTGAAAGCTGTGATGGACCTGAGAGCTATATAGAGTCATGTCAAACGGTTATCCCGTTTTATTCTTCTATACGCAGTCACTACGCCTCTTGTGGGAGACTGATTTCAATAATGGTCCCGACTTGTTCACGCGTTCCCGATGCACACCCACCCCTTCAACAACTCTTGTCCAGGCTTGGCCAAGTGGCTTGCTTCTGTCAGAAAACTGTAGCACCCGGGAGGCAAGCCTTGAAAAGTGCTTGCACGTTAGGGCCTGCTCTCTTCCCTTTCTTAAGATCCTGAGCGTTGCAGGCTTGGAACAGCCTATTAGATGATACAAGGCATCTAGTCCAGTTGCCCTATCACCCTAGATGGCATCATACGTGAAGTCTGGCCATCTTAGAATATCCCGGCCCAGAAAACCACCAGCTGGCTATTGACCACTGATACGTGAGACCAGCTCAGCCGATCAGAATCACCTGGCTGAAACCCAGTCCGAATTGCCAAGCTGCAGAATCAGGAACTAAAAAAATATATTCTTTTAAGTCACTGAGTTTTAAATGCACATCCAGAGTATATGTGTTAATTCTCAATCTACTACCCACTGGCTGCATGACTTTACACAGATTACCTGACCTCTATGTGCCTCAGCTTTCCCATCTACAATACGGAGTTAATGATAGATTTATCATGACGATTTAAGGAGATTAAATAATATGACACATTTTTAATAGTATGTGTTAATTATTGGAGCACAAAATCATTTGTTTGTTCAAAATATTATTTTCCACAAATAACAAAACTAAATTTGAACTAACTGAGGCAAAAGAAGGATGTCTTGTAATGACACATGTTTATGGAAACTCAGACCAGAAAGAAGCCAGAACATAGGAAAAGCTGGACACACACACTCATACACCACTGTGCTTTCTTCTGATTGCCGGCAGCTTTCTCTTTCCTGTGGTCTGGATGGAGCAAACATGGCCACAGTCAACGCGTTCTCGGTTTACCTCTTCTCCATTTAAGATAGAAACCAAGCTCAGGTTGACTACGATTTAATATCCGATGGCCAGCTAAGTATTCCTATTGGCAGGTTTGGGGCCAGGCACTCATCACTGACCTAATCAACTGTGGCCAGGAGATGGGTGAAGCTGCACCAGGGGACATGTCCCAGAGAAACCATCCAGATTGAGGGGCAGAGGGGAGATTCTGCACAGGCGTCAAGGGTGAAGGAACAGACCCGGGACAGGCAAACAGTGAGAGAACAGTCGTTTTCTCAGACAATGCCTTTGGGGCAAAATCTAAGGAAAATCTTTCCGTCTTCATTTTACTTGATTTCTCAATAATTGGCACAATTAACCAAATCCCCTTGAAATACTGTCTTTCCTTGGAGGCTGAGACATATTTCTTTTTTTACTTTTCCATCGCCCTCTCCATGCCTGAGCTCTGTGCGTCCTCTCATAGTTGAGTAGTGGAGTTTCTCAAGACTCCTTTTCTGGATACTTCTGTCTGTATATTTTCCTGCGGGTGATCTCATCCACCGCCAGTTTCAAAAGCCCTCCATCCATGCCCGGACCACTCCAGATCCGCATGTAGAGTCCCCGACTGTCCGTTCGGCCTCTGCACTTGGATCTTCTCGCCAGCACCTCAAACTGAGCCTGGCCAAAGCAGAGCTCAGGCCTTCCCTTGCGACCTTGCTCCGGGCCCATTACTCTGCCTCTTGGTATTTTACGCACGTGCTCCAGAAACAGGCGTCACAGAGCAGGAGTTATTGCATTAGGGTTTCTCCTTTATTGAAAGCCCCATTTATAGTAAATGCAGAAAGATGAAAGGAAATTCCTTGAACTCACAGAAATAATTTAGTGGAAAAGATCCCATCAAATGCCAAAAAGGATAGTTCATTTGGGGTCATTAATGTGGGTTAGTTTCTGCAAAGCTCAGGAGAAGCCCGGCAGCGTAAGTACAAGAGACGTGCAGCCTCGTAGTGTGTATATTGCCTATGAGCTTTCATAAAGATTCCTACATGTGTGACCATTGCTCCGTGGTGTCCAGGGTGCTGAGGGACATAAATGACACAGCTAATGAAGTGGCCGAACTGGGATTTGAAGCACTGCCCATCCAACTCCAAGGGAGACGTGTCAACAAAACACTGAGGGCGTCTCAGAGGCAGGAAGTTCACAGAAATGTCTAAGGCATGTTTGAAGAAGTCCTCCAGCCCCTGCACATAGTGTGTGGTCCTTAGTAGGAGCACAGTGCTGTGTGCTGACCGAATAGGAAGCTGCTGCATCCTGGACGTTCCCATGACCCATCCTGGCATCAAAGTGACCCAGTAAGGGCGGAGGAGAGGGTCCCGCAGGCTGCTTCCCGGGGGGAATGGAGCTGAAGGGGAGATGAATTAACACTCTGGGCGCATCCCTTTCTGAGACTGAGGTTTTCATTCATGGAAAACATGGAGGAAAACACCTTTGCTTAGGAGACCCCAACACATTTTTTAAAAATGCATACATTTATTGTAGAGGAATAGATATGTGATTATTGGGGCACAACATGAATTTCTATTAAGGGAAATAAATATTAGCATTTAAATGACACTATTTGAATCCTAGGATGACAGAGTTGGAAGGTAGCCTGACAGTAATCTAGTTCAACCTCCACATTTTGCATCTGTGGAAGCAGGCAAGGAAACTGCGGCCTGGGACAAATCTCTGCAGGGAGAGAACTGTCTCACCTCGGATCCCAGAGTCACATGCTAACCTCATCTCTCCTGTGAGCTTGTCAGAGCAAGAAAAGTACTTTTCATACATCTCCTCATATGCCTAGAAAAGGAATCCAATCCCAAAACTAATGACTTTTCCCTTAAAGGTACTTATTTTCCCAAAATGCAAAATAATTAATAACAAACGCATAGTCATTAAATAAACTGAGAAAATACAAGAAGATCTGATGAGAATGAGGATGATTATGGTGCTAACAATAACAGTAATAATAATAACAATAATAATAATATCATCCCTAATCCTGTCTCCTAAAAATAGTCATTATTATTATTTGGGTGCATATTTTCTTTCATTTCTTCTAAAGACATAGGTGCAAAGGCACAGGTTAAGATGGGCTTTCATTTGAGGTAGACAAGTTTCAGAGCAGCAGCTGTCTGACCCTGGATGTGGGTTCCGATGTCTATACTGTGGAGTCCAAGGTATTAACAGCACCTGTCCAATAGGGTTGTGAGGATTTGAATGCCTCAGTCCATTCTGGGGACATGTAAAGCTCTTAGCTATTGTTGGTTTATATGCTTTACAGCTACACTTGAAAATATAGCATATATTAGCATCTACAATATATCTTGATATATCCACATCTAACATCTATAGTCAATTGCATGTTCTACTGCATTTAAGTTGTCATTTATGATAAAATTTTCATAATATAACATTCATATTTAAGTATCATCTTTATGGCTAAAAATAAAGGATATGTGTAATCAACCCTCTTTGTTGACAATTAAAGTCTTTCAAAATGTTTGTAATTGCAAATAATGCTATGATGAATATGTTTATATCTACTCTCTTTTTAAGGATATGTTTCAGAAATGAAACTATTTCATCAAATATTATGGATATTTATAAAGCTTATGATGCACATTGCTGGACTGCTCTCCCAAGAGTTTACAACAGTTTACACAGAAATTAGCAATGCATGAGATTTTTCATCTGTCGGTGCACTTGAAAACATTTCATACTGACCTGCAGAAGAAAAAAAATCCTTGCAAATTTGATACTATCTAAGCAATGAGATGTCATATTGATCATTTAAATTTTGCATAACTTGGATGACTGGTGAGTTTGAACTTAACATTGCTCTTTAAACCAATACATTTCCACTATGGGAAAGGTACTTTTCTTATTGATTCACTTGTGCTACCTGTTCATTATTGATAACAACCCTCTTCTATGTTTGCTCCAAATATGATTTCTCAGCAATAAATTGACACTGTTTTTATAGACTGTAGGGGTCTTTGTTCATTACTTTGTTTTAATTTATATGTGCTCTAATTTGAATATTCTGATAAATGTATCTACTAAATACAAAATCATTAAGATTTAGGAGTTATATATTTCTGATACGTATATTTTGTTCCTCTGTTTGTTTAGGCCTAGGTCAGAGTCACACTCTTTTGATTGATATTTGTCCCCATTTTGGTAACTAATACGATTAATTCTCTACATGGACTTCTGCTTCAAAACAAATTTCTGCTATTTTTACATACTTTTTTCTTACAGGGTAAGTTTGGATTAATCTTTCCTAGTTTAGCAGACAATCTGTCATGATTTTGATAGAAATTACATTCTACTTTAAAACTATTTGAAAATAAATAATAGTTTACAGTCTTTACTCATCCAGAAGTATGCTCTATGCTGATGATTAAAGTATTATTTTATAGTTTTCAATAACATTTTGTAGTTTTCCACAAAGAGCCTTGCGTATTTCTTATTGAAGTCACTTCTAAGTATTTTATTCCTCTGACTATGGTTAGTGGGATATTTTATGCTGAAGTATTTTTAAATCCATGTTTTGTTGAATATATGCCTACCATTCTTTCCCTCTACTGAACTCTCATGGATTCCAAAAGTTCTTGAGATGATTCCTTTGGGTAGGAAGGACCTGCATTGGTTATCTTTTGCTGCACAGCAAGTTACCCCCAAACTGAGTAGCTTTAGACAACTACCCTTTATCACCTCACATTTTCTGTGGGTCAAGGTGAAGAATCCACACAGCTCAGCTGGGTCCTTGGTTTAGGATCCCTTTCAGGCTGTAGTTCCCATGTTAGGAGGGACAGCCTCAGTCACCTTGAGCCTTGACAGTAGGGTAAACTTCTTCCAAGCTAACTCTCTTGGCTTTTAGCAAGATTTACTTCTTTGTGGACCATTGGGCTGAAGGCCTGTTACTTGCTGACTGTTGAATGGGCAGGTTTAGTTTATAGCAATTTGGATTTCTCCATAGGTGGCTTGCTTCATAAGTGTGTGTGTGTGTGTGTGTGTGAGAGAGAGAGAGAGAGAGAGAGAAAGAGAGAGAGAGAGAGAGAGAGAGATGGAAGTCACACCTTTTTATAACCTCATCTAAGAAAGGACATCCTTGCCCTGTTCTGTTGGTGACAAGTGAGTCACTGTGTCAGTTGCAACCCACACCCAAGGGGAGGGCATGTCACATGCAGTGAAAAGCTTGAGCATGGGGACCACTGCGCGTCAGTGCAGAAGCTGCCCACCGCTATAGCTCTGGAGTGATTTAACAATGGAACAAGTCCAACTATAATTTTAGCTCCAATTAATCTACCGCATCTGCTGCCAGTTAATCAAAACAGCGGTTCACTCTCAGCAAAGAGCACAGAGATGGGACAGCTCCGCGGAGCAAAGCCCAGCTGCTGTCTGAGCGCCCGGCTGCTCTTGCCCAGCTGCCAGGCTGGCCTGACCGCGTGTCCCCGGCCGCGCCAAGCCCGAGGATGGCTCGCCATCAAGTGCTCACGCTGGCCCAGGGCACCGTTCTGTGGGCACCACTTTACTCTCCGTACAAGGCCAAACGGGGAAACGGAGTTCGGGGAACACAGTTAAAGAATTAGGCATAAAACTACAGTTCTATAGAGGACGGTGTTTTGCTCCCCGACCTCCGCACCAGAGCTGAATTGTGCTTTATGAGGGAAGAATTAAGTCGCTGTCTCTCTCATTTCTTTTGAAATAGAGAACGGAAAGTTCAAGGGGTCTCTCCAGCCTTGAGAAGTTTTTGATCCAGGCCTCCCTGAGCCCTGCGCGAAATGGCACTGAAGGCTCGGGGAGTCCTTTGAAGCGAGCGCTGTGCCCCACCCGCGGGAGAGGGAGAGGGAGAGGGAGAGGGGAGGGAGGGGGAGCCTCCCGTCCCCTCTGGCAGCAGCGGACACTGTCCCCGAGTCGGGCTGGAAGGCGGGTGAGCGAGGCTGGGCCGGCGCTTGGCCGAGCCGCCCAGTTAAGGCGATAAGGAGCTTCCCGGTGTTGCCGATGTGGCCCCTTGTTACCATAGCCACACTGTCATGTACATATTTCCCAAACCCAGCACAGACTCCTAACCCCAGATTTCTCCTTTTTTCTTGAAAATTAGGAGGTTGAAGTTAAGAATAATGGGAGTGACTTGAATTGGGTAAGAAAAGAAGGTGCAGGGGAGGGGCTGCTCCGTGGAGTGTGGAACCCAGGCCGGTTTGAACCCAGCTGCTCCGCCCCGAGGTCGCTGTCTGTAACCGTGGCCGACGTTGCCTTTCTGAGTCTGCCCCCCTATCCAGCAATGATAACACCTTGCTCAGAATTTATTCATCAACACGCATTTATTGACAGCCTATTATGTGCGAGGCATTGTTGTTTATTGTAGAGCTACGGCAGTAAATAATACAAAGGCTTGGATAAAAAGATATAAGTAAGCAGGTGCAGATAAGAATTCTGTAGTGATACGTGATAAATCAGATTAACGTGGGAACCCGGGTGGTCAGGAAAAGCTTCTCTGGGGAACATAATATATGTAATGCAATAAACATGGTGCGTAGCACATAGTAGGTGCTCAAAAATGCAAATTCCTGCTTGCTCCTAGCATCATTACTGTTTTTATTAGCCAAGGCACAGCACATTGAGAGCAGTGGCTATCCCATCAATCGTTTTTACACTGTGTAAAACTGCAAACCTTAGCAGCAGCCTTAAGGGAGCCCTAGCTTAACTCTTACACTTTATAGAGGGGGACCTGAAGGCCAGGAGAGGAGCCGTGCCTAAACCGAGGTAATTCCATCTGATTTTAGTCCACAATACTCCAGCTGCGAGTGAATTTGCATCGATGCGTTGGCCTCTGCCCTGGAAGCTGGAGAGATGAAAGTCCTGGCATCTGTGAGACCAGCTTGTCCAAGTTCTGGAACCAGAGAAACCCTGGCCTGGGAGTCGGACTCAGGGCTGAGCATTCTCGTGTCCTTCGGGCTCTGACAACTGCCATGTTCAACCCCCTTATCCACAGTTTGGCTTCCTGAAGTTTCAGTTATCCACGGGCAACTGTGGTTGGAAGTTTATGAAATGGAAAATTCCATAAGTAAACCATTCATAAGTTTTAAACCGCATGCTTTTCTGAGTAGAGTGATGAAATCTCGCACCCTCCTGATTCACCCCATCTGGATACAAATCATCCCTTTGTCCAGTGCCTCCCACACTGTATCTCCTCCCCTCCCCACCCATGACTCCCTTAGTAGCCGTCCAGGTTCTCAGATCCACTGCTGTGCTATCTCAGTGTTTATGTTCAAGTCGCTCTTAGTTTACTTGATAATGGCCCCGAAGTGCAGGAGTAGTGAGACTGGCAATTTGGACACACCAAAGAGAACTCATAAAATGCTTCCATTAAGTGACAAGATATGTATGTATAGAACCCCCCCCCCAGCATATATAGGGTTCAGCTATCTGCAGTTTCAGGAATCCACTTGGGTCTTGGAAATGACCTCCCGTGGATAAGAGGAGCCCACTATATAGGGGTCAGTAATGTGATGCCCACATGGGCAATGGGGCTGGGGCCCTTGACCAGCAAGTGGCCCAGCTCCCCTCGCTGTGTTGGTGGGAGGAGGGTGAGCTGGGTGTGGGCCAAGTTCTCAGGAGGCAGCCACACTTTCTGCTTCTAGGGAAGGCAGGAGAGATGCCAACACTCTCCTTACTCCCCACCCCCGACCCACCAGCAGAAGAGTAAACAACCTAAACTTCTGCAAAATACAAAATAATTCTTTGCCAAATTAATAGCCCTTTATTTGTTAGTTCATTTGTGTTCTAAACTCCATGCACATCACTTAACAAGGGCATGATTAAGCCAGGACCAAGCCCCCTTATCAGAGAGCACGTGGCCTTGGGCAGAACTGGGTCTGGTGTCATCGAGTCGGTGTAAATGACCCTCCCTCGCCCCCAAGACCTGGGCGGGCCCACGATTCCCCAGGAGGCCTCTTCTGATTAGGAAGGTGCTCGTTTGTTGATTTTACTTCATTATTTCTCCCCCCCCCCACTTTTAAAAATCTTCTTCCCCTGCCATTGTCTTTAACACTATAACCCTCCTTCCTCAATACGGAGACTTCAGGGAATATAGACAATGAGTCTCGGAGGGTTTGGCACCGAGTTTTGCTTTGGAGAAGTTCAGCTGCGTGATAAGCAGATTGAAAGTTCTCCCGCTTGCACAGCCTTTGTCACCGGGGCCAGGAGCTATTCCAGGCAAGGCGGCGAGAGGCTGAGGCTTCTCCCGCGGCCCTGGAAATGACCCGCGTGAGAAATCCCTTCGGGGGAAGTCACTCGGCCCCTCTCAAGGGCCCTGAAATCGGAGTGGAAACATGGTCCCCCCGGTGGCCTGCCATTCTCGCCCCGGGGCAGGGTGGAAAACGAGAAGAATTCGCACGCTCGTCTTCTGCCGGCTCCTCCTCATGTCCCCCGTCCCCCCCCCAGGAGCGCACAGGCCCTCGTTTGCTGGGCGCAGGCTGTCACCCCCGCCTCCACGACACCTCGAGGCGCTCCCTGCTTCGATCATGTTTGTGACATCACTTGGGGGTGGCCGCGGAGCCTCCCGCTCCCGGGACAGGCCAGAGGCCAGAAGACCATTGCTGTCAAATTAATCTTTGAGGCAGAAGTTGACAAATTTTCTCTGTCAGGGGTCAGAGAGTGACTATTTTACGGTCTGTGGGTCATAGGATCTGTGTTGTCATTTAGTGCGACATCAGCCACAGAGGATATAAACGAATGAGTCTGTCTGTGTTCCGATAACACTTTTTCTAGAGCAAAACTCTTAGCGCGACCCTCCCGCACCTGCTGCGGTAATGTCTTTACCCTAAAATCAAGCACACTCGATACCTCATCTGCTGCAGCATTTCACCCGGTGTGCCTCAAGAATTTCAAAACGCGCAATACCTGACTATTTAGTCAGGGGCACGGACCCTCCCCCCTCAGACTGTCAAATAAAATGACAGCAGCCAACACAGCAATAGCCGTCCAGTGGGAATACTCTGTCTTGAACCATAAATAAATAGGTAAAATAATCGAGCTGTGTCTTACTGGCCGCATCTCATCATGAGGTTGCGTCTGATTGGTTAATTCTTGGTACCAGAAATTCTTATATACACCTGATTTTTTAAAAAGTCACTTTGGGCCCGGCCGGGCGTGGCTCAGCGGTTGAGCGTCGACCTAGGATCCAGGCGATCGGGGTTCAATTCCCGGTCAGGGCACATGCCCGGGTTGCGGGCTGCAGCTGATCAATGACTCTCTCATCATTGATGTTTCTCTCTCTCTCTCTCTCTCTCCCTCTTCTTTCCTTTCTCTGAAATCAATAAAGATATATTTAAAAATAAATAAAATAAAAAGTCACTTTGGAGCAAAAAGTGTAGGCAATTACTATTACTATTATTATTTTGTAAATCAATTAAAATTATATCTATTTTTTATCAAATCGGCAAAAGATATATTTTAGGTGTGCTGCAGACTTTTAGTAATTAGTTGACGTGTGACATGAGATGAAAAGGGTTGAAAATCACTGCTCTCTTTGTTCCTCTGAGGCCCTCCTCACACTACCTCCTTTCCCTGAGTCTCTACCTTCCTGGCCAACTAAATAGTCGTTATTTTCTGAACATCCTCATATTTTGCTAATTTGGGGGCCCCTTCTCAAAACTGGCTTGTTAAAATCTTGCTGATCTCCTAGGACCATCTCTGACCTTGACTCTATCTCTCAGGGGTCTTTAGTGGGAGTTTACCCCAGAGGGTCGAGAAGGAGCTGGTATTAATGTCCCTGCTAGTGGACTTCATCAGGGAAGAACCATCTTTCACCTTGACTGGGACCCGAAGACCCCTGCTCGTGCCTGAAAATTGTTTGACACTCTCCCAGTGGGAAGCGGGGCTTTGATCGCTTCTCCTTGATCTTGGGGGGGGGGGAGTTCTGTAATTACTGTGACCATAAAATATGGCAGTGACTCTGTGTCCATTTCCAGGCTTTAGAAACTGGCGTCTTCTATGTTCTACCTCTTGGAACTCTCTTTCTGGGAGCCCTAACCAGCCATCTAAAGAGTTTGACTACTCTAAGACCATCTGCTCTACCAGAGATGCCAGATGTTGGCCCTCAAGTCAACAGTGTCAGCTGAGCCCAGCCATGCCTGTTAAGACCAGATGCAGACCAGATATAGGAGTAAAGTCGTCTTGGACCACGCCCCACCCCCACTAGCCCATCTACCAGCCAAATATCTCTGAATGGCCTCCATCAGCACCCCATGGTGCAAGGAAGTTGTCCAACCAAGCCCTGTCCAAATTCCTCACCCACAAAATCATAAGATAAAGCAACATGGTTGTTTTTGTAAGCCGTTACATTTGGGGCTAGTCTGTAACACAGCAATAAGCGAGCACAACATAGGTTTCTAGCACATCAATCACCTATTTTCCTCAATTATTTTCCAAGCCAAGAGATGTCTCACATTTCCATCTACTTTGCAGCTGCTCATCCTCCTGCTCAGATGCTCTTCTATTATTATTTCCTTGTATTCTTTACATTTTCCTATGAAAATTCTTATTTTATTCTTACAGAGAGATCCATGTATAATATCACTTCTCCTGCGAAGCCTCTCCGGGTTTCTCCAGCCAGTTACTCACAGGTTCTCTGAGGTTCTCCCAGCACATGGTTTGTAAGTTCACCATGGTGGCGATCGCATTGTTTTCTGAGTTTTCTTTCAACATCGCTATGTTTCCCAGTGGGCTGTGGTCCCCTCCGAGGCAAAGACCAGGCCTTGTTCATCTGCACGGCTCTGTTCTTGGTATGGTTACTGACAATCAGTGGTCGCTTAGTAAACATGGATTGAATGAATGCCTCCAAGAGTTGAGATGTGCACTCTGGCAATTGACATGTTAGACTAAAGATATTGAAGGAAATTTGCTCATTCACTGACAGGTCTAATTCAAACTTTCCGATTCCTTCTCCCAAAGACAACGGTGGGTAAGTTTAGCTCATTTCCAATGTATGACATATGTCAGGAATGGAGATTGAAGCTGTGACAAGTGAACCCTAAATCTCAGTGCTTTAAGATGGCAAAGCTCTGTTCCTCACCCAGGCGACAGCCGATGCAGGCTGGGCAGGTCCCCTCCAATGACGACTCAGGCATTCAGGCTTCTGCCTTTCAACTCTGCCAATATTAGAGCTGTTTTCCTCCTTCCAGGCAGGAACGGGACTGTAGAGAGCACTTACCACTTTTAATCGCCTGAGACAGAGTCACACATCACTTGTGCTCACCTTCCAATTGGCAGGCACTTAATTACCTGATCTTCACCTAAATGCAAGAGGACTGGAAGTGTAGCTTTTTATGCAGTCCAGGGAGAGGGAAGGATATGGTGAACACATTGTCTCTGTTACAAAGACTGTATTAGTTAGATCTGGACAAGTAGCGGTCTCAAAACCTGGTGGCTTACGACAATCATTTATTCTGTTTTATAGCCACGTGAGCCAGCTGAGTGGCCTATGGTCTGCGAAGCATCGCTGGAATTCCATCATCCAGAACAGTGGCTCTTAAACTGGGAATGACTCACAGCCGCCACCACCACCAGAGGACATTTGGCAATGTCTTGATACATTTTTGGTTGTCATAACTGGGAGCTTTTGTTGAACAAAGGTCAGGGATGCTGCTAAACATCCTACGGTGCACAGAACTAGCCCCTACAACAAAGAATTATCTGGTCCAACGTGTTAGTGGTGAGGTTGAACACTCTGGTCCAGGGTGACCTATCTCAGATGTTGTAGGATATCTGGTCTAAGGTAAACTCAGCGGGGACGGCTTTTGTCTCTTCTATGTGATCTTCTAGCTTCCAACAGGGTGGCGAAGGCTTCGTCACATGGCACCCCAGGGTTCATGGGCAGCAGGAGAGACCCTGTTCCAATACGCTGCTTGGTCTGTCAATGTCTCACTGGCCAAAGCATTTTTGTCTCTTGAGGGGAAGAGCTGAACATGTGGCCATTTTTGCAATCTGAAACAAAGGTCTCGTATGAGATTTCGGGGTGGCCCTAGTCTGTACTCTCAATCCCTATTTAATAAATACTTGTGATAACTCGATGCATTACAACAATGTGCGTTTATGAGCGCCTGTTTTCACAGGGTAGCCACAGTTACATGTGACGGTTCAGACTGTGGGCTCAGGTGTCAAACTGCCTGGATTCACATCCGGCTGTCACTTCCTTGAACATAGTGGATGTGCCATAACCTCTCTGTACTTCTATTTTCTTATCTTTAAACCAGGGATAACAATAGTAATGAGAGGATGCAATGAGATACCGTGTGGGAGGTGATCATGCATTCTTCAAAATATAGTAAGTGCTCAATAAATAGCACCTCGTTACTGGCAGGCAGCGCTATTCCTCTGACACGGGACATAGATGGTTCTAAGTCCTTTGTGAAGGTGACAGGACTTTTTTTTTTTCTTTTTTTCTTCTTTTTCCCAGACAACAAATGAAGGAGCAGCAGTGGAAACTCTTTTTAGTTTTTCATCACGCAAGCGCTGAGCCAACCCCAAGGTTCTCATTTCCACCCTCTGTAACTTGGAGACAAGGAGACTAACGACACCACTGCTGCCTTCAGCCCTCTCAAGGCCAGGCAAGCGGAGGGGATTAGGCGTGTGCGCTGTCAGCTGGCCAGGCGGGCTGGCTCTGATAGATGGGGGGTCTAGGGGCCCAAGTTCTACTGAGCTGAGGAAAAAGTTTACTGAATGTAAGGAGAAGCATCCGGGTGTCAAACAACGGGCAGGCTGCTCTGTGTCTTAAGTCGGTTTCCCAGAAGCAGCCCCTGATATGATGATGCGCATGGAAATGAAACACAGAGAAGGGGAAGGTAGGTTGAGAAAGGAAAGGAGACCAAGGTGCATAAGGCAAGTCTGGGACACCTACCTTGGAGGGGGGCTTTGGTTCAATCTCAAGGGGGAGCCTTGGAAACAGTGAATCTAGAGCGAGGGAGCCGAGTATTTTAGGTTTGATGCACTCATCACTGGTTAAGCCCTGGGTGGGTGGGGGGGGACACATTCCCAGATACCAATAGTTTTGCTTTTGTGCCCACAGGTAGAGAGGGCTCAGGTCACATGGGGGCAGCTCCCCAATTGCTGCTGCTGGGAGCAGAGACACATCAGAAGCTCATGGACATAAAAGTGGCCAAAGGGACCTGAGGGAGCATGGGTGACCACTGACAGCAGCTGCTCAGCTCTGTCTGCAGTGACACCCATTCCTGGGAGAGCCAAGCAGAGGGTGACAACTGAAGACACCATCTTTCAAGACCGACTTTGACTCTGATGGTCATTTAACAAAGGCTTTCTTTAGGATAACACATAACCATTGCTTGGTGTCCTGCGGCCACCTACAAACCACAAAGTGCCTAGAGAAGAAGGTCCCGAAATGGGTAAGCCCAGGCTCCAGGGGCCTTCTTTGTCTGTGGTTACTTGGGACTGTGGCTTCAGACAGACTTGGGTTTTTGTCCCTGCTCTGTGCTCCTTGGACTGCAGAACCTCGGCAGATCAACCGACATCCTTGTTCTTAGTTACTTCCCCTGTGAAACGGAGCCAGCAACGCTCCCCCTTAGGCCTAACAACAGGACTTCTGTACCTGGTTCACAATAGGTGTTTCTGTAAGTGCCGCATGTGCTCCTTCATTCTCAATTCGAGACAGTGGAACGGAAGGCAGGAAGGTGAACTGGCATCTCAGGTCCCCTGGGGAGGACAGGGGTCATTCCTGTGTTACTGACCCTTTCCCTGGCACAATTTTTAATCTATCATTTTATATGGAAAATAAAATAGATTATAGAAAAAAATAGATCGAAACCCAGTATCCCTGCCTATTATTGTTGTTTTTATCATGTATATCATCAGCTTCGTAGCTATAGGACCTTAAGAAATTACTATGCTCGCCTGGCCAGCATGGCTCAGTGGTTGAGCATCAACCTATGAACCTGGAGGTCGTGGTCGGGGCACATGCCGGGGGGTTGCGGGCTCGATCCCCAGTAGGAGGCGTGCAGCAGGCAGCTGATCAGTGACTCTCTCATCATTGATGTTTCTCTCTCTCTCCCTTCCTCTCTCTGAAATCAATAAAGACATATTTCAAAAAGCAAAAGAAATTACTATGCTCTGTGCCTCAGTTCTTTCTGCTACAAAACATGGTCACAGGGCTACGTTGACCTAGCGTCCCTATGGCTCCAACTGCCTATGACTGGAGGACACAGAGATGGGAAGAAAGGAGTTAGGGCCTGGAAGTCCAAGGGTGGTCAGAAGAATGGGGTCGTGCTCACTCCGGAGGTGGTGACGTAACGGCGCGACTCCCCGTGGAGCTTGTGCTACCCTGACTGCTGGTGGGATTCAGAATCTGTTTGTTGCTCTTTAAGGTTCCCTAGTCCTGAAGTTTGGAGATTGGAAACGATGAATGAATGGAAGCATGCGCTGACCAAGGCTACCTGAGAGGTGCTGCGTGCACAAGGGAGGGGGGGCAGTTGCAGAGCAGGGGGGACACTGTGCAGGGGGCTGTGCTGCCGTGCAGGGGGGATACAGTGCGGGGGGGACACCATGCAGGGGGCTGGGCTGCCGTGCAGGGGGGATACCGTGCGGGGGGGACACCGTGCAGGGGGCTGGGCTGCCGTGCAGGGGGGATACCGTGCGGGGGGGACACTGTGCAGGGGGCTGGGCTGCTGTGCAGGGGGGATACCGTGCGGGGGGGACACCGTGCAGGGGGTTGCGCTGCCATGCAGGGGGGATACCGTGCGGGGGGGACACCATGCAGGGGGCTGGGCTGCCTGTGCAGGGGGGATACCGTGTGGGGGGGACACCGTGCAGGGGGCTGCTCTGCCCTTGAAACCAGGAGGCTGCAAGGCCACAGCTGAATGGTCCTTTCAGATTCCCCCTAACCTGCCCGGTCGGGCATTCCTTATCACGCAACCTCTTTCAGAAAGTTCTTTTCTCCTTTTCCAGAGTTGCAGTCTCACAATTTCGTTATGCTGGGGGGCTTGGTGCTGCCTCTCTGGAGAGATTTGTCTCCCTGACGAGTGGCCTGAATTACCTTCCCTGCTGGGCCCTGATAAGTGTCAGTGAACGGAAGGGAAACAATTTGTACAACTCGTCCAGGGGATTGGAGGCAGAGCTGTGGGACTGCACGCAGCTAGGCCCCAGCCACGGTGACAATTTGCGCTTATCGAGTACAGCACAGAAAGGGTGGTGGCGAGACCACAATCACTCCCAGCAAATTGAGAAAACCGTCCTCGGACCAGTGCTATCGACTTGGAGCTGGCTCTGCAGCGTTTTCATACGATTACGCCCAGGTAGCATTGCCTCGCCATATGGCGGGGCATTGATCGCTTTGCCATGATGTTAATTTAATATGTAGTGTGGATGTTTGCTTGTTTTATTAATAAAATTTTCTTCTTGCTGTCTGATTCTATCAGAGAATGTGTGAACACTGACAGATTTGTTTTTTTAAATAAAAATTATTGATATTTGTGGAATAAATCTCTTTCACACACCCCCGTATGGTTAGAACTTTCATAGGAAATGGAAAGATGACTGAGGTTGAGAAGTTCCGAATTTGGCCCAAGATCAAACCTGTGGTAACTGGCAGGTCAGAGCTCAGTCCACACTTTTCCAGTGAGATGCTGTTTCCACGCCGGGACCCTGGAATTACTTTATGGGGATCTCCTCGTGACATGTTCAAGGCCTCTCCCAACCTATTGGGAAATGGCTGCTGTAATTAGAACAGCCCCCTTCTCGTGTTGTGAGACCAGGGGGACAAACAATATCCCCCAGAGGCCAGAGGTCAGCTCAGGCAGAGATGAGTGAGCCACCAGCGACACAGAGAGAAGGCTGCCGAGGACCTCCGAGATGCTCTGGTTTTGAACTGTTTCCCAGAACTTCTGAGTTTCTGTGCAAGCATCTCCGAGCCCACTGCAGGGCCCAGAAAAGGGTGTGGGGCTTTTTCTCTTCTGCCTCAGCCAAAGCCCTTCCACTGTCACCTGGTTTTAAATGAGGACTTTCAAGAACATTTTCCCTTTGTAAGAAGGTCCACCATAGAAAATATTTGAAACACGTGATCAAATCCAACGCACTCCCTTTTTGCGGTTGGGAGAAGCCTGCCCCAGAGAGGCCGTGGGTGCAGGAGGAGTTTGTGTCCTCCAGGAACCCAGGAGACAGCCCATCTCCTGATGCCCAGGTCCCCATGCTGTTGATGGCAGTGTCACCTGATGAACAGAGACCCGGTATTTCTATACCGGTAATGTTGAGACTCGCATTAGCCCTACACTGTACACTGTGTTGGAGGCTGAAGGTGTAGGGCTGTTGGGAAATAAATACTTTACAGGGAAGCAAGAATTTGGGGGCATTGGGGAGAATGTCCAACTACCTGTTAACAGTCTAAGGACATTTTGGTCACTAACATTTTATCATCAATTAATTCTAAACTATTCTTCTATGATTAACTTCTATGCTTTTTGTCTTTCCCCCCACTGTCCACCCCCACCTCCTAACGGGTCTCTCTGCTTTCAGCCTTGCCTACACCAAACTCTTCTTACACACAATTACCAAATGTCTTTCCAACATGCACATCTTACCACGTTACTTTCCTGTTTGGAACCTGCTTCTTCCTGACATGATGACGTCCTTACATCTTACTTATACTGCAGAAGGGCTCTCCCTCCCCTACACACACTGATTACTTCTCTGGGTTCATCTCCCAGTGGAAGTCTCCTTGATCTACAAGTTCCAATTCATTTTTCTCTCCCCGAATTCATCACTGCTTCACACGTGGGCCCCAGCACATGCAGTCTCTCCTGTATGGAGTTCCGTACGGCACCTCTGTGCCTGGAAAAACCAAGCTTCAAGATCTATCATAAGACTCGCCCGTAGCCCTGGCGGGTGTGGCTCAGCTGGAGTGTCCTCCCATGCACCAAGAAGGCTCTGGTTCAATGCCTGGTCAGGGCACATGTGTGGGTTTCAGGTCTGATCCCCAGTAGGTTCCAGTAACATCTGCACCTGTGACTATATGTCCTATTAGTGAACTTTTCTAGGACAAGATCTGCATTGCTCTTTCTCTATCTCTGTAAGACCTAACACAGGGCTTGGCACATGTAGGTGCTCAATAAACACCTGTTCCGCTAAAAAGCTTCTATTTCTGATCCCACGTAGTAGTTAAGCTTCTTTGGCTGAAGGAAATAAAAACCAGTTCATAAGAACTCAAGCCCAAAGGGGGGTTCAGTGGGGATATGCAGGGGTATCTTTTAATATCCTAGGGTACGAAGCTCAGTGTGGCTTCATGGGGTTAGGATGCTAGGGTAACGGAGCCCCTTCCTCCATCTCTCCAGGACCTCAAGCTCTCTCATCCTTGCTTTTTTCTGAGGGTCCAATGGCTCTTTCCTTCTTTCTCTCTGAGGGTCACTTTCCTCCGCTTCTAAGTACACATGGAGGAAAGTGACCACCGTAGCCTTAGCTCTGTGTATCATCCGAGCTGGTCCTGATGCTCCGGAGCGCTGATTTCAAAGAGGAAGTGTCTGACTCTACTTTCCAACCAAGCGTCGTCAGAAGGGCAGATGTGGCTGTGAAGACAAGCAGAGGCTCCACTCACCCCTGCGGCTGGGCCTGTGAAAGAAAAGGGGCTGTGGGATGCACAGATATCTCAGAGCATCCCTTCTAAACATGCCGAGTGTATCAACGTTAAGCACCTAGCGCGAGGCTAGCACTTCCCATGGTGTTTTCCACCATATGCTAGCTGCACAGGGCTGTGGAGTCGACAGGAGGAAAACAGAACTCTCTAATCCAGTAATATTTTTAAACGGTTTAAACTCAAACAGGTTCCTTTACTGCCAGACTCCTCAAAGACTTCAACATGCACATGTGATTTGTGAAAGAATGAAAGAGAACATTATTTGTTGCACTTCCTAAGTCTATTTGTCCAGAGCAACCCCCCCTCCCGCAAACACCTCTGAGCACTAAGCTCTGCAGAACATGCTTGCAGGACGCTGGCTGCCCAGGGCCCGGGACCTACCCTGATGTTGGAGATGCTGATCGATACTTCCTCTCTACCGTGCTCAGCACGGGCATTCCCTGGGCTGTAAGCAGGAGCCTCTGAGGGGCTCCGCATGCCTCCTCCCCGGGCAGAAGCCCCGATTTCCCAGGGACCTTCCCGCGGCTGAAGTGTCTCCCTCTCCACTGGCTTCAGCCTAATTCAGGGCCTGCCGCGGTCTTAACAGACCCACCTAGGGGGTGAGCGTTAGTCCTTGAAACTGTTTCAGCAAATAGGCCGGAGCTGGGAAAGCAGAGGCCCCGGCTGCTTACGGGGCGCGGCGCGCGGCCCCCACGCGCGCTCCCGGTGCTGGTTCGGCTCCGCCCGCCCGGTGCTGAGCGAGTCCTCGCTGGACCTCGGCCGGCTGCGCGCGGCTGGAACCGGGATCCGCAGGACGTGCCTCCCCGGCGGCTCGGGCTCCGGTGGGCCGCGGGCGGCTCCCAGGCTGCACAGCAACCGGGCGGACCGGCGGCGAGCGCAGCCCGGGGGTAAGAAGCAGCCCCCCCAAAACTGGGAGAAGCCCCGGTAAACAGGGAAGAGACATTTCCAGGCAACAAAAGCGGGGCTGCAGCACCCCGGAGGCCGCCCGGCCCTGGTCCCGGGCTGACGGTGTTACCGTCGGGCTGCGGGGCGCGGGGCCCCACGGACGCAGCCTGGGCTCGCACCCTCCTGTGAGCGCGGGCGGGGAGACGCTAACCTAGGAAGGGGACAAGCGGCTCCCACCCGGGAGTCATCGGCACCGCCGCTCCAGCGCGGCGACCGGAAACGGCGGGGGAGGCCGAGCACTAGGCGCGTGCGCAGCAGGACCCACGTGAGGGAGCCGAGCCTGCGAGGCATGCGCAGTGGGAGCCAAAATGGCGGCCCTGGAAAGGGGAGGGCACTGGCCTGGGAAGTCTAGGGGAAAAGATCAGATAGGGGAAGGGTACAGGCCCCGGAATGTCCAGGAAGGGGATTGGATAGGGGGCGGGCCCAGGCACAAGCCCGAGGAAAGTAAGGAAGGGGATTGGATAGGGGGAGGGCCCAGGCACAAGCCCGGGGAAAGCCAGGAAGGGGATTGGATAGAGGGAGGGCCCAGGCACAAGCCCGGGAAAATCCAGGAAGGGGATTGGACAGGGGGTGGGCCCACGCACAAGACAGGTCAAAGCCGGGGAGGAAAGCCGGAAGGAAGCCTCCCCCTTCCCAAACCCAAAGAAAGACGCGGAAGCGGGACGAAGAACTCAGCCTGCGCCCCCGGGAGCACGCCGCTGCCCTTCCTTCGCCCAGACGCCCTGACAGATCAGCGTGCGTGTCTCCATAACTGTGTTCATCGAAACAGGAAGCCGTGCGTTTCCGGGGCGAGGGCGCGGCGCCCGCCTCCCCGCACCATGGACGGTGCCCCTGGGGGGCCGCGGCGGAAAGGACCGGGGCTGCCGGCGGCTCGTGCGAGTCCGCGTCCTCGCGTCGGCTGAGCGACATCGGGATTCCCTCGTGCCCCGAGCCGCGGCCTCTTCGTCTGCGCCGGAGGACACCCACCCTGTCTCCTGAGAACTTCCCGGAGGGTTGAAGAGGCCCTTACGGGGCGTACCCGACGAGGATGGTGAGACGACGGTAACTGCCAGTGCGCTCACCCCTGGCGGTGCCCGAGGCCTGCTCAGGGACTGCGGGCTCCGGACCCTGGCGGCGGGGCGGGCCCCTCGGGGCGCGGGCAGCTCGGGCGCCCCGACGGCGGGGGCGCCTCGGGCACAAGCCACCCTCACGGCCCAGCGCCGACCCTGCGGGCGGGCTCGCGCGTCACCCTGGAAAGCTGGCCGCCAGCGCTGAGCCCCCCGCCCCCCGAATCCGACCTTCCGGGTCTCAGCCACGGGGAAAGCCCCCCGCCCCCCAGCGCTGGCTTTTCTCCGCCGGGCGCAGCTCGGTCCCTCGGGTCACCCCGTCTCCGGTCCGCGCGGTCAGGACCCCGTGTATCGGGGTCACGGGGCGCGCCGGGCATCGCGGGGCGACTGCAGCTGCCCGCGGGGTGACGGAACCCGCGCGCGCAATGAGCTGAACACGGTGACGTTAGTGAACTGATCCGGGCAGGGCCTCGTGTGGACTTAGTGACAGGGAATCGAGGGTGATCAGTTCAGACCTAACGCATCTCGCGGGGACTCTAGGGAGGCCCAGAATAAAGCTCGGCTGTGCTAAAAAATTCACCTGGGACGCGGCGTCCACTCCGGAGGGGCGGGAGCGCGGGCACGCCGGCCCGGGCCTGCTGTGGGACGCGCTCTGACATTCGGGGTGACCTGGGCTCCGAAAACCACCAGGCGGCCGAGCCGGGGCGGGCAGGCGGGGGCCTCGCATCAGCTCCTTTAGCACCTTCCCGGGCAGAAGCCGCCAAACAGTCCCGCGGACACGATCATTTTCCGGAAGCAGTGCCCTTTCCCCTCCTCTTATAAGAACTATGAATGAAAACGTTCTCAGCTGACTTAGCAGTGCGTTCGACCTGCTAGGAACCAATATGCAAAACAGGAAGGTCAAATCCGGTTCCAAAAGAAACCCTACGGTTCTCCACGGCAAGCTCACCTATTCGGAAACCCTGGGCCCACCAGTCTGCACACGGAGCGTTCTGGCTTCATTTATTCGGAGAGCACCGTGCACCTTCCCTCCACCCAGGGCAGGGCACCTGGTGCTGGCAGAGCCACGGAGAAGCCACCCGTCTTTGCCTGCACAGCTCGCAGGTGAGCAGAGGGCGCGGACATGAAGAACAAGCTCAGAGAGTGAGCCTGATGTTAGGAACAGCGACTGTGCGTAGCAGGATCAGCACATGGGAAAATGTGGTTATTTCCACCCAGGGGCTGAGGCTTCCCTGAGGTGCTGATGGTTGAGCTGGGCCGTGAAAGAGCAGAGACTGTCACCAGGCAAACCTGAGGAGGCAGCATGAGCCTGGAGGACTCAGAGAAGAGGCCTGGTAGTGAATTAAAAATACAATGAGTAAAAAAAATGCAATTAGCTATTTTACATTGTGTTCACATATGCAAATTAGAAGGGACACTTTATATAATTATGTAGGAAACAGAGGTTAATAAGTAGCAGTTTGAGCTGTAATTGTCTGTACACTCCTGGAGAAGGGAGCTTAGCGTTTGCATTAACAGGGTAAGAGGAAGAATGAGCTCGGGTCACGCTCCTGGGCTGTGCGTTTCACATCCAATCCATGACTGACAACTCTGCCCATCAGCCGGGGAAGGTCAAGTTATCCCCAGTTTACAGATGGGAAATCCGGGCCTGGAGAGTGAAGTCAAGTGTTGAAATTTGCCTGACAACCTAGTGCCTGACAACCTGGGGTTGCACCTGACTTGGCATGACTCTTAAATTCGTGCTCCTTCCTTTCCCCCTCCCTTTTATTATTATTTGAGGGTTTTTTATTATTTCAAAGTGTACTGGTGTCTGGATTCAAATGCTGACATCTGAAAATTTATTAAGGATTTTTTTCAGATAATTTAACAATATACTTCAACATTATGATTGTCAATAAATGAAATCATAGTATGTGCAACTTATAAAAACATCTGATTTTCACTCTGTTTTTTTAGAATAAAAACAATTCAAAGCATGAAACTAAGCTCACTTATACTTACCCTTCAAAATGGGAAACAGCCAAAATTTATAATAAGGAAAATCAAATAATTATGCTACACTGCTTTCATGGAGTATTAATTAAAATATTTTGTTCAAAGACTATAAAATATACACAGAAAAAGAGAGAATTTTCTCTGGATGCACTTTTAAATTTTTCTATAATAGGCAAGTATTTTTTATAGGAAACTATTTTATTACTACTTTTAATGTAGCAGACCTACTGTAAAGGCTGCATGTGGATTTTACATCCCAGCATTTTTGGAATAGGGTCCTTGTGCTTTAAGAACAAAGTACAATAAAAATCTCCAAATAATAATATCCACGCATGATTCGTTGGCCCTCTGATTAATACAGCAAGGTGAATAAATTCCAGGATATTTGTGGCAACAGTATCAAAGCAGACGTCGGAGTGAGTCCCAAAGCTGGCAATTTCTCCAAGACACCTCTTCCAGCCTGGGTTTCTGTGTTCAATTTTGTCGTTTTTCTGCCCTCTGCGGTTCATCATTTTGTGCACGGACTTGTGCTGTTCCCCATCCACTGTGATTCACCCCGTTCTAATTATGCAGCACACATCCTGTCTCTAAGGACCAGAATTTTATCAGTTTTCTTATATATAATTAATCAGGGCCTCCCAGGTGAAAGAAGCAAATGCAACATTTTTTTAAAGTAATATTATTGCTGAGTAACTCTCACAGGCCTGGACGCGCCTGGTATCCGTGGGGATTTGGGACAGAGGGAGAACTCACATGCTGTAAGTATCTCAGTTCCCGGGAAGGGTGTTTGGTCCAAGGCAGGAATAGCAGTGGCCTGAGAGGTGGGACTCTGAACTCTCCCCACAGTTCTGCCTTCTATCAGCTGTGATGCTTTGGGCACGTCACTGTCATTTAACCCCCTGAAAATCAATTTTCTCTTAAGATGAGAGAGAATCACAGATCTTCCAGGTCTATCAGCCTGACCTCTCCATTCTGAGTCACTTTCCCCATTGATTAAACGAAGCCATTAATTTGTTCAACAGATAGTATCATAGTACTTATTTATCTAAGACCCAGGTTTGGGGACTGGGATCCAGGTGCAGCTCTTCTAAGGCAGGCCTGACAATTCATTTACCTATGTTCTCACTTTCTTTACTTAGCAAATGTCTGTATTACATCTACTAGGTACTGGGCACTCTCCTAATCACTTTGCAAGCATTCATCTATGCTCTCCATTTTACAGATAAGGAAACTGAGGCCCAGGGAGGTTCCGTAACCAATGCCTCAGGCTGAATCTGCCTTCTGTCCAGTTCATATGTTAAACCCCTAACCCCCCAGGACCTCAGCATGTAACTGGACTTGGAGGTGGGGCCTTCTAAGTGGTGATCTAGGTTAATAGGCTGTTAGGGTGGACCCTAACTCAATACGACTGGTGTCCTTATAAGAACTGATATTTGGACACACAAAAACGTGCCAGGGATGTGTACACACAGGGAAAGGACCATGTGAGGACACAAGGAGAAAGCAGATGTCTGCAAGCCAAGGATGTCTGCCAACACCTTGATCTTGGACTTCCAGCTTCCAGAACTGTGGGAAAATAAATTCCTGCGCTTTAAGCTGCCTCCTTTATAGTATTTTGTTCTTTTTGTCTTTGAAGATGTTGGCTTCACATCCATAGTCAAGTTCAAACTGGCCAGAGTTGTAATCCATGTGCACTGGCTCAGGTTAGAATTGAAGGATTCAGGTAGATTCTATCCAATGTGGCTCCTCACAATTAGCTCCGGCTCATTTTAAGGCGATTTGTATTGAACACTCACTAAGACAGATAGGTCTATGCAGAGGTTTTGGCACAGAGGCCCTCGGTAAACAGATACAGGGACCTGGTACAGCAGGCTGGGTGTCAGGGAAGGTGAGAACCAGGGCTCTCACTGAGACCCTCTGACCCGGGTCTTCTGCAATTTGTGAGTCCTTGTTTAGCCCCTGACCTTGGTGAGCTCTTAAAGGTCAGTGACTTTGAGGGTTAACACTTGTATAGCATGTAGGAAGGTGGCTGGCACGTGGGAAGTGATTGGTAAGGTCAGAGCCACTGTCATCATCGTTACTATCATGACTCATCTGTATTTCTTCCATGGTGCCCTGCACACAGCATCACAGAAGCTGCTGCTGCGGTTGTATGGAAGCCATAGTGTGAGATCAGGAAATGCTCATGGACCTCAGGGCCTATTCCATTTAATTTCCGGGCACTGGGTGAATTGTCCTTGGGCCATGCATTACTATTTAGATACCCGACTCTGAGAATCTGAGTGGCTTCTCTTCAGACATGCTGGGAATTTGCCTCTTTCTGTTCATATCTGCACTTTTCAGCCCTGCTCAGAGCTGGGCAGCCCTGCCTGGAGCTTGGTCCCTAGCCTGCAGCTTCCCCATGCCCAACAGGCAGTTCCCTTTCCTGGCACTTCTCCAGGCAATCTTCAGGTCCAGGAAGAGCTGTTCCCATGCCCTCCATTTCCACCTGAAACACCTGCAAGCCATCTCTTTAGACACGGTATAGCTGAAGCTGCACAGGGGATTCCTATCAATTCTCCTATGATCTAACGCCTTCTGGCTGTGCAGCATTGTTCTGGTCACCAGACACTCAGATTTTCCAACTGCAAACGTGGACGATCACACCATTCTAGTGGGGTAATGGTGATCAAACTATAGTAAAAATTACAGCTCTGGCAGCTGCATGCTCATGCACTCTGCTAACCCTCCAGGGATTCTCTCCTTGAATCCTGAGAGATGGGTCTTACTAATGTAACCATCTACAGATGGAGAAACCGAGTGATCAGAGGGTAAGTAACTTCCCTCAGATCACGGAAATGCTACATGTGTGTTGGCAATCATCTTTTATTTCTCAGGCAATCATTCTGGTCTGAGAACAACAACAAAATGCCAGCTCCTGGGTGCGTACAGGGTCCTACGTGACCCAGGCCCTGCTTATCTGCCTGACCTTGGCTCGCACTCCTCCTCCCCGGTGCCTGGACCGTGACGTTCCCGTGGCCTGGCAGGGTGGCTGGCTGCTCCTCTCCCTCCACTTTCACCTCTGGCCTGGTGACTCCTCTTTTAGGGTTGCAAGTAGCCTAGTTTGACTTTCTGTGGGAAGCTTTATACAGTGCCTGCGCGTAGACTCTCCCCCGACAATGCTCTTGACGATGGGTTCTTGCACATTTCCTTGTCTGCCTTCCCCTTTCAGGAGGGCAGGGTCTGGATGTATTTTGTCATTTTGATTCCTAGTGCCTAGCCAAGTGCTTGATCCTAAGAGATATTTCCTAAATAGCCAAGTGAATGAGACCACCTTGCTGTCCTGCCTTGATCTTTTCCTTGGATTCTGGGGTTTGACCTCACTCGAGTCATGCGATGGCAAAACCATTCACATTATGCTGAAATGAGTAACTTCTCTGGAGGCCAGGAACCCTAGTCATCCTATCGGTTTCGTCCCATGATGTCACAAAACTGGTGATCAATGAGTAAATGCTCATAAATGAATTAGAGATACTAGAGTTGAAGGAATTATTCATGATCATTGAATATAAATCTGTCTCTGTTCACAAATGGGGGAAATGAGACATAAGTTTATTGAATTGATTGGATTAATTGATTTGTTTATAAAGCTTGGGTATACACACATACATACACACACACACAAAAAGGAGGGGTGGGAATGCCAAAAGGATTACAGGCTTTTGCTGTCATACGTTTCTAGGTTTGAATCTTACCCTGTCTCACTAATTCATTTTATTATCTTGAATAATTTCTTTAACTTTATTAAATCTCAATGTTGTCATCTCAAAAACTGGGCTTATAATAGGATGTTGTGGGTATTGCATATTGAAAACATCAGTTAAGAGGCTGCTTAGGAAAGTCCTTGAAAGTAACAGTACAAGGAAGGCTTGGTGCTGTGTCAGCCTGGCTAGGCTTCCATCCCTGCTCTGACCCTCACTGACTGGGTTACCTTGGACAAATTACTTAACCTCTCTGTGCCTCAGTTTTCACATCCATAAGATGGGGATTATAATAATCATACCTACTTCAAATGATTTCTATGAAAATGAAAGGTCTAGTTATTAAAAGTGTTCTCTCTCTCACCCCCTCCATCTCAAGCAAATAAAAGAAGTGACCTGCCATTTCAGAAGCTCAGCAGACACTGGCTGCCACTAGGAAGGGAAGGGGCTTCGGGACTGTTTTAGATGTAGGTCTGGCCATTTGGGCTTCTCAATTACTGAACATGGGGTTTATCCTGAAATGGCCCAGCCACCTCAGAGAGTGGCTTGTCCCTGGTGAACTCACACCATTTTTCTGCCTGACACTCTGTCTATGGGCCAAGGGGACAAGATGTGACAGATGTGCTCTCTCTGAGAGACCTGCCCTGAAGGGGTCTCCGTGTGTGGCCCGCAGTGGGAGACGGTTTGCCGTTTTGGCTGTGATTGTAATCGCCATGCCTGTTTCTAACTCAATGTGAGGGGAGATGTTCGCAGAGGAGCCCTTGCGGTTCTTGAGAGATGGGCCATGTGGAGCCAGCGATGCAGGCCGGGGAGGAATCGTGCCTTTGAGCTGCTTTCTCGAAGCCGCTCAGTCAGATGCCTACATCTGACCAGATGTGCAGAGATTCCGGGGGTCCTCAGTGCCCATCAACCTTCCCAGGCACTCTTCTTCCTCTTGGCCTCCTCTGTGTATCCGTGTAGTCACGCTCTGATTCACGCAGCAGACATTTGGTGGTCACTGCCACATGCCAAGCACTGGACAGCCACAGCAGTAGACACGCCTGAGCTACCACCTCGGGGAACTCGCAGCCTGGAGGAGAGAGGATCCAGAGCAGTGTGGGGAGGCGGTTATAGCTGCGGGCGGGAGGCTGGGGTGTGGGTGTGGTGCATAGAGTCGGCCTGGGCTGACATTTAATGTATAGAAATTGGCTAATTTGGACACACTCATGCACCCATGAGGCCACCACCACATTATCAAGGTAACAGACACATCCGGCTCCTCCAAAACTTCCCTTATGCTTTTGTTTTTGTGTGTGTGTTAAGAACACTTAAGATGAGATCAACCCACTTAAAACGTCAAGTGCACAATCCAGCACTGTTAAATATAGGTGCTGTGTTGGACAGCAGATCTCGAGAACATATGCATCTTGCATAGTTGAAACCACACTGATTAAATAATAACTCGCAATTTCCCGCCCCCACCCAGCCACTGGTGGTCACCAGTCATTCTCTGCTTCTATAAATGTTGCTCATGTGGGATATAAGACAAAAAGCTACACGGGAACAAACAAACAAAACTCACGGATACAGGCAACAGAATGGTGGCCGCCGGGGGCCACGGGGGTTGGGGGACAAGAAGCTAAAGGGGGTCAAACGCAAGGTGAGGGGAGGAAATCAGACCTTGGGTGGTGACAGCACTACGGAGTAGACTGAAGGCTGTCAGCACGCTCCCTCCGTTTCCCAAGAAGTGTCCAGCACTTTCCCGTATTCCCTGGACCCCTTTCGTGTCATGCACATGGCGGGGCGCCTGCTGCCAGCAGACACCCACCCCCCAGGCAGAGGCCCAGTGGGCTCCAAGGAGAGAGGACCAGCTAGTGTCATCACCGCTGCCTTAGAGAAACCTATTTTCATAACCTTCCGATGCGCGTCCTTTTGCTTGACCCTCAGTATTAATCGTGAGTTTGTTCAATCACCACCGAGCACAGTGAGGGTGGGATCCTGACATTTTGGGCCAAGACAGTGCTCTGGGGGGAGCTTGGGAAAGGGCACAGGCTCTCCTCTGATGCACCAGAGACCCTGGAGCCAGGAGGAGGCCTCCAAAGAAGGGACAGACAGTGTCCACTCAGAATGGCAGATCAGAGGGGGAAACGAGGAGGACGCCAAGGGTCCCGATAATGACAGTGGCGGAGGGGGAGGCTGTGCTCAGAGCATCGTACCTGGTCCGCCCGGCAGTGTGGCAAGGCCAGGTCTCTTGGCCTTGTCCTCTAGATGTGGCAGGACAAGCTCTGAGATGTGACACTGTCCCTCCGGGCCATGCAGAGCACAAGAGACAAGGGCAGGGATTGAACTCAGGTGCTCCTGCACCATGGTCCTGTCCGAGGAAGGGGGGTAATAGAAAAGGAATGCACAGGAACGTAAAGTAAGGGACCTTCTATGTAGGACCCATGGGTGGGGAGGTGTCCCCTGGAACCCCTGCTTTCAGAATAGAGAGGCAGGGAGCTCAGTGGCTGAGGGAGATCGAAGCCTTTGGTTTCGCTGCTTGTGCAAGTAGCTGAGGTTTAGTGAGGTCTTCTGGGAGGCGTGGGAATCTTCCACTTCTAGGCAACCAGATACTCCTGGGTAGCTTATTAACCGATTTTCATTTCTCTAATTCTGACTTCTTAGGAGTAATCCTTTCCTAATCCTTCCTGATAGGAACTGTATTAATCAAGACTCTTCTGGTTGCAAGTGACAGAAGCTCATCTTAAGCAAAATTAGGAATCTTACTGGCTTGTGGAATAGAATCGCCCGGGGACTGACCTGGTTTCACATACACCTGGATGCAGGTATTCAGTGTTGTCGTCGGATGCAGACGTGCTCTCCCTCTCTAGAGCTCTGCTCCTAGCTGCTGGATTCTCTCTCCACAGACCATTTTAAAGAGCACCGTGGCTTCTGGGCCTCCAGATTTGTCTGCTGAGTGAGCCCAGCAAAAAGAGAATGTCTGTCCCTCAACAATGCCGGAAGTCTTTGCAACATCTCAGATTTGTACGGCTCTAGTCATATGCCCATTGTTAGTATAACCAATATAGCAGAGGGCCAGGGGCATAGAATATACTGACTGGCCAGGCTTGAAGCATAAGCCCACACCTGGACCACAGCCCCACACCTGGACCACAGCCCCACACCCGGACCACAGCCCCACACCCGGACCACAGGCCCACTCCTGGACCACAGCCCCACACCTGGACCACAGGCCCACTCCTGGACCACAGGCCCACTCCTGGACCACAGCCCCACACCTGGACCACAGCCCCACACCTAGACCACAGCCCCACACCTGGACCACAGGCCCACGCATGAATCACAAGCTTAGTCCTAAATCACAAGACCGGTCCTGGATCACAAGCCTGCACCTGGAGCTGTGACACCGGAAAGGACTGGACAGACTTCACGCCCCTGGACTGACAGTGTGTGGTGGAGGAGAGGCTGACCTGGTGAAAAACAGGTGTTAATGTCAAAAGATGGAGGAAGGGATTCTGGAAGAAGCACTGGAAATGAATTGATGCAACTGGCGCCCCTCGTAGGAATCATATCAAACCTCACTGAGCCTTTTCTAAATCTCTGCTGTTAACAGAGTGGTTCGTGGACCAGCATCATCAGCATCTCCTGGGAAGTTGTTATAAATGCAGACTCTCAGTCCTCAGCAGGACCCGCCGGATCAGAATCTGAGAGCTGTGCGTACATCAGAGCTGGACAAGCACTAACCTAAGCTTGTCAGACAGGATTATATCAATGGACAAGTGGTCCTCGGGTAGAAGAAAGAAGCTCGGCCTGGGAATGAGAACTTGATTCTGAAATCCAGGCTCTGCCACTGAGCCCAGGACCTCAGGGCACTTTTTCCTTTGTTTGTTTCCATCTTCTCATCAGAAAAGTGGGGGATGTGGAATAGCCAACTTCCAAGATTTCTGCCAGTTTCTGACCTTTCGAACTTCTGGATTTGGTAAATCTCAGAATGGAAGTTAATTTGGGGTGACAAAAACCATAATAAAGGGTTTCTTAGCTGTCAATGAAGAAGGATGCATTCAGAGGTTATCTTTGGAACCCACAATGTAGATTTCCCAGTTTGGAAACCACACTGGTGGTTTGAAACTATGGGTTCAAAGAACCCTAAAATTCCAAGGAGGTCATGCAAAAGGTGAGAAATCTTGTGCTAGATGCTACAGTCTTAAGCAGAAGTTCGATACAAACTCAGAGGAGAGGAAGCAGCCAACAAGAATCCAGGCATCCATCCTGGAGGAGGCAAGGCATAAATCAGGCCTCGAAAACTATATAGGACTGAGCTCTGGGAAGTCTTGAGGGAGCTCTTAAAAATGCAAGCCTACCTCTTCTCACTCCATTAATTGTTTTTCAGGATAGAAAAGAACTTAAATAACAAGAGTCCAATTAAATAATAGCAGCTACCACTTCCTGTGGTGATGAGGGAGATAGATCGCCTGTAATTAATCCGGAGCCCCCAGCAGCCGCTCTCGCCCTTTGGCAATCAGCTCTCGGCTGTTCGCTTTTCAGTGGAACGCCGAGGATTTCTAGCTGCCTTTTATGTTCTCTGTGTTATTAATACCCCAAATACCTCTGTGTAAAACATTAATTGCCTGCCTGCCAGCTCGCACCTGAATCTGAACGCTTGGTCTGTTGAAACCAAATCCATCATCGCACTTTTCTGGGGAGCTGACCTCAAGGGTGGAGCTCCACCGGGATCCTGGGTGAGTCCGATGCAGGCGCTGCAGCCCACGCGGAATAGTTGTCAATACAACCATCGCCCTCAAGAAGAAAAATGCATTTGAAAACAGAAAGCAGACAGAAGCAGGGTCCCACTTCTGGTGCTAGTCATGTGTGAGCCAGCGTCCTGGGGAGCAAATTAGAGAGATAATGACTTTGGTAAAACTCGACTGGAAATGGCAGTTTGGAAGGGGGAGGCTGCTAATAGCTTGTCACTGCCTTTGTCAGAGGAGCTGAGCGGAGACAGGAGAGGGGACAAGCCAGCATGCTCACTGCCTGGCTGGACAGAAAGCACTGAGCTGTAGCAAAAGAGGCTCCTAAGTAGTCAGGGAAATTTTCCCCAGAAATTTAACCCAGTGCCGTGACCTGCAGCACCATTTATCGACAAATGACCCTCAGACCTTGAACTCCAGCCTTCGCCCCTTGCGGCAGCTCCCACGCCTCTATCTGAGCGTCTATTGGCTTTGCCAGTTCACTCTCGTATTTCAAGAGCCCGGCAGCGAAGAGATGGCACATGCCAATCAAATAAATTAAAATGCAGGTAATTTGCATATTGTTAATAAAAGGGCGACTTACAAAGATGTAGCAGGGTTCAGGAAAACCAACAAGAAGGGACAAGGCAGGAACCTGGAGCTAGCAATTACGGGGCACTTGTACCTAAGCCTGAAAGGACAAGAGGAGGAAAGGAGGGGCTACAGGAAGTACCTGGGGACAGTCACCGGGGAGAGGACCACCAGCCAGGAGCTGGAGAAGAGAGATGCTGTCAGCCATTGCAGGCCACACAAGGAGCCAGGACAATGCATACCCTGCTTTCACTCGCCTTCCATTGTCTGATATTCTGGAACTGTCTATTGCCCAGAAGCTATCAGGCAAGGAGGCCCGAGGAACCAGGGGCAGCCTCCCAGGAGGCAGAGCCTGATGGGAAATGAGTCACTGGGCAGGTCAAACGGGCCACATTGCACGAAGCTGGCTGGCTGCTCCTCCAGACCCACCAGGCCCCAGGCTGAACTCAGGGTGGGTTTTCCCCCAGCCTCCCCCAAGCCTGTGCCAAGTCCGGTCCTCCCCACCCCGTCGTGGGAAAGACACCACCCACCGCCGAGGGAGCCCGGACCTGCTGCTCTGAGTCCTCTCCTTCCCTTCGTCCAACTCGCATTCTCTCGGCAAATCCTATAGCCGGACTTTCCAGATATTCGGTGTCCCCTGTCCCCGCCTCACCGCTTCCATTCTGGAAGGAGCCACTGTGACCTGGCCAGTGGATAATTTCAGCCATCTCTTAGTGACTCTCCCTCCTTCTGCCTTTCTGAAGTCCATCACTGACCCTTAGGCTTACATCCAAACTCCTGGTTCATCCTCACAGAGGCCTGTGTCATGGTCCTGCCTGTCTTTCCACCATTATTTCTTACCACTCATTGCTCAGCGACCCTCTTCCAGCCGTAGGGGTCTCGCCATGCCTGTCACTTGGGTCTGTTATATCCCTACCTTAGGGCTTTGCATCAACTATTCCTGCACTTGCGACGTCCTTTCTGGAAACAGCAGGCATGCTTGCTTTGGTCTTTGAGTGTCAAATTAAATGTCACCGCCTCAGAGATGTTTCTGGACCACCGGATCTCAAGTTGGCACCGGATAGCTCTCTATCATGGCACCTGTTTTAGTTGTCTTATCGTCATTCACTTGTTTACTTACATTTTTAAATTTTGTCAGACTCTCTCACTATAATACAAAGCCCATGAGGTCAATGGCCTTTTCTCTGTCATTTCTCTAGGAATAATAAGGACTGAAAAAGGCATTTCTCATTGAGTGCTTGGGAGCTGTTAATGTTAATATATTTTTCAAAAATATCCAGAATAAAAGCGAGGAAGAGACAACGAAAACATGGACTTTTGGATACAGATTATCTGAATTTAATCTGGGTTTATGAGAATCTATGGGGAAATTAGCATGTTCTCATGCCTCAGTCTTTTCATGTGTAAAATGGGGATTAAATATTACATGTTTCATGGATTCTGAGAAAATTAAATTGAACAGGGCATGCAAGTTCCCGGCAAACTGCATGGCAAGGAGGTTATGCCCTATCACTGAGAGCTGTAATTTTATTTGAAACAAAAATTATTGGTGGTGTTAGGGTAGGGAAACAATTTACCAAAAAAACCCCACTAAAAATATATTTCAATTTACTTGACAAGTAAACTCCATTCAGGATTATTCTTCACTTACTACCGTAGAATCAGAATATCTGATACATAATAGATGTTCACCTTTTCCAAATGAATGACTGATGAACAGCTGAGGAGTGTAATAGTGAGACAAACAGTTTAACAGAATGGAAAGGAGGTTTGTAATCCAAACCAAATTAATACGTTTACTCAAAAAAGAAAAAGGTTTATTGAGCACTAACCGTGTGCTGGTCATTATCCCAGGTGATGGGGAGACAGCAATGGACCACACAAGCATAAGTTCACGCCTTATACTGAGGAAAACCATTTCGTAAAATGAGCTCAGGTGTGCTGCAGGGCTGCGATCTAAAATCGGCATTATAGACGGCGTCGCTGAAAAGGAGACACTTAGGGAAAGACCTGCAGGAAGTGAGGAAACCAGCTGGATGGGTACCTGGGAGCAATGTTTTGGCTGGAGAGTGTCAACCGGTGGTTGCTGGCACCCGCCTAATGCCAACAGGAATTCCCCATTTGGGATGCAGTGAAGACAGAAACTTTATTCAGTGCAAACAGCTGAGTTGTGATCCCACACGGCTGGCAGGGCAGCAGGGCTGGGGAATAGCTCAGCAGCGTCCCAGCGCAACTAAAGCAGCAGGGCTGTGAGGCCGCCCTCAGGTGAGGCACGCCTCCAGCCAGACAGCTCTGTTTGCTCTGTCTCCCCCCTGCTCTGGTCGCCTCCGCCCTGCCCGGTTCTGCTCCTCACAAGTCTGCTTTGCTCTGCTCCAGTGAGACGTCTTTTGGGGCTCCCGGCCAGCTGAGAGCATGAAGAGGGGCCCTGGGATTCTCCCTGGTTCTACACCCTGCCCTCTCCACCGTGACTTCAACTTATCCTTGCTGATGGGGACCAGTGCCCCCGGCCAGCAGGCTCGCCCCCGGCCTTCCCTAACCTGCCTGGTTAGACGGAAGGATGAGTGGAGACGAGTCTGGACACCAAGTGCCTGGTAGGCAGCAGGGTCTCTGCAAACGTGACCCCCTCCCTTGAGCTCTCCTTCAGATGACACTCATTTATTTGACTGAAAGTTATGGTTGGGGCCTCCCTAAAGAGGTCCCCAATAACTCTCTCTCTTATTTTGCCTACATTCTGAACAGTTTGAGAAATACTAATTTGTTAAATGGAGACTAAATGATCCCCTTTATTAACTATTGATACCAGGCTGAAGGATGTATCGCCGAGGGGGAGTAGTGCCGCCTGCTGACTGAGCCCGGGATGCAGCGGCAGGTTTGCCCACCGTGTCCCGGCGCACAGGGCGCAGTGGGGCCAGGCCAGACTTGCAGCCCGAGGCGCACAAGGGACCGTGTGCCCTGTGGGCAGCTGGCCCCTGAGAGGAAGCAGAGGTGGGGGCCAGGCATGGCCCGCTGATGCTTCCCAAACTTCCCAGTTAGGACATGTAGTCTACTCCCCCCTTCCCTCCGCCCAGGGGAGCCGGGAGAGGAGAGCCAGCGGCAGGGATGGTATTTGCTTAGGGGGAAAAACTCCCCACAGGGACACGGGGAGGCCCAGCTCCCACACTCTAGCAACTCTCAATACACCGATTAGGATGGGCCGGATTTGTTCCCTGCTCCTGAGTTTGCAGGACTGAATGCAGTCCATCCAACTTCTCCATGAGACGGGCCAGTCTGCCCCCCCGAGGACAGAGGTTCGAGGACCACGGAGTAAAGGTGAGCAGGGCACGTCTGGGTGCCCCAGAGCCTGGAGCCCCAGGGGATGGGAGTTTCAGTGCCGTCCAGCACTGTTTCACCCAAGGTCCAATGAATTGCCTTTCAATAGCGTTTTCTGAAAACTTCATACATTACATGCATAGCATTCTGCTGGGAAGAAGTCCAACTCTGGGAGGGTTAAAATAAAACATAAATTCATTTGATGGGAAAATATATGTATCCTTTGATGTATCAATACCCAGAAAGAGTGTGAACGCTTCCTGTCAGGAATAAAACAAACACAAGTTGTTCTGACACTCTTCCTCCAGAGCCCCAGAGCCCTGTTTCTGCCAGGTGCCAGGGTGCCTTCAGTCCAGAGACGAACACACAAAGGCCCACTTCTTAGAAACAGAAACCCCAGCCCTTGGACGGCGTTATCGCCCCGGCTATCCAGGTCTGCAGACAGCCCTCCTCTCAGCCTCCCTTCCTCTCGTCCCAGCGCAGCCCCTCCTGTCTTCCCGGTGCCAAGGCTGGAGAGCTGCCGCTTTTCACACAATCCGAGGGTCTGTTTGAGTGACAATTGTGCTGTGTCCTCTGAAGGAGGCCATCTGCTCACCTTGGCGGATGTGCGTGTCTCATTACCTGGCAAGATCTCCAAGGCGGCTCCTGTTGCAGCATCGGAATCCACACCTTTTGATTCTTCGGGCCTTGCTGGTGCCAGAACCTCCTTCTGGGGAGACGGCTTCCCAGGCTCTCTGGGCCCCGCAGGAGCTGCTTGGCCAGGGTTCTGATCGTTGTGACAATCATCTTCTGTCCCTATCAGCAGTCAGTTCCTTCCTCAGGCCCCGTGCGGGGAACGAGCTGTTGATCACAGAATGTCGACACCGTTTCCCAGGTGTTTGCTGTTTTTTACATAATGCAGAGGCTGAAATAATGAAAGAAACAGGGTGCGTTCCAATTAGCAAATACTCTGCTAAATGGGCTCATCACTGGCCACCCAAATTAACTTTCCCATGGACCACTAAGGCCGGGTTAGTCAGCAACATAAAGAGATCCACCTAACTGGCCTGGACGCAGTTGCCCCAATTGAAATAAGAAACATAAAATGCTTACAGAGTGTCCAGTGCCCTCATCTGCAGATGAGACAATGTCTCTGGAAGCCAATGAGACCATCGGGAATAGGATGGGGAAGCTATAGGGGGAATGAACCTGTCCTTCATACGAGGAGAAACAAGGGCACAGGCTGGGTTCGGGGGGCAGGGAGCGTAGCCGTGGGTTACAGCAAAGTTCCTGCTGAGCCCTAGCACCACCCCTGTGGTAAAAATGCTCCCACCAGTCCAGTCAAGGAACAGAGGCTAGAATCAAGATATACTATAATTTAAAGGAAAAGCAAATAAATATGACATTACTGTAGACCTGAAATTGTCTAATAAGATACTTATCAGCCACTGTGCAAATGTGCGACTGGAACCAGTGAGCAGATTCTTTGGGCTGAAGCCAGGGCGCCAAGAGGGCGGGAACGGGAGGCAGGGACGTGCCCCGACGGGCGGACGGGGACCGGCAGGCCGCCCCGGGACACGCTCTGCTTTATAGCTGCTGCCTTGGCTCCGTCCCCAGACCTGTTGTAAACAATCTGAACCTGACATTTAATGTTAGGTCTAAATGGAGGAATAAATGAAGCCATTCTGCAGACTGGATGGGACACCTGGATCGAGTCCAACTTCCACCGATGGGCAGGGCCATCCTTCCGAAGCCTGTGCAGCGCTGGACACCCTCAAAGTGCAACGCCGAGCTGTGGAGGGAAAGACACCCTCCTCTCGGAGACAGGTAGCGTCTAGTGTGGCCCGTGCTTGTGGGATTTCTAGGCAGCGCTGTTTGATTCTGATGGTCAGACGTCACTCTGCCAAATCGCATTGTTTGCATACCCAGCTGCCGTCTCTAGGAGCGCTCACAGTCTTGGGTCCAGCTTGTGTCAGGTGGATGCTGCTCCAGTATTTCTCTCACTCATTGAAAAGCACTGTCAGGGGGAGGGTGGGATTAGGGGTGGGAAGCTAGAGCCAGAGCCCTGAGTTCGAGTCCTGCCCTAGTCTCTTAGTGACTCTCTTAGTTAACAGTGTGTGTGCCTGGTGAGGTGTTTACAAGAATCAAATAAAGCGCAGCAGGCGCAGAGAATTTGTCACCTGTAAAGGATAGATACTGCATAACACCGTGCCTTTAGAAACGACACTGATGACGATCATTTGACTTCTTTAAACAATGTAAATAATTCACACAGTGCTTACTGCTGACAGAAAACACATTACGTTGAAAAGTTCTGCACGTTGTAACTTGTCCCCACTGAGCCCTGTCCAGTAGGTACTTTTATTATCTGCATTTTGCCTAAGGGAAACTGAGGCACAGAGGAGTTAGGTAACTCACCCTGTGTCACACAGCTTGTGAGGGCTGGAATGGAAATGATACTTAGTTGGTCTGGTCCCGGACTCCTTAGTCTCCCGCTGGGCTCTGCTGCTTGTCTGAATTCTGTCTCCAAGTGTCCCCCATCTCACGGAGCTTTTCATTCCCTCCTGAGGTGCTCATTTCACCTGGATTCTCCCAAAGGCCATTCATTGCAAGTCTTATTGTTGCCAGAGAAATTAATGGGCCAGGTTTCTCTGTCGTTAGTGGGGTTCTTGGGATGCTGCTGAAATAAGCATTTTCAGAAGCCCCCCGGGAAAACGAGAGGAGATAGATTTTATTTGTATGGAGTTACATTTCTCGGGTTGCAAAGTGCCATGTCCCTTAAGCCAGTCCTGAAAGAGGGGCAGCCTGGAGTTCAGCAAAGCCAGCGTCCAGAGCTTCCATTCCATGGTGCAGCCGGGTCCAGTGCAGAGCACCGGGCTAATTAAAGCCCATAGTCCACTGTGTTGAGCCCGCGTGGCCGTGGGCGAATGCAGGAGAGCGTGCCCCCTGCAACAGGAGTCACTGGAGTGCAGGCGAGCAGGGGAGGCAGGAGAGTGCGCGCCTTTGCCCAGGAGTTTAAATATTCAGCTTTTGTGCCCTTGCAGAGGCCATGCCTATTCTGGCCAATTACCTGTTCCCTGGTGTGACTGGCAAATAGGCATCTTCCCGCGACACTCAGACCTTACTGGGCATGTGTCTACAGTCCAGTCCCTTCCCCCAGCAATCTGGGGAACAGACTGGAGAGTTTTAACTGCAGCTTCCTGACAAAGCTGTATAAGTGGCAGGCCTGTAATAGCTAGTCTTCCCTTTACCCCTTTCCTGCTAAATATTAATCAGATTATCACAGAGCCACCATTATGGCTGCACAGCATAGGTCTAACCCAGTGTGCCCAGCGTGGTAGTGACGACGAGGCATGCACATTTCCGAATCCCTGAGAGGTGTGCAGAGATTCAACCCACCTGAATACACAGATGGGCCACCAAGGGCCGTGTGAGGGTGAGCCCCCGGTGAGATGGATCATGCCCAGAAAGTCGAGGGCCATTCAGGGAGCACCTCCTCCTTCCAGTTTGTGCTCCTCACGTTTCACTCAGCTTATCTTAAACTTTGCTGGAGTTTATCGTGGCCACGATGTAGATGATGTCAAACGGGGGACTGTGTTGTCGGGGACACAGGGCACAGGGCAGCTTCAGGAAAGGCACAGAGGCTGTGAACACCTGCCCCTGGGGGCACAGTGCAGGAAATCTTCCCTCAAACTTAGCAGTCGGTGACCTTACAGTAGGCAGAGCCCGTTACCTGGAGGGTGGAACAACCGTCTTTGCAGGAGATTGAAAAGGAAGCTGGAGGCGAGAAAGTTGAGAAAACACTGGTTGGTCTTTCCATCAACTTAGCACGAGTTCTGCTCCTGTCTTCCTCCCTCCCTTCTTTCTGTATTTTCTTTAGTTTTAGGCATAAAAGGGCTCTTTGAGCATATTCAGATTCTGAGGAGAAAAAGGCTGCACAGATGGGGAAGTTCAAGCCGAGGGATAACCGATGGGACAGTCCTTAGGGAGGCCCGAGGTGGCGGCGCTGGCCACCAGCACACGCTGAGCACCTTTCCTGCATTCTGTCAACTGGGCTGCGGCCTCACAGTAGGTGCCTCGTTCTGGTTTTTAAAATTCCTGTTTCAGTGTGCTTGCCTTTCTAGGCAATTGCACCAACGATGTCCCCTGAAGGTATTCATGTGGCTTGTTTTTAGGTCTTTTAATTTGGTAAATTGCCCTGCGAGACTGACACGGATATTCATGCGGTGTCTTTCTTGCGGTTCCTTTGCTATTTATTTCTTTGGGTAACTGTCTGGCAGAACTTCTAATTAACATACAATTAAATACAAAAGCAATCAACCCAGGAAGATGCCTCCTATAATTTGCTGCAGTCGCGCCTGGGCCCTGCATCCCTTTTACTATTTGATAATTCAAGCCTGGGTAGCACAGCATTCAATTATGAGCAGTCTCAATATTGAAGGAGTACCTGGATACAATGCAGAATCAAACCAATTAGGGCCCTCTTGTTTCCTCTGCAGCCTACAGAGATGGGGCTCAGCAGGTGGCAAAATACACACATTGGCCCGGGGCCCATGTAGTCCCTAATGAAGGCAACCTGGCCAAGGGACATGGGAAATAACAGGGGAAGCTTTTCTTCCTACCTTAAAACATTTGCTTAGGAGAGAAAGGCTGTATTTCCAGGCCAGGTTAGTACAACAAATAAAGCTCCCAGGGCAACACTAATCTTGTGGTAAAATAGGCAGCCAAGAGCCTTGGTAAAGCTTGTTCTGTGCCAAGCACCTTATGAATAGTGTCTCTAATTCTCATGGTAATACTGCCAGAGGCTCCAGGATCCTCGTCATAGACCTGAACCCCAAAGACTCAGGAAGTTTACTAGAAACTTACCCTGGTGGATGGGTCAGGAAGGAAACGGATATGTCAGATGTTCTGGTGAAGGGCATGCCGAGTGAGGAAAGACATTCACTATCACAACATGATACGATGTTTCCTAAACTATATCAAAAAATTCCTTCAACACAAGCAGAAGGCAAAACTGGGCTCGATCTGCCCATCCTGCAGGACCGGCAGGAGATAAATGCTGTATTCCTTGAGTCAGAGCTTATTGAGGTGCGAGGACACCTCTGTATGACTCCAGCCCTGGGAGAAGTTTAAGCAGAATCTCTTGAGGTCCCCATGATGTTCAGTTTATCACAATGGCACATGGCTGAGAAGAGACTGAGAATTGCTGCATTATGCCCCATTCCCTTGTACAAGGTTATCAATCAGTTTAACATTCATCAAAACCTACATTAACTTTCTCTTTATTGAGCAACTACTGTGTGCCTGGCCTTGAACTGGATGCTGAGGCGTAACGGTGAACAAAACAGAGTTTCTGCCTCAATTACCTTCTGTTGGGGAGCAGATACTAAAGAATAATAAATAATAGTGGCTGGAAATGGGTGCTATAAAGAAAAATAGAAAGCAGGAGAGGGAGATAAAAATGAGGATGGGGTTTCCTAGGGTAGATGGGTGGATTGACATAAAACGATCGGGTAGACGCGGGAAGAAATGTCAGTCAGGGGCAGCCAGAGCAGAGCAACGCCAGGCCTGGGCTCTGCTGAGGACTTTGCGTGACGAGCAGGCAGGTAAACAGAAGCCCTAGCACACCCTGTGCACCTGGCAATATTCTCGGCCATTCTCACTAAGTTTTCCCCACAGCCCCGCCCGGTGGATTAGGAATCAGGATCGGTTCAAGGTCTTGCAGCGGCGCTTCAGGACCCGGGTCTGAGAGCGGGCAGTGGGCCCCCGGCCTGTCCTGGGCCTCCCTGCACAGCAAAGCCCCAGTGGCGCTTTTATAGCCTCAGGGCAGGGCCCCAGCAGAGCGAGTGGCTGAGGCCGAGGCGCTGCTCCTCTCTGCAGGGCCCAGGCTTCTCGAGTTGGCCGTGTGGACTTTGTCCATCCAGGCTAAGAGGTCGATTCACTAATTGCTGAGCTGCTGCAAATCATAATGGCATTTTACAGAAACGCAATGTTTCACATTCGGGTTCTTGAGTTTTATTATTCCAGCAAGTCCTTAATGGAGGGAGTGGGGCCAATTGTGAGCCGCACACAGTTTCCCAGCAGGACTGGGTGCTGATCCCAATGAGAACAGTCACCGCTGTTAGAGTGATTGACACAGCAGAGGACAGATATCCTTGCCAAGTGCCACCTCTACAGGCCAGGAGGAAAGAAGTATAGAAAATCCAGTAGAGGAAAAAGGGAACTCAGAAACTTTGCCTTAAGGGGACTTGGGTCGAGTCCTGTCTCCATCACTGACTTGATATAATCTCAGAGACTGTGTGTCATCTTCATGCATTTCACCTCCCTCACAGACCACGTGGAGATGACACCTATCTCAGCGGATTTGGAGGAGAAATGAAGGACACTGAAAGACATGACCATTGCTCCTGTGATTGGACAAGAGCAGAAGGTGACATTGTCACTATTCCGAGGGCCCAGATGGGGCAGGAGTGACCCACCATGGGGCACTAGTTCTAAGGACCTGGAACTGAGAAGTATTGGTTATTATAGGAAGGGGAGGAGGACAATTGTAAGAGAAATTATTAGTTCACACAGCAGAAATCCTAAGTACACATAAGCATCGGCCCAAAATGGCTCAGACAAGATCATATTTTGTGTCAGGAACCAGTGTGGACAGATGAAGGAGAGCCAGAGAAATAACAGGGCAGAAACCAAGGCCAGAACATGGCACTATTCACAAAATCCCTGCTCGTTTCGTGGCCGGAGGTCATGCCTGGCAGAGGAATGGGGCTGTCTTTTAACGTTCCCAAGTATCTGTGAGTGATGCATTTATTCATTTATTCATTTGTTTCCCAGTTTTCTTATTTTATTTTCTTTCATTTATTCAACAAAAGTTGTTGCATGCCTATAATGTGCCAGCGTGTTTTCTAGCTACTGGGGATGGAGCAAAGAATGAAACAGGCAAGGTCCCTACTCTCACCAACCTTATCTGATCTCAAAGGAAAAGGCCATAAGCACATAAAAAAAATAAGAATTCTTATAATAAGTAATAAAACTAAAATGAGGAAATTGCTCAATGACTGGTGGAGTGACTTTAGACCATGTGGTCAAAGAAGCCCTTTTCTTCCCTCATTTTATTTGGAAAACTTTAAAATTGCAGCGAGTTAGAAAAAACAGAACACGTGTAAGCCCCTTGTGTAGACTCACGAGCTGCGCACATTTGTGTCACACTTGCTTTTCTTCGCTGAACCATCTAAAATTAAATTGCAGACCATCGTGACACTTCATCCCTAAATAGTTCCATTTGGCTTCAGAAGCAAAGTGCTTCTTCCATGAACTTCACTATCACTTATTACAACCAAGAACTTCAACACTTATTCAGCAACATCAGGAAGTACTAGGTTCAGGTTTTGCAGGCCTGATGCTTTGTGGGTTAAGATTTTTCAATTGAGGTTATTATTAGGTTCTTAAGTAACAAAAGAAAAGGTAAATTACCAAAAATTTTATATGGATAAAATTCAAAATACGGTAATAATTGAGTACAATTTTGTTTTGCTCTACGTATAGGTCTACTAATGAGAATAATGAAATGGTGGGAGAGGGGTAATAGTTCACTTAATTGGGATTCAGAGTTTCCTTATTACAAATCAGCAGTAACCGATGAATATTTACAATTGGTTTGCTGATCTGTAATAAGGTTTTACACATTTTATCTTTAAAAACATTTTTTTAGAGAGAGATTAAAGATGGGCGCAGACTGAGTGGAAGTTACACTGACACTCTCCTGGGACCAAACTGGAATTACAACTAAAATACAGAAAAACCACCCTAAATAACCAATTGCAACTGAAAACAAGCTGGAAAGCACCCTCATAACCAAGGAGGAAGGGTGGAGACCACAAAGAGATGGGTAGGAAGTGTGGAGACACAAGAGGGCTGGCTGGGCTCCCACAGGCAGCAGATGAAGGTCCAGAGGGGGTTTCCACTGAGAATTCTGGGGCCTAAACCCAGGCTGGGCTTCCCAGCCCAGCGCACCAGAACTAGAAAGGTGCCACATAACATCTGGATGGGGTTTCTGTCTGCCAGGGAGAGACAGCTGGAACTACAGGCACCCTCTTAAAGGACCAACCCGCAAAGTTTCGTGTGCAGCCGCTCATCTTAGGCTCCAGCAGAGGGAGGGCAGAGTGGGCTGGAGCTGTGTCAGGAGAACCTAGGGTTGTGGGCTCTGGAGATAGAGCTCCGAAGGCACCCATCTGGATTCCTGTGCTGCAGAGGCAGACATTTACCTTCCCAGCAGCTTTTGCCTGAGGGGGAAGCAAATGCCACCCTGCTGGAAAACCTCTCACCCTACCCAGAAGAGTTTCTCTAGCCTGAGGCTCATTAAAAGAATCAGATTAATCAGCCTGCAGGCAGAGGCAGACCTCAGAGTGCTTTGAGTCTTTGCCTGATCTGCTTCTGGACCTGAGCCTTGGAAAAGCAGATTTTGTGGTGTACATCTTGGCCCTTTCCAAATACACCCAGCCCCAAAAGAGAGGACCTGAAACCTTGAGTTGTTGATAGCTCCAAACAGGGTACTCAGGGCCAGTCACAAACAGTCTGACATCGGCCTGCACCAGAGACCTTCCCAAAAGACTGAGAGTCCTAGCAGGCCTACCTAATACATAGAAACAAACCCAAATAGGGAGCCAAAATGGGGAGAGAGAAAAAACAAGCCCCAAATGAAAGAACAAGAAAAGTCTCCAGAAAAAGAGCTAAATGAAATGGAGATAAGCAGCCTATTAGATATAGAGTTCAGAATACTGATTGTAAGGATGCTCAACAGCATGAGAAAAGATAGGGAAACTATGAAGGAAATGAAGAATGACATAGCAGAAATAAAGAATACATTGGAAGGAATAAACAGCAGAGTAGAGAAAGCTGAGGATCAGATCAGTGAATTAGAAGACAGGGTATAGAAAATTACTCAATCAGAGATCCAAAAAGAAAAAATAATTAAAAAACAGGAGGACAGTCTAAAGGAGCTGTGGGACAACATGAAATGTAACAATATTTACATCATAGGAGTGCCAAATGAGGTAGAAAGTAAGCAAGGGATAGAGAACCTGTTTGAAGAAATAGTGGCAGAAAACGTCCCTAACCTGGTGAAGGAAAAAGTCACACAAGTTCAGGAGGCACAGAGAGAGAGTCCCAAGCAAGAAGAATCCAAAGAGGCCCATACCCAGACATATCATAATTAAAATGCCCCAAATTCCAGACAAAGAGGGAATCTTAAAGGCAGCAAGAGAAAAGCAGTCTGTTACCTACAAAGGAGCTCCCATAAGGCTGTCAGCTGATTTCTCATCAGAAACTACAGGCAAGAAGGGAATGGCATGAAGTAATGCAAAACAAGGATCTGAAACCAAGACTACTCTATCTAGCATGACTATCATTCAAGATAGGCGGTGAAATAAAGAGCTTCCCATACCCAAAAAAAGGCTAAAGAAGTTTATCACCACCAAACCAGTACTGCAGGAAATGTTAAAGGGACTGCTGTAATAATAAGAAGAAATAAGGAGAGAAACATTGGCATAAAGAATTAAAATGGCAATAAATAAGGACATATCAGTAATAACCTTAAGGACTTTAAGGGATCAACAGCAATATAGTCATAGTCATGGACTTTAACACCACACTGACTTCACTGGATAGATCTTCCAGACAAAAAGTCAACACAGTAACAGTGACTAAATGACACACTAGATCAGATGGACTTAATTGATATTTATAGAATATGTCACCCCAAAGCTGCAGAATATACATTCCTCTCAAGTGCACATGGGTCATTCTCAAAGATAGACCACATGTCAGGACACAAAACTGTCTCTACAAGTTCAAGAAGATTGAAATCATATCAAGCTTCTCAGATCACAAGGGCATGAAATTAGAAATCAACTATAGTAAAAACACTCAAAAACATCCAAACACATGGAGGCTAAATAACCTGTTATTAAACAATGAGTGGGTTACCATTAAGATCAAGAAAGAAAGAAAAAACTTCCTGGAAACAAATGAAAATGAACACACAACAACCCAAAATCTACAGGACACAGCGAAAGCCGCCCTAAGAAGGAAGTTCATAGCACTGCAGGCCCATCTCAAAAAGAAAGAAAAATTTTAGCAAACTATCTAACTCTACAACTTAAAGAATTAGAAAGCTCCCCTGTGAAGCCATCCAGACCAGGGCCTTTGTTTGCTGAGAGTTTTTTTTATTACTGCTTTGATTTCATCAGTTGTTATTAGCCTATTCAGGTTTTCTGCTTCTTCCTGATTCAGTTTCACATGGTCTCAGTCATATGTGGAATCTAATAAACAAAAGAGACTGAGGAACAAAATAGATCCAGAGACAAAGAAGCATGGAGCAGACTGAGGGATGTCAAAGGGAAGGCAGGGGTGGGGGGTGGGTGGGGAGAGATTAATCCAAGAACTTATATGTTTATAAGCATAACCCATGGACACAGACAATAGTGTGTGTGTGGGGGGGGGGTGGATGTGAGGTGGAGGGGATCAGTGAGGGGAAAAAGGAGGAATATTAATAATACTTTCAGCATTAAGATAAATTTAAAAATAACAAAAAAACGAAACCTTATTTATCGTTTGGTACTGTCAAATATTGATATCAGTCTATGAGCATAGTGAGAACATATTCATCATCTGGGAGGCATGTAGACTTTTATCAGGCTCTTTTCTGTGTCTGCCTTTTTAACCTGTCATTACATTAATATTAATCCCTCTCAGTGGAAGGTTAGGGGGAAGCTCCTCAACTGAATATTTAAATAGGTTTTAAATATGAACATTTTCTTTGCACTTGCATTAAGGTCTGCAAAACACCATTGGAACTGTATTTAGAGATCAAAAAAATCTCTGTTGCAAATTTATGTGGGAGTGGAGATCTTGCTTCTCGCTCTAATTTCTGATAACAGCAGAAGTTAAAAAGCAGGTCAGTGTTACCTGTGATGTAAACAGCATTAATTGTCATTGAAATGATTTCATCACAGTCTAAGTTTTGCATATCACTGTTTCACCTAGTATGTAATTTTGTGTTGAATTCATTACCCAACATTTTCAAGGCTACTGTAAAATTTAATTTCTAAATTCATTTGAAGTTGTATATTATTGTTGAGGGTGAATTTTTCTTGTTTAGAAACATTTTAATCTTGGCTCAGAGCTCAAACAATTATGATAAAACTTTAAGTCAATGAATTTCTGTGTGGTAAATTCAAGATATCCAGCTTTTGCCCAGCCAGCGTGGCTCAGCAGTTGAGCATCGATCTATTATCCGGGAGATTGTGGTCCGATTCCGGGCCAGGGCACATGCCCGGGTCGCAGGCTCGACCCCGAGTAGGAAACGTGCAGGAGGCAGCCAATCAATGACTATCATCATTGATGTTTCTACTCTCTCTCTCCATCTCCCTTCGCCTCTCTGAAATCAATGAAGACATATTTTTTTTTTAAATTATATTCAGTTTTTATTGCTACCCCCCCAAAAAATCACAGAATTGATGATAGTTAAATCCACAAGAGCAAAGGAAATACCCACTAAGTATAATTTTTAGAATGTCCTTCAATGTGGCTTCATTTAATATTTGTTGATGATTTGGATTACGCACTTTGGTTGAGAATATCATAGAATCAAGTTATTTCTCTTGAAATTAATACATAATATTGTGGGAAGTTATTTTGAGATTATCCCATTTTTATTAAACTATTTTTTATTTATATATCTTGTACATGTTTTATCAGTAAGTACTCATAGTTCCCTAGTTTTTTCAGTGAGTTACAGTCCTTTACTATCATTATTATTTTGAATGCTCAATTTTTTCCAGATTTGGCCAATGAGCTCCCCATCAACCTGTTTTCTCTCTCTTTTGACATGCCCCTATCATTCTCAGAGTCCTCTTGTGCTTTCCTTGGTCCCACCATGGTATCAGGTATTTTCCAACAAGCATTGGTTGCTTTCTTTCAAAATGGTAATTAGAGCCAAGACCTGGGTAGTAGGCACCCTCCAGGGCCAGAGCTAATGATCCCAGACCCGACAGTGGATGGAGCTAAGGAATTTATTTATGTATATTTACACACACATTGACATCTATTGTTTCTGCTTGTATTTGAAAGCATAAGTTCCGTACAAAAAGTCCAATCCCAATACCGCACCACAGGGCTCAATTTAGCTTTCTTTATTTTCTCGTTTGTAGCTCCCTTCCCCACTAGGGACAAACCTGTCTCCCACTGTCGCTGGTACATTTATTCATTCGACTGACTTTCCTCTGTGTAGCTGATATATGGCCACCTTCCTTCCCTGGCTCGGAGCTCATCCCGTCATCAAAACTTCAAGGAGTCCCTGCTGCGTCCCTTTCAAGGTGTTAGGCATTTGGGAAGCCCTGGCAAATGACAGGAGCATAAAAATAACCAACAAATGCAGGTGTTGTTGGAGCGGGACACCATTCTTGGAGGTCACAGTCATGGTGCGTTAAAACCCGGGCTCGGAGGCCAGGCGTCCTGGAGAAGCGAGGTTCCCGGCGAGAGCTAAAGAGCATCTGGCAGGTCTCAGCGAGCGGGGGCCGTGGGAGGGAAGCCCAAGGAAAGCAGCACCAGCTAGTGTGGGGTCTTGGTCATGGGGGGTTTGGTGCTCAGGTGTCAGAGGGCAGGTCGTGATTGAACTTTCATTGTCGAAAGTCCCCATGGGTATGAGCCAGAAGTAAGCTGTGTGCAGCTGTTCAGGAGCCATTGCGAAAACCCAGGTAAGAAGTGAAGGTGGCAGGGCCCAGGGAGACAAGGGCAATGTTCAATAAATACATGTTGCATGTGTACATGTATGCACACATGATGAGTAGACTCACAGCGCCCTCCCCTGACCACATCTCTTCCTTCTAGCACGTTCCAACACACGTAGGTGTCATCCCTCCGTGACTTTTTCAGTGCACGTTCCACGCTGACCCGTGCAGTGGACCGGCCCACGGCAGCCCCACATGGTATTTCCAGGCCCGCGTGTTGTGATGACACTGACCGCATGGTGCAGAAGCTCTGTTTCTTTGCCTTCGTCTACACTGGGCTTCATTCTCTTCAAGGTCAGAGACCACGTGCCCAGGTCTAGCCCGGGCAGGAGCATTAATTCTCAGGATGAAGGGTTCTTCTGTGCCTGTCACAGGGCAGAGGGAATTTCAGTCTGGGAGGGACGTGTGACAGCCGCAGTGGGGAGGGTGTAAAGAGCCACTGTTTGGAAACCCGTTTCTTAGCTTAGGCTCATCCCCTGACGTGTAGTGTGACCTGCGGGGCGGGAACCTCTCCCTCGCTGGGCCTCGGGCTTCTCATGTGCGAAACGCTGGTAACTGTTGACAGGTGAGGGGTCGCTTTGAACCGGGCAACCTACATTGGGGGGCAGGTTCTGTTAAAGCCTCGCAGCAACCTTTCGAAGTAGACACAAGATCTTCATACAGCAACTGATGAAACGGAGGCAGGTTCAATAGCTTGCTCGTTGCCACGTAGCCCGTGGCAGTCGAGGTAAATCGAGGCAGTCTAGAACCCGAGCTGGGGCTGCTGATCTTGATTCTGGCTGGAAAACACAGTAACAAGGTCAACTTTGGTCCGAAGATCAACTCTGTGGCCCGGCCTCCGGTGGTGCACGGATGCGGTGATGGGAGCAACTCGGGGAGAGGAGGTTAGCATGATACACATGTGTATATGTGGTCATCTCAGCTGTAGACGAAGGACTGTTTACACGCCGTCATCCTGCTAATGTTGGGAACTGAGGGGCACGCTGATAACACACTGTGTCCCAAAGGTGCACCTTAATTTCAGACACTGGAATGCGGCAGCCCTGAAACTGGCCTTGTGAAGAAGCTTCATGAAAGCACATCTGAGCTCACACTTCCTTCAGCGGGCGTTTTCATGATGGTGATGCAGTAATGAAACGGGATGGGAAAGGGAAACGAGAAATGCGCGCACGCGTGCATGTGCACACACACGCACACACACGCACGCACACACACAAACTCGAGTCCGCTTGGTGCCGTGTGCGGAACGTGCAGCACGGCTGAGGAGGCTGTCGGACGCTCCAAGCTGGTCCCCAAGATCACAGCACGTGGCGGCCGGTGCTCCCTGAGTTCCCGTCCTTGCTGTCAGCCTCCGACTTGCCACCATGGACTAATTCCCGGTGTATTAGCGCCGAGAGCGTCCAGGCCTCCTGTGAGGGACGGCAAAAGGCTCAGAGGGGCGAGGCGCTTTGCACGGCCACCCGCCACTAATTGCAGGTGTCGGGGGATCTGAACGGGGAGACCTGGACGGGAGATGGGGCGCAGGCGCGGGGAAGCTGGCCGCTTGCCACCTTGCAGCCGCCAGAGCTCTGAAAGCTACCTCATGCCCACCTGCCACAGGAAGCCCTCTCCAAACCCAGGGGACGCTTCACTCTGCGGGGCTGCGTCTGGGGAGCCCTGAGCATGAAGCACTTGGGCCGGAGGGAGCACCTTCCCTTCAAATGCACTGATGAGGAGGAAATGGACACAGCAGAGGCAGATGCAGGAAAGCAAGCACCGGAGAGAAGGGACGGAAGACGCCCCACCCCGAGCAGCTACGATGGTTTTCGTGCTTAGTTATGTCACTGAAATCTCCCCCTGACCTCACGAGTCAGGTGCATTATTCGACTCTTCCAAACAAGGACCTGCTATTTAGAGAATTTAAATAACTGGCCAAGTCAACACAGCAGGAAGGCAAAACCGACTCCAGTTTCTCTGACTCCAAAGCTCACACAGTTGCCCTCCCTTATCCGCAGGGGACACACTCCGAGACCGCAGCGGGTGCCTGAGACGGACCGTACCAGACCCTACATATGCTACGCTTTCCGCTGCGCATACATGGTTACGATAAAGTTTAATTGATAAGTCAGGCACAGTAAGACATTAAAAACAATGAGTAATAATAAAACAGAACAATTATAACAAGTTCCTGAAATAAAATGTATGTCAATCTGTTTTCTCTCTTTCTCAAAACATCTTATTGTACCATATGTGCAGGGCGGCCACACGGGCAAAGGGACGGTCCCCGTCCCCGGGAGGCAGAGCAGGACAGCACAGGACCTCACTAGCTACTCAGAGCGAGCGTTTAAAGGGATTACACCTGCATGCGTCCATACGGAGAAGATGCGGGTCACCCCGGGCCTCTACTCCCCTCACTTTCTAGGCCCAAGACATGCCCATTGATACTGAGATTCTAGGGCACGAGTCTCACCTCATTAGCACATGTTCATGCTTCGAGATCCAGCTCAACATTCCCTCTCTTTCAGCAGTTCTTTCCTGCACATGCCCTGGGAAGTAATCGCTGCCTCTCCTGCGCTTTGATCGCACTTGGCCTGTTATAACCCTTACATGCTGTGTGATAACCACGCACACACATGCTCATTTATTTGGCAGAGATGTGTCTGTATCCCCTGTATCCCGGGACCTGGGACTAGGCTGGGTGTGGAGATGCCCTGAGAACAAGATGTGCCTGGTCCTCTCCTCCTGGGGCTGACCCTCTGCTTCTCCCTCCAGACTTGACGGAGAACCATTCATTTGTCTCGAAATCATTGAATTCCACCTGAAGACTCACTGGCGATTGTCCTACCCTGGTGCCCGGGGAGTGGGGTTGAAAACCAAGGCCTGCACCTGTCCCCAGTTCACTAGTATCTGTGACTGTCCTGGGGCCCCTCCTCCGTGTGTGTGGGTCTGGGGCAGAAGTATAGGGTGTCCCCCAAAAATGAATACTTATAAAGGCAGTGTTTATTAAAATAAATTTTATTTTCAAAATTGAGCTATCCGCTGTTAAATTGTGTATACATTTTTTGCGGGACACCATGTATAGAGCGCAGGCGTCAGGGGACGCAGAGAGGTGTGTAGGGAAGGAAAGATTTCCCATCCACCCTCCCAGGTTCTATAACTGGCCTATGAAATAAACTGACAACAGGCATAATGAAGAGAAAAGATGATAAGTTTATTAATTTTTAATATTTATGTGCACGGAGACATTGCAGGAAAAAAAGTGGTGAGATTGGAGAATTTATGTGCCGTAGTAACAGGGGGAGGGGAGGGCCGTGGGCCTCTTCGAACAGGAGAAATGGTTTTTAGGAAAGGTGGATGGGCCCTGACAAGAATGGATGGGAGTCTGGGAGTCTGTGATGGTACCTCCTGGTGCAGGGTCTGTTTCTAGTCTCGCTCCTGCGACCAGAGTCCATCTTCCTGGTGGATGAATCTCCCAGGAAGAGGGTTTCTGACCATCGAGCCCTTTGGAAAGATCTGTCCTTAGGAAGATAAGGGGAGTTCAAAGAAAGCCTCTCCTGGCATTTTCAAGTGCCTTCAGCTCAAAATCATCAATATACCAAGGCAGCAAACGTGGTGGCGCATCTTAAAACTCCTTTACGTGCAAGGAAATGTGGCTTTTGTTCCCCTAAGCTCAGTAGAGCTGCTGCAGGAGCAGGTAGCCCTCCTGGTAAGGAGGTGATGCTTGTGAGCAGTCGGGAAGGAAGAGGGAAGACCACCTGGGGATGGGGAAGGAGGGGGGAAGGGAGAGAGAGGACCACCTGGGGATGGGGAAGGAGGTGGGAAGGGAGAGAGAGGACCACCTGGGGATGTGGAAGGAGGGGGGAAGGGAGAGAGAGGACCACCTGGGGATGGGGAAGGAGGTGGGAAGGAAGAGAGAGGACCACCTGGGGATGTGGAAGGAGGTGGGAAGGAAGAGAGGACCACCTGGGGATGGGGAAGGAGGTGGGAAGGGAGAGAGAGGACCACCTGGGGATGGGGAAGGAGGTGGGAGGGGAGAGAGAGGACCACCTGGGGATGTGGAAGGAGGTGGGAAGGGAGAGAGGACCACCTGGGGATGTGGAAGGAGGTGGGAAGGAAGAGAGAGGACCACCTGGGGATGGGGAAGGAGGTGGGAGGGGAGAGAGGACCACCTGGGGATGGGGAAGGAGGTGGGAAGGGAGAGAGGACCACCTGGGGATGGGGAAGGAGGTGGGAGGGGAGAGAGAGAACAACCTGGGGATATGGAAGGAGGTGGGAAGGAAGAGAGAGGACCACCTGGGGATGGGGAAGGAGGTGGGAAGGGAGAGAGAGGACCACCTGGGGATGGGGAAGGAGGTGGGAAGGAAGAGAGAGGACCACCGGGGGATGTGGAAGGAGGTGGGAAGGGAGAGAGAGGACCACCTGGGGATGGGGAAGGAGGGGGGAAGGGAGAGAGAGGACCACCTGGGGATGGGGAAGGAGGGGGGAAGGGAGAGAGAGGACCACCTGGGGATGGGGAAGGAGGTGGGAAGGGAGAGAGAGGACCACCTGGGGATGGGGAAGGAGGGGGGAAGGGAGAGAGAGGACCACCTGGGGATATGGAAGGAGGGGGGAAGGGAGAGAGAGGACCACCTGGGGATGGGGAAGGAGGGGGGAAGGGAGAGAGAGGACCACCTGGGGATGGGGAAGGAGGTGGGAAGGAAGAGAGAGGACCACCGGGGGATGTGGAAGGAGGTGGGAAGGAAGAGAGAGGACCACCTGGGGATGTGGAAGGAGGTGGGAAGGAAGAGAGGACCACCTGGGGATGGGGAAGGAGGTGGGAAGGGAGAGAGAGGACCACCTGGGGATGGGGAAGGAGGTGGGAGGGGAGAGAGAGGACCACCTGGGGATGTGGAAGGAGGTGGGAAGGGAGAGAGGACCACCTGGGGATGTGGAAGGAGGTGGGAAGGAAGAGAGAGGACCACCTGGGGATGGGGAAGGAGGTGGGAAGGGAGAGAGGACCACCTGGGGATGGGGAAGGAGGTGGGAAGGAAGAGAGGACCACCTGGGGATGGGGAAGGAGGTGGGAGGGGAGAGAGAGGACCACCTGGGGATGTGGAAGGAGGTGGGAAGGGAGAGAGGACCACCTGGGGATGTGGAAGGAGGTGGGAAGGAAGAGAGAGGACCACCTGGGGATGGGGAAGGAGGTGGGAAGGGAGAGAGGACCACCTGGGGATGGGGAAGGAGGTGGGAAGGAAGAGAGAGGACCACCTGGGGATGGGGAAGGAGGTGGGAGGGGAGAGAGAGAACAACCTGGGGATATGGAAGGAGGTGGGAAGGGAGAGAGAGGACCACCTGGCGATGGGGAAGGAGGTGGGAAGGGAGAGAGAGGACCACCTGGCGATGGGGAAGGAGGTGGGAGGGGAGAGAGAGGACCACCTGGCGATGGGGAAGGAGGTGGGAAGGGAGAGAGAGGACCACCTGGCTATGGGGAAGGAGGTGCTCCTCACACAAACATCTTCCTCCAGCCTCCTCTCTGCTGGGCTCCCCTGGCTCTCCATCAGTCTCCCTGGCTGACACTTTGTGTTTTGTTTCTCCTGCCTCTGACCAGGTCCCCACGGTCCTGTCTCTGGGTCATCTGACCCACCCTCTCCCCTTTCAGACTGTACCCGAGCCACTGCTGTCCCTCGCCTGGTCTCTAGCACCAGCCTCTCCTGATAGGCCTCTGGCACATGGCCATTTCCAGTTTGTTGGGCATTTAAAGCAAAATTTATGTGATCCCTTAAGATAGACCAGTTTCATGATATGTCTTTCCTTTGGTTCAGTAGCTTTTAATTTCCTGTTTTGTTTCTGGAGCTGCCACTGTATCAGTCACTCAGACAAGCGTCCACAGTTCTCTGCCTCCGCCACGCCTGTCCTGACGCGCCCACCCTCCCACACAAGCCATGGCTCCCTGCTCCCTGACAGCCAGCAGGTCTCACAATTTCTTCATCTGCGCCACCTGCACCCTGCCTCCGTGCCCACCGCAGCAGCCCTGTCAGTCTCTCCCTATTTAGGGTCAGGATCAGGACCAGGACAGTCACCTCGGAACAGATCCTTCTAAGTCTGGCCTCTGGCATTCCCAGCCCATCGTGGCCAAACTTTTACACACCTGCAGTCTCCCGGGGCCTGCTGAGCGTGGCATTCAAGGCCCTCTGTGCCTGCTTGTCCTTCTCACCTCTCTTCCCTTCACTGAGAACCCCGTCTCCTTTCACTGGGTTGGTGACGATCCTAAAGAGCAGGTTGGCACGGTGGGCTTGTTACACAGCACCCGGAGAAAAAAGAACCTTCATTTTAGTACAGGCTCTGCCAGCAACTATGGAGTGACCGAGGGCATCTGGCCTCAACTCGCTGAGCCACGGCGTGTTTTTAGCTAAAGCACAGGTCATCGAACTCTGGCCTGGGCACCGAATCCAGCCGGCTGCCTGGCTCGTGAATAGGCTGATTGCTGCACGGCCGTGTCCATTCATTAGCATGTTGTCTACGGCGGCCTTAGGGCGAGAGCAGCAGACTTGAGTGGTCGTGACAAAGACGGTCTGTCCCCCAAACCTAAAGTATTTATCATCTGGTCTTTTAAAGAAAAAGTGTCCCAACTCCGGATCAATAGAATAATCTCTGATGTTTCTGTAAGCTCTAACACGTTACATCCATAAGTAACTATTTATAATGTTTTTATAAAATCTCACGCGTATAGAAACACCAGGGAGAAATCAAGCTGTTCAGCCCTTTGTGTACATATTGCCGTTACCTGTACGGGAGTTCAGGCGCTAAATCTCTTTGGGTCTCAATTTTCTCGTTTTTTCAACAATGTTAGCACCTTCCCCTTGGAGTGGGTATGAGATCTAAGGGTAAAGTACTTGCGGAGCCATCCAGCCTCAGCCCTGGCACGCGGCACTCCATGCACGCTCCTTTTCCTTCCCTGAATCATAGTCTTTCTTATCTAACAGAGCTTGAAATGAACGCCCGCCACTTCAACATCAATATCCCACGGCCTCCTTGGCTTCATCATCAGCGTGAGTGCATTAATCCCTTTGCATTGCCCTCCTTCCTTCCCCGCCTTCCCTCCTGTCACTGTCCTTCCATGAGGAAGAAGGGAACCCAACCCGCCTACATGATCGCTCTGTGGAGGGTCAGGCCACTCGGGGCTGGAGCGCCCTGGAGGGCCAGGACCCTAACCGCCTTGAGGTACATCGATAGGACCAGAGCTCCACTGAGCAAGGACAAGGGCAGCTTAGCTCCTGGTCACCTTCACTGGCTCCCTGTGCAGTTCTGGAGACGTGATCTTCCCACCACATTTTAGGGGCCAGTGGCGTGTGGAAGAGAGAATGGCCAACCCAAGGAACAGACGAGGCACCCACGGAAATGTGCCGCTCAGGTCCTGTGCTTGGGGAGAAACGCTGGGTGACAACCCCAGCTGGGGCCCCTCCGGGGCCATCCCCCCGTTTGTGCTGAGGCCTCGCCTCCCAGGGCTGCTCACAGCCAACGAGGACACCAGTGCTGGCTGTGGGAGGCGGGGTGCCTCCCATGGGCAACGTGGGCTGCAAGGCCCCAGGGCCCGGTTGAAACTTCCACAGACTGGCGCTGAAGCCTGAGCCTCCTCCTGCCCAGTCTCCCCGCTTCTGCCCCCCCTTCACAGGTGTCAGGCCCGCAGCTCAGCCTGAGGACTCCCTTCCTCTCCTTTACCCTACACAGGGGTTTCCACCGATAAATCTCTTCCTACTGTCCTGGTGCTACTTCTCGGAGGACCTGAACTAACACAAGGAGACCAGAAATGCACCAAGAAAACAGGGGGCGATGGGGATGGGTGACTGCCGGAGTCACTGCCTGGCTGGCTAAGAGCATGCATCCTTGTTGGCCTGTGGACACAGGTAGCCATCCCTGGTACAATGTGACAGCCCCGTTGCTGAAAACGGCACAGCTGGAGATGTAGAAAGCAGAGCTGGACGCTTCTCCAGGGGCACATTAGAAGACAAGTCACAAAATCAGGAGCTTGGCAATACTCTAAATGTGCGGACTCAAATTAAATTTAACCATGTTAGGAAATGTGTTAGCATTAAGGAGGCTTTGGTTGGGTAAATTGCCTCAGGTCTTTAGAAATTTTCCTCTTAATGAGCAAGGATTTTAATTCTGGAAAAATCTGTTTACCAAGCCTGTTAAAGATTTGCTTCTACCACCTGAATAAACAAAATAAATGTAGAGAGAGCAGCCAAGGCGCAAGGAGAGGAGGGGGCTCGTGGGGAACTTTCCAATGAGTAAACTGTTGAAAATTCCGAGGGTGTATAAAACTTCTTACAACAGCCAAGTGAACCCATATGTGCTGAACCTGTCATACGCTTTGTGGAGATATGCCCATTTCGTGATGCCCACTGAGCCGTTTTGAGTGCTAAGACCATGATGTAACTCTCATGGGCAGGGATGTCACAACAGGCCACAGCTGAGAAGCAGGGTACCTGCTCCCTTGCTAGTTTCTGATGTAAATACCGAGCTACCAGCGAAGAGTCATCTAGAATAATCACAGTAACTAGTACATGTGAGGGTCGATGTGCTTTTAAGCATCTCGCACCCATTCCCTTGCTTGGGTCTCAAGACGTTACCCAGATATCAGCCCTGGTTTATGAAGGGGGGACACTGCGGTGGGAAACACGGTGGCACAGCTACGGGCCGGGGATCCTGCTGCTTCGTGCTCAGCTGGCGTCACTGCCATAATTTCCTGAGCCATTTTCACCATCTGCACGGATACACGCCGTTTCCACCAGAGCCAATGTGTTCATTGCGTCCCCGGGAGATGCCCCAGGGGTTTGCATGTGCCGACTGCTGTCATGGTGACTTTAGGCAACCTCGGTAAAGACAAGGAGGGAGAAGTGGCGTTGTGTGCGTTGTCTTGTTAGAGATGCGGGTCCGTTTTCATGACATGACGCTTTGTACTCGGAAACGTCCACGGCTCATCAATGCTCCCATGTCAGCCGCAGCTCTCCCTTAGCAAGCTAAATGCATAATTCTCAGAAGGGATTAGCCCCAAAAGACACCTGCAACTCTGACCAAAGGCCCTGCAGCTGAAGGGGGAGCCTGCTCAGGACCCTGCTGGGTGCTCAGAGCTGAGTGCTCCGCCCGAGGCCAGCAGGAGGCTGGAGAGCAAGTGGCCTTCTTCCTGCAGCCCCGCGGCTTCCCCACTCAATTCTGCATCCATCTGGGCCTGGGGATCCCCAGCTTCCCCGTCAGTCCCTCCCTAAGGCCCTTCTGGGATACGCAGGCTTGCTCTCAGGCCCTGGGGCTGGCAGCGGCTGCTCACCTCATCCGGGAGGGAGGCAGCCTGAGCTTTGGGGACAGGAAAAGGAGCCCCTCAATCCCTCTGGGTTGACAGTGTGTAGGTCTGCTGGCTCCTCTCCGTGGCTTTTCCAACCCCTGGTGGGGAAAGACAGAGAGGAGGGAAGGAGAACCAGCAGGCTACCCCTATCTTGTTGATGGGACCTTGTGGAAATGGGACTGCGGAGTCCTTCTCTGTTTTCTGAATCTCCGAGGCCAGTGAGGGCTGCTGTTTATTGTCCAATGGGATGTCCCACAAGGGCCACACCCCTGGGGAAAGCAAGTCACTCAACTTTGCAACCAGAGTAAAGGCCCTTAACATGTGTGAAATGCTTTCAAAGAGCAAAGGCAATTTGTAATTGTTAGAATACATGCCCAGTTCCCTCACACGGTTGTGGAGGTGGAATCAGACACGACTGAAAACAGTAACAACAATAATAACTATAACAATGGAAGCTGATTCACGGAGTACTTACCTTTGTCAGGCACTGTTCTAGGACTCAGGCAACTGCTCCAGTGTAATTACTGAGTCTTCTCCATGGAAGGGAAGAGTGGAGCCGAGAGGGCCTCCACTGAACTGGGGCCAGTGCACAGAGAGGTGAGGCTGGCCAAGGTCACACGGCCAGGAGGCCGCAAAGCCCGACAGCAGCCGGGGCACTGGTCCTCAGACCCCTTTTCTCAACCCCACCAGACACTGTGGAAGTCACGGCCATGGGAGAGCCCTTGCAGTGAGCTCATTCCACCCTCTTAGACACAGTGGCATCCTTTGCCCATCAGCCTCTCATACCGGCAGGATTTTCAGAAGTAAATGCATTTTAATTCTGACCCCTTTTTACAGCTGAGGAAACAGAGGCTCACGGAGTTTCATTCCTTTCCCCGAGTTCCAGGGAGAAGTGACTGGGCAGGAAACTGAAGCCTGGCTCACGGGTCACACGACTTCTCCTCCATCAAGTGTCCTCCCAGGAGTAGTAACTCTCCTTCCGTGAGGTCCTGTCCACAGCACAGGTTTCGTAAACGAACTTCATGCTGGAAAGAGACCATTTTTCACGAAGATCTATGTAATTCCAAAAGGACAGCCCAGTAAGGACACAGGTAGCGATGCAGTTGGTGTGGCGTTAGCAGGTAAGGATTTATGTGACATTAACTCTCTCCTCTGTCCTTTCAAGGAAATAAGTCACACTCCAGGGGTTCCGTAGCACCATTTAAATTTCTGAAAGTGCACGTTTTCTCATGTTAAGGGCCTCCCTTTGGGAGACTCCTTCCCAGGATTAACTGTCTCTCCTCTGCATGTTTACAGCCCTGATCCTTTTGAATTGAGACCTTTATAGGCTCCATCCATATAAATATAAAGAAACGCTGACAAAACACTAACCAAATTCTCATTTCTACCATCTGCCAGGTCAAAAGAAAAAAGTGTCAATAAGCTGCCTATCAAGTTCTTTCTAAAAGTGTTTGGGGGTTGGGGACTCACATTCTTCTCACATGAAGAACAAACCTTGACAACTCAACCCTGAAGCACTAATGACAACAGAAACTACCAACGTTTGTTGAGCGTCTCCTTTGTACCAGGCAACAGTCTAAGCAATTTATAGGTTTCAGTTCTTTGAATTCTCACATCAAGTCTATCAGATAAATATTTTAATTGTGCAGATCATACCCATGGTTTTCCCCCCGGGGGACATTTGAAAATGTCTGGAGACATTTTTACTTGTAACAGCTGGGGGTAGGGATTGGGAGGTACCACTGGCATTTAGTATGTAGAGTTCAGGGATGCTGCTAAATATCCCATAAAGCACAGGACAGTCCTCAAAAACAAAGAATTATCCAACCCCAAATGTCAACAATGTTAAAGTTTGAGATATCTTGCAATAGACTGGAAAAGAAATAGAAAATCTGAATAATTCAACCGAAATTCTATAAATTGAATTTATGACCAAAATCCCACCCCTACCCCTCTTACCCCCAAAATTAAAAGATAGCAAGGTGTTACGCACAAGTGTTGCCAGAAATCCCTAACTCATTCTGTTAGGCAAGTACAATCTTGATCTCTAAATCACACAAGAACATTTCCAAAGAGAAAATTATAGACTGATCTACCTAATGATTGTGAAAACCTCTAAAAAATCTGGCACATCAAATCCAGCAAAAATAGATGAAAGCTACCTGACCATGTTGTATTTACCTCAGAAATTCAAGGATGGTTCAACATCAGAAAATCAGTTAATGTGCTGTATTATATCAGCAGATAACAAGAGAAGTTGATGCAGAGAAATATTTGAAACATAACTTCAGTTATTACATTTGAAAAATAAAAATTTTAAATACTAAGAATATAATGGAATTTTTAAAAATGACATCTATTTAAAACTCTAAGCAAAGATTGTGCATAATGGAGCCATTTAGAATTCTGGAAGGCATCACTTATATAGACAAGTGGGACACTTACCTAATGTAGAAAATAGAAAAGGAAATATGAATGATAAAAATTGGATATGACAGGATTGTATACAAAGAAAATTAAAACTAATTAAAGCTAATAAAATGGTGCATCTAGGTTGCTGTAGACCAGATTAGCATATAAAAATCAATGGCATTTCTATACCTCATAATAATTAATTAGAAACTGTAATGAAAAGAACCCATTCACTGCAACAACAAATTATAAGATCCTCAACAAGAAATGTAACAAAAAGTGCAATCCCATTATAGATAAAATTGTAGTACATTATTGAATGACATTAAAGAATATATTACTAAGTGAAGAGATATAAAAATTCATGGATATAAGATTCAATATCACAAAAATGTCAATTCTCCCAAGTTAATTATTAATTATCAATCCAATACAATTTCAACAGTTTTTAATGGAAGTTATCAAATCATCATTATTATTTAAATGTAAAAATATAGAGTCAAAAGAGAAGCAAAGATCAAGATGGGAGGAAGTGCTCATGAGATTTGAGATTTCTGAAATCACAGTATTTAAAAGAGTTGGTATTTTTAGACAGATGAATGGAAAGGAATGAATAGAGATTCCTGAACAGCCATATACCTGACAGTAATGTGATATATGATGCAGATGGCAATAGACCAAGTTGGCAACGGGAGGAAGGTAATTAAATCCCTATCTCACAGCATAAATAAAAATCAATACCATGCATATTTTTAAAGGGCCAATACTGCAATATTTTTAGAAGAAAGTACAGGAGAAGATCTTTAAGATCTTGGGATCAGAAAGATTTATTTTTTTAAAAAAGCAAACAATAAAAGAATTTGCCTACTTTAAACTGAAGACATTCAGTTTAATTATGATTGAGAAGAGAAATTCACAACACATATAACTACCAAATGATTAGTTCCCTGCATTCAAGTAAAGCTCTTATAAATTCATAAGAAAATTATTTTTAAAAAACACTAATGGAAAATGGGTACAAAATACAAATAGACAATATACAGAAAAGACAACCTAATGTAAGCATATGAACAAGATGTTTAACCTTTCTGTGAATAGGAAAAATGAAAAAATAAAAAACCACACTAAGAAACCACTTCACATGCATACCAGATTGGCAGAAATTTACAAAATCCTGGTCATTCCCACTATTAAGGATGTTGGGGGCTGGGAGGAATCATTCATTCATTCATTCATTCACCATTTGAAGAATGGTGAATCCATGCAGCGGCCTTTGAGAGCATGTGGTAACATCAGGTGACATTGAAGATGTGGATAGGATTGACCAATTGACCCAATAAGTACCTATGTAGATATGAACCCTAGGGAAGCTTGAACCTGTGCACAGAGTGACATACACAAGATGTAAATAGCAGAAAAGGTTGACTCTGCAGACAGAAAAGATGTACAAGCCAGGAGGTGGACAGAGATCGATGGTCCCATGAGGAGCAGACCTTGGGGGAAACTGGGCACCAAGCAGCAGGCTCCCAGCCTCAGGAAAGACCCCCCAGTGCCCAAGCTTGGCGCAGAAGCAGCAGAGACATAACTTTGAAACGATGCTCCTGTCATGGACAATGCGTGTATCTGCAGTGACCTGCGTGGACCAAAGATCCCAGGGCACAGAGACGCTTTCCCAGCATCTAGCTTCCTATAAGACCAGCTGAGTGTTTCACGCTGCCCGGTGAGGAGCTGACCAGATGACTACCATTAAATTTTCCATCAGCCTGGCAAGGAAGGTCCTTGCTATCAGATTTTATTTGATTTTAGAAAGAAGAAAAAAAAAAGCAATAGTCAGTGTTTGCAAACCTAAGCTTGGAAAATAAAATTCTTGCCAGCTATTGCGACGCCCACCCATGGGAGCTGCCCCGTGGACATCCTGATGGATCTCTAGCCTGGAACCTGGGGCTAAACTGTCTTCTCCTTGGCACCTCCTCCCTCCGCATGCCCTCTGCTAGAGCAGTTACCACATTCTGCATAATTGCTGCGATTACTTTTATCTCCCCCGTCCCAGGATCTGGCATGGCTGCCATGCAATAGCCACTTTGGAAATGTGAGTGCCTTCTTTCTGGAAGGCCTGAAGTCCCACCACCCATGTGACTCCTGGGTCACCGACACACAGCCCGGGGCTCCTGCAGGACAATGATATTTCGCAATAGCATCTTGATTGTCACTTTCTCCCTCAAAGCACCAAACATCTTCCGTTCAAGCCCGTGGCACACTCCAATCAGTCCTTCCTCTATCACATTTCTTCTGGGCTTCGTGCTAAAAATACCCTGTCAGTCAAAACAGAATCGAATACCCTCCCCCCTCCAGTGGCCTAATTTTGGAAGGAAAATGCAGGGATTCTGTGGCAGGGGAGCTGCCCGGCCTTCCTCCCCGCTGCTCCTCCAGGGCTATTACGCTAATAAGCTTTATTGTCTGTCCCATAACGGCGCAGTTACACAGCGCGGTGGCCATCGCGGAGGAAGCCAATGAGCGCAGGAAAGGTAACCCTAATAAAGCATTCTTTCTCTCCTGCTACGCGCAGGCTAATGGGCAATTGCTTCTTGTTTATTGACCGCATCAAGAATCAGATGGGAGCCGGGCCTGGAGGTGGTGGCTGGGAGGCCGGGGCTGGACACGCCGGCGTTTGCACGGGTGCTGCCTCCCTGAGACCCACCAGCAGCTCTTTCTGCACCCCTGGGAGGCAGGTGGTGCCACCCCTCTTTCCAGGTGGGGAGGAGGGTGGACAGTGTGAACACGGCTTTCTCAAGGTCATCGAAGAGGCTGAGGTTGGGTGTCAAAGCGAGCTGTCTCATTCATACCCAGCATTTCTTAAATGTGGAGTCATGGCCTTCTCTGTCTTGACTGTCATCCCACGTACATTAACCTCCTCTGAGAAGCCTTCTGTGACTGTCCTAACAGCCCAGACTAATTTCACTTACACCCAATAGGTCAGCTCTGAAAATGGATGTTCCTCTGCCCACATTTGTTCTTCTTCTGGAATAATATATTCACTTAAAAAAATTTTTTAAAAAAAGGTTTTATTGATTTTGGAGAGAGGGGAAGGGAGAGGGAGAGACAGAAACGCTGATGAGAGAGAAACATCCATCGGCTGCCTCCTGCATGCCCCCGACCGGGGATCGAGCCCACAACCCGGCCATGTCCCCTAATGGGGAATGGGACCAGTGACCTCTTGGTTGACGCTCAACCACTGAGCCACGCCGGCCAGTCAGGGAGATTAGACCCTCAATTCTTTCAGTTTGAAATAAATCTCTCTCCTTTGGGAGATCCACAGGACTTCTCCCAAAAGCCTGCTCAAGCTGTTTTGCTGTGTGGATGGTAATGTTATGTAGATCTGGCCTTTTTCCCTCCTGGGAAACCGGGCGTGTCATTATGGACTAGGGCACAGACTGTATTTTTAGAGCACATCGGCCTTAAGCAATACAGAAGACGGTAGGGGTCACCCATCTGGTGGGTGCTCCGTTTCCAAATGGAAAAGAACTCCTCATACCACACTTGGGGGGTACACAGTTGTTTGGTCCATGAGCTATTGATGCGTATTATTTAAATTGCAAAACACATTCATTTAGCAAATTCTATATAAAACCTATGATATGCCAGTTTCTGGTTCTCAGAACTTTACAAATATTGAACCATTTAATACTCGTCACATTCATTATCCCCATTATACACAAAGTGGAGGTGCAGGGAGGTCAAGTAGCTCGCTCAAGGTCACCGTATAATTCACCCAAACATTGGAACTGAGATTCGAACCCAGGCCATCCGACTCCTAAGCAACGGGATGAAACGGCGGGTCACAGGTACTGTTGATACCCATGAGCATCTCTGTGGAGTTAACCAAAGGGTCCGCAATAAAGCCTTATCTATCATGATGATGGTCAACCCACAGAACGTCTAACGGGAAAGAAAAGACGGAGTAAATATTTATAGAACATCTACTTTACACTTGGAAATTAAAATGCCTCCTCGTGCACTGACATCCACATGAAAAGAATGTATGGTCCTCATGCCACAGAGGAAGAAACAAGGTTTATGAGATTAACAGACATGCCAGTGACGCCCCAGTTAGTTAGCAGCAGAACTGGGCCTGGAACCCATGGCCTCTGAGTGAAGGGCTGTGGGTCCAGCATCTCCCCGAGACCTGCCCTCCGTCACGCACCATGGAAGGAGGCCAGGATGGCATCGCTCACTGCAGAAGTCGCTCCGGGAACTGCTTGCTTGCTACTCGGTGCTATTGTCATCGGAGAAATTGGGGTGCCTTGTTCCCCACTGGGTGTTGGGGGTGGGGTCCTTACAATATCTCAAGAAAAATAATTTTCTGAGACTCGCACCAAAGGATGAATGATTTTATGTGCGTGGAATTATATCCCTGGGTTTCCAAAGTCCCATTCCTCTTAGCCCAGGCGTGGGAGAGTGAGGTGGGGCTTCAGTAGAGCCAGAAGAGAAGCCAGTGCCCGGAGGTCCTGTTCCACGTCAAAGCCGGTCCCGTCCAGCATCAGGCTGGTTCAGTCCATGAGTCCACTGGGGGGTCTGCATGGCCATGAGCCAGGCGGGAGAGCAAACCCCAAGCAACTGCAGTCCCCAGAGCAAAGAGCAACCAAGAGCCGGACCACCTTCGTTTAGGGAATTAAATATCCCAAATTTCCGTGTTCTTGCACTGGCCAGGCCCATTCTGGCCAATAACTTGCTCCCAGGTGTGACTGACAGACAAGTACTTCCCTTATGTCCCCCAAACTTTGCTGGGCATGAGTCCATCCGCCCTTTGCTGGCCCCCCGGGGAGTGTGAAGCTGCAGCCTCCTGGCAAAGCTGCCCGAATGGCACGTCTGTAATACCTGGCCTTCCCTTTGCCCCTTCCCTATTGTTAATAACTAGGTTAATTACAATGTCATCACCATCCATGCAAACAGCACTAAAGCAATCTAAAAGCATGTTTTGGGCACAGAATGTCTTTTCCGCTTTAATGGCGATCGGCCAGTTGGCCGTGGTTCGCGTCATTGCGCAGGGCTGGGCAGCGCTGAGGACAATGCCCGACTCCTGCCCGCGTCCCGCTCGTCCCCCTCCTTTTCATTCTGCTGAGGGACAGGCTCGGTCCGCGACAAAGGCGCCGTAATTCCTTCCCTGCGGAAGTCGCTGAAGAGCCCGTCGGCGGCCTTCTCTGCCGCTCCCTTAGGGCTCGGCCCTCCTGCTGCTCTGCTAATAATTAGAGCGCGCCCGTCTCTTCCCGCCGCTTCCAGCAAGCACTGAGACGGCTCTTCATCTGCCGCCCAGCCCCTCCCTGACAGCGGAGTGTTCGCAGCTGATCAAAAGCAGTTTATTCAAGTGTCAAAAGTGTTTCCAGGAGCGCGAACCCGCCGAAACCCAGAGTCACGCAGGTACAATACATGTATAATTTATAGATAGCAGGAGCGCGGCGGGTGCCCTCGGTGAACACCGGGACCGCTGTAAATGCCCCCAGGTCAGGTTTTCCTGGGTTTGTTCAGAGGCCAATTTCTAGTGGCCAGGTGACTGAGAGGGTGGTGTTGCTTTTCCTTCTAATTCTGGAATAAAATCACAGCCATGGTAGCATTATTCCATAAACAACAATAAAAACAAAGTAGGAATAGGGGTTCGGGTGAAATCCACTCCCACTGACTTGAAAGTTCATTTTATTTTCTCTTTTTTTTCAAAAGTAGGGTTTTTTTGCACCTGTCACCTGTCACCTCTTTTTATAAAAATGCTCTGTAGGAGGAACCTCAGAGGGATAGGCCTATGTCACAGAATGAATATAAAAGAAATGCATCTCAACGAGTGTTTTCTTTGGTTCCCCTTGAGGCTGTGAGAGAGGGTCTGCTCCATGCCCCCCCCTGGCCCCCGCAGCTTCTGGTACTTAGCTGGCCATCCGGGTGTCCCTTGGCTTGCAGAGCGTCGCTTCAGCCTCTCCCCTCGCCTTCCCATGGCCTTCTCCCTTTATGTGTGTTAGCCCCCACCTTTCTCCACTTTATATGCACGCAGTCACACTGGATTAGGGCTCACCCTGCATCTCACTTTAACCTGACTGCCTCTGTGAAGAGTCTGTCTCCAAATAAGGTCATGTTCTGAGGTCCTGGGGGTCAGGGACTCAACACTTTAATTTGGGGGGGAGCAATTCAATCCATAGCAACTTCCTTGTAACACGGTCCACTGAGCAGCGCCCAGGCACTGGCTGGAGAGGCAGAGGGCGCAGGGGAGAGCTACGCAGGTCATGGACTGGGACGGCCTGGGTCCAAATGCTGGCTCTGGCCCTTATCTGAAGCATGTCCTCGGCAAGTGACTAGCTCGCGATGAGCCTCGTTTTTGTCGTATTGGTACCAACCTACCTCACATGCCTATAGTGAGAATTAAATGAGATAGTACATGTAAAGTTCTTAAAACAGTCTCTGGCAGCAAGTAAACATATATTGACATTTTCTTTTTTTCCCTTTTTACGATTATGAACCAAATGTACAAATCCTGTTGCATTTTCTATTCACTGTATGTAACTGATTTTTTCTCAAACTGTACTCAACAAAACTTTCCAAGTGCCTTGCTGAATTCAAAAATACGCTTCCTCTCCACACGGCCCTGACCTAGAAACAACTAATTCCTTAAGAACCCATGTGGAACAGTCTCCTCCACATGATCACAAACCATGTCTACAGTCACTGGGCCTACAGATCTATTCCATCGTTGACTCATTTCTCATTTATTTCAGACATAGCCCTGTTACTTTAATCTGCAGATCTGAACTCCATGTATTTTCTCTCCCTCGTGTGAGTCCCTGACACGTACAGGCGTGCACACACACACACACACACACACACACTTATTTTATTTACTTGCAGTTTAGCACCTTAAGCCATTCCCCGTTCTCCATGTTCTCAGGTAATACCACATGGACTCAACCATCTCATGTTCAAAGTTCACCCTTTTCACAAAGAAAGGAAGAAAAACAGTGACTGCTGAGCATACACCAGACCCCGGGCATTTTAGAGAAGATATTTCCCTGATGTTGTGACTTCCTAAGAGGCCACAGCCAGTAAGTGCTCGAAACAGAATTTGACCCCTCAGCTGATTTTAAAATGTGCGACGTATTTTCCCACTATTGTACAGTCTGAATGAAATCTTGCTCAGACCTCCTATATTCAAGAAAATGTTAGCAGACAATTTGTTTAAAATTTTTTTTTTAATTCATTGATTTTAGGGAGAGAGAGAGGAAGAGAGAGAGGGGGGCATTGCTTTGCCGCTCCACTTACTTACTTAGGCATCATTGGTCGATTCTTGTATGTGCCCTGACTGGGGACTGAACCCGTAACCTTGGCGTATCCGGATGACGCTCTAACCAACTGAGCTACCCGGCCAGGGCCAGAGTGTTTTCTTATGATCTGGGTCCCCTTTTCTCTGTGTCACAAAGCTCCCAGGGGGATTAGGTGTGTGGGGAGAGGAGGGAGGGTCTGGACGACAGCCAGGTCTCAGAATAAAGCCTGTTCAATTGGGGACGGGCAAGATCTCTTTATTTACAATTTACTTATCTGATTCAAAGCATCATTTAGCCAGGATCCGGCTTAATCTAATCCCTATGCTGGTGACAAGGAGAGGAATGAGAACAGCATCAGGCAGCTTCTCGGAGCTTTTAGACTCTTGGCGACATAAAGTCACAGCTGCCCTCCCGGCCCACGCCGCAGGGATTTCAGGGTGTGACAGGAAAGTGGCTTTTTAGGAAATGAGATGCTGCATATTTCATCTTTTTTTCCCCATATTGCCATTCTTCCAGAAACTGCCGTAGAAATGCCCAGAGTCCTGAAATGGGAGGGGTGGATTTTCCAAACAGCGCCAGGCGCTGCGGGAGCCCCCAGCTTGTCTGTTGCCCATTTGGGCGGTTGGCACAGGCCTCGCAGCCTCTACCAAAGTATTTATTAAGGGCCCAGCTGTCCTGGCTGCCACACGAGATGCTGGGCAAACAACCAGACACGGAGCTGCCCCACTCTCCAGGCCCCGACGGAGAGGAGTGACAGTCGGAGGCGGGAGTCCCAGGGTCTCACGGTGGCCCGCACAACACCGCAGGGCTCTCCCAGTGAGCCTTCCTCCCCGTGTGACCCGCAGAACAGGGCATGTTACCCCGCTTTTCCCGAGAGTTCACGTGGCCTCCTCAAGGTCCCACAGCTTGTGGGTGCCAAGGCCCAGTCCCCATTCAAACCTGCATCTTTGGAGTTCTCAATCCTTTCTAATTCCATCCACTGCCTTTGCCACAAACTTTGAACTTAAACTTTTTTTAAAATTTATCTTTATTGTTGAAAGTATTACAGATGTCCCACATTGACCCCTTCTGCCTCTCACTGCCCACCCCCCAGGCTTTCCCCGCAGTATTGTCTGTACCCATGGGTTATGCATATATCTATATAAATTATTTCATTAATATAAACATGCATCTAAGATGAAAGTCTTGAAATGACAGGATTGCACATTTGAAAGGCACTTAGGAACCTAAAGGTAACCCCCTTTTTTTATTTGTGAGGGACCTGAGCTTTCGTGAAATGCCCATGAGCCCTCAGGCAGGACACTTGCAGGCCGAAGCCTAGAACCCAAGGGGGCTGAGGGCTCCCAGCACATTATTTGCATTTGCACTGAGACTCCCTTGGGGCGAGATCTCTCACTTTAGGTTTCTTTTTTCCTGGCCCGATTCCTTCTCAACACCCCATCCTGCTTCCCTTGAGGAAGCCTGAAGCATTGATTTCCCTCTGAAGCAGGAAGGTGCCCCGGAGGAGGCGGGAGAGTGGCTTTGTTGAGGCGGGAATGGCGTGAGGCTCAGGCTCCCCGCGAGGAACTGGGTCTCGCTTCCCAGTCCTGGAAGATCAGCCCACGACAAAGAGCAGGGTCTGAAGACAGGCGGCCCCCCTGCCCAGAGCCCGGGCCAGCCGAGGCAGCCGCACCGTCGGGGCTCTGACCCAGCCGGGAGGGGGCCCTGGGAGCAGAACGTCGGGGACTGGAACTCAGCCTGGGGCGCAGGGAGGGAGGCTCTTGGGCCACTAAAAGTAGATCTGCAGAGCATTGATCCACCTTGAATTGAAATTGACTTTTTGTCATCCCCCATGGAAATGAACTCAACTGAAACACAATGTCCTAGAAACTTCTCTTTCCAGCTCCTTTACTGACAAAAACAGTCACCCACAAACGCACACGCACATGCATCACCACGCATTCATTCTTTTAAAACAGGTCAGCAAGATGAATAAAGTGAAGTCATTTATGTTTAATCGATCAATCGATATTTATTTATTGTGAGTCACAAGGATAACATAAGGAGATTAATTAGGCACAATTCTCTGCCTTCAAAGAGTTCTTAGTCCAGGGAAAAAGGCAGGGATATAGTAATCGAAACACAACAAAGGGGGTTGAACGTATGGCGATGGAAGGAAATTTGACTTTGTGTGGTAAACACAATGCGATGTACAGATAATATATTATAGAATTTTACATATGTAACCTATATAATTTTATTAACCACCATCTCCCCAATAAATGTAATTTAAAAGAAAAACAACCTAGAGAGTGATACAAAAGATTTACTTGAAAAGCACCACGGGGGCTGACGCGTGCATCGGGCAGAAGCTGATCAGAGGATGCTGGTCAGGGAAAACTTGATAGAGGGGGTGACATTAAACAAGTGGGAAGGTAGGAAGTGACATTCCAGAAAGAAGAAATCGTGGAATCACAACACAGTCAGGTGGAATGGACACCTAGCAGATACTGAGATAGGACAAAAGACCCATCTTCAAGCCAAAGTGGGTCGCTGGGAAAAGGAGAGAAAAGAAATGCAGGTTGTTAATTCTTCCAAGTTACTCAGAACCTCCCTGCTATGGCCCAAATATTTGTGCCCCCAAAATTATGTTGAAGCCCTAAGGCCCAGCTCGGTGGTATTAGGAGGTGGAGTCTTTGGAAGGATGGAGTCCTCATGAAAGGGATTAGTGCCCTTATGAGAAGAGACGGGAGAGAAGAGCTCTCTCTCCCTGCAGCTGAGCAGAGTTTACCCGCCTGGTGCTGCTGACGGGCAAAAGCTCTGGTGTTCAAGCTCCTGCTCTCTCCGGATCCTTTGGTCCTGTGTGTTTTGGGGCAGGGTGGGGGCGAGAGGTTGGTCGTGGGTGGAGCTGGAGGTCAAAGCTCTGTCCTCTGCCCTGCATCACGTTAGGCATTGGTCAGCTGTCTCTGAAAAGCACTCAGTACCTTGTTAAGCGGGACAGGACCATTCTGAGCTGGCTCTGCAGTTACACCACCCTGTGGGCGACGGCAGGAGGATGGCATCTGTGAGTCAGGAAGGCACCCTCACCAGAACCCCACCGCGCTGCACCCTGACCTCGGACTCCCAGCCTCGGGAACTGTGAGAAAGAACTTGTTGAAGCCACCCAGCGACGGCGTTCCCTCTGTGGCAGTCTGAGCTGGCCACGATTGCTGAGGAGGTCAACTGTCCGAGGTGTTCGGAAAGTACATTATCAGAGAAATATATGCAGTCGTACAGCTTGAAGGAGCAGCCTCACATCTGAGAATTTAAATGAAGAAAATTATCCCAAAGCCAAAAGAACTGCATATTTAAAGATGTTTATTGCAGCCTCATTTATAACAGCCAGAAAAAGTCCAGAAGCATCCAACAATAACGGAATTATAAGTACGTTGCAGCAGAATGACCACGTGGGATCTGGAATATCCCGCTGATTAAATAGCTACCAAAACATGAAAGTTTAGTTAACATGGTGTTAAAAATACAAGCATATGTGGACATTATTATTGTTGCTCTGCAAAGTTATGTGCATGTAGCAATGAAAACAGAAAGAACAGAGACAAATGAACACGATATAATGTGTTTGGAAGGTAGAATTTTTCTCATTATATTTAGAGTTGCATTAATGTTTTTATAATGATGTTTGGGTAAAAAACAGCATTGAAAATGGCTATCATTTATTAAATGTCTATATTATGCTAAGCACTATACATGTTTTATTGTATTTAATTCTCACAACATCCTATAAGGATGGTACTGTTATAAACCATTTTAATTGAATTTTAATTTGTTCAAAGTGATATAAATATATACTCTAAAAAGATAAAGCATTATGGTTAATTATATTAAGAATAAACCCTGACCCATCAACTTCAATTCCTTTTAGTATTTTAACAGTTTTCTCCTATGATTCACCCATATTTCCAAGTCATGTGATAATATTACTTTTTATAAAGTTCAGCTTTAAAGATTATTTATTAGAATTCAGGCATTCTTTCAAAATGAGCCTTTGAAGAGAAGCACAACATTGATAAACCCTAAGCAGGACTCGTCAAGTGAAGAAAGAGAGAACACAAACTACCAACATCAGGAACAAAAGGGGGCCTCACACATCCCACAGGTGTTAAAATTATAGTAGGACAATAGTAGGAGGAATTATATGGTAATATTCTTGAATGTTTAGAGAAGTGGAACAAATTTATTGAAAAACAGCCCAGCCGGCGTGGCTCAGTGGTTGAGCGTCCGCCTAGGATCCAGGAGACCAGGGTTGGATCCCCGGTCAGGGCGCAGGCCCGGGGTGTGGCTCGATCCCCAGCAGGGGGCCTGCAGGAGGCAGCCGATCAATGCCTCTCATCATTGATGTTTCTCTCTCTCTCCCTCTCCCTTCCTCTCTCTGAAATCAATAGAGATATATTTTAAAAAGAAAAACATAGTTTACTAAAAACTGATGGAGAAATAAATAGAAAATACCAATAGCATTACATCTACTAAGAAATCCAGTTCTTAATTAAACCTCTGTACAATAAAACTCCAGGCCTGGCTGATTTTGCTGGTAGGTTCTATCAGACACCTTTGGAAGAACTGATGTCAAGGATTCTCCCCTTTCCAGGGCTTTTTTTCTCTTTTCCTAATAAACTTCCTGTATGATCATCTCCATCTCAGTATTTGCTTCTGAGCAAACCTGAAGCATCCCAACTGGAAACATCCACCCAAATTTATGTACAAAAATGTTCATAGAAGCTTTACTCATGACAACTAAAAACTAAGATCAACACAAATGTTTATCAGAAAGAGAATATAGAAATTGTGTTATATTCTATTCATGCAATAGATACTACACAGCAATGGAAAACACCTATTGATAAATATAGGGTGTCCCCAAAAATGCATACACACATTTTGAATAATTATAAAGATGGTGTTTATTACAATACATTTCATTTTCGAAACTGAGCTATCAGCTCTTAAGGTGTGTGCACATTTTGGGACACCCTTTATAATAACAGATGAATTTTAGACTGTATACTGAACCAATGACACAAGACAGAATATACAGGGTGTCCTAAAAAACTCAGGTGGCAGAAGGAGTTTTGTTTTTGTTTTAGTTTTTTGGTGTCAAAGGTGAATAGGTTTGTGGAGTTTTGACATTTATTTTGTAAGGCTAGGATTCTTAAAAGACTGGTGAAGATATAGATTTCAAAATTCCCCAAAACTTTATTTATTTATTGTATCTGTGTTTTTGGTTTTAAGTTTCTTTATCGTTAATGTTGAAAATATTACAGGTGTCACCTTTTTACCCCCATTGATCCCCTCCATCTCGCATCCATCCCACCCCCAGGCCTTCCCCAGACCAGTGTCTGTGTCCATGGGTTATGATTATAAACATATAAGTTCTTTGATTAATCTCTCCCCACCCCCTCCCCCCTCCCCACCTTCCCTCTGAGATCCCTCAGTCTGTTCCATGCTTCTATGTCTCTGGATCCACTTTGTTCATCAGTTTATTTTGTTTATTGTATTCCACATATGAGTGAGATCATGTTACATTGTCTTTCTCTGCCTGGCTTATTTCACTCAGCGAAATACTTTCTAGTTCCCTCCATGCTGTCCCAAAGGGTAAGAGATCCTTCTTTACAGCTGCGTAGTATTCCACGGTGTGAATGTCCCACAGCTTTTTATCCACTCATCTCCTGATGGGCACTTGGGCTGTTTCCAGATCTTAGCTGTTGTAAACTGCACTGCTATGAACATAGGGGCACATAAGTTCTTTCTGATCGTGTTTTTGGCTTCTTAGGATATGTTCCTAGAAGTGGGATCACTGGGTCAAAAGGCAGCTCCATTTTTAATTTTTTGAGGAGCCTCCATACGGTTTCCACAGTGGCTGCCCCAGGCTGCATTCCCATCAGCAGGGTACCAGGTTCCCCTTTCTCCGCACCCTCGCCAGCACATGTCGTTTGTTGGTTTGTTGATGGAGCCCTTCTGACAGGTGTGAAGTGATACCTCAGTGTGGTTTTAATCTGCATCTCTCTGAGGATTAGCGAAATTGAGCATTTTTTCATATGTCCCTTGGCCATCTGTGTGTCCTCTTTGGAGAAGTGTCTGTTCAGGTCCTTTGCCCATTTTTAATTGGATTGTTTGTCTTCCTTTTGTTAAGGTGTATGAGTTCCTTATATTTTTTAGATATTAACCCTTCATCAGATGTGTTGCTGGCAAATATGTTCTCCCATACAGTGGGCTCCCTTTTCGTTTTGTTGATGGTTTCTTTTGCTGTGCAGAAGCTTTTTATTTTGATGCTGTCCCATTTGTTTATTTTTAGCAGGAAGAGTTTTGAAGGAGAGGCTCATGTGTGAGACAGAGGCAGAGACAGAGACAGATGGAGACACAGTGAGAAACAGAGACCTGGGCCACAGTCTTGTGTAGAAACAAAGAGGAGGGATTAGAAAGTTGTGGATGCTTTGGGATCTTTTGCAGGAAGTTTTACTGTCATTTATTTGTTCTCAGCTCCTATTTGTGCCTTCATGGGACTTCAGTAAAGACATACCTTGCTTTACCAACTTTTCCCTTTGAAATTCAAGTTTCTCCTGGTGAGATTCCATGCAAGACCGGGAAGGTCTGCTCCATGCAGGTCGAATGCACAAAATCTTGCACGTAATTTCAGGCCATCTCAGTGTCTCCAGGGCCAAATTTCAGAACTGCTCACGTTATTATTATCACTGCAATAACGAAGGAGAAATAAAAGGAGAGCCAAATGAGTCTGCCTGGGGGAGTGATTCTTCCCAGCACCGTTAACCCGGGAGAGGGAGTGCCCCACGCTCTGCCAGGTGCTGGCTTCATACTGGCGGCCGTAGTGGCCCCGACTGGGCCCCTGGGAACACTTTGGAGAGAATCGCCACCGCCTCCGCATTACATAGAATAACCCTCCTGGTCAGGACCCGCAAGAGAGTCGGTCAGTCAGCACACAGGAGATGTTCATCTGTAACACGCACACATACATTTTCTTTACATAGACTTATAGCATAAAAAAACTCACCTTCTTGTCTTTCCTGATAACTCATGGACCATTTCAACAAAAATCAGTTCCTCTTTGTAATTTTTCAAAGGAAATGGCAAACAGAAACATCCTTAATATATCCAGTTCAATATGGATTTTTATGGGGAAATTTCCTTCCCTGTTTTCCCTTCAAACTCTTTTTTCTACCCCACTATGTGTCTTGCTGTTTGGAATGCATTTTGAGCTTACGGAAGACAGAGGTTATGTAATCAAGTAAATTATTAGATTACTGATGTTTAGTGAAATCTTAATCTACTGGAGTGTGTGATATACTGAACATACCAAGACAAAAGTTCAAGTATTGAATCTCTAATGGTGGGATTTTAGATGCCACTTGGAGACGCACTGGAAAGGCACTTCGAATGACCAGTCCCTCCATCCTAAGGTTTCTTAGGTGACTTCATTTAGACATCTAGGTGTCCTCTACTATCAGAGTGTTTATTGGATGGGTGCTCATAACCACTGAAGGCAAACATAGCCACAAAAGAAAGACCAATTGAAGACACATTGGCCTCTGAGTTCACTCATGTGTGCTCATCATAAAGTTCAGTTTGGGGACTTTCCTTAATGTTTTAGATGATTTTGTTATAACAGGTCCCTGTTGCTAGAACACTAGTATTTTTTTTGTCTTTATAGTACATATTTTATTCAATAAAGGACCATCTTAGACAAGGTTCTTGCAAAAATATAATTTTGATGTGAAATTAAAAATTCAATTACATTTTTAAATTAAAATATAAAATTAAATTAAAATAAAATATGAAACAATTTGCTGTGCTCTGCAATAAAATGTATAAAGTCTGCTTTTGAAAAATTACAAGAATGAAATGACCAATGTTTGTGATTACAAGTGTTAATTTAATAAAAATTGGATTTTCTTTCTTTTGAAGCCTATATTGCATTATATATTGGGAGGGGCCTAAAGAAGAATTCACAGAAATCCAGTAACTTTTATCCAGGGCTGAAGGCTGAATAAGACTTGCCATTGGATGAATGGCAACGAGCACATGAATGAACTGGAATTATATGTAATGTAAATCTTGCAGGGAGATAGCTCTCATGTCCCTGCCAGAATAAAACATCGAGCAGCTCACGTCCTAGTGAAAATATGCCGGAAATAAGGGAAAAGGTCATCCTGAGTCTCATCCCCAACCTGGGGCTTGTACCATGTGACATCGGCCAAGCCTTCAGCTGAGCCTGGTCGGCTCGCACCAGCACCTCCCTCCGGAATAGATTACAAACCGTCACAAGCCAACGTGCAGCGGTTTCCTGACTACATTTCCAGGAGCTTTCTAGCTTGGGGCTTGAACAGAGTTTCTGTACTCCTGGCGCCAGGCAGGTTGGGAGAGCTATGGAGCCTGCAAGGGAGCATGAGTCCCAAAAGTAGAGCAGCCCACCCTCCTGGTTCACCCAGGATTGAGGAGGTTCCAAGAGGCAAGACTTGCGGTGTTTCAACTAAGAATGTCCAGTTTGTCCACCAAAATGAGTTGGTCAGTCTACTAAAATACAATCCAGATTTGTTTAAAAGATCTTTCCTCCCTTCTTTCCTTCCTTCCTTCCTTCCTTCCTTCCTTCCTTCCTTCCTTCCTTCCTTCCTTCCTTCCTTCCTTCCTTCCTTTCCCTTGCTATCCATGTCCACACTGAATGAATTTTCAGGCGACTCAAAGTTCTTTCTAGCAACTGCTCAGATTCTCTAATTCAGTTGAAAGAAAACCAGACTTGATTCAGTAACTCCTTCCTTGCACTTTTCCAATTGGCTTTTATTCTTTGAGTGCTTAAAATTCATTCCCTGTGGTGAGTGATGGGGAGATTTTAGACACCTGGTGGTTACAAGGATGGATAAATAGCCCAATCCCCCAGGAGACTGACGATTAAGAACCAGTAGGGGACATCGGATTCCAGCCCCTCAGATGAATAGCTGTCTATAGCCATGTTCTATTGTTCAAACTAAAGAATATTGAGTGAAAGACTTAATGACATGGAGGGCTAAGCTATAACATTTTAGAATTGGTAGGACCTTTGAGGACCCAACAGAAGATAGTATTTCTGACATTTTCCTTGAGAACACAGACCTTCATGGAAGGTCCAACTTTGAGGGTAAGAATTGAACAGATCGGGTAGGACTCCTAGGCTTTCATTTTCATTTTATTTAGAATAGCCTTGACTTAATCTGGTAAATGCAATAACGTTCTGTGGCAGGTGATATCTCTCTGGGGTTCAGATTTGCTTTTCTCTAGTGGTTGGCAATGCTGAGCACCTTTTTGTATAGCTGTAGGCCATCGTATGTCTTCTTTATAGAAACACTTACTTGGGTCATTTGTATGTTTTTTAATCTGATTATTATTATTGTTATTATTATTTTTGGTTATTGAGTTGATCAAGTTCCTTATATACTAGTGAAATAAGCCAGGCACAGAAAGGGAAATGCTGCATGATCTTACTTATACGAGGAATCTAAAAATGTCCAACCCCTGAAAGCAGAGATTAGAATGGTGGCGGCCAAGGCCTGAGGGGTGGAGAAAATGGGGAGATGTTGATCGAAGGTCCACACTTTCAGTTACACAGGGTGACTAAGTCCTGGAAATCTAGTGCACAGCACAGTGGCTGTAGTTATAATGTCGTATTGTACACTTGAAATTTCCTGAGAGCAGATGTTAAGTGTTCTCACCACACACACACACACACACACACACACACACACACGGAAGGTAGCTATATGAGGTGGTGGATGTGTCCATTAGCTTGATGTGATAGTAATTTCACTATATATATATATATATATATATATATATACACACACACACACACACACACACACTCACATACATACACACACACACACATATATATCCAAAGGATCACTTTTTACACCTTAAACATATACAATTTTTAGTTGTCAAGTAGATCTCAATAAAGCTGGGGAAAAAATCTGTGCAATGTTTTCTTACTTTGGTAAAAAAAAATCCAAAAAAAGGACAGATAATAAATTTTTCCAACCCCCTCACCTTGTAGAAGAAAGAATTAGGGCTCAAAGAGGGGTCAAATTTGCAATAAGCAAGGGAGGCGCCTGCACTGGGTGTGCGGCTTCGGGGCGTTGCTTGAACCTGTAAGTCTCCCTCCCTCCCCCCAAGCCCCTTCCCCCAGAGAGGGAGAGGGAGCACAAAGTTCCCATCCGCAGCCCCTTCAAGGACCCCCACGCCCTCTGTGAGGTTCCTTGGAAAGTGCAAGGACTTAATCATTAGAGGAGCTCTGCGCAGACTCCCATGCCTTTGAGGCAGCCCACCCATCGCTCCATTTCTTCTTAGGACCTTTGGGTTTCTTGTTCGAGCTCGCACCCCTTGGAGTGTGAGGGGTGGGAAATAAGCTGGGGCCTGGGATTCCAGCCTCCTTGGAGGAAGGACCTATCACTTCCTCCCTCCTTGATCAAATGTCCCCACATTTATCGTGGCCCTGAGGACAGCGCTGGCATTTCTGACGGTGGCAGCCCTGAAACTCCTGGCAAGTGGAGTCCTGCTTCGCTCTCCCGGCCTCTCTTCTTGGGGCCTTTGCTTAATTTGCTCCTGGGCTGAGCTGAGAGTCCCTGCAGCAAATTGCCCTGCTCCCAGCTCCCCTTCCAAAAACACAGCCTTCTTCTCTGTTGATCCTTCGGTGGGTCCTGATGGGGCAGGGTAGGAATAAACTACTTTTCTCCTCCTCAAGCAGGCGTCCACGCAGCCTGCTCTCTGTCCTAACTCGTGTCTAGGGCATCCTGCGATGTTGTGCCATCCACAGGTTTCATGAAAGGGCCGTTCCCTCCCCTCTCCAGGCCCTTAAGGAAGAGCTGAGCCGGCTGGGAAGTGCCACACTCCAGAGCCTTCTTCCACCATCACGGGGCTGGCCCTCTCCTCTCGCTCTGTTTCCCCCTCACGTTTCGATCTGCGGCTGCAGAAGGAATGTCTGTAAGAGTGGGGGAGAGGCTACTGCTTGGGTTCCTGAGAATGGGGAAAAATCGGGGGCTCTGGGTCCCTGCGAATGAACCCTGGGTCCGCTCACCGTCACCCTGTGACTGCATCCAGGAGTGGTCAGGGCTCTGGGACTGAGAATGAGACACAGAGTATCGATGGCACCTTTCCAGAGCCATTGTGAAGACTAAAGGGCAGGAGACAGTATAGAAAGCACTGTCACTGGTCTAGTTTACATCAGGGCTTCAATAAAAGTTGATTCCTTCCTCCGGATAATTTGTGTTGAGGATCGGTGCCCAGCGCCACTGAGGCCACCCACAGCCCCTTGCCTCGGCCCTGCCAGCGCACGAGCCCAGCCTCCAGCGCCAGCACCTTCCTGCGCTCACCGAAGGCTCCCCGGGCGGCAGGCGGCCCAGGGGAGGAGCGCCCACCGGGCAGCTCCCTGCAACCCACAGGAGGAGCTGGCGGCACCCTCCGCTCCCACCCTTGTCTGGGTAACTGGGAAGCGCGTTTCTCGCTGGTTCAGGTTCCCCGGCAGATGCGGGCTCCGGTTGCCCGCAGTGGTAACTGGCTTGATAACAGCCTCTATCATCTGCTGCGCCTGTCCTGACCCGCCTAAGATCACAGTCTAAGAAACCCACCTAGCACAGTGTGAAGTTCCTGCTTAAGAAACATTTCCTCTGTATTTTTCCTGTCCTTGGAAGTATTCAGACTCAGGCCAGGCACCTGCTTGGTGGGTTTGCACCTATAGTAGGATTTTGCATCAGTGGAAAGACTGAAAACAACTTTTAAGGGCTCTTAATACATGAAAAGTTATGATTGGCTCCTACACGGTGCACTGTGCAAAATACTCAACGCTCCTTTGTCATAATCAATACGTACAAATGTTGGTCACCTCTGGGTTACCTGTCTTAATTACTCCCCAGCAGGAAATTGTGCCCCAGGCAGAGTTTAATACAGGGGGACCAGGGCTGTCAATAGCAGAAGAAGGTGAGGGCAGAGAAAAGCCAAGCCAGAGAGGAGTAGAGAGAAGGAAAGTGGGTGGTTGGGGAGATGACCCGAGACCTTAGCAGGAGGGTGACCATGGACGGGTGCAGCCTGGAGCCCAGGACCAGCCCAGGACCAGAAGACGGAGAAGCGTTAGTGAGTGGGTCCAGGAGGACTCCAAGTCCTCACACCTCACCCCTCGGCAACACCCGGGTCACGACTTTACAACATTTTATTTTTGGTTTGTTTGTTTGGTTGGTTGGTTGGTTTTTAATCTATTTTTATTGTTGAAAGATGACTTTACAGCTTCTTAAGAGCCGCGCAGGCTGAGCGCTGAGTGTGAGATGGGCGGCCGAGTGCAGGCTGGCCTCCCGGAGGAGTGGAGCTCGACAGCCCCGTTAGGACCCAATAAATAGGACAGTGGCCCTCCTCAGGGTGGGGGCGCCCTGCCCCTGAATGCCACCCCCCTCACCCACCTGCCTTTGCCTTTTGTCATAATGGCTTCACTGATGACTTAACTCCCTCGCCGTTTCTGGGCCAGCTCAGCCATTGTTGGCTGACCCCGAGCAGAAACTAGGTTGCTTGCTAAATGGGCCCGCGCTGGGTGCAATGCGGGCTCTTTCTAGGCCAGCTGTGCCCGGGGGCGGGGGCAACGGGCTCCTGGTTAAAAGGCAACGCGCTGCCCTGCTAGGAGCCCGTCCCTTAGATGCTTAATTAACCAGGGACCTGGGAGCCCAACTCAGAGAGCGCTTTCTGAAGATGAGAGAGACACGTCGGGGGCTGTGGGGAACAGCCTTGGATGTCCTGCAAAGAGCTGGTCACGCTGCTGCTCCGTGGAGAAGGCCTGGTCGGGCATTCACGCAGTCCGCAGCATTGTGCTTTTTCACTGCTGTGGGCCTTTGAGCCGGGGCTGTTTAACCCACTAGGACACCCAATCAAGTCCTTTTGAAAGCTTCTGGTCCTACATGCTCCCTTTATCCAAACAGGTCGCCTTCCCTGGCCCCGACCGGGCAACCAGGTCCACATAATAAGAGCCCCAGTGCCCTTGCATGGGTCAGCAACTCCCCTTGGCCTCGCTGCCTGACCCTGCACAGCCCACTTGCTGAGGATCTCCCGGTCTCCGTACCTTCCCACTGGACCGTTGATCAAATCCACTATTTATCAAGTATGGCCTGTGAAATATTCAGCAGGAACAGGAGCAGAGAACCTGAGCTCCTAAGTAAACAGACGTGGATTTGCATCCCAATATTGCTGATCTTCTCCAGCGAACATCTTGAGCAAGTTAGTTAACCTTTCTAAGCCTCAGTTCACTATTCACTAAGATGGGGACACTAACCCACAAGTACTCAATAAGTATGAACTGCTATTACTGTCATTAACTGCTGCTTTTATTCTATTATTATATCATAATAATATTAAATAGAATAACAAATATATAATTCTATAAGTATAGATATAAAATATTAAATATTATAAAGGTAGGTAATTATATAGTATTAACTGGTATTACTCTTAATAACTAATGTTATTACAACTTTAACTTGTTTGCCAAGTTTATATCCATGTAATCTTATGTAAATGCCAAATCCTATTGCACATATGTAATTGCTCTCACTTTACAGATGAGGGAACTCAGGTTTCGGAAGATTCAATAACTTTCCCATGGTGACAGTGCTAAAGTAACTGGGGGGACAAGAATTAGAATTCTCGGTTCCCAAATCTACTTTCTTTCACATTTCCTTCTTCTTTCTTTCCTCTTTTTTATAAAATCCCCCCCCCCCCCCCAGCCACCCTCTGTCTCTGTCTGTGTCCCTGTCTCTCTCTCTCTCTCCATCCTAGACACCCAGCTGTTTGGAGCTTTGCTGGGCCGCTTTCCTTAGCTCTTAGGTAGTGTTCAGGCTACTTCTTCATTTCAGCAGATGTACTATTCCTGGGACACCTCTTCCAGAGTTTTTGTGGTTGACAAACTTTGTGCCATTAAAAATATATAGAGTATTTTTCAAACTTCACTTGCTGGTTTCAGTAATTGTACAAGAACCAACCATCGTAGCTGTATTTTTTTTTCCGAAGTTTAATCTGCAGCTACTAGGTAGAGGCAGATTTGAAATAACAAAACCCTGAATTTTAATGTTCTCCATGCAATTTATTGTTTGTATAACCACTGTTATGAATTAGGCTTTCTGATCCTTAGATTTCACATCTCAACACCCTAACTCTGTTTTATCTTGATTGGTGGTTTTGGAGATAAAGGGAGATCATTCATTGCCTCATTCCCTCCCTCACTCGTCACCTATCAATGAACAGGTTCTGAGTTTACTAGGTACCAGCACTCTGTCCATGGCTGGAAATAACAGAGGCTCCAATGCTACCATTTCTATTCTCAAGAGGTGCAGCACCTCTAGGGAGAGAGTTGAGTGAACAAATCCCGGTAAGTGTGATGCCTGCTAATAGGATGTTTGTGAGGAACCTACAGGAATGTTGGGAGGTGAAGGGAGGGTTCGGCATCTAACATTCCTTGAGTGTTGAGAGGTGGAAAGTGTGTAAAGGAATCAAGTATTTTTTCCTAAGGAACAGAAAGTTAGTCAATGACTTCATGACTGAAGGCTAAGCCGAATGGGGAGGGAGCTGGGGAGGAACATAGGAGAGGTGCGCTGTTTTTGCAGATACCTACTTAGGACGAAGCCTGAAATGCTAACAAGTACTTAGTATTTTGAAGCTCTTAGATTCTAAATAAAACAATGAAGACAGCCAACGTGATCCCAAAACCTGCTTTCTAATTACATGTAACCAAAGCTGTTACTTCCCAGGGTTCAACGCTAAATCTTCCCAGCTTCCCCAGACTTAGGAGCTGCTCTTCGAAGTACCTGAAAGATGAGACCCTGTGGGGACAGGCCTTTCTGAACGTGGAGAGGTTCATTTACACCCCCGCAGAGCCAAACAACCTGCCGCTAATCGAAGTCTGGATTCCTATTTGCCAGAGCCTTTCACAGGAGGGTCCCCCCACTCTGTGAAAACGTGAAAGATAATAGAAAATCAGTTTGTGCTGCTTTGGGGTGAAAACAAACAAACATTTCTGATGGGCAAGTTAGCAGACTGTCATTGATATGTCTCAGTAGAAGAGAAAAGCTGGCGTCCCGAATAAGAAACGTGCAGCCGTGGTCGAGTAACCCATCTATTTATATGTTTGCCTTTACATCGGCCTAACGTGGGTGGGTGGGGTTCCGTCCACGTAACTGCCTTTGGTTGGGGGTGAGCATGGTGTGAAGACGAGACGAGCGCTTGACTCGGTTCTGACTGGGCCGCCGAGATGCCATGTCCTTGGGTGTTAATAGCATCAGCCTCGCTCACAGCACTTTTGATAACCAAATGCAGAGCCACGGAGGTGACATTATTTGAGATATGATAATGCAAAATGAATATGAGATATTGATAAACCTAAATTTAGAAGATACTCCAAAGGTGACTTCATTTCGAGTTCAGTCTTTCCTTTCTGGACCTGCATTCTCGGGGCTAGAAATATAACAAAAGACCCCCAGGGATACGGGATCCCTGTTGTCTTAGCCTCAGCTGCTAAAACAACATACCATAGGTTGGGAGCTTAAACAACTTTTATTTCTCCCAGTTCTGGAGGCTGGAAGGCCAAGGTCAAGTGCCGGCATATTTGGTGTCTGGGGAGGGCCCACTTTCTGATTTGCAGATGGGTGACTTCTTGCTGTGTCTTCATGCGGTAGAGAGAGATATCACCTCTCTCGTGTCCCTCTCTTCTAAGGACACTGGTCCCATTCATGAGGGCTCCACTCTCATGATCTAATTATCTCCCAACAGCCCACCTCCGAATATCATTACACTGAGGATTAGAGCTTCAACATCTGAACTATGAGGAGACACAAATATTCAGTTCCTAACACCTGCCATAAATTTATGGGTAAGTCCTTCATCCTGGGTCTTCTACCTAAAGCTGCTCCTGGTGATGAAAGCTCTGGCCAGACCCTGTGCTCAGTGTCCTGCCAGTCTCCTGGAAGGTGACTGTGACTGGAGTCCTGGAAGTCACTGCATGAATCGATGACAGTGAGAAAGTGGCCTTGACTTTCACCTGACAGGAATGAGTCCTACGGGACCTTCATGTGAAGAAACCATGAGAGGTGGGGAGGGCTTCTTTGCTCTATGGGTATCCCTGAGGAAATCTGTGAGACCTGCAAGTCAGATTCCCCAGAAGTACTGTGTTTGAAGGAAAGAGAACATCTATGTGACACTGTAAAAGTGGGAAATAATACTTTGAAACAAAGAGACAACTCTTAAGTGGGACATTCTTGAGGTAGAACAATCCAATGTCACGAAACAACCATTAAGAAAACTTACCCACACGCAGGTGAAGCCCTTCCTCACCCGGTCCTACCTCCTCAAACATGTTGCAGCTCTTAGAGTGGGGTCTTCCATCTCAAAGTGTCATTCTTTTTCCAATTACATATATGTCTCATATAAATATTTATATATATGATACCTACACGTTTTCATACCTACATGAAAAATATACATTTATTTGTGTGCTATGGACCTGGAGGCTGTTTTGTTAAGTGAAATAAGTCAGTCAGAAAAAGACAAATACCATATGATCTCACTTATATATGGAATCTAGTAAACAAAATAAACAAAATAGAAACAGAGGCATGCATACATGGAACAGACAGACAGCTGTCAGAGGGGAGAAGGAAGGGGGGACTGGGTGAAAGAAGTGAAGGGATTAGTCAAAGAACATATATGCATGACCCAGAGACTCAGACAGCAGTGTGGTGAAGGCCAGAGGGAAGGGGGCTCAGTGGAGGTGGGCATTGGGGGGAATGGGGACATCTGTAATAGTGTCAACAATAAAAATAAAGTAAAATAATTAAAGTTACATAAGTGTCATTGCAACCTAAAAAAATGGGACTTATGAGTCATTTCAGTTTGGAAAATATTGCAAAATTTCTGCCAGATTTTTCAGAAGCTAAAATATTAGCAGGAATTGTGTATCCTGAAGAAGGAAAGAACTCTGCAATGTTTATCACTCTCCCTTGAAGATGACATAAAAAATAACGAAAACAACAAACTGTCCCAACACACCGCCAGGTCTGTCTGTAGCTGTATTCACAGGGACCCATTTTGGAGTGAATGCAGGACCCTTAGCTAAAGGGGCCTTAGTAGTGTCTGCAAGGCCTGACCCCACACCCAGGACAGGAAAGCCACAGGATGCAGGGGTGAGGGGGGGCACCCAGGACAGGAAAGCCACAGGATGCAGGGGTGGGGGGGGCACCCAGGACAGGAAAGCCACAGGATGCAGGGGTGAGGGGGGGCACCCAGGACAGGAAAGCCACAGGATGCAGGGGTAGGGGGGGCACCCAGGACAGGAAAGCAGCAGGATGAAGGGGTGAGGGGGGGCACCCAGGACAGGAAAGCCACAGGATGCAGGGGTGAGGGGGGGCACCCAGGACAGGAAAGCCACAGGATGCAGGGGTGAGGGGGGCACCCAGGACAGGAAAGCAGCAGGATGCAGGGGTGAGGGGGGGCACCCAGGACAGGAAAACCACAGGATGCAGGGGTAGGGGGGGCACCCAGGACAGGAAAGCCACAGGATGCAGGGGCAAGGGAGGGGCACCCAGGACAGGAAAGCCACAGGATGCAGGGGTAAGGGGGGGGCACCCAGGACAGGAAAGCCGCAGGATGCAGGGGTGAGGGGGGCTCAAGTTGAGCTCCAGTGTGCAGCTGGGCTCTGCTTCTCAGGTCCCCTCGGGAGCCTAAGCAAGACAGCAGGCAGCCAGGCAGAATAAAGGTCCGACTGAGCTGGGGGTCCCCTGGCATCTGGCAGGGGTAGGGGGAAAGCCCCACAGAGGAGGAGGCCCAGGCTCAGCCTCGGGATGGTTGTGACGATGAAATAACAGGGGCTCGTGATATCTGTGAGCTGCAGAACATCCATGCTGAAGGCCACCGTGCCTATGGGCGGTGACAAACACTGTGCCAGGGGTCACCCCTACCTAAGGCCTTTTCCGATCCTCCGGAGCCAGCAGCCCTGGGGCTTGTCCCTCAGCGCTGCCGGGCAGACTGTCCCATGAGCGCTCCACCCGCTGGCTCTGGCCCTGACTCTGAAGCTGTTGTGAGGGACCCCGCTCTTCGCGGTTCAGCTCCCACGCGAGGAAGAGCAGGGGTTAGTAAAGGGCTGGGCACCAGGAGTCCCTCCCGAGTGGGAGAGTCGGGCTCCCCCCGCAGCCTCACTCCCAGCCCAGCTCTTAGGCTTGTCACTTACTGTGTCATAAGCCTGCAAGGGGCAGAGCCTTGCTGTCTGGTTGGAAATAAGAAAATCGAGTCCCATGGAGTACCTGTCACTTGCCTGAAGTCATACCCCTGCTAAGAGCAAAGCTCTCTGTCCACCAGAGAGCGGTGCCTGGGGCTGCAGCTGCTGAGGTGACAGCCGCAGCAGCCCCCGAACCTCCCCCCAAACGTGCAAATAGTGGTGTCACATGGAGCCGACCCCCCGCCACTCTGGGGGCTGCAGCTGGAGAACCCATCTGACCAGTCCGAGCGCAGGCTGTCCTTGGAAAGTAAGGTAAGAAGGCAACTGGTGGGCGGGGAGCAAAGCTGCTGGATACGGGGCGCTTCCCTGTGGCTTCGTTTATCCCCCAGCCTCTGGCCAGGCCCCTCCTGGGTAAGTCGCTGTTCTGGATGAATGGGTGTAAGTATTGGGATGAAGTTCAGTGGGCTCGGGTGGACCCAAGTGACCTGGGACAAGAGACTTAGGGTTTTGGGGTCACCTATCTTTGCTCCTTGAAAACTAAGCCAACAGAGGTCTTGGATCATATTATCAGCTTTCAAATTTTGTTCTATGTGTCCCAGGAATTTAAATAAACATTCCTTGGGAGCCTCCCATTAAGATAGGGGAGTAGATTTGACAAGATTCGACACCCACACCGGGATAGTCTTCAGAAGTGATGGGATTGCTGCTAATGAATATTAAGTAAACATACCCGGTTTTTAAAAAATAAATGATATCACACAAGGTGTAATCGGTCAATCAGACCTGCATTTTGCTTGCTGGCTGTGTGTCCATAATGTGTGCTTAACCTCTCTGAGTTAACTTTCTCACGCATATATTGGGATAATACTGTCTCATAGAATGGTAATTTTAAACATGTAAAATTACACATACACCATCATTTTCTATTTTGATGCTTATGATTTTCAGTCAATAAAATACTTACAACCTTTCCATTTAGAGATGATTCAAGAGACATTTGTTGGGCTGACAGCATCAAAAAGTTGATGTATTGGCCCTGGCCAGGTATCTCAGTTGGTTAGAGCGTTGTCCTAATACACCAAGGTTGTGGGTTTGTTCCCTTCAGGGCACATATAAGAACCAACCAATGATGCATGAATAAGCAGAACAGCAAATCGATGTTTCTCTCTCTCTCTCTCTCATTGTCTTCCATCTTCTCTTTCTAAAATCAATAAATTTTTTAAAAGTGGGTCTATTTAGGTTTTACAAACCCCGGAGATTGCCATTACCTTGTTGCACATACCCTGTGATGGATAGAGAGGTGGGAATTACACCAAAATCTGAAATTTTTTCTGCCCACTGTTTGAATTTCGGGGCAGTATTTTTTATATACTAAAGCTACTTCTCATCCAAAAGGCTGTGAGAAATGAGCATTAAGAGCAGATATTCCTTCTAAAAAAAATTAGAGATGAACCAAAGGGAATTTGTTGGAGGGTGAGGAAGCATTCATTTGGGGAGACTGTCAGGGTCCTTAAATGATGAAACTTTTTGTGGAAACAATGCAGTCAGGCGAATGAGCCCTGGGATGAGCCGGAAAACTTAGCTCTGGGCGCTGGCTCCGCTCCCGCATCACTGAACCACCCGCTCGCGTCTCAGCCTTTTCTTCTCACTTGCCCTGCCTTGCTCAAGAGCTGAAGTGCTGCTCCACTGGCACAGTGGATGTAAAAGTGTTTAGAAAATTACAAAAGTACAATTTCTAAAATATATAGAATTATACTGTAACATTTAAGCTTGAGTCAGATCTGAGGAGCTGACTAGTTTTGAGGGCAGCTTCTGGACAGAGATCTTTATGAAAACCCTAAGCTAGATACCCCGTGGCTCTATCCTTGAGTGACTGATTGAACTGTTCCAGGAATTGGTTTTATTGTCGATAAAATGGGCATAAATTGGGTTCTCTCCAATGAGAAGCAAATGAGGAAATGCTTGGACAATACTTAGCTCGGTGTCAGGCAAAGAATTAGCCCTTAATTAATAGTACCGGGAAGAACTAGATGAGGGTGATGCCAACCGTTCTGTCAAAATGTCAGCCCTACCAAATAAATGGGTATAAAACTCAGTTCTTCAGCCTTTTAGAAAAACCTGGACACCTGGGTGTTATGGGAGGAGAGTTCCATTTCTGCACATGCAGGCCAGTGGACACCTCAGCTCACCTTCATTTAATGCATCAGGTAAATTATGTTCATTGGGCCATCAGGTAAAATATTACCAACTGATAAATTTGGTGAAGGGCATCAGGCATGTTTGTGTGTTGAGTGAAAGTCTCCGCCAATGGTTGACAAAAACAAAGAAAACAGAACTGAAAAGTGAACAGCTCCTCCTAACCAGGTTTTTCCACTTAAGGCCAAAGTAAGGGTTTCATTGGGCTTCTGCTCCTTTGTGTTTCTGAAGGATTGTGAGGCATCCGAAGGAAAGACATTGATCTACGTTGTCACACAGTCCTCTGAGGTTCTTCGATGGCTCTGATAACCTCCCTTTCAGGATGATTATGAGGCATTAAATAAGATATTGTACTTGAAAGGAATGGGAAGATGGTAATTTTTCTCAGCTGAATGAATATTAGCATGAGTTCCGCAGGCAGGGCATAGCACAGCTTCCCAAGAACTAAAAACATCTGGCCCCTGGGTCCCTGGGTCATTCCGGGGAAGTTGCTGGAAGAGGAACATTAACACGTAACCTTACTGAATTGCCGAGTGCACCAATAGACTCAGATGACGATGCTTCCTAACCCAGTTTGACAAGATGTTCTGGAAGGAGTATCCCCTGAGTCCTGAATGAGGAGAGCTATTTAGCCAGGTGCAGGTGGGGGAGAGGAGCAGGAGCAACAAGCTAGAAGGTTGGAGATTGTTGCAAAGGACACAAGCCGAAGTGGGTTGTTTAGTGAGAAGGAGCAGTGGAAGGTGGGATAGAAGTGATCCATTTGGGGGTAACCTGGGTTGTTCCTTTAACTGTGGAGAACACAGTCTAAATCATCAGGCAGAGGTTTGTTTTATTGATAACCTTTCCATCTGCACTGCACCATCATCAGGTGGCCAAGTATGGTCAAAGAAACCCACTTTCAAGGCATCTGAGTTGATTTTAAGAATTAACATCAGGGAAGCAAATACAAGGTAACTGTGATGAAGGGACATTAATCCCCCTGTTGATGGAACCACAGATTTTGCCTCTTGTCTTGGGCTTGCCCTCACCTTCTGACCTTGGATTGGGTCTCGGTAGGTCACAGGCATCCCCAGGGCATTAGGAGGAGCAGCCGTCCCACCCTTCCCATCTTATTCCTCTGGAACTTTCCTGGATACCACATTACGTCTCTGTTCCTGGAAGAAATAAGACAAATGGAGAAAGTGCAGCTATGAAAAAAAGAAAAAAAAAAAAAAAAGCCATTTCCCAGGACCAAGGGGAAGCATAGTGAAGGAAAATGGACAAATTCCTTTGGAGAAGGGGACCCACGCATCACAGTGATAGAGCCGAACATGGCGAGTCTCCTGCCCCCTGTTTATTCTCGTAGCCCAGCTGGACCAATGGGCTATCCTGCGGAGGTTCAGCCTAAGCCCAGGTTCCAAGCCGAACAGAGGAGGAGGGGTCATGAAGTTTTAGGACAAGAAACTCCTGGCTCAGCCAAGGGCCAGCCTCACCGGTGCCCCATTTGGCTCTGTCTGCAATTTCCCCACTGGGTGTAAAACTGCCGTCTTGACCCTCCGTTCAGTTCTGACACCCCTGCGCTGAAGTCCTGCCTTCCTTCCACACCTGCTTCTCCATTTCCGCTGGTTCTGAGGCCAGGTGCTTTTCTGATCAATAGTTTCAATCCCTGGTTTCCAACCCATGAACTCCAGGCTTATGTTTGATATCCTGTTATCAGTATCTTTTTGACGTTGTTAGTATTTTTCCGATATTCATAGTTTATTTCCTCTTAGATGATCACAAACTATGTTCTCAGCACATTACAGGCATCTCACATGTTACGTTACTCATGCATTAATTCATTTTTTTCCACAAATGAGTGCTCTTACCACATGCTAGCTATTAGGACAGAAGATGTGGATTAAATGTGGCCTCTGCCCCAGTGGAGTGAGTGTCAAGAATGGGGCTCCAAAGACTGCTGCCTAACAAACCACCCCAAAACTTACTAGAGTAAAACAATCATTTTCTTATGTTTACCGATTCTGTGTGTTAGGAATTCGGTCATCTTGGAGAGGGAAGTTCTGACTCAGTTTCCCAACGTGTAATGCCTCAGTAGGGAAGACTTAAAGACTGGAGTAACTTGATGGCTGGGGCCTGCAGCCATCAAGAGGCACCTTCCCTTGACAGTGTACAGTCAATGTGGGTGACAGCTGGATCGCCTACAGGCGGCCTTTCCATGCGGCTGAGCTTTCTCACATGGCAGCTCAGGGCCCCAAAGGCAAGCGTCCCCGCTAACAAGGCAGAAGCTGCACATCTTTTATCAGCTAGACTCGAAGTCCCAGAAATCTCTTCTGCCCCTCCCGTTGGTTACAAATGAGTCACAGCCCACCCGGATTCAAAGGGAGGGGACTTAGGCTTCGCTCTTGATGACAGAGCTGCAGCGTTTCTAGAAGAGCATGTGGGAAGGGAGATAGCCTTGTATGCATCTTCGTTGACATGTAAGCAGTGGTTTTCACAGGTGAACAAGAAGGAAATGTTCTGAACGGTCTGTGCAAAGATATGAGACATCAAGAGCCAACGAGCTGGCAGAACCATTAACAGATTCGTGTGTCTCAAAGATGATGCACATGGAGGGGAATTGGCAGGGAGTTGTCAAGAGAAGTGTAGAAATTACAGAGGCGATACTGAAAAGATACAGGGGACCAGTTAACCCCAGAGCTACCATCTGCCATATTTTCCAAATGGAGAGCAACAGTCAGAGAATGAAGCTGGCCCAGGGAAAACCAGGCCGAGCGAGGGGGAAGCAGAAGCATACACTTGATGATATTGTGAGAATTCCCAGACCCAGCTGAGCAGAAGCTGTAACTCAGGTTGCACGGGCCGGTATCTTCACTGTGTTTGAAAGCTGTTTTGAACGATGTCCCTGTCACTTGCAATCACAAGAGTACTGACCCAGGCCATGGAGAAAGTGACGACGACTCTGAGGTTCCCACCTTGGGCTCCTGGGACAGGGCGATGTGATGCTTGAGGACCACAAGCAGAGAGGATGTCTGTCCTGAAGCTGTAGCAGTGGAGGCACCTGTCCATCGGCCAGGGGTCAGCATGCTCTTCTCCCTGCGACACACGCCGGCCCTACATGCATGTGTCACTCCTGCGAGAATACTCCGTGCTAAGCACAGCTAATAGTCCAGTCAGTCTAATTCCATCACGCCCTCCCTCATGCGAGAATCATCTCGTTACGCAAACAGGTGGAGGTATGACGAACCTCACTGATTTATTATATATTTCAAAGTAACCATTTTATATCATCAGCTAATTAAATACTAGAAATGACAAATGAGACCCAACACACTTCCTGACTGATCGCAGGGTCTGAGTACAACCTAAATCGTGGTGGGACCTGATGCTTTCATCTATCAGGGTGTAGAGATTGCCGGGGAAGAGCTTGGAGCTAGAACTTTGGGGTACCTAGGGCTTCATCAGCGTTGCTGCAGCTGCTGTGACCGAACATAATTCAAGCGACAATGTGAAGCCCCTAATTCCGAGTGTAATACAAGTAGCTTTTCTCTCCCCTGCGTGTTCTATTGATTGCAGACAATATGTAATTACCTTCTGAGATATACTTTCCCATCTCAACTCCCTCTGCATGTGAAATGAACTGTAACAGACAAATTAGCTTTTCTTTCTTTTCTAGCTTCTAACATTCTTAGATATGTTTTTTCTGATTGGAATGATCCTCTCCTCCTCCAATAGAGCTGTGCAATTGAGGATTAATGGTGTGTCCTGCACAGCCAGATAAAAATAATAGGCAGCCTGGCGTAATATCTGCAGTTTTACTGGAATAGAATTGAATGGCTCAGCTGACCGGTCCCCCTGAAATCACCGCATCTCTAATCCCCATCTTACCCAATGACAACCCGCAAGCGGGGGAATCATCCAAGGCGGCCCGCCCCTTGTTAGTTATAGGGGTGCACAGGCACCTCAGGGCCCCTCTCTGGGCTCCTTCTTTCCATTGCCTTTAGGTTTAATTTTACATACAACATATGTTGTATTTTCTGGGTATTTTATATGGTTTCTTAGTCATCCACATGCCCCATCTCAATGCTGTTTGTTTCCATCAGAACACGAATGCCCCCGCTCAGTGTTACTCCTTTGCCTCCTCCTGGGAATAGCAGCATCAGAGGTGTGGTTGGCACACAAGCCCTGAATGCCCGCCATCAGGGCACCTCAGCCCGCGCACGATGCCGGCGTGGGAGTCGGGAGTGCTGGTCTACAAATGTTCTTGGGGGATAAGCATCATCTTTGCACTTACAGCGCCCCCTGCAGGACATTCAGGGGTTGCTTAGCATTGACAATGAGATGAACTGTCTTCTTGGTGTTCATTAGCGCTTCAGTAGAGCAGAGGGTGGGCCCTTGTCTGGCCTCGCTTGGTTGAATTTTGTTTGGGGTGGGGAGGAGGGGCGGGGGGCATGTCTGGTCACTGCTGAAAACCAGATTGAAATGCTTCAGGAGAAGCCAATCCGGAAAGAATGAGTACCACTGTTTCAACTTTTCGATCACTTCGGTCAACTCACCAAGCGTCCCTGCTAATGAGCCACTACTATGTCCCTAGCTCAAAACTGGGCTCTAACATAATATAAGGAAAGAATAAACTTGGCGCTTTGCTTAGAGGGGCTTAAAAATCTCATTTCAGAGAGAATAGTAATAAATAAGAAAAAAAATAGGGCATGAAAACTTGGGTTCTTAGAAAAAGTGTGACCCATATCTGTGATGCACTCGGGCTCATGGGGGTCTAGGTCTACACGATCGGGACCCTATGTCTTCATCTGGGAGCCGAGACCCCGCCTAGATGATCAGCTTACCTGACGTCACACAGTTAATACCCAGTGGAGACAGGATTTTGTATTTTTTAACTTCCGATCCAAACCTCAGGCTCGTGATTACAGGAAGGGCGTCTGCCGGTTCAGCATTCTAGCTTTCAGTTTACATCTCGGGGGAATGGGAATGGGGGGCGCGGGCTCCCGGGGGGGGGGGGAGACTGAGGGAGGGCACAGGAAGCAACGCATGGGGGAGGTGGGCAAAGGCCCTTCCCTGTTCCCACCCCACGTTGTTCCAAGGCTTGCAGGCGGCTGGCCGGAGGATGGTGGGTGTGCAGCAGACAAACCAGTTGGAAACAGCCTCTTCACTAGAACGGGGGGCAACAGGTGTCCCCCGGCTTACTTCGTTAACGCTTTCTGCGTACAGAGGAAGAGGTCCCTGCGATCCTAGGACACAGCTTTCCGAGTCCTCAACAGCAAGTTTCCCCAGCGGCATCTTCGCGTCTCACCGAGGCGCAGAGTTCTCCCCGCGATGTGCTTGGAGGGCGGCGGAAATGCAATTGCTCGGCAGCGTTTCGCAGCAACATCACCAAAGACTTTGACGTCCCTGTGGTTTCAAACCCAAATAGCATCCACTGTGTTTTCTGGGCTTTCGTTTTCTGAGCCACATTGGTATTAATCACGAGGTGCTGACAGCCTGACAAATATTCCTTTGCATGGGATTCAACCGATATTTTAAGAGCCCAATAATATATGAAATAGGGTGGGGGAAGAGCTGATAAAAATAAGTTTCCCACTGTTGCTAGCCAGAGCTTTGGAGCTCCAAAAGCTGTTCCTGGCTCCAAGGGAGCGGCACTTCAAAGAGGCGAACGTCGTCCAAGTGGAGTGGAAAAACCAGCTCCTTCTGAAGCACATTTCAGTTGAGGGAAAGAAAGGCGTCTACATTATTAATCGGCGGAGGGAGGGGCACTCAGCGGTGTGTGAATTTGCACAGCGTGTTTGTTATTTCCTTTTGGACACAGTGCTCCAGGAAGCCCAGCGAGGTGAGGCTCCTTAAACCCAAAGCAGATGGTCTTCAAGATGATCATACGGCTTTTCTTTCCTAATGAACCTCAAGAATCCTATAGGATTTACAATAAGAACTGTTCATACATATGAAAAGACAGATGTTTCTTTAGATGCTGCTCACCAGCTCCTCAGCTGAATCCAGGAAGAGCCGTTAGCTCTGCCTTCATTTTTAAGAAGTTGGGTTATGTGGGACTTTGGTCTCAACTAATCAATGTCAAAGCACCTTTTAAATGGAAATCACTTTTTCTCTGGGGTGGCGGATGGCGAGTGTGTCTCTAGGAGGTCCACGAGTGAAGTCCCCTTTCCTATATATTTTTTTTATTGTTGCATAAGCCTTGGGAAGTCTATCTGGCTACTTTTTGCAATTCTCTGCCAATGAATCAAGATGTTTAAAACTTACTTTCTGTCTAATAAGCACTGATTGTGGCTACACATGCAGAGAAAGAGCGAATTCTACAATTTGGCTCTGAGACACCGCTCCAGAGGCAGGAATTGAGTTTGAATGCAAAACCTCTCACTCACCACTTCTGAGTTCATCCTGATCAATAGCCAGACATCTGGAAGCGATCAGCCTATCACAAACCTGATGGAGCCATGAATCACGAGAGTTCTTCAAAATGTGTTTTCTAAGCCCCAAACCAGTCGTGATCAGAATTTCTGAGAATAGGGCTTAGGGAGAAGCTGTGCTTTAAAAATTCTTCCCAAGTGATTTCTCATTTCCTCACATCTAGAAGAGAAAATAATACTCATTTTTCACTGTTGGTTATCTATTTACTCCTCTGACTGATTCCATAACCTCAGCTTTGGAAAATCTTTGGCTCGAGCACTCTCTTTCTCGCTGTGACACACACGGACACGCGTGCATACAGCCACTCACCCCTGCACCTGGGGAGAGAAGGGGGCCTGGACCGCGGGGAGCTCTGAGAGGCATTGCAATGATTTCAGTGCATTAAAAGTACAGTTGGAAGCCGGTGATGGAGTCTAAGCAGGAAAATGGTGTGGGTTGTTATAACTACAAGAAAAGATCTCTTTAATCATTGTCAAAGGTTGGACAAGCGATGCCAAAGTGTGAGAGCTGGAAGAGTAGCCGGGGTGCTCTGCTGGGGAGAGGTGAGCTGGGGCCCGGCTGCGTCCAGGGCGGGGTGCAGGAGATGGCAGGGGGACAGTGCTGTGAGCTACAGTCCAGGGCATCAGCAGACAGGCTGAAGGGGGGAGGGGGGGAGGGAAAAGGGGAGGCAAAGATGTATTCCAGAATTTGAGATGAAGTAGGGGTGCGGTGCTGCCAACTGAGATGGGAAATTCTGGGACGGGCGCTGGCGGGGAAAGTCGAGGGTTCTGTTTTGGACTCGTAAGGTTTGAAATGCCCATGAGGCCCACCTCTCTCATCACACGATAGTCAAGAAAGTTGGCACGTGGGTCTTGCACCCCGCAGGCTTTGCAGTCACCCGGACACAGTTTGAGGAAGGTGTTGGTTACTTGCTCGCAGTGTAACTTTGGGAGCGACACTCTTCTTCGGCGAGCCTCCTGGGTTTCTTTGTTTTCCAAATCCACAAAGGTTATCACAAGGATTAAGTGGCCTGCGTGTTTTACATTCTTGGCGCACTGTCGGTACTTAAATAATAATGAGCTTTGTTCCCCTCCAGTGTTTACAGTGAGAAAACTGAAGCTTGCAGAGGGACTGGCGCCGATTACAAGGTAAGCAATGGGGAGTAAACATAAAGAAACACCTCTTCCTATTGACTCCAATTTAATTCCTGTCCTAAGCTCTCCTTTGCGCACGTCTCCCCCGAAGCAGGTGGATAATCCTGGGAGAGACTTTTTGCTGTTCTCTGCACCGTGTCACACGCTATGAGAGGTGAGCATCCTTGCATCCAAGTGATGCCTGGGTGGGAGGGAACAAGGGAAGTTGAGGCACTGAAAAGAAAATAGAGTAAGATATGGCGGTCAAAGCGCAGCGACCTCTGGCAGGTCAGACCCAACGGCTCATGGCACCTTGTGTTTTGAGAATCCGCCTCGACTCAGCAGAGCCAGGCCTTGGCCTCCTTTGCAAATCACCAATGAGATGAATTTCAGGCAGCACCCACTGTTCTGGGGCAGACGAGAAACAGGCTTTGATGCCTCCATCCTTGTACTCAAATGAAGGCCGAGTTAAAGGTAAATACTCACAAAAGAAAGAAGGGGGGAAACGAATGTGCAGTTAAGACCAAATGGATACCTTTTATGGAGTGAGTTTTTAAAGCATTTAAAAATTAATTTTACAATATACCCCTGCTTGTAAATGGCGTACTGCCTCAGTAGGTAAGCTCCATGCGTCACTCTTCTCCGGTCTCCCTCCGTGTTCCTCCCACCCCGTCCTTCCCCCCCTTCCTTCCATCCTGCCCTCTCCCCAGTCTCATCCTGTCATTAATCTGCCATTCTCAGTGCATTTCAGAGAGCAAGGTGAGCGGCTACTCTTGGAAACTGTGCTCCTTCATGACATTCTGGGGATCAGGTGTTCCCTTTACCACTGGAAAATGTAAAGCCAGTACGCCAGGAACTGTGCTGTTGCGGGGCAAGGCATACACACCGTGTGTCTGATGGAATGACAAGTGTTAATCTGAGTTCGTGCTCCAATTTTATCTTTTCCTTGCTCTATCATCCTGGAAGAGACACACTGACTCTGTTTTATAAATGGGCCAAAAGCAGCTCCCATGACTCAGCCTAAAGTGGGCTCTGTGGTATTTTGCTTCTTCCCAGAAGTCTAGGGCCATTTGATGACACTAAACTCAAGTTATTACAATCTTGTTTTTTGAAAATATGGTTCAAATAAACATACTTGGCCATTTAGAACTTAGGTACTTTACATGCCCCACATAACTACACCCCACATCTGCTAACCGTAGATAAGACATCTTGTAGCTCAACTGCAAGTGCTGCCTCCTGTAGTTGCTCTTAATGTATAGCCTGTGCACACACACACATGCACACACACACATGCACACACACTCACACACATAATATAAACTCTATGGAAAACTGGAATTACAAGGAAGGGCATAGTTTTGTCATGACCCCAGGCCCCTTGATCTAGTGAGCAGTGGTTGGTGGTTGTCAGGCTCCCCAGTCATGATGGGCTTCAGAATTTGGGGCTTCCTGAGCACTTTTGAGCAATGTCTGAATGTCACTCATTCTTGTCCCTCAATGTGATGTGATCAAAAAGGAGGCTTGTGAAATCCAATGTGCCATGGTCTATTTGACTTCACCGTGACCTCTAGATCGTGCTGCTGAATCTTCATAGGTAGTGATGTCCATTTACCCACCAGACAGATGGGGTAGCAGAGTCCTTTCACTGTTTGGATATTGTTAAGTGTTTCCTGGTGAAACATATCTGGGAAACACAATTCAAACAAGTGTCTTTTCTGTAGGACTTCTTGGAACTCTCATTTGCTGCTTTAATGGGTATTGTGGAAAGAGTAAGCAGCATTAAACAAATATTCCCAGTAACACTCTTTTCATGGAGCACCACTTACCACTGAATCAAGGGGTCCTGCATCTGCTGCTCCCTGGCTGTTGGGCTGCCCGTCACATGACTGACTTTCCACATCTTCATCTGTGAAATGGGGAGACTACTCCCGGCCATGCTTGTCCATCTCCTTTTATTGGAGCATGGAGGTTGCATAGGTGTCCAAGGAGAGTGCTGGGAGGGGAGGCAATCTCGGCTCTCGTCAGCAGGTGAGGGTGGGGAGCCAGGGAGCACTCGAGATCAGAGCCAGTCCCTGGACCTCTGCTTGTCCCCGAACATGTGTCTCTGATCAGCAATGAGATAAGTACAGAAATTAGAAGAAAGTGTTTAGAAATGTTTAGAGCAATGTGACAGTGCTGTGACAGCCACTCGTGTGATCAGAGGGCTCCTCTCGTTTTCCTGCATTTTACAAAATCAAGCCGGAGGAGAAACAGAACACAACTGATCCACCCACAGACAGTGTGAGAGGAGAGGTCCTGCTGCCCAGCACACCAGCCCTCCCACTCTGAGAGACATTTAAATAACAGATAACCACAGCATGTGTTTCCTTTTCAGTAATTGAAACTCTTTTAAAAGCTTTCCTGCCCGGCCGGGCGTGGCTCGGCTGTTGAACGTGGACTAGGATCCAGGCGATCGGGGTTCGATTCCCGGTCAGGGCACATGCCAGGGTTGCGGGCTCGATCAATGACTCTCTCATCATTGATGTTTCTGTCTCTCTCTCTCCCTCTCCTTTCCTCTCTCTGAAATCAATAAAGATATATTTAAAAAATAAATAAATAAAATAAAAGCTTCCCTAAGCTTTAGCTTACTTGGATATAACTATTGTGCCGTCGTTGCAACCTGAGGCCTTTAAAACGCTGCAGGCAAGCTCACTGTTAATGTACCCAGAACAGAACCAGAGCCCGGGGTGAGACGGGGAGGTGCTAGCAGACCACCCACCCCTCTTCCCACTCTCCCTTTCTGTGCCATGTGTGTCCTCACTGGAGGAAAGCTCTCGGTGAAGGGCTCCCTCCCCTGTCCACAGCATTCAGTCATCATTGGTTTGGTACATGTACCCCAGTGACACCCACTTAACAAGTCTTGCTGGAGGTCTGACCCATTGTTGTTTTTTGTTTTGTTTTAAATCAGAGTCAGAGAGAACTTGTGCAGAATGAGCATTAATGCAAATCCTACCTGAAGGGCCGATAATGGCGTGAAACAGGGCCTGAGGTGAGTCCAGGGAGAATTATGGGACAAATAATCATTACTACAATTCAGGAGGGAGAAGAGACATGGTTTCGAAGAAAAAAAATAAGATAACAGGTACTGATAATGAAAAGTAGACCAGGGCCCAAGAGAATATGCAATTAGGGGATGAGTCCGGTAGAAAATCTTTTTCTGGAAGGAGAAAAATTTCAGGAAAGTAGGCTGGAGTCCAAGAAGTGTTGACAGAGAAAAGTTTGCCGGGGGTCACATGGCATCTGGCCCACAGGGTGGTCTCTGCCTTGTCTGCATCTGGATCCACTTCTTGCTGAGACATACTTCATATCTAGCATCTGGAAATAATGCTACAAATGCCCAGGTTCCACTCCGGTGCAGTTCAGGAAATACCACGAGGTTATCTGCCCCCTGCTCCTCACTTTATTTATTTATGTAAGGGCTGCTATTGCTAATCTAATGGGTTTTTTGGCTTCATAAAACAAAAGGTCTGAGAAATCATGGTCCTTGATATGAGCATAATGTGGGTTGCTGAATATTTGTTCAATGGGGTGTGCCCAGTTACACATGATAGCTTATAAAGACACTGCAGAGTCTGTGTTCTTCAATGGGCTTGGCATCCATTAACCCACAGCAGAGGCACACAAAGAATGACAAGAAAAAGCAAAATGGCAAAGGAGGAAGATGCAAATTTACCCCAAATAAACCTGCAGTCAGAAGCTCGACTGTCAAGAGAGATGGCAGGGCTTGACAGTGTGCACATAATGAACAGAGTTTCAGGCAAATATTTTTCATACATGCCAAATATTTCTGTATAGTTGCTCAGGAAAAATAGCTTTTAATCTGGTGTAAGGTTTTCTTTTCTGATTCTTCATCCATTTACCCATCCATCCATGCATCAATGTATTCATCCAGGTATCCATCCATCCATCCATCCACCACCTATTTATAGACCCATCCATCCATCCACCCATCCATCCATCCATCCATCCATCCATCCATCCATCCATCCATCCATCCAGCTATCCAGCTATCCATCCATCCAGCTATCCATCCATCCATCCATCCATCCATCCATCCATCCACCACCTATTTATAGGCCTATCCATCCATCCATCCATCCATCCATCCATCCATCCATCCATCCATCCATCCAGCTATCCATCCATCCATCCATTTATCTACCTATCTACCCACCCAGCCATCCATCAGTTCATCTGAACACTGTGAATCATGTCTCCCCCAAGTTGTCCTTTTCACCATTGCACAGGAATTTCTCTTCTGTTGCTCCTACATGTTCAACGATGTAGGAGGGGAGAGTGGCAAAAATATAGTTAAATTTTTTAAATAGGTACACTTAATTTCCATTTAATATCTTACTTCTTTCTCTCCCATCAAGGAAACATTAACCTTAACGAGTGCAGGATAAACTTAAGAACTTCAGAATTTTCTCAGTCAAGTTGTAGGTTTTCTGCCTGTCCTGAACCATGACTTTGGGTTGATTTTAACTTCAAACTTCAGGGCAATGGACCATGCCAATACTATGAGTGCAGGGGCTTATAGTCTTCGTTCACCCATATCTAGCCACTCTGCTGTCTGCCCTGGACTTAGCACAACCCGGAGCCTTGCTTCATCTCCCACAACCCCCAGCACTTCTGCTCTGTGCTCCAGCTTGATCCAGTCATTCTCAGATGTGCTGAAACCTGCTCTGTGTGCTAAGTTTCCTTGAGTTTGCACAAAGCTCTGTCTTTGTCATAAACACCTTTGTCTACATGGAAAACTCCTGTTCATTCTTTCAAAATCAGCTCAAGGGTTTCTTCCTTTGCAAGCTTCCTTGAAGTTTCTAAATTCAACTGAACATGCCCTCATCACTGAAGCCTGTATTTGGAACTTACTACACTCTGTGGTCATTTTTTTCCTGCTGACCTTGTGTTCTCTAAACTGCGAGCATCTTAAGACTTGGGACTATATTATCTGCATCTCTGCATCTCCAGTGCCTAACCCAGCACACTGTGCATAACGGGTGCTCAGCACTTAGAAGAAGCGAAGGGAGGGGAGGAGGAAGAGGTCCCGAGACAGAAGAGGGAATAAAAAGAGAAAAAACACAAGTTTGCATTATGCCCAGGTGAGTAAAGTGCTAGTAAGCGATGAAAGTTAGCATCGCCTGCTGCCTACATTGTACCAGTCACTGCGCTTCGTACTTAGATTATTTCATTAAATGATGAAGCTTTATGTCCCGCTTCACAGGTGAGGACTCCAAGCCCCAGAAAAGATAAACCACTTATGTAAGATTCTCTGCCCAACAGGTGGTGGAATGAAGCTGGGATCCCAGCAACCTGAGGCCTGACCCCGCAGCACCCTTGCCCACGACGCTCCGCTGGAAGGCAGCTGGAGCCGAGGCTTCAGAAAGCGTCTGAGCACCGGCCCTCCATGCCGTTCTCGTGGCCTCTTTGCTCGGCGGCGCTGCTCCCCGCGCTCCCCGCGCTCCCCGCGGGCGCCCACCCTCGCCGACCGCCGGTCCCTTCGGCAGGCCTCCAGCGGAGAGCCGGCGTCGGAGCCCGGTGGTTCGGAACCATGGTTCTGCCCCGCTTTATCTTCTGAGTTATTTATTCCCTAAATGTAGATTGTTTGAAGCACGGAAGAGATAACTTACGAAGTGTCCCACAAACGGTAGATCATGTTCCCATCCTTCAGTGAGACCACAGAGACGCTGCCAGCGGTGACTGTCCACAGCCTCCTGTTCATATATTTTATGTCCTTTTGGTCTTAAAACTCTGGCCCTTGCATCCCTAATTGATGGGCTGGTTTAGTGACTGGGAATCGCATAAGTTCACAGGAACCGGGGATGCCACACGACTCGACTAAAAATGAAAGTGCTTGGAAGACGTGCCAGAGGTGCTTTGAAACACGGGCCTTCACAATATTGAGCCCCACAGTTACTGCCCCTGCTCCCCAGCAGCAGGCAGCCCTGAGGACACTCCGTCTTCTATCTCAGGGATGTGGGATTCTCACTTCTCATTTTTGTCTAAGCTTGTGGCCAGGATGAGAAAAGACCAGAGCTTGCCTGCTCTGGGTCAGGCAGGCTAGCGGGGAGGCAGGACTGAGCCACTGGGCATTGCTCTCATCTGCACTCCTCCTTAGGGAAATGACTTTTGGTGACTTTGGGTGGGTGGAGTTTGGGACGGTATCAGAAGCCAGCAACGTTTGAGTTCATTTCTGCTGAAAATAGTCACGAAAGTGGTGAATAAATAGTTCCCCTGAACATGTGAGACATGGGATTCCTTTTTAAATATGAGGACAGAGTCACTGGACACGTAGATGAAACTTCCTGTGTTTATAGACTGGAGCTTGGACCAGTGGGTGGTTTACATAATATAAGAATCAGATCGTCATAAGAAAGACCCCACACTCAGGGTTAGCTATCAGATAAATGAGCTGACCATTGAAATTTTGAACAGGCGCAGAGAGAGGCCACAGTTCTAAGGATGCACCATTTATCAAAAAGGCAGGTTGGATGCTGATGAGGTTATCTGGAATGAGTGGGTCTTGGTGAGCCGTAGAGCCATTGACAAGCCAGGTGACCCAAAGATCTTAGTTAACCAATCTGAGCCTCTTACCTCATCAACAAAGCAAGAGTTTCAACCTAAATAAGTCCAAGATTGCCTCTAGATCTAAACTTTTAGAAGCTCAGCCAATCCAATGGTCCTCCCTATACTTTTCTACATTTTTTTATGAAGTCAAAGAATATATCACAAGTATATTAGACTTTCTACTCTTTTATAAAGTCAAGTGCCTAAAAATGTATTCCTGAGCAAAATAAAAGGCCAAACCATCATCCTAAAAATAAAATACAACTGGCTTAAAATAGTAGATTCAATAAGATCATCCTGGTGCTAAAGCCCACAAAAAATAAAATAATAACCTTTCATGATAAACTATAACATCTAAGCCAAAATTATGCTTAAGACTACTCTACACTCTGATAGCAAAAATTAAAAATTAGAAAAGTACACCCTGAAATAAATTGTGTAATACGGATACGTGAAATGATGAATATCCCCAGATTTTTTTTTCTTTATGATGCCCTGAGACTCCATGGTTGATTTCACAGATGATTATACATCACTTTAAATACTGAAGAAGTATTTGAAACCCTCCAAAGGAGCACATTGTTTTCAAGAAATGAGGTAAGGCTGATTATGTTCTGTTTACTAGGATAGATTTTCTTTGATGAATTTTGAGCACAGTAGGAAAAGAGGGCTTTTAGTGCAGCTGTGTTAATAGCAAACTGTGTCTTTATTTTATGGGAAATGTCCAATCTTTCTTGCAATGTTTCCAGTCAGTTTGCATGGAGTTCAAAGCAGCTTTGATCACGGTGGAGGAAAATTGCTGAAGACCAGACACTGCCGGCCATCGACTGTCTCAGCCCTGGAGGGAACAGTGCAGCCCGTGGCGGCCCGTGGCCTCCCCAGTGGCTCGGAGACCAGAGGTAACGGTGAGTAGTCACCTGAGTCGTAGTCGGTCCTCCCTGAAGAGTCGGGAAGGTCCAGTGAATCAGTCCTCGGGACTAACTTTCCCCTGCTGCCACTTCTTCTGAGCGAGTACACATTTAACTCCTAGGAGTTCATCCTGCTGACCTCAGAGCGAGGGGAAAGATGTTGAGACTGCCCCATACTCCTCTATGGGCTCCCCATGGGCTCCCCGATCTGCGCAAAGGAAGCAGCCTCAGGAGTGAGGCCACCGCGTGCGTGGCTCCTCATGTGACTTTGTGACTCACAGTCTCAGTCTCCTTTAATGCGGCGATGTCAGCTGTAGGACCGTGTTGGCATTCGGTCCCCAGACCCTCTTCGTAGAGCTGAGAGCCGGTGCCCCTCCGGCAGCCTCTGCCTAGGTTTCCCAGTCCTCAGCCCCCGCAGCCGCTTCTCCACTCTGCTCCGCTCGTGACGGGACTGCCGGCCCGCCCCGTCGGGCTGACTCCGCTCGGCGCGAGTCCTCTGAGTCCATCCGTGCTGTCCCACAGGGAAGGCAGCACCTTCTTCCTCGTGGCTTAACATTCACACATCTACACACACAAACGCAGATATACACGCACATCCGTGTGTGTATGTATATATTGTTCTTTCCCCATTCCTCTAGTGATGGGACTTGGGTTGTTTCTATACCTTGACTATTGGGACTAATGCTGCAATTAACACGAGCGTACAGTATCCAACATCTTGCTTTCACTCCCTTTGGACGTACAGGCAGAAGAGGAATTGATGGATCCTAGGGTGGTTCTATCTTTAATGTTCGAGGAACCTCCACACTGTTTCCCACAGTGGCTGCACCAGTTTGCGTTCCCACCAACAGTGCACTAGGGCTCCCTTCTCTCCACCTTCGCCAGCACTTGTTGCCTCTTGTCTTTCTGACGGCGGCCACTTTGACAGGTGTGAGTTGATGTCTCATCGTGAGTTCGATTTGTATTTCCCTTCTGATTAGAGATATTGAACACTTTTCATGCTCCTGTTGGCCATCTGCAGGTCTTCCATTTAGTTCCTCTGCCCATTTATTAATCAGATTGCTTGTTTTTTGTTATTGAGGTGTATGAATTTTATATACATATTTCAGATAGTAACTCATTATATATATGGCTTGCAAATGTTTTCCCCCATGACATAAGTTGCCTCTTGATTTTGTTGATGTTTTTGTCTGTGCAGAAGCTTCTCGGTTTGGTGTAGTCCCACCTGTTTACTTTTGCTTTTGCTGTCTCTGCTTTTGGTGTGGAATCCTTTGCAGCCTTTCCTCACCAGCAACAGTGACTCGAGTGAAGGGGAGGGCGAACTTGGCTTCCTTTGAATCCCGCCAACTATTGAGCTAGCTGGGCGGACTTGGGCAACTCAACCAGTCCTTTGAATGTGTCTCTGTATCTGTAAAACAGGGACACCACTTAGGAGAACAGCTCCAATTAAATGGGGACGGATGAGTGGAACATCCTGGAGAAGTCTTAAGATGGTAGTTTCTTAAGAAATATGTATTGAAAAGAGTACTGTACAAAGAATAAGATCAAACTGTATAATCATTCGCCCGTTCTTCCACTCAACAAGTATTTCTCGAATATTACTCTGCACCAGGCATTCTGCAGGTACTACATGGGCACCGGGAAAGAAAACAGTAGAAAATGCAGAAGTGGTCCTGGGCCTTGTGAAGCTTTGGATGTTAACCCCAACCAGGAGCTGACCTTACCCCACCCCCAGTGTTGACCCCAACCAGGAGCTGACCTTACCCCACCCCCAGTGTTGACCCCAACCAGGAGCTGACCTTACTTCCCCACATTTTGGTCACTACAGCTGCACAATTATCTTTCTGCCCGTTTGGCTTAGAAGAGAAAATGTCCTGCTGCCTTTTTTTCCTTTAACTTCCTCTGTATTGTCTTGCACCTTCCGCAGGGACCTCCTGGGTGGCAGCCTTCAAGACAACGAGTTTAAGCTCCAGATGCCTGTTCTCTACTTATTAGGAAGCACAAGACAGAAACACGGGGACCCCTCTCCCACTCCCCAGGGTGGCTGACGAGGGTGGGCGCTTCTCAGGTGGAGGGTTCATTCGCCCTAAAGTGAGTCTTCTGGTTTTCAGCAGCGATGGCTGTTTAATGATGTGGTTCCCTTTTGGCCTTCACAGAGAAACTGCAGCTAGGCAGGGGAGGCAGCTAGGGGCGCAGTGGGGAGCCGAGAGCAGCAACTTGCCTGTTTGCTCGGAAAAGCTCTAGGATCCCGGCACTGAGCTCCTAAGAGCCGGTGATTTAGCAGCAGCAGCCACCTCTCTCGCTCCTGACTGAAACCGAATCTGAAAGATGAATATTGGCCCCTGGGCCATGTATCTTTGAAAGATATTTCCTTTAAAGAGTGAAGGAATTATTCAAAAATGTAAACCGAACTCTGCTCTCCCAAGCGTCCTCATAAATCAATATCCATCTACGGCCCGCGGTTACGCGAGAAGGAGGGTGTCTGGTTCCTGGAATCTGTGGGGCCCGGTGACAGGTATGAGCCTGGCCTCCATGTCACGGTTTCTTTTTTTCATCCAGGGGATGGGAATAGTTATATTCAGCAGGAGGAAAGAACACGATAGTTTCGGTGCTGGAAATGCTGCAGATGACAACAGGAATGGAGTCAAGGGAATTGTTTGCGTTAGGCGGACTGAGAATACAGGCTCATACCTACACTGGAATTATCCGGATACTGAAGCAGGATTGCCCATCCTCAATGTGGAACCGATGCTGACCATTCGTTTCCACTCACAGAGTTATTCTGAATACTCCTCACGCCTGTCTCCCTGTTGACAACCTTGCCTCCCTTCCCTGCGCTCAGGGCCACAGCCACCCTTCAGCAGAGCAGGGGAGTGACGCTAGGAATTGAACAAGGATGTAAAATTTCCCCCAAAACGTAGGAATCATAGCCCTGGATGGGTCCCTAGTGACACAGGACTGATGTCATTTTATTTTGTCAAATAAGGATATTTTAAAAGGACACCAGTCCCCATCATCAACAGTTTGTAAAACAAATAATAGATTTGACGTTGGAAAAAATTTTAAAGGACAGTTTCTAAATGTGTTCTTCTCCGTTGAATGCGATGAATTTCATGAAATCAAACGGCTCCTGCCTTTTGTCTTGATTTACCACCTTCCGTTCTCAGTCTTCCGACAAGTCTTCCGACTCCCTGTTTCTTACCCTGAGCGCTCTTGCCACCTCAGAGAAAGATCTTCCGCCAAATGAACGAGGGCCTCACCTTTGCATTTTGCACCAGCCCCGCAAATGCTGTGGTCAACCCTGGCTGTGCAGTTCCACCCTGGGAAGAAATCTAGCCCCGCCTAAATGCCACTGCCCAGTGAAAGGTGACCTCGATTGCCTGGCCCAAGTCAGTCTCACTCTCTCCCTTGCTTATTTCTGCAGCACTGTGATTAGGTGTCTGTTTCAGCACAGTCCCCAGTGTGACTTGTGTGTACACCTGTCCCACGGACCAGATGGTGCGCTTCTGGGCTTGGCAATGCTGTTCAGTGTCTCCTGCGGCCCCTGAGCTCTCCGCTTAGCTGTCAGCCCCAGCAGTCATCAGCCGAAGCTTGCTCAACAGAATCACCGGCCTCTCTGGGAGCTGCTCGACCTGATGCAAACTCCTCCTCAGGGGCTCAGCCTGGATATTGCACTTTGATTGAATTCAATCTGATGCCTCCAAAACATCAGGACATCACTGTTCCCATAAGAGTTTTCCTCCATGTTTTGATGTGGGCCTCTTGCTCCCAGGCTGTCAGGGTGATACGCAGATTTCACTAACTGCTCTGGGGATGGGCCTCCTTTCTTGGGGCAGCAAATGGATTATCCCCCCTCCCTCAAACCTTGGCAGTTTTTCTCTGGGTTCTCACTGCCCCAGAACCAAGCCTGGGGTCTGGTGCGTGGCCCAGCAGGCAGCAGGGGGCTCCTTCTTTCTCTCTCAGCAGAAAGAGAGGAGCCAGCTGCTCAGAATAGACTGTGGCTCCTGGTGCTGGATCCCTAACCTGCTCCCTGCTTGGGAGTCCTTGGAGTTAGGTCCTTGGATCAACATAAACATGGTGGAGATGAGATGGGCCGTCGTACCTGGAGTAGACTCTGGACATCTTGCCATGGCCCTGAGTCCGCTGTGACTCAGCCCTTGACCTCTTGCGTTGTGAATCCCTGCTATGACCATGCCCTGGTGAGCATCTAAAGCTCCTGGCACACAGGCCTGCCTTGCTCCGGTGGTCCCTTGGGCTCTGGGTGACCTAATCCCCTTTAACCATCCTTAACCCCATCCTCAAATCAGCCTATCACTCCTTGAGTGAATTCCTCAAGGCTCATCTTAAACATAAAACATGATTATTCATTTAGGAATATAAAAGAATCCCTTCTCAAACCTGTACTAGAAGAAAATATATATATTTTATAAACATGAAAACAAAGTAGAACCAAAAACACACCCAGATGTATGATTTTGTGGTAAGGAAGGTCTCTCTAAGTATGACACCTAGGACAGAAATTGTAAGCTAAAAAGGCATAGGTTTGAGCTTTGAAAAAATTTAAATTTACGTATGTCAGGTGTGTTGGGTGAGGGCTGATAGGTCTCGGTGTCCGGTCCATGGCCCGACCGTCCTGGCGCATGGTGGTGACCTTATGTAACGATGCCCCACATGATGCCACTGCGCCTGCGGCCTTGGCGCACTGTTCGCTGCGGTCCATGTAACCAGCGCTGGCACAGCGGGAGGAGTCGTCCTCTCGGTGTCGGCACCGTGGGCCTCCTTTACGCTGGGATCTCACCTCCCAAACACCCCTTGCAGCCTCCCTCCCCAACAACATATTAAAGCATTACATAAAAATTGAAAAGCAAGGGATAACCCCCAATAATTGTCCTTGACCCACGAAAGGAATGAACATCCTCCGTTTGTGAAGCCCCCTAACAATTCACTGTGAGAAATACCCCCCAGAACAACATGCAAGAGCAACTCACAGGAGAAGAAATGCTATATGTGTTAAAGAAAGACCATATAAAAAGTTTCATTCTTAAAAGGCGTAAAAATGCAAATGAAACCTACCAGTGGCAGCTCGGCAAAGATTTTTGAGTGACATGGTGTGTGATGCACTAGACTGTTGTTCAGCAAATACTCATTCCCCGGCTACCCCCCGATGCTGGCTCCGCGGTGTGATGGGTCATTGTCACTTACCCAGTCCTTCACCCCGGGCTTGACAACAGGAATGGATTTAATCAGCGAGGCTTTAACAAATAGCATTTGATCAATGGCATAGCGTGTGCTTATATAGACACACCTGCCTTTCACTATGAGGAGAGCATGAAGGAAGGGAGGCGGCGGAGCAGAGCCACACAGGACTCATACTTGGAGCCCCGCTGAGCTAGGCCCAGCTAGATGGGCCGAACCCCAGCCAACACCTAGGCGTGAGAGCACGGCGTCCATTCATCACTGTCCAGGACGCTACTGCGTCCAAGGCGTGAGTGACCCAGGCTCGTGGCTACAGCCAGTGAAACGGTGCCGGACAGCGTGCCCTTGCTGAGACGTCGCTTCGGTCATTCCGGTAGGAGAATGGGAGACATGGAGCGTGGCGGAGAGGAATATGAAGGAAGGGCACGAAAAGGAGGGGTAGATGGATGAAGAGAAGGTCACCATGGACTGTTTTATTAAGGAGTCGCTATGCCGAAGGTCACTGGAGTTAGGATATGTAATAGCAGCAACATCAAAACCAAATAATTGAGCAAAAAAAACAAAACAGAAACCACATATAATGATCAGGTTCACAGGGACGACACTGCTGAAGATGACAACTTGCATCAGTAAAGCATTTTCGCCCTGGCTGGTTTGGCTCAGTGGTTAGAGCATTGGCCCAGGGGCTGAAGGACCACAGATTCGATTCCTGCCAAGGGCATGTACCTCGGTTGCAGGCTCGACCCCCAGCCCCGGTTGGGGCACGTGCGGGAAAGGACCAATTAACGTGTCTCTCACATCAATGTTTCTCTCTCCCCCTCCCTCCCACTCTCTCTGAAGTCAATGGGCAAAAAATATCCTCTCATGAGGATAAACAACACAAATCAATAAAATAAAGCATCTCTCAAAGTGAAAATAGTCCTCACATGGTTGCCAAAATTAACTTATCCCCATTTCACAGATGAGGAAGCCAGGACTCAGAAGTTGTGTGGCTGCCCCAAGGTCACGAGCAGCCCTGGGTTTGGGAGCCGGCCTAACCGCTGAGGGCGCGCCCTCTGCATTGCTCCCGCCCCTGGGGGTCCCCGGCCGGCTCGGGCCTTCTTTGCCTGACTCATGGACACGATTTCCCGAGAGAGCCCAGCATGCACTCCTCTCCTAGGCGGGGGATGGAAATGGGCTTGCTAATGATCACATCTATACTAATTACGGGCCGCGACGGATTCGAAGACCTGCCTTTAGACTCTGCTCCGCTCTTGTCAATTCCCATTACAGGATACTGCCCAGGATATTTCTCATGAAAGGTTAATAATTGCTCATTTTCAAAGGATTCAATTAAGGGGCCTTTCATCAAAGGGTCTTAAACACTTGCTGTGCTCCTTCGGCGGCAGCGAGGGTGCTCGGGACGAGAGCCGGGGAGACAGGGCGGCACCCAGAGATTAAATGTTCGATGTGCTGCACCGGGAGCCCGCGGCCCGGTGGAGACCTTACAGCAAAGCCAGCTGGCCTTTGAAAGCCGCAAATGGAAAACACGAGTTTGGATTCCGATCTCGGCTCTGCCTCTATTTGTTTCAGCCCATGGGAACCTAAGACACTGGACGTCAAGGCTGAAATGGGAGCGTCCGCAGGGCAGTGACGCTCCGCGGGCCGGTGCGGGAGGGGAGGGCAGATGGGGCCGAGGAGCTCCCGGTTCGAGTTTTGTCAGTTTTGCAGCTGACCGGCTCTGGAAGCTTCAGCAACTCTTCGCCCCCCTCACCCCTTTGTTCAGCTCTCTGCTCCTCCTTCCCTGCCCCCATCCCCCGATCCTCTGCTAGCACGTGTAGCCGTGTTTCATGCCATGTAAAGGTGTGTGCACGGGGCAGAGGAACAGATAACAGAAACCCCAGTCTAGAGTAACCAAAGTGCTTAATGTTGATCATTGGAGTGAAAAGTCCAGAGGGGGAGCATCTGTGGGAGGGAGGGAGGGAGGGAGGGAGGGAGGGAGGGAGGGAGGGAGGGAGGGAGGGAGGGAGGGAGGGAGGGGACAGATCAGAACCATGTCCCTGTGGGTCCTGTTTTCTTGGCCCTGTCGGTGTTTTGCTCACACTTACACTTCACCCCCTGCCTTGCTGGTGATAATTTTGTAGTCACGATGACTCTACAGGACACAGACTCCCCTTATTCCATTTCCCCATCTGAGAAGAGACTATATGTGTGCTTCTAAATATCTGAGCACCCTCACCCCAGAATCTGATTTTGAGGGTTTCTTTTCTGGTGCCACCTGTGGTAGTAATTACTAATCCTGCCAGAGTCCTAATAGCAAAAAGATGACATGCTCCAGGTGGGAAGTTTTGAGGAGAAATTAAGAAAGGGACTCATTCCAATAATGTGGTCAATGTTGAAGGGAGGTGACCCCGGATGGTTCTGTTCTGGGTGCTGGTAACAGTGGGGAGCCATTGTCACCTGTGGGTCTGAAGGGAGGAGAGGCTGTGGTACCAACTTCCAAAGAGATAACTGCACGGAGAGGCCAACCTGACAAGTAAATTGGCGCAGGCACCATGGAAACAGTGTGCAGAGCCCTCAGTAAATTAAAAATAGAACTAGCCTGTGACCCAGCAATTCCACTTCTTGGTATTTATCCAAATAAAACCAAAACACTAACTTAAAAACATACATATGTACCCCCATGTTTATTGCAGCGTTAATAACATAGCCAAGAAATGGGAGCAACCTAGCTGCCTGCCCATCGATATATGGAAGAAACTGTGGGCATAAATAAAATGGAATATTACTCAGCAATAAATAGAATAAATTCTTGCCATTTGAGACAACAGGGATGGACCAAGAGGGTATTGTGATAAGTTCAATAAGTCAAACAGAGAAAGACGAACAGCACGTGATTTCACTTATACGTGGACTGTGAGAACCAAACAAGGAACAAATACAGCAAAACAGAAACAGACTCACAGAGACGGAAACATTGGTGGTTGCCAGCGAAGTGGAGGCCGGTGGGTGGAAAGAGAGAAGGAGAGTAAGAGATACAACGTCCAGTTACAAAATAAATAAATCAGGGGCAGGTGACAGCACAGGGACACGGTCAATAATATCCTAATAACTTCGCACGGTGACAGATGGTTACTCCACTTACCATGGCGCTCACATCATAAGGTGTATAAATGTTGAATCGCTATGTTGTGCACCTAAAACTAATATAATATTTCATGTCAGCGACACATTAATGAGAAAAAGGCTGGGTGTTCGGTAGAGGGCACCCCAGCCCCAGAGGAGTCAGGACAATGAGACCACCAGCTTCACTGTCTCGGTGCTTTTACCGCCTTACACTGACACCCTCTCCTCTCCCCCCAAAATCCCCGAACACAACCCCAAGTCTGCTGGCCGGCTGCCGGGAGAGACAGGCCGCCCCCAGCCGCCCTGGGGGCTCAGAGCCTGGGAGAGGTGGGCTGGGGGCAGCGCTGCAGCGGGCACAGGGCCTGGAAAAGGCGGGGGCAGGGGCCTGTGCGGGTGAATGGAGCGGGGCGTCGGGGTTTAAGACACGTTACCTGAAGAACACGGAATGAAGTACTTTTCAGCCTCGAGAAAGCGAAGACAGGGACACGGGGAGTGGACACCGTGTAGCCACCCGAGATCCCAAGCGGGCAGTGAGCGCATGCGGAGCCCCAGCGCCTTTCAGGTGTGCAGTGGGACCCGGAGACAGGTGAGCAGGGACAGTGGCCTTGCAGAGCTGTTACTTGAAGGGGTGATTGCACCGATCCCAGGCAGGCTAAGAGGATGGCCTTGGGGAAATGGAGGGAAACTCTGAAGACGACAGAATTCGCTCACTGTTTTGGGCAGGATGTGGGCCCCAGAGGGAACAGCCTCCGGAGAACTTGGAAAGAGAGGAAACAAATCCCCATCTGAGGATGAAAGTTGCATCTGCGCTTAGTGGGTGTGATTCTGCCTGAGGCGTGGGAGAGCAAATCCTGGACTGGAGATTAGTGTCGTAGAGGCAAAGAACAGCATTGGCCACATACCAAGGGTTTGTCATGCATGTCTCAGGAGACAGGCCGATTTACACCTGTGGTGTCATTTAACCTTCCCAACAACCTGTGCATCTCCTTCATTATTTCTATTTGACATGTGAACTTTGGAATCCAACGGAGGTTCAGTCACTTGCCCAAACTCTCTCGTCAAGTTAAGAAACAAAGAAGCGGGTCAGATGCAGGTGTCTCGGGATTCAAAGCATTGCTCAGAGAGACAGAGCTGGAAAGGGACTACAATTTAACAAATAAAATAAAAATTCAAAAATCAAATGTGATTTGATTATAATGATGGCGGTAGGCCCCATTTCTTTGCTCCCTCTTCTGAACATAAATACTTGAACTTGGCAAAGTTTTATAGCACTTTTCAGAAGGAAGATACTGGGGACCCATGGTGTAATGGGTTAAATAGTGGTTCCCAACAGATCTGTCCCCCTAGAGCCGTGGAATGGGACCCTAGCTGGAATAAAGGTCTTTGCAGGTGTAAATGAGATAAGGGTCTCAAGATGAAATCATCCTGGACTAAGGTGGGCCCTACATGCACTGACAGGTGTCCTTAGAAAGGACTCAAAAGGGAATGACAGGGAAAAAGACACTGGGAAGAAGGCCAAGGAGTGCCAGGGACCGCCAGGAGCTGGGAGAGGCCTGGAAAGACTCTCTCCCAGAGCCTTCTTGACTTCAGACTCTAGCCTGCAGAACTGTGAGGAAAACAGTTTCTGTTGTTTGAAGGCTCCCAGTTTGTGACAGTTTGTTAGGCGGCCCTGGGAGCTAAGCCAAGAACCTCAGGTCACCAGAGAGATGGTCATCGCATGGAAGATGAAGGAAGGGAAGATGCTCCACCTCATTCCTGAGGCGTATCGCTCGCTCTTTGCCTACCAAGTGACTTTGACCCTCACAGAACCTGGACCCTACATTCAATAAACACGCGGGGGATGAATGCGTGACAGAGATTTGCTCGTTAGTAATTCTAAGGGTTAGCTACTGGCTCTGGAGCACCTAATGCCCTCTAAGCACTGTCTTTGGAGCGCCACATGGATTTTCCCTCAACTTAAAAATGTTGCAAGGAAGGTATTAGTGTCCCCACCTCACTTCTGAGAAGACCAAGGCCCCCAGAGGAACGGTGGGCTAACCCCTGCTTAACAGCAGGTGGGGCGCAGGGCAAGCGTGTCATTGCGGAGCCGGCCCCGAGCCTCGGCGCTGCAGTGGGCCCGCCCGGTCACGGGAGCAAGCCACTCTGGGGACAGAGGGCGTTTGGTCAGGCTGGGACCCCTGAGGTGAAAGCCAGATCCTAACATGTTTGGACTTGAGCAAGGGAAAGCCACTCTGGCTCCAGGCAATCTTCCACCCTCGAGGTCACCTCTCTCTAACCTCAGCTTGGGAGTCGGAGCCGAGCTGCTGGGCGTCGGCCGTCTCAGCAGGCGTCGGGTCCCTGTTCTTGGAGGTGGTTGGGCACTAGGTGACACGGAGATGACAGGCATCAGAGTTCCGAGACTCTGTGAGGCCACCCCAGGTGGCCGGGCAAAGGGTCAGGACCCAGGGGTGGTAAAGAAGCTTCACAAGCTCTCGGCTATAGGTGAGAATAAATATTAAATGAGTTAACGTTTAAAACTGTCCCCACGCCCTGCCTAGAATAAATGCGCATTTGGGATTTGCTGCTCTGTTACCAGTTTTTCCAAAGCTCCTAAGGCAGGTCAGTGTGACAGAGGCGTCTCCCGTATTTGCCAGGGTTTGGGCAACATTGTAGGATGGACTTAGGAAATGACGCAAGTCCCGTGAGTTGCATTTGAGAGCTAAATGATGTGATGTTTGAAAATTCCAAACGCTGTTTGACACACAGCATGCTGCTGATAAACGGTAGTTATTTTCTTATTTTAAGAGATGGGCTGTATCATATCTAGTAAAGAAAAGCCACACAAAAAACAGTCTTTTCAGAAATCTTGCATCTGAAGAATATTCCTAGCAAGGAAAGAGTGCTCAAGCTATAATGCTAACTGGGGAAAGCAGCATGTCAGAAATGTAGATAACTGTGAAAATTGTGCAACACTAATTCAGCAAAAAAAATTTAAGCATATTCTTAATCGTATAAGCTTGTTACATTTAGATATTTCTCTCTTTATATCAGTACGTTCACATATATAATCTACAAATGGATCCTCATATAACAAATATAGGTATTCACATACAGATGTGCTGAATTAAAAAATATTCCTTATAATGCCTGCAGGGTAACCCATGTTGAAAATATTTCTGTATACTGTGATGTTTGTACGTAAAGTTTAACATTTGTGGGTAAATTTTAATTTAAGTCCAGGCTGTAGCTGAGCATTTTAATTATGTATGTCAAGAACCATACATAATTAAAGTGGTTACGTGACACTTATAATGTTAAAATCTATGCCAAAGGATATGTTAATTAACATAAAGGGTGCTAGAAATTAATGCCATTGGTAAAGGGAGTAATGTTTAAGGTGGTTAGGAATATCATACGGGATTTACCAGTCTCGTGTCAATATGGCAAACCCAGTCATCTAAAGTCATCTATGCAACACTTGAGGTCCAGAGTCCCTCTGGTTCCGAATCTGCATGTCACATAGGGCCCTCACCCAGCCCAACCGCAAGTCCAGTGGACCTTGTGTCTAAATGTCTCTGTTTCCTCCGTCCATGACAGGCATCCCTCTGACTGCTCCGTGGGAGCGAAGGGAAGGGGAGCTCCACGAGCTACAGAAAAAGTGAGCGTGTTTTTGTGCAAATACTTTTTCTACATCTGACAGAATTTTGTAGAACTCTTGCTTTATTGTCACAAACTGACCTGACAGTGAAATGAAAAAAAATGTAACATTTAGACTTTTCTAAGCTCTAAGGGAAGACTGTCATCAATATATACCCACCAAACACTTACCAATAAACACATGCGATCTGGAAAAAGGTAACATTACTTCATCAAGTGTTATAACGTGCTATAAATTCATTAATTATTATGTATTTGCCTATGTTTCAAGACTTGTTGGTCACCCTGTGTGTCACACACACACACACCTTATACACACTCATAAAAGTTGGAAAGATATATATCAAAATGGTCAGAGACATTACCTCTAGGTAATGTTAATTTTCTTCTTAATCTTTTTTAATCTCTTAATGTTCTTTGATTAATAAAACAAAAATTATAATAAAAATGCAATAAATGCTATAAAAATCTGCATCCACACTTTGCTCTCGCAGATTTGCTCAAAGCAAGCAGATGGCTGCTGGCCCTGTAACATTCTGTCTCCTAAAATTAGAGCCAGCAACTCTGGTGTGATGCATTGCATGAGATGGATTCAGTTTTTAAAACTCAGTTTTTAAAACGTTATCACAGAGCGTTAATCTCATCTGCAGGAGTCAGGGTGCATCTGATCAGCCTGATCATTGATGCAATGATGTGTATTGAATGCACACAGTGGACTCAAGCTGTGTACAAGGCAGTTCAGAAGACAGACACGTCCTGCTCTCATGGAGCTTTCAGTTGGGTTGAAAATCTCAGTTGCAATAACTGTACAATGCTGGTTTCTCTTTCTAGATGAAAGTTCCACGGAAGCGAGATCCATCTGCTTTGTTCACAATTGATTTTGTAAGTTTTCCCCCAGTTGTGTCATACAGCAGGTGCAAAATATATATTAGTCAAAATGAAATGGAAAGGATTTACTAATGAAAGTCAAACCAAGGCAAGTGCACTCACCAGAATCTTTGAGTGCCTGATGCCAGACATCAAGCGAAGTTCTAAGATAAGAGCCGCCCTTGAACCCTGAGGCTCTAAATCTCATGTTCCCCCTGGAGAGTCATGACACGGGGTGATAAGTGAAGTGAGAGAGTTACATCAAAGCACACAGTTAGCTCAGTAGAGGGAAAGGTGGATTATGCAGAGGTGAGAGGTCATGAAAGACATTATCTAGAAGGCTATTCCAGGCCTGGGTTAGTAACAAATGAGTAAGCTGGGAAAAGGTGGGGGAGGCATTCCAAGCCAGGAGAAGCAGCGTATTTAACTCACCAGAGGTTAAAACAATAGGGCAGATCTCAGTAATTGGCCATTTAGACTGGTGAGAGCAGTAGAGGCTTTACAAGCCATGGCAGGGAGCTAGACTTTTGTCAAACTGCAGGTGAAGGGAGCCGTGGAAGATTTATGAGCAGAGGAATGGCTGATGAACCTTTTGGGCATCTTTGTATAGGGTGTGCTCTGTGGAGAGGGCAGTAATGGGCGGAAGGAAGGCCCGTAGGGAGGGTGCTCAGTCAGTGGGAGTAGGAGATATTGAGCCAAGGTCATGGAAAGGGAAGGAGTGGCCAGAATTAAGGGACATTGCTGAAGTCACAGTGACATAATTTGGTGGCATCATTCACTCACTCAACAAATACTGAGTGACAGAATAACTTGAAATATAGTAAGTTCAACAGTCACGCGAGGTTATTAAAGAAAATACTTTGGAGCATGTCCTGTCAAAGTCGTGTTTTTGAAAGACACTTTGTGAAGTGCCTTTTTTTTATCATGATGCTGAATCGTATCTCATCTATTGCACAGTGATAACATCAACAACAATTACATCCCATAATCTTTTTAACCATCAAGCCCATTTGGCCATCTCAGGACTCTGTGACTAAGAATGTAGATTGAAATTATCTCCATTTTAAAGATAACACGAGGAGAATGGTGCTTAGGTAAAGTAAAAAACTTGCATGATGTCAAATATTACGTAAGTGATGTGTGTGAGTGTGTGAGTGTGTGTGAGCGTGTGTGAGTGCGCATGCATGTTGAGTTTTGTTAAGGTCATTCCACCAGGCTAAACTGCAAAAACAAATAAACAGTGAGTGATAAATTATATCTATGAGATAATTATAGCTTAATCTAATCATAATTAGGCCTCTAATAGCAAAATGAAGAGTTCCAAGAACATTATGAAAAATTTACATAAAACATAACTTTTGCTTCAATCAATTTAATCTGAAAAAAATTTATTTTTCAATTGCAAAATATGATGATTTAATTATTCTATGACCTGAGCTGTATTAACCAGCATTTCTCCTGCCCATGCATTCACTTCCATTAACTTGACAAGACCAATTATCTCCCTTTCAGGATAGAAGTCATGAGTCCTAAAAGAAATGTTTAAAAAATAATTATTGGGGTTTTATTCTTGAAAACACCCACTCTTCTTGGACATGTCTCCAAAAAGTAAAATTGTAGGTTCTAGCTGATGGTTGAAAACAGAACACTAAAGATAAAATAACTCAAAGACTTACTGATTTTCTCTGATTGATACATCGATGGACAAACTTGAAAATGAAAACGTCCCTTTCATCCTAACCATCCCTCTCCATTGAACACACTTTCAAACATCGTCCCCTTGTGTCTTCAAAACTCTTGCCCCTCTATTAGCCTTTCTATGCTCAACAGCCACGATAATCTTTTGGAAACATATATTAGAGTATTTTTCTTCCCAAATAAAAGTCCTTCAATGGCTCCCATTTCATTTGAAATTGGATTCAAGGTCATTGCTCTGGCCCACACAGCTCTGCTTACCTCTGAAATGCATCCGCTGTCCAGATTGCCTTCCACACCTCACCTTGCCCATCTTCTTCTTGACTCTTTCCTGAACATACAATATTCTTTTTGTAACTTTGGACCTTGCACACCCAGGTTCCAGAATTTTAGTATCTGGGATCTACACATCTTTCTACACATCAACCTGTGAGGGGGAGGGAAGAGGAGACCTTGCTGTAACATCATGCTTCTAGTTTGTCTCCTTCACTTAAAGACATTAAATTTACTCTCTTATGGAAAACTGGAAGCAATCCTGAAGACTTATGGCTGTTTAGAGAGCGATAGTAATTATGTCATGATAATGACTGAGTGCAATTTAATTGTGATTTGCTCATAAATGTCAGCCTCCGCTCTCGCAGCCGGAACTAGAGAGGCAAGTATCTGGTCTAGGGGAACATCGGGGCCCAGGATCTACCCATTACTGTTCAGGGCAGCAAAGCCTTGGGAGAGGAAGTGAAGACCTAAATTCAGGATGTTGACCAGTTTACTGCAAAAGACCAAAAGTGGGTATGGGGCCGGGGGCAGACCTATGATCTATTGGTTAGAGAACACAAAAAGGTACTTCCAAGACCAAAAGCTCCGTAACTATAAATTGTTCACAGGTATTGGAGGTGAGAGAGGTTAGCATAGATTTCAACATGAGGGACAAATAACCAAAGAGCCTATAACAAATGCATTTAAAGGAGGAGATCAAGGGACCCAAAGGTGGGTAGAAAGCTGGAGGAAAAGGACCCACTTGCAGGGTGTGTAGCAAGCAGCAGCTAAATCAGAGATACATAAATAACTCCCACAAATCAATAAGGTAAGGACAAATAGCCCAATAGAAAATTGAACATAAAATTTACAGGGGGAGGGATACAAAGGATCAATAAATATATGAAAAGCTATCCTAGCCTAGTGAGATTCAAATTAATACAACAACAAAGCACTACTCCTTACCCACGGGTGTGGCAAAAATTGAAAGAATAATAGGCATTTTTAGCAAGAGGTTGGGAAACAGAGACTCTCCTACATTCTGGTGGGAATGTACATGAGCAGAGCTCATTCAGAGGCGAGGGTGCATTAGACAGGAAGCACCCAAGGACCATTGATAAGGGGAGGGCTAATAGTTGTGGACATTGCATAGAACACTCTTGACCTCTAAAATAAAGCTAAGATTTCAGAGATATAGCCTTAAGTGAGAAAAACAGTATGACTCCAATTGGTAACAAAAATCATGGCCCCAGACGCTACAGGCAAACAACACAGTGTACATAAAAGCTCTTAGAACCAGGCTAGGAAGATTACCAGCTACACAGTCCGCAGGGTAGCTGGTAATTACCTGTGCAGAGAGGAGGGGTTTAAGAGGGATCTTGCTTTTTCTGGAGTGTTTGAATGAAATTATGTGGACTGGACAAGTTACAAAACACTGGAAAGTTGTATAATTTAAAGAAAGATACAGCCCTGGCTGGGTAGGTCAGTTGGTTAGAGTGTCATCCCAATATGCCAACGTTGCAGGTTTGGTCCCCAGTCAGGGTACATACAAGAATCAACCAATGATGCATAAGTAACTGGAACAACAAATCTCTCTCTCTCTCTAAAATCAATACATAAAATTTTTAAATTAATAAATGAAAGGAACAAATGTACCAACAAACATGTTGGAGAGACAGGGTACATACTTGGACATACTCCCACCTCCAGTTCTGTAAGGCACCATATGAAACTTCTAACATTAACTGGCTTGATTTTAAAACATTCTCCTTAGAAAACGAGATTAGAGAACTGAAAAATAACAAAAGAAATCAAACAGCATTTGCATATAACCTGTGAGTATAAACCTGGGGTATGAAGGAGCAGTTTCTAGGAAAGCTAACACTAAAAAAAAAAAAAAAAAAAGCAGCCACCTGAGTAGTTTCAGCTGTGATATCCTGCGTGCTCCCATTATTTGTCATAAGTACAGCGTTCTCTTTAGCTCTATATCCAAGATGCCAATTACTTAAAAAATAATCAGTTAGAGAACTGAGATGCCAGAACCTCAATGCTAAGACTTAGAGCTTACCTAGTTCATATTAATGATTTCGTAGGTGCACACATAGTATTCTAGACTGGAAACTAAGGGAATTTTGGTTACAGGAAACAGTAACCAACTCTGGTTAACTAGAGCAAAAGCAGAATGAATTGGGTGGATAAAAGCAGCTTACAGAAGAGCAGGGATAACTGAGAAACGAGGCTCAGAGCTAGGGCTGATGCGAGAACCCAGGTAACTGTGCTACATGAGTAGATGTCACTTATTTGATGCTGAATTTAGGAAGCTATTATGAAAATAACACACTTTATTGAGTTCTGGCAATATTCTCAATGCTGTATTAAGCCCCTTAAGTATATTAATTCATTTATTTTCTCCAATAATCATTACTATGTCCATTTTACAGATCAAGGATCTATCAGTAAACAAGACATAGAGTTGGGAGTTGAGTCAAGCAGCCAAATTTCAGCAGCCACTTTCTTTATTACCATGAAATTCTGCCTCTATTGTGTGAGCAGCAAAGCTTGTGTAGACTTTTTGTCAAGCAAATGGCACCTCAATGACCACATACCCCAGCCTCTCCCTGGTTCTGTGCAATAAACCGGACAAAGTGATACACGCTACTTCCAGAGCTCGCCCTTCAGAAGTTTCTGCAGGATCTTTCATGATCTCTCTTCTCCCACCTGCCTGGAGAGCATTAATGTCCTGGGTGACCTTGGAAGCCACATGGTGATACCAAAGTCTCCATCAGCATGGGCGCCTGGCTGACTGTGTGGAGCTCAAGCCCTCCACAAACTCCAAATCCTCCTTAACACGTGTCTCATAATAAAGTGTTAAGATTTCAAGATTCATCTTGCATAGCACCCTGCATCACCATAACTAATCCATCCAGACATGTAAAATGCACTAGGAAAGTACAGAGGAGAGATTGGATGTCTGAGAGCATCTTTCCGATGCAGGTGACATCTGAAAGTAATGGAAAAACAACGTACATCTTTCTGAAAATGTCTCCCAAAGTTCTCTAAATCTTAGGAAGAATCTGGGTTGGAAGTTGGAGGGCTTTGAGTAGCCAAAGATCCGAAGCGCTAGAATTTCCCAGGCTGCTCAGGACCCGTGCACCTGTGGCAAAGGCCAAATCCAGACGTGAAATGACAGTGTAGCTTTTCTCTGTTGGGACCCAGCTGGTCACTTCAATGGCTTTCCTGGGCAGCACTTCTTGCTCGAGGTTCGGGGCCAAAGCCAGTGGGGAAACGCACAAGGAAGGGCTACTCCCTTCTCTCCCAAGGGCTTTCCAATCTAGGGCTGGAGGAGCGCACTGGGCTTAAAATAGGGGGTAGGTGGTGGTGTCAGGTTCTTCCAAGCCTCCTCTGGCATCCTCCTGTGAACTGGACTTCAACAAAAACCACCCAGAAGGGAAGAGCTTTCTCAGTGTCTGTAAACCAGACACCAGAGTGATCTGGGGGAGAGAATCTCAAGTCATCATCTCATTAATTACTTCCCCTGGAGTTGTAAAGTGTCTGTCAAGGAGCCATTCAATCTATTTATAGCGTTGCCGCTATATGCTAAACACACTGACATATATCCTGCAACATAAGCCTCAAGATACGTCTCTGAGAAGGGCATTATTATAAGCATTTAAAAGGGGCTGCACGTGCCTCGGAATAAAGCTGCTCGCCCAGATCTGCTCAGGCGAGAAGGTTCCTAATAGGGAGTTAAACCGATTGTTCCCCCCTCACTTCCAGAGCTGTGTCCACCCCCATCGCTGTCACCTCACCCCCATCCTGTTTCCTTCCCTGAACTCTAGCTTTTTGAAATCTCCTTCCAAGTAGCTGTTTTCCCTCTGAGCTTCTCTTACTGGAGATGGAAGTCTCAAGATGTGCGCTCACCTCCCTCAGCCTCTGCAGACCTGAGAGGGAGGGGAAACGAAATAGCTCAGCAGATGTTTCCAGATGAATGTGTGTGTGTTTTTTTAAGTGCAAGTTGCAAATGTGGAGGTTTATTTTGGGGCCTGCCAGTGTTAGCAGCTGTTTGGGAAGACAAGTACCTGCTCAGACAATTTACACAGAAATTGATGGCAGGTTCACATGAAGAGCGGATCCTTAAAAAAAGATAGTCTGATAGGATTTCTTATAGAGACTCAGCATGCTTCTCCGGGATGGGTTTTGGGGACTGATTTGGACCCTATATTTACTCCTAAACCTTTGTGCTTACAAAAACGGCCACACAAAAGGGGAAGCAGAAATAGTGCCTCCAGACACAGCTTGGAGAGGACAGCACGACACCTAGAAACCCTGACACCCGGGGCTGGGCCTCCAAGTAGCTGCAGTGATGTTGGCTTTGGACATAAATATTTACCCTTCACTCCTCATTAAAATTCTGCTTCTTAAAATATTAAGCCCGAATCTCTGATTGCTGGATAATTAGTGGGGAAAAGGCTTTCGGGAAACTGAAGGGGTGTGCTTTTCACGCGGGGGTTCTCACAGTGGGGAAGGGAGGAGCCCCGAATTCCATTCCGTGAGCACTCTCTGCGCTTCTAGCTACAGGTAAGGGCTTAAGTATTGAAATTCAGAGGTAAGTAGGACACAGCCCAGCTCTGCAGCAGCTTAAATCTCATGAACATCATGTCACAAAGCTGATGACTGATCCCAAAGACCTCATGGAAAAATGCTCCCTCTGGCCCTGGCCAGTTTGGCTCAGTGGTTAGAGCATCAGCCTGCGGACTGAAGGGTCCCGGGTTTGATTCCGGTCAAGTGCATGTACCTCGGTTGCAGGCTTGGTCCCTGGCCCTGGTCGGGAGGCAACCAATTGATGTGTCTCTCTCACATGGATGTCTCTCTCACATGGATGTCTCTCTCACATGGATGTCTCTCTCACATGGATGTCTCTCTCACATGGATGTCTCTCTCTCTCTCTCTCTCCCTCCCTCTCTCTCTCTCTCTCTGAAAAGCAATGGAACAACATCCTCAGGTGAGAACACAATGTTCCCTCTGAATGGGAAGACCTTGCAAGAACTGGCGTTAGATGAGCTTAAAGGACTACCTAGGCCTCCACAGGGAACGTGCACCCGGGAAAATGGTCTTTGAAAAACCACGAGAGGTAATGGGAGGCTTGTGCAGGTTCCGACCTGACCTTCTCCAGGGTCATAGGCATCTCGGGCAATGAGCTGCTTTCGTTGGGACTTCAGGGCCCAAGGAGCTTGCTCTCCAACAGGCAGCCACAGCCGAGGGTCCCCTCTGGCAGCAACCTGTGTACAGTTACATCTGACATTCTTACTGGGCTTGTGTCATTTCGCTGCTTCTGCGGGGAATTTTTCAGCAAGTGCCCTAGCCCTGTGTCCTCCACTCGCAAGTGTTTTCAATGGAGTGATCACATCCATCTTGGCTTAAAACCCCTCAGCAGGTCACTTCCCCTGCACAGCACCACCCTTCTCAGAGGTCCCCAGATGTGCCGAACTACTTCAAAATCCCACGTATTGCAGATGTTCTCTTTCTGCCTGGAAAGCCTTCGCTCCTGATTTTTGCTTCAGAGCAGTAAACCATTCCTTACTGAGGACTAAGCTGTCTGGTGTCTCTAGGTCCAGGAAGACTTTCTTAACTTATTTTAACTACTTACCAGAGGATTTGTTTCCATTGATTTTTCAGAGAGAGAGAGAGAGAGAAACATTGATGTGAGAGAGAAACATCGATAGGTTGTCCCCGTATTTGCCCTGAGCAGGGATCGAACCGGCAACCTTTAGGTGTATGGGCCAAAGCTCCAAGCAGCTGCGCCACCTGCCCAGGGCTTACCCTGTCCTTCGTCTTTCCAGTGTACAAGGTACTCGCTTCTATAGGTTGTTATCCTATGGCATTGCCGTTATAGATCCCCATGCCTGTCCCCCAAACTAGCCACGACCCCCCCAAGGGTAGGAGCACCACATGCACTGCTACAGTTTCTCCCCCAGCAAACGCCCTGGCACACAGTGGGGCTCGTGGCGTGTCTTCCATATTCCTGCACCAGTCGGAACTGGGTGACAGGGTTCACACCAGCTCAGCCACCAAAAGGAGAGTGCTGGCTCACGTCAGCCGGAGGGTGGCCTGCGCTGGGCTCAGCATGGCCGTGCCCAGGGCCTCGCGCTGTCAGAGCGCGACCCCTCCCGACGCTGCTTCTGCTTCTCTCTGAGACTTGCCTGTATTTGCCCACAATTCTAATGGGTTAAGAAGTGGCTGCTTGGTGTTCTGCAGTTACATCACGGACGTTATGAACTAAAAGAAAAGAGAGAACCTCCCTCTTCAGTGTCCTCACATCACTGCCCGGGGAAGGATTCCAGTCGGCCAAGCTTTGGCCTCACGGTCACCGAGGCACGCGCTGAGCTTAGGGGGGAATGTACTTGTGGGCAGGTCTGGGTGGCGACCTGCTCACTGCAATGGCCATAGGGGACCGTGGGTGTCAGGCACATCGAAGCCACGCCGAGTGGGACAGGGGCAAAGGAAGAAAGAGGCAGAGGATGAGCCTTCGGTGGACACAAGCACCCGCCTGCTGCAGCTCCCTGCTCTGAGCGGCCGCAGCAGCTAGAGTGGGTGCTCAGTAGGTGCTCGCCTACAGAATAAATTTGTAAAAATATAGGTTCTGATTTGTTTATTTTTTCCCAGCAGTGACTTGTATAATTACATAGAAAGTGTCCGTCTCATGATTGCAATTTCATTTCTTTGTCCGAGACCCAGACACTCTTCAAGCTCACAATATACTGCTTTTAGTTTCCAACACAAGACTTTCATTTATATTAAGAGATTCTTCAATCCAGCAATCCAGTTGGTTACTTTTAGACTCCAGCCCACAAGCCCAGGCATCAATCTGTTTCTTACAAAGTGTTGTTTGCTGTGATAATCTCACCTCCATCCAGTGTTCCTATCTTTAACTCCTTGTTATTACACTGTGTAGAAGAAACTCAAGAGAGATAAGGCCGTGGGCTGAGTGGACCAGGCAACATGACCAGGCAGAAAAGCAACTTGTTTGAGAAATTGATACCCGACTTTAAGTATGTTTCTGCTACCGACTCACCTTGGACAGGCCACTTTGCCTCCTTGGCCATTAGTTTCTCTATACAAGAGGGAGATTTGATGACATCAGTGTCTTTCAGCTTTAATTCTCTGTACATCTACGTAAGAATCTATGAAAGAACAAGATTGGAGCAACCATGGCTCCACCCGAGCCCCTGGGACCCAGGACACGGCTCAGGCACCATTCATCAAGACTAACCTGGCCATCCACCCAGTGAGCACAATTTAGCTTTGTCCCTGGGTTGACCGAATTATCTGACTTCAGCCAATTCCCAAGCAGTATGTTTTACTCTTTCCTTCAAACATGTTATGCTTTTCCCAAAGTGTTAGTTTCCAGGAGCTTTGTTTATTTTTTGACTTGTATAGCTTTACTTACTCAGTTCCTTCCACCAGGAAAGCTGTGCTTCTCCTCTCTCACAGGGTGATATCCTACCCATCCCTGAAGGTCCAGGGAAGACCACCCGCTCTACGGCGGTCCTATTCTCCAGCTCACCTCCCTCCGTCAGAATGCCCCTCACCTTCCCCAGGGAGTGCTCACAGCTTCTTGTTTAGAGCTCTGAACAGCAGTGAGCACCCCCACTGTGTCACAGTTATTTGGGGATGTCTGTCCTCCCTCCTGCTGTAACACAAGCTCCTCCCCTTAGGACAGGGGTTCTTTGTCGTTGAGCATGGATGGGTTTTGCAGCAAGACAAGCCATAGTCAAATCCTAGCCCTGAGCCTTCTGCTTAAAAACCAAACGGAGAGTCTTGGTTCACATGAGTGGCAGGAAGGGATGGTGCTGGACTCAGGGATGACAGTGTCCAGGGACTCAGGCTGTCAGAACCTGGCTTCTCTTGACTCCGGTTTGCTTCTCTCTGAGAACTGGCTTTATTGGCCAACAAAACCCTTCATCTGCATGATCACCAAATTCCTTATCAGTGAAAACAATAACCGCCGGGATGGAAGAAAGACAAAGTGGAACCGTCTGCGGGAACCCACTTGGTGCTGTGCTCTGAACACGGCGCAAGTCCGTTTCGCTTGGAGTAAGTGGCCACTCACGAGGGCTGTGACGTCCTTCTTTATGCTATGCTTTGAACGAAATTTCAATTCTTCCCGGGCCCCGGAAAGCTGGACTTAATCCGAGCCCTGCTGTGTGTGCTAAAGAGCACGCCGGCAGCTCCTCGCTGCTCCTCGCCGAGCAGGAGGCCGTCGGACGGGTGTGCCTTCGGTGGGCATTTCGGTTATTTCCAGTGTTTAACTATTGCAAGTAAAGCTGCTGTGTGTTATGTAGACATATAACTTCTCGGGGCTAAGTACTAGTGGAATGGCCTGGGTCAGAGGATAGTACAAGTTGACCTTTTTTTTTTTTAAATATATCTTTATTGACTTCAGGGAGAGGAAAGGAGAGGGAGAGAGAGACAGAAACATCAATGATGAGAGAGTCATTGATCGTCTGCAGCCCACAGCCCGGGCCTGTGCCCTGACCAGGAATCGAACCCCAACCGCCTGGATCCCAGGTCGACGCTCAACCGCTGAGCCACGCCGTCCGGGCAAGCTGACCTTTTTAATAGCCTGCTGGGCACTGTTTCCTAAATGGGCCTACCACATCTCCCTCCCAGCAGCGGCCTGCGAGGGCTCTAGACGCTCCACATTCTTGCCGACAGTTGGGACCGTCAATCTTTTTAATTTAGAAATTTGGGAAGGTGTAGAGTGGCCTCTCAGGGTGGTTTTAATTTGCATTTCCCAAGGGAGCACTGACGATGATATCTTTATCCGTGCCCGTGGGCTTTCCATATGTCTTCTTTGGTAATGAGTCTGTTCAAATGCTTTGCCTGTTTGATTTTTTAATTGAGCTGCTTGTTTCCATATGATGGCGTATTAGGGGCTCTTGGCATATCTGAGGTGTAAGTTATTTATCAGGTATATGCTTTGCGGATACTCCCCCAGCCTGCAGCTCTTCTTATTCCTTTAAAAGTGTCTTTCAAAGAGCAGAATATTTACTCTTGGCTATTCCAGTTTACCAAATTGTTCTTTAATGAATGAGACTTTTAACGCCCCAGCTAAGAAGTTTTATTCTTTTCTTTTAGAAGTTTTATAGTTACATGTTCTCTGTACTATAATGCACCAGGTGCAGAATAAAAACCTTAGAACAGTGCTCTTCCTTGGCTGCTATGCTATTTCTTTGGCTTTGTATGGAATTCTAGGTTGAGAGGCTTGTTTATTTGCTTGTGTTTTCAGTCCTTTAAAGACATTTTTCAACTGCCGTCTCACATGCACTGTTTTCAATGAGAAATCTGCTGTTATTTTTAACTTTTTTTCTTTATAGGCAGAGTGTCTTTTTTTCTCTGCTTTGAAATTATTTCACTTTATCACTGGTTTTAAGAAATTTCATTATGTGCCTTGGTGTAGTTTTCTCCATGCTTCTTGTGTTTGGGTTTCATTGCATGTATTGAACCTGTGGGTTTATAGTTTTCATCAAAGTAGGAAATTTGGGGCTATTATGCTCTCTCTCACACACACACACACGCACACGCAGGCACACACACCTCCTTTTTGGAGACTCCAATGTTACACACCTTAGTCCAGTAAAAGTCTTCCCACAGCTCACTGAAGCTTTGCTTATTTTTTTATTCTGTTTTTCTCTCTGTGCTTCATTTTTGTAGCATCTGATTGTCATGTCTTCAATTGAACTCCTTTTTTAAATGTAATATTTATTTTGCTTTTATTAATTGTATTTTCACCTTAGGTGTTTTATTTTCCTCTCTGGGAATTTATTTCATTTTTTTATACGTCTTCCACATCCCTACTTTTTAAACATAAGGAAACCATTGTGAGACCTGTTTCAAAGTCCTTACTTGCTAATTCTAATATCAGCATCTGTTCTGAGCCAGTTTCAATGGGATGACTTACCCTCACATGATAAGCCATGTTCCTTTGAATGCCTGGTACATTTTGTTAGGGCTCCAGACACTGAGATTTTTACCTGGGTAGGCAAAGGATAATTTTGTATTCTTACACACATCCTTGAGCCCTTTTCTGGGAGGCAGTTAAGAGTTACTTGAAAACAGTTCAATGCTTTAGGTCCTTGAGGACCAGGCAGTGTTCAATGCAGGGTTGTTATTCCTTGTTATGGATGCAAAACTCCCTGTGGCCTTGATTCTTTGCCCTGGGAATCTAGAGGTGTCCAGTGTAGCTGGTGGGAACAGTCACGACTCCCAAAACTGTGTGAGTGCTGAGCTATGATTCTTCTGGTGATTCTCTCCCTGACCTCCGGGAGCTTCCTCCAAGCATGTGCTACTGATCAGTACCCAGCTGAATATTTCAGGGAAATCTCTGCAATCCTCCCAAGTTATCTATCTGTGCAGCTCTCGCCTCTCCAGTATTTTGTCTTGTAAGTTCTTAGTTCTTTGGTCTCCCTGGGCTCTCAGCTCTGTCTCCTGGACTCATGGAGTCCACAAGTTCTACCTTGCTCCCCATTTCCCACACCAGACCCTGGAAACTCCCTCAGGGAAGTAAGTTGGAGTCTACCTTATTTCTTGTGTTTCAGGGCCTTGCCCTTTGTTGCTTGTTTTTTCAAAGTCTTGCAAAGAGTTGTTTCCTATCTTCTGTTCATTTTTTAGCTGTTTCAGGTGGACCAACTTCTTTCCATTTATAAGCATCTTCACTAAGTGGCCCTGTCTTTCTCTCCTACCAAGCTTACTCACACCTCTTTTCCCAAGCTTATAATACTTTCACCAAGATCTCTACAAGTTGATGGCTTCTCATCATTAACATACCAGCTCTAATGCCAGCTCCCCTAGGAAACCCCCGGCTATGCTGGCAAAGTGGAACACCTCTCACTGCCCCCCACCACCACCACCACTCAGTCATCTCTGCCCAGCGTCAGGTTTTATTTTCTCTATAGCACTAATGTCCATCTACACTTACTCAACTGACTTCATTACACTGAGTAAATGTTGACAGAAAGACCATGTCAAATATTCAAAGAATAACTCAAAGTAGGTTTAAAATATGTACATGTGGGAGTTAGACTATTTGGAAGTGACTTAGAAGGAAAGGCTTGCTTCACATAACAAAGGAGCCTAGAGTAAGACAGTTCTAAGGTCAGTTAGCACAGTGGCTGTGACCTCATCAAGAATCCAGTTCCTTTCTGCCTTTCCGCTTGTCACCCACAGTGTATTGATTGTCATCTCAGCCCAGCTCCCCTGGTGTCCCAAAAAGGCTGTCGTAATGAAACAAACTCTCCTCACAACTCTACAGCCAGACGTTGGTACCTTCCCAAGTTAACTGATGGTGGTGGGAATGGAAATTACCAATATTGTCTTAAACTAATCAAGATGCTCTTTTATCCCAGCTGACTCATCCTCAACCCCTGGGTTCAGTTGCTCAATAATTTATTTTCACCAAATATGACAAACCTGACCAAACAGACAAGGAGAAGATGGCATTTGCAATGTGAGCAATCTTCTAGGAAAGCGGCCAATAAGTAGTATTTTCTAGGATTTACTGGCTCTACAATTGGGAGTCATCCATATGATAATATCACATGCAAAGGAAAATCATTGACTGAGGCTAACTCAGCACCATGTGCTCTGCTGGGTCTTGACTCAGTACTTCCCGGGACCACCCTCTAACGTCCCATCATTCACAGGTAAGGCACTAAGGCACAGGGACATCGAATCGCCGGCACAAGGTCATGTATTGTGTATGGGACAGAAAGAATAGCTCCCTCCCTTTAAATGAATAGGTGATATTTGCTGTATGTTTGGGTCCTAGAAAGGGATCATATGCAAGTCTCAGGAAAAGACGACATTTGTACTCTGAACTCTAATCAGGAATAGGAATGTTGAAGGTGACACTCAGACCCGGAGGCCTGTCAGCATGTCACTGTCTGCTGCGCGCCCTAGTTAGTCGCTGCTCTCACTGTGTCTTTCAGAATAGCCTATTTTGGTCCCAAAGCCATCAGCAAACTTGAAATAACTGAACCATGTAACAAGGGCTTATAAAAAATATAAAAAAGAAAGAAAGAAACGCTTTCAGAGACAGATGCCCTCCCTGTGGTTGTACAAAGTCTAAACCTCTCATCTCCAAAGGAGGAATTCCAGGAGGGCCCCTGGGCGCCCGAGGCCAGCTGGTGGCAGCGGGGGCGGGGCATCAGAGGGACAGGTCAACTTCTCTTCCAGCTTCTGCCTTTATCTTTTGTGGAGACTCATCCCGGGTAGCGTGAGTCAATAAACTCGCCACAGGTTTATTTTTCCTGGTTGTTTCTAGCTCAGCTAGGGGAGCTGCTTTTCACAGATGCACACATTAATAAAAAGCCAATTTTAAGCTCCACGTTGGAAAAAAGAAAAAAACATGGTGTCCTGCAAAATGTGTGGATCTTGGGGTCTCAAACTTGCATTGAATTCTTGCTCTGCACCAGGATGACATTAAGCCATCCCTGTCTCTTTAAACCTTCCCACTGGCTGAGGTTAAGAGGGATGAGATGTATTTGCAGGGTTACCGTGAGAATTTAATAAAAAGAAACAATCCCAGTGGCCTTCCAGATGCTCAGTGTGATATTAAATGAATATTGATTTCCCTCATTTATTCCCTGTCTTCTCTCATTTTGACCATAACTTGATGAGACTTATTTTGGAAAATTTAATGGACTTGAAGGCAGGAAAACTGAGCGCCCTTCCTGTCCCTAACTTTTCTTCCGCGGCTCTTGTCAGCAGGATTGGGGGGGGGGCGCCCCTGAGAGCACACAGAGCAGCTCTTCTGCTGTCCTGGAATCCTGTCCCCTTCCTCCTTCACCTGCTCCTGTCTCAGTCGCCTTGGGGTAAGGACCCATCGGGCCACCTGGCATGGTGGCCAAGAGCTCAGGCCCTGCCTCCCAGACCCGCTCAGACATTAACTGCCCTTGTGATCTTGGGCAAGAAGCGTGGCTTCGTCACTGAATTTCGGGTGTTCACTTATAAAACGGGATTCATAACAGTACCTACGTCATAAGGTTAAGATAAGCGCTGAGCGACATGGAATTAACAGAGCAGAGTCCGGTGATATGCATTATACATGCTGGCTGTTGATATTTTTATTTTCTTTAAGGGAAATGTCAATTCTAAATGTCTGTTTACCTGTTCCTTTGTGTGGTGATACATTGACTAGTTGACACAAACATTTATTCAAGACATATTTCCGGAGCGACCGCTGCATGTCAGGCTCTCCAGAGGGTCTAGAGAAGCGGAGGCCGCGGTCCCCATCCTGCAGGAGCTCGCGGTGCATGAAATAAAGTGCAGGGCAGACGAGCCACTGACTGCAAGACGCTGGCGGGTCCTGCAGACGGCGGTACAAGGAGAGCAGTGAGGACCCCTCACTTCGCAGGAAACCAGAAGGACCGTGAGCCTCCGTGTCTCACGGCTGCCCAGTCACCACATCCAGGGGGACCTTAGGAGCTGCTGAAGGTGGGCTCAGGTCAGGGCTCTCGCGACACAAATGATTCCAATTTGTATCTCATGGTAGCTTCCCCTAAGCCAATTTGCCCAGTAAGCTCACGTTAATTATAGGAGGTTTTCATTTTCTTGGTCTCCGTTGGTTCAGCAAAATCCTTACTGGAGGAAGGCCGTTTGCTCTGCTCGGGAACCTTCCATGGCCACTTCTCCCGGGAAGCAGATGGGATGGGGCCATTCGCAGTCCTCTGAGATGGTCTGCAAGGAACCAGAGGGCAGAACCCAATCATTAGCAAAGAGGCTTCCTCTGAGAAAATGTAGAAAAGATGGGTAGCGAGGTGGTTTTAAAACGTAAAACAATGAGAAGTGAGTTTTGTGATGATTTTAATCATGCATGAGGGGACACTGTGTTCCCTCTTGTTAACCAAAGAAGAAAAAGAGCCTGGGCAGACGTCAGGTTGGAGCCTGAGTGTCGTCTCTAATTGGTTGTGTGTTCCGGAGCAAGTCAGAATTGCTCTGAGCTTGTCTCCTTCTTTGTGAAAAAAGGAAAATTATGAGATAATGAGTGCTTAGAAAAAACTCCACAGAGTCGCTGACCAACAGAGGACATCTAGTAAATAGAATCCATTAATGATAATGGTGATGCTGATGATCAGTAACAATTTTTTTAAATCTGCGCTGCTCATTTTAAATGAAGCCTGTCAAGAAACCTCACTGCAAGCTGCACAAGCCTGCGATTATAAACTGGGTTAAGAGATTGGGAATCCAGAATAGAACATGAGATAATGGCCCAGGAGGAAACCAGAGAGAGCCTTTAATACTTTCATTAGGAGAAGTAACTGAAGCATGTCAGGGTCCCCGCGGACCTCAGGAAGACCGTGTGGAATTGAGAAGAATTACAGAAAACTGTAAAACTAACTTGTGTTTCCCGAGAGCTTGCGAGAAGATTCTGTCTGCTTCTGCCTTAGGCAGGGGAGTCTTGGGAAACTGCAATGGCCAAGGGTCACTCGTGGAGGGCTTCTGTTGGGTTAGTGGGGGGATGTGGGGCAGTCATGCTCACCTGGTGTAACATAAAACTTTCAGGGGGGTGCCTGTGGCCATGCATCCGTGCGCAAGGCCAAGCTCACGCTGGCTCTCCCCGGGGTTACAGGGGAGGTGTTCCCAGGGATGCCTGGCAGCAACTGCTCTTTAAAGAGCGGCCCAAACTAATGTTTTTAACTTTTATTCAAAAGGGCAAGAGATGTGCTTATCATTTCACTGATGGGCTTTCCTGATGGAGGCAGGGGGTCCCTTCTGTGTGTCAAAGCCCTGGTGGGTGAGGAGAAGGTGAGTGGTGACAGTGACAGTCAGAGGCCCCCTCCCTGCCATGGCTCTGCCCAGGCTGAGCCACCCGTTCTGCCCCACGCCCCACACAGGTGACATGTTACCTGCACAGGGGAGGGAACCGTGTAGATGGGCTCGGGCAGGGGAGGGAAGGGCCCGGCCTGGGCGAACACTGCTTCCCGTGGCTGCCCTTCACCTTCACACCTCATGGCCTTTCCCGGGAGTGGGAAGTAGCTTCCTGCGTATGTTTAGTGGCTTTTATTTTATTTTTTAGTGCCTGGAGGAAGTGCACAGAAAGGGGATCTGTCATTTATTGGACTTTTACATGTCCCGCGCTTTCTTTAAAGTAGATGTACTCCTCACACTGGCCCTAGAGGGGAAGCGACATTGTAGGGTGAGGAACAGAAGCTCGAAATGTTTGGCGACTGTTCCGTGACGGGGGCAGGTCACAGCACCATCGCGGGGCTGAGATGTGACTTTTGTCGTGTTTGACTGCGAGCACCGCCCTCTTTGGTGTTGGAGAGAATGTGCCCCGGGGACAACCAGCTGTTTCCTGCGATGTCCTAACCCGTGTTTCCCACAGGCCGCGTCCCAAAAGCTCGACCGTGGCCCCTCCACAGACCTGCAGTTATCCGTACATTCACCTGAGGGGCCGTTTCAGAAACTGTGGCATTGTATTTATTACTGAGTTCTGAGGGTGTCTGCATTAAGTCGGGCCGTCAGTAAGGTACATGAGAAGAATTCCTCTCACCACCAGGACAAAGAAACCCCGCCTCTGCCGCCTCCGTCTATTGTCTCTCCCACTTGCCTTTGCCCACAGAGAAATTCAAACTGAATTCGCAGCAGGAGGATAAAACTTGAAAAGTAATAACCAAACGCTCGGCTTTGGGGAACTAACCATTTGGGGCATGAATCCACAGCTCGGCCATTTTTCTACAGTAACGTTTCCTTCATCACATTTTCCTCATTAACAATATTCTCAGGCACCAGACACAATTCTAGAAGCTACCTCCATATCCTCTTGGCATTTGGCTGGGTTACAGACATAAATTAATAATATTTTCCCACCCAGCCAGGGTGGCTCAGTGGCTGAGTCAACCCATGAACCAGGAGGTCACGATTCTATTCCCGGTCAGGGCACATGCCCGGGTTGCGGGCTCGATCCCCAGTGGGGGGCGTGCAGGAGGCAGCCGATCAATGACTCTCATCATTGATGTTTCTCTCTCTCTCTCCCCGTATCCCTTCCTCTTTCTAAAATCAATAAAAACATATTTTTAAAAAATTTAAAAATTACATTTTCCCATGAAACAAGCTACGTCAAGAGGCTGGGAGTGCTGGTGACTTTCCTGGGATGTCACCCAGAGAGATAACCTAGCAGACAACCATGACAATAATAAACATGACTCATAATTTAAAAACGATGACAGGCTGTCTCCTTACGATAGGCCGGCTGTACTAAATGCTTTCTCTGTATTGAATCCTCACAATGAACCTGGAAATAGCGACCATCCCTTTTAACAGATAAAGAAGCTGCAGGTTAGCGGGATGTGAGCACACCCAGGTCATCCTCTGGGGAGGGGTGGAGACGGGGTCCCCCTCCAGGTCTGTCTGCCTCCAGACCCCACGCTCTCTGCACTACGGGGAGCTAGCGGCCTCTGAAGGTGGGGTAGGTCCCCCTCCTAAAAAAAGCCGAGCAAGAGGGCGAAGGGAGAGCAGGGGGAAAACGGGGAGTTCGCTCCATGGGGAGAGTTCGAGTCAGCTCCTCGCTTTCAGTGCTGCTGCTTTAAGCCCCTGAGACCCGTGGCCTGCCCCGGTAACATGTACTGTGTGTCTGCTCTGCGGTGCTGTTCATTTTAAAAGGCGGGGATTTATGAGCCTGCACGCCCCGTTTCACAGCGGGGCCTCCCTGGGAAGCAGCTCCCGGGGGCTGCCGGGGTCAGCACGCTCATAGCTGAATTGGCTGCACAGAGGAAGGAACGGGGCCTGGCTGAAGGGACATCATAGGCAATTGTCACCAGCACCCAGGAGAGGAGGCAGAATTGGTGGCAGTGTGGAATTTAGCTCAAGTTGGGCTTCTCAAGGGGGTTTCACTGCCCTCCCGACCAGCTGCCGCTACTTAACTTGTAGGGCGTTTGTTTCCAAAACCGCTGTGTGTCCATTGCAGGAAACGAGGATACACAGAGAAGCAAAAATACATTGACATTCACGTTATCTTGTTCTCCCAGACGACTACTGTCATCAGATTGTATCCTTCCAGATCCCATGGAAATGAAATTACAAAAAAAACCCTACTGCGTCTATTTTAAGAAAAGCTATTTTTCTATAAAAATATATATTTTGAGCAATTATTCATGCCAGTAAGTTTTGCACTGCAGCAGAGGTTAGAGATTGGTGGCTCTGGTTACCCGCCTCCCCTGCCTTCCGCATAGCAGTTAAAGGGGTGAAGTAACCGACAGTAGGTGGTAGGGGTGGGGTCCAGTTAAAAACAGACCCCTTGTTATTTTATATTAGGCCCGAATGGCACGTTCCTGAGGCTGCCTGGTGCCGTGAGCACCGAGCGTCGTGGGAGTGTGAGGCCTCTGCCATGCTTGGAAGTGTGGGAGTTCCCTGCTGCCCTGACAAACGCCTTGAGCCAGGAGGCATTAACTAGCTCACTGTCCCTGAGGGTCAGTCTGACACTGGTCTCACTGGGTCAAAGTCAAGGTGTCAGGAAGGCCAAGGTCCTTCCAGTGGCTCTAGGGAAGACTCCGTTCCTTTGCCTTTTCCAGCCCCCAGAGGCCACTGCATTCCTTGGCACAAGGCCAAGGAATCAACATCTCAAGGTCATCAACATCTCAAGGTCATCAATGGACATCCCTCTACCCCTGCTTCCATCATCATCATCATCATCATCATCATCTCTCTAATTATGGCCGGGAAAGTTCTCCTCTTCCAAGGATGTATGTGACTCGGTTGGGTCCACCTGGACAACACAGGATATTGCCTCCATGTCAAGGTCTGTAGCCTTAATCATATCTGTGAGGCCCCTGTTCTGGAGATGAGGGGGTGGACAGCCTTGCAGGCCTTGCCCTCCCCTCACTCGGTAAACCACCGGAGAGCACAGGGCATTGTCTAAGCAGTTTCCTATTGACGTGCACTAAGGCCGCTGCCAACATTTTTTGCTCTATAAAAGGTTCCTTATAAAAATGAATATAACTAAATCTTTGTTTAGCTTTAATTGTGTCCTTAAAGAAAATTACTAAAAGCAGGTTTCAATGAAAACATTTGTTCGTTCATAGAGCTTTTCCACATTCAGTGCTCAGTAACCATTTCCTGAGCACCTACTCTGTGCCAGGTATGGTTCCGAGCAACAGGATTCATTAGTGAACAAAACAGATGAAATATCCCTGCCGCCGTAGAGTTCATATTCTGTGGGACACTGATGGTTACTTACTTTTGGCAAAAGGGAAACTGCTTTTGACACTGATTTTTCAATTACCTTTGTTCCATGTGACTCCCTTTCTTAGGGAACCAGTTCTGATTCTTTTTTAAATTCAGTGTTTTAAGAAAAATATGTATGTTGCCTGGCTGGGGTGGCTCATCAGTTGAGCATTGGCCTATGATCCAGGATATCATGGCTCGATTCCTGGTCGAGACACACACCTGGGTTGCAGCCTCAGTTCCCAGTAGGGGGCATTCAGAAGGCAGCAGATCAATGACTCTCTCATTTGGTGTTTCTAGCTCTCTCTCTCCTTCTCCCTTACTCTCTCTGAAATCAATAAAGACATACTAAAAAAAAAGAAAGAAAGAAAGAAAGGTATTTATGTTTACCTATGCTCATCAATCCCTTAAGCTGGTATATAGAGAAAAATGCATTTTGCTTACGTTCAGAAGTCCCAGGCTGAAGACTCAGATCTACTATGTCTTCACAACTGGAACTTGGAGTGAAGACTCAGATCTACTATGTCCTCACAATGGGAACTTGGAGTGAAGACTTTGACCTGCTATGTCTTCACAATGGGAACTTGGAGTGAAGACTGGGACCTGCTATGTCTTCACAATGGGAACTTGGAGTGAAGGCTCAGATCTGCTATGTCCTCACAATGGGAACTTGGAGTGAAGACTCTGACTTGCTATGTCTTCACAATGGGAACTTGGAGTGAAGACTGGGACCTGCTATGTCTTCACAATGGGAACTTGGAGTGAAGACTCTGACTTGCTATGTCTTCACAATGGGAACTTGGAGTGAAGACTGGGACCTGCTATGTCTTCACAATGGGAACTTGGAGTGAAGACTCTGACTTGCTATGTCTTCACAATGGGAACTTGGAGTGAAGGCTCAGATCTGCTATGTCCTCACAATGGGAACTTGGAGTGAAGACTCAGACTTGCTATGTCCTCACAATGGGAACTTGGAGTGAAGACTCAGACATGCTATGTCTTAACAATGGGAACTTGGAGTGAAGACAGATCTGCTGTGTCTTCACTATGGAAACTTGCAGTGAAGACTTGGATCTGCTATGTCCTCACAATGGAAATTTGGAGTAAAGACAGATCTGCTGTGTCTTCACAATGGAAAGTTGGATTGAAGACTTGGACCTGCTATGTCTTCACAATGGAAACTTGGAGTGAAGACCCAGATCTGCTGTGTTCTCACAGTGTGAATTTGGAGTGACCCTCAGCATTACAGACACACGGGTGGAAATAGGGTGTATTTTGTGTCTGGAGAAACTCTTAAGTCATTTTATGTACATCATGTCAATGTGTTCTAGGAAATTGAGGCACAGAGAGTTTAGGTAACCTACCCAAGGTCACAGAGCTAAGAAGCATTGGAATCAAGATTCAATCAAGGCCAGCCTGACCCAATAGCCTATACCTGTAATCATATTAATCCTTGTTATGGATAAAACTTTGTCCCCCAGGCATGCATACTGAAGTTCTAGCCCCTAGTACCTTAGAATGTGATCTTATTTGGAAACAAAGATGTTGCAGTATAATTAGTTAATATGAGATCATAATGGAATGGGGTGGGCTCCTACACCAATATAGCAGGTGTCCTTAGAAAGAGGGAAATTTGGACACAGAGACAGACACACACAAAGGGTGAATATCATGTGAACAGGAAGGCAGAGACCAGGGTGATAACTCTTAGAGGCCAGGAACTCCTGAGAAGTTCCAGAACTAGGAAGAGGCAGGGAAGGATTCTCCCTTCGAGGATTCAGAGAGAGCCTGGCTCTGCCAACACCTTCACTCACACTTCTCGCTTCCAGAATTATGAGAGAATACATTCCTATTGTTTTAAGCAACCCAGTTCTTAATACTTTATTATAGCAACCCTAGAAACCTAACACAATCCTCACCTACATTGTGGAGATATATTAGTGTACTTTTCACTTGGAGGCCATGGAACTGACCGTGTGCTGTTCTTTCTTGGGTTGACAGGGCATTCAGAGCAGGGAATTACAGCAGAATCTTAGCACATGTCCATCAACTAAATGTCCCTGTTGGGATCCTGCCATTACGGCTTTATTTTACTTTTACACTAATGTATTTGTAAAAAAACCCTACTGCATTGCCTTTTTAATATGTTTTTTTAATTGATTATTTTTGGAGATAGAGGAAGGGAGAGGGATCGAGAAAGAGAGAGAAACATCGATCAGCTGCCTCCCACACGCACCCTGACCAGGGAAAGTACCCGCAACCTGGGTACGTGCCCTGACCGGGAATCGAACAGGCGACTTTTTGTGCACAGGATTATGCTCAAAGAACTAAACCACACCAGCCAGGGCTGCAAGCAGGTTTTTGAAGCCACTTTCAAATTGCACGTTACCTAGTCACTAAGGTATAAAAACACAGTTCGAGAATCAGTTCTAAAGGGAGACATGACTCACTTAAAGTCACTGGTCATTTGCAGTAGATAAAGGCCACAACCTGGCCAGGCCGTACGCCCAGTTCAGAGGAACCCCCTCACCCTGGCGCATCACACAGGGAAGGCCTCCTCCAAACACCTGTCTCCGTCCCTCTTACCCCTTCCTTGTCCTGGCTGGACCTCATGCCCACCTCACCTGGACTCCACCTCTTTTTTTTTTTAATATATCTTTATTGATTTCAGAGAGAGGAAGGGGGGGGAGAGAGAGATAGAAACATCAATGATGAGAGAGTCATTGATCGGCTGCCTCCTACACACCCCCAACAGGGGATCGAGCCCACAACCCGGGCTTGTTCCCTGACTGGGAATCAAACCCTGATCTCCTGGACCCTAGGTTGATGCTCAGCCGCTGAGTCACTCCCAGCCGGGCTGGACTCTACTTCTTAAGCCAGCCTTCCCTGGGGAGCTCTGAGTGCCCCAATAGCACAGGGGACCCAGCTTGTAGACACTTGAAATTGTCTCCCACCGAAACCCAGATCCTTTCACTTTATCCAGGCTGATTTTCTGATTTTTAACAAGATCTGGTGCCCACAAGGAGCTTCCCAATTGACAAAATTACTGAGGTGGTGGGAAGAAAAAATAAAATAGAGTAATGAAAAGACTTTGGTCATATTCTCCTACCAGCCAGGTGACCTGGGACAAATCGCTGAGCCTCCTGTCCCTTCCTTGCTCCTTCCTCTGTGAAATGGGGACACCTACCCCACAGGGAGGTTGCACCGGCAGGAAGGGGATCCAGGCCTCACGAGGTTTTGGCCCACAAGTGATGTGACCCCTCCCTGACGTCCTTGCTTCCATTGCCCAGTTATCTGTCAGCTGCCACTGCTCCGGGGCCCACGGGGCGAGCTGCGAGCCATGATGAACTGGAGCTGAGCTCTGCCCTCTCCCCGTCACCTGACTCTGCGGCAGCGTGGATGACAGAGCTTTGGAAACAAGGCCAAGGCCGCCCTGGGGTAGGAGAGAGCGGAGCAGGGAGCGCGGATGGTTCCTCGGCTCTTGCATGGGCTCTGCCGTCATCGCAGCTCGTCTCCGCTGACGGAGGAGCCTGGGGAGCTCCAGAGGCACAAGCCCTCAGCCCGCTGGTGCGACGCGTTCATCTCTCCCTGACCTGCTCTGGCTTCGCTGCGGGGACAGGCCGTGCCAAAGCCGAGCGGCCCCGCGCCACCTCCGCAGCTTAGCGAACCGGCTGGCGTTCCCCCGAGCCCTTCCCTTCCCTCCACGGCCGCTGCACGAGCCGGGCAGACCGCGCTCGGTGCTGACGCGGGGACTCGGAGCACCGCCGGCCTGGGGAGCAGAGAAGGGGCAGTGACATCCCGAGGACCTTTGGCGTGCCTGGGTCCTCTGTCCTTACCATACACCTGCGTACTGGTCGGCGTGGTCTCCATCACATGAGTCATTCTCCCCGCTTCTCCCACTATTTCTAAAAACGGCCCGATTTCCAGGGCTAATGTCCTCATGGCCCACACTCAAAAGGGCACAAAGTTCCCATGGCCCGCACACAAACGGACACGGGTTCAAGCAGGCCTGGACCAGACAGACAGACTCTGAGCTTCGGTGTTTCAACTCTAAAACTGAAATATTTCCCCTGGTCCTGATCCCTTCTGGAATCACTGTGCAACTGAGTCACAAAAATGCAGTGACCATATTATCCATCTCCCACCCCTATGTGCTGGGGACCCTGGGACCACACCGGTCTGTGGAGGTTCACTGGGACCCGGCGTGTGGTTGTCCTCCCAGCCAGAATTTACCACAGGCACGTGGTAAGGATTCGCAACCTGAGCTTAAGGGAAATAGACGGGGCAGAGTTTTAGGCATCCGTGTGAGGCCTCCGTCTACTCTGTCCCTCTTTTGAGGGGTCACACAGAGCACACTTGTCCCCCAGCAAGGAAATAAAACAACCCATGAGCTACCTTCCTGCCCAGGGAAATTCGCTAGAGGTCAGTGCCCAAGCTTTTTACTGGGCTGCACCCAGAAAGGAAACAGCGGAAACCATAGTCTCCATGGTCTAGCCACAGTGAACCACACTTACTAGCTAGAGGAAATTTATTTTTTATTTATTTTTATTTTTTAAATATTTTTTAATTAATTTCAGAGAGTGGAAGGAAGAGGGAGAGAGAGATCAACATCAGTGATGAGGTAGAGTCAGTGATCGGCTGCCTCCTGCACATCCCCTACTGGGGAATCAAACCCAAAACCAGGACATATGCCCTGATCAGGAACTGAACTGTGACCTCCTGGTTCATAGGTCGATGCTCAAGCTCTGAGCCACGCCTGCCAGGCTAGTTAGGGACTGTTTTGTACTTGTCAGTGCAGGGAACCATGTACCCACCAAGTTCTGGAGGACCCGCTGAGGGCCAGCCTTGCAAGAAGATCTTTCTAAGGATGGCAGGCTCCAGTCTGCTACATCTAGTCTTGTCTGCACCCGAGATACCAGTGAAAAGAGAGCTTACAAGGTAGCACCCAGGATGACAGACACAAACCAGGAAGGGCCCAGGCCAACCCAGACACTGGACTACAGAGCTGTGCAAGGAAACATGCCTTGTCTGATGGGCCCCAGACCTGTCTCAGCTAGTCCAGTCCAGCATCTGCTCTTGGAAGGACAATTGTCACAACCCACTTCTGGTTCCAGTGGAGGAAATTCCTGTATCTGCTGAGGCAGAAACAAGACATTGTTTTTTTTGGGGGGGGGGAGGAAGAGACTTCAAAATGAAGGTATTTGCAAGAAGTAGCTTCCCATTGTTATGTGTTTTGTATTTGGTTGAGCATCTTTAACGATGTACTCAAGTCAGCACGTTTGAATTTTAATGTTGCAAATAGCCCAGCAAACAGGCTATTAATTAGAATTTCCAGTGATCTGCAGCCCATTCTATCTGTTGCTTGTCAAAGGGATATAGTTTTAAGTTCAAATGGCTGAAAATAATGAGCAGAATCGGTCTTCGGCTCTTTAACACAGTTGTCGGGGTTCCCGGACAGGTGGCAGGGCCATGGCTTTTCCCAACCACCGAGGCAACTGTGGGGCTCGGGGGCCCTTCCCGGGCCATTCCTGTTCCCCTGCTCAGCAATGCACTCTCTAATTCTCTGATCTTTTGACATTGTCATTGCCTGGTAAGAGAAATTTAATCAAAATATATATGCTGGAATTTTATATAGCAGAAATAATGACACTCAGAAGTTCAGGCCTCTATGTGAGCTTTCCTTAGAAGTGTGCACACTCTCAAGCCCAGCCTCTCTGTGGAGGGATGTCACCCCTGGAGAGCCCAGGCAGGTGGGGCCCAGCCTGTTTCCCTGTCTTCTCCTCCCAGGCAGGGTGTCTCTGCCCCTGTGCACATGGCCACAGGGAGGGGACACCTAAACCAGGAGGTCCATCCAAATGCATAGTCCATTCCTGCCTATGCATCCCGGCCAGCCCAGTGGCTCTGAAAAGTCAGCACCTACCTGTGCCCAATATCCCTTATCCAATTTCACATTTGGCACCAAAAGTTTCCCTTGAAAAGTCTCTTTCTTTTGATATAATCTGTTACGGGCTGAATCGTGTCTTCCCCCAAATTCATATGTTGAAGCAGTAACCCCCAGTACCTTAGAATGTGACTGAATGCAAAGACAGGGTTTTTAATAATGTAATTAAGGTAAAATGAGGTTCCTCGGCTGGGCTCTAATCCTGTCTAACTGGTGTCCTTATAAGAAGAGGAGATTAGGACCCAGAGACCCGTGGAAGGATGACCACGTGAGAACACAGGGAGAAGACAGCCCTACAAGCCAGGGAGAGAGGCCTTGGGAGAAACCAATGCTGCTGAATAACTTGATCTCAGGCTTCCAGCCTCTAGACCTGTGAGGGAATAAATGAGTGTTGTTTAAGCCCCCTGTCTGCGATACTTTGTCACACAGTCCTATCTGACTCATGCACCATCGTTGCAGCAGAGCAAGAGCAAGACACCTGCCACTCTCCGAAGCAGGATTTGGGGAGTGTCACTAAGGCCCACCAAGCTCTGCACTGAATATGACACAGAGAAAGTGCTCAAGAAACCCCTCACCCCTGGCCCAACGTGGTCAAAAAATGAGGACCCGTGGGGGGTAGAAATGTCCTCGGATAACTCATTGCTGCAGTTACCTCGAGTGGAATGTGGGTTGCAAAGACAGTCTGGGGTGGGCCTCCCTCACCCCACAGTGCTGCAAACATGCGCCTAAGAGCCTTTGCCTCCCATCAGGCTCTGCGCTGAGCTGTCCCGTGTGATGAGTCATTTAATGCTCAGGCTGTTTGTTCAAAGCAGCGACTATTGTTGTCTCACCCCGTGGGGACGTCCTTGAGGCACAGAGAGGTCACAGAGCTTGTTGCAGAGTCTCTGGGGTATAAACGCAGGCCTCCTGCCTCTTGACCGCTCCCGGCACCCCGCAGCACCCTGTTCCAGCCCGTTCTCACTGCTAAACAGTTCCCCATGACTTAGATGCTTTTCTCTTAATCACCCAAGAGCTGCTCACTTGGAAACTGATTTAAAAACAACAGATTTTTATTTTTTGGCATCAACTGCTAAAAGGACATCAAATGGAAGCACATATATTGGTAATAATGTTTCCTGTGGGCACTCTAAAGATCTTTGAGATATAATGTCATGTTCTACAAGGACCTTTTCCAGAGCCTGAGCAGAAATTGATTAAGAGGCGAGGGGACAGAGCTCTTATGCCGTATTTGATTTACTGACACTGTGCTGGGGGTGCTGAGGGTCTCCTGTCTGGGGGACTTAGTGAAGAGCCCGGGTGTAGGTCTGTCCTAAGTTTTATTTACATCTTTTCTTCTTCCAACACACACTAGACTCTCAGGACTACAAGGGGTTAAATATTCCACTCGGGTTTCCATGAAGAGTATTTTTTCTAAGCATATTGAAGGTCCCTGCTTGTCTTTGTTGATGAGGTGGGGTAACCTACCAGCCTGGTAAATGTGGGAAAAAGAAACCTTCATCCCGGTCTCAGCCGCCCTCCGAAGTGATTCCAAGAAGGCTGCCCTGCTGGTGGCACCTCCATGTGGCAGTTAGCAGCTAGAGTGTCCTTACGACGTGGCAGCCAGCTTCATATACACCTATGTATGTGTATGTGCATGTGCATGTATGTCCATGTCCATGTCTATAAATGTATCCATATCTATTTCTATTCCTATCGCAATACAGTTGAAGATAAATGTTAGCCACTGGTTCCAGCCATGAAGTCGGAGGAGAGTGAGGGATCCTCAAGGTGAGTGTGTTGGGCTGTGCACTGGATCTGGATGAGCTGAGACACAGCAGCAGGGCAGAAACGTGGAGGAAAGAGTGGCGCATCTGAAGGACAGATGGAACGACCAATGGGATAGAAACATTGGGTAGCAAAGGACACAGGAGACGTGAAAACCGGCCGGGAAGTGGGGAAGGGAGGCGTGAGGTCAGTGGCTGCTTGGAGGGAGTTTGAGCCGGGGACGCAACTGGTTAAAGTGGCGATGGCCCCGGTGGACTAGCCCCGGGGGAGCTGGGCATCTGGAAAACCCTGGAGGCAGGACGCAGCTCAGCAGTTTGATATTCACTTATTTATTAATTGACTTGAAGACCCCTCGAGAGAACACACTATACTCTGCCTTCCATACGCATTGAAATTGAGATACCGTGGCTCGTGTACAGGGTACTTCTGTGAGCTGACAACCCAAGCGATCTTTTTGGGACTTGTCATTTTAGCCCAGGCTGGCTGTAACGAGGATCCTTGTGGTGGCCGATGCTGTGCCAGCTTTCCTTGAATCATGTCATCAGTGCCATTTGAGGAGCCTGCATTTGCACGGTTATGGATGAGAGTCCTCCTCAGTCCCTCGCAGCCCACCTGAGGCCTGGCTTCTTCCTGTGACATGATGCTCAGCACATCCGTCTCCTAGTCGGTACCGAACCGTGCACCGGGGAGGGGGCGAGAAACAAAAGACAACACAGCACAATGCGAGGATTCCATACAAGACAAGTTTTATTTGCAGTTTAACCTTAAACAGATGGCGCACTCTTCCCAGACTTCTGCAGGACAATTTTCTCACCATGAGAGCAAATTTACAAATAGTTCCAGCTGTTGCAAAATCCCATCCAGGTTCCTAGCCAGGCAGAGATCGTGGTTGGCTCCAACTCCTTTGCCTTTCTACTCGAACTTTCCCCTCTCAGCAGGAATCCTCCTTTCTAAGGACTCGTTTGAGAAGACAGGGACAAAAGATGATTTACGGTTGGGTGTTGGACGTCTGGGGCTCTAGCTAATTCAGCTGATAGCAACTGACGGTCTGCAAAGCACAAGCCTAGGACACCTGTTGTTACCTTGATGTTTTTCACTATTTGCTCTTGCCCATGCAATATACATAATAATATATACAATTGTGTATATAATGTATGTATATGATATACTGTATGTATTATATAGTATATATTATTATATATAATGCATTGTGTATGTATAATAATTACACAATGTACTAATAAACTCACATTATCTGGGAACTTGCAATGGGCCAAATATTGTTCAAAATTCTCTCAAGTTTTGGTTCTCTTCACGTGGGAGGGAAATGCCATCTTCCTTTTACAGGTGCAGCTGCCCAGATGCAGGGACACGCCCAGGGTGGTGCACCTGGTGAAGGTGAACCAGAAGTGGACCCAGGCAGTTGGCTCCAGAGCCCGCCCTGGGACCCTGGGGACCCTCCTCTGCCTCCACCTGTCACTTGTTGGAGACTAGCACGGGTCTCAGAATTTGGAGAAGCTTTATAAGATGCCAGGGCCTAGGCGTAGCTCTGCGTGGGGAAAGCACGTCTCTCAAATCTAAGCATCGCGTCGCCTCCTTTCCAGGCCGCGTGATCTCTCTGCACCCCCCACCCCCCCCAGCCTCACGCCTTTCCTTCAAGCGCCATAACTAGGCTGCCTGCTGTCTTTGGACTTTTTATTTTTGAATAAATGAACAGTTTTATAACTGAATGCATGAATATGAGTTAGTACAATTTATAGACTCCATCTACTTAATCTTCTCATTTTAATCACACTTCTAAAGAGTGTTTCGGTTGCCCATCCACGTGGCTCAGTTGGTTGGAGCATCACCCATACACCAAAAAGTTTGCGGGCTCATTTCCCACTCAGGGCACGTACCTAGGTTGCGGGTTCAATCCCTGGTGGGGGCATGTACAGGAGGCAACCAATCCCTGTTTCTCTCTCATCTCTCTCTCTCCTTTCCTCTGTCTCTGAAATCAACAACATATCCTAGAGTGAGGATTTCAAAAAAAAAAAAAAAGTGTTTTGGTCAAAAAGAGACATCAAGATTATTAGGAGATAGGTTTTCAGATTTTTAAACACTGGCACCCCTGTATCTCAAGGCGCTGCTCATTCTAGTACTTCATATGCACCATTAATTAAAAAGAGTCATTTGCTTAAATTTTAAAAATATATTTAAAGAAAGAAAGTAGGCTAGCAAAACACCGTAGGCCCAATTTGCTTAAGTAATCATTTCAATATACTAATGTCTAATATATTTTAAAGTCATATACCCGAGAGGCTCAAAGATACAGAGTTTGGCCCAGCCAGAAATGCTTAAACAACAAAGCAAATTCTCATAGGCAGCGGCTTTTGACCACGAGTGGGCCCATCTGTCCCTTATTCAACTGCCCTTGATTTTTGCTACATCTGTTATATTTGAGAGTCTGAGACACTTTTCCCATAGAAAAATTACGTCTAGACTATTTTCATTAAAAATCCAGTCCAGCAGCAGGATGCAGTGGTCTTCAAGTGTGCCTGGTATGTATCCTCTGGATATCAAAATGGAATCGGGGAATTCAGCACTGCTGTCTTAAGGGGAAAAAAATTTTTTTCCATGGGATTTATATAAAGTTTTTTACTCTCTCTTAGGAAAAATTCACACATCTCACTGAAAGTCCACTGAACAAGTTGTAGATTTTAAACCAGAATACCTTTTCCTTCTTCCTGGCTTCCTGACCCTGAGCTATTATAATTCCAACATTTATTTGTTTACAACTTATCTGGTGCCGGTAAAACCATAAATATGATCACATATCCTCACAAATCGCCATCTCATAAATGAAAAAAACAAGGTTAGCAAACTTTTCTGTGACTATGAGGTAATTGTATCAGTCAGGGTTCAACCAAAGAAGAGGAACCAGCAGGGAAGATCACAAGCTGGCTGGGACGCCGTGGGAACAAACTGCTACAGGAACTCACCTGATTAGGGCAGGCCCACCAATGGTCCTCTCTCTTTTGGTAAACTTAAAATCAACTGATGAGGGACTTTAAGCACATTTGTAAAACCACTTTACATTGGCACCTAAATTCGTATTTGTTTGAATGTCTAGGTATCGTAGCCAAGTTGACACATTATAAAAAGTCCTCAGAGTAATGGAATTGGCCTATATAGTGTTAAAATAAGTACAAATATCATCATATCACACCATCTCTTACAAAGTCGTATTTCATTTTCCCAGAGAAAACACTTCAGGACAAATGCACTCTCTTCTCACTAACAGTGATTCCCCGCGGAGATGAGTTTCAAGGTTGTGTAGGGTTATAGGGTGAGCCCACCAAAACTAAGAGAATGGCTTTCAGTAGGTTGGAAAAAACTCTTCTTCAGCTGAGGGTAGTATCATTCCTCTAAATTCTTTGGTCAAAGAGAAACGTAGATGCTTGGGAAGTTAAGTGTGATGTTATCTTAGAGAAAAATCTGTCATTTCCCTTAAATTGAGTTAGCTGGAGAAAAAGTTATTGTAAAAGAATCCTTTGTTCCCTTAGAGTTTAATTTATTTTTCTACTATTTCCACTGAGACAAACGCTCACATCCTGTTCCACGTTTTGTATGAGCACTTTTTCTATTATCACCCTGATTGTGAAGCCCATCCTGTGCTCCTCATGAGCGGTGAGGGTTTGTTCTGAGTTCACACCACCTTGAGTATGTGTTTTCCTACCATAGACCCGAAACAATGCATGACAGTTTCAAGGGGCAATAAAGAACCCACGCCAGCCCCAAAGTAAGGAAGGACACGGATAACCATGAGAGATGAGAGCAATAATATTCAAAATATCAACGATCCGGTGCCCTTTAAAGTAAAGGCTGGTGACTCTGCGCCCCGTGGTTACCTCTAGCATCACCCATACTGTCTAGAGCTGTGGTCCTTAACTTTGGGACCACTACAGGTCATCAGGAAGGTTCCTGTGTGTTTAGGTGCATGTAAATGCACCCAGGTGTTTTGAATTTTCCCGGAGAAATTGTTCCAGCAGGTAAATTTGCTTGTCTGAAAAGAAGCCACATTGTTTCTCTGGTGATGCCACATAAATTGCATTGTCCCTACGTTCATGGTCCTTACGGAACCAGCTTTGGGCCTGGAGCATATCCACTCAGGAATACTCTTAAGATCAGTACCCAAGATGCCGTCAAGACTACAATAACTAGAGACGTTTAGAGAGAAGACATACGAATGCTTCCCACTGCCCAAGGCCAGGAGCGGTCACACCGCAGGAGATGGAACAGAACGTAAGTTTGGGCCTCTGCGCCTGGAGACGAAGAGCCCGAATTCTAACCCTTATTCTAAAATCAGTTCCGTAGTCTCAGGAAAGTTACGTAACTTCCATATGCTTTAGTTTTCTCGTTTGAAAAGTGGGCGCATACTCCCTGTTCGCAGAGTTGTGTCATAGGTGACAACCGTGTGACTCAATTCAAGCACCAGTCTCGGTGGCAACGCGCGATGGGGTCGGTGGCCCTGAGTCTGCCCGTGGGGAGGAAGCTGGGGCCTGGATGCAGGGTCGGCCCCTGAGCCGCCTGGCCTGCAGGCAGAGTGCCCCCCCTGCCTGTGCAGTGGAAGCGGGGTGCTTAGCAGAGGTCCCCGGGGCAGGGGCCCCTCAGGGGTTCATTAGGCAGCACCGGCCACAGCACTCGGTGCCCTGATTAATTGTCCTTTGCTGTGAGTGGGCAAACAATAGGCGAGCGGAGGGAGGGGACAGAGACAAGGACCCCTCCTGGAGAGGATGCGGCCTCTGGCCAATTCCGGAGAAGTCCAGGGGCCAGAAGCATTTCCATAAACGCCCAAAGGCTGCTGTGGGGACCCTCTTCCTGCAGGGACAGAGCATCACCTGAGGCAGACAAACACGGGTCCCAAACCAGAAACTCGGGCAGGAAAGCACCAGACACCCCATCACCCGCTCCGAGCTGTGTGGCGTGGCGTCCAGGCCTTTGCTTTTGCTTCTTTGGAAACCACGTTTTGTTCCTTTACTAAACGCAGCTTTGTTTCCAAAGCAAAACAGCGAGATGTTCGGTGCTCTCGTGATAGGGTCGCAGACGGTGGGCCGGAGCGGCCCGTCGCGGGCTGGGGAGGGAAACAGGTCCTGCGAACAGCCGGCCAGGCTGCGGAGGGGACGCACAGGGCGCTCGGAGGGGACGCGCCAGCTGCGCGATGGTGACGAGGACCCAGGCACGTCAGGGCTGAACGGCAGGCTCTTCGACACTCAGACAAATCGTGCTTGAGCTCGGCTCTAAGCGCCTGTCAAACGCGGCTCCAGCCTCGATTACAAACCCCTCAGCCAGCCAGAAGCTTCCCTCGCATGAAGCCAAAATCTCCCTCCCTGAGGCTTTCACCCCTCGGTTCACGTCCTCTACATGCAGTTCCTTGCAGGAAAAGTCCAGAATTTTGTCCTGCCGGGTGTGAGGGAGCGAGTTCTTTCCACCCCCCGTGTCTCGGCTTTTCTCCTGTAAATAGAATCTACTTCATAGGCGGTTGGTTGTAAAGAGTAAATGAGATAATTCAGGTAAACGGTTTAGCATCTGGTTTATGCGTGGGAAGCGATCACTAAATGTTAGGGTTTTCTGTACGTATTATGTTTCATATGGCAGGCTTTCAAAGATGTTAAGACATTAATTCCATCCATTGCCCCTGGGGAATGCATTTTTAGATGTAAATAAATTCCATTCACTTGATCCCACTCACCTAGTCTTCAGGAAGAAACTGCTACCATCCAGACAATGTCCTGGGTACTGTGATCAACACAAAAATTAATGAACCCAATCTCAGTCTTCCGTGAAAACTGGTGAGCCCAGCTGCTGTCTCGAGTGGGTGGTGGAAAGGAGGCCCGGACATATGGATGAGTGAGAGGTGGAGTCTGACCTTGGTGGTAGCATCGAGCAGAGCCTTGGATCAACGACTTGATCAGGTCAAGTGCCAAGGGCTAGTTTCCACCCTTCGATGCATTCCCCGGGGCCTGGTCTCACTGAGCAGGAGATACTTCACATGTCCTCGAAGGATGTACAGTTCATATGAGGAACATCAGGTATCGTATGTGTCCAGGAGACATTTGGGGAACTTCTGATGGCGCCTAGAATCTGCCACCAAGCAAGCAGCCCTGCGCGATGGATTGCGTCTTGTGCCCCCTCCCCTGAAATTCGTATGTTGAAATCCTAACATCCAAAGCGATTGCGCTAGAAGCGGGGCCTTTGGGAGCTAGTTAGGTCATGAGATGGAGGCCTCATGAACGGGATTAGTGCCCCTATAGAAGGACCCCAGAGCTCCCTTGACCACTTTCCCCCATGGGAGGAAGTGAACAGCCTGTAACCAGAACCCAACCGTGCTGACACCCCGACCTTGGACATTCAGCCTCCAGAACTATGAAAAACACATTTCTGCTGTTTATAAGCCACCAGGTCTACATTATTTTGCTACAGCAGCCAAATGGGTTAAGACAGCCTGTAATCACAGCAAACGGGCAAGTCTCCATTCGCTCTGTTAGCTGAGGGTGTACATCAAATGCCCTGCAGATGCCCCCAGTGCCCAAGGGACGGGCCCCCGGCTCCTGTGGGGGTTCAAGAGTGTACCACAGGACACTGCAGGGGGTGGAATTGAGGAGAAGGTAAAGGCAGGGAGTGGAGCAAAAACGTGCAGAAGAAAGGAGTCTCACATATCCCGAAGACTTGAGAGAGATTGCAATAGTTTCTTCAATCAATAGAAACCTGACCATGAGCCTCTGCAGGGCTTGGGAGAGGGAGCACATTTCAATCTGTCATTACTGAGGCTCCCAGGTCACAGCGAGGACACACGCTTTTGTTCCTGTTGAAAAGCTGGAGCTGGAAACAGAGGCTCACTTCAGATAATTCTGCTTTTCATCTCGCAGCGGCAACTGCCTCTTAAAAAAAGAGCGGCCCCGGGGCTTAAATCAAGGTGAGAAAAACACAGCAAGAACAAAGGCTGAGGCGCACGCCAACATCCCGGGAAAGTTTGCACCACAGTCATAAACCAGCCGGCTGGAGCCTCTGGAGCGCCGCACGCATCTGAGGTGGGTCTTAATGAGTTCCCGCCAAGGCCTGGAGCCCGGGGGTCTTTACCCGACTATTGTCTGCCCCCTTTCTGTGTCCTGACTCAGTCTCTCCTCCTGTCTTGACTTTGCTTTGGGAAAGTGGTCATAAAGCCTCGCAGGTGAGGCTTTATTTTGCTACTTTCAAATCACAGGTTCAAGGTGCTCAATTGTCATTAACTCCGAGGTGCAAGGGTGTCTCGGAGAGGGTGACTCCAGAAAGACCGACGGTGTGCGGAGGAGCGCCAGCCTCCTATCCGCCCGAAGACGGGGTGGGGGGAACGGAGTAACTCCGTCTCAGGGGTTAATCAGAGGCGCTGAGCACAGGAAGCGTTTCGGAGCAGTAAATAATTTTGTGTTGCTGTTATGTATTCTACCAAATAAAATTCTGTTTGCTAAAAGCCAAAAAAAATAAATAAATAAATGCAATGCAAGTACACTCCCAGCACAAGTCCAATCGCTGTGGATAATTACTGTGTTATCTCTGCAGAGAAATTTAAAATTATATGGGAGCAATAAATTGTTCAGCTCTCTTGGAGAATTCAGTTGAGTCTTTCAGAAGAAAAAGAAAATTCAGAGTGTTCTAGATATATTAGAAAAAGATATATTAGAAAATTTAAATATATGGTTTTGTGACTTACATTTAAGTCTTTTACCCATTTTGAATTTATTATTGTGTATAGTGTAAGTTGGTGGTCTAGTTTTACTTTTTTGCATGTACTTGTCCAATTCTCCCAACACCATTTATTGAAGAGACTTTCTTTACTCCACTGTATGCTCTTGCCTCCTTTGTGAAACATTAGGCAGTAAAGTCACAGACATATTCACATGGTGGAATTTTCACCAGGCAAGAGAAACAAAGGAAAAAATAAACATATGAGACTACACCAAACTAAAAAGCTTCTGCACAGCAAAAGAAAACAGCCTCAAAATACAAAGGAACCCCATGGCATGGGAGTACATATGTGCCAAGGACCCATCTGATAAGGGGCTAACTTCCAAAGTGCACGAAGAACTCGTATTACTCAGCAAGAGGAAGACAAACAACCCAATTAAGAAATGGGCAAAGGACCTGAACAGACACTTCTCCAAAGAGGACAGACAGATGGCCAAGACACGTATGAGAAAATGCTCAACGTCGCTAATCATCAGAGGGATGCAGATTAAACCCACACTGAGGTATCACCTCACACCTGTCAGATGGGCTCCATCAACAAATCAACAAATGGCATGTGCTGGCGAGGGTGCGGAGAAAGGGGAACCTGGTGCAGTGCTGGCAGGAATGCAGACTGGGGCAGCCACTATGGAAAACAGTGTGGAGGTTCCTCAAAAAAATAAAAATGGAGCTGCAATTTGACCCAGTGATTCCACTCCTAGGAATGTATCCTAAGAATCCTGAAACACTAATCAGAAAGAATATATGCACCCCTGTGTCCATAGCAGCACAGTTTACAATAGCTAAGATCCGGAAAAGCCCAAGTGCCCATCAGCAAATGAGTGGATGAAAAAGCTGTGGGACATTCACACCATGGAATACTACGCAGCTGTAAAGAAGAAGGATCTTGTACCCTTTGGGACAGCATGGAGGGACCTGGAGAATATTTGCTAAGGGAAATAAGCCAGGCAGAGAAAGACAAACATCACATGATCTCACTTATATATGGAATCTAAAGAACTTAATAAACTGATTAACAAAATAGATTCAGTGACATAGAAGTGTGGATCAGACTGATAAATCTCAGTGGGAAGGAGGGGTGGTGGGCAGGTGGGGAGAGATTAACCAAAGAATCTATATGTATATATGCACAACCCAAGGACACAGACAATAATGTGGTGAGGGCCGGGGAGTGGGGAGTGGGTAGGGGTTGGAAGGGGTTAATGGGGAATAAAGAGGACATCTGTAATATTTTCAACAATAAAGATAATTTTTTTAAAAAAAGAAAATTAAATATACGCATATTTTACTGCATCCTAAAAGAAATCTTAACCACCAGGCAGAATATTGTGATTCTGAAAGTATTTGAATTGTTAAGTTGGTCATGGAGACCCCAAACGAGAGATCATAGGAGACAGTCCTGGAGGTTAATAGATTTAAGAAATAATATGAGTATTAATTTCTCATTATTTTTCAAAGAATCTGAAGCTAGTTAAGGTGGAAAGGCCGAGATGAGTTGTGTGACCTTTAGCACATTCTTCCCTTTTTCTGGCCTCACTTTTCCTACTGTTCAGCTAAGGGTCTCAGCTAAAGGGGACTTAAATTCTCTCCCACCTTCAGCAGCCAGAATGGAGGAGATGTTAACGATTTTCCTTGGAAAAACAGAATCCTGTACAGAACATAAAGCGCTTGGCCCTCAATGAGCCACTTTATCTCACCCTAACAGGTTGTAGGGGAAAAGTTGTACGTAGAAGATTTCATAAGGGAAAGAGTGCACTGAGTACTTCTAATTCTTTAGAACTGTTTTTGTCAATTTTTAAAAGGGCCCAGGACATTCAAAGTGTTTAGGAAGAATTAATATTCTTATGGAAGATACATACTATTGTGTCTCCCTTCCCCTTCAAATGCATAAGTTAGAGCCAGAACCCCCAATGTGATAATATTTGGAGGTGGGGCTTTTAGGAGATAATTAGTTTTAGGTGAGGCCATGAGGGTGGGGCCTTCCTGATGGAATTAGTGCCCTTATAAGAAGAAAGAACAGAGAGCTCTGCTATGCTCAGGTGAGGACACAACATGAAGACAGTTGTCTGTGAACCCAGAACAAATCACCCAGCATCGTAATCTTGGACTTCCCAGACTCTACAACTGCGAGAAAATAAATTTCTGTTGTTTAAGCCACACAGTCTATGGTATTTTGTTATGACATCCCAAGCAGACTAATAGAGCACAAAACATTGAATTCATAAGAACTACATTCTAGGCCAATTTCTCCCACTGAGAATATCTATAATCTTGAATATAAAAACACAATTTACTCTGGGAGATGAAAACAGTATCACTCCGAAGGCCCAAATTCTACTTACATTTCCGCTCACATTTTGAAATTGAATGGTATGAATAAATTGGTTTTGTTCTTTCCTTTTACTTTATAGATGAAGAAACTATAGGTTCCCTTGCTGGCTACTGAAGTCACTAGCTGTAGAGTGGCACATGCCCACCCCACCAGACCGTGTGCTACGTGAAAGCGAAGAGCTGAGAGTCTATGGCCTACAGCATCTAACACTGACATAACATGGAAGCAAGTCCTATAATTTCGGGTTAATGGAGTAAAACATGGAAAATAAAATCGTGCCTATTTTGAATAAAGACAGATTTTCATTTGTAATTGACTGGATTTTCTACCTAGGAAAATGCACTAAAAAATCATTATAATTGCTGCATTATGGACGAAGAATCTGACCCTGGGATTTCGTGACGAATAAGAAATAGAAGCTGTATTTAAAACCTAGCTGTTTATACTGTAAAACCCTGACTTTTCAGCTCAGCAAAGTGTCTTTATTTGACATCAATTTAAGAGATGTTTTTAAAACTATAATTTAATTCTAAATTGCATTAGTTTGATAATATGAATTGAGTTTATTTTTTATTTACCTTCTAAAATAATTTATGTATGAGTTCCTCTAACTCACAGAGCGTATCATAGAAATAATTTCTAATAACTGTTTTCAATTGCTTTCTTTGTTATTGTCTACTCACATTTCCATTTTCTTTGGTCATTTCAGTTTTATGTACATTGTAGAAAATTACTGAATATTGATTGGATGCCCCCTGTGTGCTGGAACAATGTGTTTCATTTTTGTTTTGTTTTGTGTGGTCCTGGAGGTACAGTGACAGGAACTGACTAGAATCTTTACCTTTAATGACTTAATATCAAAGAAGATAAGCCAATCAACTGGCAATTACAATACAATGTCCCTCAATATATTTTTAGGACACCTTGGTACATAGTGTTTCCTTGTAATATTAAGTGAAGTTTTGTTGTATTGTTCTTCTAATCTCTAATTTTTGTGTGATTTATTTCTTATTTTCTTGGTTACATTTGCCAAATATTTATTTTTTATCTGAAGATTCGACTCTTATTGTTTGGCAGTTCTAAGTGTTTTAAACTGTTCAGTTCATCTGTTTCCCTTTTTCCTCTCCCCCTCTCTACTTAGAGTTTTAGGTATTACGTCTTGCTTTATAGTATGCTTTGCTTCAATCATTTTCAGTCATTGTGTTTCATTTTTATAAGTCACTGGCTAGTGAAGATTCAAGACAAACTCTAAAACAAAGAGTAATTCATCTTTAGGTCCCCAAGCAAATGACATTGGAGAAAACACAAAGCAGAAGACGGCAGTTCTGCCTGGTATCGGCTTCTCCCAAACCCTCGTAGGTAGCACTCTGGCTCGGGCATGAGGGTCTGGAAACGCTCTCCTGCTGGGTTCTGGAAAGAATACATTTTGGCATCAGCCAGATGGGCCCGGTTCCAGCTCTGACTCTGCTGCGTCAGGGAGCAATGTCTTCGCCTCACTGCCTGAGCTCCTCGGCTCTGCTTTCTTTCTCAGTAAAGACTGAAGTTCTCAACACTGACCTTGGAGGAATGACACAGTGTTTATGGAAGGGGTGAAAACTTTGTCCACAAATTCAGGAAGAGAGTAAAGAAACTCTATTTTCTTTCAATCCAATTAAGTATGACTCCTCCCCCAACTGAACAGGAAATTTACTCTCAGTCAGCGTGAGTCCTCGCCATCTGCTCGCAGGGTGTTTCAGGGGCCCGGAGGTTTAACTGGCAGTTAGAAAAGGGACACACGGCCTCCGACCCCCAGGCCATCCTGGTTGTTATGACATCCCCATTGTCTCCTCTCAGTGGCTCCCGGGAGTCTGATGGCTTGCTGGAAGTCCAGGTTCCTGCCAGCGTTTAGCTAAAGGACACGCTCATCTGTCTGTGGGGCTGCTGCGGAGCAGAGCCGAGCATAACTGAGGGGCACCTCGACCTCCACCTCCAGCCACCTGCCTCTTGCCCAGGCTCACACAGTCACCTCTCTCTCTTCCCTTCCTTTCCCTTCTCCTTCCCCCTTTCTCTCATTTCCCCAGAGCACCACCATCCCCCCCTCTCCCACAGCAATGCTTTGCGATGAGTCCACATCTCTACAAAGGACAAAATGTGATATTAACTTTTGGTCATTTCTGTTTCTTTAGGGGAAAAAAATTTCCTTGGCCTGTCCAAAATTTCAATTGGGAGTCAGTGGAAATGTAGGAACATCAGTGAAAATATTTGTCATTTAACTGGCACACATATAAAGTGCTGGCCACTCAAAAACATATGAGTAGCCCTTGTTTCTTTCAAAAAAATCAATAGTCCCTTAAGGGCCTGGAAAGTGGCATCTGCCATAGCTACTATATACTAGAAGTCAAGTAAGTCACATCACCTGCCCAGATTCATGGGAAATGGACTTTTTTCAATGAGAGAAGTGTCTTAGTTCTTGGCTAGTTTGTGGCAAATCTCGATACGCCAAGGGCTCTGACCAGCAGGAAGAAGTCATGAGCAGGTCCCCATGCAGGCCAGCGCTGGCAGTGAGGCGCAGCCAACACCTCCCATTGGAGACAGCCCCTAAAGAGTAGGGGACATCTGTTATTTATTATTGGGACCCAACAAATAGCACCCACTTCTCTAGCTTGAGTTCTGAACTGATGGAGAGAAAATCAAGCCTTAGCCTTAACAAAATTCTGCCTTGATTACAAGAAAAGATCACCTTGGGGAATGTGGATTATATCTGAAGCCCAGAATTAGCTAGACGCACCCCGTAAACACAGGTCGCTGGGCCAACACAGCTCCCCCAGGGGGCAGGCAGGTTCTGCTGCCCGGCATGGCACCGGGGGGTGCATTTCTCTCCCTGCAGGGACTTAGTGAAGAGGGGGACAGGAGGGAGGCGCAGGGAGCCGCAGGCTGAGCCGGGGAAGACCAGGCCCAGCCCGCCAGGGTCCTCAGTGGAAGGAAAGCGGGCACTGACGGGCACCCGCCGACGAGGGGAGGCCAGCTGGGCTGGGCTGGCACGCTGCTGCTTCCAAACTCGGACCTCTAACCTCGGCAGGGAAGCAGGTCACCCTGCTCACCGGGAGGGAGAGAGTCGGGGGCAGAGCGTGCGGCTCGTGGACCAGGAGCTCCAGAGCAAGGAGGAAGCCTCTCCTGCCTCGGCATCCAGGCGGCCCAGGTATTTTCAGGAGTGAAAACCCAGAGCTGGGAGTCAGGAGGCCTTATGCTCACCCACTCTGGGCCTCGGCTTCCTCTCCTGTCGTTTGCCCCCACATTTGTGGACCATTCCTCCCCGTGCAGGCAAAGCATTGAACCGAACTGGAGTAACATATGGATGCAGCCCAGCCCTTCACCTTGAGGCGTGGAGAGGGGGTGGCTGTGTAGACACCGTGATTTCTAAAATCTCTTCAACAACTTTCTACAATTCTTAGTCTCATGTAGCAGCCCTCAGAGTGTGGGAGAGCAGGTCTCAGTCACGGGAAACGTGGAGATGATTCTAAAACTCCTTGCTGAAGAGAGTTTTTGAACTTGTGGAGAGAAGTTTCAGCCTTAGATTCAGAACTCTTAAATGTTTCCTCTTGAAGGCAGAACCAACGCCAAGGTTATGAAGAGACCGGTGCTGTTCACAAAACTGAAAACCTGGACAAAGAGAAGAGGTGTGGGGCTGGGGGTGCAGAGAGGGATCAGGAACGGGGGCATGTCTGAGAGCATGTTGTTCCTGACCCAGGGAATTCTTAGCATTCGAGTTGCCAAGCGAATTGATGTGTGATTCTTGATACTGACCTCAACAATTCTTTGTCTAAAACCCTTCAAAAACCTCCCTCTGGTCTCAAAGTCTAACCTAAAGATGGTTTGTAAGAATATACACAGCCTGACCCACCTCTCTCTCAGAGCTTCTCTCATTGAAATCTGTGATCCAACTGAGGCAAATTTCTTTGCCTTCTCTGTACAAGTAATGTGTTTTCTTTCTTATATATGTGCCAAAATGTGTCTCCACCTGAAAACTTAACCCTAACCTGCACCCCAATCCTTTTCAGATGTTTTTTCTAATTCATGCTTTACAGATCAGCTTAGATGTCACACCTTCTGGAAAGCTCCCTGCATATGAATGAGACCGGTGTCTTCCTCAAGCTACCTCTGTCCCCTCCGGGTCCTCGCATGGCCCCCTCCCCTCGGCTGTGCCCTTCGCTAGCTTGTAGGTCTGTGAGAGTGGGGCCACGTCTGCCCTATCCATCGCCACACTCAGTGACTGAACAAAAGAATGAATCGACATGTGTTTGTGTTTAGTATTTCACGTCTGCATTTTAGACATTTTACTAACCCTTAAAATTGGGCTGGAATGAAGGGGAACAGAAAGAAGTATTCTTATCCCCATTTCACAGGTAAGGAAATTGAGAATCAGAGGGTCTAAGAGGCAGGTGTGGGTTCAGGCTTCATTTAAAGATGGGGCAAGAACCATAACGTGACAGTCTGTGATTTACACTTATTGCCTGTATCCAGCTTTAAGGAAAGAAATCATGTTCAATTGTCCCATGATCACCTTGCCCGATGTGAAAATACAAAATCACTCAGATTCTAACTTCTTTTGCCATAACAGGCTTTAAACGTAATTAGCTCATTTAAAAATGGAACCATTTATATGTGTGTATATATCAATATGTGTGTTTTTATATAAAATGTACATATAATTTTCAGTTTTTCTGACTGATAAGATTGCATAACTCCTTGAAGAATTAATGTTCCTTTTGACCCTAGTATCCTGCTGCAATTTCACACTGGTGTCCTGCACAGAGTAACGTTTTCCAGATTCACTTTTAAATGTTTCCTATAGATTTTTTTAAATATATTGTTTATCAGCAGCATTGATTTAAGTCATTTTAAAATTTATAACTTCCTATCACTTGATAATGTAAAAGTAGTTCCCAAAACTATATTTCAAAATTCTGCATTAGCCTAAATTCCATTGGCCTCGTTTGCTAAGAAGAATTGGTAGAATATACACATTATTTGAGAGAGAGTGTGTGCTAAGTGCTGCGCCTGATTCTTAAGATATTCATTTTCACTTAGACTTTCCAAACTGCCCTGCGCGGTAAGGATTATGATCATTGTACGGAAAAGGAAACTGAGAATAGGACCATAATGTCCACCTTCTTTCCATTTCTTTTGCGTTTCCTCCGTGATCCAGAACATTTTCTGGATCCCAGGAGGAAGGATAATTTGGAAAGGAAATTGTTCAGAGACGACCAAGAATGGGGTCTAATCCCCGTGTCTGGACTGCTCCAGCCACGTGGCCTTCGGAAAGCCAACGCCACTCCCCGCGCGGCGAGGCTGCCGGACCGGAAGCGCTGCTGCAAGGTCAAGGCGATCGACTCGGGGCGCCTGGGTTCCCAGCCAGGCAGCCTTTTAACCCCCGCGCCCTCGGGTTTCCACGCCCAACGCACAAAAGCAGGCGCAGGGGACCCGGCGGCCGCCAAACCGTGTTGCCGCTGCAAAACCCCAGCACTGGACTTTATAGCCAGCCCACAGCTGCACGCACAGGGCGAAGCAAAGGTCGTTAACGGTTGTGAGTACACGAAACACACTTTATTCCTGTATTATTACTCATCGATTCCTCTTTTCCTTACTAACAGCTATGTATATACATAATTATGGTTGTTGTTATTGTTATTATTAACTTGCTTGTTAGCACTGAGTTCAAGTGTTGACCTTTCTTCATGTATCTCCCCCATACATCCCCAAGTTCACAAATTAATGAAGCATTTGGCCTTTTTCTAGCCTTTAAAATAAACACACGCATGTGCTAACCCTGTTTGTAAGTACTCACTCTGCTGTGCTACAGCCCACTTTTGAAATACGTAGTCATCTTCAGCCCTGGCCTGTTTTGGAGCACAAACATGTATAGATGTGTCCTGCTCAAGCAGCAGGAGGTGTTGTTCACGGCCAACGTTTTTTGAGGCTGTCACCATAATGGCCTGTAAGAAACAGATGGGCAGGGGGAAAGTACAGAATCGAAGGCTTTGGTTTTTTTCACTTTTTCAGTTAAAAGAGAAAAGCATCATTTAGGCCATCCCGTTCAGCTATAGATCTTTTCCCAGATGGCTTTCTGGTTGTAACAAGTATTGATGTCAGAGAGAGGAAGAGAGATAGAAATGACCAAGAGGCTGACAGCCAACTGAGGACATTTCCACAGAGTACTTGTGCCTTAGAGGGATCACAGCATTTTAGTGTCTGCTCCTCAACATTTCCCCAGGTGATAAACTCAAGAAGACCAGTATTTTCTAACCAAATACACAGGATAGTGTTTTTGTCTATGTATTTATTGACACCTAGATGTGCTATGAATTTCAGCAGGTGGTAGATATACAATAGCTAACAAGGTGAAGTCTTTGAACTCAAGAATTTTATAGGTCAACAAGGAGCAGAGAGAAGTAAATAGAGATATGTAATCAATGCGATGCATGCACAAACGCCAGGAGACAAGCTAGAAAGAGATATGAGGAGTTCGTTATTGCTAGAGCCTGGGGTATAAATTGAAAGAAAAAAAAGTGATTTGAAGAAGTGGAAAATTTTCCTAAAACATGGTAAAGTGTTTGAACAAGTCAATACAGTCAGACCTTTATTTGGAAAGCTCTTTCTGGTTAGGGCCTGGAAACTGGCAAAGGTGACCGCGAGGGGAAGAGAGAGCGGTGCAGTGTCTCAGGAGCGGCCCAGGTGAGCAATGATTCCAGCGGCTGGGATGGAGAGATGCAAAGGTAATTACAAGCAGGCTTAGCAGGGCAGCCGAGCACTGCCTTACCTGCAGAGCTTGAGAGCAAGGGAAATGCCAGGGACTCTCCAGTTGCGGGGCAGAACACATGAAAGGGATTTTTGTGCAATTCAGTAAAATAGAGAATGCAAAGCAGGAGCTGGTCCTGAGGGGGGTTCCCTTCCAAGTTCTTGTATGTCCATGTTTACTAATCAATCATTCACTTACATGCACAACTATTCTGAATAATAATAACATATTCATAACCCATCATTATTTTTTGAGGAACTATCACCTTTGGAGAAACAGCAAAAAAAAGGTTCTTGTCTTCATAGAGGCTGAATTCTAATGGCGAAGGCATATAAGAACAAATTAAAACAAACATATGACGTTAGCAAGTTTTCAATGCTGCAAAGAGAAATTAAGCATCTCAAGCAAAGAGAGTGATGCGGTACAATGGGGGGGTACATTAGACTGAGCAGCCTTTGGGGGCTGACATGGAGCAGAGCTCTGCTTTCCCTGAAATCAGTGTCCCTGGCAGCTGGGTTAGTGAACAGCGTGGGAGCAGAGGGAAGGGGGTGAGGTGCTCTGGCCATGAGAACCTGGGGAGACCATCTTCACCCTCTCCCTGATGACCGGAACTCTCATCTCCCCTAGATTCAGAGCTTCTGTTTTGTTGACTGTGCTGGATATGCAGAAAAAGTTCCTATTTGTAGACAGCCCTTGGGCAGGGTTCCTTGAAGGTCACCCCGGTGTCTCACACACCGAACGGCAGCAGCCATAGGTATTGAGAACTTGAGCGATGGCAGGCCTTGGGCTAGGCTCCTGTCCACCCGCCCTCTACTTCAAACCTCTCCAGGGAGGTTGATTTGGGGCACGTTCCTTAAGCAATTCAAGTTGCAAGGTTTTTGTGTGATACAAAGATTAAGACAGCAAGTAATTAGTAAGCAAAGAAGGGACAGGAAGTTAAATGTCTCTGATTCCAAAGTCTGTGCTGTTCAACGTCGAGCCAATGCTGCAGCCTGGAGTGTA